>NC_064641.1:111667924-112993424 GCF_023864345.2 Schistocerca serialis cubense | reverse complement strand
GAAGGCATGTATTTCAGTTTTGTCGTTGACCTCTTGCAGTATTTCATTGTATGGTTTAATGCCAATATACAGCACACTACTTTGGGTTTTTGTTTAGCTTTTTCTATTGAGATGTAAGTCATGGCAGGATCTGATTCCATGTTCATGTAGATAACTATTTGTTGGCTGCTCATCAATGTCTTTTTCAATGTGGATCACTGTTTGCAGAATGTACTCACATGGAACAGTCAGAATATTCGTACATTTAAACAACTCAGTGGAGTGAATTCTCTTGCTATTTTTGTCATAATTCAAACAGCTCTTTTTAGTACCTATGTAATACAGTTTATTTGGAAATACCACAAGGTTTTGTTGTCATTTTGTGAACTTACATAAAATTTATGTCATTTCTGCCTTTTTGCTGTTGTGTAGGCCAGTCAAAAAGAAATCTGCAGTGTATTCAGTGTGAAAATTTTAGATTGCTTTTGATTACCATTTCACCCTTTAGGAACACGGAACAAAGCAGCACTGCCCTTAAGCCTTTGCTCCTGCACTTTGCTCATTACCAAACACACATCAGTGTACCATTCTACAGAGGAGTGAAACCACATGTGAACACATGATATTGCATGGAAACATAGGAATATGCATCTGACAATGACCTAATGCACTGTTAACAGTGTACATGTGACAACAAAGCTATGAGGTGGGCAAATCACAGCGCTTAGCACCAGCAGACTGCAGGAGCTGTGTGGGACCTTGAGACGTCCAGTTTTGTGAAGGCTACCCCAGATTACTTTACAAATTGCTGTGTCCCAGAATAGTATCCCAGACAGATGCTAAAAACTTGTTAAGGTTCTTTACAGAAGAAGCATAGGGTCTGACAAGGATATTGTGGAGGCGGGGAGGGCAACGAAAAGCTTTCCATTACCCTCCCAAGCTCCGCAATATTCTTCTCAGACATTATGCTTCTTCTGTATTCGTCTCCTCACGCTGTGGCTAATACCCCTGTGACTGCTCCAATGCAAGACTTACCCTATGCACCCTGCTACCACCACCCATACTGTCCCTGTAAATGGCAAAACAGATACTATCAAAGGGAGAGCCACCTGCGGAATGACATATCATATAGCAGTTGTTATGTAAACACTGTTCTGCCTTTTGCTTTGGCATGACTACCATCCAGTAATCAATCAGGAAGAATGGGCGTAGGCGGAGGATGCATACTGGCAGCACACATATCCTGTTGTAAGGCATGCTCTACAAGATGACAATTGTGACCTCAGTGCCTGTTTCACAACACGACATCTTGATTTTTCCAGAGACACCAGTTTCTCAGAACTCCGCAGGTGAGAACAAGCACTACAACATGTCCTTGGTTCTCACCACTCACCTGCCCTTAATTTACGTTAATTTCTTCCATCTCAGCATTTCTTCACAGTAACTACTCCTTTCTTCACTCAATTTTAGTTTCCTACATCTTTCATTTTCTTGTCTGTCTATTTTTTTTCTGTCCTACTCCCATCTCTGTTACATACAATGCACTTAGCTTCCTACTCTTATTAACTCATACATAATGCTTTAGCAGTAATATCTATCTTGTATATTACCTTGTCTACCATCTTCAAGCTCTGAGCTAATCTCATCCAATGCAGTTCCCAACAATCAATCTTTCCTTCGCATCCCATCCAGTAAGTCCCCCCTGACCTGGGGTTCTGGGTAACTTTTCTGAACTGTATCTCTTTCCCTAAACCTCTCTAGTCCTTTTCCTTCACCCCTCTTTCTTTCTCTTGAATACTTCTGCCTGAAGAAGGAGCCACTGGCTCTGAAAGCTTGACTAATTATAACCTTCTTTTATGTGTGTGTTCTGTCACTGCTTGGTGAATAGATTTTTTGTATATCTAATTACATTATATTGTCAAAACTTGATTGTTTTCATTGTTGTAAGTCATTAACAGGTTGCCAGAAACTTATGTCATCAGATATTTACATTAATGTTCAAATTAAACAGGTTTATACTTTTTAGTACATACACAGCTGATAATTTTATCTGTAAAGTTACATATGGACATCTACATCTATATACATACTCCACAAGCCACCATACGATGCATGTACCTTGTACCACTACTATTCATTTCCTTTCCTGTTTCATTTTCAAATGGAGTGAGGGAAAAACAACTGTCTATGTGCCTGCATATCTTATCTTTGCTTCCATTATGTGAGATGTACCATTGATGACAATAGCATTGCTCTGCAGTGAGCAGTGGCAGTTCTCTAAACTTTCTCAATAGTTTTTTGCAAAAAGAACATCCTCCCCCCCTCCCCCTAGGAATCACATTTGAGATCACAGAGCATCTCCTTAACACGTGAATTTTGATCAGATCTACCAGTTACAAATCTGGCAGTATGCCTCTGAATTGCTTCAGTGTCTTCCTTTAATCTGACCTGGTGAGTATCCCAGACAATATGTAGTACACAAGAATGAGTGGCACAAGTTTTTCTATGTGGCCTCCTTTATAGATGAGCTACACTTACCTAGAGTCAACCATTTTCCTGCCCTACTACCAAGGGTGCTCATATGATAAATGATAATCTGTGTGTGCATGTGTGTGGGGGGGGAGGGGGGGGGGGGAGCCAAGGGACGGGGGTTCTTGGGGATATGGTTTTAATATTTTGGCTTTTAAGTAGCCATTAGAAAGTTCTATATCTGACCCTTTTAAAAACCTGCATAATACCAACTTTTAAATCATTTTCTTGAAAGCAGAACACCTGACTGCACTAATTATTTCCTTTCCCTGACAGTTGGTTGTGGTGGTGGGGGGGGGGGGGGGGAGGGGAGATTTGTGGCCCACCCTTTCCTCTGGGTATGGGTGCCCTTGCCTACTACTGACCTTATGTGTTCATTCCATTTCATAGACCTGGTCACAATTTATTGTTAGCATATTTTAGAGAATTAATCTATGTTAAGAGAGTCATAGCTCCAACTATGACTCAAGAGTCGGGAAGGGCTGGTTAGGTCACCCATCATAACTCCAAGTGTGTTAATACTGGCCTGGGTAAGTAACCATTCCATAGGATCAGCAGACAAAGACAATATACTTAAGTCATGGTGATATTGTAGCAGTTCGCCTACTTTGTTTCTTCCTTTGTTGTCCTCAGTGTCAATGTACTGGGTGAAAAAAATAGGGGGTGGACATCGCAATACTGTCTACTATAATGATGAAGACAACAGATGTACAGTTGTGTTTCACATTCTTTTACTTTCACTTTTCACAACCCCCCCCCCCCCCCCCTCAATAATACACAGTTGCATATTGTTTAAACTTTCCAAAAGCCTCATTAATAGTTTGCAGACAAACCTCCACATACAGCTACAATAGTTTACTATTGAACATCTACGAGAAGTGAAAATGTAACCACAAAGTTCACTGTTCTTCAAGAATAGAAAGGTACATATGGAGCAGACACTGTCATTGCTTTAACACACGGGCTATTGGTGTAACTCTTATTTCACTGTTAAGTTGATGCACTGTTGTCATTCTAAACAAACACCAGTTCCTCATCTGATACTCAACTGTGGACTGACTGTCTCATGACCAAAATGCAGGCCTTCATATATCCTTGCAGTAATAGGGGCTGAAACTACACATGGTTTGAAGTTAAATTTACAGAAATTAAGTAAAACTTAACACATTAAATTAACTTAATACATCAAAAAATTCTGTCTTTTTAACAGTTTCTTCTGCTACAAGAATTAGCCTGAATTATTTGTTTAAATCTTGAAATCAACAAATATAGTTATGCAAACAATACTTTTTACAAAACTGTTAATTACTTTGGAATTAGTTAAGGGCTGGCTTTGCTAACATGTTTTCGAATAGAGCCAAATAGATACTTTAAGATTACTAGTATTTTGTCTACCAAGTTATAATTAGTACAGAATTTATATTTGTTTACAAGTCAACAACATAATTTAAGTTGCAAAAGATACTAACCAGTAATAGTCCAAATAAATTAGAAAATCAAATACATACATATAACTTAGCACAAAATTAGATCTGGTGTTATATTCTTTAAAACTAAGGGCCAATCTTTCTCTTTTATGAAAATACAAATTATGGTCACATATGTTAATGGTAATTAGTTAAAAGTGAAAAAATGAATTTTAAGGAGGCAGCTGGCAAAGCAAGAAGGTAAGTAAAAAATATCCCAGCTTTCTTCATCACAATATCTGCCACTGGACTGAAGAACCACACGTGGATACTCAAGCCATATGCTTGCCCAGAATCCTACATTCCTAGGTAACCAGGGGACAGATCAGGTGGTGTTTCACTTACAACCATGCCTGGTGCACTGTGCTGAAGTGCTGAGACATCCAGGAATGACCAGACTATCCAAGCCCAAACCCTGTCATCTCTGACACTAACTACTATCTCAATCCTATCCTGATACCCCTGAAGCCAAGGACTGACATGTGAGCTTCGGAGATGGGTGAAACACCATTGAGGCCTCCAGGCCCCTGTTTCCCTATCCCTCCTCCCTCCATCCACTTTTGCCCATTAAAGTGTAACTTGTCTCATTCCAAATTCCTAAAGGTTTTCATACATGATGGAATTTAGGCAATACAATGTGTGATTGAATGAATGTATAGTACATATTGTCATATCTACTAAAATTGGATGAAATGAGACATTGTTTACAGAATCTTGGTGTTCTGAATATCAAAGTGTTGTGGTAATATATTTTTGTCCACTGGTGCAAAAATTCATTTAGAAAAGAAAAGGACTAGTTCATATAAAAGAAAGGCTTTTGGATTTCCAGTGATGTATAGTTTGAGATATTTTTTCAATGTAGAGGGTTAAAATTTTGGCATTCTCATGCAGTAAGTCTTCTCACAATTTTGGAACCCTTTGTTGATTGTGTTTACAGAAAATGTCATACCACAGAACTAAATTTCAGTGAATGTGTGCAATGGAGGGTGGTCTGAGGTCAGTTAGTAAAGTGGGTGCTTTTCTGTTATTTTAAAGTGTGCTATGCCAGTGAGGGTCATGAAGTTGTGTGGCATTACTCATCTGATTGTTACAAATGCAGCTGGTGGGATAAGTGAGCATCTGGATGTTGGTGACCTTATGATCATTAAGGACCACATCAACTTGCTTGGATTTTCTGGAAAAAATCCTCTCATTGGGCCGAATGATGAAAGGTAAGATAATGTTTTGTTTTCCATATACTCTTCATAGTATTTGATGATTTCTCTCTTTAAGAATGTCTTTTTGTGCACTTTCTTGCTGTCTGAAACCTTAATTTATATTAATAAATGTTTATAAAGCTTTTAGTCACTATAGAGAGGAATTTGCAGTCCGTCTATAAACATGTTCTTGTGTTGCTTAGTTATTGATTTCTGTCACATTATACACATCCCTCCAGTCAGCTTCCTGTAAGGCCATCATGAAACTTTTCCTTTGTATGTTCATTTGTCTCAGTTTTCCAAGACACCATTTCACTGTGAGCAGGCAAGTTATCAAGTGTGGATTGCTGCATCCTGGCCAGAGAGGCCATTTGTGGCAATGATTAGGGAATGACCTACAAATATATTGTCTGATGCATAAGTGAATTGATGAATGAAATAGTGTTCTGCTTGTTTCTGCAAATGCAGAGGAAAAACCAGCAACAAAACTCAGGTTCCCATTCTGATGGGGATGGAGCAACATAGGAAATGTACAGAGAGAGAGAAGCGAGGGGGAGGAGAGGAGACAGAAAGAGAGAAAGTGGGAGGAGAGGGACAGATAGAGTTGAGGAGGAGATGGAGAGACAGAGATGAGGTGGAGCAGAAGATGGATCGAGAAAAGGGAAGGAGAGGAGTTGTACTTAAAGAGGGAAGAGGAGGAGCTGGATAGAATATGGAAGTGGAGGAAATGGACAGAGGGAGGTGTGAGGCATACAGAGAGAGAGAGAGAGAGAGAGAGAGAGAGAGAGAGAGAGAGAGAGAGAGAGAGGTGAGATGGTTAGAAAGAGTGGAAGGGAGTAGATGGACACAGAGAGGGGAGAAGGAGATGGGTAGAGAGAGGAGGATGAGAAGATGGACAAAAAGAGGGGAAGTGGGAGATGTGTGCAGTGTACGTGACATGTCTGTGAGGGTTAAACCTTAGTTAAAGGACAAATTTTGAATAAAAATCATCAGAGGTGGCAGCCAAAGATTTCTGGTATATGAAGTCACCCTCATTATGGTAATGGTCTTGACAAAGAGGGCTGAAGAGCAGACAGAGTTTCAGGGCACCTTGGGATGGGATAGAGCCCTTAAATATGTGTGTGCAATGATTGCAGAATGCAGAAGTCACTGGATATCATGGCATTAAGGAGAATTAATGTATATCTGCAGGATATGTGGCATGTAGTAGAAAAAGTGACATGATGATTGTTCCATTTGCAATAGATTTTGGATTTTTCCCCCATTCAGATCTCCATGTGGAGACTGTCAAAGGAGATGTGATCATGAGAAAAAGTTTGAATAACCAATGACACGACAACATCCTATGGGTCAGAGTCTGAATGTGGTTGGGGAGCTAGAAAATCTGAAAAGTGAGATGCAGAGGTTCAGTCTAGATGTAATGGGAATGAGTGATGTAAAATGGAAAGAAGATAAGGATTTCTGGTCAGACAAATATAGAGTAATATCAACCAGAGCAGAAAATGATTTAAGAGGTGTAAGACTCATTATGAGTAGCAAGGTCAGTTACTTTGAATAATTTTGTGATATTGCAGTTCTCATCAGAATCAACAGCAAACCAACTCCAACAACAATAATTCAAGCATGTATGTGCTGATGTCACAAGCAGAAGATGAAGACAGAAAGTATGAGGGCATTGGACAAACAGCTCAATGTTTACAGGGAAATGGCAAACCTAATAAACAATGGGGATTGGAATTCTGTGCTAGTAGAAGGAACTGATGACAGTGTCATGTGAGACTAGGTTAGCAGTAGTAGGAAAGAGAGAGGAGAAAGACTAACAGGCATCTGCAATAAACTTCAGCTTTTAATAGCAAAAACAGTAGTCAGAAATCAGAAAGGGAGGACATATGCTTGGAAAAGGCCAGGAGACATGGGAAGATACTAGCTGGATTACATCACAGATAAAATTATGAAACCAGATTTTGGGCTGTAAGTTGTTCCCAGGGGCAGATGCAGATTTTGAACTGAAGCGTAGTTACTTTAGTTGAAGAGGAAGGAACATCTCTAAAAAGGGCAGTCACAAAGATTAGACAGACAAGGTAACTGCGAAGAAACATTGGATAACAGAAGAAATACTTCAGCTGACTGACAAAAGAATGAAGTACAAAAATGTTCAGGAATAGATAGGAATATGGCAATATTAGTCACTTAGGAATGAAATAAATAGGAAGAACATGGAAGATAAGGTGAAATGGATCCAGGAAAAATGTAAACAAATTATAAAAATGAATGGTCATTGTAAGGACTGATCAGCTTATAGAAAAGTCAAATCAACTTCCAGCAGAATTAAAAGCAAAGATATTAACATTAATAGTGCAAGAGTAATTCCAGTGTTACACACAGAGAAGAGTGAGGATAAGTGGAAAGAATACAGTTTACTGATACAATAGAAAAAGAAATGGAATGTGATATGCAGACATAGGGAACTTGGAAGGCATAGATAACACTCCTGTGAAATTTCTAAAATTATTGGGGGTAATGGTATCCAAATGACTATCCGAGTTGGTATTTAAAAATCCATTAGACTGGAAACATACCAACAAACTTCCATAAAAATGTGGTTCACACAGTTCTGAGGAGTGCAAGGGCAGATAAGAAATCTATTAACAACTCATGCATCCAAATTTCTGACAAGAATAATATAGAGGAAAATAGAAAAGAAAATTAGAATGGAAAGCAAAATTAAGGATCTCTTAGGTGATGATTAGTTTGGCTTTAGGAGAGGTAAAGCACTAGAGAGGCAGTTCTTAACTGTTTTCATTTTGAACTGAGAATGGAAAAAGTTTTGTTTGAATGGCATTTCAACTGTACTGATGGCACAATCAGTCAGCATAAAATACTGGCTGTGCATCACAATGTGCAAATGTAGCCAGACTTATGTTTGTTTACTTCACGTGTGCTATAGTCCACATCTCATGGTCTAGTGGCTTGTGTCATTGCCTCTTGATCACAGGGCCCCAGGTTCAATTCCCAGCCAGATTGGAGATTTTCTTTGCTTCAGGGCTGGGTGTTTGTATTATCGTTTCATCTCATCGTCATCAATGCACAGGTCACTGAAGATATGTCCTATAGAAAGGTGTGCACCAGGCAGCCAAATATACGGGGTCTCTCACCAAATAATGCCATATGATTGTTTCATTACATGAGTTATAATACCAATTTATCCTGCTTATCCAATTCTGTACCACGAACTGTGCAGTTAACATTCTTACCTTGTCCTTTATGATTGAGAAGTTTTGCACTAACTTACTTTGAACTTGCATTTCTCCTTCAAAACAAAACCATTTATCATATTGATAGCTGCTGCAAGGACTGGTATCAACTGTGTATTAGGGTGTAGCATATGAAACAATGTGCACAAAAAGCAATGCTGGTGCAGCAATTGAATATCCAAGTTCAAACACATCACATTGTTAACTGGATCACAGCAATTACAAGTTCCTGGCAGAAATCAATATTATGTGTTGAAGTAGAAGCTCAACACAACTCAGTTTCTTGAGAGAAAGAAATGTTATGCAACATTTCTCAGTTCACACAGTAACTGAAACAATGGAAGGAAAATGTGTCTAATGTTCTCAAAGAAAACATCCTTTTAGTTCAAATGATTAGTTAAAAAGTAAAGAACAAACATGCATCCTTGATAAGATGACCATCTTGGACATTTTACTGTTTTGGCACACTAGGAAACATTTCTAGAAACAGTTCCTAGATTGTAGAAAGCAGATAACAGGTCCCAGAAAAATGAAGATGAATGGAAGTCTTAAAGATGAGTTTGGTGTTTCCTTACAAATAACTTAATGCACATTACAGTACAAAAAATAAAAAAAGAGCTCAAACTCTGTAAAAAAAGGGAACATTGTTTGACAACTATAACTGTTTGTTGAAGTGAACTTTTTATGCAAGCTATAGCTGTCAGTTATCATATATCCAAAAAGCAGAAATAGTTATTTTTGCTGATGGTGTAAGTATTATAAAGAAGAAACTTCAACACTTGAAAATTCAAATAAAACAATGGAAAGTTCTGGATGGAATAACAACAATATACTAAAGATAGACTGCAGCTAACCATAAAGAGGAGGCATTCAGTAGCAGACAGGAACAATGTTAGAAATATTTCAGCTACATGACAATGCTTTTCCAGAAATGTGTTATTAAATAATTTCTGGGGCAAACCATCACTGACAGAGGAAGTATTTTTGCATAGAAGCGTCTAATGATGATAATGTATTATGTCCATTTCAGAGTCTATTGTAGATAGCTCTTTAAACAATTGGGCATGTTGGCTACAGGGTTTTAGTAGGCCTACATTTATTCCCTTATGAAGTCTGGTCTCAAGAATCAGACTGAATTTAAAAACCACAGTAACATTCATAGATATAATACTAGAAGGAGAAACATTTAGGTTAGATTAAATTTACCTTTGGTTCCATAAATCCAGAGTAAGGTGTTCCTACAGCATGTAGAACATATCATAAAACAGATATACATAACACATATTTACAAAAACATGTGCTAATATTCATTCCATGGATCCTAAGTCAAATGAGGCTTGTGGATGTGGAAAAGTCTAATTTAAGTGATATAAATTGTCAGAAAGTGCATATACATACAACACACTGAGGTGTATATGATGATTGTTATTCCATTGCAGCCATGCATCACTTAAAAGAATACTTTCTTCTTCAGTGATAAGTTGCCCCAGAATATGATGTAGTAACCCATTGCTGAATAAAAGTACAAAAAGTAAGTCAAATTTTGACAGTTTCAGCTCCAAAATCATCTGTTGTTGATAACACAGAAGTTGCAGAGCTTAGACATTTTAGAAGATATGTAGCATATGACTTCCAGTGCAGTTTTTTCAGTATAAGGACCTAAGAATTTAGAATACCTTGTTTCATTCATTGGTTTACCATCTTAAATTATTTATATAAGCATGGTCAGACCTTGATCAGAACAGAACAGGGCAACCAAGAACACGGGAAGACTGTATTTATATGAAACTCAATGGAAAGTTTGGTAACAAGAAGTCAGAAGTAGAAAACATTTTTAATAATAATTTTTAAATGCTATAAAGAAAATAGGATCCAGCTGTTCATTAGAAAATGGAAGGCAGTATATGGAAGAGGCAATACCTATGCAATTTGATAAAATTGAAATTCAGCCCACCTCTCCCACTAAAATTAAGAAAATAATACAGGGTGTACATAAAGTCCAGGAACACTTTCAATTATTTATTGCACAAGAACCAAACATTGTACAGATATCATACATATGTCATTTTGAAGAGAAACTCTGAAAATTTTTTTCATGCATACTGCCACAGCGTAGTTTGGTAATTTGCCAATAGTCAGCGCTAGTCACAAACAGGGCAGCCGTGCTACAGAACGGGACAACTGTTTCGTGAAATAGCCTCCCTGATCATCAGATCTCACTCTGTTTGACTTTCTTCTGTGGGGACACATTAAAGATCTGGTGTATGTACTGCCTCTACCACATGATGTAGCAGTGCTCCAAGAGAGAACACAGAAAGCGACTGCCACAGTCGATGATGCCATGCTGTGATGAGTATGGCAAGAATTCAGCTACCTTGTTGATGTCTGCTGGGTCACTCATGATTCGCATATCGAATGCTTGTAAAAATAACTTTTAGAGTTTCTCTTCAAAATGCTATGTGTATCACATCTGTACAATGTTTAGTTCTTGTGCAATAAATAATTGAAAGTGTTCCCAGACTTAATGTACACCTTGCGGTAATTCATCATTTAGAAAAAAAGTATTCATTGCACAAAAGTGTGTAATCAGAATAATAGCTGGAGCTCATCCAAGATCACCTTGCAGACACTTATTTAAGGAACTCAGAATATTCACAGTACCTTTGCAATACATATTTTCATTTATAAAATTTGTTATTAATAATCCACCCCAATTCAAAAACAATAGCGAAGTGCATAGCTAAAACACTAGAAGAAGGGATTATCTTCACTATTCTGGGTTAAATCTGATTTTGGTACAGAAAGGGGTGAATTTGCTGTCACACAAATCTTTGGTCATTTGCCAAATAACATTAAAAGTCTGACAGAAAGCCAACCTACACTAAAAAACAAATTAAAAGAATTTCTGAATGACAGCTCCTTCTACTCACTAGATGATTTTTTTTTATATGAAGTAGTAAAAAAAAAAAAAAATTGTGTAAAAACACATTCCAAATCATTATGAAATATTGTATTCTTAATTAATGTCTGTATTTATGTATGTACTGTGCTTTGTTTACTGGTAAGTTCAGTGACAGTCCATTTACAGAGATTCAGTAATTAATTTCCAAGAAAATTTTCTTTAAATTTTCAGCAATATGAAAAAGACAGATTGCTACTTACCCCATAAAGAAAGTTTTGAGCTGCAGACAGCAACAATGTTAGAAATATCTCAGCTTTTGGATAAAGCCCTTCCTCAGAAGTATAAAGCGCTCTCTCTCTCTCTCAGGTTTTCAACACTTGTTTGCATTGATCACATTACTGCACTGAAGATGGGCAGATATCAGATTTTACATAACACTCACCTTATTTGAGATTATACACGTCATTTCATTCTACTAAGAAATTTGTCATGGCATAGGAGGAGTTGGCCACCAATAAATCCCTTAGACTCCTCTTAAAATGAACTATATTAGTAGCTAAACTCTTTACGACTTCAGGCACTTTATTGATAGTGTTTGTTCCTACAGTATAGCTCTTATCATATTTGTATATATTGTTGTATGTATGTGCAGATATATTGCACCGAAGGTGTGATTAAGCGTGACAAGAAAACAATTTAACTTGAAGTAATTATAGCATGAAGCTAATAGGCATGCACCAATGTCTGAATCTGTGTCTACTACTCTACGCTGAGAAAGTTTGTGTAACAAATAAGCAAAAACTCTATTGCTAATGCTTGAAAATCTCAATTACTAGAGCACAAATTACTGTTATTTTTGTACCTCAACAGTCTTATAAAATGTGAGCTCATATCATTCAGTCTTCATCAAAAAATGTCTCGCAATAACATTTTAACCTGGAAAGAATTTTAAATCTGTAGTGATGAAATCTTGTACAGCAAAATCAACTGCCAAAATCCTCTGTTCACCTGTAAAACTGTTATTGTTCATAAATAGGAACTTGTATAGGATCCTTGGATACAGATTCTGTATGACTGAGTCCACATTTAGTTTTATGATGTGTTGCCATTCACAGATTTCTATTATAACAGGAAATGCTTCTAAATTCTCCTGACTGTGCTTGCATATCCACCAGCAAACATCATTCACCAAATGTCTGAAATTAAACAATGGAAAATCCAGGTAGGAAAATCAACAATCCCTGCAGGAACTTGAGTAACATGCAACACCACCTCAAAAAGCTCTCCATTCTACTCACTTCATACTCCCACCTCGGAGTACCACTGTCCACCACTTCTACAACCACCTCCAAACCTCCCCCATGCCCCCTCATAGCTGACAAACCCTGTCTCGCAGATCTACTACATTTACCCCACCCTACAAAAATTCCTCCCACTACCATATAGAACCCAGAACCTAAACAGACCTGCAACACAGTTATGAACCTTTTCCCCAGAAGCCTTAGTCCCACAGAAATATCAGTCCTTTCCAAAGGCCTCACCTTTTGCCCCATTCCCAAATTCAACCATGCTGGACTAGTTAGACCTTCTCTTCTTCTCTGGGTCCCTACAGTGGAAACACTTTTTTGCTACCAACCCGACTAATCAGACTCAACCAAAGACCAATATTGAACCTTTCCTAACTCAGTTCACTCCTCCATCCAACTGTGATCCACCCCCATTGCCTCCAAACCACCCCCTGTTAACTCTCCAGAATTTCTTAACATCGGACCTTGCCTCAACATCATTCCCCAAATCCCTCAACATGGAAACTAACCTTACATCCACAGAAAGAACCACAGTCCACCATCTAAAAACTGACCCCGACCTTATAATCCTACTTGCTGACAAAGGCTCCACCACCGTTGTTTTGAACCGCAAGGATTATGTGGCAGAAGGACTCCGTCAGCTGTCAGACACTTCCACCTACAAACCATGCCACAGTGATCCCATTCCAGTAATCCAGCAGGATCTCCAGTCACTACTCAAATCCTTAGGCCCATCCCAGAACATCTCCCCAGAGTCCATCTCTCTGCAACATTCCTAATGCCCATGGCCTAACTGCAGTCAAACACTACCTTTCCAGATGCCCTATGGATTCCAAGCCAACAACCTCCTTCCTAGTCTCCATGACCAACTATATCCTCACCCACAATTACTTCTCCTTTGAAGGCATTACCTACAAACAAATCCACGGTATGGCTATGGGCACCTGCATGACACCATCCTATGCTAACCTATTCATGGGCCATCTAGAGGAATCCTTCCTAAAAACCCAGAATCCTAAACCCCTCACCTGGTTCAGATTCATTGATGACATCTTTGCTATCTGGATTGAAGGTGAGGACACCTTATTCACATTCCTCCAGAACCTCAACAACTTCTCTCCCATTTGCTTCACCTGGTCCTGCTCAACACAACAAGCCACCTTCCTAGATGTTGACCTTGACCTCAGAGATGGCTACATCAGTACCTCCGTCCATATCAAACCTACTAACCACCAGCAATACCTCCACTTCGACAGCTGCCACCCATTCCATACCAAGAAGTCCCTTCTGTACAGCCTAGCCACCCGTGGTCGTCACATCTGCAGTGACGAGCAGTCCCTCTCAAAATATATCGAGGGTCTCATTGAAGCCTTCATTGACCATAAATATCCTCCCACCCTTGTACAAAAACAAATCTCCCGTGCCTTATCTTTCCAGTCTCCCACCACCTCCCAAAGTCCAACAGTCCGGCCACAGAGGAGTATTCCCCTCATAACTCATTATCATCTGGGACTGGAGCAACTGAATTACATTCTCTGCCAGGGTTTTGATTACCTCTCGTTATGCCCTGAAATGAGAAATGTCCTGCCCACTATCCTTCCCACCCCTCCTACCGTCGGATTCTGCCGTCCACCGAACCTATGCTATATACTTGTCCATTCTTACACAACCCCTCCTCCCAATCCCTTACCTCATGGCTCATACTCCTGTAATAGACCTAGATGCAAGACCTGTCCCACACATCCTCCTACCACCACCTATTCCAGTCCGGTCACTAACATCACCTATCCCATCAAAGGCAGGGCTACCTGTGAAACCAGTCATGTGATTTACAAGCTAAGCTGCAACCTCTGTGCTGCATTCTATGTAGGCATGACAACCAACAAGTTGTCTGTCCACATGAACAGCCACTGACAAACTGTGGCCAAGAAACAAGTGGACCACTCTGTTGCTGAACATGCTGCCAAACATGATATCCCTCATCTTAATGACTGCTTCACAGCCTGTGCCGTATGGATCCTTCCCACCAACACCAGCTTTCCTGAATTGCGGTGGTGGGAACTATCCATGCAATGTGTCCTATGTTCCTGTAACCCTCCTGGCCTCAACCTTTGTTAGTCACTGTCCTCACCCATTCATCCCCCTCCCTGTTCCCATTCCAGCACTACACAGACGTCATTTCACCGCCACACCCAGTCTTTTATTTTCTCTCCTTTCCGCTACTTACCCCTCCCACCCACTTACCTTCTTTCCTGCCCTCCGTCTAAACTGCAACACTTGACTGTCCACCACTCCCACCATACTATCCCTCCCCCTCCCCGCCCCAGCCTCCTCCTTACCCCCACTCAGTCGCCACTCCCATCATGCACTGGTGCTGCTGTTTGCAGTGTGGTCTCAGCTCTTTGAGACTGCAGATGTGTGTGCAAGTTGCGTTTATGTGAGTGCGTGTGTGTGTGTATGTGTGTGTGTGTGTGTGTGTGTGTGTGTGCATATGTGTATGCGTGTCTACTGCTGAGAAAGGCCTTAATGGCCGAAAGCTTTAATTGTGTGAATCTTTTTATTGTGCCTGTCACTACTCAGCATCTCCGCTATATAGTGAGTAGCAACTTTCCTTCTCTGGTATTGTTGAAAAAGACAGATTGCTACTTACCATAAAGAAGACACATCAAGTTGCAGAATTAAAAGACACTCAAATGAGTTTCTGGCCACAGCTTTCATGGTCAAAGAGAGACACACTCCATTTACATACACAAGCAAGCACACCTCACACACACACAACCGCCAACTCCAGCTTCTTGAGGCAGAATGCCTCTCTTTTACTGATGAAAACTGTGGCTGAATGCTCTACGTAAGTGTCTTTTAACTGTGCCTGTCTGCAACTTGATGTTTCTTGCTTACGGTAAGTAGCAATCTGTCTTCTCCTACATTATTGAAATGTCTGAAATTCCTGTAGAGCCATACCACAATTCCCCAAAATTCAATTCAGAAAATAATTTAGTTTGATTGAATTACCTTTTATAGAATATCCACATATTCCCTCTTTCTTTATAAAATTCTGTACTAGTTTATTTTTTTTGCAAAATTGTGCTCAACAATTGACAGTTATGCACATTCAAGTCCCTTAGGTCCATACATTAACACTACTCTATTGTGAGTCCTCTTTCCAATCTCAAAATTTTTTCCATAGCCAATCATATGTCACGGAGTAATTCTATTTATCGGAGTAAGCGGACTCCTCCCAAAGGTAGAAAGTGCTGACTCAATGTATTTTATCAATTTTAGCTTTAACAATAGAAGGGTCATTGACTCGTCAGCTGATCGGGCCAGCTTTAAAAAGGTAAACAAATAAAATATCTTGGATTTGACTGGGATTTTATGTTCCTGCATAATGCACACCCTACTAAAACAGAGTAAGTGACTTCAAATATTTTGAAGACTGTTATTATCTCTAATACTGATTCCATGAACTGGACTATTCATTTCAAAACTGTATGTATTATTTATGACAAATTTCATCAAGTAATAAATGTGTTGGGAAGCAATAGTTATAACCTAGGTACTTCAGCATGGCCATTTTGAACTATGGTTGCATGAGATACCAATAATGGTTGGGCCTGAGCTACCACATTTACAGTACTAAATGGGTCAGAACTTTCCCTGCAATACATTCTACATTCCCGTACCCCTCTTGGTCTCAACCTCTGTTAGTCATTGTCCTTTACCCACCTATTCTCTTCCCTGTTACCACTTCAGCACTCCACAGCACTCTATTCCACCAATACACCCACTGTTTTTTTACTTTTCTCCTCTGCTGTTATGCCCTACCACCCCTACCTTCTGTCTAACCTCCAAACTGCTTCTAATTGCCCTACCCTCTCCCCACCTCATCCCAGTAGGCTCCCACAAGTGGCACTTTAACATCCCCCACCCCTACCCTGCTATCCATTTCCCACAGCACTGCACCCTCCTCCTTACCCCCACCACCCAGGTCACTTTTCTCATCATGCAGTGCCACTTGCAGTCTGACCTTGGCAGCCAGAGACTGTTGTCATGTGTGTGTGAATTGAGGCAACAGTTTGTTGCGAAAGCTTGAATTTTGTGTGTATGTTTGTGTTTGTTTGTGTGTCTTTCGACCTGCCAGCGCTTTCGTTTGGTAAGTCACATGACATAACAAAGATGATGTGACTTACCACATGAAAGCGCTGGCAGGTCGATAGAAACACAAACAAACACATACATACACACAAAATTCAAGCTTTCGTAACAAACTGTTGCCTCATCAGGAAAGAGGGAAGGAGAGGGAAAGACGAAAGGAAGTGGGCTTTAAGGGGGAGGGTAAGGAGTCATTCCAATCCCGGGAGCGGAAACACTTACCTTAGGGGGAAAAAAGGACGGGTATACACTAGCACACACACACATATCCATCCACACATATACAGACACAAGTAGACATATTTAAAGACAAAGAGTGTGGGCAGAGATGTCAGTCGAGGCCTCGACTGACATCTCTGCCCAAACTCGCTGTCCCCAAACATGTCTGCTTGCGTCTGTACATGTGTGGATGGATACGTGTGTGTGTGCGCGAGCATATACCCCTTCCTCCCACCCCCCAAGGCAAGCCCCTTCGCTCCCGGGACTGAAACGACTCCCCACCCTCTCCCCCAAAACCCACCTCCCCTCGTCCCTCCCCCTCCCCCCCTCCCCCCGATGAGGCAACAGTCCGCCGCGAAAGTCTGAATTCCGCGTGCACGCATGTGTCCGCCCGTGCCCCCATCGACCCACCAGCGCCCCCGCATCGCAAGTCACATCATCCCTGTTTCCAAATACACTTTTCCCGTGTGGGATGCTTCCCTCCACCATATATATATATATATATATATATATATAAACTATTAATGAATTGCTTATTCATGTTGGTGAAAGCGGATCGCTCTCCAATTGTACCGCCTCAATATATATATACATATATATATTAATGATCATCATCATCATCATCTTGGACAGTTTCCAGCCACTGGCTGGGTCTGTTGGGAACACAAGCCTCTCCATCCTGTTCTGTCTTTCCACCATTCCCCCTCTTCCACCTTCGTCCAGTTCTCTCCTCTTCTCGTCACACATTCCTTCACTCCCTTCACCCATCTATCTCTTGGTCTTCCCCTGGGTCTCTTCCCCTCCAGTTGCAGATCAAACATCCTCTTTGGAATTCTTCCCTCATCCATTCTCTTCATGTGTCCATACCACTGCAGTCTTGATTTTTCTATCCTGTCCTGTACTGGTTCCTCCTTTAGTCTTTCCCTCACATACACATTTAGCAATCTGTCTCGTCTTGTTACACTCAATCTGCTCCTCTGGAACTTCATTTCACTAGCTTGTATTCTACTTTTGTCGCTTTTGTGCATTACCCATGTCTCACTTCCGTATGCCAATATGGGGACAAAGTAGGTTCGGTATATAATTCCCTTGGATTTCTGTGGCACCTCCTTGCTCCAAATAAGCCCCCTAATGCATTTGAAGAACTGCTCTGCTTTTCTGCACCTTTCATTTATTTCCATTGCGTTTCCCCCCTTACTTTCAATCGTGCTTCCCAGGTACTTGAAGTTCTCTACCACTTGTAGCTTTTCCCCTCCACAAGTTATATCCACATTTGGCCTATTCTTCTTCCTTGTTGTGACAATTATTTCACTTTTCTTTGCAGAGAAATGCATTCCATATTGTGCTGCTGTTGCCTCCCATACATCTAACTGCTCTTGCACCTCCTTCTCGCAATTTCCCCATAACATCAGGTCATCGGCAAAAAGCACTGCTTTCATTTTATGATCTCCAATTGCATCTGATACTTGCTGTAGGATTTCATCCATAACAGTAATAAACAATAAAGGCAAAAGTGCACTTCCCTGTCGCAGCCCATTTTCCAGCTTGAACCATGCAGTACGTTCCCTCCCCACTTTCACACAACTCTCACTTCCCTCATACATTTTTCTGACTTTTCGTGTTATCTCTTCATCTATCCCTTTTGCGTTCAGCACATCCCAGAGCTTGTCCCTATAGACACTGTCATACGCCTTCTCAATATCTAAAAAGGCCATGATTAAGTCCTTCCCGTACTCATAGTGCCTTTCCTGCAGTTGCCTTACCGCAAATATGAGGTCCGTTGTTGATCTTCCCGGTCTGAATCCATACTGCTCCTCTTGCAGTCTACTTTCAATACTGCTTCTTATTCTCTTCTCCAGGATCTTTTCATAGATTTTTCCACAGTGGCATAGCAGGGTGGTTCCTCTGTAGTTCTCACATCTCCTTTTATCCCCTTTCTTGAAGATCGGGACTATAATTCCTTTCTTCCAATCCTGAGGAATTCTGTTCTCCTTCCACACCACCCTCAGCACTGTGTATAGCCACTGGGTTCCTACTTCTCCTGCTGCTCGTATCATATCCACTGTTACTTCGTCCCAACCTGGTGCCTTGCCCCCTTTCATCCTCTTTATGGCTTCTTCCACTTCATTCCAAGTTAGATCATCAATTTCCCCACTATTATAATCGCCTGCTGCCTTAGGCTCTCCATCGCTGTTAGTTACCCGCTTGGCGGCATTCAACAGATCTTCAAAGTACTCCTTCCAAATCTTTTTGAGCTCATCCATTTCCTCTACAACTCTTCCATTATTATCCATGATCCTCAGGCACTCGCTTCTATAATAATGATATGCATTTGAATTATAGAGGGAAACATTCCACATGGGAAAAATATATCTAAAAACAAAGATGATGTGACTTACCAAACGAAAGCGCTGGCACGTCGATAGACACACAAACAAACACAAACATACACACAAAATTCAAGCTTTCGCAACAAACTGTTGCCTCATCAGGAAAGAGGGAAGGAGAGGGAAAGACGAAAGGAAGTGGGTTTTAAGGGAGAGGGTAAGGAGTCATTCCAATCCCGGGAGTTGAAAGACTTACCTTAGGGGGCAAAATGGACGGGTATACACTCGCACACACACACACATATCCATCCACACATATACAGACACAAGCAGACATATTTAAAGACAAAGAGTTTGGGCAGAGATGTCAGTCGAGGCGGAAGTGCAGAGGCACTCCACCAAGAGTGTCTTTCCGCCGTCCACCTAACCTTTGTAACCTGTTAGTTCATCCCTATGAAATTCCCAAACCACCTTCCCTACCCTCTGGCTCCTATCCTTGTAACCGCCCCCGGTGTAAAACCTGTCCCATGCACCCTTCTACCACCACCTACTCCAGTCCTGTCACCCGGAAGGTGTACATGATCAAAGGCAGAGCCACGTGTGAAAGCACCCACGTGATTTACCAACTGACCTGCCTACACTGTGATGCATTCTATGTGGGAATGACCACCACCAAACTGTCCATTCGCATGAATGGACACAGGCAGACAGTGTTTGTTGGTAATGAGGATCACCCTGTGGCTAAACATGCCTTGGTGCATGGCCAGCACATCTTGGCACAGTGTTACACCGTCCGGGTTATCTGTATATGTGTGGATGGATATGTGTGTGTGTGTGAGTGTATACCCGTCCTTTTTTCCTCAAAGGTAAGTCTTTCCGCTCCCAGGATTGGAATGACTCCTTACCCTCTCCCTTAAAACCCACTTCCTTTCGTCTTTCCCTCTCCTTCCCTCTTTCCTGATGAGGCAACAGTTTGTTGTGAAAGCTTGAATTTTGTGTGTATGTATGTGTCTGTTTGTATTTCTATCGACCTGCCAGCGCTTTCATATGGTAAGTCACATAATCTTTGTTTTTAAATATTTTTTTCCCGCGTGGAATGTTTCCCTCTATTTTATATATATATATATCTGTGTGTGTGTGTGTTTTTTACCTAATTCTGATGAAGGGCTTTTTGGCTAAAATTTTGTTTGTTTGACAGTCTTTCTGTTGTGGCTATCTGCAACTCAGCATCTCCACTATGTGGTGAGTAGGAACTATCCTTTTTTAATGTTGACATTTACAGTACCATCAGTCTCAGCAAACAGTTGTGTTGTAGTCATTACCAGATGCTTTGTGTACTCCATTTTGTTTTATGTTGTGCATTACTCATTATTTTCTTTCTTATTTTGAAATAAGTGAAGAGACTAATTCTGGTCTATGGTGGGGTCTGAGTAAGATCCTCACAATATCAGAATGGACTGACAGTACTTATGATCATATGTAATTCTGCATGGAGCATGGAGTATGGAGCA
Organism: Schistocerca serialis cubense; assembly: GCF_023864345.2. NCBI lineage: Eukaryota > Metazoa > Arthropoda > Insecta > Orthoptera > Acrididae > Schistocerca > Schistocerca serialis. Next base: position 112,972,582 of record NC_064641.1, on the reverse strand, counting down.
TGCAAGGAGCATGGAACATTGGGGTGTAGGTTACTAGCCCTGTGAGAGGGATGCGTGCCTGATTTCCCCACTCTGCTCTTCACCTTTCAGGCAGCCCAGCTTCTCATTTGTTTACTATCGTGGATGACTGCCATGTTGTAGTGTCTACACTCTGATACCAGCAGTTTCCTAACAGGCCTGGGCAGGATGTGTTTGAGTTCACACAACAAATAACTTTTGTAGCATGTTTTTGTGTAAGATGACAAACTCATTGCATAAATGGGAATTAAACTTGATGGACCACAGTTATTACTTGCCCTGACCTCGGCTTAGTACTGGGTTGCTAAGTTGCAATAAGGCTTCAGCTTTACTGTAGACAGCAGGGATTGTTGAAGGTAGGTGTCAGGTTAAATTATAGCAGTTACCTAGCAGAAAATTGATCAGGAAGCAGGAGCTCAAAAGTGGACTGTTGCTTCCATCCTTAATATGGTCAGTCTGGCACAGTACAACAAACAATATTATGTAGGGTCTTTGTAAATACTGGTTATTGACATGCTACATAATAAGCAACTACATCGGCTCTCAGAAAATGCAGAAACAAAATTACTGGTGATAATGACTCCTCTGCCCGACAATTGTCTTCTTTCGTCTTCATCATCATCTTTTTCTTGGCCTTACCCCATATGTTCATGGGGTTGACATGTTATTCTTGATTTGATAACGTCCATTTATGAGAGCAGTCAGATGCTCTCCCTATCCTCACCCTTCCTGTAACTGCTCCTTCTCCCTGGGACAGAATTTGTATAACATATTTGTCTGTATCTAGAGCTCTAACTTGTGAAAGGGTGAGATTGTTTTTGAAATGTTTGCAAATCATGAAACTCAGGTGGGACTTGGGAATCAGCCCAGTATTTATCTATTGCAAGGCGGAAAACTGCCTAAAAGCCACATCCAGGCTGACAGCATACTGGCCCTCCTAGTTAATTTGCTGGGCGTGCCTCCCCCAGTCCTGGAGCAGCTAATGCATGGCCATCTGGATGGGCCCATGACATAACATCGAGGGTAATTCCAAAAGTAAGGTCTCCTATTTTTTTATAGGTACATAGACCTGTTTATTTCTACAATGGTTTACATTGTAGAAACATTTAGCTATTTTTTGACATAATCACCATTTCTGTTGATGCATTTTTGTAGACACTGTGGCAGTTTTTGGATGCCCATGTCATACCAGCTTGCTACCATGCTGTTCAGAAAGTTATGTGAAATGATTCCTGCATCTATTACATCTGTATTTTGCAAAACCACTGTGAACTGCATGACAGTGGGCACATTCCTTTGTACCGGTTATTAGGGCTTTTTCCATTCTGTTGACTTATGGAGTGCAGGAAGAATTACTGTTTAAATGCCTCTGTGCATGCTGTAATTAATCTAATCTTGTTCTCATGATTATTATGGGAGCAATATGTAGGGGGTTGTAGCATATTTCTAGAGTCATCATTTAAAGTCAGTTCTTGAAACTTTGTAATTAGGCTAGTCTGTCAGTTCTCTTCCATCAGCATCTTTGCGGCACTCTCCCATGAGTCAAATAAACCTGAGATCATTCATGCTACCTCCATTGTATACGTACAACATCCACTGTTAGTCCTATTTGCTTTGGGTTTGGCATACTGGAGCAATATTCTAGGATGTGTCTTGCAAGTGTTTTGTTCACAATCTCCTTTGTAGACTGATTGCATTTCCCCAGTATTCTACCAGTAAAACAAGGTCTGCCACCTATTTTATGTGTGACTGAGCCTATGTGATCATTCTGTTTCACTGTTACACTAAACTATTTGTGTGAGTTGACAGATTCCAGCTGCGACTCATTGATACTGTAGTCATAGAATACCATGTTTTTTGTTATCTGAATTTCACAAATTTACATTTATGAACATTTCATGAAGATTAGACTGAATACTTGCGCAATTTTCTCAAACAGTACTTCATTATAAAAGTATGAAGTTACTATTAATATTATTTGCATACATTTATGTATATGATCAATTTCTGAAACTGTGAACAGTATTAAAAACTATCAGTCTGATGTACTAATTGGCATAGATTCAACAAATTAGTCTTGTTTTTCTTTTCTCTTGTTAGCCACTTATAACTCATGTGAAAGGCACTTAATTTAAGCAATTTACAGTAAACTGATAATATGTGATCTGTCACAGATTTGCTACATGAAAAGCCATGGAGATGGGGCAGCTTATAAGTAAGGAAGCTCAACAGCTCTGGCTAGCTGATTTTGCAGTTACTGTAGCATCAGGCCGTTGTAGTGTGGTTGTTAACACGAGAGGTATAGTGGTTTGGGTGCGGGCTCTGCCAGGTTTGCTAGTATCATCAATACTCTAAAAGTCTTTGATATGTATGTCTTTTTCAGAATTAGCCTAATTTGTGACTCTGTAAAAATCATACGTTAAGCTGAGCAGTGAGTAGTAGTTATAAATAATAAAGTTAATTTGGTGATAGGAATGGTTCTATGGAATTTTGTTGGAATTTCTATGAATTAATGGTGCAGTTTTGTTAGATGGACTTGAATATAAACTTCAGTATTCAGTGGCCACATTTTCCATATCTTATCATGTATTTGCTTATATCAAGTCAATGCTCCCAGCTTTTGAACAAATGTGCTTATCCATGTATAGTGGAATAAACCCTGTGTAGATCGTACATCAATTCAAGTGTCACCTAAATCATTTAAGCTGGTCCAGATATGTACTGAACTTTATGAACTTTTCAGCTAGTCAGTGCTAATTTTAGGAACAGATAATTATGACAGTGCATGTGTACAGCTAGATGATGTGGAAGAATTTGTCTGTTCTGCTGGGCCATGGTAAAGTAGTGATTACAGGAGCAGTAGATATTCAGTTACTCTGACTCATTTCCTAATCCAGGTAGTCAAGTTGTATTTGGACTCTGAAAATTTTAGCTCGACTGGATGAGTCACTTACCACATATGAGATTATGGAATGGCTGTAAGCAAAGTACATTATTTCTTTAATTTTTATATCACCTACAACTGAGAAATATAAAGGCTTGCTTAGGCACTTCTGGGGTAGGCTCCTCCTAAATTATGAAATAGAGAAATGATGTACTCTACACATCACAGTCAGCCTTAATGTGGCACAAAAAGGACTGAGGCATTCAGCCAATCAGCTATCCAGTGATATAAAGAATTTCATAACACTTTACTTGAATCATATCTTCTTGGTAACTCTTTCTGTTCCACAGCAGAATTTTTGAATGTGTAATAACAACATAGGTTCTGTGTGTGTGTGTGTGTGTGTGTGTGTGTGTGTGTGTGTGTATGTGTGTGTGTGTGTGTGAGAGAGAGAGAGAGAGAGAGAGAGAGAGAGAGAGAGAGATTAAGTATAAATTAATGTATTAAAAAGAGTAATAATAATAATCTTAAGGCAATTGTGTAAGCATGGTAAGTATGTTGCCAGGTTTTTCACTGAAAAACCTACTAAAATGATGGCAGGAAAAGACAGATTGCTACTTGTTGTAAACTGTAAAGATGGCACATTAAGCTGCAGATAGGCACAATTAACAAACATACACACATAAGCTTCCAACCACAGGCTTCATCAGAAAAGAAAAGAGAAGCACACACCATTCATTCACAAAGCAAATCCATCTCATACACACATGACCACCAACTTTGACAGCTTGGACCAGAATGCCAATGGCCATTGGCATTCTGGTCTGAGCTGCTGGAGTTGGTGGCCATGTGTGTATGATGTGTGCTTGCTTGAGTGAACGAATGGTGTGTGTTTCTCTTTCTTCTTCTGGCAAAGGCTGTGGCTGAATCTTTATGTGTAAGTGTCATTTAATTGTGCCTGCCTGCAACTTAATGTGTCATCATTACAGTAGGTAGCAATATATCTTTTTCTACATTGTTGATATTGCTACCTGGAATTTCCGTTGTTTCATTTTACTAAAATTATGGAACTGATTCATTTCATTAAATACGTAGAGATTGCAATCCTGATCTATTGAACATGAAAATAATCAACAAACTAATTCTCCTTCTTCCAACAGGTTTGGACCTCGGTTCCCTGCCACTGTAAAATGTTATGACAGAGGAATAAGGAAAAAAGTCATGTCTGTTGCCAAAGAGATGGGCATCGCTGAGATCATCAAAGAAGGAGTATACACTGCACAAGGTGGTCCTGCATTTGAGACTGTTGCAGAAACACGCTGCCTCAAGGCACTGGGTACTGATGCAGTTGGTAAGAAGTGTACTACAAATTTTACTTAGTTTCCAGATTTGTGAAAAGTACAAACAAAACATTTTTATTCAGTTTAGAGATGTTCAGCCCTTGTGACCTTCAGAGTAGTCCTCTCCTCTCTACCCGCACACTTGCCTCACAAGTTTCCACATTGCTATGCAGATCTAGAAAGTATTCTTCTTCGTGTCATCAGCAGTCTTGAAATGACATCCTTTCAGCACTTAATTTTGGAAGCAAGAAAAGTTTATGTATTTTTATAGTCTCTATTGGTTGTTATAGAAAGAGAAGAAGAAGCAGATGAACATGAGATGGGAGATAACACTCTGATGTGAGAAGAATTTAACAGAGCACTGAAAGATCCAAGTTGAAAGAAGGCACCTGGAGTAGATTACATTCTCTCAGCATGATTGGGATCCTGAGCCAGCCATGACAAAACTGTCCTACCTGCTATGCAAGGTTTGAGACAGGTGGAGTACCCTCAGACATCAAGAAGAATGCAATTATTGCAATTCTATACAAGACAGGTGCTAACAAGCGTAAATATTTCAATAACATCAGTTTAATGAGTCATAGTTGCAAAATATTGACTCTAAATATTTGCAGAAGAATGGAAAAACTGGAAGAAGCCAATCTTGGTGAAGACCAGCTTGGGCTCTGGGGAAATTTAAGCACACGCAAGGCAGACCAACTCTATGACTTATTATAGAAGACAAGTTGAAGAAACGTAACCCTACATTTATAGGATTTGTAGATTTAGGGAAAGCTTTTGACAGTGTTGACTGCAATACACTCTTTGAAAGTATGCAGGTAACAGGGATGAGATACAAGAAACAAAATGTTATCCACAACTCATACAGAAAGCAGGCTGCAGTTATAAGAGCCAAAGGGCACAAAAATCAGTGGTTGAGAAGGGACTGAGACAGTATTATAGTCTGTCAGTGATGTTACTTGATCTGTACACTGATCAAAAAGTGAATGGAAACAAGGAGAAATCATGAAAGGGGATTAAAGTTCAGGAGGAAGACTTTGTGGTTTGCCACTTACATTGTAGATCTGTCAGAGATGGCAAAAGAGTTGGAAGACCATTTAAACACAATAGACTTTCTTGGAAAGAGGTTATGAGATGAACATCAATGAAAGTAAAACAAGGGATATGGATTCAAGTCGAATTAAATCAGGTGATGAGGAAATCAGATTAGGAAATGAGATACTAAGTTTAGTACATGGCTAGTTAACTGATAATGGCTGAACTAGAGAGGATATAAAAATTCAGGCTGGGAATAGGAAAAAAAATCTTTTCTGAAAGTACTTGTCTGAAATCTAGCCTAGTACGAAGTGAAACTAGCATAACAAACAATATGGAAAAGAAGAAAAAAGAAGCCTATGAAATGTGATGTTACAGAAGAATGCTGAAGATTGGTTGGTAACTCAAATAACTAATGAGATGGCACTGAATTAAACTGGTGAGAAAAGACATGGTACAACTTGACTTAAATAAGGAATTGGCTGATGGCACACATCCTGAGCTGAGGCATTAAGGAATCATCAGTTTGGTAATTTAAAGAAGTGTGTGTGTGTGTGTGTGTGTGTGTGTGTGTGTGTGTGTGTGTGTGTGTGTGTGTGGAGGGGGGGGGGGGGGGTTGTAGAGACAGAGCAAGACTTGACTACAGCAAAGTAAAATGGATGTAGGTTGTGATAGTCATGCAGGGAATAAGGGACTCATACAGAATAGACCAGCATGGAGAGCTGCAACTGATTAGTCTTTCAATGGGATAGCACAACAACAACAACAACAATGGTGGCTGAGGGTGTGAGAGTTCTCAGGTATTTCAGAAAGTACATCTTCCATAGTTTCCACTGATTTCATTTTTTATTTAGTCTGACATGGTCAGTTTTGAGGCTGTAGCTTCAGTATCAAATGCTGATAATCATCATATACTGATTAATCTTCTAAGAGGCCACAGAATATGTTAATGAAGGCCAAAATTACTCATGCTCAATGAAACCATACTGTACCATATTAATATATCATATACAAGGTTTGCCCAGCAAGTAATGCACCACACATTTTTCTTACCCGAAAATAATGCTATGAATGCAAAACATTATGTGTGTATTTTTTGAAGTCTCCTGAGTGAGCGTGCCAAGTTTCCATCACTTCCGACAGATAGCGTAGCTGCAGGACAGTTTCAAAATGGTGTCTGTAGGTGATGTATGTTACAAGCAATGTACCATCATTGAATTTCTCACTATATAGAAAGAAACTGTGGGGAATATTCACAAATGGTTGTGCAAAGTCTATGGAGCATCTGCTGTTGACAGAATTACAGTTAGTCACTGGACATGAAAGGTGAAGTCATCAGAAGGCAGTTCGGCGGAGCTCCACGATTTGCAGCAGTCGGGGAGACTATCCATGGGTGTTTCACACCTGATGTACCTAATCTAGCCCCCTCAGACTTCCACTTACTTGGGCCATTAAAGGATGTCATTTGTGGAAGACATTTTGGACTGATGAGGAGGTGATTCACACAGTAAAGCACTGGTTCCACTACCAGGACAAGGATTGGTATCAACAGGGCATACATGCCCTTGTTTTGCGCTGGAGGAAGGCCATAGAATGGAATGGAGATTACGTGGAAAAATAGGGTGTGTAAATAAAACACCATTCTTTCATATGTGTAATTCCCATTATGATCAATGAAGAATAGTTGAACAAAAAAATGTGGTGCATTACTTTCTGAGCAACCCTCGTAATATGCAAGAGATGGTTCACATAATTTTACTTATTTTTATTGTTTAATCTTTTCAGTGTGATCTGATGCATTTGACATATAATGTATTGGCAATATATGATTTGGTTTCAGTAAGTGTGGGTAATTTTGACCTCCATCTCAATATTTTGTGGTGTCTTTACAATTGTTAATGCAGTATGATGCTGGTGACCATTTTATGATGAGGCCTTATCCTCTAAAATGATTATGACAGAATAAATAAATAAAGAAAACTGTAGTTCTGGAATATTTATTTCCCAAAATGTTACTTATCAGCTGTTTATACACCAGTTATTAGGGCTTTTCTTTGGAGTACTTCAGGACTCAAAACATTAACATTCTCATTCACTAATCATCAATTAAGGTGCCCTGGTGTGCCACTGAAGTTATATCTCATCTTAAATGCCCCACCATGCCTTATCCTGCCTCTCTCACCAGAATTTTAATCCCTCCTGCTACTCAATAATGAAATTGTCCCCAAATTCTCTCTTACTTCCAGCCATAGTCAACAACATTCCACTTCATCCAACCCTTCAGTTTACCTCCCCCCTCTATGTTTCCCCTCATTAACTGACAGTTGCTTCCTGCATGTGTTGCAGGGCTACATTATCATACTCTTCATTCCACCTCCATCATGGCATGATTATTTTTGTGCTCCATCAGCATCATTATTATATCATCAACAACATCATCATTATTGATTTATTTTATCTACTGTGTAAAACTATATAAAAAGTTTTCAAAATAATGAAATTTGTTCACTTTTGTTACAATTCCTTGGGACCCATCCACCTTACAGCAGCAGTACATGCAAGTGGTAATTATGATGTACCCGCAGTGGACATCTCTCATGATGACATTCCATCTATGAATTGCCAAAGTTATGATTCTCTACAGAAGTCAAAGGGTCAGCACTAGCCTCATGTTTAGTGTAGATGATATCATAGATTGTTGTACTGTTGTGTAGAGTGAGTGCAGGTTGCCAGATCTTGTAGTACTATGGTGAAATGAGTACTGGGATGAGGCAGTGGTTCTGTTTCACTACCAAGAAAGATTTTTTAAGGATGCTATGTATGTTTATTAACTGAAAGCACCAAAATTTCTTCACAATATACTTTGGCAAAGCGTTAGTTGCAGTTTGCAACATCTGGTGGCTAATAGTAACACACTATGATAATAACAAAACTTTCTGATTATGTCATATTTTACTAGTGTGCACATTATAATGGCCAATCTTGAAATGCCTTCTGACTAACATTACTGCAATCCAGAAGGCCCAAAAGTTGTGGTGCATCATTTTTGTTTGTAACTAGTTGTCATCATTTTATTGACTCTTTTGATTTCCAAAATGAACTACAAATTAACTTTAAAATAATCATTAAGGTACCAGTAAAAGTTTTCTTCCATGTATATTTTGAGCTGGTGGCAACACACTTTACATTTAAAATTATTAACCTTGCCTCAACACATTCCATGTGACAAGTAGCTATCTTCCATGCTAGTGGCCTGTTGTCCCACTCTGTTTCTATCTATAATAACTAGTAGCATCATTACTCCTTCTGTACCTAAAGCTCCTTCTACATGAGTGACTTTGTCTCAACTGACAACTTGTGGCAAGTGTGTGTACTGTAGTGCCCATGGTGAATTATTTATGTAATGAGACTCATTTTTGATGAGTGTTCATGTTTGTTTGTAAGTCAGTGCCCAAAACCACATGTATTCTGAGTGATGTGTACTGTATGTTTGGCACCAAAATGGTGATAGTGTAGTCATGAAGGACTGACCTTACAAAATTTGAAATATAGTAACAGCATTAAGGAACTAGCAAAATTCATAGGAGATGTTCTTCAGAAGGGTTATATGGTAAGTTCTCCACAAGTCAAGAACTGAAACATTATGAAAAATGTCCTCAAAGCACATCAAAACATCAACATTTATTTATTTACTTGACAAAATACAGTATGTATTATACATAACATATCAAACAATATACGTTTATGTCTTGTTTTCTTTCTAAATAGCAAATAACATTCAAAACTGTTTTTCTCCTTCACAAATAAAGATAAAAGGATGATACAATAGCACAAATCTATTACTGTACCATGAGTGAGGTAGTTGTAAAAAACTTACCCTCCAGTGTCAGTAGCAGATGATGCCATTGTTGCTTGTTTCTGTGCTTACAGAATCTTCAGCATGATGAGAATTTTAATACTCTACACTCAGCACAACCAATTGCTTACTGATGACACAGTCCCACAAGTAGATGATTTTGACAAGAAAAGTCTCTTGTGTAAAACTGGATTCACTCATCACAATCTGTCATTTCGACTCACCTCTGCCAGGGAATGGCTTGGTAATACTGCATAACTGCTTCTCAGAGGTCAGCTTTGTCTGATAAATCAAAATTAATGTAACTGTTTGAATGGTGTGTATGTCTTGGCTGAATATGCCACGACATGGCAGTCGGTTACTATCACTTGACTATCACCAAGAAGCATGCCACATTAATTAACAAATGATATCAATATAATGGAAGGAAACATTCCACGTGGGAAAAATTATATATAAAAACAAAGATGAGGTGACTTACCGAACAAAAGCGCTGGCAGGTCGATAGACACACAAACAAACACAAACATACACACAAAATTCAAGCTTTCGCAACAAACTGTTGCCTCATCAGGAAAGAGGGAAGGAGAGGGGAAGACGAAAGGAAGTGGGTTTTAAGGGAGAGGGTAAGGAGTCATTCCAATCCCGGGAGCGGAAACCCGGGATTGGAATGACTCCTTACCCTCTCCCTTAAAACCCACTTCCTTTCGTCTTCCCCTCTCCTTCCCTCTTTCCTGATGAGGCAACAGTTTGTTGCGAAAGCTTGAATTTTGTGTGTATGTTTGTGTTTGTTTGTGTGTCTATCGACCTGCCAGCGCTTTTGTTCGGTAAGTCACCTCATCTTTGTTTTTATATATAATTAACAAATGAGTTTGATAGTAGGCCTGAAAAATCAATTAAAATAATGCTTGCATAACAGTGCATTGAAAAGAAAATAGCACAAATTAACAGCAGAGTGGCAATCCTTTGTAATGTAAAACTCTAAATAAATCGAAACATTTGTCTGTGCCCAGAGACTCATATGCAAAGGTAAAAACAGCTAGTATGTTTTTACACAACCCCTGGAGGGATTACACTGCTCAATTATTTGATTTGATTTTCATTTATTTTTTCCCTTGTTTTATATCTTTTTGAGTTGGTATCTGAGTGAAGCAAATAGAATCTATTATTTTTCTACGTTAATAATAAACGGAGAATTTAAGGGACTTTAACAGCTATATAAATAGGCCGGGAACACAGGCACTAATATACAAATATTTTGTTAAATGCAGTTACAAAAAGATTCTGAGAAATATTAAATTAAAACCATATCTATTACTTGTACTGTTTAATCACCCTAAGAATGCACTCACAATTTTATATGTTTTCTAACCTGTTAAGCTCAGTGGTTATAAATATGTTGTGGGCATCCATGCATACTCTTGGAGGTATAGACATCAATGACGGTATAGTATATGATGGTATATTATCGTGAAATACACACATCTAATGAGTTGTCATTAATTTTGAGGTTTTTTTTTTCTTTTTTTTCTTTTTTTTTTTTTACTGAGAGAATCATTAACACAGTTTTAGGTGATTTAAATATAAACTCTCAGGTGCTTGAATCAAATTAGCATTATCACTGAATATTATTAAATACTATTACAAAAAACATAAATTGTGTATGTGTAATATCATTTGAAACTTAATTACATGGACACAGCACCTCATTCTTCTGTGCTTACTCCTATACAGTCTTTACTGTTTCATGTATTCTTCACACAAATAAACAAATAACATTGTGATGTGATTAGAAATGTCATGATGCAACTGTATAGTATAGGGCTCATAGAATCTTCCCTTAGTTTTAGTCAGTTAGATATCGGTTCAGTATTTATTTCTGCAGGCATGAGCACGGTGCACGAGGTAGTGACAGCGCGTCACTGCGGGCTGACGGTGTTCGGGATGAGCCTCATCACCAACCGGTGTGCACTCAGCTATGACGAGGAGGATGAGGTGACCCACGAGGCGGTCCTCGAAGTCAGCAGCTCTCGTGCCAAACTCCTCCAGCAGCTCATCTGCAGGCTGGTGCCCCTCGTGCTCCAAGAGTAGTGCTGCTACAGCCACTCCACACTTTACAGCTTCCATTCCAATTATGTTATTTGTTAATTTAATTGTGTTACTGTTGTGATATGCCAGTGTCTTTTATACACATATACCAGTGAGTTTATTAAACTACTTTTCATTTTTACCCTCTCACCTCTCAGGTTCCTCCAAAGTTGTCTCCTGTTTTTGCAAGGAATGTGATGTTGGCTGTCGAGTTTTCATCAGAGACAAATGTAATATCAGGAGTGGCCCACTGAAGTATGATAGGGCTGTTCCTGTTCCTGCACATGTAAACAATGAGTCAGATAGGGTGGACAGCAAACTGAGACTGTTTCCCGATGATGCTATTGAGTATGGAAAAATACTGTTGTTGCAAGATTGTAGGAGAGGATTCCGGATGACTTTGACAGAATTTTTATTTGGTACAATGAATGGCAGCTAATTTTTGAGAAAATTTCTTGTTGAGATGGCAGTTAGCTTTAAATGTAGATGGTTATAAGTTGATGTGATTGGTTAGGAGAAACTTTCCTATAATGTTCAAATATGGTATTAAAACATTCCTGTGATGCTAAAATACAGCATTAAAAGTTCCCCACTTGACCTACTGACACTGATTGTGTATCTATGGCATGAAACATAATTAATAGATACGGTCAGTAATGGAGACCATTGGCCAACTACGGTTTATTTGAAGATTCCTAAAAAAGTGTAGCAAGGCTAAAAAGTAAAACCCTGTACTGAACCTGTTCATGAGTACTGGTCAAGTGTCCACTGCTCCAATGATGTTGGATTAAAAGAAGTTATCAAAGAAATTCATATGTGTGCTTCCAGATTTGTTACCAGTCTGTTTGATCAACACAAGAGTGTTACAGAAATGCTCCATGAGCTCAGATGGAAATTCTTGCAGAAAGAAGATGATGTATCTGAAAAATTATGTTCAGGAACCAGTATTTTCCACCAAGTGCAAAACTATGCCACCCCTTTGCACATCCAGCTCAGTTAAGAAAAGTTAGGGAGATTAGGACTTGTACTGAGATATAAAGGCAATCAGTTTGTCTCACTCTATTTCTGGGAGGAAAAGGGAAGAGAGTGACTAGCAGTGGTGTGAAGTACACATTGTACAACGGCTTGTGGAGTATATATGTAGATGTAGATATTCAAACAAAAAATGAATCTTCAATCAGCAGAGGAATGCGTGTTATTTTGAAACTTACTGGCAGATTAAAACTGTGTGCCTGACTGGACTTGAATGCAGAAGCTTGCAGTGGCCCATTCTTTTACCAATGGAGATATTCAGATTCTCAGCTCAGCTTCATAACTTCAGTTTTCGGAACTCCACAGAAGATCAACCTAATTTTCTGACTCCTGGAATATATGATATCATGGAGATCTTTTTCCCCCATCTTCTGACTGGTTTGATACAGCTAGCTAAATTATTCTCTTGTATCAATTTTACATCTCAGAGTAGTTATTCAAGCAAACATCTTCAGTATGTAGGATACATTTTAATCTCTTTCTACCCATACAAATTTTGCCCTCTGCGGTTCCCTCTAGTACACTGGAAGTTATTCCATGAGGTCTCAACTCCTGCATCTTTCTGTAACCTCACCTCACAGATGCTTCAGTTCTCATCTTTTCCAGTCCTTGTGGCTTATTCACATCCTAAGAGTTATTCTAAGAATGAATTTCTCACTTAGTACTGAGATGTGTAGGATCAAGATGTGAAACTATAACTGCAAGGGTATGATCGCAAGGCACACTTGGATAGTTCAGCTGATAAGCACTTTTGTCACAAAAGGAAATGTTCCCAGTTCTATTTCAAACAAAAGTTTTTGTAGAACAATTGAAATCTCCCAGTATCATGCCAATGAACAGAAGTCTACCACCTGCCTTAGCTATATCTGAGCCTATGTGATCATTCTGTTTGATATAGGCCTACTCTCAAATTGTTTGACCACAATATTTGTAGGAGTTGATGGACTCCAAATGTGACTCAGTGATATTATGATACAGCATTGTTGCATTTTTTGAGGGCACCATTTTACAATCTGAACATTTAAAGCAACTTGTTGGTTTCGACTAGAGATTGAAATCTTGTCAGGTATTCATTCTTCTCCCCTTCCACATACCCTAACATGTGGTATTATGCTAAGTACTCTCTGCCATACTCTTGACAATAGTTTGCTGAATATGTATGTAGATGTGCAGCTGACACAATATTTTTGCAGACTTTTTTTTAAATTTTTTTTAATAGTGTTTGATTATAGGTAACTGCATCATTTGCAAGCAGGGTTAGTCCCAGGTCATTGATATACATCATGAACAACAAGAGTCCCAACACACTTCCACTTGTTTTTTTAAAGAAAGGTACCCATGCCACCACTGCTTTCCTCTTTGCACGCACACACACACACACAAATGCATGCATGCACAAGCATAGCACTAACACTGCTATTTTTGCTGCTGCTGTCTTTCTAGTCTGCTTTTTTTTTTTTTTTTTTTTTTTTTTTTTTTTTTTTTTTTTTTTTTTTTTTTTTTAAAAACTACTGCTTGGTACTGTTTCTTTTCTTATGTCCTCTTGTTCATTTGAAGTTTTGATATCATTCCACACATGGTATCTGATGCTATACCATCTCTGTGCAGCCTCTTTCAACCAGACACTATTTGAGTCTATCTAGAAATGCAAACATTTTATTCTCCCCAGTGACATCTGGTTTAATTTTAGCGAGGGTGAGTTCACTGGCACTAATGTGGTTGTCGTACCATGGAAGACATATAATGTTTCTGTGGTTTGCATCTTTTCACAAATTCTAAAAGTTCAGCTTGTTGCATGGTCTGTTCAGAGTTACATTCAATCACACCAGAATTTCATATTTTGTTCTCGCAGTTAGTTTCTTACAAGGAATAGTGCAGGGCGTTATCCACTATGCTACAAGAACACTATCCAAAACGAAATTTGGTAATGACTGAAGCAGTGTTTAAATGCATCAGCATTCGTTTCTTAATACTAAGGCACAATTTTATTCTATTGGAAAATAAATATAGCACAGACCTGAAAGACCTTCACAGAGGGAACATCAACAACAATTTCTTGTCATCACAATCATTGTTCCATGTCATGTTATCGTCTTTCCATGTAAGAGTTCACTCATAACTTATGTTAACTCTTTACTTTCACACCACAGCATCTCCATGTTTCCTTAATACCTCCCTTTCTGAAAGCCTTTCCTACCTGCAGGCATTTTTCCTTGAAGAAATGGAAGAAAGGCTAGTCTTTCTGCCCAGAAGCAAACGACTTTCATTATGAGTGAAAAAACACACAACAATGGTGTAATAGTCTACAATACTAGCTATTGGCTGATACACCTTCATCAGGTACAAAGACAATAACATAATAAAAGAAAGTCTGTGGTGCTGTGAAATTTTGTTGGTTCAAAGATTTTAAACTAGTGCATCTACAGAGTTTCAGACAATAGATGAATGTAATGTAACTTACCTTAATGGACATCCAGATCTTCATCCAGTACAATCCTGGATTTTGTGTACGCAGCCGGGAGCAATCGGTTTTTGCCATAGCTGGGTACACGCAAATTTATCTTTCACAGATAGTGAGAGAGTCTCACAAGAAAGCTTTTCGCCGCCTAATCGCAAGTTGTGACAATACAGGTATTAAAATGTGTAAAGTTTGTCTCTGTCTCCCACTCAACCTTTTCCTTTAATAGATGATTTAAGAGATTTCCATAAGCGCTCGATATTCCGTGTATGGACTGATGTTCCAAAGAGATATACTGCACCGTATGGCTGACAAATTTGAGATCGAATCCTTCTTCAAACTATTGTTAAGACTACCACCCATCAGTAATTACTTTCGTTCCTGGGAAGATGATGTGCTTACTAAGGGACACTTACGTTCATTTATAAAATACTTCTCAGACTCCCTTTCAATGCCTCCAAACACTTATATCTGTTTAATTTCGTTTTTAACAAGTTCTTTCCCGTACCTGCGTACTTGCAATTTGTGACATGCGATGGATCTACTTCTTCAGTGATCTTGTTTTCACCACCTATAGCAACACTATCATTTGTCAGATTCACATAACACGCCTCAGAACAAAAAACATAGAAATCGCAAACAATAGACCTGTTTTTAGATAATCCAGTTTCTGAAGTAGTGGTTTCTAACATACAGGTTGGTCCATCGATCGTGACAGGGCCAAATATCTCACGAAAAAACTACAAAGAACGAAACTGGTCTAGCTTGAAGGGGGAAACCAGATGGTGCTATGGTTGGCCCGCTAGATGGCGCTGCCATAGGTCAAACGGATATCAACTGCATTTTTTAAAAATAGGAACCCCCATTTTTATTACATATTCGTGTAGTACGCAAAGAAATATGAATGTTTTAGTTGAACCCTTTTTCCGCTTTGTGATAGATGGCGCAGTAATAGTCAAAACGTATAAGTACGTGGTGTCACGTAACATTCCGCCAGTGCGGACGGTATTTGCTTCGTGATACATTAAACCGTGTTAAAATGGACCTTTTACCAATTATGGAAAAGGTCAATATCGTGTTGATGTATGGCTATTTCTTTTGGTTTGTGGGTTTTCAGATCTGATGATTGTGGCTAAATTATTGAAACTAGTCATCACTTTGTACAAAAAAATATGTTAAATGCCACTAAAACAATCTATAGAAAAATTATGAAAATTTTAGAAAATTTTACGATCACTTTCTCAAATGGTTCAAATGGCTCTGAGCACTATGCTACTTAACTGCTGAGGTCAACAGTCCCCTAGAACTTAGAACTACTAAAACCTTACCAACCTAAGGACATCACACACATTCATGCCCGAGGCAGGATTTGAACCTGCGACCGTAGCGGTCGCGCGTTTCCAGACTGTAGCGCCTAGAACCGCTTGGACGATCACTTTCTCGTGTTGTGACAGTGTTAGATTCATTCAGTACAGTTGCTATCGTGAAGTGAAGGTAGTAAATGTGTCTTGCTGTTTGTGTACTTCACAGACGACCAGAATCTCTTTGGATTTTCTGCCAGATATCGAGACAGAGTTTCGTTGTGGCAACTATTAAAAGCACCCCTTATGTCCATCTTTTCAGAGATGGTTGCGGCACTCGGCTGTTCGACACAGGATGGTAAATAAAACACGTTTTAGCCATCTAGTTTCCAAGCTTATATTGTTTGTCTACCAATTTCGGCCGTTTGCTTACGCCATCTTCAGGCCCCTGACCGACGCGTAGGAAGATTCTACCTCGGTTCTGGTCAAAACAGGGCCAGTAATGCTGTAGTAGATTTCTGGTTACTATACCGATCACAAATCCATGGAGAAGAAATAAAAACTTTGAGGTTCGCCGATTATATTGTAGTTCTGTCAGAGGCAGCAAAGGACTCGGAAGAGCAGTTGAACGGAATGGACAGTGTCTTGAAAGGAGGGTATAAGATGAACATCAACAAAAGCAAAACGAGGATAATGGAACGTAGTCGAATTAAGTCGGGTGATGCTGAGGGAATTAGATTAGGAAATGACACACTTAAAGTAGTAAAGGAGTTTTGCTATTTGGGGAGCAAAATAACTGATGATGGTCGAAGTAGAGAGGATATAAAATGTAGACGGAAGATGTAGATGCAAGGAAAGCGTTTCTGAAGAAGAAAAATTTGTTAACATCGACTATAGATTTAAATGTCAGGAAGTCGTTTCTGAAAGTATTTGTATGGAGTGTAGCCATGTATGGAAGTGTAACGGACGATAAATAGCTTAGACAAGAAGAGAATAGAAGCTTTCGAAATGTGGTGCTACACAAGAATGCTGAAGACTAGATGGGTAGATCACATAACTAATGAGGAGGTATTGAACAGAATTGGGGAGAAGAGGTGCTTGTGGCACAACTTGACTAGAAGAAGGGATCGGTTGGTAGGACATGTTCTGAGGCATCAAGAGATGAATACACTAAACAGATTCAGAAGGATGTAGGCTACAGTAGGTACTGGGAGATGAAGAAGCTTGCACAGGATGGAGTAGCATGGAGAGCTGCATTAAACCGGTCTCTGGACTGAAGACCACAACAACAACAGAGTGTATTTTACAGATGAGGCAGTATTCATGACAGATGGCACACTGAATTACTACAATAAGTACTTGTGGGCAGATGCAAACCGTCGAGCAATCATTAAAATGAGCCGTCAGGATCGCTTTAGTATCAGTGTATTGGGTAGAAATTGTCTGTGACAAACGCATTGGGCCATATACTTTAACAAACAGTTTAACAGGTGCTGTGTGTGAGCGACGCCTGCACAGTGGATTACCAGCACTATTGGAGAATGTTACCGTTGCAGAACGACCACGACAGTAATTTACGGTCGACGGGATCGTTTTCTCCGGATCGCGCGACGCTACCTCACCTCAACGGTTGGTGGGCGATGGATCGACCGAGGAGTTCCATTTCCAGTAGCACGGCCTCCCTTCGCTGTTATTTTTGAACTGGGATGGGTTATTAATAACAAATTTCATAAGTGAATGTATGTATTGCGAAGGTACTGTGAATATCCCGAGTTCCTGTCTGCGAGGTGATCTTTCGTGGGCTTCAGCTATTATTCTGATTAGACGCTTTTGTGCAATGAATACTTTTCCTCTTAATGATGAATTAGCCCAAAATATGATGCCACACGAGAGCAGTGAATGAAAACAGCCGTAGTAGGCTAATTTACTACGTTTATCACCAAAAATTTGCAATAACCCTAATAGCACAAGTAGTTGAACCAAACTGTTTGTGCAGATCATCAATGTGCTTCTTCCAAACCCGTTGGATTTCTGGCTGTGGGGACATTTAAGGGCACTGGTGTATCCTCAGTCCATCAGCTATGTGCAAATTTTAGACTGGCTAGTGACCAGTGCATCTGACACAGTCGAAATGGGGGCAGGTGCATTCGAAGGAGTGCGTGATTTAGTGTGAAGAACGATTGAAAGGTGCCTCATGATGGGTGGTCACCCAAGTGGCACTGCCTGTAGCGTCTACGTCTATATAACAGACAGGTGGGAACGAGAGGACAGATAAACTCATATGTCAAGAGGTATTGGTTTCGGGATGTATCATTATAGGAGCTTTTCTTATCCAAGGTCACTCCAAAAGAAATGCACACTATTTTTGTAAAAATACAGTTTTCATTCTGCATATGTGAAAGTTTTACATTGTGTAGATACATCCTTCCCACTTGTTTTCAAACTTAGTTCAACCTGTTCCCGTGAGTGGCGCCGTCAGAGCATGTCTTCAAGATGACTGCTGCACTTGACGTTCGTCAGTAGCAACGTGTTGTCATAGAATTCCTGTGCTGTGAAAACGAGACAGTGGGAAACATCCACAAGAGGTTGAAAAAGGTGTATAGAGATGCTGCTGTTGATCGCAGTACAATTAGTCGGTGGGCAAGCAGGTTACGTGATGAAAGCGGGCATGGCAAAATTGAGGATTGTCCTCGCAGTGGCAGGCCTCGTACTGCACACACTCCAGACAATGTGCAGAGAGTTAACGAATTGGTGAGTGCTGACAGACGGATCACCGTGAACGAATTGTCACACTATGTTGGGCTAGGGGAAGGAAGTGTTTGCAGAATACTGAAAGTGTTGGCGTTAATAAAGGTTTGTGTCAGGTGGGCTTCCAGGATGTCGACAGTGGCTCACAAAGAAACAAGAAAAACGGTATGCAGCGAAATTTTGGAACAGTACTAGAATGGTGGAGATGAATTTCTTGGAAGAATTGTGACAGGTGATGAAACATGGCTCCATCATTTTTCACCAGAGACGAAGAGGCAATCAATGGAGTGGCATCATGCAAATTCACCCAAGAAAAAAAAAAAAAAAAAATTCAAAACTACGCCTTCTGCTGGGAAAGTTATGGCACGGTGTTTTTCGATTCCAAAGGACACTTTCTTGTGGACATCATGCCAAGTGATGTATATGTGACTACACTGAAGAAACTTCAAGCTCGACTGAGTCGTGTTCGACCATATCGGCCAAAGCAGGATGTTTTACTGTTACAAGACAATGCACAGCCACATGTCAGTCAAACAACCATGGAAGAGATCACAAAACACGGATGGACAACACTGAAACACCCGCTTTACAGTCCTGATCTGGCTCCTTGTGACTATCATCTGTGGGTGTTGTGTGCTGCCGGCATCTCGTGGTCGTGCGGTAGCGTTCTCGCTTCCCACGCCCGGGTTCCCGGGTTCGATTCCCGGCGGGGTCAGGGATTTTCTCTGCCTCGTGATGGCTGGGTGTTGTGTGCCGTCCTTAGGTTAGTTAGGTTTAAGTAGTTCTAAGTTCTAGGGGACTTATGACCACAGCAGTTGAGTCCCATAGTGCTCAGAGCCATTTGAACCATTTTGTTGTGTGCTGTCCTTAGGTTAGTTAGGCTGAAGTAGTTCTAAGTTCTAGGGGACTGATGACCATAGATATTAAGTCCCATAGTTAGTTAGGTTTAAGTAGTTCTAAGTTCTATGGGACTGATGACCATAGATGTTAAGTCCCATAGTGCTCAGAGCCATTTTTGACTATCATCTATTTGGGAAACTGAAAGATTCTCTTCGTGGAACAAGGTTTGAAGATGATGACTCGCCGGCCGGAGTGGCCATGTGGTTCTAGGCGCTACAGTCCGGAACCGCGCGACCGCTATGGTCGCAGGTTCGAATCCTGCCTTGGGCATGGATGTGTGTGATGTCCTTAGGTTGGTTAGGTTTAAGTAGATCCAAGTTCTAGGGGACTGATGACCACAGCAGTTAAGTCCCATAGTGCTCAGAGCAAATTGAACCATTTTTTTTTTTGGATGATGACTCCCTTGTGCACGCTGCCAAACAGTGTCTCCAACAGGTACGTCCAGGAGTTTACCGTGCCGGTATACAGGTACTGGTTCCAATATGGCGTAAGGCAGTTGAGAGGGATGGAAAATACGTGGAGAAATGAAAATATTGTTGCTAAAGGATGTATCTACACACTGTAAAACTTTCAAACATGAAGAATAAAAGATGGATTTTAAAAAAATAGTGTGCATTTCTTTTGGAGTGACCCTCGTAGTTTTGTTCAGTATTACCTGGCACTTTTGTTTTAAATGCGCTGTGTAAGACGCCATCCAAATCCTTGACCAGTGTGACAGTGTTCTCTCTCCTTTGTTGTTGTCACATTGACCTCTCACTTGCCGGATGACAGTCGAAGAGAGCAACGGATTGCAGGCGATATTGCTGACGAGATTGCCAGCCATTTATCGTCACTATGTGGGTCTTGAGCGTGCGCTGAAAGGTGGATACCTGAGGGGATATCATTTGGAAACAGGAGAGCGGTACAGAACAAGACGTAGCCTTTATTGGCGGCAGGAACTTGTGCAGAGCGGTACAGCAGAGTGTTGAGTTAGGGTCGGCGGCTAGTGGCAGGCGCCCTCGTTGAGCACGCAGTAGCGCGGCGCCAGGGCCTCCGCTCGGACCCCGGCGGCTACCAGCCTGGCGCGGTGGGCGTGCAGCCGCGGCTCCGCCTCCCTGGCCGACGTGCCGGGGTTCGACCACAGGCGCTCCGCCAGCGCCGCCGCGCGCGGCCACACCCGCGCGTCCAGCGACTGCGAACACCACAGGAAGAGCTCAGGCTGTCTTCAAAAGGCAGCGCAGTGTGCTACAGCGTCACAGCCAAACAATGCGTACAGGCGAGATTTTGTCTGGGGCGACACACAAACTGTCACAGTAGCAGGTGGTAGGGAGCGGTGATGATGATGTTTGCTTTGTACGGAGCTCAACTTGTAATTCTATTGTAAATATAATACTGCCATTAATCTGTATATTTTAAAAAAAATTGTCCAGCGACTGCGAACACCACAGGAAGAGCTCAGGCTGTCTCCAAAAGCCAGCGCAGTGATCTACACCGTCACAGCCAAACAATGCGTGCAGGCGAGATTTTGTCTGGGGCAACACACAAACTGTCACAGTAGCAGGTGGTAGGGAGCGGTGATGATGATGTTTGCTTTGTACGGAGCTCAACTTGTAATTCTATTGTAAATATAATACTGCTATTAATCTGTCTATTTTAAAAAATTTTGTCCAGCGACTGCGAACACCACAGGAAGAGCTCAGGCTGTCTCCAAAAGCCAGCGCAGTGTGCTACACCTTAACAGCTAAACAATGCGTACAGACGAGATTTTGTCTGGGGCGACACACAAACTGTCAGAACACCAGGTGGTAGGGAGCGGTGATGATGATGATGATGATGATGTTTCGTTTGTGGGGAGCTCAACTTGTAATGCTATTGTAAATATAATACTGCCATTAATCTGTATATTTTAAAATTTTTTGTTCCGTAATAATTTTGAATAATTAAGCAAATTCTACAACGAGAGTAAGCTTTTGTTAAGTGTAGTTTATCTGTTTAAAATAACCTCTTTGACGTAGGTGGAATAAATGTATTAAAACATATTTTCTAAATAATTATGTAATGTTCCAAATACAACTGTAATTAGTTATGTCAATTTTGTATGTACTGGGTGGTCAAAAATTCAGTATAAATTTGAAAACTGAATAAATCACGGAATAATGTAGATAGAGAAGTACAAACTGACACACATGCTTGGAACGACATGGGGTTTTATTAGAACCACAAAAAAGTTCAAAAAATATCCGACAGATGGTGCTTCATCTGATCAGAATAGCAATAATTAGCATAACAAAGTAAGACAAAGCAAAGATGATGTTCTTTACAGGAAATGCTCAATATGTCCACCATCATTCCTCAACAATAGCTGTAATCGAGTAATAATATTGTGAACAGCACTGTAAAGCATGCCCGGAGTTATGGTGAGGCATTGGCGTCGGATGTTGTCTTTCAGCATCCCTAGAGATGTCGGTCGATCACGATACACTTGCGACTTCAGGTAACCCCAAAGCCAATAATCGCACGGACTGAGGTTTGGGGACCTGGGAGGCCAAGCATGACGAAAGTGGCGGCTGAGCACACGATCATCACCAAACGATGCACGCAAGAGATCTTTCACGCGTCTAGCAATATGGGGTGGTTCTAATAAAACCCCATGTCATTCCAAGCGTGTGTGTTAATTTTTACCTCTCTGTCTACATTATTCCGTGGTTTATTAAGTTTTCAAATTTATACTGACTTTTGGATCACCCGGTATATACTGTCATACAATTGTAGATGTTTCATACTTAGGGTTTTTGTAAGCAGAAGTGTAAATTGAAAAGGTGTAGGGATCATAGGTAGAACGGAACTCCGCTCTGTGGTGGAATGGAAAAGGTGGTGGGGCGCGCGAGTGAGAATTGGCGCGCAAGTGGCTCAGACAGTCGGTAGCTGCCCTGCAAGAGGTGAATACGCATTACGTTGGTCAAGCTCTAGAGGCCCCGAACTTACCTGCAAGACTGGGTTTTGGCCTCGGACGTGTTCTACATGATTGGCGCAGTACGGCAATAAGTTGATAGCTCAGAAATTTGCAATTTTATCGTCGCCACCAAGAGAAAGACAGAGATATGCAAATCAAGAGCCGTACCTGCGCAATGTTACTACGCAGCACCGCCTCACGCCACCTTCGACATCAGCAACAGGCAAAGTACTTTATTTACAAGTGTATCACAGTATGAACCATCCATCTTCAATCAGTGGAATATAAGTGTAAATGTACCTTTGTGTTTGACCGTAATTTTCCTATTTCATGTACCTCAGTAGGGTCCTTACCTAAACGAATTTATTCCGAGTATCCTAATGTTTATTGAAGCTTGAATAATAGTAAATTACTGGCAATAGTACTGTTTTGGGAGTAAATTCTGAAAATCATTGTTAAATACTAAAGTTTGCACGTATCAGTTTAAGGGCCGCCGCTTTGCGTGACCATGAGGATACGTTTTCAATAGCATTTCTGAAACTAAAGTAACATAATTGTTTAACTGCAACAATCTTAACAGTAATTGTTCGTGTTGCTTCTCCATGTCAAAGAAAGCGAGGCTAATATTAGTGTTAGAAAAACATTAACAAATAACAGTCCTAAAGAAATTAAATTTAGTCGTATTAAATAATAGTTTTGGTCATATGAATGATAGC
Source organism: Schistocerca serialis cubense (assembly GCF_023864345.2). NCBI lineage: Eukaryota > Metazoa > Arthropoda > Insecta > Orthoptera > Acrididae > Schistocerca > Schistocerca serialis. Next base: position 112,949,274 of record NC_064641.1, on the reverse strand, counting down.
TATAAGTTTAATATTTTTTTGGTATCCTTGTTGAAACATATGTGTCTCTTCTTTAAATAATTACTGAAGTATAGTGATAAATTCCATAAGTAACAGAAAGTGGAATTAATAGTACTTACTGCCAAGTGACCGTAGTAAATGGAAATTAAGTGGTTGTATTTAAATTACGTAGTAAGTGAAGGTAGTTATTTATTCAGTGTCGAAAATTGACTTAATCTTTTTGTGTAGACACTGTGCCTGATTTGGGCTGGCGGCCGTTTTGTTAAGCGAAACAGTTTATTGTTATAACGGACTTTGTCTGGCTAAAGGTTTCCAAAAGTAATTATTCTCACTGCTTTTTCCACAAACTGTATGATTCGGAGAAAAATAGTTCGATACTTTACCAGTGGGTTGAGCACGGTTAAAATCTCTCTCCGAGAGTCGATGGTTTGCAGTGTTAGTGCTGCGTAATTTTGTGGTGGTGGTCCTGCCGCTACCTACAACACAGTTCTGACATTCCGAATCGCGGATCTTCCGTCTTTACAGTGGTACTGTATTGACCAGAACGCGAAAGAACCGTTGCAAGCTCCGGGTCATCAGTGCCCGTACAGAGTCCAAATTTTTACACAGTCCAATTTTTTACACAATCCAATCTAGTCGTTGTCGCGAATGATGATGATGATGATGATGATGAAATAACGAGGACAACACGAACACCCAGTCCCCGCGCGGAGGCATGGAGCGGGGATATTTTCTTGAAAATATCATAATCCAGTCATGTACTTCATACGAGGGACATTTCATAAATAACGCACAGCTTGGTACTACTGAGGACTCTTTGATACAACGACAATGGAAATTACTTCAGATGTACACTACTGGCCATTAAAATTGCTACACCGCGAAGGTGACGTGGTACAGACGTGAAATTTAACCGAGAGGAAGAACATGCTGTGATATGCAAATAATTAGCTTTTCAGAGTATTCACACAAGGTTGACGCCGGTGGCGAAACCTACAACGTGCTGACATGAGGAAAGTTTCCAACCGATTTCTCATACACAAACAGCAGTTGACAGGCGTTGCCTCGTGAAACGTTGTTGTGATGGCTCGTGTAAGGAGGAGAAATGCGTACCATCACGTTTCCGATTTTGATTGTAGCCTATCGCGATTGCGGTTTATCGTATCGCGACATTGCTGCTCGCGTTGGTCGAGATCCAATGACTGTTAGCAGAATATGGAATCGGTGGGTTCAGGAGGGTAATACGGAACGCCGTGCTGGATCCCAACGCCCTCGTATCACTAGCAGTCGAGATGACAAGCATCTTATCCGCTTGGCTGTAACGGATCGTGCAGCCACGTCTCGATCCCTGAGTCAACAGATGGGGACGTTTGCAAGACAACAACCATCTGCACGACGTTTGCAGCAGCATGGACTATCAGCTCGGAGACCACGGCTGCGGTTACCCTTGACGCTGTATCACAGACAGGAGCGCCTGCGATGGTGTACTCGACGACGAACCTGGGTGCACGAATGGCAAAACATCATTTTTTCGGGTGAATCCAGGTTCTGTTTACAGTATCATGATGGATGCATCCGTGTTTGGCGACATCGTGGTGAACGCACATTGGAAGCGTGTATTCGTCATCGCCATACTGGCGTATCACCCGGCGTGATGGTATGGGGTGCCATTGGTTACACGTCTCGGTCACCTCTTGTTTACATTTACGGCATTTTGAACAGTGGACGTTACATTTCAGACGTGTTACGACCTGTGGCTCTACCCTTCATTCGATCCCTGCGACACCCTACATTTCAACAGGATAATGCACGACCGCATGTTGCAGGTCCTGTACGGGCCTTTCTGGATACAGAAAATGTTCTGCTGCTGCCCTGGCCATCACATTCTCCAGATCTCTCACCAATTGAAAACGTTAGGTCAATGGTGGCCGAGCAACTGGCTCGTCACAATACGCCAGTCACTACTCTTGATGAACTGTGGTATCGTGTTGAAGCTGCATGGGCAGCTGTACCTGTACACGCCATACAAGCTCTGTTTGACTCAATGCCCAGGCGTATCAAGGCCGTTATTACGGCCGAGGTGGTTGTTCTGTGTACTGATTTCTCAGGATCTATGCACCCAAATTGCGTGAAAATGTAATCAGATGTCAGTTCTTGTATAATATATTTGTCCAATGAATACCAGTTTATCATCTGCATTTCTTCTTGGTGTAGCAGTTTTAATGGCCAGTAGAGTAGTTGGGACCTCGAGGAAAAAGCTCGTGTTTTTGTTTTTTCGCTGCGTACTCTAACCTAAAATAGGTGACAGGTAGAAATGGGCCCTGCAAGGGTCTCGGATACTGTGATTGTTGAAGACCAGCGGTCGTACAGCAAGATTGAAATGTTTTTAATCGTTTTCGTGGTGGTTGTATGAGCATAGTCGATAATCCAAGACCCCCAAGGCTGAAAACGTCAACAGATGAACGAGATGTGAAACTTGTGGCATATGCTCGTGAAGAAAGTCGCAGTGCGATTTGCGAGGAACTCTCTGAAGCCCCGGATTTCACCCAACATCAGTGTTCTGTATTGTGACAAATGAGAAAGAAGAGAAAAATTTCTTCGAGATGAGTCCCACACTGTTCGACTGCTGGAGAGAAGCAGAACCCTCTGGACACTGCAACCTTGCTGAAACAGCGATTCGATTGTGACGTCCAAGAATTCTTGAGTCCCATTGTCGCTATTGGTGAAACGTGAATTAGAGGCTTTGAACCGGAGTTGAATTCACAGTCCAATGAGTGGCGAGCTTAACATTCTCCACGTCCAAAAAAATTTCGACGTGCTCAAACAAAGCTCAAACAAATGATGTTTCTTGCTTATGATCACCAAGGAATCATCAAGACAAATAGTCCCACGTCGAACAAGTTTCACAGCACTGTATTATCGTAACTTCATGCAAAACTGCGCAGAAAAATGCACAACACCGGACCTCAGGATGGGCCACTAATTCTCCGGAATGCTCGCCCCCATATCGGCGATGTTGTCGCCCAAGAACTGCGCGAATACGGATGGGAGGTGATGCCGCATCCTCCTTAAAGCCCGAGTGTGTGAGTCCATCAGGCTTCTACTTGTTCTCGAAGTTGAAAAAAGCTATATATGTGGACGTCGTTATCTTTCTTTGCAAGAGATCTCTACCACCGTTACCCGAGCCATTCGACAGATGAGCAGAAGTGGTGTCCTGGATGGAGTAATAGAGCTTCCGAGACGTTGAGATTCAATTATAGAGAAGCAAGGAGACTGTAATGAAGGACTGTAAAGAAATATTGAAAAAAAGGTGTAAGTAAAAAAAGGGTGTGCATTATCTATCAAATGTCACTCGTATTTTAAAATTTAAAAAAAAAAGACTTATACTTTTTAATGATCTCTTATACCAGATTCCGTAATTTTTCGGTTAAACTTAAGCCAAAAATGTAAGTCTTAGTAGTGAATGTGACTTTTCAAAATAAATATCATATTAATATTTTCGGGTTTGGGACCCTTCTTAAACATCTTACATGTATCTCCAAAGAGTATAGTGTGAATACAAGTCAACGACAATTTACGAAATTTGCATTTAAAATTTTTGTGGTTGTCGTAAAGTATTCGTCCCTTCAGTTTTCACTATACGGGAATATGCGTTGGTGTTGCTAAGGTTGTGCTAAAGTATACGTTCAGATTCTGGACCCTACTTATACCTCAGTATCTATTTAAAAAGTTAACGAAATTTGCGATTCTTCTAACTTTTGTTGTGGGTATAAATTTCCTCTCTCCCCTCTCTCTTTGTAGTAAACGCTATTGAAAATGACTTGTTATTGCTAGTGTCAAACACTATTGAAAGTGGAAACTGTCACATCACGAACACTTTGATGGAACGCTGCCAGACTGATACTGCAGTATTTCTACATCTACATGATTACTCTGCAATTCACATTTAAGTGCTTGGCAGAGGGTTCATCGACCCACAATCATACTATCTCCCTACCATTCCAGTCCCGAGCAGTGCGCGGGAAAAACGAACACCTAAACCTTTCTGTTCGAGCTCTGATTTCTCTTATTTTATTTTGATGATCATTCCTACCTATGTAGGTTGGGCTCAACAAAATATTTTCGCATTCGGAAGAGAAAGTTGGTGACTGAAATTTCGTAAATAGATCTCGCCGCGACGAAGAACGTCTTTGCTTTAATGACTTCCATCCCAACTCGCGTATCATATCTGCCACACTCTCTCCCCTATTACGTGATAATACAAAACGAGCTGCCATTTTTTGCATCCTTTCGATGTCCTCCGTCAATCCCACCTGGTAAGGATCCCACACCGAGCAGCAATATTCTAACAGAGGACGAACGAGTGTAGTGTAAGCTGTCTCTTTAGTGGACTTGTTGCACCTTCTAAGTGTCCTGCCAATGAAACGCAACCTTTGGCTCGCCTTCCCCAGAATATTATCTATGTGGTCTTTCCAACTGAAGGTGTTCGTAATTTTTACACCCAGGTACTTAGTTGAATTGACAGCCTTGAGAATTGTACTATTTATCGAGTAATCGAATTCCAACGGATTTCTTTTGGAACTCATGTGGATCACCTCACACTTTTCGTTATTTAGCGTAAACTGCCACCTGCCACACCATAAAGCAATCTTTTCTAAATCGCTTTGCAACTGATACTGGTCTTTGGATGATCTTACTAGACGATAAATTACAGCATCATCCGCGAACAACCCAAGAGAACTGCTCAGATTGTCACCCAGGTCATTTCTATACATCAGGAACAGCAGAGGTCCCAGGACGCTTCCCTGGGGAACACCTGATATCACTTCAGTTTTACTCGATGATTTGCCGTCTATTACTACGAACTGCGACCTTCCTGACAGGAAATCACGAATCCAGTCGCACAACTGAGACGATACCCCATAGGCCCGCAGCTTGATTAGAAGTCGCTTGTGAGGAACGGTGTCAAAAGCTTTCCGGAAATCTAGAAATACGGAATCAACTTGAGATCCCCTGTCGATAGCGGCCATTACTTCGTGCGAGAAAAGAGCTAGCTGCGTTGCATAAGAACGATGTTTTCTGAAACCATGCTGATTACGTATCAGTAGATCGTTCCCTTCGAGGTGATTCATAATGTTTGAATACAGTATATGCTCCAAAACCCTACTGCAAACCGACGTCAATGATATAGGTCTGTAGTTCGATGGATTACTCCTACTACCCTTCTTAAACACTGGTGCGACCTGCGCATTTTTCCAATCTGCAGGTACAGATCTGTCGGTAACCTCTTCCGTGCCTGTGGGTTATGTTGATTAAAATTCACCCTCATGCGAGCTTATATTCATTATTTTTAGAAGAGAAAAATAGCCATTCCTGCATATTAAGAATGGTGTGAGTTTGTAACGGACACTGGACGTGTTTCGGGGTTGGCGGTGTAGTGGTAAAGTGTGAGCTTGTAGAATCTAAGGTCGCGAGATCGAATCCTGCTCTGACACTGAAATTTTTCAGTCTACCCTGAGGCTAGCCCTCACCTCTCATTGATGTACAGAAGTGCCAGGAACGACAAGTGGTTCGGTCTCCACTTCAAACTGTAGGCTCCCTTTCTCCAGTTGGATGACTGGGGTAGGTTAAGGACGCACGTGTCGCCGAAATGGCGTCCATTTAAAAGACCTTACAGGCAGGCGACCGAACATCTCTGTTGAGGAACTCCCAACCCATCAAGCCATGTGAACGTATTTCACTGGGTGCGTCTAACGTTAGAGGGACTTCTGAGATGGAGGTCGCAACGCAGCATGCCCGGAGTACCTGCAAGTGGAGCGTATCGCTACATTTCGGACTTTGGCGAGGCAGGTCAGTTCTCTACCCCTCGGTAGAGAAGCTTCATACCGACAGCTGTCTCTAGCGCAATGGCTGCAGAACCAGTGGCCACGAGACGGACTCAGGAGAGCGGTGTGGCTACAGGAGTAGGCACAAGACTACACCACGAGAAACGGGTGTTGCTGTTCGACTGGCTCTGAGGTACAGACAGACGACAGCAGCTGAAATCCAGAAAGAGGTTACAGGCAGACCGGCACCACGAACCGCCGGGAACAGGCTACTGGAAGATGGGTTGAGATCTCGAGTTGTCACGACATCGTGGCACAGACAACAGATCGACGCCAGCACGTTCATAGGCGACATTGTGAAAGGTCTCAGAAAGCAGTGATTGTGGAGGCCCATACGTCTCCAACTGCTAGAATCATGGTGTCGTGACTTTTGGATATGACAACAAGACTGATCTGGTAACTGTTGAAGAGCGACAAAATGCTCGCTAGTATGTGGCAAGAATGGAAAACCCAGTACTTTTATTCTTTATAACCAGGGTACCAAATGGTGTATTGCACCAGGATAGTGCAAGGACGCCACACTGCAGTTCACACGACAGACAGATCCTGGACTAACCTACCTGATCACTGATTGGTCGCTCATGCAGTATGTATGGCACGCGACGGTATCAGGCTCCAGTCACCAATTTTCGTGAGCTGACACAGCACGTGCTTCAGGAATGGTAAGAAATTCCTCAAGAAGAGATTCTAAGGCTGTTTGCTTCCATGCCGCAACGAATACGTAGTCTACACGTGCATGTGGGAGTCACGCGCCGCACCAGTGTTGACTATCGACGACAGTCCCCAATGGAATGACAAGATAATCATTTAATAGCCGTTAGGTGAACAAGATGTCCACAAAGTTTCGTAAATATCAGACTGGTCCTTCATGGTGACATATTCCATTTAGGACGGTCTAGCTTCTGGGATATTATTTTCCCAGAACCCTACCACATAATGGGAGTCTTTAATTTGCCTTCCTTAATACTGACTTTATCTAATCGTTCCGTTTCGTATCGTTCCTTGGTATTTGCCCTAAATATAGGTCTGATAGAAATTATCCAGACACTCCTGGAACAGTGCATGTCACAAGGAACGGACCGCCAGTATAAGAGGAGGAGGGGACTGCTGTGTTGTCAGCAGAGAAGCAGTGAGAGCTGGATGGGTCGGCCAGGAGAGTCCAGTGACTTCCAGCGCGGGCTGGTCAGTGGGTGTCACCTGAGTAATGCATCCATCGCGGACGTCTCAGCCTGTCCAAAGTTGCTCCAATCCACTGTTGGTGATGTGTTGTGAAGTGCAAACGCGATGGAACAACCTCAGCTAAACCAACCCCAGATAGACATCATGCATTGACGGAGAGGAACCGTCGATCATTGGGGTGGTGGTTGTAAAAAATCTGATGAAAGCAACAGAAGGGATCTCTCGTGAGTTCCAAAGTGGTGCCAGTATTTCAGCTAGCACGATGACTCCGCATAGGCAGTTAAGAAGAATGGGGTACAATGGTCGAGCTACCACTCATAAGCCACACATTTCTACAGGGTGTCTCAAATAGGGAACCAATGGTCGAAACGTATATTTATTGTCTTATAAACCTAACAACGACGTGGCCCCAAGTGACGACCACCAGTCTCAGTGCAGGCATTTCAATGAAGTTCTGCAGCACTCTCTCAAAGATCCCTGGTGTCTCTTGTACCAGGACGCAGGCAGTTTGAACCCTAGGAAGCAGGTCTTCATTCGCTTCTACGGGGGTTTTATATACCAACGTCTCGATGTCACCCCAGAGGAAAAAACCCACAGGTGTGAGATCCGGCAATCGAGCTGGCCTTGGGACATGACCTCCAGTTCCGACTGTGATGAACCTTTTGAATTTCTTACTTTTTTGTTTTCGTTTTCTTTAAAGGCAAAGAGAAAAGGTGAAGCGTTAGCCCAGCGTAGAGACTGTGCCTACCGTCATGTATTTTTGCTTTTCGAATGTTAAAAAACATAAGATGTTTTTCCTGTCCCTCAGTAGGAGGAAGGACTTGCTCTCTGCCAGAGAACGGAGATAACCATTTTGTGTGATGTGAATAAGTGAAGAGTATGTATCTTATACGTGCATTGAACAAAAGAATATAGTGTCATTTTATTAACTGAAAGGTTCTATGAGTTATTGTTTCAAGCAGTAATGTAATAAGAAGAACTGAAGCCCATCTGTGTAGTTCAGAAAAGTTACGAAGATCCGATTAACACAACATGGACATGGTCAAGATTTTGTAGGTGATTATGGCGGACATAATATTATTAATTGGTGAGCATGAATATACCACAAGAGAAAGACTATTTCATTTATGTGAAACTAATATAAAAGGATTCTTTACCCGTTTACAGTCATAGCCCAGCTTATTGTGCTTGTCCGAGTGCTGAAAAAATAATCTCATTAATTCAATATATCCAAAAAGCCACACATTTTATTTTTTATTATATATATATATATATATATATATATATATATATATATATATATAATATTGTAAAGTGGCGACCGTGACAGGAGTAAATACTGTATACTGTACGAAATAAGTCTCTTTATTTAGGCAGACAGTGTACAACCCAGCAGTGAAGGTATGCATTGTTCAGGTGCTCGTGCATATTGACATCTAAGTGGGACAGCGCACCGTCGTCTTGAAACCACATCCTTTTGCGATCAACAAAAGAATCCTTGCAAGAGTGCAGTCATCACTTTCAACAGTTACCATGAGCTATGTTCTTGTTATGTGGTGTACATTGTGTATGTCTTAACACTGTAAATATGCATTTCCAACTATTGGTTCCCTATTACAATGTAAACAGTACTGGACCCCACTATCGCCTGTGTAATTAGAGTCAAAAGGTTTGAGGCACCCTGTGGAGTCATTGCTGGGCGACACTTGAGATTGTGTAAAGAGCAACGCGATTCGACAATGCATGACTGGAAACAAATGGTTTGGAGTGATGAATGACACTATAGTTTGTGGCAATCCGATGGAATGCCTGCGGAACGTTGTCTGCCACGATGTGTAGAGCCAACAGTGAAATATGGAGGAGGGAGTGTTATGGTATAGGGCTGTTTTCTACGATTATGGTATGGTCCTTTTATTGCGCATAAGAAATCACTAAATATCGAAGGATATGAGCAGCAACCACTGTGCACTGCACACAGTAGAGGAAAAAGTTCGGAGATGATATTTTTTTGGATCAGCATGACAATGCACCCTGCCACAGAGCAGCACCTGTGAGGCATGGGTTTGAAGAGTCCCAAAGGTGGACTCATCGGCCCGGAGCGTCCACCTGAAGCCAATGAAACACATGTGGGATGAGTTGGAATTCTGACGTCACCCCAATCTACAGTGCGCAACATCACTACCCTCTCTGTTTTCGACTCTTGAGGAAGAATGGGCTGCCATTCCCCCACAGACATTCAGGCACCTCATTGGGAGTCTCCCCAGCAGCATTCAAGCTGTCATAAAGGCAAAGAATGGATACACCCTATATTAATGTCCCGTAATATGGGTCTGCGAACTTTTGATCAGACAGTGTACTTATACAATGGGATGAGCATGAGGTGTTGGCTGTTAATCCTATAATCACATGTCATCACGTTGTTTCTGTTTCATATAGGCATTATCTTACGTTTATATACATTTAAAGAGAGCTGCCATTCATTACGTAAAGTGGACGTTTTTTACTAATATTTCTGTAGTTCCTAACCATTGTCCATTGATGATACTTTCTTGTAAACACCTGCAGCATCAGTAAAGAGCAGGAAGTAACAGTGATACCAGGAGACACTCCGCTACTCTCTGTATGATGCCATTAGTAGTTAAGTCATGGATCCAGTGAAACTTTTAAGACCCACCTGCTCACCGACCCTCCTGGCGGGGTTGAGTTAAGATTGGGGTTGGGGTTGGGTGTTTGGGTTGGGGCAGGGTGTTCGGGTTGGGGCTGGGGCTGGGGTTGGGGTCGGGGTTGGGTTTGGGGTTGCAGTTGGGGCTGGGGTCGAGTGCTGGCGCCACTGACCTGGTCGTCGACGAGCTCCCCCCAGCTGGCGACCTCGCCGCCCAGCACGCCCTGTGCCATGGAGCCAGGCAGCCGGTTGCTGTAGACGGCCTTCCAGTCGTGATAGCGCGTGCTGCCCCAGAAGCCGTGGTCCAGGTACCAGGCGTCCTTGGTGGCCACCACGAGCCGGTAACCCAGCGCCAGCAGCTGCTGTGGCAGCGGGTCGCCGCCCTCCACCCACGTCTCGATCACGTACCTGCCGGCACACCCAGCACATCGGTGTAACAGCGCCTGCCGCCCTTCTACCAGCAGTTTCCAGCAGAAAGCTGCAGCAGCCAAGTGTTAGCAAGCGACTCGTTTTCGAGAACGCTCGTGGAACAGGTAACACATCTAAACAAGATGAAACAGAACTGCAACAATAAAAGTTTGGAGATTGAACCTTTGTTGCTGCGAAAATTCCTTCACAACAGCGGAAAAGTGGCCAATATACAATCACCAAAACATAAAAGGATGTAGATTCTCGTAGGCGCGGACGCAAAAGTACTGTGCTGTGGTTGCTGTCGCTCTAGGGAAAGCTTCTTCCGAAGGCGGCTCAGAATCTTGACCATATACGAGCCTAAATATTTAACCCGGAAACGTAATGAAATAAAATATAATGATTAAGAACTCGTCCTGCTATCAAGTAGGACTGTTGATTTTAAAAAAAAATCAGGAATCCGATATATCATAATTAAAAAATACCATTTCCGGCCCATGATGTATCGAAAAAAGTATCGAGATACAGACGAAAAAAAAAAAAAAAAAAAGAGACACAGCTGCACAGTGTAAATATACTGAAGGTTTTAGAACTGTATATTTCAGTATTGATTTATTATTAGATATTCTGTACACCAACAAGCTAGCTGCCTGCTTATTCCCCTTAGAGCGAGAATTGAAAGGAAAACGATGCACGTTCACTCTTGGCAATAATCGTTTTGCTAACAATGGTAACTGCATGTCAGTTGCACAACCAAAGGTGTGCGATTGGTCCGTCGTTCAGTTTCGTCGCGTAGCGGACTTGTCTGGAACACTTCCTGCCAAATTCCCTGTTTTTTTCATTTCTGTAAACGCCAGCGACCTAGCAGTTGTAGTGTCAAACTTTGCATAGTGAAGTTAAAGGTGGCAGTTTCTGTTGGCAGCGCCGACTACCGCAGCATATCCGCTCACACGTCTCCTCTTATTACAAAAACCGATCTTTCATTTATATTAGGGTCATTTTTTTGACAACTGTTTTTGATGAACACTGATTTGAAGAAACAGCACATTAGTTGCGTCAAAAATTTTTTTTAACGCAACTGATGTGCTATTTCGCCACATCGGAAATCTTGTTGTTCCATTCGCACCACCGCCTCCCCGTGCAGTCAGACTTTTTCTTTGTACCACCTATGCTTGCGTCACACAGTCAAAGAGAAAGACTGGAAGTGATGGGTGCTTAAAAAGTAATAAGACTCCTTCTCACAATGAAAGTAAAATTATGTTCTACTACTATTTCAAAAGAAAAATTTCATATATTTACCGAAAACTGCGAAATAAATATATCTGCACTCGGTATTGCAGTTGTGATATCGTGTAAAAGTGGTCTCCGAATTTAGTAAACAAAACCCCCAAAAGAATGAAAATTGCAGAACTCTCATGTAAGCCTTTAGGGGAAAAAATGGTCAAAGAGGTTTTAATACCGCTCAATGGTATCTACGAAGGCAAGTAAGCTCACTCATGGCTTTGAGAGTGCTGCTATCTCAAGAGTTTCAGAACGTAAAATTAAGCTGTCAAATTTAAAATTCCCATTGTATTTATAGCCTGCACCAGTTATAAATGGCTTGCTTTATTGTGTTTGGTCGGACCTCGGAAATTAATAGCGGACGCCCCAGTTTACTTATTTTACCAAACGTAACACATAAATATGTAAAATTAGCCGGCCGGAGTGGCCGAGCGGTTCTAGGCGCTACAGTCTGGAAGCGCGCGACCGCTACGGTCGCAGGTTCGAATCCTGCCTCGGGCATGGATGTGTGTGATGTCCTTGGGTTAGTTAGGTTTAAGTAGTTCTAAGTTCTAGGGGATTGATGACCTCAGAAGTTAAGTCCCATAGTGCTCAGAGCCATTTGAACCATTTGGTGAGAAGAAGATGGAACATGCTTTAATGTATCGATATGAGTATCGTTTACCAGTCGATACGGATGCAAAATTTTTAGTTTTGTTCTCACTGCGACAGTATGGGCGGCTTTCATTGTCTGCTTTCATTTTGATTGGCACTTGGTACATCACTTTACACATCTTTACACAATCTGTATGTATTTACACTGTGATAGAGAAACTTTGGCAGCATCCAACATGTGCTATCTTTGTAACAAGTAACGGTTGTATAGCACATGCTGGATGCCGGCAAAGTTTCGCTATCACAGTGTAAATACATACAGATAGTGTAAAGGTGTATGAAGTGATGTACTAACTGCGCATCAAAATGGAAGCAGACACTAACAGAAAAAAGACGCCCGTACTGTCGCACTGAGTACAAAACTAAAAGTTTTGCATCTGTATCAACGGATAAACGATACTCATGGCGATGCATTAAAGCATTTTCCATCTTCTTGTCACAAAGCCAGCACCCTGTATTATGCTAGAAATAGATATGTAACTTCCAGATAGCCATCTGAAATGAACTTGAGAAGGTATTTACATTTTTACGTATTTACGTATTTACATTTACGTATTTACATTTTTATAGCTTCTTCATCACCCCCTCCCGTTACCTATGCGCGGAGGGATGTGACGCTGATATACACGTAAATGAAATGGCAAAGGATCCCCTTAAGACCACCTCCCCCCCCCCCCCCCCCCAATTCAGTGGCATCCTTGGTATCACTCGGGAACTTATGTTGGGGTATTTCAAACTGTCCCTGTGCAGAGATACTCATTCGCTTACCCCTACCAGCAGCAGGGAAAGGCAACCCATTCCACAGTAGCGCCTGATAGTTGCATACGAGATCAGAGAGCTGTCGAAATGGTTACATATGCGGCCGGCGGGTTGAGATCGCTAGATGGATGCTCTGTTCAGAGACATTTTAAAGTGTCCACCAAAGGTGTGCCAGTGGTACCGATGGTGTTGGTGAACTGGGGGATTAGAGAGACCCTTTGCCCTTTTATTTACGTGTGACTCAAAGTCAAATCCCACTGTACACACGCCGTAGGAGACCTCGAGAAAGGGGGGATGAAAAGGCATAAACGTACTTATTCTCCTTCGGATTACGTCCATATTTCGTCGAAAGGTTTTGAATGGTCCCTAGTGGTTCCATACTGCACACCTAAGTAATACTTGCTGTCTCGTTGCACTCCGAAGTAGTGAGATGATGTTCAACGGGTTTTCAGACCTGCGATGTCCTTAGAAAAGGGTTGAATGGTTGAATCGTAGGGGTGTCAGCCGTGTCAAAATTTGTCAAGAAAGTTTTTCTGTTGTACACTCCACTGTAAGCTTATGTTTTCGAGCGCGAAATGTGTGAAAACGATCGCCCCCTAGGGAATGCGTGGTTTCATTGACGGCTCACACTCCACCTTTTGTGGCCTTTTTCTGTCGATACTGTGCGACAGTGTGTTCGAAATGTTTCTCTCGGCCACCCATACGAAACCCGCGTGATTTCAACGCTAGGCATGAAAACACACTTGACCTCTTAGCACCAAATAATCCTGATTTAATAACGAGCATCAAAACCGATTCAGGGATTAGTGAACACAGGGATGTCGTAGCGAGATTGAATATTGCAATCCCCAAATCATCGAGAAATATACCTATTCAAAAAAGCAGATAAAGATTCACTTGACGTCTTCCTGAGAGACAATCTCCACTCATGTCAAATTAATAATATAAGTGTAGACCAGATGTGGCTTCAATTCAAAGAAATAGTATCGGCAGAAATTGAGAGATTTATACTAAATAAATTAACAAACGACGGAGCTGATCCTCCTTGGCGCACAAAAACGGGTTAGAACAGTGTTTCAGAAACAACGAAACAAACATGCCAAATTTAAACAGACGCAAAATCCCCAATATTGGCGATCCTTTACAGAAGCTCGAAACTTAGCGCCGAGTTCAATGCGAGACGCCTATAACAGTTTCCACAACGAAACTTTGTCTCGAAACCTGGCAGAAAATCCAAAGAGATTCTGGTCGTATGTGAAGAATGTTAGCGGCAAGAAACAATCAATGCCTTCTTTGAGCGATAACAATGGAGATACTATCGAAGACAGTGCTGCCAAAGCAGATTTACTAAACACAGCCTTCCGAAATGCCTTCACAAAAGAAGACGAAGTAAATATTTCAGAATTCGAATCGAGAACAGCTGCCAACATGAGTAACGTAGAAGTAAATATACTCGGAGTAGTGAAGCAACTCAGATCACTTAATAAAAGCAAGTCTTCTGGTCCAGACTGTATACCAATTAGGTTCCTTTCGGAGTATGCTGATGCATTAGCCCCATACTTAACAATCATATACAACCGTTCGCTCGACGAATGATCCGTACCTAAAGACTGGAAAGTTGCACAGGTCACAGCAATATTCAAGGAAGGTAGTAGGAGTAATCCACTAAATTGCTGGCCGATATCGTTAACGTCGATATGCAGCAGCATTTTGGAACATATATTGTGTTCGAACATTATGAATTACCTCGGAAAAAACAGTCTATTGACACACAGCCAACATGGGTTTAGAAAACATCGTTCCTATGAAACACAACTAGCTCTTTATTCACATGAAGTGCTGAGTGCTGTTGACAAGGTATTTTAGATCGATTCCGCATTTCTGGATTTCCGGAAGGCTTTTGACACTGTACCACATAAGCGGGTCGTAGTGAAAATGCGTATGTATGGAATATCGTCTCAGTTATGTGACTGGATTTGTGATTTCCTGTCAGAGAGGTCACAGTTCGTGGTAACTGACGGAAAGTCATGGAGTAAAACAGAAGTGATTTCAGGCGTTCCCCAAGGCAGTGTTATAGGCCCTTTGCCGTTTCTTATCTATATAAACGATTTGGGAGACAATCTGACCAGCCGTCTTCGGTTGTTTGCAGATGTCGCTGTCGTTTATCGACTAATAAAGTCATTAGAAGATCAAAACAAAGTACAAAACGATTTAGAAAAGATATCTGAATGGTGCGAAAAGTGGCAGTTGACCCTAAATAACGAAAAGTGTGAGGTCATCCACATGAGTGCTAATAGGAACTCGTTAAAGTTCGGTTACACGGTAAATCAGTCTAATCTCAAAGCCGTAAATTCACCTAAATACCTATGTATTACAATTACGAAAAACTTAAATTGGAGGGAACACATAGAAAATGTTGTGGGGAAGGCTAACCAAAGACTGCGTTTTATTGGCAGAACACTTAGAAAATGTAACAGACCTACTAAAGAGACTGCCTACACTACGCTTGTTCGTCCTCTTTTAGAATAGTGCTGCGCGGTGTGGGATCCTTACAAGATAGGACTGACAGAGCAGGCCTACGCCGAAATAGTTCAAAGAAGGGCAGCACGTTTTGTATTATCGCGAAATATGTGAGAGAGTGTCACAGAAATAATACAGGATTTGGGCTGGACATCACTGAAAGAAAGGCGTTTTTTGTTGCGACGGAATCTTCTCACGAAATTCCAATCACCAACTTTTTCCTCCGAATGCGAAAATATTTTGTTGACACCGACCTACACAGGGAGGAGCGATCACTACGATAAAATAAGGGAAATCAGAGCTCGTACGGGAAGATATAGGTTGCATGGGGGCTTAATTAAATAAATTTGATTGAAAATAATTTATGTAGCTGTATGTCCGATTACGTAAGTCTCGTAATCGGTTGGCCCTGACTAGTATTATTACGCAATCTGACTGCAAAAAACAATGTAAGAAGATTTTCGTAAACACAGTTAATTAATTAAGTCCCCAGCAACTATAAAACCTACAAAATCCAAGCACAAATGTAACTGTTCTGTATGTGGAGTGTGACTCAACGTACGCATCTGGCACGGTTCTTTTCCAACAAGACAAGAATTCTTAAATACCAACTATACTGACGTGACAAAAGAAATTTAGAAAAACTATAATTACGCAAGAAAACCAAAATTCACTCTAATACAAGAACACAAGCCAGATGCTTTGTTGACTGAACCTGTAGTGACGCATTATTTCAGACACACAATCAATAAAAGAACATTGTATTTTTTTACCTTCATATATATTGACGAAATGCACACAATAACATCTGCTATCTCTCCCATCAAATAACTGCATACAACATGGAACAACACTCTTTACTACAACATATCCCTCCGATTTCACGACAAGCTGTGCCCACTAGCACATCTCGGTACGAACTCTTAACACACACTGTCCTCTACGAGCTCTCTACTAGCACTGACTGCTACGAACTCCCGACAACCACTGTGGAGGCGGCTTAATAGTACTCTTTGGCGCAATCTCTGGCGCAATGGCACAGTGTAGCCACCTTTCATATGCCCTTCCTCCACAGGCCAGAATTTGATGGTATTTTTGCCAGCATTGGTGGTGAAAATACCACCAAATTCGTCCAGAAAAATACAGACAAAAATAAAAGATAATATTAATACCTAACTATCACATAATTAGTTAAAAATTTTGGCTTTGCACTGACTTTTCACTAACCTAATATATAAAATACAGTAGGCAATACAACTTCTTTTCATACATGTGACTTTACATAATAGTTTACACAATATACAAAAATCAGTTTATACAAATGTTCACATAAAATGCTTTCAATGATTAGTTTATACAAAAAAAAACACCAACAGGTGACATCTTTTTAGTAGAAGCAGTCCATCAGTTGCACCCAGTAAAGTTTAGCAGGTACACCCAGCAACAAGTCACATTAGTTCAGTAAAAGCAGTTCATCAGTTGCACCCAGCAATGTTAAACAGGTGCAGACACCAACAAGTGACATCATTTCAGTAGAAGCAGTCCATCAGTTGCACCCAGTAATGTTGAGTAGGTGCAGACACCAACAAGTGACACCATTTCAGTAGAAGCAGTCCATCAGCTGCACCCAGCAATGTTGAGAGCAGGTGCAGACACCAACAAGTGACATCATTTCAGTAGAAGCAGTCCATCAGTTGCACCCAGCAATGTTGAGAGCAGGTGCAGACACCAATAAGTGACACCATTTCAGTAGAAGCAGTCCATCAGTTGCACCCAGTAAAGTTTAGCAGGTACAGACACCAACAAGTGACACCATTTCAGTAGAAGCAGTCCATTAGTGGCATCAGCAATGTTGATCAGGTGCACACAGCAACAGGGGACATCTCTTCAGTAGAAGCAGTCCATCAGTGGCACCCAGCAATATTGAGTAGGTGCAGACAGCAACAAGTCACATCTCTCAGCAGAAGCAGTTCCATAAAATTCACTAGCACTGATCACACTGTTCATCAGAGTTTATGAGCGGAAATTAAACATGTCCTAGTGGCACCAATCATGAAGAAAAGGTACAAGTAACAGTCCATAATTTTTTTTAGAATCACTGATCACACAGTTCTTCAGCAGAAATTAAACACGACAAAATGTCACACATCATGTTGAAAAGTGCAGGTAACAGTTCAGAATATTTATCTTCACTAATCAGACAGTTCAGGCATGAACAATAGTTTGAATGCACATACAAATGCTTTCACAGTAACATACAAATCATAACAAACACACAAATGATATCAGATAATTGTCCTATTAACTATTACAATACACAAATACCAGTAAACCTATAATATTTATGGGTGTCAGTGCAAGCCACTACCAACAAATAAAATAATATTTAGGAGATAGGTGGGTAGGATTAGTAAAGGAAAACACACAGAACACACTCACTCATCCTTCATCCACATTAAGTACTACTGTGTAATTGAATAGTGTAAATGTAATTCTGTCAAAATCTGATGTTCATCATGTGTATCAAGTAGTACTGGCAGCAATGTATAATAGTCAATAATAGTTAGTCAACGTCATAGTCATCATGTCAAGACCAATGTTTGCCAAGCCAGATCAAAATGTACTGTTGCTGAACAACTGTCAGTGAGCCAAGATATGCAATGACTTCCTCTCTTCAAAAAAAGTATATACTGCTTAGTGATTTAACAAAGTGTGTGTATAGACTATTTTCCTTCTATTTTAGTGTTCTAGTCTGCTATTTTCATCCTCTTTGTTCCATAAGACCAACCAAAAAAAAAAAAAAAAAAAAAATATGCATCTCACTTACTTTACCTCTTATACACCAAAACTCCAATAATCATCAGCTTCACACAATCTCAATAATACCTCTTCAATACGTCTTATCATCAATATCATTTACCTTACCTCCTGTCCACAAAAACTCCATAATCATCAACTTCATATAATCTCTATACCTCAATAATACGTCGATAAATATAAACCTCAGCACCAATATCATTTCACTTCCATAACAACTTTTTCCTCTAGTCAGTCTCTTCGAACAAGTACAGATAAAATCCTAATGCAACTTCAATTCAGCATCCCATACAATCCGAAGACACAGTGTCCACACACAACCTCTGTGTAATCCATCTAACCCAAATTTTCTACTCATTATGAATTATAAACAAAGAAATGCATACATGACCTCTAACAGAGTTAGTTCGAATAACTCTCAGTAATTAAGTACAATTACGGAGTGTGAATGATCATAATATTTCACAGTGTGTACACCACTTCAAGAATTATGGCAGAAGCAAACATGTGGAGTATTTATTGTGTCTAGTGTCACTTCCTATTTCAATTGCTCACGAAATGCAGTGTAATAATTGTTAATGGTCTAAACCTAGTTTTGGTCTGTCATGTCGTTAGCTTCCTTCCTATTAGCATAAATTTATACAACTTCCATAAAACCTCAGCTCATGTGACTTCTATGACTTTCTTGTACTAATGTCGTTCGTCGAATTATAGCAGTTAATTTTTTTATCTTAAAAATGTAAGGCACTGAGCGTAAGCAAAACATGCAATAGCGCGTAAATATCCCAGTAGAGAATAGAATGTCAACCAGTGGATGCAGCACAATTCTTACAATGAGGCTCTGCCAAGCGAACAATCTATAATTAATACCATAGTGTGACCTAAACTCTATGTTTGTACACCTTATATCAGCATTTCTATATACCAAATTAAAGAGCAGTTATGGCAACAAAACAGAAATGTGTAAATATGTAATCCATACGCATAGCAGTAAACATATATCTTACGTAATAAACAGGTCATTAGCATCATATCAGCATAAGCAAATAAATGTTCATATGTCATCTTAGCAAGTAAACATGGAGGCGCAAGCAGATAAATCACAAAGTATAACTTACATACATAATCACAGTCAGCACAATTAATCAGATGACAATTATAATTCAAATAAATAAGCACAGCAGGCACATAATTAAAAAATATGACATCAGTGAAAAAGCATAGCAGCCAAGCGATGCATAATATACACAAGTTACAACCCAGTTCATTAATAATCATTGTCAAATTCAGTTAACGTACGCAAGCGCGTCGCTTCACACGTAAATTCATAGAACATGAGATTAGCACAAAGTATGAATCACGTAATCGCGAGCAGCAAATTACGTCTAAAGTACGTACCTAAGTGGAAATTTGTTACCTGAAAATAAACTCAATTAATAGTTACCTTTTTTTTTTTTTTTAGTTAATCACTTTCTTCTTCGAAATTACATTCTTCCTGAAAATTTCTCGATAGCAGGTCGTCTTAACGTCGGACACGCACAGAATTTACCTGAAGGTCTTAAATACTTTATACAACCGTATCCTGCAAAATACTGAATGTTAATAACACAATTCAACAAGTCCTTATAGCTTTATACTGAATTTAATCGGAGAAATTAGACTGTGTGTTTGTTTACGGCTGTCAGTGCATTCGCACTGAGCGCTCGATCAGCTGTAGGCGCGTGACGTAGGAAGCAATTGTTCGCGGTCAACGACTGCCTTGTGCGGCGCGCAGACTTGACTGTTGCTTTGAGTATATGCCGCCGCCAAAACACAGCGCGGCATCCTTGTACACTCCGCATGTTTACATGTAGCTGTTAGTTTCTCACAAGTATGTCATTCTACAAAAAAATTTTTTTTAAAAGTATATCATTCCACAAAAATTTTGGAAACTACGAACCTCTCGTTTTGTGGTAGGAACAGCATAATTACGAATAGCGTCTAATTTTTCTGGATCCGGAAGAATACCTTCTGTAGAAATAATGTGACCGAGAAATTTCACCTTAGAATGACCAAATTCAGATTTTTCTAAGTTCACTGTAATGCCAACTCTTGCAAAAATACGTAATGATGAATCCAAAATTTTGTTATGCTCAACTCCAAGAACGTTTAGCAATAAGAATGTCGTCAACATAAGAAGTAATGTTGTCACGAAGATAAACAGGTAACATTTCGTTTAAACTACAAAGAATGCTGCAATAGGTACAGTAAGTCCAATCGGTAATTTCCGAAATCTCTTTTGGGTAAAATCGTCATATCCGGTTATTGTTTACTTACTCACTAGATAGATTGATAGTCGAAGAGTTGTTTTGACAGATGCAAAGAATAGTAAAAGAGTAGGCAGCGGTACAGAAAACTAAAAGGGAAATAGCACCACTACAGCTCGGGGCCCTATGCTCGCTACGGCACATATTCACTTAGAGTAGTGAATCCCCTGAGGACATTAATAGCTGCACATAATTTCTAGTTTGTGACCTTGTGGCACATCTGGCGGAAGTGCGTACGTAAATTGATCTAGCCATAAACATGGATGTATGTCATCCTTAGAATTACGAAAGATCTCAAATTTCCGGGCAGTCAAAAAGTGTTTATAGTCAAAGTTTTCGCCTCGTGGCGACAAAGACCTACCGCGTCTGTCCCAGTCCGAACGTCGATTATTGTCAAGTTCACGCGCCTGGCGCTCTCTTGTTGCTTCTCGTAAATGAAATAAATTACTTTCTTCACATCCTTCTGCTAAACTAACACTTGTCAATTTATCTGAGATCTCTTCGACTCTTTCCGATGAGTCACTTAATTGTTCTTTCACTTTATTTACGTCTTCTGTAAATGTCGCGACTCGGGTTTCGGTGTTGTCAATTTTAGTAGTTAAGTGTTCACACTGTTGCGTTAAGTTATTTATTATGTCATTTGGTACAGATTCCTCGATTCTTTCAATTATTTCTTCCTTATCGTGTGCACGCTGTAACTCTGAAAATTTCTGTACTATCACGCGATCTTCTTCTTCCTGTTCTTTGTCCTGTTCCTCTTGTCTGATTTCTGTTGAAATTAAACTATTATTGTGAGCATTCAAAATCGGTTGCGTCTCCTCTCTAATTTCTTTATTTGATTCGTCTTTCATGTATTTGAAACATGTCCCTGTTCGTGAGCCTAACTGAGTTTCCATTGTTCCCCTATCAGTTTCTAATTCAGATCGTAACTGTGATCCCACTGCTTTCATCTCGGTTTTAACTGTTCCTATTTCTGTTTTAAATTCAGATCTTAGCCGAGTTTCCATAGTTCCCATCCGTGTTATCATTGCTTCCATCCGTGATCCCAGTGAGTCTAACTTTGTTCCCATTGTTCCCATTTGTGATCCCAGATTTAATATTACACTCATCAACTGCTCCATATTAAATTGTTCAGAATTCTTTTCGCCCCTAACATCTCCCGCAAAACTAACTTCCTTCGTCACAGCTGTAAGGCTATCTGTGTCCAATACTATTTCAGAATCTTCCGTCGTTAATCTCAGATTCTGTGAATTTTCTGATTGAGAAAAATTTTGAAATGGTTCCGGACTGTCTTCCCGACTTATTACATTGTTTTCCACTTCCTTATCCATCATGCTGTTTTCCTCTGTTGGCGAGTTCGCCATGTCAACAATTTCGTTATTCTGACTATTCATCATTTTTCCCTTTTTCATCGATAGCGTAATCATTTGCAAAACATACAAAAAAAATTCGTCACTGTACGAAAATTACACACCGTGACTCTTTATCTCAACAATACCATTCTAATGCAATGACTCCCTCAAACACGATCAATCGAACAATTGCAATAATTGCACTAATTTGTCAAACGCGTATACAAGGCAATAAAATTAAATTTTGAAAAATACCATTAGAAGAATGCCAATTACCAAATCTACACATGCAATATAACCAACAATTACTAAACTACAAATTGCTACAACAATACTACAGTCTACAATTTTCACAATCAGAAGAATCCAAGGGACGATCCTGGCAGGGTCGCCACGTGCATGGGGGCTTAATTAAATAAATTTGATTGAAAATAATTTATGTAGCTGTATGTCCGATTACGTAAGTCTCGTAATCGGTTGGCCCTGACTAGTATTATTACGCAATCTGACTGCAAAAAACAATGTAAGAAGATTTTCGTAAACACAGTTAATTAATTAAGTCCCCAGCAACTATAAAACCTACAAAATCCAAGCACAAATGTAACTGTTCTGTATGTGGAGTGTGACTCAACGTACACATCTGGCACGGTTCTTTTCCAACAAGACAAGAATTCTTAAATACCAACTATACTGACGTGACAAAAGAAATTTAGAAAAACTATAATTACGCAAGAAAACCAAAATTCACTCTAATACAAGAACACAAGCCAGATGCTTTGTTGACTGAACCTGTAGTGACGCATTATTTCAGACACACAATCAATAAAAGAACATTGTATTTTTTTACCTTCATATATATTGACGAAATGCACACAATAACATCTGCTATCTCTCCCATCAAATAACTGCATACAACATGGAACAACACTCTTTACTACAACATATCCCTCCGATTTCACGACAAGCTGTGCCCACTAGCACATCTCGGTACGAACTCTTAACACACACTGTCCTCTACGAGCTCTCTACTAGCACTGACTGCTACGAACTCCCGACAACCACTGTGGAGGCGGCTTAATAGTACTCTTTGGCGCAATCTCTGGCGCAATGGCACAGTGTAGCCACCTTTCAAGGTGTTCATTCTTTCCGCGTGCTATACGAGATTGGAATAATAGAGAGTTGTGAAGGTGGTTCGATGAATCCTGTGCCAGGCACTTAAATGTGATTTGAGGAGTATCCATGTAGATGTAGATGTAGATTTTGACCTCCATCGCAGAGGCGTTATACGAAGGCGTGAAATCTCGGTAAGAGAGGATGTGACGATTTCCCAGCGTGAGACGCGTCCACAGTGGCGTTCGGTAGATTTGTAGTGAAATTTGTGCCAGTGTTACATCATTACCCTACCTTTCACCTTACATGAACTACTGTGCTCTGGCGTTATATTTACATGTGTCAACACCTTGCTGTTTGACGCGTGGCCGAGCCAGAGAGTGATGTTGGAGGGCGCCACACTTTTGCCCACTACTGAGGAACGTTGGAGGCACCTCTGACCCGAAGTTCAAACTTTTGTGTCTCAATGGGAGGCAATTATGGAGTTTCAAAGAAGCGGTCTTTTAGTTGTGTTGTGCAGTGTGTACAGAGCAATTCAGCTGCTCCTACCAATGGGTTTTTAAGTAGCCTCCAACACCTTCAGAAACAACGAGATTTTCATATTCTTTGGCTCGCTACGCACGAACTATTAATCCTACGGAAAAATGAACAGGCGTTTGTTGTAGGAAATTTAATGTAGTTAAATTTTGTCTTGGGTATGTTTTTGTTGGAGGCCATGGTTTTCGAGTTGTGACGCACAGAAGTGACCTTCAAACTCATCTCCATCCCCTTTCCCATCCCTCACCCGTCAGGATTTCTAGTACATTGTCCGTGGCACTCCGTCCTATCACTGCACAAAAAATTGCGAACTACTGAACTACTCCCGATATTCGACATTTTTGGTCTGTAATGATTGGGATATTACGCCACCGGCATAGTCAGCTGTTTCGTTAACGTTATCAATTTGAATGTATCCGTGAGGGTAATGAAAGAAAAACGACTTTTATAAACGTTACAATAAAACTAACTATGCTGACAATTCTGTCCAAACTCAAACCTCAGAAACACAATAGTTTCGTAGTCAGATGGCCTGACGAATACAACGACTTTATTTGATGCTGCTAAAAGTTATAAAATTTTGAGGTAAAATGAACACAAGCGTCAATTTCACAATCTGCAAGTGCTCGACGAAGCCGGTGGTATAATAAGGCCAACACCAAAGAAGGTCAAATGCGATAAATGATCATTCGCTTACAAATTATTGTAGCGCATTGGGAGGGAGTGCTATGAACAACATAGTAGAAATCGTGACCGGTTGAGGCTTAGTGTGAGGGTGGGGGTGCATTTGAAGATCACTTTTGTACGTTTCTCTTGAATAACTCGAAAACTACAGGCTCTAGCGAAAACGACATTAAATTTCCTACAAAAAAGTGTTGTTCATTTTTTGTATAGGAGTCATAGTTCGAGCGTGGCAAGCGGGAGAATATAAAAATCTCGCGCATGTTATTTGAGGGCGCTGCAGGTTGCATAAAACCCTTCAGCAGTGTCAGATGAATCAGCCTATATCGACCGAAGTTTAATGTGTACGACGATAAGATTTCAGACGCACGATGCAGTTATTAATGTCAAGAACACAGTTTTGAAAAATTCGAAATTCACTTCGACTAGCAGATCGTGAAGTCACTTTGTCCATTTTATCACACCCGTTACATCCGCGAATTCACAGTCCGGTGAACAGCTTTAAAATGTACAAAACTGCGTAACTGTTTTTATAGCAACTTAAATGCTGTAAAATGCATGAAACCTGATTAAGTGATATATGTAAGACCTTAGAACACGTTAGTTATTACAACTCACGCCACAGCAATCAATTCAAAGCAACAGACGCCAATCAGTGATCACACCCATGTGTGTTGTCGGTTCAGTTTGGAGCGAGGCTCAAAACAGTTTAACACTTTCTTTCCACAGTGACCACATAAATATTGAGCCCATTCCGTATTCGGAAAGTAAGTGTGCGCCAGTATTTGACGCAAGTTTTGCACGCTGCATACACGGGGACTCTCTCTCACTGTTCGACTGATTATCCGTATGGGCTTCGCTCCCACTGCTCGTATAGCAGTTTCCTTTTGTACATTACTTTTATCAGTAGTATTACGCAGATTATCATAACATTAAAATTTTAGCATACTCAAATAATTAAGTAAACTTGTTAGTATGAAATTTGTATGGTAACACTAGAAGTGTAATACATCCTGTAGTTACACTTTACACTATAGAACAAGATAGCTGAACCAGCAAATATACATAAAAAGTAAAGAGAAGACAAAAATCACAACTCACTGGGGCTGTGCTGTTCCAAAACCACGGTTCAGTACATAAATGACGGAGTAAATGGTAGAATTAACTATAATATTGGCAGCGTTGGGAGGGAAAGAAACAAAAAACGAATGTAGAAGAGAGAAACTGGGAGCTGACGATATCTCTCTGCTTTGTTTCTTTGTTTGTTTGATTGTTTGTTCAGCGCATAATTAGAGCTGCACATCATTCAGTGCTAGTTTACTGCGTATATCCTTAAAGAATACAAACTGCATTCTGTAAGAAAAAAAATTGATGGCATAACTTCTGCACTTTTATATGCAGGTACAATTTACATGCAAATTCGTAAAAAAATCTATACAAGTATTGTTGTTATTTTGTATTCAGTAGGAAGTTCATCATTATCAAAGGCAAGAGTTTCCTGCTATTATTAATAAATGCGAAAGCAGTTTAAGAATAACAGAAACATGTTTTCTACAAGTCTGACCAAGTGCTGAAACGATGTTTTATTTTTTTGTGGGAATTGCGTTTTACAGTGCCATATGATAAATCTATATTGTTCTTTTTTAATTTTTAGTGTAATGCCCCTGTAGTTTACTTTGCAGATCAACAATTTTTGAGTAAAATCTGAGTTAAACATTGGCAATTTCATTTTTGCTATAAGTAGTGTGTTTATTTTTAACTAACAGACAGGAGAATGTGTAGAACAAAAATGTTCTGTAGGTTACGCAGGCCTATCTATATCCTAACTCAGTTTCTGGACGGTTCGTCGCTTCCGGTTTCTAAGGGTACCTACGCGTAGCAAGACACTGATGACATACATAACAGAACGATCGAGATGAGGTACAGGGCTACACGTATGCGGCACACCTAATGAACGGGTAATGTGGCCACGATCTTAACTGGCCGAGGCTACTACCGTGGTGCAGGCTCTCTTATGATGGTCTACAGTACCCTATGGTAGTTTTACAACTCTAACACTCAAAGTTAGCAATGTCTTCATAAACTGAGTCGTTATGTCAGTCTCCCGTTGCATTCAGCGGACCTTCACAAGAGGAGCAAATCGGCCACCTCTTCAACAGTAAACCTACGCATACTGCCTTGTATCAGTCTTAGCGTACAGCTAGCAGTGCCGCAACAACAGACTCGTGACACAACCAAGCAGTCCTAAATGCGACCTCGAGGGCGGAAAGTGTGGTCTACTCTGATCAACAGCAAGAACCGTGAGTAGGCGTGACAAATTTGTTTGCAAGCAGGACACCCACGTGGGGTAGTCGTGCGGTCTAGGACGCCTTGTCACGGTTTTCGGCTCCCCCCGTCGGAGGTTCAAGTCCTCCCTCGGGCATGGTTGTGTATGTTGTCCTTAGCGTACGTTAGTTTAAGTTAGATTAATTAGGTGTGTAAGCATAGGGACCGATGACCTCAGCAGTTTGGTCCTGTAGGAACTTTCCACAAATTTCCAAATTTTGCAAGCAGGACACACTCAGGCCTATCGTCTCGTGTGGGGTATTTTGCAGGTATTTTCAGCGAATTACAGATAAAAAGTTCATGGCGGTAGAAAATGAAAAGAAATGATATTAATCTGTGATGAACCACTGGAGCCCACGCGCCCCTTATAACAAAATACTCAGAAAATTATGTAAGTCTGCAGGCTTTCGTGACCGTTGTCACTGAAATTAAAATCTTCTGGGTTATTAGGCCGCGTCATATTTCTTCTAAAATTACCGACGTTTCGACCCCTTTGCAGGGCCCCGGATTCTTAGAGTCAGCTGAGTTAGCCCATCTCGAGGTCACCTTTCGTCAGAGTGGTTGCTGTGAGAAAGAGATCAGGCGTGCGTTGCGCTATCGACCAGCTGCGTACCGGATGGCATCAAAGTCTACGGCCTTTTTGCCTTACCCATGGATCATTTCGAACAAGATTTGTGGTGGAGGGCACCATGTACCACAACTAGTCACTTCATTTCCTATTTCACCCGCAAATAGAGTGAGGAAAAAACGGGTGTCCGCATGCTTCCATACGAGGCCTAATCTCTCTAATGTTATCTTCGTGGTCCGTACGCGCAATGTATGTTGGTGGCCGCAGGATCGCTCGGCAGTCGGCCTCAAATGGCGGTCCTTTTAAATTTTCTCAATAGCGTTCCTCGGAAAAAAAACGTAGCCTTCCCTCCAGGAATTCCCGTTTCAGTTCTCGAAGGATCTCCACAATACATGTATGTTCTTCGAACCTTCCGGTAACAAATCCAGCAGCCGGCCTGTGAATTGCTTCGATCTCTTTCTTCAATCCGAGCTGGTACGGATCCCAAACACTCGAGCAGTACTCAAGAATAGGATGCACTAGTGCTGTGTACGCCTTCTCCATTATAGATGAGCTACACTTTGCTAAAATTCTCCCAATTAATTGAAGTAGGCCATTTGCCTTCCCCACCACAGTTGTCACATGCTCGTCCCACCTCATATCGCTTTGCAACGTTACGCCCAGATATGTCAACGACTTCACTGTCTCAAGCAGGACACTAGTAATATTGAACCGAACATTACAAGTTTGATCTTTATACTCATCCTCATTAACTTACATTTTTCCACTTTTAGGGCTAGCTGCCATCATCACACTAACTGGAAATTTTGTCTTCCTACACTCAACTTCGACACCTTACCGTACGGCCGGCCAATGTTCAAATGGCCCTGAGCACTATGGGACTTAACTTCTAAGGTCATGAGTCCCCTATACTTAGAACTACCTAAACCAAACTAACCTATGGACGTTACACACATCCATGCCCGAGGCAGTATTCGATCCTGCGACCGTAGCGGTTGCGCGGTTCCAGACTGTAGCGCCGGCCACTGTGGCCGAGCCGTTCTACGCGCTCCAGTTCGGAACCACGCGGCTGCTGCGGCCGCAGGTTCGAATCCTGCCTCGGGCATGGATGTGTGTAACGTCCTTAGGTTAGTTAGGTTTAGGTAGTTCTAAGTCTAGGGGACTGTTGACCGCAGGTGTTAAGTCCCATAGTGCTTGGAGCCACTTTCTTACTGTACGCCACAGCATCATCAGCAAACAACTGCAAATTCCTGCCCACCCTATCCGCCAAATCATTTATGTATATACAGAACAACAGCGGTCCTATCACACTTCCCTTCGACACTGCTGGCGATACCCTTGAACACTCGCCGTCGAGGAGAATATACTGAATTCTATTACTTAAGAAGTCTTCGAGCCACTCAGATATCTGTGATTCCATATGCTCGTACCTTCGTTAACAGCCTACAATGCGGCACCCTGTCAAATGCTTTCCGGAAATCTAGAAATATGTCATCTGCCTCTTGCCCTTCATCCATAGTTCTCAGTACATCATGTGAGAAGAGTGGAAGCTGAGTTTCGCACGAGCGATGCTTTCTACAACCATGCTGATGTTAAGAGTTATCCAAGATCAGGGTCCTTTTAGGTACCGTAAAGGATGATCTCGGTTTGCATGAGGCGGGTGTTTACCGTATTTCTTGCAGGTGTGCCACGTCGTGTATCGGTCAGACTATCAGGACTGTGGACGATCGCTGTACTAATCGTAAGCGGCACACACACTTAGAAGAGCCGAGCAAATCCGTCGTTGCAGAACATTTTCTTGGCACCGGTCATCCTTTAGAATATAACAACGCGGACATTCTGGCACGCAGTTCTAGCTACTCGTATAGCGTTACGAAGGAAGGAGTTGAAATTAAATTAACGAGTAATGTGGTAAATAGACTTGGTGCTTTTTCTTTCAACTCTGCATTGAATTCAGCGCTCTCTCTCTCTCTCTCTCTCTCTCTCTCTCTCTCTCTCTCTTGTTAAAAAAAAAAAAAAAAAGGAGGGACAGAGTTAATGCTACCACACCAATTTATTATTGATTTAACTATCTACAACTCCTGCGTCGACCGTCTTTGGTTTGTGTGACGGCACCTTTGTTTACAGTGTACGTTTGTGTTATCCTTCCGGAGTTCCTCTGCAAAACGAGGTTTTAAATTCCCTTGCACAGCGCTCACCTGCTGCAGCTTTTCCTTTGAAATGGCAGGGTGTGCTCCTGTCGTAATATCAGAAGTTGTCGACGTCGTCACCCGGCTGCATTGTCGTAAGTTATCTGAAAGCTGTAAACGCCGGCAGAAACCCAGGTCTCATACACAGAAAATGTCCACGAACGACTTCCGAAATTTTGTTGGTGGAGTTGGGGGTTCACTCTGTAGACCTATAACGCCGACGTTCATCTGCATTCAAATGGCTCTGAGCACTATAGGACTTAACTGCTGAGGTCATCAGTCCCCTAGAACTTAGAACTACTTAAACCTAACTAACCTAAGGACATTACACACATCCATGCCCGAGGCAGGATTCGAACCTGCGACCGTAGCTGTCGCGCGGTTCCAGAGTGTAGCGCCTAGAACCGCACGGCCACAACTGCCGGCGACGTTAATCGACTGTAGAATTATGGGCGTGCGGATGTGAAGGGGTTCTGTAGTGCTCAGTGCACGCAATAGTGATTCTCCCACGTGGTAGTCGGGCGCGGTCGACCGTAGCCCTGACGACGAATATGCGAGGGCTCAAGTTCCCATGCCCTCAAACATCGGTTCACTGCCACATCTGAATGCCCCACAAATCTGGATGCTGCACGATGCGACAAGGCGGCCAAACGGAGTCCCACAGTGAGACGTCTCTCAAACTCTGTCAGGTGCTGATACCTCCGTCTCGCACGAGTACGTGGCATCTCCGTGTCCGTCACAGCCATTACTCACCATCTGAAGCTATTCACGCCCATTATATACCAGAAGCAGACCCGCGACAACACTGATGCTGAACAGAGCTAATGCAGTCTGACGGCCATTCTACCTGTCACACAGAATTTTAACTCCATAATCATTTATAACCCGTCGATGGTGTGTACATGTACACTATGTGGCCAAAAGTATACGGACACCCCAAAAATATACGTTTTTCGTATTAGGTGCATTATGCTGCCACCTACTGCCAGGTACTCCATATCAGCGACCGCAGTAGTCCTTAGATATCGTGAGAGAGCAGAATGGGGCGCGCCGCGAAACTCGCAGACTTCGAACGTGGTCAGGTGATTGGGTGTCACTTGTGTCACACGTTTGTACTCGAGATTTCCACACTCCTAAACATCCTAGGGTCCACTGTTCCCGATGTGGGATGGTTCCTTTGAAAGGGCACGGCCGATTTCCTTCCCAATCCTTCCCTAACCCGAGCTTGCGCTCCGTCTCTAATGACCCCGTTGTCGACGGGACGTTAAACACTACCCACCACCACCACCACCACCACCTGTTCCCGATGTGATAGTGAATTGGAAACGTGAAGGGACACGTACAGCACAAAATCGTACAGGCCGACCTCGTCTGTTGACTGACGGAGACCGCCAACAGTTTAAGAGGGTCGTAATGTGTAATAGGCAGACATCTATCCAGACCATCAAACAGGAATTCCAAACTGCATCAGGATCCACGGCAAGTACTATGATAGTTTGGCGGGAGGTGAGAAAACTTGGATTTCATTGTCGAGCGGCTTCTCATAAGCCACACACCACGCCGGTAAATGCCAAACGACGCCTCGCTTGGTGTAAGGAGCGTAAACATTGGTCGATTGCACAGTGGAGAACGTTGTCTGGAGTGACGAGTCACGGTATACAATGAGGCGATCCGATGGAAGGGTGTGGGTACTGCGAATGCCCGGTGAACGTTATCTGACAGCGTGTGTAGTGCCAACACTAAAATGCGGAGGCGTTGGTGTTATAGCGTGGTCCTTTTTTTTATGGAGGGGGCTTGCACCCCTTGTTGTTTTGCGTGGCACTATCACAGCACAGGCCTACATTGACGTTTTAAGTACCTTCTTGTTTCCCACTGTTGAAGAGCAATTCGGGGATGACGGTTGCATGTTTCAACACGATCAAGCACCTGTTCATAATGCACGCCCTGTGGTGGAGTGGTTACACGACATTAAAATCCCTGTAACGGACTGGCCTACACAGAGTCCTGACCCGAATCCTGCAGAACACCTTTGAGATGTTTTGGAACGCCGACTTCGTGCCAGGCCCCACCGACAGACATCGATACCTCTCCTCAGTGCAGCTCTCCGTGAAGAATGGGCTGCCATTCCCCAAGAAACCTTCCAGCACATGACTCAACATATAACTGCGAGAGTGGAAGCTGTCATCAAGGCTAAGGGTCGGCCAACACCATATTGAATTCCAGCATTACCGATGGAAGACGCTTCATCCAGGTGTCCGGATACTTTTGATGACATAGTGTATGATGTTATATTGACACCTGACCATGTCTTCTGGGTGCTGTACTTTTTGTCAGGAAGTATTATCTGGAAATATAACAGTTATTTTTCAAAGATCTTACCTTATTTAGGCAGAGAACCTAAAGCTAATTATTAGAATGAACGTAAAGTGGTTTAAGAATCAACAATGTGCAAACTAGGAGTATACCCGTGCAGTCATTTCTTAGCAGCTCTTTTTGACTGAGTTACACCGTGTGGCGCTCTGGATCAAGCATTAACTGAGCAACGAGTTGGAAGGCACCGTGTCGGTCTCCATATCACCGACAAACAGAACCATCACGACGCGATATGCCAACTGCTGGTGTGAATTTTCCAGCACGCTGACAGTTAACGGCACGGTACCTGGAGCTGTTGAGGAAGCGCTCTATGTTTCCAGGCCGCGTGAGGTGCGAGCTCCAGAGGATGGCGGGCACGTCGCTGGAGCCCCGCGCCGCGTCCAGCGCCTCCAGCGCCGCCTGCTGGAACTCGGCCCACAGCCGCAGGAAGCCGTCCTGCGAGCGGTCCCAGCGCCGCTTGCTCATGTACTCCAGGACCTCCGCGCTGGAATTCCAGCACGAGTACGACACCTGCGGGCATGACACGAAGTTTGTCACTCTTCTGGGCTGCCTCCTAGAACAAAGTTCCCTGAAACGACGGAAAAACACACACGTCAAGGCAGAACCGTGTAAAGCACCTTTTACACCTAAGCTTTTTGAAAGAACCCTTAACAACGAAGCGAACGTATAACAGCGAACGACAATTCTGTCCGCTGCAAACGCTAGGCGTGCATGAGCGGCAGTCCAGTGTGTTCGGTGGGTATTCCCTTGTGTTCGACCGTGTTCTGCTGCTTGTCGGTCTTTTACCGAACCATCTAAGGAAGTTCTCGTCCTCACTGCTTCGGTGCTACCATTACAGAAACCTTACGTCTGCTACCTTATCTACTTTTGTTATTGTAGACGTGAGTTGCGTGAGAGATGCAGTGGTTCGAAGTGAATGTAATGTTGCTGACGGAAAAATATTAGATAACATACAAGCTTCTGGTATCTAAGAGACGCACAGCAAAAATTCCGAAGGACTAACAAATACGGCTGGTAGAAAATTGCTGATGCAGTCAAAGGTCCTACTGAAGATGCGAAAAAGTAGATAAATTCATTAGATGCTTGAATCAGGAGTAAATAAGCACAAGCTTTGTAATTCTTTTATAAAAAAGCAAAAGCAAAATAAATTTCCTTTTAAGAAAACAAGTGGGTCTATGTATATACTGTCTAGGGTGAAATCCATATTTATTATAACAATGGATGTACATGTGTATGTATTTTCCATATCTCCTCCTAACTCACTGTACCGATTTCAACCAACATGGTTTCTATATCATTTACTATCTGGAAAGAATCGCTTTGGGGGCAAGAAACACCCGTCTATCAAAGGGGTGGGGTTGGGGGGTGAAAAAGAAATTCATCCAGTGTTTGAGAATCAGAACATTTAATAACTTGCAACAAACTTTACACATAATTTCAATCCCTTTATGGAAATTTTTCTCGCTGATGACCCCCACAAAATGATGAAGGTAAAAAAATTATCACTTACTGCATTTTCGCTGTTCAGGCAGTAAAACTGACGCGCCAGTCACGACATTTTAATTTACTACTTCTTTACTACTGACTGCATTCGCGTCACATTTTGCAAACGATACTCAAATATACCAAGAAAAGTAATTACAAAATTACAACACTGTACGACACACAGTTCAGGAGATATGACTTCATAAACATCGAGATTCGTGAAAAAATATCGCATCATGCATGACGGTTAAATGAATTACTTCTTTCCTACTAATTCTATTCGCAGACAGTGTCTACATACGTCGCGGAATTTACTTAGAAACTTGTATCATTGTACAACGCATAATTCAGCAGATATGACGTCATATACATTGAGTTGTGTGAAAACAAATCTGCAGCATACAGTTCGCTAGACACACAGGTGAATTATATGTACAAATATTTGTGATATACGACAAATAAATGTGAAATATGAGTGACATGTGCACACATGGGGAAAGCCACGGCTGATAAAGCTCCTCCTAAACCTATAGATTTCAACCAAAATTGATACACATACTATATAGTATCTGAAAGAAATACTTTGGGTGTGAGAACCAGTGAACTACTGGGGTAGGAGTGATAACGTGGAGATGGACTGACAGAGGGAGGAACCAGGAGATAGATGGACAAGGAGGTGAGGGAGGAGGAGATGGATAGAGAAGGGGATGGAGAGAGGGGTACAAAGGGGAGAGGGTAAGTGGGGTAAAGAGGGGGGAAGGAGATAGACGAGGGAGAGGAGGCGGTGCATAGCTGAAGGGGAAGCAGAACTTACACTAACACAAGACTGGGATAAACACATAGCCGGGCAATGCCCGGTACTCAGCTAGTTAATAATATACGACATATCTGATCATTCTCTGTAAACACATGTCTGACGTACCACTGTTATCTAGATATTTTTCATCACAAATAAATATGGTTTATGCGGGATTGCACTAGCTACCCTCTAACAACTGGACAGCACATTTTATCGAGTAACCTGTATATTATGTCGTATGTATATTTGATTTGTCATTTATCATATATTATTGATATTGTCTTCCTTATACGCACTTTAATAAGATCCTAGAATTGCTTTGCATATGTGGCAGCCACAATCAGAAGCTACTAAAATGCGAAAGCCAAGATCGCTTTATTTTAATACCTTCATTCCAATTACTTGTTTCGACAGAATCGTGCTGTCATCTTCAGATTGACGTTACACTTTGGTTATATCTTCTCATACATGTGTCCTCGACATTTTGAGAACAAAGTGTAAGTACATTAAAAAACTCCACATGGTTTGTCATTTGCCCGCATCTCGTGGTCGTGCGGTAGCGTTCTCGCTTCCCACGCCCGGGTTCCCGGGTTCGATTCCCGGTGGAGTCAGGGATTTTCTCTGCCTCGTGATGGCTGGGTGTTGTGTGCTGTCCTTAGGTTAGTTAGGTTTAAGTAGTTCTAAGTTCTAGGGGACTTATGACCACAGCAGTTGAGTCCCATAGTGCTCAGAGCCATTTGAACCATTTTTTTGGTTTGTCATTTATATTTTTTTCGGTGACACATGTATGTGAACATACACGCGAAGCGTAATCTCAATCTGAAGATGACACCACGGTTCTATCGAAACAAGTAATTGGAATCAAGCGATCTTGGCCTCCACAAAATATATATACAACAAATGGTTCAAATGGCTCTGAGCACTATGCGACTTAACTTCTGAGGTCATCAGTCCCCTATAACTTAGAACTACTTAAACCTAACTAACCTAAGGACATCACACACATTCATGCCCGAGGCAGGATTCGAACCTGCGATCGTAGCGGTCGCTCGGCTCCAGACTGTAGCGGCCACTCCGGCCGGCATATATACATCGTCCCAACAACATGTGTAACTTATGCTAACGTAATGCCTCCAGCTGCTAATAACCAGAGTGTAAATGCTGGTCTTTCTTTGTGTTACGTTCGTCGTCGGTAATTACCATTCTGCTTTCAAACTTCCTCTTCGACAGTAATGAGAAGCCAACGACATCGTTAACCGATATTCGTGTAAAATACTGGACTAATGCCGAGGAGAGATGACGCTGCAGTTCGCTGTTTACTGCACTGCCTCCACGTATTTCATGTTTTCCTACAAACTGGGGAACAAAAAATCTTCCTTTCCTACGTGTTTTTTTCTTGTTTCGTCAAAAACAGTGCGCTCGGCATACAGAATAATTTTCTCTGAGTATCAGATTTTGGCATAGTGGCTTAATAGTGGTATCCTGTATGCTCATCGATTATTGTTAGAGCCAAAATACAATAACGTAGCGTTATGTCGAGTTGTCTTCCGTTGCCTCTAGTGTCAACGCTGGTTCGCCGATACAAGTCCATGTTAGTGGAAACTGGTGAGTCATCCGCGAATGCTCAGTATTGTGTTCGCTCCATTCACTCCGATGAAGAGGGAGCTTAAGGTACGGTATGTGTGTAGCCTAGCAACCTCAGTCACTCGTTACGTCTCACTGCTGATGGGCTTCCAGTACGAGATGCTGATGCTAGGGAGAGTTATTTGTTCTCGTGCTATGCGTGTGCCACATGTCATACTGCTATGCGAATGTGTATCGAGTAACTACATCACACATAAACCTAATGATTACAAATGTTGATGGTGTTGAGACAGCAACCAGCCATAAATTTATTTTAAGTTCTTTTATTCAAATGGAACCTGTACAAAAACGAGACAGCAGTTATCCGTGGACGGACAAAACAAGAAGAGGTGCAGATACGGAAAGGTGTCCGACAAGGTTGCGCACTATCCCCTGTTATCTTTAACCTATACATTGAAGAGGCGCTGAAAAAAGTAAGGGAAAATTCACAGACAGGTATAGTAATTCATGGCCAACGAATAGATATGATAAGATACGCCGATGATATAGCTGTCCTGGCTGAAAGTGAAGAAGATCTTGTAGTCCCACTGAATAGAATGGATAGAGTTATGGGGGAAGAATATAATATGAGAATTAATAAAGCAAAAACAAAAGTAATGGCATGCGACAAAAAAGATCAAGTGAAAGTCCAAGTTCATGTAGGCAATGAACTGCTTGAACAAGTTGATAAATTTACTTATCTGGGCAGTAATATTACCAGGGATGGAAGGAGCAAGGCAGAAGTGAGAAGTAGAATTGCTCAAGCAAAGGCTGCTTTTAACAAGAAGAAAAACATCTTAACATCTAAGAGCATCAGCCTTGAAATAAGGAAAAGATTTTTGAAATCATATGTGTGGAGTGTGGCATGCTATGGGTGTGAAACATGGACTCTCGGGACAGAGGAAGACCAGAAGCTAAATTCTTTTGAAATGTGGTGCTATAGACGCATGCTCAAAATAAAATGTATCGACAAGGTTACAAACGAAGTGGTTCTGGAAAGAGCAGGTGAGAAGAGAAGCTTCTGGAGTTTCATTGTTAAAAGAAGAGTGCAATTTACAGGCCATCTATTAAGACATAAATGACTCCTGAACACAATCATAGAGGGATATGTCGAGGGAAAAAAACCAAGAGGAAGACCACGACTGAGGTACATGGATCAAATCGTGAAAGATGTGGGTTGTAACACCTATAAAGAAATGAAGAGAAAAGCTGAAAGACGCACAGAATGGAGACAAGTTGCCATTGTAGCTGTTGCAAACCAATCCTTGGATGGACCACTACAGAAGAAGAAAACGTTACTGGTTTCGAATCATTACGATTCATCGTCAGTCGGCTTTCATGCTTTCATTACAACATGTACTGCGTTTTTTACTGATTAGTAATCCTAAAACATAAATAATACATAATTATAAGCACGTCGCAAAGATGGTTGAGTTGCAGATTTGCATTGGGATGTGACTCACATGAAATGTCGATTTGGAGTACTTGTTTTCATAGTTTTCGTCCAGCAGACAATGTTTGTAGTTTTCGCCGCATTCACATCGTTGCACACATAAACCTGCATAATTGAGCACTTCAGATTTGTCACTGAATGCATTTCCACCACATTTCAGGCGTTGCACACGTAAATTTGTATCACTGATCACTTCAGCTTAGTCACAGAACATACTTCTAACATGCACCGCATGTTTTTGTAGGTACATAGTGTTCACAAACATATGAGTATCAAAGATACTATGATATATCGTAATATTACAAAGATGCTACATGTATGGAAAAAGATCATAAATTCACTTATGCAACTGAAACGCCTTTTACACCGGTGCAGAGAGATACTGATTATGTGAATATTAGAGCGAATACTGCTACACTAATTATAAAGATGTTCCATGTCAAAGCTTATATATATATATATATATATAAGGCTAAGACAGTACATTATTCATTTACATTTAGCATCATGAGAATTGTAGTAACAGATAAATTT
This sequence comes from Schistocerca serialis cubense, assembly GCF_023864345.2. NCBI lineage: Eukaryota > Metazoa > Arthropoda > Insecta > Orthoptera > Acrididae > Schistocerca > Schistocerca serialis. The sequence goes on along the minus strand of NC_064641.1, from coordinate 112,911,774 downwards.
GCTACTTGATCTGCAGATGAATCGTAATGATTCGAAGTCGGTAACGGTACGTTTTGAATAAAAGAACTTGAAATAAATTTGTGGCTGGTTGCTGTCTCAACACCATCAACCTACGTCTTCAAATAACAGCCACGGTCTCCAACCATGTCGTCATATGACAAAATCGCATTAACATAATAATTGTTTACGTCCATTTCAGTACAATGACTACTGTAAAACTGCAGGAAAGGCAATAAGGTAGTCATAAGATTTTAATTATCACCTTAAAAAAAGCAACAACAATGTTTTTAAATTAAAAAAATTAATTTAATTTTTTAATTGAACTACTAACTGATTACTGTTGTGTAACTTTTTTTCATTGGTGATACTGTTGTAGACGTTTGTAAATTCAGGTGCCTGGCAGAAGTGTTTGGCATAGCAAAATTAAAAATAAAGTCTATACCACAGATGTAGATCTTTAGTCATCAAAAATGAAGTTCCTGTACTAGTTAATAGTACCGCGTCATGAAGTAGAGCAAACGTTGTCGAATTCATTGCCCTGTGATTAGAAAAGTACCTGCGCTACATTTCACAAGCAGCAAGAACACGTCTGAAAAAAAAGAGTTAAAAAATACCATGTCAGAGTACTGAGCTTCTGGCCTGGTTTAAAAGGACTGTAGGAACCTCTGCTAACATCTGAGGCTGACCTATTTACGCTGCGATTACTCATGCTAGACGCGTGATTTTTGTGCTTTTGTGTCTTCTTAATGTTGGTTGTATTGACAGCTTTGTTTTCAAACACATTGAAATAGCTACATGAACACTTTGTTTTTTTCCTACGAGTGTTTCCCCATAATGGAGATGAATGTAGGCCTACAGTGAGAAAGTCAATTCTGGTGAAGGAAAACAATAGTTGACGGTATTGTCGTTCTGTCGTTGCAACTACAAAAAATGCGTTTTTTTTTCACCGGATGCCTTTCGCTTTATTGAGGTAAAGCATCATAAGTGGCCTGAAATTAAGTTATTTACATTCTGATTTGCTTTAAGAGCAAAAAACAGCTCGTTAACAATATGCTGGTCTTTACTTACGGCATATTATTAACGAACTACACTCCTGGAAATTGAAATAAGAACACCGTGAATTCATTGTCCCAGGAAGGGGAAACTTTATTGACACATTCCTGGGGTCAGATACATCACATGATCACACTGACAGAACCACAGGCGCATAGACACAGGCAACAGAGCATGCACAATGTCGGCACTAGTACAGTGTATATCCACCTTTCGCAGCAATGCAGGCTGCTATTCTCCCATGGAGACGATCGTAGAGATGCTGGATGTAGTCCTGTGGAACGGCTTGCCATGCCATTTCCACCTGGCGCCTCAGTTGGACCAGCGTTCGTGCTGGACGTGCAGACCGCGTGAGACGACGCTTCATCCAGTCCCAAACATGCTCAATGGGGGACAGATCCGGAGATCTTGCTGGCCAGGGTAGTTGACTTACACCTTCTAGAGCACGTTGGGTGGCACGGGATACATGCGGACGTGCATTGTCCTGTTGGAACAGCAAGTTCCCTTGCCGGTCTAGGAATGGTAGAACGATGGGTTCGATGACGGTTTGGATGTACCGTGCACTATTCAGTGTCCCCTCGACGATCACCAGTGGTGTACAGCCAGTGTAGGAGATCGCTCCCCACACCATGATGCCGGGTGTTGGCCCTGTGTGCCTCGGTTGTATGCAGTCCTGATTGTGGCGCTCACCTGCACGGCGCCAAACACGCATACGACCATAATTGGCACCAAGGCAGAAGCGACTCTCATCGCTGAAGACGACACGTCTCCATTCGTCCCTCCATTCACGCCTGTCGCGACACCACTGGAGGCGGGCTGCACGATGTTGGGGCGTGAGCGGAAGACGGCCTAACGGTGTGCGGGACCGTAGCCCAGCTTCATGGAGACGGTTGCGAATGGTCCTCGCCGATGCCCCAGGAGCAACAGTGTCCCTAATTTGCTGGGAAGTGGCGGTGCGGTCCCCTACGGCACTGCGTAGGATCCTACGGTCTTGGCGTGCATCCGTGCGTCGCTGCGGTCCGATGTTGTGGCTCTGAGCACTATGGGACTCAACATCTTAGGTCATAAGTCCCCTAGAACGTAGAGCTACTTAAACCTAACTAACCTAAGGACATCACACACACCCATGCCCGAGGCAGGATTCGAACCTGCGACCGTAGCAGTCCCGCGGTTCCGGACTGCAGCGCCAGAACCGCTAGACCACCGCGGCCGGCAACATCGATGTACTGTGGAGACCTCACGCCCCACGTGTTGAGCAATTCGGCGGTACGTCCACCCGGCCTCCCGCATGCCCACTATACGCCCTCGCTCAAAGTCCGTCAACTGCACATACGGTTCACGTCCACGCTGTCGCGGCATGCTACCAGTGTTAAAGACTGCGATGGAGCTCCGTATGCCACGGCAAACTGGCTGACACTGACGGCGGCGGTGCACAAATGCTGCGCGGCAAGCGCCATTCGACGGCCAACACCGCGGTTCCTGGTGTGTCCGCTGTGCCGTGCGTGTGATCATTGCTTGTACAGCCCTCTCGCAGTGTCCGGAGCAAGTATGGTGGGTCTGACACACCGGTGTCAATGTGTTCTTTTTTCCATTTCCAGGAGTGTATTTTTCGATCTTACAGCAAATCAAAAAGTAAATAACTTAGTTGCAGACCACTGATTATGCTTTACCGCAATAAAGCGAAACGCGTCTGGTGAAAAAAAAAACCGCATTTTTTGTAGTTGCAACGACAGAACGGAAATACCCTCGAGAATTGTAAAGCAACTACGTACAATATGGCCATACAAATGAAGAATTTAATGAGAACAATAGTACTTGGTGCTTACTGGGAGAAAAAAACAAGGTGGAAAGAAAGCCTCTATATATTTCCTTCTAAGTATTGTTAGATGTGTTTGTATGTGTATATCTTTTCAGCAAATAAATATTATTTTTAAATTTTTGGACGACGCTTTTCCTATTGTCTCAGTAGTAGTGGGGGGAGAGGGCACTTTATCCTACCACATTTCTCAAGAACATCCACTGTAGTCGAGTCGCTGTAGGAAGGTCCTTGACAGCTACAGTGGGTTGGGTACAGCAGCTCCACGTGCCTACTGCAACCAATCACGTTACGCGATTTTGTAAGCGTCTCTATAACAACGCCTCAGCGTTCCCGGAGCTCTGTTATCACCTATTGTTTTCGCCTGCAACCGTTTGCACTTCGTAGTTGAAAGCTAGCAAAAGCGTTGCCTGCAGTCTGGGATAAATTCACGCCTAATCAACTCTGCCACCATCGCTAGTTCCTTAATGCTGCCACCGTATTCCGACTTTTCGTACGGAGGACAATCCTTCATAGCTCCGCTTTCACCACTGAGGTGCCAAGCTGCTAGACGGATACCATGTACAACTTAGGGGCCGTGTAGGAGGGCTCAAGCGCATCGATTGTGCTGGTCAGTGGTTTAGATTGATCCAGCTGCTATGATTACGTGAGAGTAATTCTGAAGCTAAAGCCACCCATTCATTTCCATTGAAACTACAGCGGAGGCATGAAGCCCAATAACGAAGTAGAACGAAGTAAGATTTCAGCTCCGTACCGCCATTTTTCGACAGAGACAGCACCAGTCGTTACGGACTTTTGCCAACGATGCACAAGAGTTGTCATTGAGGTACGTATCCAGCAGATTTAATTTCCTTTTATAATAGTATTTCGTTCAGGCATTTCTGCATTGCAGCGTGGTTTAGTAGGTTGCCGGCATGTCGCGTGGAAGTGCTGCTTTGTGAAATTTAGCGTGAATATAAATCTCGCCAATGGTGGATCGTAAGACATGTCAGTCCTTTGCGTATTCTCCACAATTGCCCTACAATTTTTTTTCTGAAACTGACAAATTAATAAATCAAAATTTAGGAGGGAATAGTGCCTACAAGGACCTGAACCAGCTGAGGCTGCCCACCGTCTCACAGCTTTGACCACCGCATCTGAGCTCGGGAAGTGTTTGCCATGTCGTTCTTCAAAGGCCCAAAGAGATGGTAGTCCGAATAAGCTGATAAATAATGACCGTAATAAGATGGATGTAGTAGGACAGTCCAGCCAGATTTGACAACTGTTGTGGGACCTGGCATTATCGTGCTGCAACCGAACGTTTGTCTTCTTCTCTGACTTGATTGTGGACATTTTGGCTTTCAAAATAGTTAGCGTCATCTTCGTTCTGAATCAGCAGTTACATCAGGTTCCAAGACGTTCGAAAGAGCAGCAGTACGCCTGTCTCAGAAGGTGGTGCAATCATTTTGCCTGCAGATGGCTCCTTTGTTGGAGACTTTGCTTGTCACTGCTCCACAGACTGTCTTTCGGATTTCGTTCGTAATGGCTCGTAGCACCTCCAGTGATGACCGTGTTCAGAAAACTGGGACCTTCGGCATCGTATTGGCCCAGCAGGTCCTTAGAAATTTCCATTTGGTGATCGTTTTCGTTTCATGTAGACGTCCACTGGAGTCGTCTCCCACAAATTCTGCGATAAACGTGGTAGAGTAAGTTTTTGTCTGAGGCATTACAACCGACGTTCAGCTGTACACCCAATTACATCGTCGTAAGACACGATCATCACGGATGTGTGGCTCGAGGCACTGTTCATCACGAAGGATGGTAGCTCAACAGCATAGACACTGTCTTCACTGGACTCGCACGTCCTGTTCATTACTCCTGGAAAGCAATACCCGCTACCTCACGTAAATTATTCACGTCTGCTGTGTTGTTTCCATACGAGTTGTGCAGGCATTGACGGATTTCAGTTGGTACAAGTTGCCCAGCAGAGAAAAATTCAACGACACATCTCTGTTTTATACATACCTCAATGTCAAGATTACTGTAGGCTCCAAGCCACCCGAAACAACCACACCTTATACAAATGAAATGATAGAATTTCAGACACTTTACTAGTCTCATACAGATATGATTTTACGTCTGTTGACTGAAGCAGCGAGCAAAAATTTGTACCAAGGCCAGGAATCGAACACGGGTTTCCTGCTCAGTAGGCAGGTGCGTTAGCCACTTTTTTTTAAATCTCATTTTGTTCGTTTTCGTTCGTTGTATTTGCTCGGTGCGGACGTCGCGAGACACACCCGATTATGTTCGTCGTTGACCAATCAACTCCGTTTTTTTTTTTATTACAGAGGGCAGCCAACCCTCTGACCGAACACGCTGAGCTACCGTGCTGGCTTTCTTTCTTTTTTTTTCTTTTTCTTTTTTTTTGCATTAGATATAACCCCCTAAGCTATCTTGACACAGCGGTTTACACACCTGCACATATTACCCTGCACGCCTCCCTCCTCGATTCAAATCCTCACTGCCGGCTCAGTCTACTTTAAATTCCCCCTTATACACTAACAGAACTGCCGAGGCTCTCCGTATTTTGGAATAGCACCTGTGCATTGAGGCCGCGCGTGGTAGCCGCTCGTTTTGGGGCGTGTTGTCACGGTCCGGGCGGCTTCCCCCTGTCGGAGGTTCGAGGTTCGAGTCCTCCCTCGGCCATGGGTGTGTGTGTGTTGTCCTTAGAGTAAGTTAGTTGGGTTAAGTAGTGTGTAGGCTTAGGGACCGATGACCTCAGCCGTTTGGTCCCTTAAGAATTCACACACAATTGAACACTTTGAATCTGTGCATTGAACGTAAATGGGGGATACAGCCTTAATCCAGGTGCAGATACTTACACAGATGAAATGACACAATTTCAAAGACTACTGGCCTCATACAGATATGATTTTATGTACGTAAACTGAAGCGGCGAACGAAAATTTGTAGCAAGGAGACCCGGGTTCGATTCCCGGTTTTGGAACAAATTTTTGCGTGCTGCTTCAGTCTACATAAAACCACTCCTTGCCTATCCCAGAAGACTGTGTAAAAGGTCCATGACTAAGGAATTTATTGCTAGCGCACTCGAGCAGATGTAACTTCGATGGATTGGTCACGCGCTGCCTGCGATATGTAAGCTACAATAGAATCGCAGACCAGAGAGCAGTGTCGGCAGCAGTAGTAGTGAAACTTCCTGGCAGATTAAAACTGTGTGCCCGACCGAGACTCGAACTCGGGGCCTTTGCCTTTCGCGGGCAAGTGCTCTACCAGTTGAGCTACCGAAGCACGACTCACGCCCGGTACCCACACCTTTACTTCTGCCAGTACCTCGTCTCCTACCTTCCAAACTTTACAGAAGCTCTCCTGCGAACCAAGCAGAACTAGCACTCCTGAAAGAAAGGATATTGCGGAGACATGGCTTAGCCACAGCCTGGGGGATGTTTCCAGAATGAGATTTTCACTATGCAGCGGAGTGTGCGCTGATATGAAACTTCCTGGCAGATTAAAACTGTGTGTCCGACCGAGACTCGAACTCGGGACCTTTGCCTTTCGCGGGCAAGTGCTCTACCAACTGAGCTACCGAAGCACGACTCACACCCGGTACCCACACCTTTACTTCTGCCAGTACCTCGTCTCCTACCTTCCAAACTTTACAGAAGCTCTCTTTGGTAGAGCACTTGCCCGCGAAAGGCAAGGTCCCGAGTTCGAGTCTCGGTCGGGCACACAGTTTTAATCTGCCAGGAAGTTTCATATCAACGCACACTCCGCTGCAGAGTGAAAATGTCATTCTGGAAGCAGTAGTAGTATTAGCTTGCAGTCGGGCGGTTGGGTCAGGTCGCTCTTACGGAGCGGTTGTCTAGTTGTATAGCTCACAGAGAGCACTTGTGTCCTGTATGGAATTACCAGGGCCGGTCGTGGAGAACGATAGCGGTGCCTGAGCGACGTAGTATACGGTAAAAGCAAAAAATATTATTATTTATTGCCGTGCTCATTTGCAACAACTCATTTCATACTATTGTTATATCAAAGTCACATGAAAATATTTTTCAATAATTTTTCAATAATAATCTTTCTTATGAAGATAACTTATGACAGTCATTCATCTGAATTTAAAGTTTTTACTAATTTCTCCTATCCATAGTCATGCCAATTACCGTAAAGAAAATTAAGTTTTTTTATACATAACAAAATCTAGTTTCCAGCATTGCACTGGGCTGTGACAGAAAAATTTCTTATAGGGGCAGATATATACGCGCTATCCGGCGACATAATTGAGGTAAGAATCTCCAGTTTATTCAGAATGACTTTTCAGGGTCATGAGGCAGCATTGCTGACGTCCAGATTTACCAGTTTAGATTCACAGTCAGTTAATTATTGAAAGGTTATGTACGTGAGTCACAATTTATTGTGAGGTTAGTCACATTTTTATTGGGAGGTTATGGAAATAAACTGTTGGGAGGTTACAACTGCATGTCACTTTCGCTGCAGATGGATTTTCTTTCGTGTCTTCAGGCATCCGTGGTCTCGAGTGCTTCTCAGTCGCGGCCACTGTCAGTAACTGCACTGGCTTCGCAAGGTGTGGTGCGCGAGACAAAACACGCCACGTATTGCACCGTATAATCAGTCGGAAGCGTTTACTGGCGGTCCCAGGTTAATTTTGTGCATTGGTATGCTTACAGGAGCAGCACAAATAGGAGTAGCCAGGCTTGCTTTGACCCGCGCAGCAGGGTTCTTACAGCTCCAGCGATAATAATTAAATCCGGCCGGAGTGGCCGAGCGGTTAAAGGCGCTACAGTCTGGAACCGCACGACCGCTACGGTCGCAGGTTCGAATCATGCCTCGGGCATGGATGTGTGTGATGTCCTTAGGTTAGTTAGGTTCCAGGGGACTTATGACGACAGCAGTTGAGTCTCCTAGTGCTCAGAGCCATTTGAACCATTTTTGATAATAATTAAAGCTCCCTAGCTAGATAACTGCTTTCATAAGCATTCCGGAATACGAAAACTGGTTTGGGAACTGCGCATTGCTGACAGTTCGTAATATCTTCTCCATCTGGCTACTAGCGACTTTCACCGAAACTCTCCACAACGACCAAAACAGAAATACAGTTGAAAGTCAATAAGGGAAAGAGCCCCTCTGTAGGCCAGTGGTAGGTGGCATGGTAGCTCAGCACAAAAAAAGAAACTGGGTGAAGCTTTTATCACTGGAATTAAAGAGATTTCATCCAAAGTATGGAACTGCTAAGGAAATAACGACCAAGGAACAGAGAGACAGAGAAAAGGGGGGAAAGGCTAGTGTTACTGCCTTCAGTGCGGAAGGACGGGTGTTCGATTCCCAGCACCTCATCAGATTATTTTCTACGAGACAGGGAAGTCTGTAACAGAATCGACCCAGCCTCATGAGGCCAAATGAGGAGCTGCTTGAACGAAGAAGCAGCAGCACCATGAGGTTCTGTCTAGTGGCAATAGCGGCCTGGAAGGGTTGGCGTCATGGTGACCACGTGTCACACAGTCAGAGGTCGTTCCTAGTAATGCCTCGTAGGCACTAGCCAGCTACTCGGAGCGGGCCTAAGGCGTAACTTTTTTGGAAATTTGTGGTAAGTTCCTATTGGACCAAACTGCTGAGGTTATCGGTCCTTAGACTTACACACTACTTAATCTAACTTACACTTACGCCAAGAACAACACACGCACACCCATGCCCGAGGGAGGACTCGAACCTCCGACGGGGGGAAGCCGCGCAAACCGTGACAAGGCGCCCCAGACCGCGCATCTACCCCGCGCGGCTAAGGTCTAATCCGTGAGCGCTGTTCATGTTTAGTCAATAGGGGAAAGGTGACTCAAAAATACAACACTGATATTTCCAGAGAAACAAATGGGATTTATTCGCTTCATTTAACTGTAGGCTAGTCCACTTCATTCTTCGAACACCTCTGACTACCAAAACGGAGGATCGCGAATTATGCACCAAACTCACTGCAATACTCTCAAATTGTGCCTGCCATCCGAGAAGGAGTAATGGATCCCCTGCAACTTTCTGCTTCATACCACGTTATTTGTCAGAGACTAGCTGCAGAGCATCCAGGCTAGGGAATCACGCCAGCAGTACAACACAAAGGGCTGAATGTGCGGCAGTGCTGTGACTGGGAGACTGTGAGGAACGGAGTCACACTGAGTTCAGCGCTCAATCACGGTTTAGCACTATCCCAGACGACCATCCTCGGCTAGTATGTTGGCGACCTGGGGAAGGTGCCGTTCTTCCAACATTTTGCAGGGGCACAGCGCCGTTATTACTGGCATCATGGTGTGATGGGGCATCCGGTATGACACCAGGACACGGCTAGTAGCGGTTGAAGGAACTCTGAGGGCACAACAGTAGAACACCGACATCCTGTGTACCCACTTGTCTCCTCTTGTGCATCATATCGCAGTGCCAGTTTTCAAAAGGACAATGCTCATACACACACGGCACATATCTACTGAGCTACCCCAACAAGACCACCAAAATTTGTCACAGACAGAATGATGTAGGACCATTTCGAACGTCAGGTCTCTCAGCACCAGTATCCAGTTACAGCAGTTGTGGGCTAGTTTGTCTCAGGAGAGGATAAAACGGCTTTAGGACGCCTTTCCAAACCGAATCACTGTTTTCGTTCAGGGCAGAGGGGACTACAACGTCATACTCGTAAGTCGGCCCATACTGCCAAGTTCTTTGTAACTCTGACTCGATACTGTAACGACTGAAATGCCATTGCATATCCTTTCTCTCTCTCTCTTTTTCTTTTTCTGTTTTGCGAGGGTCACTCCAAAAGAAATGCACACCATTTTTGTAAAAATACAAATTTCATTCTGCATGTGTGAAAGTTTTACAGTGTGTAGACACATCCTTCCCGCTTGTTTTCAAACTTAGTTCAGCCTGTCCCCGTGAGTGGCGCCGTCACAGCATGGCTTCAAGATGGCTGCTACACTTGACGTTCGTCAGAAGCAACGTGCTGTCATAGAATTACTGTGCTATGAAAACGAGACAGTGGGAAACATCCACAAGAGGTTGAAAAAGGTGTATGGAGATGCTGCTGCAGATCGCAGTACAGTTTGTGGGCAAGCAGGTAACGTGATGAAAGCGGGCACGGAAATATTGAGGATTGTCCTCATAGCGGCAGGCCTCGTACTGCACACACTCCAGAAAATTTGTGCAGAGAGTTAACGAATTGGTGACTGCTGACAGACGCATCACAGTGAACGAATTGTCACGCTACGCTGGGATAGAGGAAGGAAGTGTTTGCAGAATACTGAAAGTGTTGGCGTTAAAAAAGGTTTTTGCCACGTGGGTTCCCAGGATGTTGACAGTGGCTCACAAAGAAACAAGAAAAACGGTATGCAGTGAACTTTTGGAACATTACGAGAATGGTGGAGATGAATTTCTTGGAAGAATTGTGACAGGTGATGAAACATGGCTCCTTTTTCACCAGAGACGAAGAGGCAATCAGTGGAGTGGCATCATGCAAATTCACCCAAGGCAAAAAAAAAAAAAAAAAAAAAAAAAAAAAAAAAAAATAAAAAAAAAAATTTGAAACTACACCTTCTGCTGGAAAAGTTATGGCTACGGTGTTTTTCGATTCCAAAGGACTCTTGCTTGTGGACATCATGCCACGTGGAACCACCATAAATTCTGATGCATGGGTGACGACACTGAAGAAGCTTCAAGCTCGACTGAGTCATGTTCGACCACATCGGCAAAAGGAGGATGTTTTGCTGTTGCATGACAATGCACCGCCACATGTCAGTCAAAAAACCATGGAAACGATCACAGAACTCGGATGGACAACACTGAGAACACTTGACCTGGCTCCATGTGACTATCATCTCTTTTGGAAACTGAAAGACTCTCTTCCTGAAACAAGATTTGAAGATGATGACTCCCTGGTGCACGCTGCCAAACAGCGTCTCCAACAGCTTGGTCCAGAATTTTACCGTGCGGGTATATAGGTGCTGGTTCTAAGATGGGGTAAGGCAGTTGAGAGGGATGGAAATTATGTGGTGAAATGAAAATTTTGTTCCTAAAGGATGATCTACATACTGTAAAACTTTCAAACGTGTAGAAAACAAAAACGGATTTAAAAAAAATAGTGTGCATTTCTTTTGGAGTGACCCTCGTACAAGACGATATTTTGCTGGTGCTATCCTTCACAGGATAAGAAAAGAGCCGTAGCTGGAAGATTCTACATTTAAAATCACTCCAGCATAATCCGCCAGAGACACTGGAGAAACACTAAGCCGTCGGCACACGGACCGTGCATCCGAACGTTGAGCGTGTCGAGTTTCTGACGTCATAGCGTAGAATAGCACGCTCGGGAGTCTTTCCGAACGTGCAGAGCAATATCTGGCATGTCAGATATTCTGAGTGTGCGTCTGAGCGTTGACCAATGAGACGGCACAACGTCACCTACGTCACATGCACGCCGTCTTCCTTCAGTACAGAGTTCTGAGGCGCCATATTGGCATTCATTTCAAGCCAATATGTATATATGCCGTTTCTGAGCACCAGCAAATTGAGAATCACTGCAAAACCCGTAGTTAACTGTGTCATTCGTTGCAGTAAAATAATAAGAGACATCATATTCGTGGCAAAAGAATTATTGTAACGAGCGTATTATGAAAATAGGCTATTTGAAGGGAGTGGCACACTGAAGATCAACCCAAAACGCATTGTTCTTGGTACAATGTTATAATTAAATTTCAATTAACATAATTATCTAAGAGTAACGTTTTTAGGAAGGGGTAAAATTAAACGTTTTAGCAAGGGGTATGAAAATATGCTTAACAAAACCGAGTCTGTTGTTAGTTTAGCAGCCGGCACGGTAGCTCAGCATGTTCAGTCAGAGGGTTAGCTGCCCTGTGGAATAAAAAAACTGAGTTAATCGATCAACAACGAACTTAAACGGATGTCTTACGGCGATCCGCCCCGAGCAGATGCAAAAAAAAAGAAAAAAAAAGCGTAATGAGTAGAGTCTCTGTCCAATAATGAGTCTTTGTTGGGGTGGAGGTTCGCGTCATAACACTCTCAAATTCTTTTTCATAACATTCGCGTTTTTATTAGGTTCTGATACTTTATTATTAGTTTAATATAAGTATATGCTATAATATTTGATGTTATGTAAATATAAGCTCACCTTTCTTTGAGGGGTGACTTTGTTCGATTGGCTTAATCTACAGGACAGGTTACAGTACTTGTATAAAGATATTTTGCTCCTTTTTCTTTTATGCTTCGTAATTCACATGTTGCAAAGATTCTGCCACTGCGTAGGAGCAGTGATCAAGTAAGACTGGCCCTGGAGTTTTACTAAAATGTGGGAATGATGAAATAATGTTTATCTTACGTGAAGTATTGCAAATTTGTATCTCACTGTATGTAATGGAACTTTTATAAGCCTGTGTCTTTATTGATTGGACATAGTGCCTTCCTTTTCGTGGACGATGGAGGAAATATGCGTTTTAATAGAGCTAACGTGGCAATCTTACGCGCGCCTGTTGAGCAAAGAGTGTGATTATGAACTAGAAGCATCCCTCAACTGCCGCTGGAGTGCGTTGCGATCGCGTATACCACGTTGGGGCCCACGTACCGTATGCACAAGTCGCATCGTTCCTGAGCGCTCAGCAGCACGTTGAACTTGGCACGCTCAACGTTAACGTTCGACAGCACGGTCCGTGTGCCGACCGGTTAACGATGCGACTTGTGCATACGGTACGTGGGCTCCAACGTTGTATACGCGATCGCAACGCACTCCAGCGACAGTTGACGGATGTTTCTAGCTCGTAAATCATACTGTTTGCTCAATGGGCGCGCGTAAAATTCCCACATTAGCTCTATTAAAACGCACATTTCCTCCATCTTCCACGAAAAGGAAAGTACCATGTCCAATCAATAAGGACACAGCCTTATAAAAGTTCCATTACAAACAGTGCGGTAAAAATTTGGAATACTTCGCCGCATAAGATAAGCATTATTTCATCATTCCCACATTTTAGCAAAACCCCAAGGTCTGTCTTACTTGATCACTGTTCCTACCCAGTAGGAGAATCTTTGCAACATGTGAATTACGATGCGTAAAAGAAAAAGGAGCAAAATATCTTTATACAAGTAGTGCAAGCTGTCCTATAGATTAAACCAATCGAACAAAGTCACCCCTCAAAAAAAGGTGAACTTATATTTACATAACATCAAATATTATAGTATATACTTCTATTAAACTAATAATAAAGTATCAGAACCTAATAAAAACGCCAATGTTAGGAAAAAATTTTGAAGTGTCTAGACGCAAACCACAGCCCCCCCCCCCCTAAAAAAAATCATCTCAGGACAGTGACGCTACTCATTACGCCAAACCAACAACACATCCTTTGATCCTAATCATAGTAAGTTACCCCTTGCTGAAAACCTTAATCGTAGATATGTTACTAATTGAAATTTAATTATAACAAATTGTAGCAAGAACAATGCGTTTTGGGTGGATCTTCAGTGTGTCACTGCCTTCAAATAACCTACCCTCACAATACGCAAGTTACAATAACTCTTTTGCCACGAATATGATGTTTCTCATGATTTTATTAGAACGAATGACACAGTTAACAACGGGTTTTCCAGTGATTCTCAATTTGCTGATGCTCAGAAACGGCATATATATATAGGCTTGAGATGAATGCCAATATGGCGCCTCACAACTCTGTACTGAAGAGAGACGGCGTGCGTGTCACGTAGGTGGCGTTGTGCCATCTCATTGGTCAACGCTCAGACGCACGCTCAGAATATCTGACATGCCAGATATTGCTCTGCACGTTCGGAAAGACTCCCGAGCGTGCTATTCCACGCTATGACGTCAAAAACTCGGCACGCTCAACGCTCCGATGCACGGTCCGTGTGCCGACGGCTTGAGGCGCTAGCTCGGCAGCGAGTGTGGTAGACCTGTGAGTACGCGGGGGAGCCCCCCTGGGAGACGCGCTACGCACCTCGTCGCCGCCCATGTGCAGCGGCTGTCCCGGCGGCCAGAGGTCCACCACGTCACGGTACACGTCCGCCAGCACGCCGAGCAGGCGCGGGTTGGCGGGGTTGAGCTGGCCGCACGGCGGCTGGATGCAGAGGCGGCGCCACGGCTGCTGCCCCACGCACAGCGCCAGCGCGCCCAGCCCCGCCGCCTCGCCCCACTGCCAGCCCTGGCCCGAGTGCGCAGGCGCGTCCAGCTCCAGCAGCAGCCGGATGCCGCGCGCCCGCGCGTACGACAGCAGCGCCGACACCTGCTGCGCCGAGTACGTCTCGCGCGCCGAAAACGCGCCCCACCTGCCGGCCGGGTGGATCACTGGATCACTAGTAGTAAAGCTGTGTAGCACTAGCCTCAAAACACCTCCAACTTAAGGGGGGTAGAACGTCAAACGGGCCGACTTGGAGCAGGAGAGGCACCACAGGACATTTTATTTTCTACTGTCTACACTTTTACAACGGCTGAAAGCAAGGGGAAACTACAGCCGTAATTTTTCCCGAGGACATGCAGCTTTACTGTATGATTAAATGATGATGGCGTCCTCTTGGGTAAAATATTCCGGAGGTAAAATTGTCCCCCATTCGGATCTCCGGGCCGGGACTACTCAAGGGGACGTCGTTATGAGGAGCATGAAAACTGGCGTTCTACGGATCGGAGTGTGGAATGTCAGATCCCCTAATCGGGCAGGTAGGTTAGAAATTTTAAAAACGGAAATGGATAGGTTAAAGTTAGATATAGTGGGAATTAGAGAAGTTCGGTGGGGGGAGGAACAAGACTTTTGGTCAGGTGAATACAGGGTTATAAATACAAAATCAAATAGGGGTAATGCAGGAGTAGGTTAATAATGAATAAAAAATAGGAGTGCAGCTAAGCTACTACAAACAGCATAGTGAACACATCATTGTGGCCAAGATAGACACGAAGCCCATGCCTACTACAGTAGTGCAAGTTTATATGCCAAGCAGCTCTGCAGGTGATGAAGAAATTGATGAAATGCATGATGAGATAAAAGAAATTATTCAGGTAGTGAAGGGAAACGAAAATTTAATAGTTATGGTGACTGGAATTCGACAGTAGGAAAAGGAAGAGAAGGAAACGTAGTAGGTGAATATGGATTGGGGCTAAGAAATGAAAGAGGAAGCCACCTGGTAGTATTTTGCACAGAGCATAACTTAATCATAGCTAACACTTGGTTCAAGAATCATGAAAGAAGGTTGTATACATGGAAGAACCCTGGATATACTAGAAGGTTTCAGATAGATTATATAACGGTAAGACAGAGATTTAGGAGCCAGGTTTTAAATTGTAAGACATTTCCAGGGGCAGATGTGGACTCTGACCACAAACCTATTGGTTATGAACTGTAGATTAAAGCTGAAGAAACTGCAAAAAGGTGGGACTTTAAGGAGATGGGACCTGGATAAACTGAAAGAACCAGAGGTTGTAAAGAATTTCAGGGAGAGCATAAGGGAGCAATTGACAGGAATGGGGGAAAGAAATACAGTTGAAGAAGAATGGGTAGCTCTGAGGGATGAAGTAGTGAAGGCAGCAGAGGATCAAATAGGTAAAAAGACGAGGGCTAGTAGAAATCCTTGGGTAACAGAAGAGATACTGAATTTAATTGATGAAAGGAGAAAATACAAAAATGCAGTAAATGAAGCAGGCAAAAAGGAATACAAACGTCTCAAAAATGAGATCAACAGGAACTGCAAAATGGCTAAACAGGGATGGCTAGAGGACAAATGTAAGGATGTAGAGGCTTATCTCACTAGGGGTAAGATAGATACTGCCTACAGGAAAATTAAAGAGACCTTTGGAGTAAAGAGATCCACTTCCATGAGTATCAAGAGCTCAGATAGAAACCCACTTTTAAGCAAAGAATGGAAAGCAGAAATGTGGAAGGGGTATGTAGAGGGTCTATACAGGGGCGATGTTCTTGAGGACAATATTATGGAAATGGAAGAGGAGGTACTTGAAGATGAAATGGGAGATATGATACTGCGTGAAGAGTTTGACAAAGCAATGAAAGACCTAAGTCGAAACAAGGCCCCGGGAGTAGACAACATTCCATTAGTACTACTGACAACCTTGGGAGAGACAGTCCTGACAAAACTCTACCATCTTGTGAGCAAGATGTATAAGACAGGTGAAATTCCCTCGGACTTCAAGAAGAATATAATAATTCGAATCCTAAAGAAAACAGGTGTTGACACATGTGAAAATTACCGAACTATCAGTTTAATAAGTCAGAGCTGCAAAATACTAACGCGAATTCTTTATAGACGAATGGGAAAACTGGTAGAAGCCGACCTTAGGGAAGATCAGTTTGGATTCCGCAGAAATGTTGGAACACGTGAGACAATACTGACCCTACGACTTATCTTAGAAGAAAGATTAAGGAAAGGCAAACCTACGTTCCTAGCATTTGTAGACTTAGAGAAAGCTTTTGACAATGTTGACTGGAATACTCTCTTTCAATTTCTGAAGGTGGCAGGGGTAAAATACAGGGAGCGAAAGGCTATTTACAATTTGTACTGAAAGCAGATGGCAGTTATAAGAGTCGAGGGATATGAAAGGGAAGCAGTGGTTGGGAAGGGAGTGAGACAGGGTTGTAGCATCTCCCCGATACTATTCAATCTGTATATTGAGCAAGCAGTAAAGGAAACAAAAGAAAAGTTCGGAGTAGGTATTAAAATCCATGGAGAAGAAATAAAAACTTTGAGGTTCGCCGATGACATTGTAATTCTGTCAGAGACAACAAAGGACTTCGAAGACCAGTTGAATGGAATGGACAGCGTCTTGAAAGGAGGATATAAGATGAAAATCAACAAAAGCAAAACGAGGATAATGGAATGTAGTCGAATTAAGTTGGATGATGCTGAGGGAATTAGATTAGGAAATGAGACACTTAAAGTAGTAAAGGAGTTTTGCTATTTGGGGAGCAAAAGGACTGATGATGGTCGAAGTAGAGAGGATATAAAATGTAGACTGGTAATGGCAAGGAAAGCGTTTCTGAAGAAGAGAGATTTGTTAACATCGAGTATAGATTTAAGTGTCAGGAAGTCGTTTCTGAAAGTATTTGTATGGAGTGTAGCCATGTATGGAAGTGAAACATGGGCGATAAATAGTTCGGACAAGAAGAGAATACAAGCTTTTGATATGTGGTGCTACAGAAGAATGCTGAAGATTAGATGGGTAGATCATATAACTAATGAGGAGGTATTGAACAGAATTGGGGAGAAGAGGAATTGGTGGCACAACTTGACAAGAAGAAGGGACCGGTTGGTAGGACATGTTCTGAGGCATCAAGGGATCACAACTTTAGAATTGGAGGTCAGTGTGGAGGGTAAAAATCGTAGAGGGAGACCAAGAAATGAATACACTAAGCAGATTCAGAAGTATGTAGGTTGCAGTAAGTAGTGGGAGATGAAGAAGCTTGCACATCATGGAGAGTTGCATCAAACCAGTCTCAGGACTGAAGATCGCAACAACAACAACATACTTTTACGAATAAATTCATAAAACTTTGTCAGTATGACCAGGAAGGATTCAGGATTCACACTCATAGCAGTGGAGGTGCAAAAACATAACAAAATAAATTTTTTTTTAGATACGAAATTTCATCATTTTTTCACTTACTGTTGGCTGCATTTGTTGCCATAGATATATTTTTCTTCACAAGTAAGAGAGATTCTTTGATGAATTTTGCACAGCATATAAACCATACTTACAGGTGTATGAAACTCTAGAATTCTCCAAATCTGTTAAAAACTGTAGTAAAAATTGAGATGATTAACTACAAAATTTGATTTTTTTCTAAACATAAAGTTTAAAACGTAACAGCTCATTCATTTTTTCATAAATTAAATACATTCTAGAGTTTTGGACACCTGTATGTATGGTTTGTATGCTGTGCAAAATTTATCGAATAGCCTTTCTTACTTATGAAGAAAAGTGTACCTATAGTAACAAATGCAGCCAATAGTAAATGAAAAAATGATGAAATTTGACATGTAAAAAAATTATTTTGTTATGTTTTTGAACTTATGCTGAGACCAGTGTGAATCCTGAATCCTTTCTGGTCATGCTGACAAAGTTTTATGAATTTACTTGTAAAATTATAGACAGTGGAAATTAAAATGTCCTGTGGTGCCTCTCCTGCTCCAAGTCGGCCCGTTTGACGTCCTACCCCCCTTAATGTCATTCCTCCTTTACTTACCTGTTTTAGTTTTCTATTTTTTCAGAGTATACAAGGTATCCAGAAATGAATGTCCAGGTTTCAATGATATGATACAACAATTTAATTTAGACTATTTACAACAAATCATAGAGGTCTTTAAAGTCAGTACGGCCATCAGACTGTTGTTTACTTGCAGTGTTACATTTACACTTACACAATCATGATTTCTGCTTCAAAGTGCCATTATCAAGTGTTTTAAGTGTTATAAATTGCCTAAGCACACCATCTTAAGCAGTTGTTTTAAGTGTTATAAATCGCCTAAGATGGCATACTTAGGCAATTTATAACACTTAAAACACTTGATAATGGCACTTTGAAGCAGAAATCATGATTATATAAGTGTAAATGTAACACCGCAAATAAACAACAGTCTAATGGCGGCACTGACTTTAAAGACATATGACTCTGGCCCTGCATTATGAAAAAATCATTAAATCATAGAGGGTGTTTCATTTAACTGACGACCACCTGCCCAGGGTATTGCAGGCCAGCCAGGAAGTCGTTCCTGCCAGTTGAATGGGTCCCCCAGGACAGCACTATGCCCGCCCCCCCTTTTTTTGTACATTTTAGCCTGAAGGCTGTACAGAAATACGCACTTTCTCGGTCAGTGTCATTCGAGCAGCGAATCAGGCATCATGAGTGCAACGGTGAAGTTTCCAAATGCAACAATGGCAAGAGCGAATTATTATGTTCCACAACGAGTACTTATTTACGATTCGTATGTGTGTACAGAGTTGGGCCATACTGTTCGGATCACTGGACTCATATTCGGGAGGACGACGGTTCAATCCCGTGTCTCGGCATCGTGATTTAGGTTTTCCATAATTCCCCTAAATCGCTCCAGGCAAACGCCGGGATGGTTCCTTTGAAAGGGCACCGCCGACTTCCTTCCCCATCCTTCCCTTATCCAATGAGACCGATGACCTCACTGTTTGGTCTCCTCCCCCAGACAACCCGTACTGTTAGGAGATTTTTGAACAGAAGTTTCCAGGTGGTCCAGTTCCGAGTCGTGATGCAGTTCACCAATTAGTGAATAAATTTCGTGTAACGGCGACGTACAGTGCTCACAGAAGCTCGTCTCGATGACACTGCATACCACCTGCAAAATTCCCTTAAAAAGTCTCTTGGACATTTTTCGCAGCAATGCAAAGAAGTGCTAAGCTGCTAGGGCTAAGGCCCTATATAGTATCAGTAATAAACGAACTTCGCCCTGATTATCCTGTGCACAGGGTTAAGTTTTGCGAATGGGTTTTAAAACAATTGCATGATGGCAAGATGGATCCTTATGTCAGTCTGTTTTCAGACGTGACGTGGCTCCATTTAAACAGGCGTGTCAATTCGCAAAACTATCGACATTGGAGCGCAGATGGACCTGCTGTGCTTCATGAGGATTCCCTTCATGATCAGAAAATAGGGGTGTGGTGTGCAGTTAGTGGTGACAGAATAATGTGACCAATTTTTTTAATGATGTACTTACAGGTGCAAAAAATTTTGCGACTGCTTTTTATGAACTGAGTGAAAGAGGACGAAGCTCGCATTTTTCAACAGGATTCGGCAAGGGCTCATAAGACCAATGTTTCTTGGCACGCTGTTCGATGAAAGAGTGATTAGTAACAATATCTGGCCTGCTAGAAGTCCTGATTTAACTCTGTGCTATTTTTTATTTGTAGGGTGCACTGAAGGACAAAGTGCACACAACAAATCCCCACATGATAGAGGAACCGGTGAATAAAATAATTCAATATTTGAGAGAGAATTAGATCATGTGATTAACAATTTCTTGAGTAGATGTCACAAATCCGTTGAATGTAATGGCGGGCAGTTCCAGCATCTCTTTGCATGACATAGGTGAGTACAGAATTTATTTGTTTGTATTTTAAATGTAGCCATGTCGTACTGCAGCAGTAGATGGGCGACACGGCATCTGATCGCTGGACATCTACTGCGCCTCACAGATCTCACAAGATAAATGGAACACCCTAAACATCAAGCTGGAGGCAAACTCACCATATTTTTCTTACAATTGTGCAACATGTGCACCTTCAGTTACATGGCAGGACATGCAACCTAAAATCCAATACTTCCGTCACTTTGGTTGACATGTGTGGAGGAAAAGGGAAGAAATAGCCTGTTCAATTCTGTGCCTCAACTCCGGCAAATCATTAGATGGTGGTGACACATATACACGATCTTTTATGGACCCCCAAAGGAAAAAATCGCATCGCTTGAAGTCAGACCAACGTTGAGGCAAGCGGAAAAGGGACCTACTTTACTGACCATTACAACCAATGTAACCGTCTGGGACTTCGACTTTCAACCTCTCTCGTACAAAGATATAATACGTTGGTGCTACACACAGCCTCTAAACTTCATAACAAACAGAAGTAAAATGAATCACAAAACAGTGTAATTTACAATTTCTTTGTCACGAATGGTTATGCTGCATTAGAACAGCAGTTCATATCTCTACAAACTGGATTTTCATTTCATCTACTTTGCGATTCTACTCATTTTTACATGCATTACTTTTTCATCATTATATTTACCTTTCCTTGAATGAGCAATTCATATGATTTTTATCTTTTACTTTTGTATTATTCTATCTTTGGATACATTATTTCACTGTTAGAGTACTTACCAATCTACATATTCGAAAATCTCTCTGCATTTACGTTATGTCATGGTCTTGCCATCGATCGCTAGCACCTCCCATGGTACGTCATTTCTCCATTTTAATACACACCTGACTGCCTTCCGAGTTGCACCCTTGCTACCATTAAACGGTATGCATAGATTCCTGTTATATCTTTCTTCAACTTATCTTAGTCCTTTGTTATATCATTATCTTAATTTTCTGCCATGGTTAGGTGTCCTTTCATTTGAGATAGTCAGCCTGACAAAAATTTTTAACGTGACAATAACTGTGTCAGTATGTTGTCATTTTAAAATTGTGTCCTCCATTTCATAAATTCTGTATGGTCGTGCTTATCCGTTTCTTGCTTAATCAACTTCATTGTCTTAACATTTATTCATAATGGTGTGTGGATGAGTGAATAATTTTAATATTTCCTGATTTATGTCTTTTGGTCTCACTCATGTGCTTACATACTTTTTTTTCTCATAGTGTGCCTCCACACTATTGCACCAACATCCTGTTTTATCTATTTTGATGACTTCCCTTCTTCAGGGATTTCACTATGGACTTTGGGATACATCCTCATGCACTAATGTGACACTGTTGTAAGTACATCTTAATTCTGATTTTTTCTAATCGTTTAAATACATTACATGGTATCTATACAACAGTAAAACAATTTTCTTAAAAAATTTATTGAAAAAATTTAAAATTTTAAAATTATTTTAAAAAAATTCTTATTGTATTTCGAGCATATGTGTTACATGGGATTCTTTCCTTCTAATGTAGTTCACTTGAGGACGCTGCCCTAATTCAGTGAATCCTGTTGTGACAAAGAAATCAGTAATTACAGCTGTCTTTCCATTCATTTTACTTACATTCATTGATCAAACAAAGAGCTGCCTACAGTGAGAGGCTCCATCTTGTTGCCAAATAAAGTTTTCAGGTTGACCTTGTGACTTGAGAAAGAGCCATTCTTGCAACATATCCAAGTAAGTCACCCTTGTTGTGGTAGCTTCAGCGAATATAGTAATAATAATAATAATAATAATAATAATAATGATAATTGGCCCTTGACTTCAGGACACAGTGAGGAAAATTTTAACTTTTTGGAACCTCTTTGATGTTGCACAATTTCATGAGGATGTTCTGATTCTCAGATGCGAACATTATGGATACTGACCTTCCCAATGCTTCTTCACTGAACAACACACAATCAAGGAAGTCAGTTCCCCACTGTAAAGCTTCCCTTGAAAAGTTATCATATACACCATAGTCATCTGGCTTTAAAGCACGTACTAACTGTAACCAAGACACATGTGTAAATGTCTACTTAAAACATTCTGCACTGTCGTCTTTGGCACCTGAAGTTCAGGAACTGCTTTCCAGAGAGACTTCTTATGACTATGAAGACAAAATGCCCTGACTTAGTCAGCATCCTCTTCAGACACTTTTGGTCATACCGTGCTTTTCACTTAACATGTACATCCCGCCGTTTCGAATTGGCCATTCCTTCGGCGAATGTTTTTGCCAAACAGAGGATCACAATTAAACTGTAATCGAAAAGCGCGTTGAGCTGAAATGACAAATTCACTCTCAGCAAAAGGCAATACACAAAATACTTTGCCCTCAGGAACCGCCATTTGGTTATGTGGTACTGCAAGTGGGAAGATGACAAAGCATTTGCCTAAAACTGTTTGTGTTACTCTTTCATTGTGACCTTGAACTAAGGCTCTACAATGCTCAAGGTTAATACCACTAACATTTATAACTGGGACATTCTTTAATGGACACCCTGAATTGCAATGTTTACAGATATATATGTTTTGTAGACAGTTTAATAGTCGTCTGTTTGAAATACAAATAGAAACAGAACATAACCAGTCACTAAACTTGAAGTTTTTATTTACAGTGCATTTCAGTGGTGTTTCTCCATTATCTGGGGCAGTTTTTTCATTCACTCATTCAATTACTCATCATTTTCTGTACATCATATCAAAAAGGAGAAACTTCAGGAATTTGAATGAGTCAAGGTATACATCAACAAAAACCAAGAAAATCATAGAAATATAATCTTTGTACTACATTAACAATAAAATACCACTATAGTGCTTACTTCTATTCATGGTTATGCCTCTAAACGTAATTCAGTACAGAAAGAAAGTTGGTAACTTGAAAAAAGAGTTGCCACCTTCTCACAAGATGCAGCAACAATTCGTATCCTATCAATAGCTCAACATTCATTTGATTACAATGGTAGTTTTCAAGAAAACTTTGCTTGTAAATACTATTGCTCACTGTTAATTCCTAGCTGCCATGCAATTTCACAACAAACACTGTTATTTGTCGAGTAGATGAGAGAAATTTTCAGTCCCTGAATACATGTATTCATATAATTTGTAGAAAGAATGACTAATGAGGTTTGTTTCTAACTTTCTTTTGAACTGGTTGGGATTCCAAATTTCTTGCTTTATGTTGAATGGGAGCTTGTTGAATATCTTCCCAACAGAGCATACAACTTCATTCTAAATTTTAGACAAGGTGACAAAGTCTACATGTAAATTATTTTTGTATCTTATATTCTGACTGTAAATCATGAATCAGCTGAAACTAATAGATATTATCAGCAACGAAAACCATTAAGGATTGGGCCTAAATGTATTGGGAATTGAGTGTAAGAATCCAAAGATCCTTTAAAAGGCCTCTGAAAGATGTACAGTTATCAACTTTTGCACTACCTTTTAAGATAGATTGGAAAATCATTTATGCGGATTGCAAACAAGGGTAGGATCGGCGCAAATCCTTGTGGTAAACATAATATCGCTCACATATAGCTTGGGTGCACTGCTCCCAGAAGACCAGTAATGTTGAAATGTCTCTAGTGCTGTGCATCTTTGTTGCATAATCACCTCGAGAGCTTTGTATCTGAGGTTGATATGTGGTGCATTGTGTTTTTATTCATATTTTGTATTGAAACCAGTTTTTAACTGCAATTCATGACTTTTTCTGTATAGGCAGGTTCAAATAAAATTTCTTCAACCAAAACCTGGATTTTATTGAAAAATTATTTGGAAATAAAAATAAACTTTTAATAGGTTTGGCTATATATATATGTATATATGATAAGTGAATGCATATGTGAGTTATGTTGTTGTGGTCTTCAGTCCAGAGACTGGTTTGATGCAGCTCTCCATGCTACTGTATCCTGTGCAAGCTTCTTTGTCTCTGATTAACTACTGCACCCTACATCCTTCTGTATCTTCTCAGTGTATTCATCTCTTAGTCTCCCTCTACGGTTTTTACCCTCCACACTTCCTTCCAATACTAAATTGGTGATCCCTTGACGTTTCGGAATGTGTCCTATTAACTGATCTCTTCTTCTAGTCAAGTTGTGCCACAAATTCCTTTTCTCCCCACTTCTGTCCAGTACCTCCTTGTTAGTTACGTGACTACACCTATCATCTTCATCATTCTTCTGTAGCACCACATTTCGAAAGCTTCTATTCTCTTCTTGTCTAAACTATTTATTGCCCTATTTCGCTTCCATACATGGCTACAATCCAAATAAAAACTCTGAGAAAAAACTTCCTAGCATTTAAATCTATACTCGATGCTAGCATATTTCTCTTCTTCAGAAGAGCCATTCTGCAGTGTATATCCCCTCTACTGCGACCATAATCAATTATCTTACTCCCCAAATAGCAAAATACATCTACTTCTTTAAGTGTTTCATTTCCTAATCTAATTCTATCAGCATCACCTGATTTAATTCTACTACATTCGATTATATTGTTCTGGTTTTGTTGATGTTCAACTTATATCCTTCTTTCAGGACACTGTTCATTCTGTCCACTCCTCTTCCAGATCCTTTGCTGTCTCAGATAGGATTACAGTGTCTTCAGCAAACCTCGAAGTGCTTATTTCTTCTCCATTGATTTTAATATCTACTCCAAATTTTTGTTTGGTTTCTTCAGGTACTTGTTCAGTGCACAGATTGAATAATACAGGGGATAGGCTACAACACTGTCTCACTCCCTTCTCAACCGCTGCTTCCCTTTCATGCCAATTGACTCTTACAACTGCCATCTGGTTTCTATACAAATTGTAAATAGCCTTTTACTCCACTGCCATCATTAGAATTTGAAAGAGTATTCCAGTCGATATCGTCAAAAGCTTTTTCTAAGTCTACAAATGCTAGAAACGTAGCTTTGCCTTTCCTTAATCTATCTGGATAAGTTGTAGGGCCAGTATTCCTTCGCGTGTCCCAACATTTATATGGAATACAAACTTATCTCCCCTGAGTTCGGCTTCCACCAGTTTTTCAATTCTTCTCTAAAGAATTCACGTTAGTATTTTGCAGCTGTGACTTATTAAACTGATAGTTCGGTAATTTTCACACCAGTCAACACCTGCTTTCTTTGAAACTGCAATTATTGCACTCTTCTTGAAGCCTGAGGGTATTTCACCTATCTCATAGATCTTGCTCACCAAATGGAAGAGTTTTGTCATTGCTAGCTCTCCCAAGACTATCCATAGTTCCAATGGAATGGTTTCTATTCCTGGGGATCTTGTTTCAACTCAGGTCTTTCAGTGCTCTGTCAAGTTCTCACACAGTATCACATTTCCCATTTCATCTTCATCTACATCCTCTTCCATTTTCATAATATCCTCCTCAGATACATCTCTCTTGTACAGACCCTCTGTGTACTCCTTCCACCATTCTGCTTTCCCTTATTTGCTTAGAACTGGGGGGTTGACCATCTGAGCTTCTTAATATTCATACAGGTGGTTCTCTTTTCTCCAACGGTCTCTTTAATTTGCCTGTAGGCGGCCCATGTCTTAACTCTAGTGATATATGCCTCTGCAGCCTTACATTTGTCCTCTAGCCATTCCTGCTTATCCATTTTGCACTTTCTGTGGATCCAATTTTTGAAACGTTTGTATTAATTTCCACCTGCTTCGTTTACTCAATTTTTATATTTTCTCTTTTCATCAATTAAACTCAATGTCTCTTGTGTTACACAAGGATTTATACCAGCTCTGGTTTTTTTACATACTTGTTCCTCTGCTACTTTCACTATTTCATCTCTTAAAGTTACCCATTCTTCTTCTACTCTATATCATGAGTTGTGCATGAATTAAGAAATGGAAAAATGCAATTAACAAAGAAGAAGCCTAATTATGTATCTTTTGACCTTTCCGGTGACCTACAGCTCCCATTAGCAACCATCCAAAGTAGCAATCCAATATTTATTAAATTGTGACATAAATATTTTTGCCTGTCCAGGATAAGTCGCCGTACCTTGCAGACATATTATCAGGAGCCGACACTGCTGTCTCAGCTGCCAACATTCAAGTGCTGATTGTATTAGCAATGACATGGATGATGTTTGCCACTAGGATTAGTGTACTCGTGTTGAGCATATGCACAGGGGTCTTTCCCTTTACTGTGCTTCGCACCCTACTGGCAGCTGACTGTTTGTGGCATGACAATGGTACAGTAAAGAAATTTGTAAAAGAAACCATCTAATAAGCACCAATTACAAGAAACTAATTGTATATTCCGTTTAACAAACAAGCTTCAGATGTTAGAATTGGGTTACCAAAGAAGTTATCGTATTTGTTCTGGAAGAAGAAAGCTAGGAACAAACTCAACTGAATGTTTTATTGTAAACACTACCATTTTAAAAGGTACCTTCTTTAGCTGATATGGTCGATTAATAAGTTTAGAATACCAGTAATATGATGATGTACTTTTTTGTTATACATCTTTATTTCACAAAGAGCTTGTTTCAAGCAAAGGGATGTAGTGTCTTTCCTTACAGCAGAAGGTGTGCGGGCAAAGAAAATTCATCAAAGAGTGGCACAAGTGTATGGAAAACACAGCATGTCCATTGCAATTCCAATGCTCAATGCGATCTTTGCAGTAATAGCTTCAATGATGAGGGCATTAACTAGCCGGACAATTTTGTTGGTAGTGTAGTGTGGCGTTCCAGATCGTACATCATCCGCCAAAGACATCTGTCTTTCTTTATGTCACTTGTGCTATGGTGTGACCCTCAGAATGGACATGCAGTGCCCTCTGTCCACTTCTGCTGTCCTTCAATGAATTTCTCACTGCCACACTCCTTCCACTGTCAGGAAATGCACAACATCTCTTTGCTCTTCTTCTCAAACCACCTCCATTTTTCTGTTTTCAGCATGACTCAGTGGAATGGAAAGTTGATGCACAGATGTATTCACTCTGTCATCACATATGTGGGTGTGTGTGCACTCGTGTGTCTCAAGTGGCAAGTTTTTGATCTCAGTGCTCTTACCTTCTTCCATAGACATTCAAACCCTTTCAGTGGTTTTCATTTTACAGCCTCTGGCTCCCTTGATACTATAGTCCATTAACCATACAGTAGCTCGTGGCACTGAGCTCCATGTGTGGGTGAAACAGCACAGTGTTTAGGAATGGTCCTCCTGCACGACTGACCTGGCGAGCTGTGGGACCCTGGGCAGCAGGAGGGGGAAGCTCTGTGAGTCAGTGGCATGCCAGTGCAGCACATTCAGCTTGGAGGCAGCCATTGCATCCATTGTAGCCATCATGGTCTCCACTGGCAGGAAGTTGCGCGCCGTGTCCAGCAGAAGACCACGGTGGGTGTACACTGGGCCGTCCGCTATCCTCGCCTCGGCCACTAGCAGAGCTGCGCCACCCTCACCGCAGCAGCCCACCAGTTGCCGCAGTGATGTGAGGCCATGCAGTGCACCCCACACTGTCTGTGCCGACACTGTTACCCGCACCTCGTGACCTGCATCACATATTGCACCTGTAATATTTCTAAATACCTTGGACATAAAGTACTCAAGAAAAATCGCTATGCATACAAAAACTAGGTTTCTGCAGGAGGTATCTGGTTGACACATTTCTCATCAATAGTATATGTGTGCCGATTCTGCACCAAAGAGCATATTTTTTTAAAAATTCAATGATTTAAACCAAGATTTTAATTTTGCTGCATCCCCTGATCAAAAATTTATCTGTACCTCCAAACGAAATTTAAACAAAAAATAAATTATTCATTTAATATTTAATATTATAAAAACTAAATTTTAAAATTATAAAAATTCTAAAATTTATTCAAATTCAATAATATGAACAGATTTATCTTTATTTTGTTTTTGTGTCCATTAATAAAATGCAATCCTTGGCATATGAAAAGACTTCAGTATAACTGTCTGGAAGATGAATTTTATATTTATCAGCTAAAACTTTTTTCCCATATTTAACTGATAAAATTTCAACTTTTGAAATATTGTATGGTTTACCTTTTTCAACTCTGATAATTTAGTGAAATCTCTTGCACAACCATTACTATAACTGTTAAGGTCACTTTCCAGATTTTCAGTACTATAAATTTGCTCATTTCGTTATGCTTTTATTTATATAGAAAAAATAATGTTTAAAAAATTAAAATGTTTATGAAAAGTTTTAATTTTTGAAAAACTGATTTTTTTCAGGTTATATCTTCTCTACTTTTTCGAAAATATTTCAGAAGAAAATATAAATATGAAGTAGAACTTCTATAACTCTTTCTAATTTTTTATTCATGTATGTTTTTAAAATTTTCAGATAAAATTGTGTGTTGTGAATCTTCAGTTAAATTCTTTTTACCATACATAATTATGCTTGCAACTGTATCATTGGCTGTATTTTCATTAAAAAATGCAATTAACTTTACTGTTGTATTTTGAGTAGTTAAAACATTAATTCTTCTTGTCATATATACAACATAGATAGGATAATTTTGAAAAAAATGGAATGGACTCACAATTATATCTTTACTTAATTGTGTTACTCTATTAAAAACTCTAAGACCATCCTAAGCTTTTCAAAAGTTATTCAGTTGGTCAAGATTGCATAATTCTTGAGGAAAAGCTTCATTTCTTCCATTTTTACAAGAATATTTTTTAATTTAACATGATACAATGAAGAAGAATCATTTAACTAATTATTTTACCGATTGGCTTGGAAAATAATGACACATCAAATTCAGAAGAATTATAACAATTAGTAAAACCTATTTAAAATTTCTTTTACCATTCAATCCAGCAAATTCAATTGTTTGTTGTTCAAAGAAAGAAATTGGAATTTTTGGATTTCTCAGTTTTTCTTATTCTAGTTCAAGCGAATATTTTGGATCATATTTAACAACAGGAACATGAATTTCCATACATTTTACAACAATATCACCCTCTTTTGAAAGCATACTACTATCATACTAGGAGACCATCAACGAATAGAATATACTTGATATTCTCTTAACCTCCAAGTAAAACTTACTTTTCTGTCTCCCTCCAAAATTTTTCTTTAAAGTCATTAATAAACCCACCAAGTAATTCTAATGGATGAAGTACTTGATTTTGCTTGTTTCTAATTTTACCATTTTAAGAATATGTCCTTCCATAGGCAACTCATATGATAGAGATGAAGTTAAGTGAATAAGAGTTGATGAATAAATAAATGGATGCTCTGTTCTAGACATAATATTGTTTCCTTTTTTAATTGGTATAACATCAAAAAATTTTAATACATAATTATTAATTAGTTAATATTCGATTTACCATTATATGCTGCAAAATTTGTTCCAACTGTGTGAATATCATCGAATGTGATATAAAACTGTGAACAATTTGGATGAGTCCAACCATCACAAATATTAATATAATTGCTGTTTCCTTGTTAGGAAGATTTAAATTATTTCTTCTCATTAGTTGGAAATGAGTATAATTGATAACAGTAATATGCCTCTTTTTGGCTTCAATTAATTAATTAATAAGGGTAAGGGTATTTTATTCACCAACCTTTCAGGTCGAAACTGACTGGAATATTTCGCTTCTTATCCCATTTAAGGTTCATTGATTATATATATATAGCTCCTTGTAGAGCTCCTTGATTTCATTCATGACATAGCCCCCCTAATAGGACTAGAATGAAGAATGTTGTTGATGCTGTTTAGATTGATGTCTGATGTTTTTAAAATAATTACGATTGGTAGAATTAGAGCAATTTCTACATCAAAGATTAGGAAGATTACGGCAATTATGAACAATCAGAGGGAGAATGGTATACATGCTGATCTTTTTGGATCGAACCTACATTCAAATGGTGATCTTTTTTCACGGTCATAAATTAGTTTTTTTTATAGTGCTGTTGCGAGGATTATAACGATTATTGGGATAATAAATCTAACGAAAACTCTTGTAGATAGGACTAGGATTGTTTATCTTGATTTATATCAACATTTCTGATTGGAAGTCAAATGTACTATTTAGTCTAGAAAAACAATTTTCGACCTCCTCAACAAATTGAGATATATAGGAATAATCATAGTACATCTATGAAGTGTCAATGTCATGCTGCTGCTTCAAATCCAAAATGGTGACTTGGTGAGAACTGGTTTATTGAGTGTTGAAGAAGGCATGTTGTTAAGAAGATTGTTACAATAATTACATGGAGTTCATGGAAGCCTGTTGCAACAAGGAATGTTGATCCATATACTGTGTCTCCGATAATGAAAGGTGATTCTCAATAATCATATGCTTGAAGTATTGTGAAATATAGTCCTAATAGTACTGTGAAGAATAGGTCTTGTAGTGCTTGAGTGTGATTAGATTCTATAAGACTGTGGGTTGCTCATGTTGCAGATACTCCTGAGGCTAAAAGAATAGCTGTATTAAGTAATGGAATTTGCATAGGATTAAAAAGTTGAATTCCTATTAGAGGCCATAATACCCCTAGTTCAATTGTTGGTGCTAGTCTTCTGCTAAAGAAGTGTCAGAAGAATGATACAAAGAATAGGACTTCTGATGCAATAAATAGAATTATTCCTCATCGTAATCCAATTGATACACATCCTGTGTGTAATCCTTGATATGTTCCTTCCTGTACTACATCTTGTCATCATTGAATTATAGTTAATAAGGTAATTCCAAATCCAGTTATGAGTAGGTTAATGTTAAATAAGTGAAATCATTTTGCTAATCCAGATACTATGACTATTGCTCCAATTACTCCTGTTAATGTTCAAGGTCTATAATCAACTATGTTGAATGTGTGGTTTGAGTGAGTTGTTAACATAAGTTTAGTATACTTATCTAGAATATAGAATTCGTAAAAATCAGAAAAAATAAGCGTATTAGGAGTATTTGAGCAATAATTAATAATGAGATTACATCTACTGCTATAGATGGTCTTGTATCTCCTAATGAGGCTAATAATAGCGATTATATTTGCTGCTAGTTGTATTGCTAATGTTCACAGCCAGATAACATTTCTAATTGTTTCAATTAATAATACAAATGACATTAGTGCAGGTGGTGTTCGTTGGGGTACAAGATGTGTAAATATATGATTAGTATGATTGATTCATCCAAATAATATAAATCTTAATCATATGGGTAGAGCGATTGCAAATGTTAAGGGAATAGCCCTATGCAATTGTTGAATAATATTATAATGAAAATTGGGATAAAGATGAATGTTGTTCCATTAAATGATTTTGGTCCTAATAATGTTTCAAATTCGTTGTGTAGGTTTATGTTTCATTTATTCCAGATAATGTTAATTCATGATGGTGTAATTCAAAATATTGAGTGGATTAATAATAATCCTAGGAATATTCTCGTTCAATTTAATGATAAGTTGAAGATATTAGTTGATGGATCAAATGTTGAAAATAAGTTTGTTATCATTTTCAATTTAGATTCTTTATCTCAATTGTTCTTTTTTCTGCTCTTTTAATAAGATTAGGTTTAAATGAGAAAAAGTTTATTTGTTTGAATAGAATTAAAGATGCTGAAAATATAATGAATAGAGAGAATCATATGAGAGGGGATATTTAAGGGATTTGGATTTTAAGTACCCCATCAGAAGTAGTCGTTAATTTACTATTATTTGGTTTAAGACACCATTAGTTACTTTCAGTCGTCTGATGTTCAAAAAATGTTCAAATGTGTGTGAAATCATATGGACTTAACTGCTAAGGTCATCAGTCCTTAAGCCTACACTCTACTTAACCTAAATTATCCTAAGGACAAACACACACACGCATGCCCAAGGCAGGACTCGAACCTCCGCCGGAACCAGCCACACAGTCCATGACTACAGCTCCTTAGTCCGCTCGGCTAATCTCACGTGGCGAGTACAACTATAATTGTTATAATGGTTGTTATGTTGTTTTCTATTAGTGAGTGTATAACAACTCATTTTGGCAGGAATCCAAGGAATGGTGGTAAACCACTTAGAGATAGTGGAGACAGAAATATTATGAATTTCATTTCAGCATTTATGTTTCTGGATGAATAAATTTGATTTATAAATAACGAATTATTTGCTTAAATAATAAAACTATAATTAGTCTTAGTTAGGAATAAATAATAAAGTATAGTTCTCAAATGTTTTCTCTAACAGATGAAGATCAAATTATTCACCCTAAATGTGTAATTGAGGAATATGCAAGAAGTTGTGATAAAGATGTTTGATTTAAACCTCCTATTGCCCCAATAATAATTCTTAAAATGATAATGGTTCAAATAAACGTTCTTAGTTGAATACAGTATGATAGAACTGGGGCAATTTTTGTCATGTTATTAATGTTAAGCAATTATTTCAGTTTGAAGCATCTAAGACTTCTGGAAGGTGCAGCCCAATCTTTAATAGTAAACTTGATCTGATTATTACTGAACGAATAAATTCTCTTTCCCATGTTATTGGGTACTCTATCTGAATCAGCAGAACTGAAAATAATAGTATTGTCTATGCAATTGCTTGGAGAATAAAATATTTAATTGATTATTCATTTATCATTATGTTTTTATTTCTTGTTAGAGTTGTATTAAATGAAACTAAGTTGATCTCAAAACCTATTCAAACCCTGAATCAGGAATTTGGTGAAATGGACAGCATCATTCCTATCATTAACATTGATAGGAAGAGAGGTTTTGTAAGGTTGTTGGTCATTAAAAAGAAGAGGATTGACACCTCTATAAATGGAGTAAGAACCCATTAACTAGATTAGCTTACCTTTCTACATTAAGGTGTAGGATGTGCATTATTGTTTGATACTAAGAAGGTAGTTTAATTAATTCTGACATTATTTATTTAATGAAGAAATTTTATTTACTTAATTTACCCTATCATGGTAACTCTTTAATCAGGCACTTCATTTGTTTGTATTTAATATATAATCACAAGTTTTTAAAAAAATTAGGATTTTTTTTATTTTGATTTAATTTGTTGTGATTTGAGCATATTTTTCATTATATATATATATATATATATATATATATATATATATATATATATATATATATATATATATATAAAACTTATATTAATATATTACACATAATTAAATATATATACCTGTAAGTTTATTTATTAATATTCAATTATTACTTTTATACATATATTAACCAAGAATTACAGCTACTCATGGTTTTAGCTAAAAATGAATTATTGTATATTATATTATATAATAATATGTAAATAAATATTA
This sequence comes from Schistocerca serialis cubense, assembly GCF_023864345.2. NCBI lineage: Eukaryota > Metazoa > Arthropoda > Insecta > Orthoptera > Acrididae > Schistocerca > Schistocerca serialis. Next base: position 112,878,453 of record NC_064641.1, on the reverse strand, counting down.
TAATTATTATAATTATATGTGTACAATATCAACTATTATATAATAAAAACTCTTATTTTAATAATTAACTTATTTATTATCAATTAACTTATTCAACTATTTAATATTTAAGTAAATGTAATGTAAAGTTAATTTTATATTAGTAACACATTGCATTAAATTACTTTTCTATATTAAATATATTCATTATATTATTTAATCTTTATTTATTATTAGTGAAAAGAAAGAGTAAATAGAAAGAATATAATATAATTCATTTATTGAGGTACAGGTTTTTATATTTTTTATTTATATATAATAGAGTAGTTGTTGTGGACATAAAAGGAGAGTATGGATCTTTTTTGTTATTATTTGATCTTTTTTTAAAGAAAAAAATTATTAATTCATTTTTAAAAATACAATCACACAAGCACCAATTAAATTATCATTCTCATCAGTTATAGTTATTTCTAAATTCTGAGTAGAATCATAAATTGGAATAGTCATAGAATAATTTGGTTCATAAATTATTGGTCCTCCAAATTCAACATATGATTTAAATGAAGAAGTTTCTGCTGAAAACTATCATTATATTTAATAAACATTCAACCAGCTAGATAAAAATTATATTTATTAATTCAAATGAAGTAACTTTATGAGCATTTTTATCAATTGTTTTTCTTTAGTATCAGTAATGTGACTATTAAATCACAAACTTGACCAATCTATCTACTCCATAAATAATGAAACATCACTTTCAAAAAGAACTCTATTTAAAATTGTATCTTCTTCAATGCCTATAATAGCTTTTTTCGACTGAATAAATTTTCCTCAATTATTCAAACTATACTGACCAACAGGAATTTCTATCATATATTTGTTAGTATACAATTTATTATTTTTTGATGTATTATTATTTGGAGTTTAAAATGTTGAATAAAGGTCAACTAGTGAAAGTTTCTCTTATTGCAATACTTCATCTTTTTTTAAGAACAGATGAAGATCACTCAATTGGAATAACCTACTCATTTAAATTAAAAAAATTTATCTAAAAAAATGGTGATTGGAAACCAAAAATTAGAATTCTGGAGAAGAAATCTAAAAGTAAACATGGTAAGCTTTTACCAAATTCTATTCAATGTTCTGTAATAGGAGCAAGTAGTTGTGGGAAAACAATATGAATGGTTCATAATTCTATTCTAGTTCCAGGATGGTTGAACTGGAAAAAATTTGTCATTTGTATTTTTATTCAAAAGTTTAGATCAACCAAAATATCAAGATTTTAGATAAAGATGTGAAAAAGATGAAGACATAATTTACGGAAAATTGCTATTTTTATTGAGAATAATGACTAAATTATTCCATGAGAAGAATGTGAACATAATTCAGTTGTAATTTTTGATGACTCCATTTTTAAAAATCAAGATATAGTTAGAGAGTACTTTACTAGAGGCAGACAGAAATGAATACATTGTTTTTATTTAGCTCAGATTATTCAAAATTACCAAAACAATTAAAGATAATGTAAATTTCGGAAATATTTTCAATACATAAGATAATAGAAATTTTATGATTTTCCATACACATGTAGTAAATGCAGTAAAAATGAATTTGGTTTTTTGACAAAAGATATGACAGGAAACATTAATGAAGTTAAATATAGAGAAAAGATTAAGTATGTTTAAGTTAAAAAAAGTTGAACATAAAAACGTTAAGCATAAAAAAGTTAAACATAGAAACATGGAACTTAAAAATGTTGAACATAAATGAAGAACATAAAACTGTTAAATGTGAATGTTGAATTAAAATAAAAATCCTTAATAAATGTTTGGAAAATACGATCCAGAAGTTGTTAAAAAATTTAATTGAAAATGAAAAGAACTATTAAATGGAAGTTTAAAAATGAAAAAAAGAACAGCATATGTATAATTTAAAAAAGGAAATCAACCAGTATTTGATGCAACTGATAAAGTTAAACAGTGAATTGAAGGATTAGGTGATTATGTTTTGAAAGAATTTGAAGAAAACAGAGAAGTTGAAAATAAATGGTTTCCTATAAACCACTTTATTTTAGAATAATGTAGTGATATTGCATAAACCAACGACATGATGGTGATAAAATTGATTACATGTTAAGTGGATCAGAAACAAATAATTTGTCTGAGATTAATGATAGAGATTGAAAATTAAAAGGAAAAGAAGTTAACAAAATAAATATGGGTGAAGGACTATTAGACTTTATCAATTATAGTGAAGATTCTGTTTCTTGATTAACAACTGATTTTCAATTTAAGTATATTGGTAAACTACCAGTAGAATTCAATGGTGATAAATTAAAAATTGGAGAAAAAATATTAAGGAACAGATGCATTATTGAATCTTTTAACTAAACAACAAATAATTCTGATAATTTAGGTACATAATTTGACTATCTAAATTTACGAATTTTTGCTTAAAATTAAACCAATTATCAGAATTAAACACACTCATTTGACAAAAACAATTATTGAATAATATTTTCTTAGTTGTTTAGAAATAATCTTGATGATTCATTTGAAAAATTTCTGAAGGTTTAGTAAAAAAATATTTACAAAAACCTGTTGAATATATGTGGATGAAAGATGTTTGTCAGTAAGTGATAGATTAGCAGTAATCCATGGAGAAGAATTTGCTGGAAATAAAAATTATCATAATGAATAGGTAGAAATAATTCAAATACTAACCAAGAAATTAATCGATTTTGTTATTAGTGAACACCTTATTTAATTGGATTTTTGAATAATATATCACACACGTTTTGGAGAAGTAAAAAATATGGAAAAGTATTAGTCAGTACTTTAATTAATAGATTACTATTTGAAATCCATCTTCCAGGCTATCAATTTTGTGATTCAGGACAAAGCTAGATGAGAGATAAGCTAGAGGTGATATGGGAATTGTTCCATTAGATGAAACTTGCAAAAGTCATAAAAATTGGTTACGGAGATACTAAAGATTTAGAGAAAAGACATGAAGCTTATAAAGAACTTCAATTACTTGCAAAAGCAAGAGTGCTTGTTTCTGATGCTTCATTATGAGACAAAATAGATTCATCTGCAGTTAGAGAAATAACATATGGCAATCAAAAGTTAGGACATGTATTAAATGTTGGTGAATATAGATAGAGATTATAAAGAATTCCTTATTAATTTTTAATCAATATAACTCAATAATTTTATTATTGATTGTACTGAACTTCCAATGGAAAAATGAAACAAAAACATTTAAAGTTATTTTAAATAATGAAAAATTAAATAGTGCTGATCGATTTTTAACTGTTACACAAAAAAGAAAAGAGATAAAAAAGTTGGTTGAAGTTTAATCATTAAATTAGGTGTTCATGTTCTCAAAGAGATTATCAAATAATTATTGAACAAAAAAAGACACAAAACACTAAGGTAAGACTTTTACCACTATTGTTAGCTGCATTGAACATCTAGCAACTATTGCTTCACTAGGTGGTGGATCTCCAGTAATTGTAAACGCAGTTATAAATAAGAAAAAAGCAATACAGAATTGGAAGAACTGAAAAGACACAACGTAGCAGTGGAAAGTAAAGGAAAATGTTTAAATAGGTAAGAAAAAAAAAATTAATAATCCTTCATCTAATTTTGACACAGAATAACAAGTTAAACAATTAAAAATGAAATATTTGAATTGTGTTTTTACTACTGATGAATTACACAGGCCAATGATGGAAAAACATTTTTGCTGAAAATACCTTATTCTTATTTTTTTTAGGGCGGGAAATCCAAATATCATACTGAAAAAGGCATATCAACCACCATTTCTTTACATTTTACAGTTAAATGGTTAGTGATCTGGGCATTAAAAAGTTCTTAGGACATGAAAAAGGATGTTTAGTGAGCCTGAAAGTTCACTTTTTGAACAGCCCCTGATTACTTCCCAGACAATATGGGAGATGTTAGTGAGGGGCGAGGAGAGCGTTTCCACCAGGACATTGAAGTGATGGAAAAACGCTACCAAGGGTGCTGGAACACCAACATGATTGGGGACTACTGTTGGTCACTTCACCGAGAACTTCATCAAGCGACTCATTGTAGAAAAAACAACACAAGAAGCTTCAAAGAAAAAACAGAAAGAAAATAGAAACCAATTAAAGCTGACATATGAAGCCTCTATTAACACATATCATTGTTTTAAGTAGCTTTTGTGTAAATGCAAATTATGTGTACATTGTAACAAAGCATTTCATTAATTTCCCCATTTACCATATACTATAGGACTATAAAAAAAGCATATTGCTCGAAAACTAAGGGTGATGCAAAAAAACTAAAGCTAGATTTTCTGTCAGCTCATAAAAATCTATAAAGATCAGGTAACAAAGTAAAAAAGGTTTTTAAAAAAATTTGCATTGGCCTGTGTTACTTGATAAATCAAAAAATTTAGAATATGGAATAGTAAATTTATATACTTCTGATCATGTTGGTACTCACTGGAGTTGTTATTATAAGAATGAAAATATAATTTTTTTATTCATTTGGGGTCAATATACCAAAGCAACTAGTCAATTATGTAGGAAAAAATGATTATATTATAATATTGAAACTATACAGAAATACGGTGAAATAATATGTGGACATTTGTGTCTATTTTTTAAGACTATTATGTATGAACTATAAGTTTAATGACATATTTAATTTTATAAATGGACCTTTATAATAAACGAGCAGTAGCATAAAGGTCACATGACTAATGGTAAAATAAATTTAGAAAAAAATGAACTAGAAGCAAAAATTGATCCAAAAATGGAATGTTTAGTTGAAAAATTGCATAAGGAGTAGTGTATCATTTTTACAGCAACTACAGGATGTATTGATTTTAAAGGCACTAGCACTCATACAAGATCCAGTAAATGGTTATGATTCTCTTATTAAACAATACTTACGAAAAGAATTTGTTCACATATTCATAATTATCTTCAGTTCTTATACAATAAACAATTTCTCTTGTGGATAAAAGTATCTTAAACATCTGTCACGAAGAAAAATTTGATGTCCATTTTGTAGCTGATTATGAACGAATTAATCTACACAGGTTTTTATCCACCAGTAATGTGAATTATTTTTTCCTTTGATTAGAGGAAGATTAACATGTTTTTTGTTTGGTAAAGACGATGTACAACAACTCTTTCTTTTTCATCATAGTTCTCATATGCATAAACATTAATTAAAATAGTTGATCTCTTTTCAAATTTTTTAATATCTGTTTACTGAACAGAAAAATTAATTTTCTCTTTTCCAAAAATTTCATCTAATTCTAATCTAATATTTTTATAATTATTACCTCATACTACAAGATCATTTGCTGGATATAAAGCTGATTTTTTTGAATAAAGAAAACATTTTTGATATGTGTTTTTTACATAAATTAAAGATCTTTTTATCTTTAACTCCTTTTCGTAAATGGAAATAAGAAGAACCAGAAATTTGTTTGTGTCTATTAACATTAATTCTAAATTATTTGTATAAAATAAAGACCAACCAAATTTTTCCCTTTGCATGTCTTCCATTTCAGTTAATAGTTTAGATAATAGACTTCTAAATAAATTTTTCTTAATATATGTTGATTAGTTGTTTTAAAATTAAATTTTTGTATTTCATCTTGTCTTTTCAAATTACAATAAAATTTCATATTAGCTTTAATCACTCTTCTTTGTATTAAAAATATTCTTTAATTTGGTGATTATGTATTTGTTAATTTGATTAAAAAATTCTTGTAGTTTAACGATATGATCATTATTATTAAATTCATAGTTATTATTACTGAATTAAAAGTAGAATATTTCTATAAAATCAGTTAGGTGATTTAAAAAATCGTTATCTTCTAGAAAACAGAAACCTGGTATATGTTTTGAAAAGTTTTTCTTTAATTTCTTGATGTTTATCTACAAGAAGCTTTTGAAAATAAATACCTTTATAATTAATATTGTTCTCAGATCTTTTCAAAAGATCGATTTATAACTGATTATTAACAGTAGAATCACTTTTTTAATTTTTCGTTTTACATTTTTATGAGGATCATTTAATGATTTTTTATTCAATGCATCACCATTATCGTTGTTATTAATATTGTGAATAGTCTTTAGAATAAGATGTGCTAATTTTTCTACATTAAGTTTGGAGAAACTGTTTAAATTTTTTGTTTTACAAAAAATGACCGACCATCTTTTAGAGCTTTATGTATTAATTCTTTCTTCTTAGATTGTTTCGTATTAAAATAACAAATTCCAACAGAACGTATTTAGTTACAGTTGAATAACTATTTTCTTTAGAGTAATTTTTTTAATATTATAACTTATATCGTTTTAACTATACAATAATATAGAAGTTTTGAAATAGCTCAGCCTAGGAATTCATTTTGTTTTGCTTTTATTTATATATAAAAATTTAGGTTTTAAAAATTAAAATGTGTATGTTTGAAATGTGTCCTTGATTCTTGTTAGTTTAAATTTCAATCAACGATATAGATAGGCAAGTTTTGACAGAGCTTATTATAAAGAGAAAAACGTAGTAGATTTAAATTTTTTAAATAAATGAGAATTTGGTCCATGGATATACATAGAACTGGTTTGGAGGATCTTATTTATAAATAAAAAATTTATTACATTTTTAAAATTTTAAGTAAATGAGAATTTTGGTTTGGGTATAGATAGATTGAGTTTGGTCTTATTTACAAAGTAAAAAGTTATAAGCAGTGTCCCTTATATTCTGTTATTACTGTTTACTATGCATGCCATACAGCTATAATTCGATCCACACAGCCTCGTCGATGAATACAATTAAGGAAGATAAGCAAGAAATAGACAAACTGCAACCAGCAGTGCACTTACCTATTGCGAAAAATGTTACTGACCGAATACGCTAACACGTTCTCGGGGTTGGGGTGAAGCCTGTCTTCTATACTTCTCGCAGGATCCAGGACATGCTAGGCTGCACGAAGGACAAGGTGGAAGCATTACACACTGCAGGAATGTACAAGGTGGAATGTGAATGTGAAGAGGCATAAATCGGCGAGACTGGCAGACCAATAGCAACGGACATTCGGCAGTGGCAATACAACAAATCTCCAGAGGCATAACTTCAGCAAGATTGTGGAAAAGAAATAAAATTAAACGAGGCCTGTGTGTTGGCCAAGCAGCTGGTTATGACAAAACGCAAAATCACAGAGGCCATCAAAATACGTAAACATCCTAAGAACATGAACAGAGAAGATGGATTCAGGCTTGCCCCATCTTGACTGCCAGCAATCAGAGCCCAACAGACCGCACTGTCAACACGAGGCACGAGCACTACCAGCGAGTAGCTGCTGTCGTGTGGCCGACGTCCAGCACTTGGTAAAAAGGAGGCAACTTCTCAATCGCCAGTAACCACAAATTATGGCACATAATACAAGAGCCAATAGGCAATAGAGGTTAAGCTCTTCCTCCACCACAATTAGCTATTAAAATAAAGTTCCCCCTTATTCTTCCGTAAATGACCAATGAAATGAACTATCTTTTTAAAATTATGATGTAATGGCATGCACAATGAGCAGTAATAACTAAATATAAGGGACACTACGTAGCTAGAACGCACTAGTAGAGCCAGAAGAAGGCCGCTGCAACCATGGCTGAAACATTGGCTTTCTCCAGCAGTAGATTTATACAATATGACATGGTACCATACCCAGAAAAATTTTGTGTTGAGAAGTGTAGGTGTTTGCACATATTTATATTAACGCATAGTACCTTATAGGCATGCAATTTATGATATACCCCATAAACGTGAAATTCTGTGCCTCTGAGAATTGTGACTATGTTTCATGACTTTAACTCGAACTCCACGAATCAAATTTGAAAGATTGTTCAGATAGTATTTCTTGAGAAGTTTGGTATAAAAACACTGTTGTCTCTGGTGGCTCGTTGCATGTAATGATGTGTTATGATTTACTCAGATTGTTAGCACAATCACCTCTTCTACTCTAAAAATTCTTTCATAATAGTGAAAAACCTGTAATACGCAAAACATGCCACACCAAACACTGACTAAAGAACAAGCCACACACAGGTGCAAGTATACTGTGGTATGTTACCGCCACTGTGGGAACATATCAACATAGCGCCATTGTGGCACAATTCCACTGCATTCGGTAAACAGGAGGTGGATATTGACATACTCTTCATCAGAAACCTACTGACACTGTTGTGGGTCACTGTTAATCTACAACAGACACTGCTGGAGAAACCAGTCCAAGACAGAACCCAGCAGTACTGTACACAAGTGAGAAAGTGTGGAGTGACGAGAGCATTACTGTTGTCAACAGCAAGTACTCTGAGTGAACAGAAAGATTTATTTCCAAACAGGACACACAAAGCGCAACCATACTGTTGTACAGATATTTTCAGTGTAGAACATACAGAAAGAAAAATGGAGGTTAGGACAGAAATAAAATGCAACTGCACTCAGACAAGTCACCAGAGACCACATGTACACTATACACAAATACTCTGAATAAATACCTGAATAATCTATGAAATATTTTGTATATGAAGATCAGGTTCACTATGTTTGTCTTAACTCTTAGTATGTTAGCCATAAATGTTGTAATGTTTTGAAGTCAGCATCAGTGCATATGTAAGGAATGTCTGCATTTTTTCTGTATTTCATTGTCATCATTCTATTATGGAAACATTTGTTTCTAGGGAAAGTAATTTTATCAAACGTTACTACTGTTAAATATATAAGTAAAAATGTTCATTAGTTCTTGGTCATAACATCATAGAAAATGAGGATATATTTCGTAAATGATTTACTGTTTATCATGAATCAGTTATTTAAAATCTTAATATCTTTATCGAAAAGTGAAATAATATGTGATTTTCTATGTCAGTATATGGCATGTATATTATAATGTTTGTGCTGTAAATTGCTTTTACATTGTTAAACTATTTGCTATGTCACATCTATAGATGCCATGGATAATTCAGTCAATTTCTATAGAGTAAATCTTGGTCTACCATAATGGCCCCCTTACATCCTGCTGCAATAAATTGCCAATGTTTGTCACTAAATACAGCTATGTAAAAGATGAATTCCAGCGGATGATGTTGGTTTAAAAGTCAAAATGTGTAGTGAATCCATTAAAGGCATTGAAATGATGATGAATTATATATATATATTTTCATTTTAATTACATTTTGGACGCCACAAAACATAGTATGCAACAGATGCAATTGTTGTAAGGTATAATAATATTTAAAAAAATACCAGAAAGTACTAATTCGTTTCACAACTCAACTAGTTTATATCAAAGATTAAAAAAATGTGTAGAAGAATAATTTAAAAACCTATGATGCAGTTGTATCTTGAGACCAAATAATTTATTTGAAAGCTTGATACGTATGACTTTAAATTTATAATTTTTTGTAAAATCATAAAATTCACAAAATGTAGCTTCATAGACAGCGATATGCTGGTATCTGTAATTATCTATTGCTGTGTTACTAAAATAATGTGGTACACTCATTCCTCCATAAAATTATCATTGATTAGAGATTTTCCATTTTCATTTCCTATAAGCTGTTGTCTGTTAGATAGATTTATTATTCTTATTTTTGTGTAGATAGAATGATAACATAATTGATATCAATGGTTGCTTTTAATGGAATAGAAGAAGTTTATTTGAAAGAAATTATTTTAAAATCCTTTGCCAATGGTAATAAATGAGTTCATGATAAACATTTACGAAGCTATTACAAGAAGAAGCAGAAGTGCAGCTCTTGTATTGACAACATAGAAGTAGTACTTAAAAGGATAAAAGCTAAGAAAAGGACAAACTGCAGTGTGGTTATCAATGGAAATCTGTCAGTAAAAGCCTACAATATTTCTAGCATAAGTAATTTATAGAGACAGAATAAAACAATTGAAATAATTTAAATCAATTATTGAGTTACTCTAAATTTAATAAATAAAATAATGAGAATAGTTTATAACTATATCTATTTATTATGTACCATTCTACAGATTATAGGGAAACTAATAGATCATACAGAAATTTCTGTTTCATTGTCTTACATTCTTGAGGGATCATCTATTTAGGCAGTATAAAAATACAAAAAATAATTGGAATACATGTTACAGTACCAGAAAAATGGGAAGATTGAAATAAAATTTAAAAATCTGCTTTTATTGTTAACATATTTCCTAAAAAGCTACTGAATGTGCAGAGATACATCTGAGATAATGGTGTGTTTGAAGGATTTTGTTGACAGATATTGTGTGAATCTGGTGAGAAGGAGGATTTTAAGTGAACTCTGTTTCAAATCTTTTAGTTCGCTGGATTAATTACCAACATATGTACCATAGCCTTGAAATTTAATGAAATGGTTGTGTTATTAGTTAGTAATCCTTTTAAATGCATCTGAGATTGTTATATGAGAACTTAACTTATATTGTGAAAGATTTATTACGTTGTCCAGCTTGAGAAGCTAATTTATTTTTGTTTTTTTATCAGTTGTAAACAATGCGCCTATGTGTGGCATTTGCAGTCAATAACAAATAAAAGAATTAGGTGTGCCAGCTACAGGAACATAATTAAAGTACATCAAAGTTGTGTTTATTTACACAGAATTTATCTAATATGGATCATGATTAGATAGACAATAGTTACTCTTTTCAAGACTTGTACCCAAACAGTTACTACCATTCCATTACACACAACGATTACAAAGCAATTTTTAAAGTGTACATTGTGTTAATATTTATGTCAGCGTCGCTTTCCTGGGTATCACTACGTTGAGACAATTGGTTGTATCACAGCAAACTTTTAGTCAACTGGTTTAGTGTATTTCAGTAGCTGGCAATGCATGTCAGGGTCGCTGGTGTTGAGTCACTCACTGCTTACATGGGAATGCTGCAGGAAATGGCTTTGATTGGGAACTGTTACCAAACAAAAATCAGGAAAGTAATGAGAGATGTGACTTTGTGGGCTTTTGCAACAAAATAACTTGTAATACCTGTGTTGAGATTGGTGCTAGATGTTAAGTCGAGGAGACACAGCACTTGTCTTTCTACAGTCCAACTGATCATCATCTCCAGGCGAGACACTGCCATCGCTAAGTCTCTTCAGGCTACTGTAGCAGCACGCTGGAGCAGGAGCCTCTTCATAGGCCAGCAAGGCAACACATGCATAAGGCAAACCAACACGAGGTGTCACTGCTGTCACTAAGTGTCAAAATCTTCTCATAGGTAAGTCTTTGTTTGACCTGACTTGGAGTTGTGCTGCTCATATCCTTGACTTTAGGACTCAGCTGTTCAATCCCGAGAAGTGTGTCACAGTAATGAGAGATGTTTACTAAATTCAGCTCATAAAATTGATGCAAGAGCAATAAACATCAAATAAAAAACAGCAGCAGAGTTAATGCTAGAAGAAAAACAAGCTGGTCTCTGGCTATGGGCAACATTTTACCTTTAAGGGGATCCAGAAAGGTTAAAAATTATGAAATGATAAATTTTTATTTTTTGCATTTTGAAGATATACAGTCTTTCCCCTTTCGATTGGTATAGAAATTATTCAGCTCAGAAGTCAACAACTATTTTTAAAACGTTTTTGAAATATGTTCTGCATGAGCGTGACACAATGTGGCGTTGTTAAACTGGTGTCACAGTTGTGCTCATGAATCTACATGCTCGTCATGTACATTTTAGTGATGTGAGAGAAAATCACTGTTAAAAAAAGTATTGCGGGGAACCTGTGACAGTTTGATACATATTGATCGCTCGATTGTTGTGCATTTCATGTTTATTTACTCTTTTGTATCCTGAAAATATCCGTAGTGAATTCTGTTCATTGAAGTCTCTGTTTTATTGATGGAAAATCATTGGTAAACATAAAGGACTAGAAATCCTCTGAAGGCTTTTAAGAAAAGGAGAAATGTTGGAAAGCCAAAGGTAGGTGCTATTACTATAAACAATAAAGATGATAACTAAGTGTGAACCTAACCTTGCTAGTACACCTGCCCATTGCAATGGAAGTGAGAAAGAAAGTGCTTCACAAAGGCAGCTTGGTTCAGTTAGCAAAAAGTATGAATGAATGTCTTATGGGCAAATCCGATGTGAATGAAATATTCGGTGTCAGTTGTCAATGGAATTTTTGCAAAGTGTGCAAGATGAATTCAGTGTAGTGAAGTCAGTCTGGAACTTTCAATAAAAAATCACGTAGGACTTGCCAGTGAAATGGAACTGAAGTGCAGTAAGTGTTCATACATGACCACCTTTGGAACAGTGTTCCAATAACTCCACATGAAGAAAATAGTAGCAAAATCTATGAACACAACAATAGATTTGTTTATGCCTTGCATACAGTTGGTAAGGGTGCTACTGCAGGTGTAGTTTTCGGTGGCATGATGGATCTTCCAAATGCTCCAATAAAGTTTATGAACTATAATAGCTTTATAGGATGTAAAGTACAAGATGTGTGTAAGCTGCCGAAGGAGCAATAGTAGAAGACAGTGGTAACTTGACTGCAGCATTCGATAGTACCTGGCATACATCTCTTCATGGTGTAGTATCGGCCACCAGTATGTATACAGGGTAAGTCCTGTATGTAGCAGTAACATCTAAATATTGTAGGTATCCATAAAAGAATGAAGTTACACATGAAAATAATTGCATAGCTAACTATAGTGACGGTAGTGGAGGAATGGAAGTGGCTGGTGTCGCAAATATATTTCAAGGTTCTGTTGTGTGTGATCAGGTGCCATATGTGAACTACCTTGGTGATGGTGATTCTTCAATGTTTTACCACATTCAAGAATTGAAGCCCTATGGTGAAGATGTTGTAGCGAAGAAATTTGGGTGTACTGGACACGTACAGAAATGTGACCAAAAGCTTTGTACAAAATCTCAATGATGGTAAAGGGTTGGTTGGGAAGGGAAGGTTAACTGACAGTGTAATTGAAGAAATACAGAACTATTATGGAATAGGTATTAGGCAAAACACACACAATGTTGCTGAAATGAAGAACGCTGTTTGGGCTTTTTTTTCATAGTTTTTCTACCGATGAAAGTCCCCATTCTTACTTGTGTCCAAAAGGAGAAAACAGTTGGAGTAAGTGTACCAAGGGATTGCTAATAAGTGAAGTGTACACTCATAAACACAGTCTACCTGATGCAGTAATGAAGACCATAAAACCTATTTTAGAGACTTAGCAGCACATCAACTGTTGAAAAAGTGTGTTCATGGAAAAACTCAAAACCCCAATGACAATGTAAATAGTGTTTTATGGTCAAGAATTCCCAAGACAGTGTTTGTTGGAATAGAAACACTTCAATTTGGTGTGTATGATACTGTTGCTACTTTCAATGATGCCAACGTTGTAAGGTGCAGAGTATTTCGAAATATGGGACTGAAGATGGGTTTCAACATGGTACAAACGTGGCTTGCTTTAGACAAGGAATGTCATTGGGCTTCTGACAGGGCTCTAAGTAGCCTAGAAATACAAGCCAGAATAAACAGGAGGAGGACAAAGAGGAAGCTGCAGGAGAAGTTTGCAGAAGACGAAGATAATCCATTCTATGGACCTGCAACACTCTAAAAAGATAATTCAAACTTTGTCGTTTGAGTCCCAAAACTTTTATTCATTGATTTAATTTACATGTTTTCTCAGTGTCTACCAAACCAATTTGCTTCAGACTTTTAGGAAGTGTTACACAGTACCTTCTTAGTAACTTAACACATCCTTTTCCAATAAATCTGTATACTGTTGAATTTATCAATAAAAATGCCATAAGATGTAGTCAGTTTTCATTACAATAGAAAAAAATAATCTCTGACAATTGAATTCATATTTTTAAAAAATTCCTGTTTTAGTTTGCAGCCAATACTCCAATAAATAACCTGTAAAAATGTCAACTTCCTAGCGCAATCACTTTTTGAGAAAACATGTAATTTATAAGCGCTACTTTAACATTGGAAAGATAGGGCTTTCTGTAGGCCCTTAAACAATATACAATAAAGTCGAGATGCAATTCGGAAACGCATATAGCAGTTACAGATTTTAAGCAGGTTTTAGGCAAGCAGAAGATAATTGAACTGTGAAGAAATTTAATTTTTTTTTGTGTTTCGGTCTCAGCTGCTGCTGCTGCTGTTGCCGGTTTCGGGCTGACACGCCGATTCTCAAACCATACATTTTATTATTAATTGTAACTAGTCGTACAATATGGCGCCAAAAGATATGAGTAACTTCTGTACAGGAAGTCAAACTGTTAGCCTACGTGTCTGCTATTACAGTAGACACCTAAGCTAGACTATATGTTTACAGTTCATTGGAAACACTTAGGCTAACTTATCAATGAGATTATTTATTGCATACAGATTTGACTTTTTGTACAGAAGCTATTAGTGCCTTATGGCACCATATTGTATAACTAGTTATGGTTAATGACAAGGTGTATGGTTTTATAATTGTGTGTCAGCCTGGAACATATAACCACTACAGTAAAGATTGTATATCCATGCAACTGAGACAGAAAAAAATCAAATTTCCTCAATTATATAACATTTGTGGACCTCCAATCAGTAAGCAGTGACTGCAATAACATATATAAACCACTGAATTCTGTTTTTAAAAAGGAGTAGTTGAAGCTTGTAATAAAACTGATTATTGTGAGATAAATATACTAACTGATCTTGGATCATATGAAATCTCCGATTCCCAAGCTGAAGATTCAAAACCCAGAAACCCACTACCATGTAGCGACACGAAAATGTATAAATGTCGTCATATAAACACTTAATGTAATTACGATTACAATTACGGACTTCTTAAAAAGATAAGCAGTGATAAACAATTATTTGTACCTTATTTTTGAAATGTATGTTTCAAAGATTATTTTGCATAAATAGATCGATATATGACAGTATTTACTTTACTACATGTTGTTAGAGGTAAATCTTTGTCCTTGGGCAGTTTGCAGTACGAGTTTGACGTGCGAGGATGGAGTACAAGTTATGTATGGTGTGTTAGCATGTTGGTTGATTGTAATCAGTATTGTGGAGAGAAATGACTGAAAATATATCTATTCAACAACAGAAACTCCACCTGTGTCTATATTATTTAAAGAAAATGAAGTCAGGCATCCTCTAGACCAGTATACAAAGTTGCATTTCAGAATGGACTATGAGCCCCAACTTTCAACGAAGAAGAAGAGTAAAAGATGAGTATTATGAACACTGTTCATTCAGATTCCACCGTTGCTACCTCTCCCTGCGGTCTGTCACCATCTCAGTGTGCAAAGTGAGCAGCCGCCCAAATTTAAGCTTACTTCAAAATTAATGAATCTGTTTTGGGCTACAAGAAGGTGGTGACGGTCAGAAGCTGCATTGAATATTTTTACACATGAAGAACTAAGGGCTGTTAATAAATAAGTAAGGAGATCGAAAATTATGCACCATGTCACCCACAATATATAATGTACACATACAAGCCATAGTCTTCTTTTTATTTTGTCAATATGGGGATCAGGCCTTATAGCCTGTTCCAGGCTCACTAACTCCATCTCGGTTTTCCCACACTCCTTCTTCCAATAGGGTTATATTACACTGGTTGTCTAGGGATTCTCTGAAGTGGCATATGCAATTTTTGCTCTTTCCAGTTCTGTTTTCATTGGATTCCTTTTTTAGCTAATGACTGTACCCCCAGTTGTTTCCTTATTTCTTCATTTCTTATTCTGTCTTCTATTGTGCAGCCTTTCATGATGTAAGGAACTTAATTTATGATGTTTCAAGTTGTCTTAGGTCTTTTGATCTTCATATCCAACTTTCTGCTCCATATAGTAATGTGGGTACTGACATGACATGACAAAATTTCATTTGGGTTTTTCTTCTAGTTTTACCCTTCACTGTTCTTTTTATCATGCAACACATATGTTGATAGTTTTATTATTTACATCTTTCACTTCTTCAAAAGTTATATCACATCCTAGATACTGGAAATGGGTCACCTGTTTTATTGTTATATTCTTGATTATTATCTTAGTTCTTAGTCCTTATGGGGTATGAATCTTTAGATTATAATTTAGACTTATATTGTTTAATCTATATATGGCAATTTGTAGTTTGTCTTCACTATCCTGTGTAATTACCAGGTCATTGGCAAAAAGTATCGTATTTAGAAATTTGCCTGGCCCAACTCTTATACTTCCAGGTATTCTGTCCATCATCCATTCCTGACCAGGTCGTCGATGCAGATGTTGGACAGTGTAGGTGACATACTTCACCCTCGCATTACTCCCGAGCAGTAGCCAGAAATTTTGATCATCATCTAGAAAATTAAATATACATAATTAATTTTTTGTTTGTTGCAGATACCTGCCTGCTGTGCTGGTACGCATCAGACAGTACCTGCTAGGGGAGCCAAAATAAAATGGAGATGCCAGCTGGTATGATGTAGTATCACGTGGTAATTCTGGTGCACAAAGAGCTGCGAATAACGATGGAGGCATTAACGGAAAAAGAGAAAATCGGTCACGGATCAGGTTTCAACATGTAGCACGACATTTAGAACATGAAGAATGTCGCCACCTGTTAGTTCAGCGACTGCTCACGCCCATTCAGAAACCGTCCAACGAACTGAGGCAGCAGCGGGATCGTAGGCAGCTGTATCAGGAGAACCCAGATGAATTCTTCAGATGACAAAGATGAAACCCCGACCATCGTCAGGGAAGGCAAGGCTGGTTGTTTTTTTGGGAATGAATCAGTGTGGTAAGAAGTAAAATCGTACAGCATGGTTGGCTGCAAGACCCTGAAGGACAGGTTGTACCACCTAATTTGAAAGGTTTTCCCTATCCTTTGTGCACACTAGCATTTTTCCTCTGCGAAGTGTAACAGTTGTGTGTTAAGTGTATCTGATATGTGTAGATGACTACAATGGGTCTAAGTGTACTGTAGTGCCATGTTTGCGTTGTATGGTGACGACAGAAAGGAGAGGATGAGACTCAGTGTCGGCACATAGCCTATTTCTCTCGAAAAGAACCAAGAGGGTCACAAAGCTTAACGACCCATCTAACAGACATATCACCATCAACCATCCCACGCCCTCACACCATGAGAGACGTCGAGAGGTATGGATTTAATCCGTAATGTTGACGGAAAGTCTGGTGCTCAGGAACTCTGTGGCACCACCTCTCCGGCCCTATGGCGAAACGGCAATGGGAAACCTGTCAACAATGCGTGATGTACGCGACAGTTACCGATCTATCATAAGGCCATGCATGATGTTGCTCAACTTTGATGCTCCGACAGGAACCAGTGTATTCAACGACGCATGGCCGTTGGCTTTGGTGTGGTGTCAACAGGTTATACTCGCAGGGCCAAATCCTCAAAGGAGCGTAGTAGCGAAATCCCCTGACAAGCTTACAGAAGGCTCTCAGGACGATGTATCGTAGGAAACTGTTTCTGCTCCAGAGAAACGTCCCAACTTGCTCTGCACAGGACACAGTCACATGTAACTACTTCTTTGGGCTGTCAAATTTCGTTCCATTCCCCTATACTCCTTACATGGCAGTCAGTGATTCCTCCTCTTTCCTCGGATGAAGAAACCATTGCATGGCAGGTATTTCCAGAATAATGATGAGTTGCTTCTCAATGTGGAACGTTTCCTGAACACATGCAATGCAGACTGCTATAATCGAGGTCTCCATCAAGTCATCCATTGTTGGGTTAAACTGTGTCACGTTGACTGGCGGACAAGTGGAGAAAGACCAACACGATCACGCAGTTTCACGTGTCGCAGCCTGATTTGCTCAAAATGATATATGTTTGTGACTACTACTACTACTGGGGCAGTTTACATCTATATCTATGTACATACTCCACAAAGCACCGTATGGTGATTGATGGTGTGTACCTTGTACCATTACTAGTCATTTCCCGCTCTACTCGCAAACTGAGAAAGGGAAAAACGACGGTACGTATGCCTCCACAAGAACTTAATTTATCCTATGTTACTTACGTGGACTTTATGTGAAATGTACGTTGGTGACAGTAGAATCCTTCTGCAGTCAGCCTCAAGTGCCGGTTCTCTAAATTTCCTCAACAGTGTTTCGCGAAAAGAACATCGCGCTCCCCCCCCCCCCCCCTCCCACCCCCCCTTCCCCCAGGGATTCGCATTTGAGCTCACGAAGCATCTCTATAATACGAAGAACGTCCAATAAGTAACGCAACACATTTTACGTTTGTCAAATCAGATTGGTTTTATTCAGGATTCCCCAACCTTTTGCCTACAGAACCCAATTTTTCAACATAATTTCCGTTCAATGCGACCACCTTACGTCACCTTATTGGGGGAACCTGTAAGCCCACATGGGACGACTCTACTGGTCGATGTCAGAGACAGCGTCTTGTTGCATGAAGGGAAGGTTCACTATCTTTTGATTCAAAAATCGATTTTTTAAATTGCATTTTTTGATCCATAAAGGTGTTTAGAATCTACCAATGAAACGGTTTTTCCGAGTACGGAACGGAAATGTTGGTTATTCGCGGTTGAACAAAAAGTGCACTTGCCTCAAATCGGCCTTTTTCACGCACCAGTTTTTTTCTTTAGAGGACGAGTTATCTTACCGGTGCTTGGGAGGAAACGCACAACATTCAAATGAAAGTTTGAACGCGTGTGTTTGGAAGTTAGCCCCCAAGCATTTGCATTCTGGTGCGAAGACTGTGGAGATTGCGACTTTCCTGGCAGTGAGCAGCTTCAACGAAGGGTACTCAGCAATCCTGAAGACCATGATAACGATGGACGTCACCCTGGGACTCTATTCGACGCAGTTCGCCAAGCATTCGGACGACCACCGGATTCAAGCGCCCGAAAACCGCTTGTCACCGGCTGTACGAGCGGCTCTGGAGCAGCGCAGGATGGCTCAGATCGAGCAGAACGCCCTCTAAGAGGAAGAGGAAGGACTAGTTTATGGACCCGGAATAGCAGGTTGAACGTACGTTGCATAATATGGCATTTATATGTAGTCAAAACTTCAAAAGCGTTTTTCTCGAAATGACTTCCTTTTTATCGCGCGGTGTGGTAACTTCAAATCTGCTGAACCGATTGGCATGATTCTTTGTTTCCGACGAAGCTAATTAAATTGTCTAGGAGTTGTACCACTTTTATTCAGATACATCAACTATAAACAGTTTTACTTGGCCGACGCCGGCCGGTGTGGCCGTGCGGTTCTAAGCGCGTCAGTTTGGAACCGCGTGACCGCTACGGTCGCAGGTTCGAATCCTGCCTCGGGCATGGATGTGTGTTATGTCCTTAGGTTAGTTAGGTTTAAGTAGTTCTAAGTTCTAGGGGACTGATGACCTCAGTAGTTAAGTCCCATAGTGCTCAGAGCCATTTGAACCATTTGGAAGACGAAAAAAACCTATTTTTTTCAAATGGCCGCCATTTTGTTTCCTATGGTCCAAATAACTTAAGCGTGGTACAACTCCTAAAGAATCTTATATACTTCGCTAACGCCAACTCAATTTTGATTTCAGACGAGCCGGTTGACCTGTGACATACCGCGTGTGGAGGTCTACATCGAAATTTTGTTTCGTTCCGGCGGCACTTCCGCCTTTGCTCTTCGACATTTCCGGCCAAAAATTCCAGTTTGTAAAGGAAATATCAATAAACATTTTGACCAAATTTGACGTTGATATCTGTAACACATCCCGAGAAAAATATTCTCAAAGAACATGCTTTTTCGGGCCAAAGATAGTAAACCTCCCCTTAATAATCTATCATCCGCGTACTTCTTGTTGTGGGGTACGTCCTTCACCCGACCAAACAGATGGATGTCGGAAGGTGCGAGATCCGGGCTGTGAGGTGGATGAGGAAGAACAGTCCAGTGAAGCTGTGTGACGTCGCCTCGGGTGCGCAGACTTGTGTTAGGCCTTGTGCTTTCATGGAGAAGAAGAAGTTCTTTGGCATTTTTAGGCCGATAAACACGCTGAAGCCGTTTCTTCGATTTCCTGAGGGTAGATACACTTAAGAGCTGATCATTGCGCCATGACGGAGGGCATCAAACAGAATAACCCTTCCAGAGTCCTAAACATAACTGCATGACTTTACTGGCTGAAGGTGCGGCTCTGAACTTTTTCTTCAGAGGAGAGGCGGTGTGGTACCACTGCATGGATTGTCGTTCTGATTCCGGTTGTATGTGACCAGCCCATGTGTCATCGCTTGTGACGATGTTCGACAAAAAATTGTCACGATGAGCCTGGTAACTCGCACGCAATTCTGCACGGATGGTTGTACGTTGCTTTTTATGGTCTTCTGTACGGCGGCGCGGAACCCAGTGGGCAGACAGCTTTGAGTATCCTAACTGGTGGACATGTGTATCAACACTACCAACAGAGACGTCCAGTTGTGGCGCGAGGTGTTTGATTGTGAACCGTCGATAACGTCGAATGAGAGTGTCCGCACGTTCCAACATTGTCGGAGTCACAGCTATGTGCTGCTGGCCGACACGCGGTAGATCGGACAGGTTTGTACAATCTTTTTGCGATGATGACAGACTTCTGGCCCAACGACTCACTGTGCTTTTGTTCACTGTAGACATTCTAAAAGTGCCCACGAATAACTGCAGTGCTCTGATTTTGCGCCAAAAGAAGCCCGATGACAGCTCTCTGCTTGGAATGCGCCCCCATTACAAACGTCACTTTGAAGTCTACGAATAGCGCAGCAACTTATAGGAATTTCGTGAAGCTATAGGGGCTGAAGCTGGAATATTCCACCATGCCTCACAATAAACTCCAGATTTCTTAAACCGAAACTGACCGAGAAAAAAAAAATGTATTGCATTATATATTGAACACCCCTCGTACTTGTACGAGGGCAGTTCAATAAGTAATGCAACACATTTTTTTTCTCGGCCAATTTTGGTTGAAAAAACCGGAAATTTCTTGTGGAATATTTTCAAACATTCCCGCTTCGTCTCGTATAGTTTCATTGACTTCCGACAGGTGGCAGCGCTGTACGGAGCTGTTAAAATGGCGTCTGTAACGGATGTGCGTTGCAAACAACGGGCAGTGACCGAGTTTCTTTTGGCGGAAAACCAGGGCATCTCAGATATTCATAGGCGCTTGAAGAATGTCTACGGTGATCTGGCAGTGGACAAAAGCACGGTGAGTCGTTGGGCAAAGCGTGTGTCATCATCGCCGCAAGGTCAAGCAAGACTGTCTGATCTCCCGCGTGCGGGCCGGCCGTGCACAGCTGTGACTCCTGCAATGGCGGAGCGTGCGAACACACTCGTTCGAGATGATCGACGGATCACCATCAAACAACTCAGTGCTCAACTTGACATCTCTGTTGGTAGTGCTGTCACAATTGTTCACCAGTTGGGATATTCAAAGGTTTGTTCCCGCTGGGTCCCTCGTTGTCTAACCGAACACCACAAAGAGCAAAGGAGAACCATCTGTGCGGAATTGCTTGCTCGTCATGTGGCTGAGGGTGACAATTTCTTGTCAAAGATTGTTACAGGCGATGAAACATGGGTTCATCACTTCGAACCTGAAACAAAACGGCAATCAATGGAGTGGCGCCACACCCACTCCCCTACCAAGAAAAAGTTTAAAGCCATACCCTCAGCCGGTAAAGTCATCGTTACAGTCTTCTAGGACGCTGAAGGGGTTATTCTGTTCGATGTCCTTCCCCATGGTCAAACGATCAACTCTGAAGTGTATTGTGCTACTCTTCAGAAATTGAAGAAACGACTTCAGCGTGTTCGTAAGCACAAAAATCTGAACGAACTTCTCCTTCTTCATGACAACGCAAGACCTCACACAAGTCTTCGCATCCGAGAGGAGCTCACAAAACTTCAGTGGACTGTTCTTCCTCATGCACCCTACAGCCCCGATCTCGCACCGTCGGATTTCCATATGTTTGGCCCAATGAAGGACGCAATCCGTGGGAGGCACTACGCGGATGATGAAGAAGTTATTGATGCAGTACGACGTTGGCTCCGACATCGACCAGTGGAATGGTACCGTGCAGGCATACAGGCCCTCATTTCAAGGTGGCGTAAGGCCGTAGCATTGAATGGAGATGCGTTGAAAAATAGTGTTGTGTAGCTAAAAGATTGGGGAATAACCTGGTGTATTTCAATGCCGAATAAAACAACCCCTGTTTCAGAAAAAAATGTGTTGCATTGCTTATTGAACTGCCCTCGTATATTGATCGAACCTACTGATTATGAATCTTGTAGAACGTGTCTGAATTGATTTAGTTCAAATGGTTCAAATGGCTCTGAGCACCATGGAACTTAACTTATGAGGTCCCCTAGAACTTAGAACTACTTAAACCTAACTGACCTAAGGACTTGACACACATCCATGCCCGAGGCGGGATTCGAACCTGCGACCGTAGCGGTCGCGCGGTTCCAGACTGTAGCGCTTAGAACCGCTCGGCCACCCGGGCTGGCGAATTGATTTAGTGTCTTCCTTCAATCAGACCTCTGCAGATCCGAAAAATTCAAACAATAGACAAGAAAAAGCCACACTATTGTTGTAGACGCTGTCTCCCCTGTAGATGGGCCACACCTTCCAAAAGTTCTCTCAGCTAACCGAATTTGACCGTTCGCCTTCCATACTAACATCCTTACGTGCTCGTTCCATTTCGTATGGCTTTTCAACTTTACGCCTATTTACTTAAGCGATGTGAGTGTGTCAAGCAGTGACCACTGACACTGTCTTGCCACATCAGAGGATTGTCTTTACTGCTCAGCTGCATTAATTTACATTTAACGACATCCACATCTACATCCATACTCCGCAACCCACCTGACGGTGTGTGGAGGAGGGTACTTTGAGTACCTCTATCGGTTCTCCCTTCTATTCCAGTCCCGTATTGTTCGTGGAAAGAAAGATTATCGATATGCCTGTGTGTGGGCTCTAATCTCTCTGATTTTACCCTCATAGTCTCTTTGCGAGATATGCGTAGGAGGGGGCAATATACTGCTTGACTCCTCGGTGAAGATATGTTCTCGAAACTTGAACAAAAGCCCGTACCGAGCTACTGAGCGTCTCTCCTGCAGAGTCTTCCACTGGAGTTCATCTGTCATCTCCGTAACGCTTTCGCGTTTACTAATTGATCCTGTAACGAAGCACGCTGCTCTCCGTTGGATCTCCTCTATCTCTTCTATCAACCCTATCTGGCACGGATACCACACTGGTGAACAATATTCAAGCAGTGGGCGAACAAGTGTACTGTAGCCTACTTCCTTTGTTTTCGGAGTGCATTTCCTTAGGGTTCTTCCAGTGAATCTCAGTTTGGCATCTGCTTTACCGACGATCAATATGATCATTCCATTTTAAATCACTCCTAATGCGTACTCCCTGGCAATTTATGGAATTAACTGCTTCCACTTGTTGACCTGTTATATTGTAGCCAAATGATAAAGGATCTTTCTTTCTGTGTATTCGCAGCACATTACAGTTGTCTACACTGAGATTCAATTGCCATTCCCTGCACCATGCGTCAATTCGTTGCAAATCCTCCTGCATTTCAGTACAATTTTCCATTGTTACAACCTCTCGATATACTACAGTATCATCCGCAAAAAGCCTCAGCGAACTTCCGATGTTATCCACAAGGGCATTTATATATATTGTGAATTGCAACGGGCGTACGACACTCTCCTGCGGCACACCCGAAATCACTCTTACTTCGGAAAACGTCTCTCCACTGAGAATGACATGCTGCGTTCTGTTATCTAGGAACTCTTCAATCCAATCACACAAATGGTCTGATAGTTCATATGCCCTTACCTTGTTCATTAAAGGACTTTGGGGAACTGTATCGAATGCCTTGCGGAAGTCAAGAAACACGACATCTACCAGGGAACCCGCGTCAATGGCCCTCTGAGTCTCGTGGACCAATAGCGCGAGCTGGGTTTCACACGATCGTCTTTTTCGAAACCCATGCTGATTCCTACAGAGTAGATTTCTAGTCTCCAGAAAAGTCATTACGCTCGAACATAATACGTATTCCAAAATTCTACAAGTAATCGATGTTAGAGATATAGGTCTATAGTTCTGCACATCTGTTCGACGTCCCTTCTTTAAAATGGAGATGACTTGTGCCCTTTTGCAATCTTTTGGAACGCTACGCTCTTCTAGAGACCTACGGTACACCGCTGCAAGAAGGGGGGCAAGTTCCTTCGCGTACTCTGTGTAAAATCGAACTGGTATCCCATCAGGTCCAGCGGCCTTTTCTCTTTTGAGCGATTTTAATTGTTTTCCTATCCCTCTGTCATCTATTTCGATGTTTACCATTTTGTCATCTGTGCGACAATCTAGGGAAGGAACTCAATTGCAGTCTTCCACTGTGAAACAGCTTTGGAAAAAGACATTTAGTATTTCGGCCTTTAGTCGGATTAGCAAGTTCCGAAACACAAATTCTATCAAAGCCATCTTGTAGCCTCTTACAGTCATTCTACAACGATAACTTCCCGGACGCTAGATTAAGAAAAGGCAAACCTAAGTTTCTAGCATTTCTAGTCTAAGAGAAAGCTTTTGACAATGTTGACAGGAACACTCTCTTTCAAATTCTGGAGGTGGCAGGGGTAAAATAATGAGAGCGAAAGGCTATTTACAATTTGTACAGAAACCAGATGGCAGTTACTGGAGTCGAGAGACATGAAAGGGAAGCAGTGGTTGGGAAGGGAGTGAGACAGGGCTGTAGCCTCTCCCCGATGTTATTCAGTCTGTATATTGAGCAAGCAGTAAAGGAAACAAAAGAAAAATTCGGAGTAGGTATTAAAATCCATGGAGAAGAAACAAAAACTTTAAGGTTCGCCGATGACATTGTAATTCTGTCAGAGACGGCAAAGGTCTTGGAAGAACAGTTGAACGGAATGGACAGTGCCTTGAAAGGAGGATATAAGATGAACATAATGGAATGTAGTCGAATTAAGTCGGGTGATGCTAAGGGAATTAGATTAGGAAATGAGACACTTAAAGTAGTAAAGGAGTTTTGCTATTTGGGGAGCAAAATAACTGATGATGGTCGAAGTAGAGAGGATATAAAATGTAGACTTGCAATGGCAAGGAAAGCGTTTCTGAAGAAGAGAAATTTGTTAACATCGAGTATTGATTTAAGTGTCAGGAAGTCGATTCTGAAAGTATTTGTATGGAGTGTAGCCATTATGGAAGTGAAACATGGACGATAAATAGTTTGGACAAGAAGAGAATGGAAGCTTTCGAAATGTGGTGCTACAGAAAAACGCTGAGGATTAGATGGGAAGATCACATAACTAGTGAGGAGGTACTGAATAGGATTGGGGAGAAGAGGAGTTTGTGGCACAACTTGAAGAAGGGATCGGTTGGTAGGACATGTTCTGAGGTTCAAGGGATCACAAATTTAGTACTGGAGGGCAGCGTGGCGGATAAAAATCGTAGAGGGAGACCGAGAGATGAATACACTAAGCAGATTCAGAAGGATGTAGACTGCAGTACGTACTGAGAGATGAAGAAGCTTGCACAGGATAGAGTAGCATGGAGAGCCGCATCAAACCAGTCTCAGGACTGAAGATCACAACAACAACAACAACAACTTCCCGAACATCACAGCATCGTCAGAAAACAGCCAGAGACTGCTGCTCGCGCTGTCTGTCAGGTCATTTATGTATACGGAGAGTAGACCTAAGGTTGGTACTATCAGATTTCCTGGTGGCACACCTGGCGATACCCCCGCCTCTGACAATGTCGGACACTTACCGTTGGAGGCGACGTCCAGGGTGTAGGTCTCGTCGGTCTCCCAGCTGAGAGCCTGGGGGCGGTCCCTGGTGAGCACCGTGACCAGCACGTCGGTGCCCGCCCCCGCTGCCGCCCCCGCGCCCGCTCCCCCGCCGCCGTGACCACCGCCCCCCGCCAAGGCGTGCTGCAGGTCTCGCACCCAGCGCCGAGACGCCGCGTCCACCAGCTCCCTGCCCTGTTCGCCGGCCACTGTAACCCAAACACCCCACGTCGTGATAGCGCCTGACACTTCCCACGATTTTACAACTGACGATTCTGATGGATATAACAGATTGGAGAGAAAATCACGTGTTGTATTAGAGTGCGCTTAAACTTAATAATAGCAAATCAAGTGTAGTCTTAGAAAGGCCAGCTATTAAAATATTTGTGGACATTAATCACTGGTTCATAGCCAATTCTTTGTCACTAAACTTTGAAAAAAAAAAAAACGCACTACATGCAGTTCAGAACTTGTAAGGGGTGTCCCACAGGTATATGCCTAACATACGATGACAAGCAGATAGAAGAAGTGGGCAGTTTTAAATTCTTGGGATTACAGCTTGATAATAAATTCAACTGGGAGGAGCACACCACAGAACTGCTGAAGCGTCTTAACAAACTGTGGTGTGCGTACTGTAAAACCTTCGGTACACACACCACCAGATTATTTGACTTGTCGTTCTAATGAAGTAGGCGAGTGTCAGCAATATGTCTCGTGGTCTTATCGTGGCGAGTTTATCTTCTGACGTTAGGTCAGACAATAGAAAAGCCACTTGCATGCTTAGAGTAGCAGATTGACGGTGACCAACTTTAAACAGAACTTGATTAATTTTCACACACATTTATTAAAATAATAACAAGCATAAAAATTACTTAACTTGGTTCTGGATGCTATTTATAATTGACAGTCTGAAGTTCCTTTGGTATTGGCACGTTAATCTTATTCTCACATATATCTCGGATACTTGACAAAAGTGTCTATACATTTATCTTCATGGCCATGTACAGGAATATGGTGATCTTATTAGGCGCAGACTGAAACTTGACTATAGACTGGTACAGACAAATGCAGAACTCGTACAGACTGGTACAGATTAATGCAGACTGGTACAGACTAGTGCAGACAAATGCAGACTGACGAATCGGAGGTCTGTACACTCGTTATAATACCTCGCGCGTTCGTGTATCACTGTGTGAGTATGATCAGCGAGGAGAAAAGGTTCTACGTTAGCAGCAATCTTATTGGCTGCGTTACATATTAATACGCGGATCAACGGAAGCAGAATTTGGTCCGTCTCTATGGCAGCGCCATCTCGTAGTGCGGAGATGGACGAGAGCTGCACCTGCGCTGTTGTTTTTAGCGAGGCGCGCTCTAGAGGGAAAGTTGTGTACGCGCTGACTATGGGGCACTATGTACACAACACTAATCTCTATCTGCAATGCGAATTGTGTCAGACATAGGGGATATAAAAATGAAAAAGCTGGCATACTATGCTTACTTTCATTCGATAATGTCATATGGGGTTATGTTTTGCAGCAATTCATCAAGCCAAGCTTAAGTTTTCTGGGCACAAAAACATGCAATAAGAATTATACGTGGTGTGAACTCAAGTACATCCCGCAGAAGCCTGTTCAGGGAACTAGGGATACTACCTACTGCTTCCCAATATATTTATTCCTTAATGAAATTTGTCATTAAAAATGTATCACTTTTTCAAACCAACAGCTCAATTCATGGAATCAATACTAGAAATAAGAATAATCTTCACAAGGATTTAAAGTCACTTAGTCTTGTACAAAAAGGTGTGCATTATTCAGGAACAAACATTTTCAATAACTTGCAAGCAGCCATAAAAAGCTTAACAACCAATGAAATTCAGTGTAAGCGAAGCCTAAAGGATTTATTGGTGGCCAACTCCTACTCCATTGATGAATTTCTCAGTAGAACCAACTGATTTGTGTGTATATATGTATGTAAGTACAATATAACTTCTGCACAATTTCAGTGCAGTAATGTGTTCATTGTAAATAAGTATGTGTGTGTGCGTGTGTGTGTGTGTGTGTGTGTGTGTGTGTGTGCGTGCGTGTAAGTACAATCTCACTTCTGCACCAGTTCAGTTCAGTAATGTGTTCATTGTAAATAAGTATTTAGTAGTTGTATTACATGTTTATTACCTTATAAATAAGTAAAAAACTTTTTATTTTAAATTCAGTGCATTAGTATTTGTAAAATGATTCTTTCGTACAGCCTTCATTAAAACATGACGACCATGCCACTTGGGACCCGTGCAATTGTACATTGGCTTATTTGTTTGAGTTTGTAAATATTTGTCATGTATTGTTGTTTTTCTGACATGTCCTACATCCTGGAGGACCTCCTCACTACGAATCAATTGGAATGAAAGTAAATCTAATATAAACAAGGGGACCCTCCACGTTGTAAATCGCGGATTTTGATGCGCTTCAAATATGTTGTAGAGGCACTTGCCCTGAGTACCTGGCTATTCGCTTTTTTAGCGATGGGCCTTGGTTTTTGAGAAGATCGATTTTGAAGTTCATGCGCGTTTCATATACACGTAACGTTACATTCAATCCCTGCAAGTCAGCATAGCGGAGCGGTAAAGGTTCACGGCTGCCGCCCTCGGGGTACCGTCTGCGGATCCTGCTCGTGTACTTTTTTTTTGAAAATCGACTGAATTTTGCAGTTTTATTTCAAAGAATATTAACAAACTGTGTAAGGTGTGCGAAATTATAAAGATATATTCAGTTATTAATTTTTTCTGTGATAAAATATCACAAAATCTTATTTTTCCTCGTCCATATTGCTTGATGTGCCAGAACAAGATTGTGGGTGATATCTATCATAGAAACAACCGAAGCACAAATTTTCGCAGCGCCACGTTCATTTTATGAAAGCAACCGTCTTGCAGGCGCACGGTTTCTTCATGAGCGATACCGGGAAACATAACTCTTTTGCATTCAAAAAGATTTCTCTTTCATCATCTAATTTCGATTCGAGTCACGCTTTCAAAATCAGGTGCGCTGAATTTATGTAGGATTAGCGAACGTAATTTTATCGAATCTTCGCTAGAAGCGATCTCTCTACTGTCTTTCATCAAGTCGGGAGCATAATGAATAATTTTCGTGAAGATTTTCACCTGTCGGTAAAAATACACATCGCAGCGCTGGCAGTAAGGAGCGCAGTTTGGTGGGACCACTTTTAGGGTGCAGCTGCTCGCTTTCCTATCATCAGTGAATAGATGATCGCATAAAGCTGAATCGGCTTGCCTTCCCCACGAATCGATAATGTGCAAAAAAAAAAAAAAAATTCTGTCCCACGTACGGAAGAATTACAGAACACAAAAATTCTCCTTACACCAGTTTCATGAACTTACCGGATTTCGTACAGGACACGACTACATTTCTGTATTTCCCAGTTAATTCGTCTACTAGTTTTTGAACGTTGGAACCAAATTTTCGGACGGTTCTTGCATACATAAAAAAAAACATACGGGTATAGGATTCGATCACTGTACCTCCAGCGCGGTAGGCGTGAACCTTTACCGCTGCGCTACGGTAACTTGCTCGGAGTATATGTAATGTTACGGTTATACAAAGCGCGCAATGAACTTCAAAATCGATTTTTTCCAAAACCGAGGCCCGTCGCTAAAAAAGCGGATAGCCAGGTACTCAGGGTAAGTGCCTCTACAGCATATTTGAAGCGCATCAAAATCCGTGATTTACAGTATGGAGGGTCCCCTTGTTAGTTGCGACTTGTGACAGTTCGGTAGGTAGTGCGTCGAGGGAAGCGCAGAGGTGACGGCAACGCCAGGCCTACTCGGCGCGCAACGTGTCAGCTTCTCGCTTCACTGAGTCAACAGCCAACCCCGCGGGAACCGGCCGATCTGCAGTCTTTTTCAAACGATTTTAAAGAAACTCTTCGGTAATAAACTCCGACTCTCGCACATCTTAGTGCTTAATTCGGCAGCTTAATGGTGAACTGCCTATTTCGTCAATGGTCATAGTTATTGTGGCATTTCGATATTAGTAAACTACTACAAGAAATTCTTGAAGTTTTCGCTGAAAAATATGTATCTGCGTCTGGTGTGTGTTAGTTCATATTGTAACACTCCGGTTTAATCTACTGACTTATCCCGCTCGATCGGGATCTGATAGCAGCCCAAATAGATAATAATTAATGTGACCGTGTACCTAATGGGGCTGGCAATCGGATTGGACTGCTACAGAGATGTTACATTCCATTTTGTCCTTCTCAAATGCTGTAATAAAGAATTGTCTGGTGCCAAGAAGAACGACAACACAGCTTCATTAATCAATGACCTATATTCATCACAAAAACACAAAGTAAGGAGACAGCCACTGCCTTCGTCGTACAGAATTAATAACGGCTAATCTCAGCACAGGCCCTTTAGTTATTCATTATCGTCACACGCAAATTTTAATCACTGTATCCAACACTGCAATCCAAATAATGCCGGCGCGGTAGACGCGAAATTACAAATATCGGCACTGAAATATCACTGAATCACACTAGTAATTGTACTTGTTCACTTTCCCGTATATTTCTAACACAAAAGGGGTTAAACCGCGGCGATGGCCACCCCCTCTGTCGGTACGGCCTTGCATTACGGTCACCGGCCGCCCCACGGCCCGGCCCGCAGCCTGGATCCCACTCTACTGTCTCAACACTCGCTCTCGCTGTCGCAACCCGACGCACACTATCGATTGTTTGTCCTGTCGACCTGTGCTGTCGCAAAACTTATAGTAAGGGCCTACGGACCCCTTACAATATGATGCTCCATATGAAATTTAGATAACATGCTGCATTATTCTTTAAATTTGAAAGGATATCGCTATCTGTCTCCAATGTCGCGATAATTGCATGTGTGTAGACTGCTCCATCACGAACGCAGGCTCCAGTGAAAAAGCTACAATGAAATACTCATAAACGCCTCGGGTCTCATAAACGGTCTGAGACTTTTTGGCAAACGATAGAACACAAAGAGGAGAGTATTTTGCCATATGACTAATATCCGAAACTTCCATATCTATGAGGTTCATTCAAACGAAACCTGGTAAGTGCGTCTACCTTTGCCTTACACGTAAGGTGGCACCACGTAACTGCGGGTATTTTGGCTCCATCTATTGGTAGACAGACTGACGCGTGCGCACCGTTTGATGTTGCATAACGCCAGTGTAGTTTCACGCCGAGGAGAAGGTGGTCACACAAGCTAATCGTCCACTACTGAATATGCAGGCGAGTAAGCAGGAACAACGAGGAGTGATTCGATTGTTGGCGGCGGAGGGAGTTGGAGGCCGTGAAATGTATCGACGGATGAAGGCTGTGTGCGGTGAGTACAGTCAGAGTCGTTCAAGTGTTGTGGAAGGGCGCAAACGATTCCTTGAGAGGCGCGTCATTGGAAGACGATGATCGTCCTGGACAGGCTCATCGTGACGTCACACCGGAAATGGTTGCGGAAGCGAATTTTTTTTAGTCTTGGACAACCGCGGAATCACCGTGGACGGGATCCACCGGTTGCTGGGTATTAGCGTGGCCACAGCCCACCCCATAATGCATCAACACTTGAACTTTCGAAAACTCTGTGCGCAGTGGGTTCTCCACCAACTGACCGCCGAACAGCGCAATGGCGCTGTCTTTGAGTCATCTGCGACGTTATCATGAGGAGGAATACGGCTTTCTGTCGCGTATTGTCACAAATGACGAAACATGGTGTCACTATTTTGAACCGGAAAGCAAGCGTCAGAGCAAGCAATGGAAACATGGGACTTCACCACCTGTTAAGAAATCGAAGGCCGTGCGCACCAGTTCTGGTGAGGTCACGATGTCCTTTTTTGACCACAAGCGCCCACTGCGTGTCGAGTTCCTGGAACGGGGAACCACCATCAGCTTATCAAGCCAATTTACACAAACTTAGACGGTCCATCAAGTCGAATCCCCGAAGTATGTTATCCAATGGCGTTATCCTCCTGCATCATAATACACGCACGGCCAATGCGGTGAAGACGTTGCAGCAGTTTCGGTGGGCAATGCTGTAACATCCACGGTACAGTCCCGACCTTTCACCGTGCGTCTTTCATGTGTTTGGACCCCTAAAACAAGCTATTCAAGGACATCAATTCGCAACGGATTACGAAGTGTGTGACTGGGTCCCGGCCTGGATCCGACAGGAGCGTACTAGCTTCTTCAAGGATGGAATCGACCGCCTAGTGTCGCAATGGGATAAATGTGACAACAGTTTTGGCGACTATTTTTAAGTATGTGTACTGTGTATAACTACATTTTTGAGTTAATAAAATCGTTACCGTTACTTTACACTAGTGACCGGCTTTCATTTGAATGTTCCTTATACCACGATATTCAAGCGACTAGAGTTTCTTTCAATACAATATAGTAATATTTAAGGACGATCAGTAGCTGGTGAAACGAGAACTTCTGTGGTTTAGGTGAAGAAGTTGGCAACCGCCTTGCCGCAGTGGATACACCGGTTCCCGTCAGTTCACCGAAGTTAAGCCCTGTCGCTTATGGCCGGCACATGGATGGGTGACCATCCAGCCGCCATGTGCTGTTGCCGTTTTTCGGGGTGCACTCAGCCTCGTGATGCCAATTGAGGAGCTACTCCACCGAATAGTAGCCGCTCCGGTCACAGAAATTCATCGTAACGACCGGGAGAGCGGTGTGCTGACCACACGCCCCTCCTATCCGCATCCTCAGCTGAGGATGACACGGCGGTCGGATGGTCCCAATGGACCACTTGTGGCCTGAAGAATTTACATGTTTATTTTTATATTGACAACGGGCTGTCTTACTCTCAGTTACTAGTTTAATAGTGCACTATTACAGAATTCTGTCAGAATTTCAGTAGTATTAGATTGTTACTAAGATGAATATTTGTCAACTCTGCCGTGTTCTGGCAAAAGCAGCAGATTTTAACATGGCAACAAGAGAAGTTACAGCCGGCCGAAGTGGCCGAGCGGTTCTAGGCGCTACAGTCTGGAACCGCGCGACCGCTACGGTCGCAGGTTTGAATCCTGCCTCGGGCATGGATGTGTGTGATGTCCTTAGGTTAGTTAGGTTTAAGTAGTTCTAAGTTCTAGGGGACTGATGACCTAAGAAGGTAAGTCCCATAGTGCTCAGAGCCGTTTGAACCAAGAGAAGTTACATATGACTCAGATTCCTTCATGAAATCCATGTCTCCTCAACTACCTTTGGGTGTACACAGTGTGTGGAATGAAGTACACATGGCAGCTACCTCTACCAGTAACAAAGTATGTAGCTTGAATAGGCTCCACATCGAACAAATCTTGGGTACACACTCATACGTGCATCTTTCTATGCGTATGCTCTTCGTGGGCATGCTGCCGGATATGGTCGTCGTCTGGCCGGCAACTTTAAGTGCGATCGCTGAGTACATAATCGCGCTGGAACTGCATGAACGTCAGAAACGGCGGATCCCTTATACCCCGGATTGAGGCCACTGGGCCTGCGCGAGAAGCGGAAGAGCTGTCCCCTCCGAAGCGAAGAATTTAGCGCCGCCGGCGGTAGAAACTAGCGAAAGTGATAAATCGCAAATTAAGATGGATGGATTCCTTGAGCACACAGTCCCAGTAACGAAATGCCGGAGAAATAATTTGCCCTTCAGCACAAACAATGTCTGCCATCTTGTCAAATCTGCTGCGTATCAAAGTTTTTTGCTGACACACGAAACACGACTAAAGTTTGACAAACGCGCCAATCAGCGCTGTAAATGTTTGACAGACCTAGTAAAGGTTAGATTGTTCACAGTGCTTTAGACGTCGTTTCACTGTCCGCGTCTTAAACGGCATTCAAGCCCATCTCCTGACTTGGCTACAAGACCCAGCATGGCCGAGCCAACAGTTCGTCTGTCCTCTCGGGCGCTAGTCGCATTTAGCCGTTGAGGTCCTTCAGATTGTTGAGTACGGCATTCCTGAACCCATGGTTTCCATATTCGTCTGACAGTCGAGTGGTCCCGACCAGTGTGCGTCGAATTCCGACATTTGCTGGTAGGCGGTTTCTCCTTCTTACATGGGGCGTAACACGATCTTCTCATAAACATAAAACATTTAAATGTGATTTTCAAATGAGAAACCCGATGTGCAATCTTTCCATATAGACGAAATATAGGTGTCGTTACTAATACCTACGAGTACTTTGTGCAGCAGCACACAACTGCTGATTGTCCGTAGCTCGTGGTCATGCGGTAGCGTTCTCGCTTCCCACGCCCGGGTTCCAGGGTTCCATTCCCGGCGGGGTCAGAGATTTTCTCTGCCTCGTTATGACTGGGTGTTGTGTGATGTCCTTAGGTTATTTAGGTTTAAGTAGTTCTAAGTTCTAGGGGACAGATGACCATAGATGTTAAGTCCCATAGTGCTCAGAGCCATTTGAACCATTTTGCTAATCCTATACGTATCCTAGAACGCAGTGCATTTGGTGCCGATATGTCGTTTGTTAAATGCCGCGTTTATGGTGTTGCAAGTGTATTAGCCAGTATTGTATTTTCAGTTCCCATCATTCAGTTATCAGTGTGTGACAGCTCCATTACAAGCATAACATTTATTTATTTACTGCATTTAATTCTAGGTATTTATATATAGTGAGAAGTTTGGAAAGAAAATCGAAGCTCAGGGAGAAGAAATACAAACTTTGAGGTTTGCCAGTGACATTGTAATTCTCTCAGAGATGGATGAGGGCTTTGAAGATAGTGAAGGAAATGACTTTTGCTGTGGCTTAGTTAGTATTAACCACGGTTGCTTTCTTCACGTACCCGATACGCAGTGATATCGAGATACCAGTGGAAAAACCTTAAACTAAAACAGACCTTTTAGTAGATAGTGCCATCTAACATTTACACCTCTGATTGAACAAATCATATGTACCGTTCATTGTATACTAAGAAAGGTAATCTGAGAATGGAGGACAAGACCAGAAGAAGGTATTAAAATCACAATGTTTGACTTTTGCAGACGATCTTGCCATCTTAGCTGAACCTACAGAAGATGCAACAAATCTGGTAACTCTCCTACAAGAGACAGCTTTAAACAAAGGCCTAAATTATCTCTTATTTTAAAAAGTGAAGAGTATGTGACAGGCGTGAGGAAGGCACCGACATACAGGCAAATTTTTACGGAACAATGGAAAGGGCAATACTACATGGGACTGATTATGGAAGAATAAGAAAGGCTACAAAATTTAAATATCTAAGTGAAGTAAAACAACCGAAAGCTTTGGACAAATAAGCTAACTTAGTAAGGGCAAGGAGAATGGAAGTGGCTTTCCAGTTAACAAAAAACCTGTATAACACGAAATCTGTTTCCATAAATGCAAATCTCTGCCACTACAACAATGTCATTAGACCAAAGTGCTTTTATGCTTCAGAATGCCTTTCGTTAAAAACAGACGAACAGTTAGGTGAAATAGAAAAGAGGGAAAGAAATGTAATTAGGAAAATATTGAAAACACATTATGACAATGGGTAATGGAAATTAAGAAATAACCAAGAACTTTAAAAGAATAGCCGATTATTAAACACAATGAGGAAGAGAAGAGTTGTATTCTATCCACACCAAAAAGACTATACGAAAAAACAATAACAAAAAGAGTTTAAATTTTTTCCCACAAAAATCGAGAAACATCAGTGGTGTGCATTGTAGAAGTTAAAGCAGGCCTGAGTGCAATGGAAAGAGAAAGAAACATGAGAAAGAGAAAAGTTAAGAGCAAAAGTAAAAAGTTTCAAGAGCTTCTAGGAGGAAACAGAAAGAAAGGTGCAATACGAGGGAAGGAATGAGAGATGAACATAGGGAAACAATGACAAGCTACTGGCAAGAAAGAAATGACAAAAGCAAACAGCCGTAAATTATTTCACGTGATCGTAAGTAGACGGAAGAGAGCGGAAGAGAGAGAGAGAGAGAGAGAACTGAATGTATTTGGAGTCACTTTAGTTTTTATGCATCAGTCTCTACTAATTTTAATAGATCTGTTAACAAGATAGTGCTTTTTTTCTTTTTTTAAAGTCAGTTACCTGATTTTAGTTATTGTGGCTGAAGTGTTTATCTGTATTTGGAGTAACAGAGAAGTGAGAAGAGGAACAATATAATCGCGAAATAACGAATTGTTTTGATAAATACAAGCGAAAAGTCGGGAGTAGTGTTGATCTATGTTAATGACCATAATATTTGCATCTGGAATTGTATCTCAGAAAAATGATTGTACTGTTCCGATTTTCGCTTATCGTGTACGACTGCATGTAAATTACAGCAAGGCGCATGTTCCTGTGTTGTATGGTGAAAAGTCTGCACAGTTTGCTTTAATCGAATTCTTAAATACTCTGCGTTATGGACAGCGTTGAAAGGTGCATAAAGAAACAGAGTATAGGGTCATCTGCCCAAAACAACCTATAATTGTGAATATTATTTGACACATGGAGATCAGTATTGGTTAAATACTTCAGAAAAACCAAATTCCGAACTGTTGACCTGTAAACTCCAATAGTTAGGCCAAAATCATTTCTAGTGAAAGCTCACATTGTATTTCATTATAGCCGCTGGACGAACATTAAGTGAGAATTCGATACGGTTGGACACAGTGGCAGAAAATTCTTTGACTCCAGTTGACCAGAACATTATCCGCAGAAGAACTACATTGGGATTCGTAAATTTTTATGTATATTTTTTCAAGCGCAAGAAACACGAAGACTTAATTTTATTTTCTTTGGATTCCAATACATGTCGATTGATGCAGTACTATGTACGTCTACGTGTACATGTAGTCGTCATTGGAGTTCAGTTACGAATTACATGATTCTGTTAACAATTTGCTTATCAGTAAGCAAATATTTTTTCCTCCACACAGTTATACAGAAATTGCTCGTTACTGCTAAAATGAACCTTCTGTACCCTTGTATGTGATCCTTTACTTAGGAATTGGGTGATGCCGTCATTAAGCCTGAGTATAGCGTGGGGTATCATACACTGAAGCGCCAAAGAAACTGGTATGGACAAGCGAGATACGTAAACAGGGAGAATACGGCGCTGCGTTCGGCAACGCCTGTATCAGACAACACGTGTCTGACGCAGTTCTTAGACCAGTTATTGCTGCTACAATGGGAAGTTATCGTGATTTAAGGGAGTTTGGACGTGATGTTATAGCGGGCACACAAGCGATGGGAGACATCATCTCCGAGGTAGTGATGAAGAGCGGATTTTTTCCGTACGAACATTTCATGAGTGTAGCGTGAATATCAAATACGGTAAAACATCAAATCTCCGACATCGCTGCAGCCGAAAAAGATCCTACAGGAAAGGGACCAACGACGAATGAAGAGAATCGTTCAGCGTGACAAGAGTGCAACCCTTCCGCAGATTGCTGTAGATTTCAATGCGGGACCATCAACAAGTGTCAGGGTGCTGACCATTCAACTCAACATCATCGATATGGGCTTCCGGAGCCGAAAGACCACTCGTGTACCCATGATGACTGCACAACACAGAGTAATACGCTTCTGCTGGGCCTGTCAACACCAATTTTGGAGTGCTAATACTGGAAACATGTTGCCTGGTCGGACGAGTCTTGTTTCAGATTGTATCGCTAGGACGTACATACACCCGTATCGAGACTACCTCATGAAGCCGTGGATGCTGTATATAACCAGGGGACTCTTAAAGTTAGTGAAGGCTCTGTAATGGTGTGGGGCGTGTGAATTTGGACTGATATGGGACCCCTGATACGTCTAGATACGACTCTGACAGGTGACACGTATGTAAGCATCCTTTCTGATCACCTGCATCCACTCGTGTCCATTGTGCATTCAGTCGTACTTTGGCAATTCCAGCAGGACAATGCGACACCCCACACGTCTAGATTTGCTACAGACTGGCTCCAGGAGCACTCCGCTGAGTTTAAACACTCCCACTGGCCACCAAATCCCCACACATGAACATTACTGAGGATATCAGGGATGACTTGCAACGTGCTGTTCAGAAGAGATCTCCATCCCGTCGTAGTCTTACGGATTTATGGACAGCCCTGTAGCATTCATGGTGTCAGTTCCTTCCAGCACTAGTTCAGACATTAGTCGAGTCCATGGTACGTCGAGTTGCAGCACTTCTGCGTTCTCGTGGGGGCCCTACACGATATTAGGCAGCTGTACCAGTTTCTCTGGCTCTTCAGTGTATAATTCATATGAGTAGAATATCATCTATTTTCTGCAAAACATAAACTCTAAATTGTATATCAGTATAAAGATGATTAAAATGGTGGGTACGCTCTTCTGGCACCAAGGTAGCTAGGGGGTTGGCCCGAAGTGGAAATTATCTGTTATGTTGAGGTTTTGTGACATGAAAGGATGGGTTGAACGGAGTAGGTAGTCTCTTGAAATGATGTTATAAAATGGACACCGACAGAGATAAGACGAGTGTAATGAGATGTGATGGAATTAAATCAACTGATGGAGGTAATTAGATTGGGAAATGGGACACTAAATGTAGCAGACGAAGTTTGCTGTTTGGGTAGCAAAGTAGCTGAAGTTGACTGGGAATATAAAGGACAGCCTCGACAGAAGAAAGCGTTGTTGAAACACAGAAATTTGTTGTCATAGAATATAAATAGATTGGGAAGCCTTTTTTGGAAGCATTTGTTTGGAGTTCAAACGTTATGTAGAAGTGAAACGTGTGACATAAACAGCAGGATAGGAGGAGAATGGTAGCTTTTGAAATGTGGTTCTACAGAAGAATGGTGAAAATTGTATGGCGTGGTCAGCAGAGACAGAGCTACTGAAAACTTACTTATCATGTCGGAGAGGTATGAAATTTATGGCAAAACTTTACTAAAAGAAGATGTGGTTTGATAGGACGCAACCAGAGATATCAAGCTATAATGAGTTTGGTAGTGAGGGGAAGAGATTTTTTTTTGGGGGGGGGGGGGTTGAAATGGGGTGGAAGTGGCCAAGGCTTTTAGCACACATGCAGGCTCCAGACACGAAGAGGCTCGCACAGGAAGGGCAAGTGTGGAGAGGTGTGCATCAGGCCAGACTGGGCCTGGTATGCAGGGCATGACACAGAATAGTGTCATGCAGAGGCTGCTCACTGTGATGGCATAAACTGTCACCAGCACACCGGTCGACAAAGATGTAGTGCGGAGATCAGTAGTAGGCTCTGGGTGCCTATCATGACGAGAGAGGCCAGAGACACACCGACAAGCAACAAACCGCCAACGCCCTGCCGACAGCACGTATTTAGGCCACCGCCGCTGACCGGAGGGCCTCAGTGACTCGCTGAATCTTCCAGTTTGGCGTCTATCGGAATACTTGTGGAGCGGCTCAGTTCACATCACAGGCCACGCCAGTACACAGCGACCAGATTAGTGACTATAGGAAGTTTACGTGTTTTCTCTGCAAGAGGACTGTTACTGATGAGCTTGTACCATAGCACATGGACTCTATTCCAGTTGAGTACATGCTCTCCGGTTCATGTGAATAAAGAACCGTGTTTATCCACATGTGCATTTGTGCTATAGAAAGAGGATACTGGCCGCCCTTAACAACGTCCTCTCCCTTGCTTCCTTACGGTACAAGACTCTACACTCACTCACCGGCAGAGAGGTCGAACCTGACTGTGGCGGGGCTGAAGGGCACGAGGGCGTCGGCTATCAGCGAGTGGCCCGTAGGGCGCGGCCAGAGGGCGCCGTAGGGCCCGCAGGTGAGGCGGCACAGCTCGTGAGAGGGCCAGGGCGGCCGCAGCCGGTGGGCGCTCCGCTGGACCACCGTCTCCTCCAGCTCCGCGTCCAGCCGCGGGTCCGAGGGAGCCTCGCTGCGCACACACAACCCCGAGTCGCACGTCCACTGCCACCTGCGAGGAAGAGCACCAGCGTCAGTCCTCCCTCCATCTGGAGTCCACTATCTGCACACGACAATGGGTGTCCAGAGTTGACCCTCCTCCAACGAATCCCAAACTCACCATTCTCATCTGACGAGTCAGAAGCCCAGTCCACCGTGACAACTCCCTCCGTCCCAACCCCGCAGCTGAAGTCCGTCGTACTATCCCTGCAAAGCAACTCTCTTTTCCAACACGCTCGTCCTCATCCGGCATCCTCGTAGGGGCCCAGTCTGTCTTCCACGTCAATGTGACAGGCATCTATTTCCACAACCTGTCGCACTTCATCTTCATCATCTTTCTATCCTACATACAATGGTCCTCGTGACGTGTGAGAGTTGTATCTTAAGCCTATGCATTGAGTCTAGGTGACTGTAATGGGTGTGTAGTGTGTAGCGTGGTGTCATGTTTGTGTTGTACGTTAATGAGGGAAGGGAGAGGGTCAAACATAGTGCCAACACACGGCCTACTTTCCTCGAATAGTCGATGGACAGCGCCACGTGCCTCACTTGATAAGAAACTGAGGAAAGCTTTTCAATTTAATCAGATGATCAGAAAGTTTACAGCACCACCTCTCCTACCTTCGTCGACCAAATATTGGTGGTCAACTTTCCTCTCTCCGCCAGAATTCGAACCGGAGTACATCCATTTCTTTGTTTTTAGCACACAAAAATGTCTTTGTTATTTGGCACATTAAAAAGTTTCACTTCTTTCCACAGTAAGTAGCATTTCTTTCCTTTGTAGGTTAGAGCTGCTGAATCATCAGTACCAGCAGTTTGATACTCATCATCATCATCATCTTCTTCTTCTTCTTCTTGTATTTACGATGTGGTTATTATTTTTAGTATGTGGCTAAAGCATTCCGGGTGTTTGGCATGTGTCGTGATTTTTCAGTGTTCGTTTTTAAGAAATAAGGAGAATAATCATGGTATGGTGCTGCTTGGTAATGTGTTATAGAGAGGGTGTTAGCGGTATAACTATAGATATTGTGATCATTGGTATCTTAATATCTACCCACTTCAGCATGTCAATTGTTTTTTTCTCCATGTCTAACAGCTTTCCCTCAACCACGTGACATAATTTACTACCTGATGTTTTCTGCACGGCCGTAATTGCATCGCCAGGTGGACTACACGTGTCAGTAGAACCTATCGTTTTGTGACCATGCGTCCACACTTCAAAACCCGAATTATTGCCCAGGGCAAAATAAGCATTAAGGGCTTGCTTTCGCCACATGTAATTGGGGGTACTGACCAACCGAAAACATACTGCTCCTAATAGCTATAATTATTAGTATCCAAATGAAGTAAATACTGACGTCATGTTGTTCAGTACACTGTCCGCAGTCACCAATAAAAATATCTTGCCTTATACCCCTTTCAAGGTGAACTCGTTGACTAGTTTTATTTTCTGCTCATTTACACATGGCTTGGAATGCAGCTGTATGTTGGCCCTAACTTTGATCAACTTTTAATGGTACACCTTCCTCTAGAATTACTTTTCCTCAACAGTAGTTGTCGATACCAGTAGTATTTTTCGAGTTTTGGACAGATCAGTATTATCTCAGTTGCTTTTCTGAAAACTTTCATATAATTTTGTACACATTATGTTATATTTCAAGCTAAAATTTATAAAAAGGAATTACTTTACAAAATACTTTAGTTCCAATGTTGTAATCGAGTATCGTTCTGAATGTTTAGTTAATTTTTTTTTTAGAAACATTTGAAAAAACGA
This sequence comes from Schistocerca serialis cubense, assembly GCF_023864345.2. NCBI lineage: Eukaryota > Metazoa > Arthropoda > Insecta > Orthoptera > Acrididae > Schistocerca > Schistocerca serialis. Next base: position 112,837,008 of record NC_064641.1, on the reverse strand, counting down.
ATTAATGGCACACTTAAAATTTCTACTATTAAGTACTCAATCCTGTACTGGTTACTATTTTCATTTCTGGATTCCTTTATGAAATAATAATCGAAATTAATAGAAATTCATTTGTCAAGGAAAATTGGAAACCTTTTCCGTAGATTGTGAGAGTCATAAGCATGCCTCTGATGCGATCGGACGTTTTTTTGTATTTTGTGCGAACAATGTTATTTCGACTCTATTAACGTGAAAAATGAAAAGACTGTATGATACACTAAAATGTGAAAAATATGTTTACGAAAAACAAAAATTCTACAGCAACATCATCAAATTTATTTGAATCAATCCAACCGTAAGGACTTAAAATGTGACATTTTCAGCTTCAAGAATCAGACCCCTGGACAAGAAGAACTGGAGATAGCTCTACATGACGAGCTAAGTAAACTAGAAAGTTTATTGTAATCTTCGCTCCTCTCAAATCTTGATAAAAGACTAATGTAGACAATAGATGGAATTAGGAAGGAGGGGGGAGATAAACTACACAGAGCCAAGCTGGTTCTTGAAAAATTAACGTACTGTATGTTATTAAGGATGGTCGGAAAATTTAAAAATCTATTTTCTCGAGAATTTTTGAGAATTTCATCTAACTGCTTTGGGCCATTCATATTAGAGTTCTGAACTTTACATTACCATAGATATAAAAAAAAATTACAAAAGTCCGACAGCCGGGTGGCATCCTTGTCAGTATGAAGTCAATTTGACTACCCGAGACATTTCTCGGGGTAAATGAGACGATGGGCTCATCTCCCTCTCTTCCTCCTGGTGCTACGGGGAACGAAAATTTGCACTCCTTTTCCGCCCGTTCACGGATTCGGCGCCGTAAACATCATCTCTTTACAAGTTAATAACTGAGTTGCTTGTTTTAACCTACGTGGTTCCCGGTTATCTATTTTCCTTCAATGATAACCCTGCAAATTCGATCTGTTTTGGTTTAGATTAAGTGATTTGGCGCCCATCTTTCGTTAAATAGGTGACATGGCAGAGGGTCCATTACACAATTGGCGCCAAGTGTGATGCAGGGAACAGTAGTCACTGCGATACTTATAGAACTTCAAGGCGAGAAAACAGCAACAACCATTTTAAAATGACAATTAAGTCGAACTTTGCCAATCGCTAGATATAAATTTCGTGGATTTAAGAAAATGTTGTCATTTAATATGAGGGATACATTTTAAGTTATTACGAAAACACGTAACAGAAACGTCTGCGGTTTATTATTTCATAAAATATTCGCCTTTAAAATTTATAAACTTTTTTGAATATAAGCACAGGTAACAGCGACCAGTCGCTTTTGAAGTATTTACGTGCGTCTGCTTTATCCAGCAGGGTGCAGATGCTCCATGCAGTACACCAGTGTCATTCGGGTTGCCGGCTGCGCAGGCGTTAAACGACCAAGACTACGTACGGCTAAAGTCCAAATCCCGGTCCAGGCTACTGTGCACCGCTTGCCACACTGGCGGAAACTGAGCGTTGCTCGGTATCATTCCGCCTCGTGCGTATGTATGTGAGCTGCTGTATTGTGAGACTACAATGTTGTGAGTGATAATTCGCAAGCCGCAACGCTAGTAACCTCGACATTGAGCGCCCATAAGCTCCTCCTCCTTCTAACAAGATGCACGTGCTTTTAACAGTCATTTTCTAAAAGTAGCAGCAACACTATGATTAAATGGTTCAGTTGAAGTAGCAAGCGAGTACACTAAAAATAGCATTCCACAAAACTTTAAGCAACCGGAAGTAGTACCAGCATCCATCACTGAAATTAACGAGTTTACAAGAATTCTAAAAGAAAAGGATCGTATGGTGTTGATAGAATTTCAAAGAGAATTCTGAAAATTTGGTCTAACTAAAAAAAAGAATGGCTCTGAGCACTATGGGACTTAACACCTCTGGTCATCAGTACCCTAGAACTTAGAACTACTTAAACCTAACCAACCTAAGGACATCACACACATCCATGCCCGAGGCAGGATTCGAACCTGCGACCGTAGCAGTCGCGCGGTTCCGGACTGAGCGCCTAGAACCGCTAGACCACCGCGGCCGGCGGTCTAACTTAAAAAGTCATATCCTTTGTGACGTACGCAAAGCATCAGTGAAACAAGAATTTTCTAGGCAGATTAAAATACCGCTTAGAAGAAAAGTGACAAGAAAGCATTAAATAATTATGCTCCAGTTTCCTTACAAACGTCTTTTTCCAAAATAATCCAGGAAGTAATGGACAGAAGAGTAATCGTACTTTTAAATAAAAACAATTCATTTAAAACATCGCAGTTCGCAGTCCAGACGTGTTGCTCAGCAGAGAATGCTATTCACATGTTAAGCGACCAACTATTACAAACCTTAAACACTGAAATATTGCTAGTTACTACTTTTGTGATTTTTCCAAGATGTTCGATTTTGTAGGTTACGTTACTCTCTTGAAAGAACTTAAGTTTTGTATAACTGATACCTTTACACTCAACTGATTTCAATAATACTTCACAAAGTGAATGAAAAACATTATGCTGAATAATTAAGGCAATGTTGGAGAGGTAGAAAATTTTAGTGACTTAGGTGAAATCACAAAGCGAGTCCCACAGGGATCAATTCATTCTTGGTTTGTTGAGTACCTTTATACAAGGGAACGTAACTCACTCTTATTCATTTTACAAGGAATTATTAAGTGGTTCTCTGAAAATGGATTATCCTAAACGTTACGGCGTGAAGTCAAGCGCCTGCATGCCAGTCGGGAACGATAGCGAAATGATGGCTGTGAGAAGACGTCAGCCAATGGCACGCTGGCCGACCTGTCTCCAGGACGAGAACGCGACAGCAGTGGCCCCTATGCAAAGAGGACATAGGTTGAGCGTAACGGTATCATTTCCATAAAACTTAAGTTTCTCCAAGACAGTAACATAATCTAAACAATCGAAAGTCTTGGAAAAACCACAAAAGTAGCAACTGGCAATATTTCAGTATTTAAGGTTTGTAATACTTGGTCGCTTAACATGTGAATAGCATTCTCTATTCAGCAACCCTTCTGGAATGCGAACTGCGATGTTTTAAATGAATTGTTTTTACTTAAAAGTACGATTACTCTTCTGTCCATTTCTTTCTGGAATATTTTGGAAAAAGACGTTTTAAAGGAAATTGGACTGGTGACAACCCAGTTCTATAGCAGCGTCAACTCTAGCCACTTCTTTTATACTATCTATGTAGCCAAGACTTTGGACAGTTTATGCTGAAAAAGATTGATCATTTTGTATTTCGCCCTTTGCTTCCGACACATCTTTGTAGTTGCAAAAGTTAAGTACTGTATGTCTACTTTTTGTAATAAAACTCACTAGAACGACCGGTTTGAATGTTTGTCTAGCGAACCGAGTAAGCAGGTTTCCTAGAATTGTTCAGATGGCTCTGAGCACTGTGGGACTCAATTTCTGAGGTCTTCAGTCCCCTAGAACTTAGAACTACTTAAACCTAACTAACCTAAGGACATCACACACATCCATGCCCGAGGCAAGATTCGAACCTGCGACCGTAGCGGTCGTGCGGTTCCAGACTGTAGCGCCTAGAACCGCTCGGCCACCCCGGCCGGCAGGCTCCCTAGACGCCGCACTTAAATGAGAAAAAAAAGCCTTGTTTTTAAGTTTACTTGCATGACTAGGACTACAAAATAACGTGTTCATAAACATTAACACCAATCCTGTGTACACACTCGTATCTTGTAAACTGACTCGTTCCACATAAATTCTATGAAAGAATCGTGCAGATAATCTGTGGAACATGAAACTAATTAATTAAGTAATTAAGTAGCGGGGTCCAACAGAGGGTGTAGACTCCGTGTGGCATGAGGGACTACAGGATGTCAGTAACGCACGGAGTCCCAACACAACACGCGAGACAACCTTCCAAGTACAAATCGCAGACTGAGTGCCATCAAGTCGTCCCGTCATCGGCGGTGTACAGTAAGGCCAGATTCTACATCCGCTGTGTACAGTAGATATCTCCACAGCATCACGGGTGTAGCTAGTCTCATACGCTGACTACACAGCCTTGTGCATCGAGAACCTAAATTCACAGATACTGCAACGGAGACTTAGACGTCAATAAATCAACTCGACGTCTGGGAAACAAAACGATGTCTAGCTTTCAATTCGAACAAGACGCAGGTCATCATTACGGAGAGGTTAGTGCCAGCACCTCTGTCAGACGTCATAGTCAGAGCAACAGCCGCAAACTGGGCGTCATCTGCCCGACTCCTCGGTGTCAAGCCGGACATACGTCTGTCGTGGCACCAGCATACAGACGACGTACGCGACAGGGGCTTCGGACCACTCAGGGACAACTGGTTCTCAACTCACTCTCTACGCTTTCTCTCACACCTATCTTGTTATCAACAAGTGCCTCATACGAAATCTCCTCGAGTACGCAACGGTTGTTTCGGGCATTGTTGCCGATGCGACAGTATGGGCGCCCACATTATGGCAAGCCAGCACCCAGCATTATGTTAGAAATAGTGATGTAGTTCCCAGAAAACGATCTGAAGATGAACCTGAAACGATTCGAAAAACGGTTCATGGAATGATAAATAACTATTCAAAAAAGTGACCAATTGCAGTTTTATGTATTTACATTCAATTAACAGTTACGGGTTGTAAATCATCCGTAATGCAAAAGCTTAATCATTCAGAACAGGAGTCTGCGACTGGCTTTCCACCTTCCTCGGGACTACGTCATTGTGAGAACTGCACCTACTGGTCGACTTACCGCGGCTGAAAGAAAGGTATCGAGAAACTGCAAGAAATTTCTACGGAGGCGTGCTGAAAAATAATGCCACTGAATATTTTATTTAAAATTCTTGTTGTTGTTGTGGTCTTCAGTCCCGAGACTGGTTTGATGCAGCTCTCCATGCTACTCTATCCTATGCAAGCTTCTTCATCTCCCAGTAACTACTGCAGCCTACATCCTTCTGAATCTGCTTAGTATATTCATCTCTTGGTCTTCCTCTACGATTTTTACCCTCCACGCTGCCCTCCAATACTAAATTGGTGATCCCTTGATGCCTCAGAACATGTCCTACCAACTGATCCCTTCTTCTAGTCAAGTTGTGCCAGAAATTTCTCTTCTCCCCAATCCTGTTCAATACCTCCTCATTAGTTATGTGGTCTACCCATCTAATCTTCAGCATTCTTCTGTAGAACCACACTTCAAAAGCTTCTGTTCTCTTCTTGTGCAAACTATTTATCGTCCATGTTTCATTTCCATACATGGCTACACTCCATACAAATACTTTCAGAAACGACTTCCTGACACTTAAATCTATACTCGATGTTAACAAATTTCTCTTCTTCAGAAACTCTTTCCTTGCCATTGCCAGTCTACATTTTATATCTTATATTCTTAAGCCTTTTTAAATACACTGAAGAGCAAAAGAAATTGGTAGACCTGCCTAATGTCGTGTAGGGCCCCTGCGATCAGACAGAAATGCCGCAACACGACGTGGAATGGACTCGACTCATGTCTGAAGTAGTGCTGGAGGTAATTGGCACCGTGAATCCTGCAGGGCTGTCCATAAATCCGTAAGAGTACCAGAGGGTGGAGGACTCATCTGAACAGCACGTTGCAATGCATCCCAGATATGCTCAATCTGGTGTTTAAACTCAGAAGAGTGTTCCTAGAGCCACTGTATAGCAATTCTGAGTATATGGAGTGTCGCATTGTCCAGCTGAGATAGCTCAAATCCGTGGCAACGCACAATGAGCATGAATGGATGCAGGTGATCAGACAAGGATGCTTACATACGTTTCACCTGTCAGAGTCGTATCTAGAGGTTTCATGGGTCCCATATCAATCAAACTGCACACGCCACACACCATTACAGAGCCTCCTCCTGCTGACATACAGGGTCCGTGAATTCATGAAGTTGTCTCCATACCCGTACACGTCCATCCGCAGGCAATGCACAGTGGACATGAACAGATGCATGTGATCAGACAGGATGCTTACGTATGTGTCACCTGTCAGAGTCGTATCTAGACGTAGCATGGGTCCATATCAATCCAACTGCACACGCCCCACAAAATTACAGAGCCTCTACCAGCTTGAACAGTCCCCTGCTGACACGGAGGGTCCATGGATTCATGAGGTTGTCTCCAAACCTGTACACGTCCATTCGCTCGATACAATTTGAAGCGAAACTCGTCCGACCAGGCAACGTGTTTATAGTCGTCTACAGTCCAAAGTCAGTGTTGACACGGGTCCAGGTCAGGCGTAAAGCTATGTGTCATGCAGTCATTAGAGGTATGCGAGTGAGCCTTTGGCTCAGAAGCCCATATCGATGATGTTTCGTTGAATGGTTCGCATGCTGACGGTTGTTGATGGCCCAGCATTCAAATCTTCAGAAATTTGCGGAAGGGTTGCACTTCTGTCACGTCGAAAGATTCTCTTCGGTCGTCGTTGGTCCCGTTCTTGCAGGATGTTTTTCCGGTCGCAGCGATGTCCGAGATATGATGATTTACCGGATTCTTGATGGTAGCGGTACACTCGTGAAGTGGTCGTACGGGAAAATCCCCACTTCATTGCTACCTCGGAGATGTTCCGTCCCATGGCTCATGCACCAACTATAACGCCATCTTCAAACTCACTTAAATCTTGATAACCTGCCATTGTAGCAGCAGTAACCGATCTAACATCTGGGCCGAACACTTGTTGACTTATATGGACGTTGCCGACCGCTGCGCCGTATTCTGCCTGTTTACATATATCTGTATTTGAAAACACTTGCCTATACAAGTTTCTTCGGCGCTTCAGTGTACATCCGGAATGGATAAGGTCGGTGTTATACAGTATTGTGTGAATGTTTAGCACTCTTATGTTGGCACCACTCAATACGATATCTTGAGGGCACAACAGCGGCTTGAGGTGATGGAAAACACTGTCCGCGTATCTTCTGTCGAAGACAAAATGACAAATTAGGTAAACACGGGATGTGAGACTTTAATCAATTGCCTTTACGCGTCGGATAATCAAGTGTTTTAGTTGCTCTGTGACGTTTAGCGTCGGTTTTCCGATTTCATCTACGATTACCATACAACTGCCAGAGAAACAATTGCGCACCGTTCAGCATCAACCACTTGCGGACGCCATAAATCGGCGGCTGGAGTGTGGGCTCAGCGTGCCTCGACTCGCCACTGGCCCACCCACTCAGCCGGACTGCAGAGTCGATGGCCGACCCGCGCACTCCCTCGGCCGACCTCGGTCCACATGTCGCGGCCCTCTTCCTACGCGCCGGCAGCCACGCCTCACGACGGCTGCTCCGGTGTCTGCAGGAATGCGGGCGTGCTGGGCTGGAGCGCGGGGCTACCGTACCAGCTGCTGTGGCCGGGAGACGAACTCGGAGCGCGGTGGCAAGGGCAGGCGAGAACAGGCGACACGCGACCGGATGCTCCACCCTTTCAGCGCTTCTGCTTGTCATCAAGCCAGACGAAGTAAAGACTCCTTCACAAGAAATTTTCTGAGGCAATTTCCGACCGACAGGAAGAAGATGCTGTGATATGCAAATGATTACCTTTTGAGAACATTCACACAAGGTAGGCACCGGTGGTGACACCTACAACGTGCTGACATACACAAACAGCAGTTGACCGGCGTTGCCTGGTGAAACGTTGTTGTGATGCCTCGTGTAAGGAGGAGAAATAGGTACCATCACGTTTCCGACTTTGATAAATGTCGAATTGTAGCCTATCGCGATTGCGGTTTATCGTATCACGACATTGCTGCTCGCATTGGTCGAGATCCAATGACTGTTAGCAGAATATGGAATCGGTGGGTTCAGGAGGGTAATACGCCGTGCTGGATCACAACGGTCTCGTATCACTAGCAGTCGAGATGACACGCATCTTATCCGCTTGGCTGCAGCCACGTCTCGATCCCTGAGTCAACAGATGGTGACGTTTTCAAGACAACAACCATCTGAACGAACAGTTTGACGACGTTTGTAGCAGCGTGGACTATCAGTTCGGAGACCATGGCTGCGGTTACCCTTGACGCTGCATCACAGACAGGAGCGCCTGCGATGGTGTACTCGACGACGAACCTGGGTGCACGAATGGGAAAATGTCATTTTTTCGGATGAATCCAGGTTCTGTTTACAGCATCATGATGGTCGCATACGTGTTTGGCGACATCGCGGTGAACGCACATTCGAAGTGTGTATTCGTCATCGCCATACTGGCGTATCACCCGGCGTAATGGTATGGGGTGCCATTGGTTACACGTCTCGGTCACCTCTTGTTCGCATTGACGGCACTTTGAACAGTGGACATTACATTTCAGATGTGTTACGACCCGTGGCTCTACCCTCCATTCGATCCCTGCGAAACCCTACATTTCCAAATGGTCCAAATGGCTCTGAGCACTATGGGACTTAACTTCTGAGGTCATCAGTCCCCTAGAACTTAGAACTACTTAAACCTAACTAACCTAAGGACATCACACACATCAATGTGCGAGGCAGGATTCGAACCTGCGACCGTAGAGGTCGCGCGGTTCCAGACTATAGCACCTAGAACCGCTTGGCCACTCCGGACGGCCCCTACATTTCAGCAGGATAATGCACGACCGCGTGTTGCAGGTCTTGTACGGGCCTTTCTGGGTGCAGAAATCGTTCGACTGCTGCCCTGGCTAGCACATTCTCCAGATCTCTCACCAATTGAAAGCGTCTGGGCAATGGTGGCCGAGCAACTGGCTCGTCACAATACGCCAGTCACTACTCTTGGTGAACTTTGGTATCGTGTTGAAGTTGCATGGGCAGCTGTACCTGTACACGCCATCCAACCTCTGTTTGACTCAATGACAAGGCGTATCGAGGCCGTTATTACGGCGAGACGTGGTTGTCCTGGGTACTGATTTCTCAGGATCTATGCACCCAAATTCCGTGAAAATGTAATCACATGTCAGTTCTAGTATAATATATTTGTCCAATGAATACCCGTTTATCATCTGCATTTCTTCTTGGTGTAGCAATTTTAATGGCCAGTAGTGTATTTCAAAACACGTAACCTCCGCTTTTTATACTATCTTCGTGTTTGTAGTTTCAACATAGAGGGTGATTCAAAAGTAACTGTACACACGCGGTGGATGTAATGTATGCACCAGAATAAGAATAAAATGTTAAATGGACTTGTACGTGAATAACTGCCTTAAAAAAATTCTCTGTAGTTTTGTGAACGAGAAAGAGTCCACTTCCAGGAAAATGGACCACAGAAAGTTCCAAAATAGAGGAATTTAAAAAAAGTGGCTTTACCCACCACGACGATTCCATGGCACACAGTCAGCTCTGTTAAAAACACGGTTTTGCTCTCATTTGTGTTCGTTATTACGACTTCTTCGTCCCTCAAGTACGCTAACCTGCAAAAGCTTTTGTTTATACAGAGAGTTTAGTCATTGTTCGCTGTTGTATTTGGCGTGGATATTTTGTTTACAGCGAAGTAATTGTGTGCGTGTGTCTTATTGTATGCGTGGGTTTCTTATTTCGCTTGAAAGCAATGGGAAGAATTAAGAAGATAGGTGTTAAACGACGTAAATTTTATGGAAATTAGTTCACCAAACGGATTAACTCTGCTAATACTAAATACTTGAATCAGCTTCAACTACTCCAAGCGCTTCGAAGTTGAAACTGAAATATTTGGACAATGGGCTCGACAGTATTAATGCTGATAATGTAGAGACGCCAACTATTGATTCAGGTTGTGTTATTGTTAAACCCCCTCCTCTCTCTGAACTAATAAATAAAGATTTTGCAGTGTAAGGAATGTGGCAATATTGGTTCAAAGATGGTTCAAATGTCTCTGAGCACTATGGGACTTAACATCTGAGGTCATCAGTCCCCTAGAACTTAGAACTACTTAAACCTAACTAACCTAAGGGCATCACACACATCCATGCCCGAAGCAGGATTCGAACCTGCGACCGTAGCCGTCGCGCGGTTCCGGACTGTAGCGCCTTTAACCGCTCGGCCATCCCGGCCGGCTGACAATTACAATATTGGTGTGAAGGTAGTTGAGCAGATATGTGCTAGAAGAGGTTGTGCATAAAAATTAAGAATCGTTTGTAATTTTTGTGATATAAGCGAATGTGGTTATACCTGTGGCGTAACTAAACAGAGAGTCTACAACACAAATATTGAACTTCCTTATGCTATGAGGTGTATAGGCAACAGAAGTGCACAATTTTTCTGTACTCTTGTGGACTTACCTCTCCCTACAACGTTTGATAGGTACAATAAAATTATTCTACACACTTAAGAACAAGTAGCAAATGATAGTATGAAAAATGCTCAGCCCGCATCTCGTGGTCGTGCGGTAGCGTTCTCGCTTCCCACGCCCGGGTTCCCGGGTTCAATTCCCGGCGGGGTCAGGGATTTTCTCTGCCTCGTGATGGCTGGGTGTTGTGTGATGTCCTTAGGTTAGTTAGGTTTAAGTAGTTCTAAGTTCTAGGGGACTGATGACCATAGATGTTAAGTCCCATAGTGCTCAGAGCCATTTGAACCAAAAATGCTATTCAGGAAAGTGTAGATATGAATGACAGCAATACATGTACGTCTCCAGACCTGGATGCATCCTGGAAACGAAGAACCCATAGTTCCTTAAATGGTGAAGTGACAGCTACCTCCTTGGACAATTGTAAAACCATTGATGTGGAATGTATTACGACTACTGTCATGGCTGTACTATTGGAACTTGATTAATTTTAGTGGTTATAGTGGAGGCATGCGATCTGTAGGCGTTGTGAGGATATTTCACAGGTCATTGGAGAAATATGATGTGATGTACATCTTACGTAGGACATGGAGAATCAAAAGGGTACCAAAAAGTTTGTGAATCCAAACTTTATGCTGACACAAAAATTGAAAAAAATGGATTGTGTATTGGACATGTCCAGCAAAGGTTAGGTACAAGGCTGAGGAACTTGGAGAGAAATCTGAAGGGAAAAAAATTGGCTGATGGTAAGTGCATTAGTGGACGTTGTCGGATTACAGACGAAGAAACAGACACGTTGCAGTATTATTATGGACAAGCCATAAGACAAATTAAAAATGACCTTGAGGGAATGAAAAACCAAGTATGGGCTGCCTTCTTTCATAAATCTTCAACTCGAAACAAGACGAATATGGACCTGGGATGCATTAGTGCCACGCAAGTTTAGTAGAAAACGTAAGTTTTAACCGTAACTTGAATTTCCCGAAAGTTAAATTATCTCATGTTCTGGTACACTTTCGCTAAAAACTATTAAAGATAGAAAGCTGAAATTTTATATATTGCCTTAAAACACGCTCAACTAAAAAGTAGACTACATCGAAGATAAAATGCTTTTTTGAAGAAAAATCCTGAATTCATTTCCAAAATTTTTGATAATCATAATTAAAATTTTTTGTACCACAATTTATGACAGCATCATCTTTTCAACGGTCTGCTTTAAAGATAATAGCGTAAAGAATCATGTTACACTGTTTAGAAAACTGACAATTTTTCAAGATTTCCCCTGGTATTCACGGACCAGTCCCCTTAAAGAAAGTTTTGTCTGAAATTGCTTTATTTCAGAGTTAAGCAGTAGAGTAGGGGTCACAAGTGCAGCACAAACAACCCGAAATTAATTCTTCTAAAAAACCAACGACACGAAAGGACCCGAAAGTCAACACAACTACTTACTAGCTCTTCATACACACGAAGTGCTGAGTGGTACTGACAAGGGATTTCACACTGACTCTGTATTTCTAGATTTCCAAAAGGAATTTGACACTGTACCACACAACCGGCTTGTACTGAAATTGTGGGCTTATGGAATATCGTCTCAGTTACGTGACTGGATTCGTAATTTCCTGTCAGAGAGTTCACATTTCGTAGCAATTGACGGAAAGTCATCGAGTAAAACAGAAGTAATTTCTGGCGTTCCCTAAGGTAGTGTCATATGCTCTTTGCTGTTCCTCACCTACATAAACGATTTCGGAGACAATCTGAGCAGCCGTCTTAATATTTTGCAGATAATTCAGTCTTTTATTGTCTAGTAAAGTCATCAGAAGATCAAAATAATTGCAAAGCTATATAGAAAAGATATATAAATGGCGCGAAAATTGGTAATTGACTCTAATTAATGAAACGTGTGAGGTCATTCACATGAGTGCTAAAAGGAATCCGTGAAACTTCGGTTACACGATAAATCAATCAAATCTAAAGGCCATAAATTCAAATAAATACCAAGGAATTAGAATTACGAACAACTTAAATCGGAAAGGACACGTAGAAAATGTTGTGGGGAAATCGAACCAAAGACTGCAATATATTGGCAAAACGCTTAGAAAATGTAACAGATCTGCTAAAGAGATTGCTTACAATACATTTATCCGTCCTCTTTTAGAATACTGCTGCGCGGTGTGGGATCATTACCAGATAGGATTGACAGAGTGCATCGAGAAAGTTCAAAGAAGAGCAGCACGTTTTTGCTATCGCGATATAGGGAGAGAGTGTCAGTCAAATGATACAGGTTTTGGGGTGGACATCATTAAAACAAAGGCGTTTTTCGTTGCGGCGGAATCTTCTCACGAAGTTTCAGTCACCAACTTTGTCCTCCGAATGCATAATATTTTATTGACGCTGACGTACATAGAGAGAAACGATCATCATAACAGAATAAGGGAAATCAGAGCTTGCACGGAAAGGCAGATGTGTTCGTTTTTTCTTTGCGCTGGGAAAATCGGGCGCATACTGAAAAAAGCACTGAGCAAAAAGTGTCTTTCGCCCACCCAATAAAACATGGGCATTACTCGAGAGCGTCGAAGATGACCTCGTTTTACGGAAGGCCGGGATGTATCAGATATCGTGCCAATGTGACTAGACATGTATTGGATAAACAGTGCGCACTCTCGATATCGATGACGAGAACATCAGCGGCACACTCCAATGACGTAACCCAACAAGTTGGCGTCGCAGAGCACTGTTTGCTATGGAATACGAACGCACCGGAATTTGAAGCATTACATGGACAGACCCACGTAATGTTACGTAAATTTAAAGTCGCAAAAACAACGGAAAGTACAAACAAGTGGAGTTATCTATTTATATACTATAAAAAACTTCCAAGCCAAATAACTTATGTCAAATTAATTTTGTGAAATGTAATTATTATTTCATAAATAATATTTCAAATATATAACGGCAGTCAGCTTATGGCACATTGTGATAGTTTGTAATACGTTCTTTTGTTTAGAAAATACGTGAAGAGCGTTCCTGCCGGCTATCCCTATCTTTTCTGCTAGCCTTTATACTGATACGACGCACTATAGCTGCGTTCCTTGCGTATCCTCAATTAATGTTTCTTTTCAGTTGACAAATGTGATGTAACTGTCATGTATTAGCTTTAGAACCATTTGTAATTAAATTAATGTAAATTATTTTTAAGTCCCATGAGTTCTCATTTTAACAGTTCTCCTAATAGATTATACGATAGTGAAATGTTTTAATCCTTTGCTGTTACAGCCAACGTCCAACACGAGCTTAACGGATCGTGATGTGGAGACGCAATGGCTGAATACAATTAGTGTTCTGCCATTTATTCGTTTGCAACTTGCTACAGCGTCCCTGAGATTAGCTGCCGATCATCACGAAGCGTTTTGCAAAGCTGAACGCCGCAAGCACGGAACCTTAAATATTGTAAGAAAATGGAACAAATTCAGTCGTCCCTAAGATCTTATTTATTGTGTAGCTACCAGTTTCGGCGCTTCAGTGCTCCATCTTCACGATCCATATGTACGCTACATCAGTGGCCAACATAACTGATTTACGCAGACTATCTCTAACTGTGAAGTCAGCACTCCAGCCATCAACTGCCATCTCAGCTGGTTGGAATGCTGACTTCGCAGCTACAGTCTGTGGAAATCACGCTGGCCACTGTGCAGCCTATATATGGATTGTGATGACACCTTCAGCATCAACTAAGGCCTGAAGAAGGCGCACTGAAGCGTCGAAACTAGTAACTATACATTAAATAAAACCACAAGGGCGGCTGTAGTCGATTCATTTTCTTACTATAGTGGTCGGCCGGCCCCAAGACCTCCAGTCAAAAGGATGGACATATAAGAACCTTAAATGATCTGGATACAGTCTTCAAGCTATGATTCTCTTTCGCCCGTAAATAACAGATACCGGCCCCGCAAAATCGAGGGTGTTATTACACTGAAGATTTAAAAAAAACTGGTACACCTGCCTAATATCGTGTAGGGGCCCCCGCAAAACTGCAGAAGCACCGCAACACGACGTGTCATGGACCCGACTAATGTCTGAAGTAGTGCTGGAGGGAACTGACACCATGAATCCTGCAGGGCCGTCCATTATCCGTAACAATACAAGGTGGAGGAGATCTCTTCTGAACAGAACATTGCAAGGCATCACAGATACGCTCTGGGGAGTTTGATGGCCATCGGAAGTGTTTAAACTCAGAAGAGTGTTTCTCCACGAACCTGAACAGTTCCCTGCTGACATGCAGGGTCGATGGATTCATGAAGATGTCTCCATACCCACTCTCGTCCATCCGCAAGACGCAATTTGAAACGAGACTCGTCTGACGAGGCAACATGTTTCCAGTCATCAACAGTCCAACACCGGTGTTGACGATGCCAGGCGAGGCGTAAAGCTTTCTGTTGTGCAGCCATCAAGAACACACGAGTGGATCTTCGGCTACAAAAGCCCATATCGATGATGTTTCGTTGAATGGTTCGCACGCTGACATTTGTTGATGGTCCAGCGTTGAAATCTGCAGCAATCTGCGGAAGGTTTGCACTTCTGTCACGCTGAACGACTCTCTTCAATCGTCGTTGGTCCTGTTCTCGTAGAATCTTTTTTCCGGACGCAGCGGTGTCGAAGATTTGATGTTTTACCGGATTCCTGATATTCATCGGGAAGATCGCCTCTTCATCGCTACCTCGGAGACGCTGTGTCCCATCGCTTGTGCGCCGACTATAACCTTCGATTCTCATGATTACAGTCTGCCTTTGTAGACTTTGAGAGTAACCTTTTGCTGCCTGTACTTTATCCCTGATACCTCCAGAGTCTCAAAGAATGCGTTAAACTAAACAGTGCTAAAAAATTTCTCCACATCTACAAATAACGTAAATGTAATTTTGTCTTTCTTCAGTCTGTCATTTAAGATACGATGTAGGATCAGCGTTGCCTCGCATTCCTACATTACTTCGGGACCAAAACTGATACTGCCCGAGGTCGGTTTCTTCCAGTCGTTCCGTAATTATGTAAATAAAATGGTTTAGAATACATACAACAAATAACTTAGGAAGTTGCGTGTTAAGTGTTGCTCTAACTTGAAGAGATGGACACAGGACAGAAAATCATTGCGGGTCACATCAAATGAGTCAGAAGATAAGGCTACCGTCGGCTGTCAATTTTATTATGCGAGGCGACTTTATTGCACCGTGTCTGTATGTATATCACATTACTGGCCATTTTCAAATATCTGCGAATACAACACCAAAAAAACAATAAACAGGTGAGACACATTAGTGAACATGATCATGCTTGCATATTACAACTGTTGTTAAATTACTTACAAAGAGTTAATGCCTTACATTTAAAATCTGTTTCGTTCTATGTGTAGGGAGCAAAAGTACACGTCATGCCGTAAAATGAATTTGCAAGGACCAGAAACCCTACTGTTACTATTATTTTCACTTGCATGACGTGTTGTATAATATGTGTTTGTAAGCAGGTTGTGTTGTACAAGTTTGACGAGTGTGGGTGGGAACAAGTGTACAGGGGATAGGCATATAATATGAACAGTGGTAGTAATGGGATGGTTGTATTTGGCGTCAAAAATGTAAGTAAGGCACGTGTCGCGCTGGACTGTACGTGTTCAGTGAGGACTAGGAATCACTGCAGGTTGTTTAACAGTAGTGGACACTTCGTATTTGCATTCAGAGGCCGAGATCGGCGTGCAATGAAAAACCTAACAGAGTTCCAAAGAGGGCAGATTGTGGGGGCCCGATTAGCTGTACCATCACTAAGCAAGACAGCCAACTTATTGAATGTTTCAAGAGAAACTGTTTCAACAGTCGTGACAGACTACACAAAACATCGAAAGGCATCATCGCGCAAACGTAGTAGTGGGCGTAAATCAAAACTAAATGAGTGAGGTCGTCGTACGCTAACACGAATAGTGCCAAAACAGCACAAAACTACGGCAGCTTAAGTGACTGCAGAGCTCAATAGCCATTTTCGAGACGCCGTATCTATCGACACTGTCCGCCGAGAACTCCATAATGGGAATATTCACGGACGAGCTGCTATATCTAAACCATTAGTGACGACAACCAACGCAAAGAAGCGGAAAACATGGGTCAGGAGCATAAATCTTGGACGGCTGATCAGTGGAAACACGTCATATGGTCCGACGAGTTAACGTTTTCGTTGCTTACAACATCGGGCCGGGTTTACGTCTGGAGAATACCAAAAGAAGCTTACAGTCCTGACTGCTTGATTCTAGCGGCTAAGCGTAGAAGTGGAAGTGTGTCGGTGTGGGCATCCATATCATGGTTTTCTGCTAGTCCCACCATTACTCTCAAAGGCCGTGTTAGAGCCAACAGTTATGTGAACAATATTAGGTGATCAGATGCACCCCGTGATTCAAATGTTGTTCCCCAACAGTGATGCCATATTTCACGACGATAATGCACCCATTCACACAGCCAGGACAGTACTATAGTGGTTTGAGGAGCGTGCAACTGAACTGCATTATCGAACCCTTGTGGTCGGTATTGGAACGCAGACTCCGGAGCAGAATGGCGTAACGTTCCACTGGAGACTATATAATCATTATATGCAAGTATTCCAAGAAGAATCGCAGCTGTATTACGGGCAAATGGGGGTCCAACCCCTTGTTAGTAAACCATTCCCAAGTAAGTACAGGTGTTCTCATTATTTTGCCTATCTCTGTATGTCACTAAATAGCTCGAAAATGTGACACCCTCACCACGAACACTGCGTATGTAATATAAAAAACAATTGTAATATGGAAGCACAATGATGTTCACTAATGTTTCTTATCTGTTTACACTCCTTTTGGTGAAATTACATTTTTCCAGAGGGGAAAATGGGCTGAACATTTGAAGTTTGTGTTAGGGAAATCATTTGACTTAGTTCATCCATGCTGTTTAACGCTACAGTGGTGTAATGGTGTAATAGCTAGCATATCTATCTACTGTTTACGAGACCTGTGTTCAACTCCCGGCCGTATATATATAGGGTGTTACAAAAAGGTACACCGAGCGAGGTGGCGCAGTGGTTAGCACACTGGACTCGCATTCGGGAGGACGACGGTTCAATCCCGTCTCCGGCCATCCTGATTTAGGTTTTCCGTGATTTCCCTAAATCGTTTCAGGTAAATGCCGGGATGGTTCCTTTGAAAGGGCACGGCCGATTTCCTTCCCAATCCTTCCCTAACCCGAGCTTGCGCTCCGTCTCTAATGACCTCGTTGTCGACGGGACGTTAAACACTAACCACCACCACCACCACAAAAAGGTACGGGCAAACTTTCAGGAAACATTCCTCACACACAAAGAAAGAAAATATGTCATGTTGACATGTGTCCGGAAATGCTTACTTTCCATGTTAGAGCTAATTTTATTACTTCTCTTCAAATCACATTAATCATGGAATGGAAACACACAGCAACAGAACGTACCAGCGTCACTTCAAACACTTTGTTACAGGAAATGTTCAAAATGTCCTCCGTTAGCGAGGATACATGCATTCACCCTCCGTCGCATGGAATCGCTGATGCGCTGATGCAGCCCTGGAGAATGGCGTATTGTATCACAGCCGTCCACAATACGAGCACGAAGAGTCTCTACATTTGATACCGGGGTTGCGCAGACAAGAGCTTTCAAATGCCCGCATAAATGAAAGTCAGGAGGTTTGAGGCCAGGAGAGCGTGGAGGCCATGGACTTGGTCCGCCTCTACCAATCCATAGGTCACCGAATCTGTTGTTGAGGAGCGTACGAACACTTCGACTGAAATGTGCAGGAGCATGTGTAAAGGCAGCACAGGTAGAGTATCCCGTAAGAAATCATGATAACGTGCTCCATGAGCGTAGGTGGAAGAACATGGAGCCCAATCAGGACATCACCAACAATGCCTGCCCAGACGTTCACAGAAAATCTGTGTTGATGACGTGATTGCACAATTGCGTGCGGATTCTCGTCAGCCCAGGAATGTTGATTGTGAAAATTTACAATTTGATCACGTTGGAATGAAGCCTCATCCGTAAAGAGATGAGGATTGACACATTGTTGGATGAACCATTCGCAGAAGTGTACCCGTGGAGGCCAATCAGCTGCTAATAGTGCCTGCACACGCAACAACTGGTTCTCCCGTAGCACTCTCCATACAGTGACGTGGTCAACGTTACCTTGTACAGCAGCAACTTCTCTGACGCTGACATTAAGGTTATCGTCAACTGCACGAAGAATTGCCTCGTCCACTGCAGGTGTCCTCGTCGTTCTAGGTCTTCCCCAGTCGCGAGTCATAGGCTGGAATGTTCCGTGCTCCCTAAGACGCCGATCAATTGCTTCGAACGTCTTCCTGTCGGGACACCTTCGTTCTGGAAATCTGTCTAAATACAAACGTACCGCGCCACGGCTATTGCCCCGTGCTAATCCATACATCAAATGGGCATCTGCCAACTCCGCATTTGTAAACATTGCACTGACTGCAAAACCACGTTCGTGATGAACACTAACCTGTTGATGCTACGTACTGATGTGCTTGATGCTAGTACTGTAGAGCAATGAGTCGCATGTCAACACAAGCACCGAAGTCAACATTACCTTCCTTCAATTGGGCCAAATGGCGGTGAATCGAGGAAGTACAGTACATATTGACGAAACTAAAATGAGTTCTAACATGGAAATTAAGCTTTTCCGGACACATGTCCACATAACATCTTTTCTTTATTTGTGTGTGTGAGGAATGCTTTTTGGAAGTTTGGCCGTACCTTTTTGTAACACCATATATATATATATATATATGGAAATGGAAAAAAGAACACATTGACAACGGTGAGTCAGACCCACCATACTTGCTCCGGACACTGCGAGAGGGCTGTACAAGCAATGATCACACGCACGGCACAGCGGACACACCAGGAACCGCGGTGTTGGCCGTCGAATGGCGCTAGCTGCGCAGCATTTGTGCACCGCCGCCGTCAGTGTCAGCCAGTTTGCCGTGGCATACGGAGCTCCATCGCAGTCTTTAACACCGGTAGCATGCCGCGACAGCGTGGACGTGAACCGTATGTGCAGTTGACGGACTTTGAGCGAGGGCGTATAGTGGGCATGCGGGAGGCCGGGTGGACGTACCGCCGAATTGCTCAACACGTGGGGCGTGAGGTCTCCACAGTACATCGATGTTGTCGCCAGTGGTCGGCGGAAGGTGCACGTGCCCGTCGACCTGGGACCGGACCGCAGCGACGCACGGATGCACGCCAAGACCGTAGGATCCTACGCAGTGCCGTAGGGGACCGCACCGCCAGTTCCCAGCAAATTAGGGACACTGTTGCTCCTGGGATATCGGCGAGGACCATTCACAACCGTCTCCATGAAGCTGGGCTACGGTCCCGCACACCGTTAGGCCGTCTTCCGCTCACGCCCCAACATCGTGCAGCCCGCCTCCAGTGGTGTCGCGACAGGCGTGAATGGAGGGACGAATGGAGACGTGTCGTCTTCAGCGATGAGAGTCGCTTCTGCCTTGGTGCCAATGATGGTCGTATGCGTGTTTGGCGCCGTGCAGGTCAGCGCCACAATCAGGACTGCATACGACCGAGGCACACAGGGCCAACACCCGGCATCATGGTGTGGGGAGCGATCTCCTACACTGGCCGTACACCACTGGTGATCGTCGAGGGGACACTGAATAGTGCACGGTACATCCAAACCGTCATCGAACCCATCGTTCTACCATTCCTAGACCGGCAAGGGAACTTGCTGTTCCAACAGGACAATGCACGTCCGCATGTATCCCGTGCCACCCAACGTGCTCTAGAAGGTGTAAGTCAACTACCCTGGCCAGCAAGATCTCCGGATCTGTCCCCCATTGAGCATGTTTGGGACTGGATGAAGCGTCGTCTCACGCGGTCTGCACGTCCAGCACGAACGCTGGTCCAACTGAGGCGCCAGGTGGAAATGGCATGGCAAGCCGTTCCACAGGACTACATCCAGCATCTCTACGATCGTCTCCATGGGAGAATAGCAGCCTGCATTGCTGCGAAAGGTGGATATACACTGTACTAGTGCCGACATTGTGCATGCTCTGTTGCCTGTGTCTATGTGCCTGTGGTTCTGTCAGTGTGATCATGTGATGTATCTGACCCCAGGAATGTGTCAATAAAGTTTCCCCTTCCTGGGAGAATGAATTCACGGTGTTCTTATTTCAATTTCCAGGAGTGTATGTGTATGTGTGTGTGTGTGTGTGTGTGTGGTGCAAAAAAGGAACTCTACACCGTAATTGACAGCCTACAGTGGTTTTTAAATGGTTTCATCACTTAGAAGCAACACTGAAGACACGTGAAGAAATTAAGAGTCAGAAGACGGATGAATAGCCGGCCGTTGTGACTGAGCGGTTCTAGGCGCAAAAGTCAGGAACCGCGTTGCTGCTACGGTCGCAGGTTCGAATCCTGCCTCGGGCATGGATGTGTGTGATGTCCTTAGGTTAGTTAGGTTTTAGTAGTTCTAAGTCTAGGGGACTGATGACTTCAGATGTTAAGTCCCGTGGTGCTCAGAGCCATTTGAACCAAGCGATGAAAAAAAAAAGAAAAGATCTGAAGTTAATATAAAATAATAATTTTAGCCACAATATCTTTTGTTGGTGCCTGTCAGTGCTGGAAGTATTCACTTCACTATTCAGTCACTCTGCGTTTAGCCGTGTTATGACGTGCCAGTTGTGAGTTAACGAGCATTTCGTCTCATTCAAATATATGGCCGAAAGAATCGGTCTTCAGGAATTGTGAAACGAACCCTGTAGTCCAGGACCTTGTGCCACAAAGAGCGCAGATTCGTCACGAGATTGGGAAACCGTCTATTGTGCTGAATGAGGCTTAAGCGCTGTAGTGTGTGAGTAAGATAGACGAGAACCTACGTCATAGGGAAACCTCGTAGAAGCCGTTTGTAGCCAGGGAGACGCAGCAAATATGGCCGACCTAAGATTGACCATAAAGAGAAAGATTTATGAAAACTATTTAACTCTGTAGTAATTCAGGAAATGAAGCCACAGTAATTTTAATCTACCATCCTTCATAAGTTTTCATGGTGATCCCAATAAAACTCGAATATTGATCATATCTATAATAGTTTAGGATTTACTGTTAGAGTGAAATTAACAAGTTTTGTAACAAAGACCTGAATGCTAAAATCTGAACGCTTTGGTCGATCATAACAAACGACATTTCATATAGAAGCGCATCATTAAAGTGACAAATGTTGTAAATATTAACTCTGCAACTTTATTTGTTTAAAAGATATAGTAAATTTAAAATATCAGTATTTTCAGTTAAGCATCAGATCATCATTTCTCTGCACAAAACACATTGAACGATGACAGCATGACACCTTATTGAATCATTAGGTAATAGAATATTTGTTGTAAAGTTTAGTGCATAATAGTTACTTCTGTTCTTTATTTATCAGGAAGCACATAGGTCCAAGGCTACTGGCCGTGGCATTCAAAGCTAAGAAGGAAACTGTATTGGTTTTATGTAAAAGAATTTAACATTTATTATGTAGTGGATACTATTGTTATTTTATTTAGATCATGAAAGTGATCATGTTTTGATTTTTTAAATATGTTTAAATGTAAAATGATGTAGAATAAGGTGTAGCCAATCAGATGGACGGCTTCACGGAAGGGAACTGCACTATACAGTTGAGCGACGATGTTCGGCACGCCCGAGACGCGTCCAGAACGGGCACGGAGACAGTTCTGGTCTAGACACCAGAGGGTACAGTTCGGATTGAGACGCGAAAGCGGACAGTCGGTCTTTAGGTAGCTAGGAAGTGAAACGACTTAGAAAATTTCGCTTTGTGTGGTATCGCGGGACTTAGTCTCTGAGCGGTGAGCAGCCGCGCGCCTGGTGGGAACTCTAACTTTTCGCGTAGTTAACGAGGTGGAGTATTGGACTTGTATTTCGCGATGAGATTGTGAATGATCGAACTGTATGAAATGGATATGTGCTCGAGTGTAACAGTAACTCTAAATACGACCACTTTCGCTATTAGTTTGCTTTCTGAATAAACATAATTCTAACCAAATCGCAGCTGTGTAGCCTACATCATTTATGGGTCATTAATGAGGAGGTATTGAATAGAATTGGGGAGAAGAGGAGTTTGTGGCACAACTTGACTAGAAGAAGGGATCGGTTGGTAGGACATATTCTGAGGCATCAGGGGATCACAAATTTAGCATTGGAGGGCAGTGTGGAGGGTAAAAATTGTAGAGGGAGGCCAAGAGATGAATACACTAAGCAGATTCAGAAGGATGTAGGTTGCAGTAAGCACTGGGAGATGAAGAAGCTTGCACAGGATAGAGTAGCATGGAGAGCTGCATCAAACCAGTCTCAGGACTGAAGACCACAACAACAACAACAATTTAGTTCCCGATATTATTATTACTGTTATTATATGTTATATTAACTTTTTATTCCGCAAACTTGCCATCAGCTAGACAATTTAACCAAAGGGTCACAAGCGTCTAATTTAGGGCGTGTAATGTGACACGTGCGGTTCAACCCCTAGAAAAGTTTGAGCCAAGACATTACGACGCAGAGGAACCACATGTGAGCCCGAACGCCTTTGAGATGTTAGCTCGCGCAGTCGAGTCGACGCTAACAGCTCTAAAACTCCCCGGCCTGAGCTGTTTCCACAGGCCCTGATAACAACTACCGCCAGCCTTTGTCTTGGGGCCATTCGCCGTGGACGTAGTGTCAACATGTTGACCGCCTGCTTTCATTTGTCGCTACCTTCTGGGACAGTGCAACTTAGGCAGCCAAGTGTGGGAAGTGTCCGAGGCGTTTCCCTGCCTGCAGTCTGTGTATCTTCCTGGCGTAGGTACCGTAGCGTGCCGAAACTGGCGTCAAAGTGTTGAATAGGAGTGCACGTGTACTGGACGACAGGAAAACGCATTTTTTACGTTGGCGCTGCTAGTGGTTCATCACTAACTCAGTTGATAATCAGATTCAGTCCAGAGGTTGATAGCGGATAGTGGAGGCGTTTGTGTAAGAGAAGAAAAAACTGGTTAGGTTACAACAGACCTGAATGCCAAATAAGTTCTATGAAGTTAACGGTTAAAGGTCGATGAAACGTGGTTATCGGATGATTTCACAGACCCCTGCCTCAGAAACAGCAGTGGCGGAACATTTCAGGAAAAGACTGGAGAAGGTTGCGTCCAAATGTCCAAGCGAACATTGCAGCTTATCAGCTATAGACTGGAAGACTCAAGTGATTAAGACGGGTGCTAGGGGCGGAGAATCGTGTGAAATTTTTCTAAGTGCCATATCCGAAAATTATCGCGATTAGACAGTCAGAGAACCGTCTCTTGAAAGTAACATGCTAAATATCCTGGTCACCAACAGACTTGATCTCTACGACTTATTCAGAGTACAACAGGCAACTAGTGGTCATACGGCCCTTACAGCATCCCTGAATACGGTTGTAAAAAGGATAGATATTTTTAGTTAGCAAGAGCAGTAAACAAGAAAAATTCGTCTCCAGGACAGAAATATTGACCATAAATGGACAAAGTTCATGAGTATTGTACAATATGCCTGCCTGTAGCAAGTATGTGCTGAGCAAAGTTGTGGGGAATGGAGAAGATAGTCCGTAATTCCACAGCCGTGTTAGAAAGTTGTCATGAAGCAAAGAGAGCTTCGCTGCAAATATAGACTTTGCGAAAGCCTCAAAGACAAAAACCGAACGAAGCCAAAGTTAGCGTAAGGAGAGTTACGCGTGCAACCAATTAGATAGCAAAAATTCTGTCTGCTGACTTCACAGAAAAGACCATAATGGTATTGCAAGGGTAGGTAACAGAGAAAAGCCCGAAATACTAAACGCCATTCCCAACACTGTGTCAGTGAGAAATATCGTGTTATGTTACCTCATTTAACTGTCCATGAGAAAGTCAAAATGCTGGACACCGAAATAAGTGTCCACAAGATAGAAAATCAACTGACATCGCCCAACACAGGAAAGACCACTGGAACTCATACGATACAAATATGATTCTAGACATTGTATGCGAAAGAAGTTGCTCCCCTTTTAGCAGCAGTGTGTCATAGGTGACTGAAGGAGCCTTGCTAGAGCAGGAATAAAACTCACACCAATTCCGTGTTCAAGACGGTTCGTATAAGAGATGCACAAAACTATACGCCTATATATCTGAAATCGGTCTCGAAAATTGGTTCAAATGGCTCTGAGCACTATGGGACTTAACTTCTGAGGTCATCAGTCCCCTAGAACTCAGAACTACTTAAACCTAACTAACCTAAGGACATCACACACATCCGTGCCCGAGACAGGATTCGAACCTGCGACCGTAGCGGTGGCGCGGTTCCAGACTGTAGCGCCTAGAACAGCTCGGCCACTTCGGCCGGATAAATCGGTCTCCTGTAGCAATTTGAAACATTTATGGAGACAGAAAATCTACTCTGTAGGAGGAAATACTGCTTCGGAAGCGACGATCGTGTGAAACCCACGTCACTTTGTTCGTCCACCAGAACCAGAAGGCGGTAGGCACCGGCGCACACGTTGTACCGCGTTCCTTGACTACCAGAAGGCATTCGTCTGTTCCGTACTGCCTCCTAATGAACAATGTAAGAGCACACGGAATATGAGACAAGCTGTGTGAGTGGATCGAAGCGTTTGTGGTAAGTAGAATACAGCGCGTCATTCACAACGGAGAGAAATCTTCAGATGTAAAAATAGCTTCTGCGGTGCTGCAAAGGAGTGTTATCGGACCATTGCTTTTCACAGTACGGCAAGAAAGGAAGAATGAATTGATTGTTGGTGTTAATAACGATCATCCTCCTTTACCTCCTCTGCATTACTGCAGATGACGTGTCACTGAGCACATTTGTTCTGTGCATGCAGTACATGTGAAGCGCCTAGTTGTTTCCACTGCGCTGTGTGGAATACGAAGGTTCTGTTATAGTTCACTAGCCTGCTGTCTTCAAGTTGATGTCCCCAGGGCAGAAAACAGCACGCAGGTCGTAGGTTCTGTATCTTGAGGCTCTAACTGACTTTTAGCGAGGTTCTGTTCTGAAATAATGTATCACTTCTTTGGAATGCCACTCGCGTATTTTAATACAGCCACACATGATCTTAATACAACACCTTCTGATACGGCAAAGTACATGATCAAACACAGTGTTTACGAAAATGTATCTTTACACTATTTGTGGCACGTGTCTGTGCCTCATGACTACCGGAATGAATCTTTTAATACTGAATACTGGCAAACACATCCTGGCGCAGACAGCATGACTGTACATCTCGACTACCTAATCCAGAGTGATGAACAGGAACTTAAATAAAAATTGGAAAAATATCCTACGACAGTCAACATGTCTGTTCTTCTCGACTGCCTAATCCAGAGTGACGAACAGCCCGAAACACTTCGCGCGCCATACCAGAAAAGGCGTGACCCGAACGCCTCCGATGTGAATCGTCTGCAATTTCGTCAGTCTTTTGTTTCTGATTTAAATTGTTTTTAATAATTCTAAAATGACTGATTGATAGTCAGCTGTTGAGAGATATTTATATTAAAAAGTGAAGTAATTCAAATGAGTAGTTTAATTAATAATAATAACTATACTTTAACGTTTTGACACCCTCGCTCCGAACACAGCAGCCAATTACAGAGCAGTAGCATTATGCAGGCGGTCTTTCTCACCGAAATGATACCGAATCTAACATCTGTCACAGGTACCTCACATCACATTTCGTCATCTATATACTTCTTGCATCTCCACTGCTCTGGGAACAGCTTCTTGGAGCCTAACATGAAGGCTGAATAAGCCAGAAATATTATAACAGTTTACACAGGGTGTTCAAAAAAGTGTCGAATACTTTGAGAGGTGGTAGTACTCATCGAAACAAGAAAAATAAGGTCTGGAAATGCATACTCTGTTAGATAATTCCAACAGATATAGGTCCGGAAATGAGTAGTTGCTGCGATAAACACGTGTTTACAGGAGATGTTCAACGTGACGTTCATTTATAACAATGCACCCCTTGCGCCCGGCGTAAGGAATGACGCAGCCTTTGAAGTATACCAGGTTGTTGTTCTTCCTGCTGGCACACATACTGAAGACGGGACCCGGTAGTGTCCGCATATCATTGATTGGTGTGTCGTAGACCAGTTTCTTCAAGTGTCCCCATAACCAAAGGTCTGGGGGATTGTGGTCTGGGGAACGAGGAAGCAGAGGTGTGCACCCCCCTCCTCCCCCCTCCCCCCTCCAGCCAATCCAGCGATCCTGAAATGTCTGCGACAGATGTTACGTACATTGTGACAAAAGTGTGCTGGTGCGCCATCATGCATGAACCACGTTTGTATTCGTTGCCGCAATGGCACAGCCTCCAGCAAAGTAGGCAGTACATTGATGAAAAGTCCAGATATACGCCCCCGTTAACCTTTCTGGCAGTACGTATTGGCATATTAATCTACCGCCAACTACGCCTACCCATATATTCATTGAGAATCGGTGTCGGTGCCCACTTTCCAGAACTGCTCGGCAGTTTACGTCTGCCCATACTTACTGGTTATGGAAATTTACAACACCATCTCTTTGAACCCTGCTTCACCGGTAAATACACTACTGGCCATTAAAATTGCTACACCACGAAGATGACGGGCTACAGACGCGAAATTTAACCGTCAGAAAGAAGATGCTGTGATATGCAAATGATTAGCTTTTCAGAGCATTCACACAAGGTTGGCGCCGGTGGCGACACCTACAACGTGCTGACATGAGGAAAGTTTCCAACCGATTTCTCATATAAAAACAGCAGTTGACCGGTGTTGCCTGGTGAAACGTTGTTGTGATGCTTCGTGTAAGGAGGAGAACCCGAAAAGGTTCGACGCTTGGTGCGTGGATCGACAGTTGACCCTCTTCATAATCAAGTGTAGTGCATTGCTTGTAATTAGGTGGAAAGGCCCATTATTCAGCGAGATGTCAGACCGAGATGCATTGGACGAATCCTCAGGAAAGGTAGCAATCATCATTCGACCAACACTCGTATCTTGCTCAGTCTGGGATCCGTAGCAGACAGAACTGTCAGAAGAAACAGAGAAGATTCAAAGCCGAGCAGCACTTCTCCTTACAGGTTCATTTTGTAAGCTCGAAACCATCACGCAAATGCTCAGCCATTTCCAGTTCAAAAAATAGCTCTGAGCACTATGGGACTTAACATCTGAGGTCATGTCCCCTAAACTGCTTAAACCTAACTAACCTAACGACATCACACACATTCATGCCCGAGGCAGGATTCGAACCTGCAACCGTAGCAGTCGCGCGCTTCCGGACTGAAGCGCCTAGAACCGTTCGGCCACAGCGGCGGGCATAATTCCAGTGGCAGACGCTTCAAAGGAGGCGCGGTTCACTGTTTAAGTTCCGAGAGTGTACATACCTGGAAGATGCTTCGTCCTACGTATGTTACAATTTGAACAGAAACAAGACGGCAGTTGTAAGAGTCGAGGGGCATGAAAGGGAAGCAGCGGTTGGGAAGGGAATGAGACAGGGTTGTAGCCTATACCCGATGTTATTCAATCTGTATATTGAGCAAGCAGTAAAGGAAACAAAAGAAAAATCTGGAGTAGGAGTTAAAATCTATGAAGAGGAAATAAAAGCTTTGAGTTTTGTCGACGACAATGTAATTCTGTCAGAGGTAGCAAAGGACTTGGAAGAGCAGTTGAACGGATTGGACAGTGTCTTGAAAGGAGGATATAAGATCATCATAAACAAAATCAAAACGAGGATAATGGAATGTAAACTCCGTCCGTACAGGCCTTGGAAGGCCCAACGTTTCCGACCGGCCGTCTTGTCATCCTCGTCCCACAGGCGGATATGGAGGGGCATGTGGTCAGCACACCGCTCTCCCGTCCGTATGTCAGTTTACGAGACCGGAGCCGCTACTTCTCAATCAAGTAGCTCCTCAGTTTGCCTCACAAGATCTGAGTGCACCCCGCTTGCCAACAGCGCTAGGCAGACCGGATGGTCACCCGTCCAAGTGCTAGCCCAGCCCGAAAGCGGTTAACTTCAGTGATCTGACGGGAACCGGTGTTACCACTGCGGCAAGGCCGTTGGCATAATGGAATGTAGTGTAATTAAATCAGGTGATGCTGAGGGAATTAGATTAGGAAATGAGACACTTAAAGTAGTAGATGAGTTTTGCCACGGGAGCGAAATAACTGATGATGGCTGAAATAGAGAGGACATAAAATGTAGACTGGCGATGGCAAGGAAAGCGTTTCTGAAGAAGAGAAATTTGTTAACATCGATTATAGATTTAAGTGTCAGGAACTCTTTTCTGAAAGTATTTCTATGGAGTATAAAAAAATGGTTCAAATGCCTCTAAGCACTATGGGACTTAACATCTGAGGTCATCAGTCCTCTAGACTTAGAACTACTTAAGCCTAACTAACCTAAGGATATCACACACATCCATGCCCGAGACAGGATTCGAACTTGCGACCATAGCAGTAGCGCGGTTCCGGACTGAAGCGCCTAGAACCGCCCGGCCACAGCGGCCGACCCTATGGAGTATAACCATGTATGGAAGTGAAACATCGACTTAGGGATGAAGTGAATAGAAGCTTTCGAAATGCGGTGCTAGAAAAGAATGCTGAAGATTAGATGGTTATATCACATAACTAATGAGGAGGTACTGAACAGAATTTTGGAGAAGAGGAATTTGTGGCACAAGTTGACTAGAAGAAGGGGGGACACGTTCTGAGGCATCAAGGGATCATCAATTCAGTATTGGAGGGAAGCGTGGAGGGTAAAAATCGTAGAGGGAGACCAAGAGATGAATACATTAAGCAAATTCAGAAGGATGTAGGTTACACTAGTTGTTCGGAGATGAAGAGGCTTGCACAGGATAGAGTAACATGGAGAGCTGTATGAAGCTGGTCTCTGGACTGAACACCATAACAACAACAAAAAAATTTCTGACATTCGAAGTTGCACGGAAGCCTACAGGCAATCGTTCTTCTCGCGAAGCATTCGGGATGGAACAGGTCCAAAATGGCTCTGAGCACTATGGGACTTAACTTCTGAGGTCATCAGTCCCCTAGAAATTAGAACTACTTAAACCTAACCTAACCTAAGGACATCACACACATCCATGCCCGAGGCAGGATTCGAACCTGCGACGGTAGCGGTCGTGCCGTTTCAGACTGTGATGCCCAGAACCGCTCGGCCACTCCGGCTGGCGATGGAACAGGAAAGTGGTGAAACTACACTGGTACACGAGTACCCACCGCCACTCATGATAAGGCGGCTTGCGAAGTATGGACGTAGATGGAGATGTTTAATAGCCAGTAGCACGGGACGCATCACTGCGGAGACAGTAGCTATCGTTTGCTCTTCATCCACCTCTACATACACACTCCACAAGCCATTGTCTACCGTGATGGTGGAGGGTACTTTGTACCATTGCTTGTTTGCTCTCTCCTGTGTCACTCGCAAATGGAGCGAGGGAAAAATGAATCCCTCTCTTCGTTCGTACAAGCCCAAATTTCCCTTTTTTTACCTTAGTCGAGATGGATACTTGGAGACATTAGCATCGTTCGGCACTCTCTCGAAAATGTTGGTTATCTAGTGTAGCTTCTTAATACCGCTTCGTAAAAACACCTTCCGAGATCCAACGTTCTCATATAAGGTTGCGAAGTGTTTCCGTTGCACTAAGCGAACTGACCGTTAAGACATCTAACAGCACACTTGTCACACGCTTTGAGGTTTTCCATTAATCCGTTCTGGTGCGGATCCCAAACACTCGAAAAGTACTTAAGAGCTAGTCGCTCTGTCGCACTGGGTGAGATACTGTTTCTCAAAACTCCTCCAACAAACCATAGCCTTCCCCGCAAATGAATTCGTGACGTCTTTCCGTTTCATGTCTTTTCCGAGCCTTACGCCTAGTTTTCTGATCGACGTGAGAAAGTGAAGTTACATATACTAAGTCTAAAACTTTGCTTCCACCGTTTTTCTCGATGTTCGGGGCTTTATTGTGAAAAACGTACAAAAAAATTATGATTCATAGTATTGGCCATCGCTGGCCACTACATTTTCCGATCTTTCAGACAGCATACGAATGCCGTGGCTGAAGAACTTGTGGAGATCCATGTATCGATTCAATTTTGCGCTTGTTCATATGAACGGAAGTGCCGGTCAGCCAGACTGTATGCCTCTGATCGAAAAAGCAACGTATGAAGAGTACGGCGGGAGGGATAGGACTTATCACTTCAATGTTTCCATGTATATTTTGACGGGTTTTGCGATATGCTGCAAAATTACCTTCACGTGTCTATCGCTGTATTGTACCCGTTTGTGTTTCAGTGCTGGTCTCGAACGCGTCAGCTGCTTTCGATAATGATGTCCTGTGACTGTCTCCGTCTGTTTCAGTAGCTGCGAAAACAGTCTGTCTTCCACCGCCTTGCCGGTCTCCGACATCAAAATCACCGTTCTTAAGGCGTTGAAAACATTCTCTGCACGTTCTTCCACTAACAGTTCCCCCACCATTGGTCTTACCCAGCATTTTAAGAGCCACAGCCGCAGATTTCTTCATGGTAAAGCAGAAAATTAAAACTTCCCGCAAATGGCGAGAAATGGATACATAAGTTGACGTACTTAATCGAGAATAATCTTATGATGCAATCACAAATCGACTAATATTTTTATGGCATTATGTTTAAAGACGCCTAAGCTTATTATGTTACACGTATCATCAACCACCCGAACCCCACTTGCCGCTACTGCTGTCTATTGCAAAACGGCGGAAGCAAAGTTGTAGACCTAACAGTTAATAAAGTTTTCCAACATTAGAGGACTGTTCCTCCTACCCATCCGCATAACTTAAATTGATGCACCTTTGAAACAAGCTACTAGTCACTCCACCAAACAGAGATTCCGTCCAAGTCATCCTGAATCCCCCTACGCTCACTCAACGCCGTCAGCGAGCGACCTCAGTTCGTACTACGGGCCTCATCGTTTATGTACATAGAGAACAGGAGCTGGCCTGCCGCCCTTCCTTGGGTCACTCCGGACGTTATCTTAGTATCTGGGACACTCGTCGTCCACGACACCTACATCTACACCCACACTCATCAAGCCACCTTACGGTGTGCGGCGAAAGGTACTTCTGATACCACAAACTGATCACCCCTTCCCTGTTCGACTCATGAAAAATAGTTGTTGGTAAGTCCCAGTATCAGCTCTAATTTCTCGAAGTTTTCGTCGTGGTCATTTCGAGACATTGCTACACCAAGAAGAAATGCAGATGATAAATGGGTATTCATTGGACAAATATATTACACTAGAACTGACATATTACATTTTCACGCAATTTGGGTGCATAGATCCTGAGAAATCAGTACCCAGAACAACCACCTCTGGCCGTAACAACGGCCTTGATATGCCTGGGCATTGAGTCAAACAGGGCTTGGATGGCGTGTACAGGTACAGCGGCCCATGAAGCTTCAACACGATACCACAGTTGACCAAGAGTAGTGACTGGGGTATTGTGACGAGCCAGTTGCTCGGCCACCATTGACCAGACGTTTTCAGTTGGTGAGAGATCTGGAGAATGTGCTGGCCAGGGCAGCAGTCGAACATTTTCTGTATCCAAAAAGGCCCGTACACGACCTGCAACATGCAGTCGTGCATTATCCTGCTGAAATGTAGGGTTTCGCAGGGATCGAATGAAGGTTAGAGCCACGGGTCGTAACACATCTTAAATGTAATTTCCACTGTTCAAAGTGCCGTCAATGCGAACAAGAGGTGACCGAGACGCGTAACCAATGGCACACAGTACCATCACGCCGAGTGATACGCCAGCATGGCGGTGACGAATACACACTTCCAATGTGCGTTCACCGCCATGTCGCCAAACACGGATGCGACCATCATGATGCTGTAAAAAGAACCTGGATTCATCCGAAAAAATGACGTTTTGTCATTCGTGCACCCAGGTTCGTCGTTGAGTACACCATCGCAGGCGCTCCTGTCTCTGATGCAGCGTCAAGAGTAACCGCAGCCACGGTCTCCGAGCTGTTAGTCAATACTGCTGCAAACGTCGTCGAACTGTTCGTGCAGATGATTGTTGTCTTGCAAACGTCTCCATTTGTTGAGTCAGGGATCGAGACGTGGCTGCACAATCCGTTACAGCCATGCGGATAAGATGCCTGTCCTCTCGACTGCTAGTGATACGAGGCCGTTGGGATCCAGCACGGCGTTCCGTATTACCCTCCTGAACCCACCGATTCCATATTCTGCTAACAGTCATTGGATCTCGACCAACGCGAGCAGCAATGTCGTGATACGATAAACCGCAATCGCGATAGGCTACAATCCGACCTTTATCAAAGTCGGAAACGTGATGGTACGCATTTCTCCTCCGTACACGAGGCATCACAACAACGTTTCACCAGGCAACGCCGGTCAACTGCTGTTTGTGTATGAGAAATCGGTTGGAAACTTTCCTCATGTCAGCACATTGTAGGTGTCGCCACCGGCGCCAACCTTGTGTGAATGCTCTGAAAGCTAATCATTTGCATATCACAGCATCCTCTTCCTGTCGGTTAAATTTCGGGTCTGTAGCACGTCATATTCGTTGTGTAGCAATTTTAATGGCCAATAGTGTATATATATATATTCACTTATGACATTTGTTATTAACAATCAGAACGAATTCAAAAGTAATACCAGTGTACATGGCTACAACAGTAGGAGAAAGGATGATCTTCACTACTCAAGGTTAAATCTAACTTTGGCTCAGAAAAGGGTAAATTATGCTGCCACAAAAGTCTTTGGTCACTTACCTAATACCATAAAAAAAGGTTCAAATGGCTCTGAGCATTATGGGACTTAAGGTCATCAGTCCCCTAGAACTTAGAACTACTTAAACCTGACTAACCTAAGGACACCACACACGTCCACGCCCGAGGCAGGATTCAACCTGCGACCGTAGCGGTCGCGCAGTTCCAGACTGAAGCGGCTAGAACCGCTCGGCCACTCCGGCCGGCTAATAGCATGAAAAGTCAGATAGACATATAGCATTTAAAAGGAAATTAAAAGAATTTCTTAATGGCGACTCCTTCTACTCATTAGATGAATTTT
The DNA here is from genome assembly GCF_023864345.2 of Schistocerca serialis cubense. Lineage (NCBI taxonomy): Eukaryota > Metazoa > Arthropoda > Insecta > Orthoptera > Acrididae > Schistocerca > Schistocerca serialis. The sequence continues at coordinate 112,803,553 of NC_064641.1, read as the reverse complement.
TGGATATAGTAAGTGGGTAATTTCCCCAACGCCCACTAAAAAAATAAAAAAAAATTAAGTGTCACGTAATATTTTGTGTAGTGTAATATCTTGTATAGACACCTTTTATTAATCTGACACGTTCCACATCATTATGAAGTGTCGTATTCATGATCTATGGAACAAGTACTAATCTAATCTAATCTAATCTAATCTAAACTGATGCGCCAAAGAAACTGGTATAGGCATGCGTATTCAAATACAGAGAAATGTAAACAGGCAGAATACGGCACTGCGGTAGGCAACGCCTATATAAGACAACAAGTGTCCGGCGTAGTTGTTAGATCGGTTACAGCTGCTACAATGGCAGGTTGTCAAGATTTAAGTGAGTTTGAACGTGGTGGTGTAGTTGGCGCACGAGACATGGGCCACAGCAACTCCGAGGTAGCGATGAAGTGCAGATTTTCCCGTACGACCATTTTATGAGTGTACCGCGAATACCAGGAATCCGGTAAAACATCAAAACTTCGAAATCGCTCCAGCCGGGAATAGATCCTGCAAGAACAGGACCAACGACGACTGAAGAGAATCGTTCGATGTGACGTAAGTGCAACCCTTCCGCAAATTACTGGAGATTTTAGTGCTGGACCATCAACAAGTGTCATCGTGCTAACCATTCAACTAAACATCATCGATATGGGCTTTCGGAGCCGAAGGCCCATTCGTGTACCCTTGATGACTGCACATCCCAGATCTTTACACCTCACCTGGACCCGTGAACACCGACATTGACCGGAAATATGTTGCCTGGTCGGACGAGTCTCGTTTCAAATTGTATCGAGCGGATGGACGTGTACAGGTTTTGAGACAACCTCATGAATCCATGGAACCAGCATGTCAGCAAGGAACTGTTAAAGGTAGTGGAGGCTCCGTAATGGTGTGGGGCGTGTGCAGTTGCAATGATATGGAACCCCTGATACGACTAGATACGTCTCTGACAGGTGACACGTACGTAAGCATTCTGTCTGATCACCTGCATCCATTCGTGTCCATAGTGCACTTCGACGGACTTGGGGAATTCCAGCAGGACAATGCAACACCCCACATGTCGATTAATGCTACAGAGTGGCTCTAGGAACACTCTTCTGAGTTTAAACACTTCCGCTGGTCGCCAAACTCGCCAGAAATGAATATTATTGAGCATATCTGGAATGCCTTGCAACGTGCCCCATGGCACACTTACGGACTTATGGACAGCTCTGGTGTCAATTGTCTCCAGCACTATTTCAGACATTAGTCGAGTCGATGCCACGTCGTGTTGGCGTACTTCTGCGTGATGGCGGGTACCGTACACGATATTATGCAGGTGTAATATTGGGTCCTATACTAGGTAAGCTCTTCTGTTTTTTCACTAAACGGTAGTGTGAGACGGTGTCAAGGGTCTTCAGGAAGCCGAGGAACACGGCATCAACCTGAGCGCCGTTGTCTGCGGTACTGTGGATCTCATGGAGGAATAGACCGAGCTGAGTTTCTAAGGATCTCTCTTTGTAGAATCCGTGATGTTTTTTGTAGATGAGATTTCTTTTCTAAAAACAATTCTTTACCCTAAAACATGTTCAATAATTATACAAAAATGTGACGTCAACATTATAGATCTATAATTATGTGCGTCTGTCTTTCGACACTTCTTGAAAACGGGAATGACGTGCGCTTGTTTTCAGTAGCTAAGTACCCTTCGTTACTCCAATAAACTACGGCGAACTGCTGTTAGAAGGAGACCATTTTCTTTCGTGTTATATTTACAGAATTTTACAGGTAGCTCATTTGGCCCCGATGGCTTTCAGTTACTAAGCTATTACTGTTGCCTTTATATTCCGCGATCGGTTATCTCAGTGTCTGCCAATTCGACATTCGTACGTTGACATAAAGGAGGGACCGTACTACAATATTCCACGGTGAGACGATTTCGGAAGACCGAATTCAGTATTTCAACCTTCTCTCTGTCATTTTCCGTTTCGATGTCAGTATGGTCACTGAGCAACTGAATAGATAATTTCGAAGATTTATGATAAAGTAAGTGAAGTTTTCGCTTTTCGCTTCGTTCCTACATGATAGGGAATTAAAAGTGGCCCGGACGAAAAGGTACGGTTGGAAGTGAATTTGTGCCAGTATTAACGGAGTAGGAAAAGACCTACAATTACTTAAACTTTCAGTAGTGTGGAGCAGCTACGCACACAGCCGACCGAACCGTGGAGCGCATTATACAATCTTCACGCCTGACAGAATTGTTAGCAGAGGTCAGTCTGATCGCGGCCCTAGCTGGTCAGCCAGGTCACCTGATCTGTCAGTGTCCGGTTTCTTCGTGTGGGGAGCCCTCAAGTCTAAGGTGTATCGCAACAATACTCATGGTCTTCAAGAACATTTCGGACGGGACTGCAGCAATTCCATCAGTCCAGCTTCGATCCGCCTACAGAAACTTGCTGATCAGGGTACAGAAATGCCAAGAGATGAATTGTGACACTTTCAACATCTGCTATAGTCAGGGTAGTACTGTATTTCCTTTGCTCTGTTGTGTTTCTTTGTACTCTGAAACCATGTTGTCGGGGCCACATTTATTTGCTCCAAAGTGTAGATATGATGCCTAATGTTGCTGACAGTTATTGAAATTCCAGTCCACCTTTTACTTGCACTAAAAGGACGACAGGACATTCGTTGTATAGCTTCCACGAACTAATAGCACCAAGAGTGATATTTATATCAATACCATTAAATTAAAACAAAAATAAGAATACATCGATTACTTTGCAAATGCGTTATCTTGGCAAAAGCTGGGTCCAGATTTCTAATCCGAAATCGAATGGTATTGTTTGATGTACATACTATTTTTTCATTCGGTTTTTATTTTGGTAAGCTAACAGCATTTTTTTAGTTTCAGTCCCTCTACTGTTCTGTTAACTTCGTTCAGCAAACAACTTATAAAAGTGACGTCCGTGGGTAGAGCACCTGACCCTCTATGAGGGATTCTGGTTTCTGTTATGAGGCGCTGAACCATTCAGGAAATTGGCGTTCAGCTTAATTTAAGAGTGTATGACACGTAAGCTGAATTGAGAATCATTTCATTATTATGATGCATGGCTTGCTTGGCGTATGACGTCACGAAGCAGCCTGCGTTGGATGTGTAACAGCCAGCTCCCAGCAAAGGAAAACACGTACCGGACGTGTTGTGGCGCTAACGTTTGTGTTACTATTCATCTGTGTAATCAAAGCACCCACATATCATCGAGCTATGTGCAAGAATAATTTTTGTCCTCTGCTGCCAGACTGTGCTACACGTTACGCAAAAGTCGTACTTGAAATAAGTCTGTACCTGATTGATTCACATAGATCCACCAAATGATGGGTGTATAATTCTGCAGAGCGCGTCGTGAATAGTTACTGTTAATTTAGTTTCAATTGATATCCATAACGGTATCGGCAAAGCCTAACCTCAAATTTTCGCATTTAAAAGTACACACAACGTTTCTTTTGCGTTGTTAATTGGTAACATATCGCCGAAAATGCTTAACGTGTGAAGGGAAGTTGTGAACCGGCACTTATAGACAAACCAACGATATCATAGATGAAAATGGGAAGTATACCTTTGGAAAGTTGTAGTTTTGCGGCTCCACGTGTTTTTTGCCGTGGCTGATGTTATATATGCCATATAGACGTTGCGTAGAGCTCAGTGTTGCAGTACACGGGACACCTGATAACGGTGTGTTGTGTTGTGCAGTGGAGTGACGATAAGTTATGTTACAGACACGTTGCTGGCGAGATAGTGTATCGGAATACGTGCCGCACATTCTGACAGCTGGAGGGGGCCTCAGTTCGAAAGTGACGCTTCATTCTCTGTACTCGCAATACAGAAACAACCGGGAAGGAGATCTCGAAGATACACGGTCCTTGCCAGCACTTTAACATTCCAGAGCGAGTGAATCCTAAGAAAGTTGTTGTAACGACTACCGATCCAAATGTGCTGAATTATGGATGGCAGAGAGAGAGAGAGAGAGAGAGAGAGAGAGCGGAGGGAGAAGAGAAGAGAGAGAGAGAGAGAGGCACAGACACGGGGAAAGAGAAAGAGAGAGAGAGAGAGAGAGAGACAGGGACTGTTCATACACAAACGATTTGGCGGGGCAGAGTCAGCCGGACTAGCAGACAGTTCGCTAGCGATACTGCTGCCCGCAGGAGAATGTCTTCGTTGGACGATCGTAAGGAGATGCGGACAGACTTGAACAAAATGCCTAATTGATGAGAAAATAGCAGCCCACATTAGATGTAGATAAAAACAGTTTAACGCTAACAGCAAAGGGAAGAACCCGACGGTGAAGTCTGGCACCCGGTGCGGAGTTTTAACTTGTCCCCCCCCCCCCCCCCATCCACACCAACCTCAGAAAAATATCAAGTAACGTTTTTTAGGGGGATGTATGCGAAATTGCAATACTCTGAAGAAAACATTGTAGAATCCAAGCTTTTCAAGACAATATAACTAAACTGGAGATAGTTGTTAAGAAATATTATGTGCGTACACACAAAATTTTCATGCTTATTGACGTGATACCGTTTTAATTATAAACAAATGAAATTTTCCATCGAGATGAATACAAACGTTCCTTTTTTCGAGCCGGCCGAAGTGGCCGTGCGGTTAAAGGCGCTGCAGTCTGGAACCGCAAGACCGCTACGGTCGCAGGTTCGAATCCTGCCTCGGGCATGGATGTTTGTGTTGTCCTTAGGTTAGTTAGGTTTAACTAGTTCTAAGTTCTAGGGGACTAATGACCTCAGCAGTTGAGTCCCATAGTGCTCAGAGCCATTTGAACCATTTGAACCTTTTTTCGAAAGATCTATCAGAACGAAATCAGTGCCTTTTTGTACAAGGTTTAATGTAACATTATTACAAATAGGTGTGCAACAGACTTTTGATATCTCCTTTTGCTGGATTTTTACGGCTCTCCGAATATCTCTGAAAAAATTGCAACAAATTTTAGGGTTTTCCTCTGACATAAATGCCATAATATTGCAGTAAATGAAAATTCCTTCCACAGAATGTTTCACTACAGTATTGACTAATTGCATGTCAAATTCAAATAATGTTACGTCTGTGGTTTGTGAGGAAAAGGTACATGAAGTCTCGAAAAACGTAAGCTGCGGAAGATCTGAACCAAAGATTTGTCACTGTTTGTGTTAGACCATACCTTATCTGGGTCAACTGGTGTAAAACATACGCATACTCCTCTACATCCTCAGGGAAACTTTTGTTGTGACTTGGCAAGACAGCCAAGCCACTATGAGGTAGCCGAAAGGCACGCGTTTAAGCTCACGCAGGCTGGCGTGAGGTCTGGAACAGTTAAAGGAGTTGAGTCTAGTAAAAAAAGTACGTAGCTTCTGGAATGCTTAACTTTAATCCATACTTGGTGAACATCGGTCTGACGGTACATGCATCACAAGATAAATAGCAAATGATAATGGCGCCTTGCTAGGTCGCAGCAAATGACGTAGCTGAAGGCTATGCTAACTATCGTCTCGGCAAATGAGAGCGTAATTTGTCAGTGAACCATCGCTAGCAAAGTCGGCTGTACAACTGGGGCGAGTGCTAGGAAGTCTCTCTAGACCTACCGTGTGGCGGCGCTCGGTCTGCAATCACTGATAGTGGCGACACGCGGGTCCGACGTATACTAACGGACCGCGGCCGATTTAAAGGCTACCACCTAGCAAGTGTGGTGTCTGGCGGTGACACCACAACTTTTATGTGTTTGTCTTCTTGCCTTAACCTGATTTTTTAAACGGAGTAGCAGTAATGTCAGGTCCATCAATTCTCTTCTGTTAAGCAATTGTTTTCTTGACCGCGGAGACGTCTTCTTTCATTATTACTGAGCTAGTTTTGAAGCTGTGTTTATGGCACTGAGAAGAACGACACTTCCTAAACATTTTACACACGTTACTGAAACGAGGCATGCTGCAGATTGTAACCATAGATCTACACACAACTTTCGTAAAAGTTACTCCTTTGAAACCACTCGCAAACGAACACCGTAAACAAAAAAATACGATATCAGTGGCAAAGTCCTTTACATGTACCGTGTAAACATCCACCGCATTGCGATTGCGCAAAACTATAAAAAACCGCCCCAGGAATAAATATTACGAGAAGATACGGAACAAGAAGGGGTGTGCCCCGTGAAAGTTTTTGTCAGTTATCATTTTTATTACACTTAGGAGTGGAACTGGGACGTAATATTCAGGAATTGTAATTTCAATACCGTGTAGTAAATAAAGAGCCAATAAAAGTTTTTCAAACTTTCGGTCGCTTTCACGTACGTCCCCCCTTAATACAAGCAAGCACATTACAACGTTAACAGTTTTGTAACCAGTTTTCACAAATGGAAACAAATTAGCAAACTGTGTTTTAATTAATAACACAGTTTAAGTTATTGGGAATGAAGCAGCACTAACAGCAAGCTATCTTCTCACTGATAGGTGACTTTAACATGAAGCTTGGAATCTCGTCCTTCTAACATTTTCTGACGCAAATTTTGAAATTACGTCATCACAATCGATACCATTAGCTACACTACTATGAACTGAAAAAATTGCCAAACTATAACATCGTGGTTCACTCATGGTGGACCTAAGATACACTGAAGTGCCAAAGAAAGCATGTACACTCCTGGAAATGGAAAAAAGAACACATTGACACCGGTGTGTCAGATCCACCATACTTGCTCCGGACACTGCGAGAGGGCTGTACAAGCAATGATCACACGCACGGCACAGCGGACACACCAGGAACCGCGGTGTTGGCCGTCGAATGGCGCTAGCTGCGCAGCATTTGTGCACCGCCGCCGTCAGTGTCAGCCAGTTTGCCGTGGCATACGGAGCTCCATCGCAGTCTTTAACACTGGTAGCATGGCGCGACAGCGTGGCCGTGAACCGTATGTGCAGTTGACGGACTTTGAGCGAGGGCGTATAGTGGGCATGAGGGAGGTCGGGTGGGTGTACCGCCGAATTGCTCAACACGTGGGGCGTGAGGTCTCCACAGTACATCGATGTTGTCGCCAGTGGTCGGCGGAAGGTGCACGTGCCCGTCGACCTGGGACCGGACCGCAGCGACGCACGGATGCACGCCAAGACCGTAGGATCCTACGCAGTGCCGTAGGGGACCGCACCGCCACTTCCCAGCAAATTAGGGACACTGTTGCTCCTGGGGTATCGGCGAGGACCATTCGCAACCGTCTCCATGAAGCTGGGCTACGGTTCCGCACACCGTTAGGCTGTCTTCCGCTCACGCCCCAACATCGTGCAGCCCGCCTCCAGTGGTGTCGCGACAGGCGTGAATGGAGGGACGAATGGAGACGTGTCGTCTTCAGCGATGAGAGTCGCTTCTGCCTTGGTGCCAATGATGGTCGTATGCGTGTTTGGCGCCGTGCAGGTGAGCGCCACAATCAGGACTGCATACGACCGAGGCACACAGGGCCAACACCCGGCATCATGGTGTGGGGAGCGATCTCCTACACTGGCCGTACACCACTGGTGATCGTCGAGGGGACACTGAATAGTGCACGGTACATCCAAACCGTCATCGAACCCATCGTTCTACCATTCCTAGACCGGCAAGGGAACTTGCTGTTCCAACAGGACAATGCACGTCCGCATGTATCCCGTGCCACCCAACGTGCTCTAGAAGGTGTAAGTCAACTACCCTGGCCAGCAAGATCTCCGGATCTGTCCCCCATTGAGCATGTTTGGGACTGGATGAAGCGTCGTCTCACGCGGTCTGCACGTCCAGCACGAACGCTGGTCCAACTGAGGCGCCAGGTGGAAATGGCATGGCAAGCCGTTCCACAGGACTACATCCAGCATCTCTACGATCGTCTCCATGGGAGAATAGCAGCCTGCATTGCTGCGAAAGGTGGATATACACTGTACTAGTGCCGACATTGTGCATGCTCTGTTGCCTGTGTCTATGTGCCTGTGGTTCTGTCAGTGTGATCATGTGATGTATCTCACCCCAGGAATGTGTCAATAAAGTTTCCCCTTCCTGGGACAATGAATTCACGGTGTTCTTATTTCAATTTCCAGGAGTGTATATTCAAATACAGAAATATGTAAACAGGCAGAATACGGCACTGCGGACGGCAACTCCTATATAAAACAAGTGTCTGGCGCATTTCTTAGATCGGTTTCTGCTGCTACAATTGCAGGTTATCAAGATCTGAGTGAGTTTGAACGTGGTGTTATAGTGGGCGCACGAGCGATGGGACACAACATCTCCGAGGTAGCGATGAAGTGGGGATTTTCACAGACAACCATTTCACGAGTGTACCGTATCAGGAATCCGGTAAAACATCAAATCTCCGACATCGCTGCAGCCGGAAAAGGTCCTTCAAGAATGGCACCAACGACAACTGAAGAGAATCGTTCAATGTGACAGAAGTGCAACCCTTCCGCAAAATGCTGCAGATTTCAGTGCTGGGCCATCAGCAAGTGTCAGCGTGCGAACCATTATCGAAACATCATCGACATGGGCTTTTGTAGTCGAAGGTCCATTCGTGTACCCTTGATAACAGAACGACACAAAGCTTTACGCTTCGCTTGGGCCCGTCAACATCGTCATTGGACTGTTGATGACTGGAAACATGCTGATTGATCGGAGGAGTCTCGTTTCAGATTGTATCGAGAGGATGGACGTGTACCGGTATGGAGACAACCTCATGAATCCATGGACCCTGCATGTCAGCAGGGGACTGTTCAAGCTGCTGGAGGCTCTGTAATGGTGTGGGGCGTGTGCAGTTAGAGTGATATGGGACCTCTAATACGTATAGATACGACTCCGACAAGTGACACGTACGTAAGCGTCCTGTGGGATCTCATGCATCCATTCATGTCCATTGTGCATTCCGACGAACTTGGGCAGTTCCAGCAGGACAATCCGACACCCTAAAGGTCCAGAATTGCTACAGAGTGGCTCCAGGAACACTCCTCTGAGTTTAAACACTTCCGCCGCCCACCAAAGTGCCCAGACATGGACATTACTGAGAATATCTGGGATGCCTTGTAGCGTGCTGTTCAGAAAAGAGATCTCCAACCCCTCGTAATCTCACGGATTTATGGACATCCCTGCAGGATTCATGGTGTCAGTTCCCTCCAACACTACTTCAGACAGTGGTCAAGACCTTTTCACGTCGTGTTGCGGCTCTTCTGCGTGCTCGCGGGGGTCCTACACGATATTAGGGAAGTGTACCAGCTTCTTTGGCTCTTCAATGCATCTCTCCGTACACAAAACTTCATCGTCCTAGGTGTCGTTGTACCGTGGGCGTATGGTGATGTCTTGACTAGTAGCAAAGCTTTAAAAAAGAAAAGAGAAAGTGAATTGTTTCTACGAAAAGCAAATGAATTTATCCTCAGTTGTCCATTGCTCAGAACTAAGATTAGCGTGAATCTATACATAAAACATCCCACCATTTAAACAAATTGGTGTAAAACATTGAAATGTATGTGACCTTTCCTTGTTCGAACCTGTGATCTCTATACCCGCAGTAAGTTGCGCTACCCGTTGCTCCATGAACTTCTGCTCCGAGATTTGCCTCTGCTGAGTGTCTTCTATAGAGCAAATCAGCACTAAGATATGCCAAAAAAAAGAGAGAGAGAGTGAGAGAGAGAAAAGAAATTGGTTTGAGTCATAGTTCATGACTAATAGTCGACAGTATAGTTGTAGTATACAGATCCATTTGCGAAAGTAGTACAATTCCTTAGTTTTTTAATAATGCACATATCGCCGCTGTAAATGGGTGGAGCATAAACGCATTAACTTTCGGAAGGTTTGCACTATCAGCGTTTAGAAAATTTCTTACTATTGTCACTTAAAACTTGTAATTATGTTTTCCGTCATTAAATAGCTAAGTTTTTTTACGTAAAAATCTGGTAACTTCGACTAACATTCATATAACACACATCAACTTCGTCCTACTCCTAGTCTGTGGCGTCACGAGAGCTTCAGCCACTAAGAGAGCGTTTTCGACCACGTGATCACATCGTGATATTTAATGTGATTTCTGGAATTTTGCCGGCGTATTTCTTCTTCAGTAGTTTTCGGGTTTGCTGCCGGACCCCATCAACATTCTGCCACATTTCAGCCCAGAGATGTCCGTACATAAGACGTGCCTCAGCTCTCTTCAGTACTTCGTCTACTCACCTGAGGATGGCCGGACGTCTCTGGGCCGAAATATCGTGGCAGAATGTTGATGGGGTCCGGTTGCAAACCCGAAAATTACTGGAAGTGATATTTAATGATTTTTAAGCTTTAATATTATATAAATATCATATATTTCGTAAGAATATTAGCCGTAAATGTTATTTGAATGTCATAATCAGAATAACAACAGTCCGAACCATATTTTTAACGTTGGAAAATATCCTACTGTTCTTCTCGCGTACCAATTCACGAATCGAACAGGGATAGGAGGAAATTTGTCAGATGTACGCACAGCCATGTACCGCAAATTGGCTCGTGGAGTATTGATGTAGATGTAGAAATTATCAGTTTTTTCATTGGTGAACGAAATTTCCAGTTTGGTTACTTTTTCTCGAAACTTGTATTATTGCTTTCACAAGTTACATAATTTCACGTTCTGAACTCTGTTTTATGACAACTGTTTTGTAATGAAGCGTTACGTTGTTGAGTAAACATTTCGATATCCTTAATCGACTTTGATTCGACCAGGAACCGTTGTGTACAGCGACTGTGGACCATAAGGAAGGACAGGCACACAGCAGTCAGTCGCAGTTCCATTAGTTTTTATTACTCTTGCAAATCTAGATTTCGGCTATAAATAGCATCACACTTCAACAGAGTCACGGCGGTTCCTGTCACCGTATGTCCTTACGGGTGAATAGGCAGAAGGCTGAAATTTCCATTTAGTTTCTACGTAATCTTATTTGTACTAAATTCTCTTGATGTACTATCTGTTTAACTCAATATAAAAGCCTGAGCTTTTGGCAATATCCACCACTTACCTACTTACTGACCCTACGAATATGTTAGAAAACAGATTAAGGAAAGGCAAACCTACGTTTCTAGCATTTGTTGACTTAGACAAAGCTTTTGACAATGTTGACTGCAATACTCTCTTTCAAATTCTGAAGGTGGCAGGGGTAAAATGCAGGGAGCGAAAGGCTATTTAAAATTTGTACAAAAACCAGATAGCAGTTATAAGAGTCGAGGGACTTGAAAGGGAAGCAGTGGTTGGGAAGGGAGTGAGACAGGGCTGTAGCCTATCTCCGCTGTTATTCAATCTGTATATTGAGCAAGCAGTAAAGGAAACAAAAGAAAAATTTGGAGTATGAATTCAAATCTATGGAGAAGAAATAAAAATTTTGAGGTTCGCCGATGACATTGTAATTCTGTCAGAGACAGTAAAAGATCTGAAAGAGCTGTTGAACGAAATGGACAGTGTCTTGAAAGGAGAGTATAAGATGAACATCAACAAATGCAAAACGAGAATAAGGGAATGTAGTTGAATTAAATCGGGTGATGCTGCGGGAATTAGATTACGAAATGAGACGCTTAAAGTAGTAAATGCATATTGCTATTTGGAGAGCAAAATAACTGATGATGGTCGAAGTAGAGATGATATAAAATGTAGACTGGCAATATCACGGAAAGCGTTTCTGAAGAAGAGAAATTTGTTAACATCGAGTATAGATTTAAGTGTCAGGAAGTCGTTTCTGAAAGTATTTGTATGGAGTTTAGTCACGTATGGAAGTGAAAGATGGACGATAAATAGTTTGGGCAAGAAGAGAATAGAAGCTTTCGAAATGTGGTGCTACAGAAGAATGCTGAAGATTAGATTGGTAGATCACATAACTAATGATGAGGTATTGAATAGAATTGGAGAGAAGAGAAATTTGTGGCACAAGTTGACTAGAAGAAGGGATCGGTTGGTAGGACCTATTCTGAGTCATCAAGGAATCACCAGTTTAGTACTGGAGGGCAGCGTGGAGGGTAAAAATCGTAGAGGGAGACCAAGAGATGAATACACTAAACAGATTTTGAAGGATGTAGGTTGCAGTAGGTACTGGGAGATGAAGAACCTTGCACAGGATAGAGTAGCATGGAGAGCTGCATCAAACCAGTCTCTGGAGTGAAGACCACAACAACAACCTCCATGAGGCAAGCAAGACACTGTCGAAGAATTAAGGGACTCTGACTCCGTTACGGTCAGTTGCTTTTCCAAAGAAGACAAGTGGGGGACATTGCCGAAAGCTCAACTTTTTATTGAGAGTCTGCGCGACAACTGCACCGACAACGTTTAATGGGACAAATCGGTCGTGGAAGACTTTGTGCTTTTATCGCAGTTAGTGAGTTGACATGACAGCATTTACGTGATGATGAGTGTACTTCACTTTCACAACCTGCTGGTTACGCTACACGTCTCGGAATGCCATGCGCCTGCAGAGTTCGCTCTTGCTTGTACTCACCGCGGTGAATTGGCCCACACGACCTGCGGCGACGGCAGCCAGATCAGCAGCAGAGTCAGCATCAGTAGCTGCGGCGCTGGCGGGGCCGGCGCCATCGCGAACTGTCAGCAGCCTGCAACAAGTCAGCAAGTCAGCACCCACTGCTCAGACGAACTGGCGAGAGCAGCAAACACGTCCACACTGCTGCTACTCGGCGATAGGGGCTTGATCTACATCCATATTTCTTCTACGTCTCCATACATAATCCTCAAGCTACTCTAAAGCGCATGCCAGAGGGTAGATAGAACACTACCTACGCTTCCAACATTCCTGCGTGTACTGCCGGACGCAATCGTCGAAGGTCCACGATGTTTCGGTGAACAACCGTTCCGCCATCATCAGCTGGCACTGATAGTCACCTGACGATGGCGCAAAGGTTGTTAGTCAAAATATCGTGGACCTTCGACGATTGCGTCCGGCAGTATTTCCTAGAACCTTTGAAGCATCATGTACGCCGGGAAAGCCTCAGATGGCAACGTTATCTACTTCCTGTCCTACTTCATCCGCGTGTCGTCTAGGAGAACTACCGTATTTTTCTCGCAAGTCTTGCACTTTATTCGCGGTATTCCTGTAAGGTGAAGTCGACGCCTGATCGATTTGGTATCATAATTGCTTTGGGTGGGATTCGCGTGCTGCCACTAGGGATCCACGTTGACGTAAGAGCAAGCGCGCCGTCTGCCTGTGTAAACTACACATGTCAAGAAAAGTTTTGCATCACCTCGGTTCCGAGAGTTCTAGGACCTGTTCAGGAAACTGGAATAGAATAGATCAACATAAACATCAATCCCGCCCTTTTTATTGCTCATGGAAATGGAAATGTCGTGTGGCTAGGGCCTCCCGTCGGGTAGACCGTTCGCCTGATGCAGGTCTTTCGATTTGACGCCACTTCGGCGACCTGCGCGTCGATGGGGATGAAATGATGATGATTAGGACAACACAACACCCAGTCCCTGAGCAGAGAAAATCTCCGAGCCAGCCGGGAATCGAACCCGGGCCCGTAGGATTGACAGTCTGTCACGCTGACCACTCAGCTACCGGGGCGGACTTTATTGCTCATGAAAACCCCACATTGGACTTTGCACCACCAGAGCTCCAAGCGCTAATAGAAAGCACTGATGCTCAAATCGTTATAGGCAACGAAAGTTGGCTAAAGCCGGGTATAAGCTCAGTAGAAATTTTTGCGAAGAACCTATTGGTGTTCCGAAAAGATAGGCTAAACACGGTTGGCGGTGGCGTGTCTGTTGCTGTTAGAAGTAGTTTACCTTCTCGCGAAATTGAAGTAGATATTTCCTGTGGGTTAGTATGGGCAGAGGTCATTGTTGGCAACCGGAATAAAATAATAATTGGATCCTTTTACCGACCTCCCAGTTCAGATGATACAGTTGCTGAAAGGTTCAAAGAAAACTTGAGTTTGATTTCAAACACGTACCCGACTCATACGATAATAGTTGGTGGTGACTTTAATTTACCCTCGATATGTTGGTGAAAATACATGTTTAATTCCGGAGGTACGTATAAAATATCATCCGAAATTGTGCTAAACGCATTCTCTGAAAATTATTTCTAGCTGTTAGTTCATGAGCCCACGCGAATAGTAAACGGTTGTGAAAACACACTTGACCTCTTAGCAACAAATAATACTGAGTTAATAACGAGCACCAAAATCGATATAGGGATTAGTGAACACAGGGTTGTCGTAGCGAGACTGAATATTGTAATCCCCAAATCCACGAAAAATATACCTATTCAAAAAACAGATAAAAATTCATTTTACGCCTTCCTGAGAGACAATCTCCACTCATTCTAAATTAATAATATAAGTGTAGACCAGATGTGGCTTAAATTCAAAGAAATAGTGTCGGAAGCAATTGAGAGGTTTATACCAAATAAACTAACAAACGACGGAGCTGATCCTCCTTGGTACACAAAACGGGTTAGAACACTGTTGCAGAAACAACGAAACAAACATGCCAAATTTAAACAGACGCAAAATCCCCAAGATTGGCGATCCTTTACAGAAGCTCGAAAATTAGCGCCGAGTTCAATGCGAGACGCCTATAACAGTTTCCACAACGAAACTTTGTCTCGAAAACTGACAGAAAATCCAAAGAGATTCTGATCGTATGTGAAATATGTTAGCGGCAAGAAACAATCAATGCCTTCTCTGCACGATAACAATGGAGATACTATCGAAGACAGTACTGCCAAAGCAGATTTATTAAACACAGCCTTTCGAAATGCCTCCACAAAAGAAGACGAAGTTAATATTTCAGAATTCGAATCGAGAACAGCTGCCAACATGAGTAACGTAGAAGTAAATATCCTCGGAGTAGTGAAGCAACTCAAATCACTTAATAAAAGCAAGTCTTCTGGTCCATACTGTATACCAATTAGGTTCCTTTCGGAGTATGCTGATGCATTAGCTCCATACTTAACAATCATATACAACCGTTCGCTCGACGAAAGATCCGTACCCAAAGACTGGAAAGTTGCACAGGTCACACCAATATTCAAGAAAGGTAGTAGGAGTAATCCACTAAATTACTGGCCCATATCGTTAACGTCGATATGCAGCAGGATTCTGGAACATATATTACGTTCGAACATTATGAGTTACCTAGAAAAAAAAACCGGTCTATTGACACACACTCAACATGGGTTTAAAAAAACATCGTTCCTGTGAAACACAACTAGCTCTTTATTCGCATGAAGTGGTGAGTGCTATTGACAAGGGATTTCAGATCGATTCCGTATTTCTGGATTTCCTGAAGTCTTTTGACACTGTATCATACAAGCGGCTCTTAGTAAAATTGCGTGCTTATGGAACATCGTCTCAGTTATGTTACTGGATTTGCGATTTCCTGTCAGAGAGGTCACAGTTCGCAGTAATTGACGGAAAGTCATCGAGTAAAACAGAAGTGATTTCTGGCGTTCCCCAACGTAGTGTTATAGGCCCTTTGCTGTTCCTTATCTATATAACGATTTGGGAGACAATCTGAGCAGCCGTCTTCGGTTGTTTGCAGATGACTTTTTTTTATGCGTGTGTACCTGCTGCGTTTCTGTGCTCTAACCGCTTCACAAAGTTCAATCTCTGTTGATCCCTCATGGACAGGGGACATCGGCTGGTGAAGTAATTGTCAATGGAACTCTGCAACAGCCGAGTAAGTGAGATGTTATTTTACTTTATTTTGAAGGCTATCAGTTTCGGGATTCCACTACGCCATCTTCAGGTCCCATACGCGTCTCTCCAAATAAACGATATGTCTGATAGTGCCATAAATCCCTCATTTCACTAGTGCTTCATTCGAACACTTGATAACATCTAGTTAAACGATTGAATTCACGACATCCATGGATATGTGGCACTATATGACATATCGTTTATTTGGAGAGATGCGTATGGGCCGTACTGGAATGTCGAAACTGGTCGTCTTCAAAATAAAATAAGATAACATCTCAAATTACACGGCTCTTGCAGAGATTCATTGACAGTGACAGTTACTTTACAAAGTAGCTGCTGCGGACGTCGAAGATTCATTTCATGACGTTTCGATATAATTCTTTCGAATTCTCCGCTATTTCTGTCAATCTAAAACTGACTGCATGCACCCGATTTACACACAATCCACTGCTTAAGAGAGAAATGTCGTTTTGTTAATCATAACACAAATATTCAAGTAACAAAACTTGATTGCGAAGTAACATAACACACATTTTCCCTACAAGATTATATGGCCTGAAATTATTTTTTCATATAAATGTCTTTAGTTGTTTTTCGTTTATCAACACTCGCCGTGTCATTATATTTTCGCTTTTGGTTTCCTTTACACGAATTATGCCAAATATTACTACCATTTACTGGAAGTCAGCACCATTTCTTGTTCACAGTGACGTAAAAGGTTTTGTTAAGGGACAGCTTCCAAGCACAAGAGCAGTGCTCAGCTTATTTGTTGACACGTTTTAAATAAAGCATTTTGAAGCAATAGAGGTCTTATTCAAAGCACGAGGCCAGAAAAGTCGATTCCGGTAACTACACTACTGGCCATTAAAATTGCTACACCAAGAAGAAATGTAGATGATAAACGGGTATTCATTGGACAAATATATTATACTACACCTGACATGTGATTACATTTTCACGCAATTTGGGTGCATAGATCTTGAGAAATCAGTTCCCAGAACAACCACTTCTGGCTGTAATAACGGCCTTGATACGTCTGGGTATTGAGACAAACAGAGCTTGGATGGCGTGTACAGGTACAGCTGCCCATGAAGCTTCAACACGATATCACAGTTCATCAAGAGTAGTGACTGGCGTATTGTGACGAACCAGTGGCTCGGCCACCATTGACCAGACGTTTTCAATTGGTCAGAGATCTGGAGAATGTGCTGGCCAGGGCAGCAGTCGAACACTTTCTGTATCCAGAAAGGTCGGTACAGGACCTGTAACATGCGGTCGTGCGTTATCCTGCTGAAATGTAGGGTTTCGCAAGGATCGAATGAAGGGTAGAGCCACGGGTCGTAACACATCTGAAATGTAACGTCCACTGTTCAAAGTGCCGTCAATGCGAACAAGAGGTGACCGAGAAGTGTAACCAATGGCACCCCATACCATCACGCCGGGTGATACGCCAGTATGGCGATGACGAATACTCGCTTCCAATGTGTGTTCACCGCGATGTCGCCAAACACGGATGTGACCATCATGATGCTGTAAACAGAACCTGGATTCATCCGAAAGAATGACGTTTTGCCATTCGTGCACCCAGGTTCGTCGTTGACTACACCATCGCAGGCGCTCCTGTTTGTGATGCAGCGTCAAGGGTAACCGCAGCCATAGTCTCCGAACTGATAGTCCATGCTGCTGCAAACGTAAAAAAAAAAAAAAAAAAAAAAATGGTTCAAATGGTTCAAATGGCTCTGAGCACTAGGGGACTTAACATCTGTGGTCATCAGTCCCCTAGAACTTAGAACTACATAAACCTAACCAACCTAAGGACATCACACACATCCATGCCCGAGGCAGGATTCGAACCTGCGACCGTAGCGGTCACGCGGTTCCAGACTGAAGCGCCTAGAACCGCGCGGCCACACAGGCCGGCTGCAAACGTCGTCGAACTGTTCGTGCAGATGGTTGTTGTCTATCAAACGTCCCTATCTGTTGACTCAGGGATCGAGACGTGGCTGCACGATCCGTTACAGCCATGCGCATAAGATGCCTGTCATCTCGACAGCTAGTGATACAAGGCCGTTGGGGTCCAGCACGGCGTTCCGTATTACCCTCGTGAACCACCGATTCCATATTCTGTTAACAGTCATTGGATCTCGACCAACGCGAGCAGCAATGTCGCGATACGATAAACCGCAATCGCGATAGGCTGCAATGCGACCTTTATCAAAATCGGAAACGTGATGGTACGCATTTCTCCTCCTTGCGCGAGGTATCACAACAACGTTTCACCAGGCAACACCGATCAACTGCTGTTTGTGTATGAGAAATCGGTTGGAAACTTTCCTCGTGTCAGGACGTTCTAGGTGTCGCCACCGGCGCCAACCTCATGTGAATACTCTGAAAAGCTAATCATTTGCATATCACAGCATCTTCTTCCTGTCGGTGAAATTTCGCGTCTGTAGCACGTCATCTTCGTGGTGTAGCAATTTTAATGGCCAGTAGTGTAGTTGCACCTATTGTACGATGTGTTGATTTATATAAATTAAGTTAAATATCTACAATAATGCATCGATAATTTTCAAAATTACACATAGTCCGATTTGATTTTTGAAGTAATTTTTGTTCTTGTATGTGTTGCATCGTGCCGTCCCCATGTCATCTCTGTTGGATAAATATAGTATAAACATCGTTTGCATCAGAACAGAAACGGAAATCAGCGAGAGATTCGTTTTTATTTTAATGCTTTGAATTTTCCGTAAAATTAGCTTGCAGTGTATTTTGAAATTCTTTATAATATAATTTGAATGAAAAGACACATGGTATAAGTATGACGTATGGGATGGCTGCGGTACCGTTGTCCGCAATTACAAAACAATCTGCATCATGTGAAGACACACCGCGAAACCTTTCTGATCCATTGAAAGCTTCAGTAATGATCAATAGTAGTTATTTTCTTTTCGAGTGTGTACATCAGTATTGTCCTGAAATTGTGATGGATTATTTATGAAGAATTTCACTGGACGGTACACATACTGTGATCGAGCAGTTAAGTTGCCCATCTCCTTGAAGAGGCGTTCAAGACAAAAGGCCACTCATTATTCTCTTTGGTCGCTTTTGCGCATTCCATATTTTCCTCCTCAGGAGGTGGGTTACTCCGGAAAACTATCCTGTAAGACAGTAATGAGAGGAAATGTTCAAAGAGTTTTAAGGTGTTCATCAATTTTTTCTAAAACTATTACACTGAAGCGCCACAGATACTGGTATAGGCATGTGTAGTCAAAAAGAGAGATATGTAAGCAGGCAGAAGACGACGCTGCGGTCGGCAACGCCTATATAAGACAACAAGCGACTGGCGTAGTCGTTAGATCGGGTACTGCTGCTACAATAGAAAGTTTTCAAGATTTAAGTGAGTTTGAATGTGGTGGTGTAGTTGGCGCACGAGCGACGGGACACAGCATCTCCGAGGTAGCGATGAAGTGGGGATTTTCCCAACGATCATTTCACGAGTGTACCGTGAACATCAGGAATCTAGTAAAACATGGAATCTCCGACATCGCTGCATCCTGGAAAAGGTTCTGCAAGAAAGGGACTAATGACGACTGAAGAGAATCGTTCAACGTGACAGAAGTGCAACCCTCCCGCAAATTGCTGCAGATTTCAATGCTGGGCCATCAAGAAGTGTCAGCGTGCGAACAATTCAACGAAACATAATCGATATGGGCTTTCGGAGCACCACATAAAGCTTTACGCCTCGCCTGGACTCCTCAATATCGACATTGGACTGTTGATGATTGGAAATATGTTGCCTGGTCGGAAGAATTTCAAATTGTACCGAGCGGTGTATGGGTATTGGTATGGAGAGAACTTCATGAATCCATCTACCCTCCACGTCTGCCGGGGACTGTTCTAGCTGGTGGAGGCTCCGTAATTTTGTGGGGCGTGTGCAGTTGGATTGATATGGGACCCATGGTACGTCTAGATACGACTCTGACAGGTGACACATACGTAGGCATCCTGTCTGATCACCTGCACCTGTTCATGTCCATTGTGCATTCCGACAGACTCGGGCAATTCCAGCAGGACAATGCCACACCTCACACGTCCAGAATTGATACAGAGTGGCTCCACGAACACTCTTCTGATTTTAAACACTTCCGCTGGCCACGAAGCTTCCCAGTCAGGAACATTATTGAGCATATTTAGTATTGTGTCTCACTGTTTAGAGGCACAAAACGCGTGGGTGTTTTTCAGCTCGTCACTAAATGCAAATAAGTAGGAGGTCATGTTGATAGGCTATAACTAACACAACATATTCTCAGGGACTAAGCCTGATGGGCCCTCCTCAGAGAATCAGTGCAAACAGAACTGGCTGAGGGGCGATTATGAAAAGTGCGTCTGCCTAGGTTGAAATCTAGCTAAGAAGTGAACGAGGCACACTCCAGTTCCGTCGAGCTGCACAGCCCGCTAGAGTGCGCTGTGCTCGGCAGACGACGGGCTTGCGTTGGCGCGGCGTTGTAGTTGTATCTGCGGCGATGATACTACATCTAGGATGCCTTGCAACGTGAGATCTCCAAACCGTCGTACCCTTACGCCATTATGGACAGCTGTGCAGGATTCATGGCGTCAGCTGCCTTCAGACGTTTCTCGAGTCCATGCCACGTCGTTTTGCGGCACTTCCGCGTGCTCGCTGGCGCCCTACACGATATTAGGCAGGTGTATCATTTTCTTTGGCTGTTCAGTGATATGAAAATCAGTTCTTGGTTATCGCGGTTGTGCGACTAGGCTAGCAGAATGTTTCTCATAGTTTAAGTATTCATCGGTGAGTGCATTCAGAAATGAGCGTCATCCCATCCTAATACAAGGAAGTAACGTCGGAGTAGATGTGGTAAATAGTCCGCCTCCTGCCAGTTGGCGAGCAGCAATGGCCAGAGAGAATTATGCGATGCGGTGTACGAGCTGTGGAGCAAAGTCCGCTCAGTGACGTCACTCGTATTACCCCCCCCCCCCCCTTGCCCTCTTTTGAGACGGATATGGCCTCCACAGCCTGGAGACGCGTACATCGCAGACTAATTACGAGCCCCAGACTCACTCAGTTCGTTACGTCGTTTCGTAATCCATTGCGCAACCAGCTGTGCTGCACAGTTTCCCAGGGAATGCGGCGACTCGAAAACAGCTGACTGTCGACGGTGAGGTCAACTAGGAGGGAGGATCTCTGCTGCCCTGGGAGAGCTTCTATTACACCTACCCCCAGAGTTTGCAAAACCACCTTCCAATGCTTGGCCGACGGTAGTTCTCTACATGAATCAGTTTCCCTCTTTCCTGCCCCACTCGGTAATACAAGAGGTAGACAAACATGTGGAAAGATCATAAACATAATACACTACTGGCCATTAAAGTTGCTACACCAAGAAGAAATGCAGATGATAAACGGGTATTCATTGGACAAATATATTATACTAGAACTGGCATGTGATTACATTTTCACGCTATTTGGGTGCATAGATCCTGAGAAATCAGTACCCAGAACAACCAACTCTGGCCGTAATAACGGCCTTGATACGCCTGGGCATTGAGTCAAACAGAGCTTGGTTCAAATGGTTCAAAGGGCTCTGAGCACTATGGGACTCAACATCTGAGGTCATCAGTCCCCTAGAACTTAGAACTACTTAAACCTAAATAAGGATATCACACACATCCATGCCCGAGGCAGGATTCGAACCTGCGACCGTAGCAGTCACGCGGTTCCGGACTGAAGTGCCTAGAACCGCACGGCCACCGCGGCCGGCAAACAGAGCTTGGATGGCGTGTACAGGTACAGCTGCCCATGCAGCTTCGACACGATACCACAGTTCATCAAGAGTAGTGACGAGCGCATTCTGACGAGCTAGTTGCTCGGCCACCATTGTCCAGACGTTTTCAATTGGTGAGAGATCTGGAGAATGTGCTGGCCAGGGCAGCAGTCGAACATTTTCTGTATCCAAAAAGGCCCATACACGACCTGCAACATGCAGTCGTGCATTATCCTGTTGAAATGTAGGGTTTCGCAGGGATCGAATGAAGGTTAGAGCGACGGGTCGTAACACATCTTAAATGTAATTTCCACTGTTCAAAGTGCCGTCAATAAGAACAAGAGGTGACCGAGACGTGTAACCAAGGGCACCCCATACCATGACGCCGAGTGATACGCCAGTATGGCGATGACGAATACACGCTTCCAATGTGGGTTCACCGCGATGTCGGCAAACACGTATTCTACCATCACGATACTGTAAACAGAACCTGGATTCATCCGAAAAAATGACGTTTTGCCATTCGTGCACCCAGGTTCGTCGTTGAGTACACCATCGCAGGCGCTCCTGTCTGTGATACAGCGTCAAGGGTAACCGCAGCCGTGGTCTCCGAGCTGATAGTCCCGTGCTGCTGCAAACGTCGTCGAACTGTTCGTGCAGATGGTTGTTATCTTGCAAACGTCCCCTTCTGTTGATTCAGGGATCGAGACGTGGCTGCACGATCCGTTACAGCCATGAGTATAAGATGCCTGTCGTCTAGACTGCTAGTGATACGAGGCCGTTGGGACCCAGCACGACGTTCCATATTAACCTCCTGAACCCACCAATTCCATATTCTGCTAACAGTCATTGGATCTCGACCAACGCCAGCAGCAATGTCGCGATACGATAAACCGCAATCGCGATAGGCTACAATCCGACTTTTATCAAAGTCGGAAACGTGATGGTACGCATTTCTCCTCCTTACACGAGGCATCACAATAAGGTTTCAACAGGCAACACCGGTCAATTGCTGTTTGTGTATGAGAAATCGGTTGGAAACTTGTGTCAGCACGTTGTAGGTGTCGCCACCGGCGCCAACCTCGTGTGAATGCTCTGAAAAGCTAATCATTTGCATTTCACAGCATCTTCTTCCCGTCGGTTAAATTTCGCGTCTGTAGCACGTCATCTTCGTGGTGTAGCAATTTTAATAGCCAGTAGTGACACGTGTCAACGTCAGTGTAGGTGCTGACCAATCTTGCACGTTCTGCTGTTGTATTTGACCACAAATGGCACCCGAGCAATGCCCTCAGTACGTCCCTATTACCAGTCGTGGTGAGAACATTGTTCTCTGTAATTGTATTTGCATCATGCTGGAAGTAAGTGAATTCGAACGTACAGCTGTATCTGTACACGCCATCCAAGCTCTGACTCAATGCCGAGCACTATCAAGGCTGTTATTACGGCCAGAGGTGGTTGTTCTGGGTACTGATTTCTCAGGATCTATGCACACAGATTACGTGAAAATGTAATCATATGTCAGTTCTAGTACAATATATTTGTCGAATGAATACCCGTTTATCATCTGCCTTTCTTCTTGGTGCAGCAATTTTAATGGCCGTAGGGCATGATGGTGGCAGTAGAATTCTTCTGCATTCAGCTCCAAATGCCATCTCTCGAAATTCTCTCAATAGTGTTCCTCGAAAAGAACGTCGCCTTCCCACAAGCGATTCCAATTCCAGTTCCCGAAACATCTCCGTAACATTTGCCTGTTGTTCCAATGCGTCAGTAACAAATCTAGCAGCCAGCCTCTGAATTGCTCCGATGTCTTCCTTCTATCCGACCTGGTAGGGATCCCAAACACTAAAGAATAGGTCGCAGTAGCTTCCTGTATTCCTCTTCTTTACAAACGAACCTAAAATTCTCCCGAAAAACCGAAGTCGAAGATTCACCTTCCCTGTCAGATTCTCATTCCATTTCATATCGCTCTGAAACGTTACGCCCAGATATTTAAACGACTTGACGGTGTCAAGCTGGACATTAGTAATACTGTATCTGAACATCACAGGTTTTTATATCTACCCATCCGGATTAGCTTACATTTTTCCACATTTAGAACAATGTATAAGAAATATTAGAGTAGATTACCTCGCCTTTGCAGATGATCTAGCAATTTTAACTAGGGATATTACCACAACTCAAGAAAAACTGAAATTTTTGAAGAAGTTGCGGAAAAAGTAGGACTACAAATACATTAAAAAATGGAATATATGACATACAACAAATAAGTATCAAAGTTTTTGAGTACGAAATATGGAACAATAAAAAGGGTTTCTCAGTTTAAATACTTGGGGGAAATTATGCAAGAAATCGGTCTGGAAAAAGCTGCAAACTAAGTTCTCTGCCAAAAATTTGCAACTGCACTCAGATTAACACAAAATATTTATAATAAAAAATCATTTTCTAAATTCATTGATCTTAGGCATTACAGCACTTTAATCAAACCTGATTGTCTTTGTGGAGCAGAAACTTTAATTTTAAATAGAAAGACGGATACTGAAGAAATTCAAAAGAAAGAAAGAAAGGTTATTAGTACAATATTATGGCCCAAAATTACTGATGGAGAAACTAACAGGCTGAGAACTAATAAGGAAATAGAAGAATAAACAGACACATATGATGACATGAGAAAACGAAGACTTAAATTTTATGGGCACTAGGTTGAGAAAACAAATAGTAGAATTCTTCGAAAACAGAAGTAAGGCTAAAACTGAGCCAATTAAGTGGATCGCTGCGATTAAGGAGGATCTTAAAGTTGCCGGTATAACTCAGGCAGACGTTACAAATAGAAAAACATTCGGACAAAAGATATTTGATTGGAAAGTTCGTCAGAGGGAAATTAGAAAACGGACTGGAACACCGCGATCTGATGAAAGAAAGAGACATCATTCTGAAAGGATGAAACAAATCTGGACAGAAAGGAAGGCCAACCGTCAAAAACGACACTGATTAATGATTCTCGCGTGGGCCCATACGTGAGTAATAATAATAATAGACAGTTTTATATAAATTTTAATTATGTATATAGAGAAGTATAATAATTGTTCGTAAGAACACAGTGTAATTTTAAAGTTCCTTCTCACAGAGACGAATGAAACTGCACATACATTTCGCATCAGCCCTTTTCGTGGAGATGAGTGATACTGCACGAGAAAAATGATTCATAATTTTTAAAACAATGTGTAACGTAATTGTTCTAGGAATACTGTGATTTTCACGTTCTGTCAATATACTACGTATGTACTATGCCCTCTTCAGTGAGATAGTAGTACTGATGTGGCGTGCTGTTAATAGTAACGTATTCTTTTTGTGACAGCTCCGATTTGAAACACCAAGGATGGCCTGGAATATGTTGCCCTTTCGCCCAGTATCATGTGCCTTTCATGCTACCGTCCAACCCGTTTACATTGTCCATTCTGTTTTTGCCTTGTAGGCGACTATGCTGTGAAAATCGGTGTGCTGCGAAGTTTGGGTATTTCGGCAGCCAGTAGGCGGTGCATATTGTGTGACTGGCAGGACATTACCAACATGTGACTGCTTGGGTTGGGAGGGAGTTAACGTGTGGATGATGCTTACAGACAACAGCTGAGCTCATGGGAGGTTCTATCTGCGATAAACCCGACCCCCAGAGTATCGTAACGCGAGCTAAGGCCACACTTCCGTAAACACGTTCTCATCGCGGATGATGTCAGCACGCTTTCTATGCGTGAGGCTCACAGGACATCAGACTACCTAAAATAAGCCGTGACAGAGATATTAGAAACACGAAAAGAATATAAATTTTAACATCCTTATGTACATAATAACAAATTTTCCTCGAATATCACTTTATCGCCATTGCGAACAACGTGGCTAGCGTTTTCCAATTGGCTGATTACGTACATATGAATAACATATACACTTGTAACCATGTGACTGTCGCTTATACCACGAAACGACAGCTGCACAGTGATTTGGTTTGTATAACGCTGCGGTACACTAAATTATGCACGTTTCCTCGTAGCTTACAAAGTGACAGCCATATAACGTTGCCGATGACAGTGCCACTGAAGCAGAGTTACTTACCACGATTTTCCGGAATTCCTTCACCGAAGAAATCACAGAATTCGAATAGAGAGTAGCTGCCAACATGAGTAACTTTGCAGTACATGTCTTCGATGTAACAAAGCACTTAATAAAGGCAAGTCTTCAGGTCGAGACTGAATACCAGTTCGATTCCTTTCAGAGAATGCTGATATAATAGATCCATCCTTAGCAATCACTCCCTTAGAAAAACCCAAGTTTTATGGTACTAATGGCAGTACGCAAAATTGGTTTGGATCGTACTTAACAAATAGAATGAACAAAGTTTTGCTGAATAATTCAGACAGTTGGTTAACTTCTCATGGTTTGGATTCACAGTCATATAATATTTCTTAAAGGACATCATAGTCGCCGTTGACTGTATAAAATATTTATTGTTACTATTGCAATTTCGGCCTTATGGTCATATTCAAGTAACAGTGCAAAGTTACATTCTGTCAGAATATAAAACTATCTGACATGAGTACATGTACATGCATTTTGACGACGACATGTACTCATGTCAGATAGTTTTATATTCTGACAGAATGTAACTTTGCAGTCTTAGTTGAAAATGGGAAAATGGCCATAAGGCCGAAATTGCAATAGTAACAATAAATATTTGATACAGTCCACGGCGACTATGATGTCTTTTAAGAAATTCAGACAATGTTGGAAAGACAGAAAACTTTAGTGACTGGGGGAAAAAAATCACAAAGGATGTCCTACAGTTCAATTTTTGGTCCATTCCAATTGCTTATATATGTGAACGACATTCCACTTAACATTCAACAAGAAAAATTGGTAGTTTTTGCAGATGAAACTAGTGCTATAATAAATCACATTAGAGGCAAAGCAACAGGAGAGAGTGTTAATAATATTTTCCAAAGGATTATTAAGTGGCTCGCTCGAAATTATATAAAAACACACTACATTCATTCCTGTACAACAAACAGCAATACTATATTTCGACATAATTTCCGTAAAGGAGTGTGACTATTATGTAAGTTAAATGAATATTTGACACTACAAAAGTGAAACCATAGTCACAGTACACATTTTTTTCCTTTTTTTTTAAAGAAAAAATTTATGTACTGTGACTATGCCTTCACTATTGTAGTGTCAAATAAACAGTAATACCAACAATTGATGTAACATATGGGCAGGAGTCATTAGGTACAGTACAATGTTCCAAATTTTTCGATATACGTATTGATGAAAACTTCAACTGGAAGAAGCATGTTACTGAGCTTCTCAAACAATAAAGTTCAGCTACTTTTGCTCTTCGTATAATTGCTAATCTTGGAAACAAACGAATCAATCTTCTGACATATTTTGCATATATCCACTCAATGACGTCGCATGGAATAATTTTCTGGCGAAACTCATCACTTAGAAAGAATGTACTCATTGCAAAAAAGTGAGCAGTAACAATAAATTGTGGTGTAAACCCACGGACGTCATGTAGGTACCTCTTCAAGGAACTAGGCATTTTAACTGCTCCGTCACAATACACTTATCCACTAATGAAATCCGTCATAAATGATCGATCACAATTTGAAAACAATAATGATGCCCATACCTACAACACTGGAGAAAAATGTGATCTTTGTTACACGCTGTTGAAGCCATCAGTAACTCAGAAAGAAGTTCAATAGGCAGCAACAAAAATGTCTGACAGATAGCAAGTTTTAAATCCAATTTAAAATCATTTCTCGTAGACAACTTCAAATCCACTGACGAGTTACCACTTGAAAAATGGTAGCTTGTAAAAAAAAAAAGCGTAGTTGCATGAGCAGGACTAAAAACAATAACGTGTTCATTACTGTTAACGCTCACCACGTATACATAACACGTAAACGGATTCCTTCCAAATCATTTCGATAAAGGAATCATTCAAATTATCTATTGAACATGTAATTAACTAACTAACTAAATCACACACAAACGCTCGCACGACTGAAGTTCCGTATCTAAAGACTGGAAAACTTCACCGGTCATGCAAATAGTCAAGAATGTTATAGGGAAGGTGATCCGAAGACTGTGGATCATTGACAGAACACTTAGAAGATGCAACAAATCCCCTAAGGAGATATCGTCGACTAGTTTTCTTCTTTAGGGCCAGCAGCTTAATATAGTCTAATAATGTCACGGTTATTAGAGAGCTGCACCAAACAGCTATGTATAATTAACTAATCTTTATTCACGACAGACTGTTTCGGGATTTATCTCCACTGTCAAGTACCTGCGAATATAATTTTCGTGAGAAAGTGTATCAATGTGAATGTTATTTATATTGAAGTAACTATACTGTACTCACGTCTAGACAGATGTGACGTCCATATTACGATCTTAGTAAAATGGCTTATGATTGTCACTATTTTAATAAGATGGTAAATGGCGTAAATATATGGCAAATAAAACGTTAAATATCGTGTGACAGTAATTTGACAGTTCCACTCTTATGAGGCAGTGTGCTTGCAAAGATTATGCAGATGAACAGCGATATTATTTTATTGACTAAAATTTTGTTATGATTGTCTTTGGTTGTTGCCTATGTTACTTCTAATTTATCCATTTTCGTGTTTTACAGGTTCAATAAAGTTTTTGAGGTATTGCTTACATGTAAATTCTGTATGCTTGTTTAATATTTCTTGTGGGTATTTTCTTGTGTATATATAGATTTCCGATTACTCAAGAATGTTCATAACAAAAACGTTTGGTATTTTGTGGAGTGTGATTTTAATTTTTCAAATGTCAAACGTTGACTGTGGATACTGTGTCACAGACACAGTTCAAAAAAATGGTTCAAATGGTTCAAATGGCTCTGAGCACTATGGGACTTAACATCTGTGGTCATCAGTCCCCTAGAACTTAGAACTACTTAAACCTAACTAACCTAAGGACATCACACACATCCATGCCCGAGGCAGGATTCGAACCTGCGACCGTAGCAGTCGCGCGGTTCCGAACTGAGCGCCTTAACCGCGAGACCACCGCGGCCGGCAGACACAGTCCCTTTGACTGTTCAGAGATGTCACTAAACCCGCCCATAGATTTAAACAACCATATATGAGCAGCGCCTATTAAACGGAGGGGGTCAGACAGCCGATCAGTTCTAGTCATTCCACCAGGAAGGACGTACACGGCTCGTGTTGTCCGTAGTTCAACCATGCCTAGACGGTCAATAACACGGTTCAATCGCGTAAGCATTGTTACTTTGTGCCAGGAAGGGCTCTCAACAAGAGAAATGTCCAGGCGTCTCGGAGTGAGCCAAAGGGATGTTGTTCGGACATGGGCGTCTCGGAGTGAGCCAAAGGGATGTTGTTCGGACATGGGGGAGATACAGGGAGACAGGAACTGTCGACGAAGTGCCTCGCTCAGGCCGCCCAAGGGCTACTACTGCAGTGGATGGCCGCTGCCTACGGTTTGTGGCTCGGAGGAACCCTGACAGCAACGCCACCATTGAATAATGCTTTTCGTCCAGCCACAGGACGTCGTGTCACGACTCAAACTGTCTGCAATAGGCTGCATGATGCGCAACTTCACTCCAAAGTCCATGGCGAGGTCCACCTTTGCAACCACGACACCATGCAGCGCGGTACAGTTGGGCCCAAAATCATGCCGAATGGACCGCTCAGGACTGGCATCACGTTCTCTTCACCGATGAGTGTCCCATATGCCTTCAACCAGACTATCGTCGGAGACGTGTTTGGAGGCAACCCGTTCAGGCTGAACGCCTTAGACACACTGTCCAACGAGTGCAGCAAGGTGGAGGTTCCCTGCTGTTTTGGGGTGGCATTATGTAGGGCTGACATACGCTGCTGGTGGTCATGGAAGGCGCCGTAATGGCTGTACGATACGTGAATACCATCCTCCGACCGATAGTGCAACCATATCGGCAGCATATTGGGGAGGCATTCGTCTACGTGGACGACAATTCGCACCCCCATCGTGCACATCTTGTGAATGAAAATCGCTCGACTAGAGTGGCCATCATGTTCTGCAGACATGAACCCTATGGAACATGCCTGGGATAGATTGAAAAGGGCTGTTTGTGGACGACGTGACCCACCAATCACTCTGAGGGATCTACGCCGAATCGTCGTTGAGGAGTGCGGCAATTTGGACCAACAGGGCTTTGATGAACTTGTGGATAGTATGCCATGACGAATACAGGCATGCAGAAATGCAAGAGGACGTGCTACTGGGTATTAGAGGTACCGGTGCGTACAGGAGTCTGGACCACCACCTCTGTATGGTGTGTATGGTGGTACAACATGCAATGTGGGGTTTTCATGAGCAATTAAAAGGGCGGAAATGATGTTTATTTTGATCTCTATTTCAATTTTCTGTACAGGTTTCGGAACTCTCGGAACCGAGGTGACGCAAACTTTTTTGATGTGTGTATATCCCTGAGTTATCATATTTCGATGTTCTAGTGGTGATGGAAACTAACGGAAACTAATTTTATTGAAAGGTTGTTATTTATTCCAGAGGTTAGTTGAATATTTGTAACTTTAAAAAGAGCGTTAATTTTGTTTGAGATTCTACCAGAGTATCTTATTCTCTGTGTGGGTGATGTTTCTCGAGTTATGCATACCTCGCTATGTACTGTGTTCTTCTTTGATGTTTTACACTTGTTCTATAATTTCTTGATTATGGTGGGGTTAGTGTAATTTGTGTAGGCTATATAAAGAAGTTGTTAAGTTCTTTTTGAATTTCTAATTTTTGTAATGGTAGGTTATTTATTCTATTAATCATTGAATGGAAAAATTCTAGCTTATGAGCCAGTGGATGACAGGCATTGGTATTTATAAAGTTGTCAGAAGTAGTATTCTTTCTATAGATATCTAATTTGTGGTGATCATAATTTTTGGCAATTGTGAGGTCTAGATAGTTAATGGCACTGTATTTCTCAATTTCCATTGTGAATTTAATTTTAGGATGTAGCTGGTTAAGATTTTGTTGGTTATTTTCGGTACCTACGTGGATTTGGTTGAGAGTAGGCCAATCTGATTCAAAGAATTTCTCTTCCAGAGAATTTAGAAAAATATCGGCTCATGTGCCTGTTACACTGTTACCCATGGCTAGTCCATTTGTTTGCGTATAAATTTAATTGTTAAATTCAAAATAGTTTTGTGATAGAGCTATTTCTAAAAGATTTCAAGTGTTCCAGTGATGAATATTTTGCTACATTGTAACATGCTATAATTTATTATTTGGGCAATTTTCTGTACTGATTCATTGGTATATAGATTAGTGACATCAAATGAAATAAATTTACCATTAAGTGGTATCTGTATGTCTTTCATATCGCTTGCTAGATTCCGTGAATTTTTGATCGTGTAATTTTTGTTGAAAGTATAAAGTTCTGTAACTAGTGTGTTTAGATTTTTGCTTATAAAATATAATGGGATATTAATGTCATTAATTACGAGCGCTCTGGAACCGTCGGTTTATCGGTCTTTGGTTGGGTTCGTAATTTTGGTGTATTTGGATTCATTACTATATATGTTCTTTTATCGCGTTCAGTAAGAATGGTATTAGAATCTTTAATGGCTTTCGTTGTTTTAGATGCTAATCATTTGGTAGGGTTGTGAGGCAGTTCTGTGATATTATTAGACTCAAAGAATAACATGACTGTATCTATATAGTCGTTTTGGTTAAGAATGACCACTCTATTTCCTTTATCTGCTTTTAATGCTATAGCATCATTTGATAGCAGTTTATGGTTTTTATTATTTAGAATTTTATGTTCTGTTTTGGGCTGGTATTTGTATACTTTATGATTGCATAGTGCATTGTCTATAATAATAGTTACGCTAACTGTAATTTCATTCTGTTTTCCGTTCGAGAGATTTGTTGCATCTGCTGCAACTTTAGCAGTGGCTATCAAATGCTTTAGAGAATTTTTCTGTAGTACTGTGGCTGTGTTGTGTATCAGACATTTTGTGAGGAGATGTCTTTCGTTATCTGCAAATTTTATATTTGTGTAATTTTCTAAACGTGAGTACAATTGAAAATGAGGTTCAAATTAAAGTGTAGGTTGTCGTACGATCAAAAGCTAAAAGTGTTACACTGCTACTTAACTTTAGATGTGCCACATAGAGTTCTTGATACACTGTTCCCGTTTCGATGTAATGAGTCCTGTATTTCTTGTCTTACCCAAAATCTTGCTGCATAGTTCTTGATTTCATGTACAAGGCCTGCTCCTGCTGTAACTTTTATATGTTGGAATGATACTATGTAGAAGACAACGCTTATTATATTTAATACCCTCATTTATCGTCACAAATTGGACTTTTAAGCGAATAAAACGCGGAATGTTGATCTTTATATATCGTCAACAATCTTTATTCTTTAGGGCCAGCAGCATAATATACTTGTGATAATTACATGATTATTAGAGAGATGCACCAAATAGCTACGTATAGCTAACTGATCTTCATTCACGTCAGACTGTTTCGGCATTTATCGCCATTGCCAAGAGCCTGCGAGTTTAATTTTGTTGAGAACGTGTATAAATGTGAACATCATTTATAATAAATTGACGATATTGTACTCATGTCTAGACTGATGTGATGTCCATATTACGTCGTTAATGAGCTGTCTTATAACTGTCATTGTTTTAATCAGATGGTAAAGGACGTAAATAAATTGCAAATAAAACGTTAATTGTTGTGTGACAGTAATTTGAGAGTCCCACTCTTACGATGCTATATGTTTACAAAGATGAACAGCGATATTATTTTATTAACAAAAATTTGTTCGATTGTCCTTGGTTGTTGCCTATGTTACATCCAACTGATTTATCCATTTTCGTGCTCTAAAAGTTCAATACAGATTTTGAGGTAGTACTTGTGTCTAAGTTCCGTATAATCATTTAATATTTCGTGTGGGTATATTCTCTTATGTACGAGATTTGCAGTTCGTCAAGAATGTTCATTGCAAACGCTTTTGGTAATCTGTGCAGAACCTGTAGTACACTTTCTGTCGTATAAGCAGTATGGTTTTGATTTTTCAAATGCAGAAATAAGCTCAACTAATTATTTTAGCTCTCTCAAATGTGCTCCTTATATCTGATAAGATGTCTTCCTGTTTGGCCAATGTCTCTAACGAGACTGCCTACAGCTTGCCTGTCCCTCCGCTGCCAGAGCATTACTCTGAGGTATGGGATCCTTACCAGATGGGACTGACCGACTGTAATCCTGGAGTTGAATTCACAACCTTTGGAGTTGTGTGATTTATCGAGTAAACGAAATTTAACTGATTCCTTTTAGTACTCATCTGGATGACATCACTTCTATGCCACTTTTCAAGTCATACAGATATCTTGTCGAAATCATTTTCCAGTTGGTTTCAATCTTCTGATGCTTTTACTAGACGACAAACGACAGCACCATTTTCAAACAGGGTAAGAGCGCTACTGAGATAGGCTCCTAAACCGTCTATATAGATAAGGAACAGCAGAGGACCTATAACATTTCCTTGGGGAAAACCAGAAATAACTTTCGTTTTACACGATGACTTTCCGTCAGTTACTACGAACTGTGACATTTTCGACAAAAAAATCATGAATCCAGTCGCACAACTCGGACGATAGCCCTTAAGCACGTAATTTGATTAGAAGTCTCTTGTGAGGAACAGGATCAAAAGCCTTCTGGAAATCTAGAAATATGGAATCAACCTGAGGTACCTTCTCGATAGCACTCACTACTTCTTGCGAATAGAGAGCTAGTTGTGTTTCTCAAGAAAGATGTTTTCTGATTTCGTACTGTTTGTCAGTAGATGGTTTTCTTCGACGTTATTCCTAGCGTTCGAACACAGTAAAAAATCGACGCCAGGTATATGGGTCTGTAATTCAATGGATTACTCCCATTTCCTTCATCTAGTTCTACATCTACATGATTACTCAGGAATTCGTACTTGGCAGGGTTCGGCAGAGGGTCAATCGATTTACTTTCAACACTTTTCACTCTGGAACAGCGCACTGGAAAAACAAACGCTCTCTCATTCATTCAGCACCCCCTCATTAGTTATCTTCAGCATTTTCCTGTAACAGCACATTCGAAAAACTTTTCTTCTCTTCTTATTTGTACCCCACGATTCGCTTCCGTAGAAGGCTACACCTCACGCAAGTACCTTCAGAAATTGCTCCCTAAAATTTGAATTCATATTTGGTTTTAACAAGTTTCTCTATTTCAGAAATGGTTTTCTCCTTGTCTGCTCTGCAATTCACAGTTAACAGCCGGGCGCAGGGTACATTGAAACATTTTGACTATTTCTCTATCGTTCCATTTTCTAATACAGCGCAGGAAAAACGAAACTTCATTCTTCGGTGCGTGCTCTGATTTCTCTCATTTTATTACGATCATCATTTCTCCCTATACAGGTGCGCCTCAACAAAATATTTTCGCATTCAGAGGAGAAAGTTGGTGATTGAAATTTCGTTAAAAGACCTCGCCGCAACGAAGAACGCCTTTGTTTTATTGATTTCGCGTAACATATCCGTTGCACTCTCTCCCCTATTTTGTAATAATGAATAACGAGCTGACCTTTTTTCAACTTTTTCGATGTCCTATAAGCAATACTCCAGAAGGGGACGGACAAGCGTAGTGTAGGTAGCCTCTTTAGTGGATTTGTCGCATCTTCTAAGTGTTCTGCCAATGACACACAGACTTGGTTGGCATTCCCCACAACATTCTTGAGTATTGGTGTGAGAAGTGCAACTTTCCAATGTTTAGGTATGGATCTTTTGTCGAGTGAGTGGCTGTATACGATTACTAAGTACTGAGCTGTTATATTAATACACTTTGAAAGAAATCTAATTTGTATACAGCTTTTGCCGGAGAATTTGCAGTTGGTAATGATTTAAGCTACTTTGCTTCACCGGAGGTATTACTTATAAGTTACTAATGTTGACAGCTGTTCTTGATTGAATTCTGATATATTTACTTCATCTTTTATGGCTAAAGAGTTTCGGAAAACGGTATGTAGTAACTCCGCTTTAGTAACACTGTCTCCGGTAGCAATTCCATACCTATCGCACATTGAAGGAACGGATTGTATTGCGGCTGGTGTACTTCACATACGACCAGAATCTCTTTGGATTTTCTGCCAGATTTCGAGACGGAGATTCGTTGTGAAAATTGTTAATATCATCTCGAATTGAAATCTGGGCTAAGTTTCGAGCTTCTGTCAAACTTCACCAGTCTTGAGGACTTTGTCGTCTTTTAAATTTGGCATTCGTTTTTCGTTCCTTCCACATCCGTGTTCTGAAGATTTTGCGTACCATTGGTGATCAGTTCCGTCTCTTATTAACTTATTCGGTAAAACTCTCTCAACTGATGTCAGTACCATTTCTTTGAATTTAAGTCACATCTGGTCTACGCTTACACCGCTAGTTCGTAACGAATGGAGACTGACGCTTAATAGGGCGTCAAGTGAATTTTTATCTGTTTTTTTTTTTTGTAAATATATATATTTTGGATTTATTTTTTGGTGGATTCGTATGTTATCGTATTGAATCTCGCTACAGGGAACATCCCTGACCCCGTCGGAAATCGAACCCGGGACCCCGCGCGTGGGAAGCAAGAATGCTACCGCAATACCACATGCTGCTGCGTCTATAGCCGACCATAATTGCGAATGTGTTACCGATGCAGGATTTTGTGTACGAACTGACCTCTCTACTATGTCCCATAAATGTTCTTTGGGGCCAGCCGCAGTGGCCGAGCGGTTCTAGGCTACACAGTGTGGAACCGCGAGACCGCTACGGTCGCAGGTTCGAATCCTGCCTCGGGCATGAATGTGTGTGATGTCCTTAGGTTGGTTAGGTTTAAGTAGTTCTAGGTTCTAGGGGACTGATGACCTCAGAAGTTAAGTCCCATAGTGCTCAGAGCCATTTGAACCATTTTGTTCTTTGGGATTCATGCTGGCCGATCTGGGAGGCCATATCATTTGCTCGGATTTTCCAGAATTTTCTTCAAACCAATAGCGAACAGCTGTGGGCCGGTGACATGGTTCACTGTCATCCATAAAAATGGTTGTAAATGGACTCCAAGTAGCCGTACATAACCATTTCCAGTCAATGATCGGTGGAATTGGACCAGAGGACTCACTCCTCTCCATGTAAACACAGCCCCCAGCATTATGGAGCCATCTCCAGCTTGCACAGTGGCTTGTTGACAACCTGGGTCCATGGCTTCGTGGGGTCTGCGCCAACTCTTACCAACTGAAATCTGGACTCATCTGACCAGGCCAGGACTGAACCCATACGTCACGATCCCAGGAGAGGCGCTACCGGTGATGTTGTGTTGTTAGCAAAAGCACTCGCGTCGTTCGTCTGGTGCCACAGCCCATTAACGCCAAATTTCGCCGTGTATCATACGTCTCACATTGATTTCTGCTGTTATTTCAAGCAATGCTGCTTGCCTATTAGCACTGAAACTCTACGCAACCGCCGCTGCCCTCGGTCGTTACGTGAAGGCTGTCCACCACTGCGATGTCGGTGGTCAGAGATAACGTCTGAGACGTGATATTCTCGGCACACCCTTGACGCCGCGGATCTCGGAATATTGAATTCCCTAACGATTTCAGAAATTGAATGTCCTTTGCTTCTAGCTCTAACTGCCATTGCGCGTTCAGAGCCCGTTAATTTCCGTCGCGTGGCCATTATCACGTAAAAAATCTTTTTACATTCATCACCTGTGCACAGACGACATCATCAATGCACCTTACCCTGTGTACACTATGCTACCGCCATATGTATATGTGCATATCGCTGTCCTATAACTTTTGTAACCTTAGTGTATTTTTTTATACAATCTTTTTTGATATATATATATATATATATATATATATATATATATATATATATATATATATATATACCGGGTGATCAAAAAGTCAGTATACATTTGAAAACTTAATAAACCACGGAACAATGTAGATAGAGAGGTAAAAATTGACACACATGCTCGGAATGACATTGGGTTTTATTAGAACCAAAAAAGAACAAAGTTCACAAAATGTCCAACAGATGGAGCTGGACAGCAAAACGTCAGTGACTGCGCATGACAATCGTGTATAAAAGGAGCTGTAATGAGAGAGAGAGAACCCCTATCTCCCCTGCCCGTGGCATCTCTGCTCTCCCCTCTCGCTCTCCCACTCCCCTTCCTCCTCCACCTCTCTCGGCAGGTCCCCGGACTCGCACACGCGTCGTGAACATTTGCGCGCCGGAGATCGTCGCCTTCTGTGTCTCGTGTGTGTGACGTCGAATAGTGTTTTTGGTGTCCGCCGTCCCACTCCTACGTTCACTTGTGCCGTCGGACTCATCAGTGTTTTGTGCGACGTGCCAACGTGTTTTCAGTGTTGTTATCGTCACATGTGAACGACTCCGTGTTTTTTGTGTCTCTGTGACCTCTCTCTTTTGCCCGTCACTTTGTTCATTGTCATTCACCATTTTTTTATACTCTTGTAAAACGCTATGGCTGAAGAGTGGCGTAGTGTGCCGCTGCCAGCCTACCTGAGTTGTACAAGTTTTAAAATAACAATAAAGTAAAAAAAAAAAAAGAGAGAGAGAATCAGATGCGCCAGCAGTCACAGCATCTTGACGTTACCTGAAAAGGCGCTTTTAGTGCAGCTGTATTATCAGAATGGGGAATGTGCTAGTTCAGCGTTACGATCCTATCGCCATAGGAAGGGGATTCGAACGGGTAAATGTCCGTTCACAAATGCAGCTGTGGTGAGAATGATTTAGACGTTCGAAGCCACGGGTTGTTTAGACGACAGACCCCGTAGTGGCCGACCGAGCACAAGGCGTAATGCTTTTGAGACAGTTCAGGAAGAAATGCAGACTGTAACGGGTTCCTCTACGAATGGGGAAGTCAGCGCTCGTGCAGTCGCACGTCGCACCAGCATTCCATACACTACTGTTTGGTTGGCACTTAGGCGTACCCTCCGATGCTATCCGTACAAAATCCATCGGCATCATGACCTGTTACCTGGCGATTTAGTGAAGCAGAGGGCATTTGCGGTGTGGGCATTTCAAAAGATGGCGGAAGATGACGATTGGTTGAGTAACGTGTTGTGGACCGACGAAGCTCATTTCACGCTCCGAGGGTCTGTCAACGCCCACAACTGCAGAATTTCGGCTACCGAAAATCGTAGAACTGTCGTGGAAACTCCATTGCACGACGAGAAAGTCGGATTTACCACATCTACCGTTATCGGGCCTTTTTTCTTCGAGGAAATGCGTGATTCTCGTTTTTTAACTGCTACCGTGACGGGTGAGAGGTACGCCGATATGTTACAGTATCGCATCATCCCCAGCCTGGCTGATAAACTGTCGTGGAAACTCCATTGCACGACGAGAAAGTCGGATTTACCACATCTACCGTTATCGGGCCTTTTTTCTTCGAGGAAATGCGTGATTCTCGTTTTGTAACTGCTACCGTGACGGGTGAGAGGTACGCCGATATGTTACAGTATCGCATCATCCCCAGCCTGGCTGATAAACTGTCGTGGAAACTCCATTGCACGACGAGAAAGTCGGATTTACCACATCTACCGTTATCGGGCCTTTTTTCTTCGAGGAAATGCGTGATTCTCGTTTTGTAACTGCTACCGTGACGGGTGAGAGGTACGCCGATATGTTACAGTATCGCATCATCCCCAGCCTGGCTGATAAACTGTCGTGGAAACTCCATTGCACGATGAGAAAGTCGGATTTACCACATCTACCGTTATCGGGCCTTTTCTCTTCGAGGAAATGCGTGATTCTCGTTTTGTAACTGCTACCGTGACGGGTGAGAGGTACGCCGATATGTTACAGTATCGCATCATCCCCAGCCTGGCTGATAAACTGTCGTGGAAACTCCATTGCACGACGAGAAAGTCGGATTTACCACATCTACCGTTCTCGGGCCTTTTTTCTTCAAGGAAATGCGTGATTCTCGTTTTGTAACTGCTGCCGTGACGGGTGAGAGGTACGCCGATATGTTACAGTATCGCATCATCCCCAGCCTGGCTGATAAACTGTCGTGGAAACTCCATTGCACGACGAGAAAGTCGGATTTACCACATCTACCGTTATCGGGCCTTTTTTCTTCGAGGAAATGCGTGATTCTCGTTTTTTAACTGCTACCGTGACGGGTGAGAGGTACGCCGATATGTTACAGTATCGCATCATCCCCAGCCTGGCTGATAAACTGTTGTGGAAACTCCATTGCACGACGAGAAAGTCGGATTTACCACATCTACCGTTATCGGGCCTTTTTTCTTCAAGGAAATGCGTGGTTCTCGTTTTGTAACTGCTACCGTGACGGGTGAGAGGTACGCCGATATGTTACAGTATCGCATCATCCCCAGCCTGGCTGATAAACTGTCGTGGAAACTCCATTGCACGACGAGAAAGTCGGATTTACCACATCTACCGTTATCGGGCCTTTTTTCTTCGAGGAAATGCGTGATTCTCGTTTTGTAACTGCTACCGTGACGGGTGAGAGGTACGCCGATATGTTACAGTATCGCATCATCCCCAGCCTGGCTGATAAACTGTCGTGGAAACTCCATTGCACGACGAGAAAGTCGGATTTACCACATCTACCGTTATCGGGCCTTTTTTCTTCGAGGAAATGCGTGATTCTCGTTTTGTAACTGCTACCGTGACGGGTGAGAGGTACGCCGATATGTTACAGTATCGCATCATCCCCAGCCTGGCTGATAAACTGTCGTGGAAACTCCATTGCACGACGAGAAAGTCGGATTTACCACATCTACCGTTATCGGGCCTTTTTTCTTCGAGGAAATGCGTGATTCTCGTTTTGTAACTGCTACCGTGACGGGTGAGAGGTACGCCGATATGTTACAGTATCGCATCATCCCCAGCCTGGCTGATAAACTGTCGTGGAAACTCCATTGCACGACGAGAAAGTCGGATTTACCACATCTACCATTATCGGGCCTTTTTTCTTCGAGGAAATGCGTGATTCTCGTTTTGTAACTGCTACCGTGACGGGTGAGAGGTACGCCGATATGTTACAGTATCGCATCATCCCCAGCCTGGCTGATAAACTGTCGTGGAAACTCCATTGCACGACGAGAAAGTCGGATTTACCACATCTACCGTTATCGGGCCTTTTTTCTTCGAGGAAATGCGTGATTCTCGTTTTGTAACTGCTACCGTGACGGGTGAGAGGTACGCCGATATGTTACAGTATCGCATCATCCCCAGCCTGGCTGATAAACTGTCGTGGAAACTCCATTGCACGACGAGAAAGTCGGATTTACCACATCTACCGTTATCGGGCCTTTTTTCTTCGAGGAAATGCGTGATTCTCGTTTTGTAACTGCTACCGTGACGGGTGAGAGGTACGCCGATATGTTACAGTATCGCATCATCCCCAGCCTGGCTGATAAACTGTCGTGGAAACTCCATTGCACGACGAGAAAGTCGGATTTACCACATCTACCGTTATCGGGCCTTTTTTCTTCGAGGAAATGCGTGATTCTCGTTTTGTAACTGCTACCGTGACGGGTGAGAGGTACGCCGATATGTTACAGTATCGCATCATCCCCAGCCTGGCTGATAAACTGTCGTGGAAACTCCATTGCACGACGAGAAAGTCGGATTTACCACATCTACCGTTATCGGGCCTTTTTTCTTCGAGGAAATGCGTGATTCTCGTTTTGTAACTGCTACCGTGACGGGTGAGAGGTACGCCGATATGTTACAGTATCGCATCATCCCCAGCCTGGCTGATAAACTGTCGTGGAAACTCCATTGCACGACGAGAAAGTCGGATTTACCACATCTACCATTATCGGGCCTTTTTTCTTCGAGGAAATGCGTGATTCTCGTTTTGTAACTGCTACCGTGACGGGTGAGAGGTACGCCGATATGTTACAGTATCGCATCATCCCCAGCCTGGCTGATAAACTGTCGTGGAAACTCCATTGCACGACGAGAAAGTCGGATTTACCACATCTACCGTTATCGGGCCTTTTTTCTTCGAGGAAATGCGTGATTCTCGTTTTGTAACTGCTACCGTGACGGGTGAGAGGTACGCCGATATGTTACAGTATCGCATCATCCCCAGCCTGGCTGATAAACTGTCGTGGAAACTCCATTGCACGACGAGAAAGTCGGATTTACCACATCTACCGTTATCGGGCCTTTTTTCTTCGAGGAAATGCGTGATACTCGTTTTGTAACTGCTACCGTGACGGGTGAGAGGTACGCCGATATGTTACAGTATCGCATCATCCCCAGCCTGGCTGATAAACTGTCGTGGAAACTCCATTGCACGACGAGAAAGTCGGATTTACCACATCTACCGTTATCGGGCCTTTTTTCTTCGAGGAAATGCGTGATTCTCGTTTTTTAACTGCTACCGTGACGGGTGAGAGGTACGCCGATATGTTACAGTATCGCATCATCCCCAGCCTGGCTGATAAACTGTCGTGGAAACTCCATTGCACGACGAGAAAGTCGGATTTACCACATCTACCGGTATCGGGCCTTTTTTCTTCGAGGAAATGCGTGATTCTCGTTTTGTAACTGCTACTGTGACGGGTGAGAGGTACGCCGATATGTTACAGTATCGCATCATCTCCAGCCTGGCTGATAAACTGTTGTGGAAACTCCATTGCACGACGAGAAAGTCGGATTTACCACATCTACCGTTATCGGGCCTTTTTTCTTCGAGGAAATGCGTGATTCTCGTTTTGTAACTGCTACCGTGACGGGTGAGAGGTACGCCGATATGTTACAGTATCGCATCATCCCCAGCCTGGCTGATAAACTGTCGTGGAAACTCCATTGCACGACGAGAAAGTCGGATTTACCACATCTACCGTTATCGGGCCTTTTTTCTTCGAGGAAATGCGTGATTCTCGTTTTGTAACTGCTACCGTGACGGGTGAGAGGTACGCCGATATGTTACAGTATCGCATCATCCCCAGCCTGGCTGATAAACTGTCGTGGAAACTCCATTGCACGACGAGAAAGTCGGATTTACCACATCTACCGTTATCGGGCCTTTTTTCTTCTAGGAAATGCGTGATTCTCGTTTTTTAACTGCTACCATGACGGGTGAGAGGTACGCCGATATGTTACAGTATCGCATCATCCCCAGCCTGGCTGATAAACTGTCGTGGAAACTCCATTGCTCGACGAGAAAGTCGGATTTACCACATCTACCGTTATCGGGCCTTTTTTCTTCGAAGAAATGCGTGATTCTCGTTTTGTAACTGCTACCGTGACGGGTGAGAGGTACGCCGATATGTTACAGTATCGCATCATCCCCAGCCTGGCTGATAAACTGTCGTGGAAACTCCATTGCACGACGAGAAAGTCGGATTTACCACATCTACCGTTATCGGGCCTTTTTTCTTCGAGGAAATGCGTGATTCTCGTTTTGTAACTGCTACCGTGACGGGTGAGAGGTACGCCGATATGTTACAGTATCGCATCATCCCCAGCCTGGCTGATAAACTGTCCTGGAAACTCCATTGCACGACGAGAAAGTCGGATTTACCACATCTACCGTTATCGGGCCTTTTTTCTTCGAGGAAATGCGTGATTCTCGTTTTTTAACTGCTACCGTGACGGGTGAGAGGTACGCCGATATGTTACAGTATCGCATCATCCCCAGCCTGGCTGATAAACTGTCGTGGAAACTCCATTGCACGACGAGAAAGTCGGATTTACCACATCTACCGTTATCGGGCCTTTTTTCTTCGAGGAAATGCGTGATTCTCGTTTTGTAACTGCTACCGTGACGGGTGAGAGGTACGCCGATATGTTACAGTATCGCATCATCCCCAGCCTGGCTGATAAACTGTCGTGGAAACTCCATTGCACGACGAGAAAGTCGGATTTACCACATCTACCGTTATCGGGCCTTTTTTCTTTGAGGAAATGCGTGATTCT
Organism: Schistocerca serialis cubense; assembly: GCF_023864345.2. Lineage (NCBI taxonomy): Eukaryota > Metazoa > Arthropoda > Insecta > Orthoptera > Acrididae > Schistocerca > Schistocerca serialis. The sequence goes on along the minus strand of NC_064641.1, from coordinate 112,761,024 downwards.
CGTTTTGTAACTGCTACCGTGACGGGTGAGAGGTACGCCGATATGTTACATTATCGCATCATCCCTAGCCTGGCTGATAAACTGTCGTGGAAACTCCATTGCACGACGAGAAAGTCGGATTTACCACATCTACCGTTATCGGGCCTTTTTTCTTCGAGGAAATGCGTGATTCTCGTTTTGTAACTGCTACCGTGACGGGTGAGAGGTACGCCGATATGTTACAGTATCGCATCATCCCCAGCCTGGCTGATAAACTGTCATGGAAACTCCATTGCACGACGAGAAAGTCGGATTTACCACATCTACCGTTATCGGGCCTTTTTTCTTCGAGGAAATGCGTGATTCTCGTTTTGTAACTGCTACCGTGACGGGTGAGAGGTACGCCGATATGTTACAGTATCGCATCATCCCCAGCCTGGCTGATAAACTGTCGTGGAAACTCCATTGCACGACGAGAAAGTCGGATTTACCACATCTACCGTTATCGGGCCTTTTTTCTTCGAGGAAATGCGTGATTCTCGTTTTGTAACTGCTACCGTGACGGGTGAGAGGTACGCCGATATGTTACAGTATCGCATCATCCCCAACCTGGCTGATAAACTGTCGTGGAAACTCCATTGCACGACGAGAAAGTCGGATTTACCACATCTACCGTTATCGGGCCTTTTTTCTTCGAGGAAATGCGTGATTCTCGTTTTGTAACTGCTACCGTGACGGGTGAGAGGTACGCCGATATGTTACAGTATCGCATCATCCCCAGCCTGGCTGATAAACTGTCGTGGAAACTCCATTGCACGACGAGAAAGTCGGATTTACCACATCTACTGTTATCGGGCCTTTTTTCTTCGAGGAAATGCGTGATTCTCGTTTTGTAACTGCTACCGTGACGGGTGAGAGGTACGCCGATATGTTACAGTATCGCATCATCCCCAGCCTGGCTGATAAACTGTCGTGGAAACTCCATTGCACGACGAGAAAGTCGGATTTACCACATCTACCGTTATCGGGCCTTTTTTCTTCGAGGAAATGCGTGATTCTCGTTTTGTAACTGCTACCGTGACGGGTGAGAGGTACGCCGATATGTTACAGTATCGCATCATCCCCAGCCTGGCTGATAAACTGTCGTGGAAACTCCATTGCACGACGAGAAAGTCGGATTTACCACATCTACCGTTATCGGGCCTTTTTTCTTCGAGGAAATGCGTGATTCTCGTTTTGTAACTGCTACCGTGACGGGTGAGAGGTACGCCGATATGTTACAGTATCGCATCATCCCCAGCCTGGCTGATAAACACCTGCTGGAACGTACGATGTTTACGCAGGATGGCGCTCCACCCCATATTGCTAGACACGTGAAAGACGTCTTGCGCGAGTCGTTTGGTGATGATCGTGTGCTCAGCCGCCACTTTCGTCATGCTTGACCTCCCAGGTCCCCATACCTCAGCCCGTGCGATTATTGGCTTTGGGGTTACCTGAAGTCGCAAGTGTATTGTGATCGACCGACATCTCTAGGGATGCTGGAAGACAATATCCGACGCCAGTACCTCACCATAACTCTGGACATGCTTTACAGTGCTGTTCAGAACATTATTCCTCGACTACAGCTATTGTTGAGGAATGATGGTGGACATACTGAGCATTTCATTGAAAGAACATCGTATTTGCTTTTTTCTTACTTTGTTATGCTAATTATTGCTATTCTGATCAGATGAAGTGCCATCTGTCAGACATTTTTTGAACTTTTGTATTTTGTTGGTTCTAATAAAACCCCATGTCATTCCAAGCATGTGTGTCCATTTGTACCTCTCTATCTACATTATTCCGTGATTTATTCAGTTTTCAAATTTATACTGACTTTTTGGTGTGTGTGTTCCACATATCCTTCTGAACCACCAGATCGATTTCAACCAAACTTGGTACACGTATCGCCTTCTGTCTGGAGAGGATAGCTATGGGGTTAAGAACCACCTACATACCAGTGCAGCCCACGACGCGCCTATGCCCAGACTTCATTCATCCCTTAGTGACTTGCAATAAACTTTACACACAATTTTAAACCTTCACGGAGCATTTTCTCGCTGACAACCCCCACAGAATGATGAAAGGAAAAAAAGTTTATCGCTCACTACGTTGTCGCTGTTCATGCAGTAAAACTGCTGCGTCAAGCAACACGTTCTAATTTATTACTTCTTTACTGCTGACTGTATTTGCAACACACTTCGCATATCGCAATCACGTGTATCACTGAATGTACTAACAAAATAACATAATTGTACGGAGAATAGTTCAGGAGATATGACGTCATAAACACTGAGATGCGTGAAAAACTGCTGCATCATGCATGACGTTCAAATTAATTGCATTTTTGCTGCAAACTTCATTCGCAACACATTACGCAGACAGTATCCACATATGTTGCTGAGTAAACCTGCCAAATTATATCATTTTATGACACACACTTAAGAAGATACCTCATAAACACTGAGTTGTCCGAAAACGAAACTGCAGGGTAAAATTCGTAGAGTAACAGGTGAAATGGGCGTACAGATCCGTGTCACAATGCCCACATAGTACTAGGGACAGAAAGTTGGCTGAAATCAGATGTAAACAGTAATGAAATTCTAAACTCAGATTGGAATGTATACCGCAGAGACAGAAATGGACGGAGATCCTAAAAGTGAAATAATTTGGGTGAAGGTCACGGTTAAAGCAGACATGGTAATTGGATGTCTCTATAGGCCCCCTAGTTCAGTAGCTGTTGTGGCTGAGCACCTGAAGGAAAATTTGGTAAATATTTCGAGTAGATTTCCCCACCATGTTAAAGTTCTGGGTGGAGATTTTAATTTGCCGTATATAGACTGGGAGACTCAAATGTTTATAACGGGTGGCAAGGACAAAGAATCCAGCGAAATTTTTTTAAGTGCTTTATCTGAAAACTACCTTGAGCAGTTAAACAGAGAACCTACTCGTGGCGATAACATATTAGACCTTCTGGTGACAAACAGACCCGAACTATTTGAAACAGTTAACGCAGAACAGGGAATTAGCGATCATAAAGCGGTTACTGCATCGATGATTTCAGCCGTAAATAGAAATATTAAAAAAAGGTAGGAAGATTTTTCTGTTTAGCTTAAGTGACAAAAAGCAGATTTCAGAGTACTTGACGGCTCAACTCAAAAGTTTTGTCTCAAGTGCAGATAGTGTTGAGGATCGGTGGACAAAGTTCAAAACCATCGTATAATATGCATTAGATGAGTATGTGTCAAGCAAGATCGTAAGAGATGGAAAAGAGCCACCGTGGTACAACAACCGAGTTAGAAAACTCCTGCGGAAGCAAAGGAAGCTTCACAGCAAACATAAATATGTTCAAAGCCTCGCAGACAAACAATAATTACGCGAAGCGAAATGTAGTGTGAGGAGGGCTATGCGAGAGGCGTTCAATTAATTCGAAAGTAAAGTTCTATGTACTGACTTGGCAGAAAATCCTAAGAAATTTTGGTCTTATGTCAAAGCAATAGGTGGAACAAAACAAAATGTCCAGACACTCTGTGACCAAAATGGTACTGAAATAGAGGATGACAGACTAAAGGCCGAAACACTACATGTCTTTTTCCAGAGCTGTTTCACAGAGGAAGACTGCACTGTAGTTCCTTCTCTAGATTGTCGCACGGATGACAAAATGGTAGATATCGAAATAGACGACAGAGGCATAGAGAAACAATTAGAATCACACAAAAGAAGAAAGGCCGCTGGACCTGATGGGATACTAGTTCGAGTTTACACAGAGTACGCGAAGGAACTTGCCCCCCTTCTTGCAGCGGTGTACCGTACATCTCTAGAAGAGCGTATCGTTTCAAAGGACGAAAAGGGCACAGGTCATCCCCGTTTTCAAGAAGGGACGTCGAACAGATGTGCAGAACTATAGACTTATATCTCTAACGTCCATCAGTTGTAGAATTTTGGAACACGTATTATGTTCGAGTATAATGACTTTTCTGGAGACTAGAAATCTACTCTGTAGGAACCAGCATGGGTTTCGAAAAAGACGATCGTGTGAAACCCAGCTCGCGCTATTCGTCCACGAGACTTAGAGGGCCATAGATACGGGTTCCCAGGTAGATGCCGTGTTTCTTGACTTCCGCAAGGCGTTTGATACAGTTCCCCACAGTCGTTTAATGAACAAAGTAAGAGCGTATGGACTATCAGACCAATTGTGTAATTGGTTTGAAGAGTTCCTAGATAACAGAACGCAGCATGTCATTCTCAATGGGGAGAAGTCTTCCGAAGTAAGAGTGATTTCAGGTGTGCCGCAGGGGAGTGTCGTAGGACCGTTGCTATTCACAATATACATAAATGACCTTGTGAATAACATCGGAAGTTCACTGAGGCTTTTTGCGGATGATGCTGTGGTATATCGAGACGTTGTAACAATGGAAAATTGTACTGATATGCAGGAGGATCTGCACTGAATTGACGCATGGTGCAGGGAATGGCAATTGAATCTCAGTGTAGACAAGTGTAATGTGCTGCGAATACAGAGAAAGAAAGATCCCTTATCATTTAGCTAGAATATATCAGTCAGCAACTGGAAGCAGTTAATTCCATAAATTATCTGGGAGTACGCATTAGGAGTGATTTAAAATGGAATGATCATATAAAGTTGATCTTTGGTAAAGCAGATGCCAGACTGAGATTCATTCGAAGAATCCTAAGGAAATGCAATCCGAAAACAAAGGAAGTAGGTTACAGTACATTTGTTCGCCCACTGCTTGAATACTGCTCACCGGTGTGGGATCCGTACCAGATAGGGTTGATAGAAGAGGTAGAGAAGATCCAACGGAGGGCAGCGCGCTTCGTTACAGGATCATTTAGTAATCACGAAAGCGTTACGGAGAGCCGGCCGCGGTGGTCTCGCGATTCTATGCGCTCAGTCCGGAGCCGCGCGACTGCTACGGTCGCAGGTTCGAATCCTGTCTCGGGCATGGATGTGTGTGATGTCCTTAGGTTAGTTAGGTTTAAGTAGTTCTAGGTTCTAGGGGACTGATGACCAAAGATGTTAAGTCCCATGGCGCTCAGAGCCATTTGAACCATCCAGTGGAAGACTCTGCAGGAGAGACGCTCAGTAGCTCGGAACGGGCTTTTGTTGAAGTTTCGGCAACATACCTTCACCGAGGAGTCAAGCAGCATATTGCTCCCTCCTACGTATATCTCGCGAAGAGACCATGAGGATAAAAGCAGAGAGATTAGAGCCCACACAGAGGCATACCGACAATTGTTCCTTCCACGAACAGTACGAGACTAGAATAGAAGGGAGAACCGATAGAGGTACTCACGGTACCCTCCGCCACACACCGTCGGGTGGCTTGCGGAGTATGGATGTAGATGTAGATGAAGATGTAGTGTAGGGACCCATGATCTAAGCTGTTTGGCACCTTAGGAATTCACACCCATTTGAGCATCTGAACAAAAGCCGTGGATAGCGATATGCACATATACAGATGGCGGTGGTATCGCGTACACTAAGTATAAAATGGCAGCACACTGGCGGAGCTGTCATTTGTACTCAGGTAATTATGTGAAAAGGTTTTCGAAGTTATTATGGCCGTAAGATGGGAATTAACGAATTTGAACGAGGAATGGCAGTTGGAGCTGGACGCTACGGTCGCAGGTTCGAATCCTGCCTAGGGCATGGATGTGTGTGATGTCCTTAGTTTAGTTTTGTTTAAGTAGTTCTAAGTGTAGGGGCTGATGACCTCAGATGTTAAGTCCCATAGTGCTTAGAGCCATTTGAGCCATTTGGACTTGGGCATGCAGGTTGCCCGACGTGAATCCCATCGAACATCTATGGGACATAATCGGGAGGTCAGTTCGTGCACAACATGCTGCACCGGCAACACTCTCCCAGCTATGCAGGATTATAGAGACAGCGTGTCTCATTGTTTCTGCGATATGCCACGTGGAGTTACTGCACTACGCCGGGCAAAAGGAGGTCGTACACCATAAGAGGGGGTATCCCAAGACTTTTGTCACCTCAGTTTATGTCCAAATCAGTGTTAGATTAAGCAGTAGAGTAGTGTAATTTCATAATCGTAGAACAGCTCCGCCAGTGTACCAACACTGCGAATGAAGCTCCGGGACGCCAAAATCGCAGTTACACGCTAGCAAAGATACTACTGTACATCGATTTTTGGCCAACTACTTACCTCCCTCCTCCCCCCAAATACCCCAATAGCCACTCCACCAGCAGAACAGGAACAAAACAATTCCATGTTAACTGAGATTAATGCAATGCCAGGCTGGGGATGATGCGATACTGTAACATATCGGCGTACCTCTCACCCGTCACGGTAGCAGTTACAAAACCAGAATCAACCATTTCCTCGAAGAAAAAAGGCCCGATAACGGTAGATGTGGTAAATCCGACTTTCTCGTCGTGCAATGGAGTTTCCACGACAGTTCTACGATTTTCGGTAGCCGAAATTCTGCAGTTGTGGGCGCTGACAGACCCTCGGAGCGTGAAATGAGCTTCGTCGGTCCACAACACGTTACTCAACCAATCGTCATCTTCCGCCATCTTTTGAAATGCCCACACCGCAAATGCCCTCTGCTTCACTAAATCGCCAGGTAACAGTTCATGATGCCGATGGATTTTGTACGGATAGCATCGGAGGGTACGCCTAAGTGCCAACCAAACAGTAGTGTATGGAATGCTGGTGCGACGTGCGACTGCACGAGCGCTGACTTCCCCGTTCGTAGAGGAACCCGTTACAGTCTGCATTTCTTCCTGAACTGTCTCAAAAGCATTACGCCTTGCGCTCGGCCGGCCACTACGGGGTCTGTCGTCTAAACAACCCGTGGCTTCGAACTTCTAAATCATTCTCACCTCTCCACCAGCAGAACAGGAACAAAACAATTCCATGTTAACTGAGATTAATGCAATGTATCTTCAAAAGTCATTTTCTGCATGATGTTGAACAAAACGTGATTGAAACGCTTTGCAATAGATTAAATTAAACATTAAAGAAATGAAAGTGTCAGCATAAAAATACGAATAATTAATATCAACGTATGGACTGTTGTAGAGCGAGAATAAGTCAGATCCGCGTAAGACAATGATGTAGAGACATGGAATGTGGTAGCACACTTGTGAATGCGAACCAGCCCTGCCATGCTGTTTACCTTGAAGGTGGCAGTCGCTCAGTGATTGCCTACGGGTGGTGTGATGCTGTAATGATACGATTCTCAAGCGCCGAGGAGACAGGCTTTGAGAGGCTGGACTGGCGCTGTCGATCCAATAGACACGTTTCAGTGACGGCTATGCGACAAGGAATAATGGTGTGGAGCAACAAGGTGGGATTTTTACGTGAAGACCAAGACTCAAGTAGCAGCACGAGGTCGCTCACTCACAATTGTTTATTCAGAGTGGGAAACTTTAGTATCTACATTTACATAAATACTGGACAAGGCAGGCAGTGTACATGTTTGGTGGAAGGTAATTCTTGTCTATGTTAGCGATTATCTGTCCCACTCCCTTCGCGCATAGTGCGAGGGAAAACGGCAGTCTGTATCCGAATCTAGGCATTCTGGTCTCCTTTATCTTCTTCCCATTGAGCCTAAGAGACACACATATGATACAGAAAGCAAATGCTCCAGCAGCTGAGCTATCCAAGCACGACCAATGACGCGACTTCGCAACTTTACTTCAACTAGTACCTCATCCCCTACCTTCGACACTTCACAGGTGTTCTCCTGCGTATCTTATGGAACTAGGTCGTCTGTCGTACCGGAGAAAGACAAAGGTCCCTTGTCCGATCCCCGATCCGGCAAACAATTTGGAATCAGCCGGGAAGTTACAACGTTTTTCTTGCGTAGGGGTTCTATTCTGAATACAACTGGGCCAAACATCAGAAGAATCACATTGAAGTCCCCCGCTCACCTGTGCTACACATTCTCACACATTATACCGACCTGTTACTGTCCAAGGATCGCTTCTCTCGCCTATGTATTGCATCACGGTGTGGTTTGCTGCTAAAATTCCGAGAGCACGTGTTCCTAGAACAGTCAACCGATATGTTGCTTCCTCCTATACAGGATGGTCCATTGATCGAGACCGGGCCAAATATCTCACTAAATAAGCGTCAAACGAAAAAACTACAAAGAACGAAACTTGTCTAGCTTGAAGGGGGAAACCAGATGGCGCTATGGTTGGTCCGCTAGATGGCGCTGCCATAGGTCGAACGGATATCAACTGCGTTTTTTTAAATAGGAACCCCCATTTTTTATTACATATTCGTGTAGTACGTAAAGAAATATGAATGTTTTAGTTGGACCACTTTTTTCGCTTTGTGATAGATGGCGCTGTAATAGTCACAAACATACGGCTCACAATTTCAGACGAACAGTTGGTAAAAGGTAGGTTTTGAATTAAAATACAGAACGTAGGTACGTTTGAACATTTTATTTCGGTTGTTCCATTGTGATACATGTACCTTTGTGAACTTATCATTTCTGAGAACGCATGCTGTTACAGCGTGATTACCTGTAAATACCACATTAATGCAATAAATGCTCAAACTGATGTCCGTCAACCGCAATGCATTTGGCAACACGTGTAACGACATTCCTCTCAACAGCGAGTGGTTCGCCTTCCGTAATGTTCGCACATGCATTGAAAATGCGCTGACGCATGTTGTGAGACGTTGTTGGTGGATCACGATAGCAAATATCCTTCAACTTTCCCCACAGAAAGAAATCCGGGGACGTCACATCGGTGAACGTGCGGGCCATGATATGGTGCTTCGACGACCAATCCACCTTTCATGAGATATGCTATTCAATACCGCTTCAACCGCACGCGAGCTATGTGCCGGCCATCCATCATGTTGGAAGTACATCGCCATTCTGTCATGGAGTGAAACATTTTGTAGTAACATCGGTAGAACATTACGTAGGAAATAAGCATACATTGCACCATTTAGATTGCCATCGATAAAATGGGGGCCAATTATCCTTCCTCCCATAATGCCGCACCATACATTAACCCGCCATGGTCGCTGATGTTCCACTTGTCGCAGCTATCGTAGATTTTCCGTTGCCCAATAGTGCATATTATGCCGGTTTACGTTACCGCTGTTGGTGAATGACGCTTCGTCGCTAAATAGAACGCGTGCAAGAAATCTGTCATCGTCCCGCAATTTCTCTAGTGCCCAGTGGCAGAAATGTACACGACGTGCATAGAAATATGGTACGGGTGCAATCGATGTTGATATAGCATTCTCAACACCACCGTTTTTGGGATTCCCGATCCTCGCGCATGTCTGCTACTGATGTGCGTATTAGCCGCGACCTACTTGGGCATCATCATTTGTTGCAGGTCGTGGTTGACGTTTCACATGTGACTGAACACTTCCTGTTTTCTAAAATAACGTAACTATCCAGCGAACGGTCCGGACACTTGGATGATGTCGTCCAGGATACCGAGCAGCATACATAGCACACGCCCGTTGGACATTTTGATCACAATAGCCATACATCAACACGATACCGACGTTTTCCGCAATTGGTAAACGTTCCATTTTAACACGGGTAATGTATCACGAAGCAAATGCCGTCGGCACTGGCGGAATGTTAGGTGATACCACGTACTTATGCGTTTGTGACTATTACAGCACCATCTATCACAAACAGAAAAATGTGGTCCAACTAAAATATTCATATTTCTTTACGTACTGCACGAATATGTAATGAAAATTGGGGTTCCTATTAAAAAAAAAAAAAACAAAAAAAAAACGCAGTTGATATCCGTTTGACCTATGGCAGCGCTATCTAGGGGGCCAACCATAGCGCCATCTGATTTCCCCCTTCAAGCTAGACAAGTTTCGTTCTTTAGTTTTTTCGTTTGACGCTTATTTCGTGAGTTATTTGGCCCGATCACTATCAATAGACCACTCTGTATAAATCTAGAGGATAGAACATGTATGTAAAATTAGAGAGATTAGAATCCACACGCAGGCTTACAAACAACCGTTCATCCCGTGAACTATTCGCTATTGGAACAGAAAAGGGGAGACGTGATGATAGCACACAAAGTACGCAACCCCACGCAACATAGGATGGTTTGCAGGTTATAAATGTACGTGTACATCTTCATAAGTGACATGAATAGGGAAAACTGTTCTCATTCTAACACAACAAAACTTAAAAAAATTATTGCTCATCTTTCTTTTTATTTAGGTCACCAGTCTTTCGAGTTATTTTTTTCCTTTCATCACTGGTATTTGGCCATCTCAGAACAGGCGTCAACTACATTTACATAGTACCATTCATAATGGTTATTCTCCTAAGCATGTCTACAAGAAGATTTAATGTATGAATAAATGATTGACACATGACTGCACCCTACTCATAGAGCATCATAAAAAATATCCAAACATCATATACCCAATACATATATAGGTAATTAGAACATACATATTTATGGGCTTGAACTTAACATTTAATAACAGTTCACTCTTCTGGGTTGATAGAAACACTGCAGCCTAAGCTGGTAGGAGAATCCCTCCGTTAACGAGTGCTCGGATGACACATTTTTGTTATGTCTTGTATCTGATACACGAGAATAGCAGCTGGTACACGTCTCCCTCTTCAGAGCATACATCACACAATGGAGATTTCTTCCGTCCGATTTGTAGCACGTAGGTTGGAACTACCCCCATGAACCATGGACCTTGCCGTTGGTGGGGAGGCTTGCGTGCCTTAGCGATACAGATGGCCGTACCGTAGGTGCAACCACAATGGAGGGGTATCTGTTGAGAGGCCAGACAAACGTGTGGTTCCTGAAGAGGGGCAGCAGCCTTTTCAGTAGTTGCAGGGGCAACAGTCTGGATGATTGACTGATCTGGCATTGTAACATCAACCAAAACGGCCTTGCTGTGCTGGTACTGCGAACGGCAGAAAGCAAGGGGAAACTACGGCCGTAATTTTTCCCGAGGGCATGCAGCTTTACTGTATGGTTAAATGATGATGGCGTCCTCTTGGGTAAAATATTCCGGAGGTAAAATAGTCCCCCATTCGGATCTCCGGGCAGGGACTACTCAGGAGGACGTCGTTATTAGGAGAAAGAAAATTGGCGTTCTACGGATCAGAGCGTGGAATGTCAGATCCCTTAATCGAGCAGGTAGGTTAGAAAATTTGAAAAGGGAAATGGATAGGTCTAAGTTAGAAATAGTGGAAATTAGTGAAGTTCGGTGGCAGGAGGAACAAGACTTTTGGTCAGGCGAATACAGGGTTATAAATACAAAATCAAATAGGGGTAATGCAGGAGTAGGTTTAATAATGAATAAAAAAATAGGAGTGCGGGTAAGCTACTACCAACAGCATAGTGAACGCATTATTGTGGCCAAGATAGACACGAAGCCCATGCCTACTACAGTAGTACAAGTTTATATGCCAACTAGCTCTGCAGATGACGAAGAAATTGAAGAAATGTATGATGAGATAAAAGAAATTATTCAGGTAGTGAAGGGAGACGAAAATTTAATAGTCATGCGTGACTGCAATACGAGAGTAGGAAAAGGGAGAGAAGGAAACATAGTGGGTGAATATGGATTGGGGGAGAGAAAAGAAAGAGGAAGCCGCCTGGTAGAATTTTGCACAGAGCATAACTTAATCATAGCTAACACTTGGTTCAAGAATCATAAAAGATGGTTGTATACATGGAAGAATCCTGGAGATACTAGAAAGTATCAGATAGATTGTATAATGGTAAGACAGAGATTTAGGAACCAGGTTTTAAATTGTAAGACATTTCCAGGGGCAGATGTGGACTCCGACCACAATCTATTGGTTATGAACTGTAGATTAAAACTGAAGACACTGCAAAAAGGTGGGAATTTAAGGAGATGGGACCTGGATAAACTGACTAAGCCAGAGGTTGTACAGAGTTTCAGGGAGAGCATAAGGGAAGAATTGACAGGAATGGGGGAAAGAAATACAGTAGAAGAAGAATAGGTAGCTCTGAGGGATGAAGTAGTGAAGGCAGCAGAGGATCAAGTAGGTAAAAAGACGAGGGCTAGTAGAAATCCTTGGGTAACAGAAGAAATATTGAATTTAATTGATGAAAGGAGAAAATATAAAAACGCAGTAAATGAAGCAGGCAAAAGGGAATACAAACGTCTCAAAAATGAGATCGACAGGAAGTGCAAAATGGCTAAGCAGGCATGGCTAAAGGACAAATGCAAGGATGTAGAGGCTTATCTCACTAGGGATAAGATAGATACTGCCTACAGGAAAATTAAAGAGAGCTTTGGAGAAAAGAGAGCCACTTGTACGAATATCAAGAGCTCGGATGGAAACCCAGTTCTAACCAAAGAAGGGAAAGCAGAACGGTGGAAGGAGTATATAGAGGGTCTATACAAAGGCGATGTACTTGAGGACAATATTATGGAAATGGAAGAGGATGTAGATGAAGACGAAGTGGGAGATACGATAGTGCGTGAAGAGTTTGACAGAGCACTGAAAGACTTGAGTCGAAACAAGGCCCCAGGAGTAGGCAACATTCCTTTGGAACTACTGACGGCCTTGGGAGAGCCAGTCATGTCAAAAATCTACCATCTGGTGAGCAAGATGTATGAGACAGGCGAAATACCCTCAGACTTCAAGAAGAGTATAATAATTCCAATCCCAAAGAAAGCAGGCGTTGACAGATGTGAAAATTACCGAACTATCAGTTTAATAAGTCACAGCTGCAAAATACTAACGCGAATTCTTTACAGACGAATGGAAAAACTGGTAGAAGCCGACCTCGGCAAAGATCAGTTTGGATTCCGCAGAAATGTTGGAACACGTGAGGCAATACTGACCCTACGACTTATCTTAGAAAGTAGATTAAGGAAAGGCAAACCTACATTTCTAGTACTTGTAGACTTAGAGAAAGCTTTTGACAATGTTGACTGGAATACTCTCTTTCAAATTCTGAAGGTGGCAGGGGTAAAATGCTGTAGTACAGTAGTAAAGGAAACAAAAGAAAAATTCGGAGTTGGTATTAAAGTCCTTGGAGAAGAAATAGAAACGTTGAGGTTCGTCGATGACATTGTAATTCTGTGAGAGGCAGCAAAGGACTTGGAAGAGCAGTTGAACGGAATGGACAGTGTCTTGAAAGAAGGATATAAGATGAACATCAACAAAAGCAAAACGAGGATAATGGAATGTAGTCGAATTAAGTCAGGTGATGCTGAGGGAATTAGATTAGGAAATGAGACACTTAAAGTAGTAAAGGAGTTTTGCTATTTGGGGAGCAAAATAACTTATGATGGTCGAAGTAGAGAGGATATAAAATGTAGACTGGCAATGGCAAGGAAAGCGTTTCTGAAGAAGAGAAATTTGTCAACATCGAGTATAGATTTAAGTGTCAGGAAGTCGTTTCTGAAAGTATTTGTATGGAGTGTAGCCATGTATGGAAGTGAAACATGGACGATAAATAGTTTAGACAAGAAGAGAATAGAAGCTTTCGAAATGTGGTGCTACAGAAGTCTGCTGAAGATTAGATGGGTAGATCACATAACTAATGAGGAGGTATTGAATAGAATTGGGGAGAAGAGGAGTTTGTGGCACAACTTGACAAGGAGAAGGGACCGCTTGGGAGGACATGTACTGAGGCATCAAGGGATCACAAATTTAGCATTGGAGGGCAGCGTGGAGGGTAATAATCGTAGAGGGAGACCAAGAAATGAATACACTAAGCAGATTCAGAAGGATGTAGGTTGCAGTAAGTACTGGGAGATGAAGAAGCTTGCACAGGATAGAGTAGCATGGAGAGCTGCATCAAACCAGTCTCAGGAGTGAAGACAACAACAGGTTGGAAATTTGCCGTCATTTAAGCGCATGCGTGTAATCATTGTTCGGAATCGTCTACTTCTACGCCAATGTGTAAGCCAAGGGACAACGCTATTTTGGGTTGCAGCCAGCCATAATGAATTCCTTTTGAAATCCTCGTCGAATCGCATTGCGTCTGCCAGTCGTTTCTCGCATTTTGACTGGATAAGTTCAGCTTGTCATGGTAACGAAATCATTTAGGATTTCAGTTAAGTTCATTGCTATCGGATTCGGCCTATACTTAGGCCATCTTCATACACCACCATCAGCTGAAGTTGATGATGCATAGAACAGTCAGTTGATCTCAGCCGCTAAAACTGCTCAACACTTAGCGCAGTTTCAGTGACTGAGATCAACTGGCTGTTATACGCATCGTCAACTTCAGCTGATGGTGATGTCTGAAGATGGCCTAAGTATAGGCCGAAACCAGTCATTTTAATAAAGTACCATCGTCATCTAGATTGTTTATTCACTGATTTTATATAGATGAGAGAAGCGCTGCTTCCCGAAAATATTACCAAAAACTTTCTTCTCCAGTTTTTCAACGGCGCACCTTCACTTTCTTAGGATTCTTGCACGAAATGTCAGCCTGACCTCAGCTCTTTCTGCGATTAGTTTTAAGTGCTCATTCCAATTAATGTTGCTCTGGGCGATAATTCTCCGATTGTCACTGTGGTGCCTATTTCCACTTATTTATCACAAGCAGTGTAATGGAACATTAGGCGCAGTACGTTACGTCTATTCACACTGACGCTAACGCTCAGTACTTGCAACGACAGTCGATCGTCTGCACATCTTTCAGCATTTCGCTAGCATCCTGCATGTGCTTTTAGAATAAATGTCCACTGATGATGGCGATATTATCACAAAAACGACTTAGGACGTAACAAACAAGAGTTACTGTACTCCGTTCACCATAAGAATAAACCTGACGTAAACAGACAAAAACGCGATGATTGGTCACATAGCACACGTACATTCGTGTTGTTGCGCTCTTGGAAGTAGGTCCTACTTACGTATTAGACATATTATTACTAAGTTACGTTGCATGAAACTTGAAGCTATACAAATGTATTAGCCCAGCCATCAATTTTTTTCTTAAGCTCGCTTTAGTTATGTAGCTTTTCTTTCAAAAATCGTGTACAGTCACAGCCTCTGCACTGTTGCCCTGATTGTCGCGCTGTTAATACGCAGTATGAAAATGGCTGAGGCTGCTTCCTAATCCGTAGTGAAACACACTTGCGGAACACGGTTAAAAAGTGCCGAGGAATAGATTGTTCTTAATGTTTGTCATAAATTTGGAGAGATAATGGGCTTCGAATTTTTCCGAGGCTTGTATTAGAAACAGCTGCAACGAAAATACAAGTTAGTGTGTAGACGAATCGGTACCGTAGTAGCTAATGTAGTTCAATGTAGTAAGTGGTTCGCTGGTTCAAGTCTCGCCCGAGTCAATTTCTTTTCTCGTTCAATTTGAATTACCTACGTCTCGTAATAGTAAAATTCATCATTGTTTTTTTATGAATAATGCAGGTCTTCTTGTTTTTAATTACATATTGCACGCGAAATTCCTGTTTTCATTTCAAATATAAATTCTCAATTATCGATGTTTTATGAAAGAAACGTTGCTTAATTTAAGAAAACATAATTTAATTTTTAAGGCAAAAATGAAAAACTAAATGCTCTTTATTTGGACTATATCCAGTGTCTTAGATCGCAGATGTAGATATGTGTTGCAGAAACATGAAAAACAATCATTTTCACAGCGTCGAGCACATCATATAAGTGCTGCATTTTTACATTTGCCACTGTACCATTACAATATGAACCCAACAAAACTGAAGTGGAGCCAAGCTAAGGGATTTGGCCGGAGGAATAACAAGACTGTTAAGCTGCCAGACGTACTGGAACTAACGCACGCAGCTTTTTCACGTGTCACTGCCGAACGTGGCACGATATAGAACGGCTCATCATAAAAGGAGAGGAGAAAATGAGACGCCTGGGGGGCTTCGTTGATTTTGTTTTTGATCGACTCGCTGTCAACGTAGCAGATGACAGTTCCAGAGCTGAAATGTATTTCCGTGATTCGGATAAGAGATATTTCTCGGATTCGGATAAGAAAAGAGCTAAGAGATTGCCAGAGAACTGACTGTAATTAAGAACTTCAGTATTCAACAGTACGGTGAAATCCCTGCAGTATGCCTTTGCATCATTCATAGCTCGCTCAGAAAAAATACCCTGTGTTTATGTTAGGAATTTTCATCACTGTTGTTTGTAATTAGATTACTATGTCAGGTGAGAACGAGAGCGTTTTATGCCTTCCGTCTGTTCAGCTAAGAAGTGCGCGGTAGTGCTAGAGTTTGCGGAATATTATTTCATTCTCTTTAAATGTTAAATGACATTCGAAGCTACATTGCTTCTCTGCCCGTCTCTTTTTACATCTGAACTGCAACTACTCTCATCATTGAAGGCTAGTTGGACCGCTGGTTGGCCAGTGCTGTCCAAGTTTAATGCGCCGGTAAAGCTGTTATCCAGCACATTATAGCTCAGTCCACGTGCGCGTAACAGAGCATAAAACGTATCCTTGTGACCATACTTGACAGTACTGGTCCGCTCCACGTGAAGCGAAATCCATGAGATTCAATCAAACGCGGAAGAATACATGGCGTAATGTTTACGTCAAGTTCATTCTTATGATGAATGGAGTACATCAAAACGGATCCACAAGTCACGTAGAGTGTAACAAATATCTGAAATCTCTGTCTTCAGGGAGGGAAAGGTAGTAGAATTTCGATTCTAGAGCCACATTATTGTAAGTGTACGTCATGTTTGCAAACGGAGATTCTTTCCGGCCTTGAAAGCATTAATTTTCCGGATGATGAGGGGGAGGGGGAGGGGAAGGCTTCCGCTTCCGGCGAGGGCCGCCCCCACACAGTGGCTGGTCTGGCTAACGCGTCGCATTGTTGCGGCAGAGCAAACCCGGGCACATTTACCCGGAGAAGCGGCCGCCGCCACGCACCTGAGTGGATTCTGCGCCGCGGAGAATTGAGAAATTTAACTGAGGGAAGTCAGGATTGTGAATGCAGCGCGACGTGACAATGCGCACAAAACAACCACCGGCGCTCGCCGCACATTGTCGTTTTTAATCTCGGCCCCTGAATTACGTGCTGGCGCCGAGACCCGCGCGCGCGCCGGGAGAAATAATTTCGCCAGCGAGGTCGCAGAATGCCGAAGTATCCACTCTCTCCAGCCGTTACGCTGCTTTCATTAAACTGAATAACGCCGTGCGGTTCCGTAACCGTGTCTGTCACGTGACTCTGGAGGTAAATGCTTCTCCCGCCCTTGGACTGCCGCAGCACGCGGTCGCAACGCAACACCGACAGCTACTAACCTAGCTATCTGTGTAACTCTGCAACCTCCCGCGTATCTTGAAAAGAACGTACGACGGGCTCTCCAAAACAAACCGGAATCATCTTTTTGAAAGCGTTATATTTTCAAATTGTGTACAAAACAAACTCATCTCCTTCAAACTAATCTCCTTTACAACCAATACATTTGTCCTACCGGTGCTTGCACTGTTCGAAACATTTTTTTGTAGTTATCTTTAGAAATGGCTGACACTTCCTTCCCCGTTTTTTTTCGGACTTCTTGAGCGCTGTCAAATCGATGTTCTTCGATGCCCCTTTTCTTGCGTGGAAATAAGAAAAAGTCGCACGGAGACAAGTCAGGTGAATAAGGTGCGTGGGTCAGTGGAACCATGACATTTTTAGCCAAAAACTGTCTACCAGAGATGGCTATGTGCACAGGTGCGTTATCGTGGTGGGAGAACTCGTCTCCTGTCTGTCACAAATCGGTTCTTTGTCGACGAACACTGTTGCGCAGTCTTCTTAAAAACTTCCAAAGAAATGTTTGGTTGACGGTCTAACATGGGGGAACAAACTGAATGAACTATGCCCTTGGCATCAAAGAAGGAAATCAGCATTGTCTTGATGTTTGATTTGACTTCACATTTTTTTGGCTGGGGTGATGATGACCTCTTCCACTGGCTTGACTGTGGGTTTGTTTCTGGGTCGTAACCGTAGCACCATAACTCACCACCAGTAATGACTTTTGACACAAAATCTGGATCAGTTTCAAGCTGTCGTTTCTAAGCACGAAATTTTTGAACTCGACGTTCCTTTTGGCTGTCAGTCAGAAACCGAGGAACAAACTTCGCAGCAACCCTTTTCATTTGCAAATCTTTCGTTAAAATTCGCTGAATCGAGCTCCAAGATAACCCACTAATCTCTGACAGTTGATTATTTTTCTGTCGACAGTTTATGAGCACAAGCTCTCGAACTTTTTCAACATTTTCGTCGATTCGGGCAGCTGATGGACGTCCAGAACAATGTTCGTCATCAGTTTACATGTCGCCATTCTTAAATCGAGCAAACCACTTGTACACTTAAGTTTCTCCTATAGCTGTTTTCAACATTAAAACAGTTTCAGCATCATTTTTACCGAGAATAAAACAAAATTTCACAGTTGCACGCAGTTCACTTAAAGCTGTCATCATAAAAACGAAACAAGAACAAAAGAGCGCTAGCAAAAACTATCACTGCAGATGAAACAGAACAAGCCAGGTCGACAACACAGGCGGCACTGAACTGGCAATGAATTGCACTGTACACGCCTAGCGGCAGAAATGCATACTACACAAGCTCTGCCCACGGCAACGTTGTTCCGGTTTTTTTGGGTACCCCTCGTATGTACATTACTGTGCCAGCTGTGCAGCAAATCGTTACGATACAGCATATCGACTTCGGAATTTCATTAACTTGGACGCAAGGCCTTCAGGACAACGAACTGGTGGACAAGAGCAGGAGTCGCCTGGAGATCTGCATCTACATCTATGTACCTAAACACGTACTCCGCAAGCCACCTTATGGAGCATGGCGGAGGGTACCTTGTACCACTTCTATAGTCATTTCCTTTCCTATCCCACTCGCAAACAGAGTGAGGGAGAAACGACAGCAGTTTGGCACTGGCGCGGTTTGCGTTTTGACGCGGCCAACGCTTATTTGGAGCCAAACGGAGACAACCAGAATTTTGAGCCGGTCACGTGAAACGGTATTTGATATCAAATAGGAGATAAATGCAGACGATGACTGAAGCAGGTAAACCGCGATGAAAACAAAAATATTTATCATTACTTGGTGATTTCTGTGGGTATAATACGCAACCAGTCGCTTTTTTAAAATTTTGATACGATTTATTTTATGGACCACAGTGGCCGTCACGAAAGTAGACATTTCAAGTTCACACCCAATGCATGATGTGGGCAGGTGCTAAGCTGCGTGATTCGCCCTCCTTGTGGTTCTCTCGCCACTATGCACTGTTAACAATGCAGTAGATCAGTGCTAGCTAAATGTTCAGTGTTAACGTGCAATATCGTGTGTTCATGTGTGGTTTTAGCTTTCCATGGAACGGAAGTGAGTGAAACGCAGGAGCAAGGGGCTATGTCTCCAGCCAGAGTGCGTGATGGACGAAAAGACATTCGAAGATAATCTGAAATTGTCAGTATACTGAAGTTCTTTAATGATCCAGCCATGAATAATATAAATTTTGCTAAAGTTCATAAAACGACAACAAAATCTTGTGGCATTACCAAATCGACTGTATTCCTCATTAACACTGCAGTAATATTTGCAGAATGTCTAGATGTGAGCACGTGTTTTGATGGTTCAAATGGCTCTGAGCACTATGGGACTTAACATCTATGGTCATCAGTCCCCTAGAACTTAGAACTACTTAAACCTAACTTACCTAAGGACATCACACAACACCCATTCATCACGAGGCAGAGAAAATCCCTGACCCCTCCGGGAATCGAACCCGGGAACCCGGGCGCGGGAAGCGAGAACGCTACCGCACGACCACGAGCTGCGGACACGTGTTTTGATTATCCAAGAAAGGGATAAAACTGAAAACAGAAATCTACGGAATTTGACAACTTTTACGAAAAGTTAGTGCTTAGAACTGTCCTCCAATACTTTCTCTTCTCTGCACACTTGGTTTTTCATTCAGAAAATGTAATGACGGGCGAAAATTTTTAATGGAGCGCAGAGATATTGCAGCACCAAGAACAACGCCTTTATTGCGTGGTGAGGCAATAGCCTTGAAGTATACTCTTACAAAACTTGAGCTTCACAAAACCATACAAATAAATATGTTATGCTCGACTTCAGCGGAAATATTGGGCTGAAAGCACCTACAGCTATTTTTGTGTGGTCTACATCGACACTTTGGGTGATGGGTGCAGTGACAAATGGTCAGTAAGAGCTGCAAAATAAAAATTTTCGGGAGTTGGGTAATATTCTCGGTCACGTTACGGTGAGGTCTCGGACTAAAATCCTAGCGGCGGCAAACAGTCCACGGATGATGGCTGTTCATGTATGTCGAGGGACGGACGAGGATTACATTGTTGACAATTCCAAGCGAAAGTTGCGGTAAGCAAGCTTTCCGCTTGAAGAAAGCGTATACCCTGCAAATTACGTCTCTGGCTTGCTTATGCAGAATTTATCATTTACAATCACAATCTGCGGTGACAATTCGCAATGAATGGAATCGAAATTCACTAAACAATTCGCTACGACCACGTTTAATGCTCGCATTAGCTATGGAATTCACAGCAGAGCTCTCAGAAGAATATAGAACGCTCATTGGCTGTCGGAGAATACGCGGCGTAGGTAGGCAGAACGAGCCTAAAGTCGACCGCCATCGTTCGTGAATCCAACTATAATTGCTAGTTGTGGAGCGCTCTCGTAAATAAAACGCGTTCATACGTGACACGTTACAGTAACGTTGTCTCCTTGTTACCAGGATTAATTTTATAGTTTTCTTAACAAATTTACCGCTGGAAGTTTGTACAAAGTCCTACAGACGACATTTTGCCTCACACTAGTGTAACAGTTTCACATCTCTTAGGGTATTTTATTTTCTATCTCAAAATATTTTTACAGTTTTACGATAAAACTTGTATCACATGCACCTATAAAGTTGGAGAACGTTCATATATGTCTATGGTTCCGTTTTTTGCACGGGGTGAAGTAGAAAATAATTTCTCTTCAGAATTTCTTGTAACATTAGTTTCTATTTTTATTTATTTTTTTCTGTAGCAGCAGGCTAGAATTTTCTTTTGGAAAGTATTCCATCATATTCTAAACTAAAATAGATACGCGTAATATTTTTTTCGAAATTTTTTCTAACATTTGAAATTATCACCACCTGGCAAAGCTGTGAGATGTCACGATGACACAGAGGTGTCTGTTTTCCGTGAGGGCTGCTGTAGTAACAGGGCACTGCAGGATTCTCATCAGACGTATTGTAGGAACATTAGGAGTGGGTTACGTGCAGCTAGACGCTATGGCCGTGGTCTCCAGAAAAAAATAATGGTTCAAATGGCTCAGCACTGAGGTCATCAGTCCCCTAGACTTAGAACTACTTAAACCTAACTAATCTAAGGACATCAAACACATCCATGCCTGAGGCAGGATTCGAACCTGCGACCGTAGCGGTCGCGCGGTGCAGGACTGAAGCGCCTAGAACCGCTCGGCCACAACGGCCGGCTCGTGGTCTCCCCCCTGAGATTAGTTTGCAACAGTGCCCCATACCTCCCTTCTGTGTGCCTTCTTTTTCACTTCCGCATACATAGTGAATCCCACATTTTCATAATCTGTTGCGTGTATGACATCCTTTGATGGCTCTGGCAATTCTCTCGCTCGATAGCTCCTTCTGCTATTGTTCCACTGGTGTGTCTCACAATCTGTCACCGAGTTTGTATCTTCTAGTCTGAACGTGCCTCCATGGAGACCTGGTCCTGTCCCCTTCTCAGCGCATCTTCACTGGTAACACTGCCCCTCCAGACGACCATCATCCTTCTGTAGCACCAAATCTCCAGAGATTCTTACAGTCTACTCTCTTATTTTCCTATGGCCCGTGTTTCACTCCAGTATAGGGCTACAACACAACAAATGCTTTCATGATACATTTCTTTATTTCCAGATTGATATTACTGCTGGTGAGTAAGTCCTTTCTAAAATTAAATGCTATTTTGGCCTGCTTGCAGTCTGCCCACAATTTCTTTCCGACTTCCTTTGTGAAGACTTTTGAAAGACATAAACGCCTGGAACCGCGCGACTGCTACGGGCGCAGGTTAGAATCCTGCATCGGGCATGGATATGTGTGATGTCCTTAGGTTAGTTAGGTTTAACTAGTTCTAAGTTCTAGGGGACTGATGACCTCAGAAGTTAAGTCCCATAGAGCTCAGAGCCATGTGAACCATAAGCGCCATTTGACTGCACAACAGGTTTTATTTCACAATCTAGATTTCGGCCTTTAGCGATTAACAAGTATCAAATAACCATTAGACTTGAGTAAAACACAAATCATCAACAAACTGTTTTTCTTTCTTTATTGTGATTTCATTCCCCTGCCCCATATGGACAGGGGAGGGCCAGCAGCAGCACAATCCGCTGCTCTTCAGCCGAGTGACATGACAGTGAATAAAAGGAGGAAACTATATATATAAAAGCGACAAAAAGGGGACATGAAAACAGAATAAGTGGAGACAATGGGGGTTAAAATATACACTGACACAGAGATGTTCATTGTGGGACAGTCAAAAAAGTCAACACAAAGTTAAAAACCACAGTTGTCGATTTGCGGAGCACATAAAATACACTGAAGTCTCACAGTCAGCAATATTTTTTCCTTTATTGTATTTCAGTGCCCCCTATGGAGCAGGCTGGCAGCAGATAGGAGCCGCTCTTCAGCTGAGTGACAGACGACAGTAAGCACAGAACATGGAGACATTTAAAACAACATAAAGAAGGAAATATGGCGAAACAGACATATAAAAGGTGAAACATAATGAAAGATAGCGTAAAAAACAGGGTGACTGTAAAAATGCTATAAAAATCTGAACACTGTACACAAAAAACCACACATTATGACAATTAAAAGATAACACAAGGCAAAGTACGGCTGGAGCATAAAAGTAGCGATGGGCAACGTAGCACATAACAATCACTGACAGCAACGCTATGTACAAGTCCAGCACATGATTAAAATCTCAGCTCTTGACGTTGTGGGAGAACAGCACCAAACACAACACTGGCATAGCACACTGCCGACGATGAACAGACTGAGAGGATCTGCCAGGGGGATGGAGACAAGGGAGAAGGGAAGAAACTGGGGGGGGGGGCGGGTGTGCTGAAGGGGTGGAGAGGGGGGAGATGGGTGGCAGGCCCCTCGAAGGGGGGTAGGGAGGGAAGGGCATGGGAGGGAAGCAGTTGAGGAGAGGGTGCTGAGACTCAGAGGGGAAGGAGGAAAATCCGTTCTGGAGAAAGAAGGGAGAGGAAAAGGGGGCCATGGGGTGGGGGGAAACAAGGCCAGTTCACGTCACGGTGAAGTTAAAGATCCAAGATGGGGAGGTGCTGGAAATTGCCCTGATGAAAGAGATGGAGGGAATGGAGGTGGAGAGAGGGGGGGATAGAGCCATGGCAATGGGTGGGGAGTGGAGAGGAAGGAGGAAACCAGGGGGTGGGGGGGATCAAGCCTGCAGACAGTGTAAAGGATGCAGATACATTGGAGGAAAAGGGAAGGGGATCAGGTCATACAGAAGTCATGGAAGGAAGGCGGATATGGAAGGCTAGGTGGAGTGCATGGCGTTCTAGGATGTGGAGGGGCCTTACAAAAGTGTGGGGAGGGGGGGGGGGAGGGGGCAGAGAACTGGGTAATGCTGGCATAACAGAGATAGGAAGGATGAGGGATTTGTAAGTGTGGAGGAAGGTGGAAGGATGCAATCCCTATGTCCGAGGAGACAGGAGTTTCAGGAGGGAGTGGGCTTTCTGTTGGATAGTCAGGAGATGAGGGGTTCAGGTGAGGTGACAGTCGATGGTAAGGCCGAAGTACCTCAGGATGGGGGTAAGCTGGATGGGACGACCATTAATGGTGAGGTAGAAATTGTGAAGACAGAAGGAGCGGGTGGTGTGGCCTATGACAATTGCTTGGGTTTTGTAGGGATTGATACGACCAAGTGGTGATCTGTTCAAGGTGGGCTTGGAGGGAGCACTAGGACCGTTGAAGGGTGGGATAGAGAGCCAGAAGGGCGGAGCCATCAGTATATTGGAGCAGGTGGACAGGTGGGGGTTGCTTGGGCATATTTGCAGTGTACAGGGGACAGTGGAGAGGGGAGGAGAGGAGAGGAGAGGGGAGGGGACGGAGCCTCGGGGAACACCAGCAGTGGGGAAAAAGATACAGCAGTTGCTGTCATGGAGGATGACATAGGAAGCACTGTCTGAGAGAAGGAAAGCGACCAGATGGAGAAAATTGATAGGCACGGTGTAGGTTTGGAGTTTAAAGAGGAGGCTGGGCTGCCTTACGTGGTAATAGGCATTTTGGAGGTAGAGGTCATCATAATCTTTACCATCTGATATATAAACCAATTTTGTAAAATGAAAGAATATTTGTGTACAGGCTAATTTACTGGCAACTGGCATCACTTCTTCACTTGATATGGCTTTGAAGTAAAAAAGATGATCAAATCCCAGGTTTGTAACTTCGCTACACTGTGTCTAAGCAGCTATCGACATAAAAATAAGTTAGTAGTTCCTTATACATAGTGTAGCGAAGTTTAAAACCTGTGATTTGGTCATCTATTTTTCTCCAAAACCATATCAAGTGAAGATGTCATGCTAATTGCCAGTAAATTAGGCTATTGGCCTATTACACGAATGTTACCCAGTCAGGCTGAACGCCTTGGACACACTGTCCAGCGAGTGTAGGAAGGTGGAGGTTCCCTGCTGTTTTGGGGTGGCATTACGTGGGGCCGACGTACGCCGCTGGTGGTCATGGAAGGCGCCGTAACGGCTGTAAGATACTTGAATGCCGCCCTCCGACCGATAGCGCAACCATATCGGCAGCGTATTGGCGAGGCATTCGTCTTCATGGACGACAATTCGCGCCCCCATCGTGCTCATCTTGTGAATGACTTTCTTCGGGATAACGACATCGCTGTACCAGAGTGGCCAGCATGTTCACCAGACATGAACCTTATCGAACATGCCTGCAACAGATTGAAAAGGGCTGTTTATGGACGACGTGACCCACCAACCATTGTAATGTTTATGGACGACGTGACCCACCAACCATTGTAAGGGATCTACGCCGAATCGCCGTTGAGGAGTGGGACAATCTGGACCAAGAGTACCTTGATGAGCTTGTGGGTAGTGTGCCACGACGAATATAGCCATGCATCAATGCAAGAGGACGTGCTACTGGTTATTAGAGGTACCGGTGTGTACAGCAATTTGGACCACCAGCTTTGAAGGTTTCGCTGTGTGGTGGTACAACATACAACATGCGCTTCTAATGAGCAGTAAAAAGGGCGTCTCTGTTCCAATTTTCTGTACAGGTCCCAGAACTCTCGGAACCGAGGTGGTGCAAAAATTTTTTGTTGTGTGTATAACCGAAGATATGTAGTTTAAAGATGGCTCTTGTTCTTCTGAAGTCTAATGAATTTTGATATTTGTAACACTTTGAAACTGCCTAAGGCCTAAATGTATATTGTGTAATAAAACCTATTCAGTGAAATGGCGGTTACATCTTTCAGAAAGTTTTATATGATTCTGGGTTCACACCAAAGTAATATCATTACCATGGGAAACCGCTTCCAAGATATTAAAATTCCTCCTCTCTCCTAGTTCTTATTCTTGAAGGTTCGTATTCTTCGTCAGTATGGCATACCATTGTAGTATTTCGCTTATACTTATGACAGAAAATCCTTTCCATTGTGCTTCTCTCGATCTTATTTCATCTGCATGCCCACACCAATATCATCTGCATACTGCATTATGTCTATCTTCTGCTCATTAATTTCGATCCCCACTTCTGTAGTATTGCTAACTTGGTCTACAGCTTCCTGGATCCAAGCACTAAACATAACAGGAGAGAGAGCACATCCTTGTCTCACGGCTTTTCTCGTTTTTGCTTTTTGTTCCTGAAGGAAGTTTCTATTCACGGCGACTTGATTCTTACAAAAGCTGAGTATCACCTGCATGTTTTTGTGTTTTAGATGTGCTTTTTTCATCACTCTGAACATCTCATGCCAGATAACATTATCAAATGTCTTTTCCAGGTCTATAAAGGTAATATAGGCTGGTATATTTTTCTGTCATTGCTTTCCCGTAGGAACCCTCAGAGCCAGAATCGTCTCTCTTGTTACTAATCCTCTCCTGTATCCAAAATGACATTCACACAGCATATCTTCCACCTTCTTTTCAATTATTCTTTAGAATTTAGTTACTGGTCACTAAAAGTTTGTGAAACAAAATGATGTTTTAGGATACTGTGACATTGCGCTGCATCGGTCTAGCAGATTGATTCCGACAGTGTACATTTTACAGGCTACATCAAAACACACACAGTATTTAGCTGCACTTAGTTTCAGACTCATTCGCAGTACGTAAACACTCAACGTATGCACAAAGAGTATCAATATGCTGGAGGGCACACTTCGCACATCACTGTGAGTTATGACGTATTGCGTTACATACAAGGATAATAGTTGTACGTCAGCATTGCAACCTGCATGAATGTTCACACGTTGGCAACATACATGTAATAAGGATCAAAAAGTTACACAGAAGATAAGAAAATAGAGCGAAGTATTTACTACA
Organism: Schistocerca serialis cubense; assembly: GCF_023864345.2. Lineage (NCBI taxonomy): Eukaryota > Metazoa > Arthropoda > Insecta > Orthoptera > Acrididae > Schistocerca > Schistocerca serialis. Next base: position 112,734,436 of record NC_064641.1, on the reverse strand, counting down.
TAATTTAAAAAATGGCTCCAAGCACTATGGAACTTAACGTCTGAGGTCATCAGTCCCATAAACTTAGAACTACTTAAACCTAACTAACCTAAGGACATCACACACATCCATGCCCGAGGCAGGATTAGAACCTGCGATCGTAGCAGTCGCGCGGTTCCGGACTTCGCGCCTAGAACCGCTCGGCCACCGCGGCCGGCTTTACAACATAATTACAAATAGCATTAGTTACTACCATATGTGACAATGGTTTTCTTCTTACAGCCATAGCAATATGATTAATAAAGAGAAAAACATTTTTGAGTAAACAAAGTGGTGTAGTTGTTGCATGAGTAAGAGAATAATGGTTCAAATGGCTCTGAGCACTATGGGACTTAACATCTATGGTCATCAGTCCCCTAGAACTTAGAACTACTTAAACCTAACTAACCTAAGGACAGCACACAACACCCAGCCATCACGAGGCAGAGAAAATCCCTGACCCCGCCGGGAATCGAACCCGGGAACCCGGGCGTGGGAAGCGAGAACGCTACCGCACGACCACGAGATGCGGGCTAAGAGAATAATGTTGACATCAATAATCGTGTGTCAGTAAGAATAAATTATAATTCACATGTCCTTGTTTCAACTTAATTTTCATGGTCTCCGTGCTAAACTACAGTAACCACAATGAAAACAGTATTGTAACAATAGTGATGAGCGTCATGACAACGTGGGACTGCAAGGGTTGGTGTGTTTACGTATTTTACTTGTTCTGAATACAGATCATTCCCTCATACTATTGAAAAATGTTCAAATGTGTGTGAAATCTTATTGGGCTTAACTGCTAAGGTCATCAGTCCCTAAGCTTGCACACTACTTAACCTAAATTATCCTAAGGACAAACACACACACCCATGCGCGAGGGAGGACTCGAACCTTCGCCGGTACCAGCCGCACAGACCATGACTGTAGCGCCTGAGACCGCTCGGCTAATCCCGCGCGGCCATACTATTGAACATTTGAACTGAAATAAATGATAACCCCTCTATTTAAATCGAAACAGGGGCAGACACAGCTTTTAATCTTCCCGTGTGCACCTTTATCTGAGCTATACCCTCCTACTAAAATGATTCCGACTGCTTTTAATCTGATTAGCGACCCAAACTGTCCGTGACACATACCTCGCAGTGAGCATGGAATCTTACACAGATGGGCAAAGGACCAGATCATTACGGACCACCACGACTATGAAAAGATACTGCACATCGACGCTGCTTTGAAAGAATTGCAAAGGAAGCTTCTGAGACCCCTAGGGGGCGATTCTACAGCGAGCTACGATGCTGCGTCCTATCCACACCGTGGAATTCCAAACAATCCCGCGCCAGTTTTACGTGACGGTGACACGCCTGAAATTGAACTATGGGCGCTAATGAAAACACGCGCAATGATTCGGAAGAACGGACTCCCCTTTTGCGCAGGTGGAGAGGAAGAATTTTTTGAGCCACGCTCAGCCATCGAGCAATGGGAGTGGCGAATTGTCATACGAGAATTGCTACCGTACTCGTCGTATGGCAGTGTGCGTGTAGTGTGGACGATGAAATAAAATACAGTCTCTCTCACCAACTCGTGAAAATTCAGAGCTCTAAACTGTTTACAAGTTCTATGTCAACTCGGAGCTTCCACATGCTACTACAAGAAAAGATTTACCCACATTACGCAGCACAAACACTGCAATGGGGCCCCGTAAATGTGGTTGGACTTACAAGTTTGGCTACGTTTCGTCTATGTGGCACCAACTCACATTCGTCGCATTGTACCCAATGTTCCACAAAGGTATATATAGTTTAATATAAATGCAGGCAGGATTTGCTATGCAAAAATCACATACGCACTCATGTCTTTTTTTTTTTTTAACTTTCACAAATTCGGGTTTATTTCCACTAAGAACATAAAAAAAATCGAAAGTCACAGTCCACAATAAATAATCTGTAGAAAACAGTTAAAGTTCCACAGCATATCAAACCAAAAATTCCACAACGGCTACACACTGAAATCTTGAATGTACGGCTTGCGTCACGCGCAATCTGAAAGGAAGAAGTACATCAGATGCCGGCTATTTCGCCGCTCATCATATAAAACTTTCTCCTGACAAACACAATCTGACAGCCTCCAACGGCGTCCGAACCTAGACTCCGCTCCAATTTGGTGCTGTTCAAGGAGACCTCGGTCATGCACCACTGAAGTCAGTTGAGCTGCTGAACGAGAAAATTGCCGACATTCTTAATTTTAACCATTTGTACACACATGAGACATCAAATCACATGGAAATTTTCCGAGAAATGTAATGCTGTTATTAGTTTTCTTTTATCTCCCATATTTTATTGATAAACAATAATTTCTATGGTTTTCCTGCGTTTTATGATTTATAAGTGTAAATGTTGTTGTTGTTGTCGTGGTCTTCAGTCCAGAGACTGGATGGATGCAGCTCTCCATGCTACTCTATCCTATGCAAGCTTCTTTATCTTCAAATAACTACTGCAACTTACATCCTTCTGAATACGTTTAGTGTATTCACCTCCTGGGTCCCTCCTCGATTGCCGGCCAGGGTGGCCGAGCGTTTCTAGGCGCTACACTCTGGAACCACGCGACCGCTACGGTCGCAGGTTCGAATCATGCCTCGGGCATGAATGTGTGTGATGTCCTTAGGTTAGTTAGGCTTAAGTAATTCTAAGTTCTAGGGGGACTGATGACCTCAGAAGTTAAGTTCCATCGTGCTCAGAGCCATTTGAACCAACCCTCTTCGATTTTTACCCTCCACGCTTCCCTCCAGTACTAAATTCGTGATCCCTTGATGCCTCAGAAGGTGTCCTACCAACCGATCCCTTCTTCTAGTCAAGTTGTGCCACAAATCCCTCTTCTCCGCAGTTCTGTTCAGTACCTTCTCTTTAGTCACGTGACCTGTCCATCTAATCTTCAGCATTCTTATGTAGCACCACATTTCGAAAGCTTCTATTATCTTCTTGTCTAAACTATTTATCGTCCATTTTTTAACTCCATTCATGGAAACATCAACAAGCAATTTAAATTATATATTAAATAATTTACTATATATCTAACGCCTGCAGTACTTCCACTACTTTTTATGTTTCTATATTTACTTAGTAATAAAAGCTGTTTTTAACTGTGCGAAATCCATTTTTCAGCCTCTCACTTAAATATGTGAATAATTTCGGTAAATCTCTTATCACTGTCCCATACAGTTCTATGAAGTGGAGCCGTAGACACCTCGTTCGTTGCAATCGCATTATGCATTGTCGATGTATTCAACTGCACAGATCAGGAATTATTTATAACATTCAATTTAAAATAACTTATAAACTAATGCGGATATGGAAGGCGCGTCTTCACATGCGTAATCGTCCATCTTTTCCACTTCAAATGAGTCTACTGGCTGACAAACTGCCTATTGGCTTCTGTCTCGGGTTCTTCGGCCGACGTTCATCTAATGATTTTTCTGACGTTTCGCCAGCACGAGTGGCTGGCATTGTCAAAGCTTCACCCTCCATTGCCGGTGGTGAACTGGAGCCGAGCTCGCGGCCGCAGACTACATGTACCTGGCGCGTCAACGCCCGAGGGCTTCTCCGCGGTCATTTCCGGTGCGGTTCTCCTCTTGCTACCTGCGACGGTCGTTCGCTGCAGTACGGGAAGCCAGGATCCGTTTACCTTAAGGCTTTCCTCTTTCTTTGTGAAACTGTTCGCGTGTTTTTGTATTTCTACAGCTTCTCTGAACAAGCGCGTGTGATAGTGCTTCTCTACAGCCAGAACTTCCGTGTCGGCGAATTTTATTACGTTGTCGGTCTCATTCAGTGCGTGCTCTGCCACGGCCGATTTCTCCACCTGCCCCAACCTGCAATGTCGCTTATGCTCTTTGATCCTGGTGTTGATGGATCGTCCAGTCATTCCGACATAAACTTTTCCGCATGTGCATGGTATACGGCGTATTCCCGACATTGCAAGTGGGTCTCTTTTCTCCCTCGCCGATCTAAGACACTCTTTGATCTTCCTTGTCGGTTTGAAAATCGTCTTTACGCCATGTTTGCGCAATATACGGCCGATTCTGTCCGTCACTCAGGGAATGTATGGCAGAAAGGCCGTACCCGACATTTCTTTTTCTGGTTCCTTACTTCGCCGAGTGTTTGGCTCTGTTACACTTCTAATGTAATTTGTGGAGTACCCATTGCTCCTCAGAACAGTTTCCAGGTGTTGCATTTCTCGTTTGAGGTGTTGCATTTCTCGTTTGAGGTGTTACGGCTCACATATTCGTCCTGCTCTCGTTACGAGCGTACTAATCATGCCCCTTTTCTGGCTCGGGTGGTGGTTTGACAGTTTGTGCAGGTATCGGTCCGTGTGTGTCGGTTTTCGATACACGCTGTGTCCCAGGTTTTCTCCTTCCCTTGTGACTAGCACATCTACAAAAGGCAGTTTCTTGTCCTTTTCTACTTCCATGATAAATGTTATGTTGGCATGGAGGCTGTTCATGTGTCTTAGGAAGTCACCGAGCTGTTCTTCACCATGGCTCCACACCACGAAAGTATCATCGACGTACCTGTACCACAAAAATGGTTCAAATGGCTCTGAGCACTATGGGACTTAACATCTTAGGTCATCAGTCCCCTAGAACTTAGAACTACTTAAACCTAACTAACCTAAAGACATCACACAACACCCAGCCATCACGAGGCAGAGAAAATCCCTGACCCCGCCGGGAATCGCACCCGGGACCCGGGCGTGGGAAGCGAGAACGCTACCGCACGACCACCCGTACCACACCTTAGTACTCTACAGTGCAGTGTTTTCCGTGAGTGTTCAGTGTTGCGGACAGAAACCAGACTGTCGCCGGATTTTTTACACTACTGGCCATTAAAATTGCTACACCAAGAAGAAATGCAGATGATAAATGGGTATTCATTGGACAAATATATTATATTATAACTGACATGTGATTACATTTCCACGCAATTGGGATGGATAGATCCTGAGAAATCAGTACCCAGAACAACCACCTCTGGCCTTGAAACTCCTGGGCATTGAGTCAAACAGAGCTTGGATGGCGTATACAGGTACAGCAGACCAAGCAGGTTCAACACGATACCACACTTCATCAAGAGTAGTGACTGGCGTATTGTGACGAGATAGTTGCTCGGCCACCATTGACCACACGTTTTCAGTTGCTGAGGTATCTGGAGACTGTGCTGGCCAGGGCAGAAGTCGAACATTCTCTGTGTCCAGAAAGGACAGTACAGGACCTGCAGCATGCGGTCGTGCATTATCCTGCTGAAATGTAGGGTATTGCAGGGATCGAATGAAGGGTAGAGCCACGGTCGTAATACATCTGAAATGTAACGTTAACTGTTCAGAGTGCCGTCAATGCGAACAAGAGGTGACCGAGACGTGTAACCAATGGCACCCCATACCATCACGCCGGGTGATACGCCAATATGGCGATGACGAATACACGCTTCCAATGTGCGTTCACCGCGGTGTCACCAAACACGGTTACGACCATCATGATGCTGTAAACAGAACCTGGATTCATCCGAAAAACTGACATTTTGCCATTCGTGCACCCAGGTTTGTCGTTGGGTACACCATCGCAGGCGCTCCTGTCTGTGATGCAGCTGATAGTCCATGCTGCTGCAAATGTCGTCGAACTGTTCGTTCAGAGCCGCGCGGGATTTGCCGAGCGGTCTAGGCGCTGCAGTCATGGACTGTGCGGCTGGTCCCGGCGGAGGTTCGAGTCCTCCCTCCGGCATGGGTGTGTGTGTGTTTGTCCTTAGGATAATTTAGGTTAAGTAGTGTGTAAGCTTAGGGACTGATGACCTCAGCAGTTAAGTCCCATAAGATTTCACACACATTTGAACATTTTTTTGTTCGTTCAGATGGTTGTTGTCTTGCAAACGTCTCCATCTGTTGACTCAGGGATCGAGACGTGGCTGCACGATCCGTTACAGCCATGCGGATAAGATGCCTGTCATCTCGACTGCTAGTGATACGAGGCCGTTGGGATCCAGCACGGCGTTCCGTATTACCCTCCTGAACCCACCGATTCCATATTCTGCTAACAGTCATTGGATCTCGACCAACGCGAGCAGCAATGTCGCGGTACAATAAACCGCAATCGCGATAGGCGACAATCCGACCTTTATCAAAGTCGGTAACGTGATGGTACGCATTTCTCCTCCTTAGACGTGGCATCACAACATCGTTTCACCAGGCAACGCCAGTCAACTGCTGATTGTGTATGAGACATCGGTTGGAAACTTTCCTCATGTCAGCACGTTGTAGGTGTCGCCACCGGCGCCAACCTTGTGTGAATGCTCTGAAAAGCTAATCATTTGCATATCACAGCATCTTCTTCCTGTCGGTTAAATTTCGCGTCTGTAGCCCGTCATCTTCGTGGTGTAGCAATTTAATGGCCAGTAGTGTAATTGTGCCTGTCTATTTCTTTGGTGTTTTTGATCAGCATCACCTACCCCCTTTGTTTTATATGTTTTCTTCACAATTTTTTCGCCATGTACCAGTTTTAAACAGTCACTGTTTTATCACCTCTTTTTATTGTTATATTTGGTAATTATGTTTTGTAGCTTTATCCGCAGGCTGCAGAGCGGCGTACTACTTGCAGCTAGCTGTCCTGGCGGGGAAGGTGGGGTGGCGGGGGGGGGGGGGGGGGGGGGGGATCGAAATGCAATAAAGTACGTGTTGAAGTACGTGTGGCCAAAACCACTAATTTGCATACAAATTCAACGTGAAATTCGGGCAGTATATCGACCAAACGCGATTTCTCATGCGGCGGTGGTGAAATGATTCCAACAACTGGACAAATGCCCCAGAACCGTGGGTGATGCAGATCGGGAAGGAAGGTCATCGGCATTATTCAGAGACGACAGCGACCGTGTCACGTGATCGACCAACTGATCCGCAGCAGCTGCAGCTTTCCAGACGGTGAGTACGCTCTCATGGCGGTTCTCGGAGGGCTGCGTGGACCGAGGTGACGATTTCTGTCTTCGAGGAGTTGAACGGTTGGTAGAACGTTCCGGCTGTTGTTTACAGAGATTTAGTAACTGCGTTCAAAAATGGTTCCATGCGTCTGTGTTACTTTGTACTATGGCGCAGCATTCAATAAAACTTTCTTGGCCTGCGATCATAGGCCGGTCGGTGTGGCCGAGAGGTTCTAGGCGCTTCAGCCTGGAACCGCGCGACCGCTACGGTCGCAGGTTCGAATCCTGCCTCGGGCATGGATGTGGTTGTTGTCCTTAGGTTAGTTAGGTTTAAGTATTTCTAAGTTCTAGGGGACTGATGACCTCAGATATTAAGTCCAATAGTGCTCAGAGCTATTTGAACCATTTGAGCCTGCTGCGACTATTTGGCATATCAGAAAGCAATTAATCTTTCCCATCTTCACGAAGAAAATGGCGGGAAATTCGGATAGTGTCAGAACAGCCACAAAAAAATCTGGTAAAAATGGGCGGAGATTCTAATGTGTCCTCCGTGAATGAAGCTGGAAAGAATCGGATTGGTGGAGCAACGTTAGTTACTTTATATTAAATCTTCTGTCCAAATGACACATATTGGTTCAAATGACTCTGAGCACTATGCGACTTAACTTCTCAGGTCATCAGTCGCCTAGAACTTAGAAGTAATTAAACCTAACCAACCTAAGGACATCACACACATCCATGCCCGAGGCAGGATTCGAACCTGCGACTGCAGCCGTCGCTCGTCTCCAGACTGTAGCGCCCAGAACCGCACGGCCACTCCGGCCGGCTGACACATATTAATTGTTTTATTTTAGATTTTGTTAAATGCGAAATCTAAATGGGTGTAAGGTACATGTATGCAAAAACGAGTGTACGTGTTTGCTTTCCAGCGTGACCGTAACGGGTCTGGAAATTGTCGGCATTTCACACCGGCGCACAGTGGACCAACTTGCTTCAGAACCTGCACACAGTACAAAAATGGATATAAAATCCTACAAAACTGTTTTGTTAATAAATTATTTGGGTCTCTGATTAGAAATCTATTTTCTGAATTTCAAAATTCAAAATAGTGGATTCAATCTGGTGGATCAGAAATGATAAATTCAGCAGATTACAATAAAATTTCGGGTACAAAACATTGCGAGGTCACCGATAACGAATTAAAAGTCTAAACTCCAGTACTGAAATGTTTTACTCGATGTTTTACAAAGTCGATATCACTGTCATATTCTTCGTCTGTGTCATTATGAAGGGTCGCTATCGGATTGTCCACTGGGGGATGGTTCGGCTCGGCTCTGAGCACTATGGGACTTAACATCTATGGTCATCAGTCCCCTAGAACTTAGACCTACTCAAACCTAACTAACCTAAGGACATCACACAACACCCAGTCATCACGAGGCAGAGAAAATCCCTGACCCCGCCGGGAATCGAACCCGGGAACCCGGGCGTGGGAAGCGAGAACGCTACCGCACGACCACGAGCTGCGGACGGGGATGGTTCGAAAAGCAGAAATTTTACCTCAGGTGGCATCTGTTTATCTTCTTCACTTGCAATTTTTTGCACTCTCGAGATGAGTGGATCGCAATACGCCACAAACCGATGGAATACGGCATTCATCGCTTTCACACGGGAATATTTGGGTGTAAAGTTTTCTTGGTAACGCCGCGTATCGTTATTCCCATGTTCCCATCATCAGACAGCCGACCAATCGGAACGGAGCAGCTTTCGAGTATGACATATCCCTGTATAAAAAGTGTGTGGACTGGTGCCGGCATTGGGCATTATTGCAGAATATTCTGAGTCCAGTGATGCTGGCTTCCAGGGAGTTGATAGAGTGCTTTAGTGTTAGAGTCAGCCGGCCGGAGTGGCCAAGCGGTTCAGACTGTAGTCTGGAACCGCGTGACCGCTACGCTCTCAGGTTGGAATCCTGCCTTGGGCATGGATGTGTGTGATGTCCTTAGTTTAGTTAGGTTTAAGTAGTTCTAAGTTATAGGGTACTGATGACCTCAGAAGTTAAGTCCCATAGTGCTCAGAGCCATTTGAACCATTTTTGTTAGAGTCATCCCAATGAAATTTGAAAAGTTCTGCATGATTTTGCGACAAAAGAAAGAAAATATTCTCGGGAAAATCTTGATCTTATAGAAAAACTATTTGCCAATTTGTGAACAAGAATTACGATCACAATTCCGAATAATCTCCCAAGAATTCTACAGACTACCCTAATAATATTTTCTTTGTGTAGATCGTAGTTAATGAGAGAATTGCAATAATGAGGGGAGCAGTTTTACGTCATGGCACTGCCGCACGGTAGGAAAATGACCGTCTACTAAAAACAGGCAAATATATGAACACAAATACATTTGACTCGTTAACTGTACTATTATGATAGTAAGAGAGCCATTACAGAAGTGGACCACGCGGAGGAAATTTTGTAGACAACAATTTCTCATAATATCGGTAGTTAATTTTTAGTCGATATACGCCATTACACCGGTTAAAGTGTAGTAAACATAACTTATGAAGTGCCACCCGTCAGGCTTTGTCCTGACAACTACAGCGAAGAGCCAAAGAAACTGATACCGTACGCCAGCCCCCGCCAGATCGCAGAAGTGTCGCAACACGACGTGGCATGGACTCGACTAATGTCTGAAGTAATGCTGAAGGGAAATAACACCATGAATCCTGCACGGCTGTCCCTAAATCCGTAAGAGTATGACGGGGTGGAGATCTGAACAGCACGTTGCAACGCATCCCAGATATGCTCAGCAATATTCATAGTATTGTTCATGTCTCGGGAGTTTGGCGTACAGCGGAAGTGTTTAAACTCAGAAGTGTGTTCCTGGAACCACTCTGTAGCAATGCTGGACGTGTGGGGTGTCGCATTGTCCTGCTGGAATTGCGCAAGTGCGTCGGATTGCACTACGGACATGAATGGATGCAGGTGATCAGGCAGCATGACGTATCAGGAGTCCCATATCACTCCAACTGCACACGCCCGACACCATTACAGAGCCTCCACCAGCTTGGAAAGTCCCCTGCTGACAAGCAAGGTCCGTGGATTCATGAGGTTGTCAGCCATACCTGTACGCATCCATCCGCTCGATACAGTTTCTAACGAGACTCGTCCGACCAGGCAACATGTTTCCAGTCATCAACAGTCCAATGTCGGTGTTGAGGGGGCCCAGAAGAGGCTTAAAGTTCTCTGGTGTGCAGTCATCAAGGGTACATGAGTAGGTCCTCGGCTCCGAAAGCCCATATCGATGATGTTTCTTTGAATGGCCCGCACGCTTTTGTTGTCGATGGCCCATGATTGAAATCTGCAGCCATTTGCGGAATTGTTGCACTTCTGTCACGTTGAGCGATTCTCTTCAGTCGTCGTTGCTCCCGTTCTTGTAGGATATTATTCCGGGCGCAGCGATGTCGAAGATCTGATGTTTTACCGGATTCCTGATATTCACAGCACACTCGTGAAATGGTCGTACGGGAAAATCCCCACTTCATTGCTTCCTCGGAGAAGCTGTGTCCCATCGTTCGTGCGCCGACTGTAACACCACCTTAAACTCACTCAAATCTTGATAACCTGCCGTTGTAGCAGCAGTAACCGATCTAACAGCTGCGTCAGACACCTGTTGCCTTATATAGGCGTTGCCGACCGCAGCGCCGTATTCTCCCTGTTTACATGTCTCTGTAATCGAATTCCCATGCCTGTACCAGTTTCTTTGGCGCTTCAGTGTAGGTGGGATGGGTGTCATTTGTTAAACAGGTCACACAAACAATATCTGAAAAATGTGTGGTTGTCCGACTCACTGTTCAGCGTAAAGTGTCACGGCACTATCTTATCGACTTGAGACCGGAGTGACACCGCAGTGCGATCTACACAACATTTCGCGGGACTAAAGTCAGAACGTGCATCAGTTTTTTCTATTCTGTCCAGTGTTTAAAGCTAGTTTTCTCACTGTATGCCGGGCTGCTTACAGAATGCGTTTAGTTGTTTAAAAGTGGTGGTAGCCCTAAGATAGGGACTATTATATAATTATTTTCATTCATTGAGGGAAAGCTTATTGATGGGCCAGGTTGTGTTACGCCTCACTGATTGCGGGGGAGGGCCCAACAGCGCAGGACCGTGGCATTCTTTCAGAGTCGGCCGACATTGAGTGTCGACACATCACAGCACGCGTCGGCTAGCGGACACAGCCGATAGTTGACCGTCTCGCGTTAGTTGGCAGCATAGACTGTGCCAAATGCGCGGCGCCACGGAATGCAGGCGGCCGCTAACCTCCCAACGGGACCCAGCGCGGACGTTCCGGGATCGGCAGTCACGTCAACGCGCTACCATGCCCACATCCTGCTGACACGGTGCCATATATTGTAATGGCACTTGCTGGCGTTGCAGACACGTGAGGCGGCAGGCAGTGTACGAAGCAGGGGAGAGACGAAGGGGAACCAATTTATCGCCGATACATGGAAATCAACTGACGTAAGCCAAACAATCCCGTCCGAGGAACATCTGCAACTGAGCATTATACCAGAGTTTGAAAATACCGTTACAGTTTCAAGGTTTTTTTATTTAGGACGCGACAGGTTTCGGGCTCTTATACGCCCATCTTCAGGCGTCGTACTGAAAATAGAAAGAGACGGGAGATAATTTTTACACGCAGCAATACACATGAAAAACAAAAAACAAAAACCAGAATTTTTTTTTAAAAAAACACCGGTCCGGCTAGGTGCTGTAAAATCTAAGTCAATGTCAAAGTGACACCAGACAGTACTACAGACAACCGCCTCGGTGAAGAAATATGCCAAAAATACCAGGACACTTACACTCGGTGCTGTGACTCTGAGCGCCGCGATGGACAAGTACCAACACGCGTTGTACTACCAACGAGAGCAGAGCATGGAGTAGCGTACGCGAAGGAGGAAGCAAACTAGTAAACCTGAGTGGCAAAATTACTGCCATCTGTTGACGGGAAGAAGAACGTGGAGCCACTAGCCCGGCCGTTTACAACTTCAATTAGTGATTTACAGTTAGAATGAAAAATGAAGAAAAGGAAACATTATATAGAAAGTTACATGAAAAACGTTAAAAGTGCATCATGCGTGGTAAAGGAATATATATAGAACAGGTTAGTACAGAATTGCGGTAAAACTGAGTAGAAGCTGCCGGCCGAAGTGGCCGTGCGGTTAAAGGCGCTGCAGTCTGGAACCGCAAGACCGCTACGGTCGCAGGTTCGAATCCTGCCTCGGGCATGGGTGTGTGTGATGTCCTTAGGTTAGTTAGGTTTAACTAGTTCTAAGTTCTAGGGGACTAATAACCTCAGCAGTTGAGTCCCATAGTGCTCAGAGCCATTTGAACCATTTGAGTAGAAGCTGGCGACATAAAATTTATGTACAAACCGTAAAACGCAATGAAACTTTTTCCTTTACACGAGTGGCATGACGTTTTTAATTTAGTGGGGATATATACGTGGCGACGTGGAACAACACGTCAAATCATCAGAAAAAAGAAAATACACATGTGCCACTCCTATTTACAAGCATCTCGCCACTGATCGAAAGGGAAAGTAGTTAATCTTACAATCCACACTGCAAGAAACTTATGCCAATTAATAGCTAGCAGTAATAGCAATAAAAGGACACATTAAAAGTTGGGTCAATTTAAAACCTGCTCACTAAAAGTCGACAACTAATCAAGACTTACATAAAACCTGAGACGAATTTTACATCATGAAAAAAAGGTAACTTTTACATTAATGAAGACACTTAATGACGCAGCACAATAATGGGCCATAGTCATAGGATAAAAATGAAAAAAATGCAAACTTCCATTAAAAGAGGACTTTTACAGCTATGTAAAATGAAATGGGTGGACCTCGCAGACCTCACTATAGGAAACAGCCATATGCCGTACATTCATTAAGCCTAATTAAGGGACACAAAAGTAAGGGCGAAAAACACTCACCCAGTTAAGAAATATACATGTGTGATGTACAATAATCAGAAACCAGAAAGACAAGGAAATAAGTCTGGGCGCTGCTTCAAAAAAGAAGTTATTCAGCTGACCTGAGTGCTTAAGCGCAGTGCTCGTTCAAAATGCCCGAAGGAACACGGAAAATGTGGCGGACGATTTCTATTGAAAACCGGGTCATTATTTTTTTTATAGAATCTCTGTTTTTGTTATTCATTTGTATTGATGCCTGTAAAAAATTATCTGCCGTCTCTTGCTATTTTCAGTACCACACTTGAAGACGGACGTACAAGAGCCCGAAACCGGTCGTGTCCTAAAGAAAAGGACCTTACGACTGCAGCGGTATTTTCATCCTCTGGTGACATAAGCCAGTTTGCTGAAGGACAGATTGCTGTGGCACAACGTCTGGGAACGAGCAGCTAGAAAACGGTGAAGCTATTGTCACGAGCATCTATGGAGCGTGATTCAAGGTCGGTGAAATCACGAGTAGGTGAAACGGAACTGGACGTCCACACATCGTAGAACGTGGAGGTGGGTGATTAGTCCGCTCTGTGAAGCTACTTAGGCACTGATCTGTGGCAGACTTGACTGCAGCGTACAGTGCTCGTGCAGGCACATGTGTTTCGGAGCACATCGTTCAGAGTGCATTGTTGAATGTGGGGTTCCATAGCAGACGGCACCTGCGTGTTACTACGCTGACCTAGCGAACGTCACTTACGACTGCTGTGGGCATGAGATTATCGAGGCTGGACCGTGGGTCAATGCAAAGGTGTAGCCTGGGGACAGTATTATGCTTTGTGGGAGGGTTACCTGGGCTTCCAAGGGTCCTGTATTGTAATCGAAGGCACCATGACTGCTGTACACTAAGCGGACATTATTGCAGACCACAGACATCATGATGCCTGATGTCTTCCCTGGCGTCGATGACATCGTCCAATAGGAGAGGTGCGAAGTAGTAAACTTATGGTGACGTCCGAAGATTGCAGTGTCCCACCAAGGTCTGCAGTGCACATCTGAACCACAGACATTAGCGATGTCTCGCTGCTGTCTGCAACGAAGAATGGGAGGCTCTCTTCAAGACATGGCCTCCCTCTTTGCACAGTAGCGCCATCCCAAAGACGTCAGTTTAAATCCGAGCGTGCAAGACTTCAGCCCCAGTTTATGACCTCGAATGAAGCAGTCAGCATCACCTAGTTAGAACACCAGTGCTATTCAAGTCTCAGATGAAACTGTACTTGAGTAAATGTTGAACTAGTACTTCAAGAGGTTTGTAATTGTATGCATCAAGTGATGCTTTTCTGTTGAAAGGCAATGTTAAATATTGGGCTCATTCCTCTGGAAATGGCCAACATGAAAAGTTAACCACATCTTTTTATCATTATTGTAAACAAGTGAACTAATGTTTCATATGTTGTAGTTACGATGAGCCATCTCCTAGACAAATCCACGAACCTAGAGTTATGATCGGGCGACTGCCGTTTCGTCACGTCACAACGGAACTCAGGTCGATGTGTTTCCCATAAAATCCACTTGACCTGGACTCAATGGAACACCTCTGGGGCGCTATCGGACGCTAGCTCAGTGACCATAGACCACAGGTCCGCCATTTACGGGAGTTAAGAAACCTTTGAGTAGACTTCTGGAAACCTACCAGGGATTTTGTCGAGTCCATGGCACCCAGAATCGGCCCTGTATTGCGTTCCAACGGTGGACCAACACGCCACTAAGCAGCTTATCACGACATTCTGGCTCAACTGTGTCTACGGAGGTTATGCTGCACACACTGGTAGAGGTATTGTGCCAGAAACTTTGCATGGTTAACATTGGCGTAGCCTCTCACATACTGCTTATGGTTGCCGATCACAGTAGCACATGATCATAGTGTAAGGCTTTCCTCTTTCTTGTTTAAAATCACTGTCCTTTGCACTATATTACAGGTCACGGTCCATTCCCGAAGTTGTAGAATTGAGAGTCCCACTGGTACGCCTGATCACGTTCTACTGCTATTTCCAGTTTACACTGATAAACCAAAACGTTATGACCATGCCCACTGCTACGACAGATGATATCTGGTGGCGCTGTTGGCACAAAAGTATGTAAGCAGAGGAGACACGGATGGGGGATCACTCTAGCGAATATATGGGCTGCAAATGGGGACACCCATTGAGATAAGTGATTCTGCCAAAGGGCGGATTATTATTATCCAGAGCCTGTGAACGGAGCTGGTCGAATGTTCACGTGCTACTGTCGCGATCATCCACAGAAAGAGGTAGGACAGTGGAACTACCACTAGTTGCTAAATGGTTGGACGTCCACGACTCTTTACAGAACGTGGGGTTCGGAGGCTTGTCTGCTCTGTAAAGTACAGGATTATTACAAATGATTGAAGCGATTTCACAGCTCTATAAAAACATTATTATTTGAGATATTTTCACAATGCTTTGCACACACATACAAAAACTCAAAAAGTTTTTTTAGGCATTCACAAATGTTCGATATGTGCCCCTTTAGTGATTCGGCAGACATCAAGCCGATAATCAGGTTCCTCCCACACTCGGCGCAGCATGTCCCCATCAATGAGTTCGAAAGCATCGTTGATGCGAGCTCGCAGTTCTGGCACGTTTCTTGGCAGAGGAGGTTTAAACACTGAATCTTTCACATAACCCCACAGAAAGAAATCGCATGGAGTTAAGTCGGGAGAGTGTGGAGGCCATGACATGAATTGCTGGTCATGATCTCCACCACGACCGATCCATCGGTTTTCCAATCTCCTGTTTAAGAAATGCTGAACATCATGATGGAAGTCCGGTGGAGCACCATCCTGTTGAAAGATGAAGTCGGCGCTGTAGGTCTCCAGTGGTGGCATGAGCCAATTTTCCAGCATGTCCAGATACACCCGTCCTGTAACGTTTTTTTCGCAGAAGAAAAAGGGGCCGTAAACTTTAAACCGTGAGATTGCACAAAACACGTTAACTTTTGGTGAATTGCGAATTTGCTGCACGAATGTGTGAGGATTCTCTACCGCCCAGGTTCGCACATTGTGTCTGTTCACTTCACCATTAAGAAAAAATGTTGCTTTATCACTGAAAACAAGTTTCGCACTGAACGCATCCTCTTCCATGAGCTGTTGCAACCGCGCCGAAAATTCAAAGCGTTTGACTTTGTCATCGGGTGTCAGCGCTTGTAGCAATTGTAAATGGTAAGGCTTCTGCTTTAGCCTTTTCCGTAAGATTTTCCAAACCGTCGGCTGTGGTACGTTTAGCTCCCTGCTTGCTTTATTCGTCGACTTCCGCGGGCTACACGTGAAACTTGCCCGCACGTGTTCAACCGTTTCTTCGCTCACTGCAGGCCGACCCGTTGATTTCCCCTTACAGAGGCATCCAGAAGCTTTAAACTGCGCATACCATCGCCGAATGGAGTTGGCAGTTGGTGGATCTTTGTTGAACTTCGTCCTGAAGTGTCGTTGCACTGTTATGACTGACTGATGTGAGTGCATTTCAAGCACGACATACGCTTTCTCGGCTCCTGTCGCCATTTTCTCTCACTGAGCTCTCGAGCGCTCTGGCGGCAGAAACCTGAAGTGCGGCTTCAACCGAACAAAACTTTATGAGTTTTTCTACGTATCTGTAGTGTGTCGTGACCATATGTCAATGAATGGAGCTACAGTGACTTTATGAAATCGCTTCAATCATTTGTAATAGCCCTGTAGGATAGATGGTGATTTGTGGCATCTCTGCCGATAGACCACAATGCTGGTGCAAGCATAAGTGTTTCGGAGCACACCGTTCGCTGTACATTTTTGAACATGGAGCTCCGCATCAAACCACCCCTACGTGTTCGCATGTTGACACAAGGACATCATCAATTACGATTGCAGTGGTCACGGGACCACCGGAATTCGTCCGTTCATCAATAGAAACATGTCGAGTCTTCGGCGAATCCATTTTTTTCTGCTCTAGGTCGATGGTCGTCTCCACAAATGCCATCATCGAGGTGAATGGTGGCTCGAAATATGCAGTGCCCCAGGATGCAGGCTGATAGGAGCAGTATTATGCTATGGGAGACATTCTCCTGCGCTTGCATGGGCCCTGTGACAAATCGAACACACGCTGACAGCTGCAAACCACCTGCATCCCTTCATGCTCGGTCTCTTCCCCGACGGCGGTGTCATCTTTCAACGGTATAATTGCCGTTGCCTCGGAGCCGGAACCATGCTACAGTAGTCTGACGAGCATTACAGCGAACTTATGATGTCTCAGCAACCATATTCGCCTGATGTAAATGCTA
This sequence comes from Schistocerca serialis cubense, assembly GCF_023864345.2. Taxonomy (NCBI): domain Eukaryota; kingdom Metazoa; phylum Arthropoda; class Insecta; order Orthoptera; family Acrididae; genus Schistocerca; species Schistocerca serialis. The sequence continues at coordinate 112,717,165 of NC_064641.1, read as the reverse complement.
TAGAACCCATCTGTGTCTCTATCGGGGGCCCGTTATTTACGTGAATTACGTGATCTGTGCGTAGACATCTAATGGCACATACCTCCACAAACCTACCAACAAACTCTCGGATCCTTAGTACGCAGAATTAGTGACGTTTCTTATTCCAAAGGGAGACAAGAAGGCTATTAAGGAGGTGGTCATAATGTTTTGACTCATCAGGGAGACTGCGGGTTCGGGGTAGTGCTGTCTACGAAACACCCCGAAGTAAGACGGAATTTCTCTTTCTGAACGCAATAGCTTCAGTTTCTCAAATGCAGGCTTAAGGAAGCAGGCGTGATAATATGTACCCGGGACAGAAGGATGTGGTGAGCTGTGGAAGAAGAGAACGGCTCGATACCGGGATGGGAATGAAGGGGAATCAGGTCGTGGGCTTCTGGAGTGCCTCCCATTGGTTGTTACAAACTACAGCGAGCTGCCGCTAATGACGGCGTATTCGATTCGTACTGCCGGCTTTGGTGAGCCAACGCGATCTCCGTATGATACCACATTTGTCGCCTCTACCATACATTTTCACAGTAGTGACAAATCTCTTTGTTAGTTCTTTTGCTCTTTCTACTGTCACTCACTTGTTTTTTGGATGTATCAAATAAGATCACACAACAAGCTCAACTGCCCTTATTCCTTTGTAGTTGTCTCCTGTTTCTTCCAGTACTGCTTCATATTCTCCCGATGATCTCTTTTCCTTTTTTCTGTCCATGTTTTTCTCCATTTTTTATTTCTTATGCCTTGAGAACACTCTTAATTTAGTATTTTATTTTTAAAAAGGTTTTTTCTGTTACTTCCGATTTTTATATTGTTTTTTTCTAGTTCTTTTCTTTTTCTGTAATCTGGAAACTGGGTGTTAATATTTTTTTGGAAAGTTGCCCACTGATTCTACTGCGGTGTGCACACACAAACTGTGAGTCTGAGATATTATTATCGCGAGTGGTAGCAAGCGAACATTTGTCAGGAGGAGTGATCGTGCTAGTGGCATCGGAGGAGACTTTGGTATTTATCGGGGATTTTTGGTAATTTGCCTTTTCTATCCACGTAACTGTTGCTTGCTTGCGCACTGGAGGGGTTTTGTCATCTTTTTGTGTATGCATACATTGAGAATAATATTTTCATCTTTGTTGTGATCAAATACGTGATTATTGATCATAGGCATTCTAGAATAATTAAAGATGTTGCTAATCAATCTGTCGAAGATACGGAAATGTCCGAGTAAAGTTGGACAGAGTTTAAATTGTCAGTTATCAGAACACAGTAAATTAAAAAATTTTATTGGTTGCTTTCGTTTTTTACGCCGCTTAAGGCTTGTTGACCAAAAGCCTCCTGATCATCCAATTTCTGTGTATAAAAGAAATTGTAGTAATTGTATTGATAATCGTGACTACATAGATCTCGGTATTTCTTTCGAATTATTTTAGCATGTTGCTGGATGCAGGATATTCACGCAGTTGCAGCGGCAAGACGAGGTAAGTTGTCTGCAGCGAGGAGGAGCAATATTGCATTAATTATTAGGAGATGTTACAAATTATTTGTATAATCGCAGTCACATACAACAGAATTTGATATTTCATGATTTATAGGAAGAGTAATAAATTTGCTTTTATTTTCCTTTTTTTGCTTAATCAGCATACTAATATTATAGGAGATGGATCTTGACACATTTCCGTACGTCTTTCACCAGTATAATAACACTGACAAAATAGCGAATTAAACAAATTTCAAATCCATGCTGTTATCAATTTATTTTCTCAGAAATACGGCAATTTTTGATTCCTTGGCTTGTTCTCATTTATCCTGTAGAGGCGTCCTAAGAAGTTTAATTTTCGCTTCGTTATTACTTCTGACATTTGCTCTACATTTTCGTAGATTTCCTCGTCACTATTCATTTTCTGGACGTTTGTAGATCATTTTACACACAATTTTTTGTAGTAAACTTCCTTTCAAATACCTCTATTCTGTTGAGCTTATGGTTCATCGTTGAGTATTCACATACATTTAAACATTCTAGTCTTATCGTTGTAAAATAGTGTTTGTTTTCTTTTCTTGTTGTAGATGTCATTTATCAAACCACATGCTCTTTCCATTTTATTAACTGTAATATCTATTGCAAATTTTTGTAATCTATTCTGCTCTATAGTTTCATTAAGAAACACTGGTGTGCAAAACTTAAGGACGAAAGTAAATTTCGTCTCATGTGTCACTGCAAAGCACCATAGCCCGATCAAACTTGGACTACAGATAGAACTGCTGAAGTATAGAACGGAAGGTAACTGAAACAATGTCACGAACAGAAGTGACACTTTTATTCAGGGACAATAATTTCATTGAAGTTCAGGGACCGGCGGCCTCAGCAGTTTGGACCCATAGGGACGTATCGCCTACACTGTCTTTTAAGCTGGCCCCCTGGACGACCCGCCAGGGTAGCTGAGCTCGCTAACGCGCTGCTTCCTGGACTCGGGTAGGCGCGTCGGCCCCGGATCGAATCCGCCCGGCGTATTAACGACGAGGACCGGTGTGCTCGCCAGCCTGGATGTGATTTTTAGGCGGTTTTCCACATTCCGCTAGGTGAATACCGGGCTGGTCCCCACGTCCCGCCTCAGTTACACGAGTCGCAGACATTTGAAACACGTTCGCACTATTTCACGATTTACACTAGACGCAGAAAGTTGGGGTACACTGATTCCATCCCTGGGGGTGTACGGGGTAGTGGCAGGAAGGGCATCCGGCCACCCCTAACACTAACCTTGCCAAATCCGTTCTAACCACGCCGACCCTGCGATCGCTGCGGGGCTATGGCGTCAGCAAAAGAAAGAAAGAAAGAAAGATGGTCCCCTGGACATTGCAAAAGGTGGGACAGGGTTCTCTACAGGGTGGGTGACCATCGCAGATGGCAATGCATGCTCTGAAACCTGCTCCCCCGCTGGTCACGAGGTTGATAAGGTGTTGGGCGTTTTATTCCTGCACCAGCGTGGTTGAGAACTGTCGGATGGTTATTGGTGCATGCGGACTTTATCGAACAGCACAGGTGGAAGTGCTCTTGGAACAAGAGAACGAGAGGATATTCACGAATGGACTGCCCTGTCCTTTCTGCCGACTTAAATCCCATCGAGCGCTTGTAGGATGCGTTGGGGAGACGTATTACGGGGGACCACGATAAATCGCAGTTAACTTCAGTGTAATTATTATCTCTGAATAAAAGTGTCACTTCTGGTTGTGCCATTGCGTATTTTTTTCAATTACCTTACGTACCATACTGTACCAGTTCTTTCTCCGTGTGGTCCAATTTCATCAAGCTATGTCAGTGGTAGTGACATATCATGAGAAAATTACTTTCACTCTTAACGTTTCGCGCACGAATGTGTGTCACTGGACGGCTAACCAGGTTCAAGGTTCACGATCCCACTTGCAGGTTGCCTATATAACGGCGTCCAGGGGCAACAAAAATTACTTTTTCAGTATTTGATATCACCATTGACCGAATTGAAAAATTTAAATCGTCTCATAATCCATTCATTAAGAAGGTTATCTTACGCTAGAGGTTTAACACAGGAAGACAAATTAGAAAAGGTGTATATGTCCTGCGGCAGCCTGACTCACTGTCCGCAAATTAACCAGACTGTAGGGTGATCCAAAAGCCCATTAACATTTGAAAATTCAATGCTTCACGGAATAAAGTAGGCAGAGAGGTAAAAATTGACACACGTGATTGAAAGGGTATCAGGTTTCACTGAAACCAAAGAAAGTGCACAAAATGACCAACAGATGTCGCTTCATATAACACAAAAGCAATAATTAGCATAATAATTGACTTTTAGCAAAGATGGTTCTTCATAGTAAATGCTCAACAGGTCTGCCATCAGTTATCAACAATATCTGTAGTCGGGGAATATTGTTGTGAACAGCACTATACAGCGTGTCAGTACGAATGGTGAGAAACGGCCGTCGAGTGTCGTCTTTTAGCATCCCTAATGAGGTCGGACGATCGCGGTAGACTTGCGACTTCAGGTAACCCACACAACCAGTAATCACACTTTCAGATGTCTGAGGACCTGGGTGCGGGCACCGCGGAGGGGGCGGGGGGGGAGGAGGGTGGGGCGAGAATGGGGAGGGGGGTATTGCAAGCATGACGGAAGTGGTGGCTCAGCACGTGATCCCCACCAAACGATGTGCGCAAGAGATTTTCCACACGTGCATTAACATGGGGAGGTGCGCCATATTCCATATAAGTCGTACCTTCCAGCAGGTGTTTATCAGCCGGGCCATGGATGATACGGTTCTGTAACGCATCGGCATACCTCGCACCCGTCATGCTGGCAGTTGGAAAAGCAGCACCCCGTATTTCCACGAAGAAAAAGGTCCGATCCCGATTCATATGGAAAATTCGTATCACACTGTGACTTTCTCGTCGTGCAGTGGGGTTTCCACGACAGTTCCACGACTTTCTGCGGCCAAAATTCTGCAGTTGTGGGTAAAGACAAACGGTGTCCAGCGCCGTCTGTTGGCCGGATTTTGAACTCGTTTCGGGTTACAATAAAACCCTATGTCATTTCAAGCATGTCTGCCAACTTTTACCTCTCTATCTACACTACTCCGTGATTTATTGCATTTTCAAATGTTAACCTACTTTTGGGACACCCTTTACATTCAGCCAGAATTTGAGAATGGGAGAACTTTAAACATAATTTCAAACATTTTCGGAACTTTTCCTCACTGACACCTCCCACAGTAAGAGCACCAAAACTTCGATATAAGGCATGAAGTTTTAATTTATTACTTATTTATTACTAATTCTATTTGCAACACATCTTGCAGCCTCTTACCACAGAATGGACCTGAAAAATCATATCACTGTAAGACACACAGTTCAGTTGATAAGACGTGACAAATACTGTGATGCTCGGAAAACTGCCCGATAATTAGGGCATTTATAGACTTCCAAAAAACCTTAAAAATCATTTTTGTCTCAAAATTTCATAGTTTTATGCCATTTTATTATCACACACTCATATAAAGATGATTGCACTTGATCGAAACCAGTAATTACATTGCACGTTCTTGGGATGAAAGACTGATGCACATCTTGAGAACTGAAACACCGCATTGCTGTAGCCTTCATTATCAGAATATCACATTTCATTTTTCTTTTTTCTCTACTGCGAGTAGAGCTGATCCAAAACGACCGCAGGTTCCACTTATGTCTTTCTTCCACGAGCCTCAAAAGCTGCTGTGCACTTTTATCACTGTATACGTACTTTATGGATTTCCGTCTGGCCTGTGTTTTAATTTATTTGCTAGTTGCAGTTTATAGAGAAACTTTACGGAGTCCTGTTTCAGAAGTTCCAAATCGTGTTGTTGTTTAACATTTGTAATCCATTTACTTGAGATCAGACGAGCATGTCGAATTGCAGGGTTATTACTAACTTTGTAGATATAATGGTCTTCACAATACGCACACATCAGATAACACCTCTCTATACACTATCACATCCATATGACTCAGAACTACAGCCTCCATTGTTTATAATGTATCAGTAATTATTAAGTATATCATAAGTTGTATTCGTGTATACTTATGTACGACGTAGTACTTAAATTTCATTCCTATTTCACAAAGAAAATCTGTCGTCTTATTTAGAGTAACCTCTACTTGCGTTATTAGTTGTGCTTTTTTTTCATCAATCTGGAACCTGAATAAATCCAGCTCCTGTGTATGCCACTTCACCTGCATCCAGTGTAGCAGCTCTTCATAATTTACTCGAACTACATATCTAATCTTTGGCATTCTTCTGTGCACCATATTACTAAAAGTTCTATTTTCTCTTGTCTCTACCGTCTTTCACCCATATTTCGTTCCGATACTGCAGACAAACGCTTTCAGAATGCAGTCAAACAGCTAAATCGCAAGTCTGCAAATTGTGTCCTCACTACCTGCGCCGTAGTCAGTCATCTTTCTCCCCAGATATCAGAACACGCCAGCTGCTTCCAACGTTCATTTCGTAGTACAATTCCGTCAGCATCACACGTTCTAATTCAAACCCTAACTATCGTTTCACTTTCGTTGATGTTCACCTTATATCTTCTTTTTAAGACTATCCTCTCGGTTCAACTGACATTCCATGTCTGTTTTTGACAGAATTACTATATCGCTCACAAGCCTTAAGGTTTTTCTTTCTTTTCCCTGATCTTTAATTCCTGTCACAAATTTCTCCTTAGTAACGTAACTTTTCAGAATGTGTACTTTGTGTTACCCTTCTAATTACATGTTTCGGACGTCGTTGTATGTCAAATGACATGTGAGCCATCTTTACCGTCTGATTAATCTCTACGTTGCTGTTCAAAAACCTGCTGATTGGGTAGTACCCTCGCATTTTTGAGACTTCATGTCGTATTCACCTTAAAGGAAAAATTTTGTGGGTGCCCATACAACGACGCTGATTTCTTCTGAATAGAAGTGAATAGTAATTATTATTTACCTGTTTTGGTAGAGCTGTTCATTTTGTTGCAAGAGTTTGGGTATTCCACCGTTGTCAGTACAGAGTGAGTTAACTTCTTGGTGTAGTTAAGGCGTCGCTATAAGCACTATTATTGCTATATTTACCTGAATTCTAGACGCTTCAGTCTGGAACCGCGCGACCGCTACGGTCGCAGGTTCGAATCCTGCCTCGGTCATGAATGTGTGTGATGTCCTTAGGTTAGTTAGGTTTAAGTAGTTCTAAGCCTAGGGGACTGATGACCTCAGCAGTTGAGTCCCATAGCGCTCAGAGCCATTTGAACCATTTTTTTTTCTGCCACATTTGCGGTCCTCTTTGTCAGTCACAATAAGTCCCTGACGTTGCGGCTAGTAAATACGATCGTGATTTTAAGTAGTTTTCGCATGAGGGGTCTGTGCGTGTTGTGTGCACACGCAAGGCATCAGAAAGACAGCCAGTTGGCCGCGATCGAAGTGTTTCATGCTGTTTCAATGAAACGTGGAGTGAAATATGAAGCATAAGTTGTACACGCAGTAAGAGAGCAGGACCTTTCGAAACTTGGTATACAGAAGGGTGTTGAAGAGTAGATGGATTGAACGGGTAAACTGCGAAGGGCCCAAGTCAGTGGCCGAAGCCACGTCACCTCTGGTGCTGATAGAATCCCCTGGCGACGCCGACATCACCGCGTCTTCCGGTGCGTGCCACCTTTTGTCCTCATTCCAGAGCTGGCGGCGGACAGTGACGTGTTCGCGTGTCTCTGGGCGGAAGACGAAAGTGGCAACTTGCCGCACGGCTAGTCGCTTCCGCCTTGACAACCGGTACGAGGTGTTGTCCAGCGGTGATAATATATCTGAGCCAGCACGAGGTACACTAAAGAAAAAAAAAAGATAAAAAAGACACCCACGACGAAGGAAACATCCGAAGGGGACGGAAATCGGTAGATGTGACGTACATGTACAAGCAAACAAATGATTACAATTTCAGAGAAGTTGGATAATTTATTCAAGAGAAAGAGCTTCACAAATTGAACAAGTCAGTAACTCCATCTATGGCCTTTCTGCAAGCAGTTATTCGGCTTTTATTGATTGATAGAGTTGTTGGATGTCCCACTGGGGAATATTGTGCCAAATTTGTGTAACTGGCACGTTAGATCGTCAAAACGTCTAGGTCGCTGCACATAGTATTCGAAACTTTCTCAACTGGCAAGAGATCCGGCGACCTTGCTGGCTAAGGTAGAAACTCCCGTGGTGTGCGGGCGGGCATTATCTTGCTGAAACGTAAGCCCAGGATGGGTGCCATGATGGGCAACAAAACGGGGCATAGAATATCCCGGCAGACGTACCGCTGTGCCTTAAGGGTGCTGCGGATGACAACCAAAGGGGGCCTGCTTGAAAAGAAATGGCGCCCAGACCATCCCTCTTGGTTGTTGGGTCATATAGCAGTCGACAGTCAAGTTGGTGGCACCCGACCACTGTCCGGGGCATCTCCAGACACGTCTTCGGAATGCAGTCTCATTTACTGGAGAACAATTGTCTTCAGTCATTAGTCCTGCTTGGAATTAAGCCCTAATGACGAGCGAAGACGTGTGTGGAGGTGCGCTACCTGATTGCCATCCATCTTACGGCCCAGTAAGCAGGAGGTGGTGATGGTGGTTAGTGTTTAACGTCCCGTCAACAACGAGGTCATTAGAGACGGAGCTCATGCTCGGGTTAGGGAAGGATTGGGAAGGAAATCGGCCGTGCCCTTTCAAAGGAACCACCCCGGCATTTGCCTGAAGCGATTTAGGGAAATCACGGAAAACCTAAATCAGGATGGCTGGAGACGGGATTGAACCGTCGTCCTCCCGAATGAGAGTCCAGTGTGCTAACCACTGCGCCACCTCGCTCGGTCAGTGAGCAGGAGTCAAGGTCTGGGGTGGCATTTCTTTTCATAACAGGACCCCTTTGGCTGACATCTACTGTGTCCTTTAGAGCACAGCGGTACGTCGACGATATTCTACACCCCGTTTCACTGCCCTTCACAGCAAGCCATACATTTCAGCAAGACAACGCCCTCCTGCACACCGTCAGAGGTTCTACAGTACACTTTCGTGATTTCATACCCTACCTTGGCCAGCAAGGTAGTCGGATCTCTGCCCTATTGAGAATATTTGGTGCAATATGGGCAGGGCTCCCAAACCATCTTGGTATTCTGGTGAACTAAAGCGCCAGTTGGCAGGATTTGGCACGACGTTTTCCACTAAGACATCCAACAAATGTATCAATCGATGTCGAGTAACTGCTTGCATAAGTGCCAGAGGTGGACCAATGCGTTAATAACTTGCCTAATTCACGAGGCTCTTTCTCTTGAATATATCATCCAATGCTTCTGAAATTGTAATCATTTATTTCTCTGTAAATGTACATCATGTCTACTAATTTGCGTTCCATTCGGATAATTCTTTCGTGGTGCGTTGTGTACCTCGTCTTTTGCGTTAGTGGCCGATTTTCCTGCTCAGTGTGGACAAGCGCAAAGGGCGGGTGTGTTGGTCATTGGGAGCTAGAACGTTAGGCGGATAATGCAGCGCCGGCCGCTGTGGCCGAGCGGTTCAAGGCACTTCAGTCCGGAACCACGCGGCTGCTACGGTCGCAGGTTCGAATCTTGCCTCGGGCATGGATGTGTGTGATGTCCGTAGGTCAGTTAGGTTTATGTAGTTCTAAGTCTAGGGGACTGATGACCTCAGATGTTAAGTGCCATAGTGCTCAGAGCCATTTGAACCATTTTGGATTATGCAGACCTTTAGGGAAATAACAGGCAGATCGCGAAGGAATGTTGGCTTGCACTATTGGCTGCAGTGGTGGACGCAGCTACTAGTAGTATCGCACACGAAGTGGGAGCACGAATCAGTATTAGCAGCAAAGTCGTACCCAGAGTCCATCGCAGACCTTCGTTTGGAGAAGAGTGGACAGTATAAACCATAAGCTCAGATGGTACTGTGATGATACCAGAATCGAATTTCTCACCCTCCACTATCTGGGTGGAGTCTGTAGGGCCACAGTCAAGGCGTGATCTGCACGTTGGAATCGGCTGTTCGGGTAGCAGAGTAGGGGAGAGAGTTCGACCTCAGTAAACTTTTCAGCTCTGTAATAGAAGTTTGAAATATTTTCTTATTCCGTTTTTAAATGATGTCTTTCTCTTTTTATGTGCTGTAGACTTTATCTGAAATTACAAAATTTACTCCGGAAAATTAAGAATTTTTTTCCGAGGGTGAAAGCATCTTCCAAGGTACAACATGGCCATGTACTAGGAACAAATAATCGGCTGAAACTTAAAAGCGTTGCAGTCGAGAAAATCTTGTCATTACTGTATTCGGTAGACGATCTCTTACATTATGTCTCTACTACGTAACAGTAATCAGAAAGTGAAATCAAACCAAGCAGACGTATTATAAAAGCCAGCTGCAATTTAAATACATTTTGACATAGAAGGAAATACGGCTTAACTATCCACATTTTATATAAATGGTTGTAAAAATCTGTGTAGTATTTTAGTCACCAGAAAACTCTGTACCTGAAGAATTAACAATATATCTCAGATAGTTTGAGTCATATATACGAGATTCAACATCTTTTTTTCTCAACACTTACTAATTCTAAAGGAATGAATGAGGTATCGTTATGAAGGTTTTTTAACTGCCTTCTGACGCAGCATTCCGATTTTGCGGTAAAACTTACTGTTCGTGGTAAATTTTAAAGTAAGAACGGCCAACTTCGTACCTACATTTTACGAATCTAACTTGTTAGTCATGAATAAGAGACTCCTTTCCGTATTATCTTTTTACAAATACCATTTTATTTGTTTTAAATTACTTATTAACTGGATAATTTGTATACAGCATTGTCGTAGTAGCTAATAACTGCTACCACTGCGTTAGAACATTATCTCTGCCCGTCGTACAAGTTGACTTTTCTAAACGAGTATATCTTCACAAGCGGCAAACATATTTGTCATTGTCGCCAACTACCCTTATCCTAACTACTTCACTTATTCCATATGCCCTATTAAAAAGTGTGAAAGTTTCACACTGGTCCATTGGTATATTGTAAAACAATTAAATTCGTAGGACGCGAAATATTTGCAAATAATACGCGAAACCCAACCTTATGTGTATCAACAAGAAAAACTGAAAATTTTCGGAAAATGATTAATGGTGCTCTTGTGCGAATTCCTTGATGTGATTCTCAAAACAGTGGGTGGATTGAAGTACCGACCAAAGTAAATGTTATGTTCCTAGGTACATTATCGGCTAGGTAAAACACTATTCTCCACGTGTGGCACGCACAAGGGGGATTTTTAGGTTGGAGCATCCCCTCTTTTGAATCAATGATGAAATGTCTGCCAAAATCGAAGACACGTCAGCCGCATTACCCTCGGAGGAGAAATTCCGGTTTTACAGATCGGAAAGAGAGAATGTTAATGTACTATTTGCACAATGCAGGAGCATCCATGGTAAGGTCCGAACATAACTATCGGTTTTTGAAGTTAACAATGTCCACATGGGATTGGAATAGAAAGTTGATTGAAACCGAAAGTGAAAGGCAGCTAAATAGTAAATTCAAACTGAGATTTTGTCTCTAGAATAGGTTAGAGGTCAATGGTGGCGACTTACTGCCATGAAAACTCTAAGAGTGTCTGATGAGTGTATCGCAGATTCCGAATGTGAAATAATTTGGGCGAGGTTAAGCATAAGAAGCAGGTCACACGTGGTAATCGGTTGCTTTTATATACCAGGTGTGGAAAGGACTTTATTGGTAGAGCGCTTCAGAGACAACTTGGAGAATATAATGAATGATTTTCTGGACCTTGTCACTGTTAAAGAGTAACGCTTCAAGCTGCCATCGGTAGAACAGAAGAATCGTGCAATTGCAGCCGGTGTTTTTGTCGGTAAAGAACGTCATTTAGTGTGTTGGCCATAGGTAAAAGTCCAGAGGAGTTAAGTCAGGATTACGTGGTGGATACTCGAGAACATCTCTTCGGCCTATCCATCGTGCGGGTAGATTTTGAGTTCCTCCCTGACACGATTACTGTAGTGAGGTGGGGCACAGTATTGTTGAAAAGCAAACGATCACTCACGGATGGCAAGTGAAATATGTCTCAGGTTTCTCTTGGTACACACCATTGGTAACTGTGCGGTCAAAGAAGAACGGCCTAGTAAAAGCCCGGTAAAACAAGCCGCACCATACGTTCACGGTAAATTCACGGCTTTGTCCACATTGTGTGCGGATTAGCGGCGGCCCAGCAGACGCAGCTGTGGCGGTTTACCGTACTGTCAAGTTTAAACTGTGCCAATCAGACCACACAATCATCTCTGCAAACGGTAGAATGTGACGCACCATGCCGTTAAATCTCTGGCAGTACAACGTTCTACTATCTGGGTCGTCCACGTCCATTGCGCGTAGCAATTTTCGTTTCTCACTCACTTCTGTGGAGAGCGAGCGAATTTTCGTAATACAGCACGGGAGCTCGCTGGACTTGTTGCTGTTACATTTTCGTCCGGACCGTTGTTTGTGCAGGTCTGTAACACAGCCTTCAAAGTAAAATGTGTCTCGACCGTGCGAGACCGTTACAGGTGTCGGTAGCTCTGTTTGAAACACAGTTCGCCACTGGCGTTGAACCTCATTAATGTTTTCGTTGTTGATGTACGAATTCAAAACGATCTTCCTTTCATCGGATGTCAGCTTTGCACCAACCGTGTTTACTCATATAACTGAAAACAAAACATTATCACGTAACAAAACAAAAGAACGCGTATGCGGCGGCTGTCACTTGACTATATAAAAAAAACCTCATGTGTGGCGACTGTCAGAACAGTAAACTATTAAACTAGAAAAATGACTCGTTTAAGTAAACTGATTTGGAATTCATGGGCAATAAAATAGCGTATATCGGAAGTTGGGAACTTTCAACCGGCAGTACACCGGTGGATTGTTCGACCAGTAAATTTGTTGGGAGAAACTGAAGAATCACAAACAATACGTACAAGTTTTTGGACCAATGTACTGTATACAGCGGAACAAAAATTCGCGCAGTCGGACTTCGCAGAGCGATTCCTCACGTACTATCAATACAAAAATGACTCTCACAAAATTTCGTCCTACGCGTATTTGCGGCAGTAAATGAACGATTAAGATCGGCAGTCTGGCAACACTGTAACACGGTAATTATCTCTGTCAGCATATCAGATTAGTGCTGTGTATTTGGTGCAGTAGAGGTGCAGTAAAGGGTTCGATTCTTGGTCGAGGCGTATTAGTTTTTATTTGATAAATGTAGACTGCGTGGTACTGTATCCGCTGTGTTAATCGTCATACAGCGGGTCTTCTACAAAACATTTGCATTTACATACTACGAAGACAGAAATGGAAGTACAATCGTTTTCACTAGCGAGCTTTTTAAGAGGCCTTTTGCACGTCGTGGACGCGAATTATTTCGCACCGCTGCATCTACTAGATTGCAAACCTGTTTCCTGTGTGCCTTACCCAAATGGCCCCATCGATTAGTACCAGCTATTACTCTTGCCACGGTTAGGTCCATTGCATTTCGTTATGGCCTTACGTCACCAACAGAGCTAGCAACATGACTTGTAAATAATACACAAACATGTACTGCGTAAAAGTCGGATTCATGTGGCTTAAGAAACGGTATATACGACAGTACTATATGGCACAATTAAACTGGGAAATAAAAGCAAAAACGCCTCGACCCAGAATCGAACCTTCGACCTCCTACATCCTAACCCAAAACGTCTATCCACAGTACGAGCTGCACATCACTGCTCCAATTTTCTGACAGAGGTATTTACCGTACAAGTATTACCGCATTGCCAGATTTCCAGTCATAAACGTCCATTTACTGCCGGAAATAGACGCATACAAAATTTTGTGAGAGACATTTTTGTATTGTTATTATGTGAAGAATCACGCTGCGAAGTCCGAAGGCGCAAATTTCTTTCCACCCTATATGTAGGAGTACTAGTAACAAATTCATTGAAAGTGAGACGTTTCCGTCCGTTCACGTCGAGGTGATGAGCAGTGAAACAGTGTGTGTCAATCAGGCGAAATCGCCGTGAGCATTGAGGCAACCATACCACAGGCGCACCAGGTTGACGATAACCGTTTGGTAAAACACCGTGGTATGCTGCGTGACGAAGTGCATCACTGGCTTCTGCACGTGCTCGCCCGACAGGAATCTTCGACCCTTCATGGCCTTCTTTATGGGACTGAAGACGTGATAACAGTATGGGGAGAGATCAGGACTAGAGGGCGGGTTCTCGAGCGTCCCCCACTTCTACGTGGGGACGCGCGTTATCGTCAAACAGCAACAAGCCTTGGGGTGCACCGTTTCACAACGGCGATCTTCGGCGGACATGCTGCTCCATACACATTCTTCACCCTTTGATGGATGTCTACCGGTGTTTATCCTTCGGCAATTAAAAAAAGAGCACACTGGGCCTGTTTGGACGCATTTTGTAATAACGTCGCCATAGTTCACGTTTCCGCATTCACGGCACTCACGCCGGAGGACACGAATGCCACACGTCGGTGCTACGTTGCATATACACCACAGAAACGCCCTGAAATGGAAACATTTTGGTCGCCACTACCTACCTAATAGGCAGTATGTAACCTTTGGCACGGAACCAATGAGGCCTTGGTGGGTCGACGGAGACAGTTGGCACCACATCTACACAAAACAAGGCGCCTAATTGCCGTATTTTTTGGGGGGGGGGGGAGGGGAGGGGAGGTGATGAGCTCTGAATCTGATACCACCTTCAGTTACATCCCAGATGAGTTCGATCGCGTTCAGATCTGGCGAGCTGGGGGGGAGGGGGGTGCAGCAAATCAACTGTAACTCGACGCTGTGTTCCTGGAATCACGCCATCACACTCCTGGCCTTGTGACTTGGAGCATTATCTTGATGAAAAATGCCACTGCCGTAGGAAAACAAGATCGTCATGAAGGGGTGTACGTGGACTGCAACCCTAGTACGACAGTCTTTGGCCGTCATGATTGCCTTGCACGAGCTCCACTGGACCCACGGATGTTCACGTGAATGTTCCCTAGAGCATAACGTTGCCGCTGCCAGCTTATATCTGCCCCGCAGTACAAGTGTCAAAGAGCTGTTTGCCTGAAAGACGACGGATTCACGCCCTCCCATCGGCATGATGAAGAAGGTATCGGGATTTATCAGACCATACAAAGCTCTGACACTGCACCAGCTTTCAGTGCCGATGGTGACGTGCCCATTTCATCCGTAGTTGCCGATGTCGTCGTATTAACATTGGTACATGAACGCTTCGTCGACTGCTCGTTAGGAGCGTTCGGTTCACTGTGTATTCAGACACACAGCTTGCCGCCGGTTCAGAATGGTTCAGATGGCTCTGACCACTATGGGACTTAACATGTGAGGTCATCAGTCACCTAGAACTTAGAACTAATTAAACCTTACTAACTTAAGAACATCACACACATCCATGCCCGAGGCAGGATTCGAACCTGCGACCGTAGCAGCAGCGCGGTTCCATACTGAAGCGCCTGGAACCGCACCGGCCGGCTCGCCGCCAGTCTTATTTTACCAGTGTACCCAGCCTGAGACGTCCGTCACCTGTAATGAGGGGTGACCGCCCAACCCCACAACGTTTGGACATGGTTTCGTCTCGTGTTGAAGACAATCCTCAGACACCCGACAAATCGTGCAGTTTCCGAAATGTTCGTGCCGAGTCTCCAGGCCACGACAATCTGCCGTCAAACTCAGGTACATCGCCCTTCTACCCCATTCTGCACACGGACATGCCACGCTCGCTGATACTACATGCACCGTGCTGGTGCCTGCCTAGCAGTCATTCCTCGCCAGGTGACACTGCTATCGCCTGGACGGGTTCATATCGATAGTAGGTCAGTGGTCATTATGCCCTGGCTGATCAGTGTTTCTATCGGGTGTCTCTCCTATGAGTCGTCGGGCACATTTTCTATGGTGTTTCGACAGATATTTGCACTTTCGTTCTTGCAACACCCATCGTTGACGAAAACCATCGGCATGTTTCCCAATGTTTTTTAAAGCGGAATTTTTCGTGTCCATTTCGTGGACCGGCCGCAAGTTAGTTTAGTGCGTTATTCGCTTCATCGATATTTATTAACAGGAACAGTAAAACACGAAGAATAATCAATTCCCCAGCAGCGACTGAGCAGCATTGATGCAGGGCCAAGCAGTCGACCGTGAAGGTGAAAAAAATGTGACGCACTGCGCATTGACAGGTGGAAAGACCCACTGCTGTTTAGCCCCAATATTGCAAAAGCCAGAAACAGTAGCAACTGTAAAATATCTAGGACTAACCGCCCAGAGCACATGAAACTGATTAGTAGAGCCGTCCCGCTGTAAAATCCCTCCTTCCCCCTTACAACATTAAGACGTGGTCTGTGAACTCTGGTGTCATCCTCCGTGGCGTAGCCGACTGGTTCACCATGGTTTCTCAGACGAGAAACGTAAACGCATCATCGAATGTAAACCTTAACGCGAAATTCCTTTTTTCTTCGCAAACTGTTCGTTTAAACGCTCACTGTAAACAAATTACTTGGCCAGCTGCGATGGTTACAGAGGTAACAAACGACATGTTTAAAAAGAATAGTAATGCCGAATTTCGATACCCCCACGTAATGTTCTCTAGTAAAGCTTTAAAAATGTCTTTAAACACAGCTCTGGGCCTGTCATTATCGTCTACTACATTTATGTGATTACTCTGCTATTCACAATAAAGTGCCTGGAACAGGGTTCAGTGAACCACCTTCAAGCTGTTTCTCTACCGTTCCACTCTCGAGCGGCACGTGGGAAAAACAAGCACTTACATTTTTCTGTGCGAGCCTGATTTGTCTTATTTTATCGTGATGATCATTTCTATGTAGGTGAGTGCTAACAGAATGCTTCCGCAATCGGAGGAGAAAACTGGTGATTGAAATTTCATGAGAAGATTCTGTCGCAACGAAAAACGTCTTTGTTTTGATTGCCGCTCCAATTCACGTATCATGTCTGTGACACTATCTCCCCTATTTCGCGATAATGCAAAACCAGCTGACCTTCTTCGTACTTTTTCGATATTATCCGTCAGTCCCACCTGATCCCACACCGCACAGCAGTACTCAAAATAGGGCGGACAAGCGTGGTATAAGCAGTCTCTTTAGTAGACCTGTTGCACCTCCTAAGTGTTCTGCTGGTTTGCTCTACCCATAATATTATGTATGTGATGGTTCCAATTTAGGTTATTTGTAATTGTAATCCCTAAGTATTTAGTCGAATTTACAGCCTTCAGATTTGTGTGACTTATCGCGTAATCGAAATTTAGCTGATTTGCGAACGGTACAACCAGACGGTATGCGTTGGACTGTTATCAGATTTACTGGAGACTCATGACTTAACCTGTTACAAGGAACATAAATCTTATGAATTATGAAACGAAATTATCTGGCAGAAATTATAGCTAGTCACGACATATTGGTTACACTGCAGGATCAGCATTTCCGAGTAAATTTAACTGATATCATTTCGTGTTGTTGAGTCTTCAGTGGTTTCATCCCTATCGATCCAACATAAAGGCTGCTTACAAAAAAAGTATCAAGCATTCCTACAGGAGGTAGTTCTGGTCAAAGCTACATCGACAACTACATAAACGTCTGCATCATTATTCTGCAATAAACAATTAAGTGTATGACAGATGGTTCATTGAAGCACGTTAGAACTGTTTCTCTACCGTTCCAGTCTGGAATGGCGCGTGGGAGAAACGAGCACTTAAATCTTTCTGTGCGAGCTCTGAACAGAGAAGAAAGTTGGTGGTGGAAATTTAAGGTGAATATTCTGTCGCAACGGAAAAAGCCTTTGCTTTAAAGATTGCCACACCAATTCGTGTACGTGTCGCTCACTGCTCTATTTCGCTGCAATAGAAAAAGAACTGCCCTTTTTTGAACGTTTTCGATGTGCTCCGTCGGTTCCATCAGATGCGGATCGCACACATCACACCAAGAGAAGAGGGCGGACAAGTGTGGTGCAAACACTCTCCTTATGCGCATTTTCTAAGTGTTCAGCCAATAAATCGTAGTCTTTGGTTTGCTTTCCCTACAACATAATCTATTCCATTATGCTCGTTTTGCTTTTCTTGATGTTCATTTTATATCCTCCCTTCAAGACAACGTCCATTCCGTTCAACTGCTCTTTCAAGTCCCTTGCTGTCTCTGACAGAATTACAATGTCATCGGCGAACCTCAAAGTTTTTATTTCTTCTCCGTGGATTTTAATTCCTACTCCGAATTTTTCTTTCGTTTCCTTTACTGCTTGCTCAATATACAGATTGAGTAACATCGGAGATAGGCTACAACCCTGTCTCACTCCCTTCCCAACCACTGCCTCCCTTTCATGCCCCTCGAATCTTGTAACTGCCATCTGGTCTGTACAAATTGTAAATAGCCTTTCTCTCCCTGTATTTTACCCCTGCCACCTTCAGAATTAGAAAGAGAGTATTCCAGTCAACATTGTCAAAAGCTTTCTCTAAGTCTAGAAATGCTAGAAATGCCTGTATTTTACCCCTGCCACCTTCAGAATTTGAAAGAGAGTATACCAGTCAACACTGTAAAAAGCTTTCTTTAAGTCTAGAAATGCTAGAAACGTACGTTTGCCTTTCCTTAATCCGTCTTCTAAGATAAGTCGTAGGTTCAGAATTGCCTCACGTGTTCCAACATTTCTACAGAATCCAAACTGATTTTCCCCGAGGTCGGCTTCTACCAGTTTTTCCAGTCGTCTGTAAAGTATTAGAGTTAGTATTTTGCAGCCGTGACTTATTAAACTGATAGTTCGGTAATTTTAACATCTGTCAGCACCTGCTTTCTTTGGTATTGGAAACCGATAGCCAAATTAAAAAATGGTTCAAATGGCTCTGAGCACTATGGGACTTAACGTCTGTGGTCATCAGTCCCCTAGAACTTAGAACTACTTAAACCTAACTAACCTAAGGACATCACACACATCCATGCCCGAGGCAGGATTCGAACCTGCGACCGTAGCGGTCACGCTGTTCCAGACTGAAGAGCCTAGAACCGCACGGCCACACCGGCCGACGATAGCCAAATAAAATTTGTTTGGAAACTAGACGATTTGACATTCTCCATCCCAAGGTTGTACCATTTTATACTGTACACATTGTACTGGTTCTGAGCATTGCTTCCATCATCAAGGGAAAAGTCAGATTTTCCTAGCTGGAATTCTTGCCTTTCCTATAGCCAACACTGATCGCTAGTCTTCTCAACAAGTCTGATGGGTCAGGTGTTCAGCTTAGTCGTCACCGTAGTATTTTTTGGACCACCCTCGCAGGATAGCGTCCGCAGTGGGAGCAGATTCTGGCGGCGGCGAGAGGTGTTGTGTCTGCCCGCCGCGCCTGTCTGCCTGCCCGAATCAAGGCCGAGCGACGGCCGGCTTGCGTAACGAGAAAATCGACTCGGCTGCGCCGCTGACGGAGTCACGCCGCGGGGGAGCCGACACCGCTTGTAAGCGGCGAACGACGAGGTTGGCCACAAGTACTGCAGCTGCTGTGGGAACCGACACCTCGTCAAGACTCATCTTCTACTCACGTACTCCCGCCTTACGACAGGACCCTGCCCTCTGCCCTGCGCCTCTTCCTCACCTCCTGTGAACTTTATCCATTTTTAATGTCATCGAGCAGTCTAAGCCTCGTCCTTGTATGCCTTCTGTTCCTAGCAACACTTCCTTTGACGACTCTTCGTCCCACGCGTTGTTCCTACTCAACACATTAAATTCTCAAAAGTATCCAGAGTCCCCTATGTCCGGCCGGGATGGCCGAGCGGTTCTAGGCGCTACAGTCTGGAACCGTGCGACCGCTACGGTCGCAGGTTCGAATCCTGCCTCGGGCATGGATATGTGTGATGTCCTTAGGTTAGTTAGGTTTAAGTAGTTCGAAGTTCTAGGGGACTGATGACCTCAGAAGTTAAGTCCCATAGTGCTCACAAGGGAACCTCCCCATCACACCCCCCCCCCTCAGATTTAGTTATAAGTTGGCACAGTGGATAGGCCTTGAAAAACTGAACGCAGATCAATCGAGAAAACAGGAAGAAGTTGTGAGGATCTATGGAAAAATAAGCAAAATATACAAACTGAGTAGTCCATGTACCAGATAGGCAACATCAAGGAGAGTGTGAGCTCAGGGGCGCCGTGGTCGCGTGGTTAGCGTGAGCAGCTGTAGAACGAGAGGTCCTAGGTTCAATTCCTACGAGTGAGAAGTTTACTTTCTTTATTTTCGGAAAGTTATGATCTGTCACTGTAATAAGTTTAGTGTCTGTGTTTTGCGACCGCACCGCAAAACCGTGCGATTAGTAGACGAAAGGACATGCCTCTCCAATGGGAACCGAAAACATTTGATCGCAAGGTCATAGGTCAACCGATTCCTCCACAGGAAATCACGTCTGATATATTCTATTTGACACTGGTGACGGCATGTGCGTCACATGACAGGAATATGTTGTCGACCCACCTAACTTGCACACTTGGCGAATGGGTAAAAAGATTCTTCTACCTTGCCCGATTTAGATTTTCTTGTGGATGTGATAATCACTCCCAAAAAAGCGATGAAAACATAAGAGTTTGTCACATAAACTGAAAATAAAAAATTAGACTTTTCACTCGAGCGAAGACTTGAACCAAGGACCTCTCACTCCGCTGCTGCTCACGCTAACCACGGGACCACGGCGCTCCTGAGCCTACACTATCCTTGATGTTGACTATCTTGCACATGGACTACACAGTTTGCATATTTTGCTTATTTTTTCATAGTTCCACAGAAGTTTTTCCATTTTTCTCGATTGATCTGTGTTCAGTTTTTCAAGGCCTATCCACTGTGCCAACTTATAACTAAATCTGAGGGGGGTGCGATGGGGAGGTTCCATTGTCAGAGCCATTTCAACCATTTGAACTCCCTTATGTAATGTGGCACTGGTCACTAGATGTCATGAGACGAGTCCCAGCAGTGTTGTGTCGTCACTAGAGAAGCGAAATAGGTCCGTCACTGGCTGCAAATCCATCAGGCACACATTTCAACACTTCGAGAGCTGCCCAGTTCACCTGTCTGTGATGAAGGAAAACCGTAAATAAACCACATCACGCACTGACGGACAGGGACGTCTAACACTGCGTAGAATGGTCGTAAAGAATCGTGTGAAACCGGTGGGAGGAATCACTCGTGAGTTCCAAACAGCTACCAGCAGGTCGGCTATCACAATGAATGAGCGTAGGGAGTTACACATGAAACGTCCCCTTAGAAAAATTTATAAATTAATGTGCTGATAAACCTCTTACGTTATTTGATTTTCAAACAGCTGAGCAAAACTCAACGTACTCAGACATTTATCTCTTTACTTATTCTGATCATCACTAAACTGACACACAATATTTTTTAGCGCATCGCAATCTGACTTTCAATAATCCCTACAAAAGAATGACCCTGACTATCAATAACCTATACCTTTCATCAATCACTTACCTCACAAAAATCTTCGTTATTCGAACTACTGCAATACAGCAAGCGCCAATAGTGCCAGCTAAATAAAACTACTGAAGGCACTAACTACTGGCAAGCATACTTAGCAAATGAAAGATTTTGATAGAGAACAAACAATGTAGTTACCTTAATAGTGTCCAAAAATCATAATATATATATCAGTTCATGACATCCACTCTTACAAATTTACTGTCTCTGATGGACACACGTCCAGATCATCCGCTCGCTCTCAAAACTCCGCCATCTTTCTCCCCACATCCACCACTGCTGACGGCTCACCTCCAACTGCACAACGCTACGCGCTGTTCACGTCCAACTGCCCAACACTACGATAGCGAATATTCCAACAATGCCAACCAGCCACAGACTGCACACAGCACAGCCAGTGATTTTCATACAGAGCGCTACATGGCGTTACCAATATAAAAACCTAAACAGCCTACTTACGCACAGAACGGGGTACTGAGCTCTGACAGCACTTCATATGCCACTAGCCAATGCTAACCAGTGCTGGAGATCGTCTAGACAGCGATGCCACTGGACAATGTGTGAATGGCAACAAGTGATTTGGAGTGATGAATTACATTGTAACTTGTGTTTGGCGAGTGCCGAATGCCTGCACAGTGTTACCTGTCAATATGCGTAGAGCCAATAGGCAAGTGCAGAGGGCAACAAGTGGCAAGGTATGGGAGTCTTTTTCGTGGTTTTTATCCGATCCCCTTATTGCCCTTAAGAAAACTCTAAAGGCCAGAGGATATGAACACATTTTACAGCACAGCGCGTGCGATAAAGGAACAATTGGTGGATGATGATTGTTTGCTTCAGCGTAACAATGCACCCCACCATGCAGCAGCATCTGTGATGCAACGCTTTATCGACAATAACATTCGTGAAACGGACTGTCCTTCCCAGAGACCCGACCTGAAGCAAGTCGAACGCCTTTGGGATGAAGAACGTCAAATCAAACACCTTTCGGCCGTCTAGTTTCCAAACAAATTTTATTTGGCTATCAGTTTCAAATACCAAAGAATGCAGGTGCTGACAGATGTGAAAAATACCGAACTATCAGTTTAATAAGTCACGGCTGCAAAATACTAACGCGAATTCTTTACAGACGAATGGAAAAACTGGTGCACGCCGACCTCGGGGAAGATCAGTTTGGAATCTGTAGAAATGTTGGAACACGTGAGGCAATACTGACCATACGACTTATCTTAGAAGATAGATTAAGGAAAGGTAAACCCACGTTTCTAGCAGACTTAGAGAAAGCTTTTGACAATGTTGACTGGAATACTCTCTTTCAAATTCTGAAGGTGGCAGGGGTAAATACAGGGAGCGAAAGGCTATTTACAATTTGTACAGAAACCAGATGGCAGTTATAAGAGTCGAGGGGCGAGAAAGGGAAGCAGTGGTTGGGAAGGGAGTGAGGCAAGGTTGTAGCCTATTTTAGAAGTTATTCAATCTGTATATTGAGCAACCAGTAAAGGAAACGAAAGAAAAATTCGGAGTAGGAATTAAAATCCATGGAGAAGAAATAAAAACATTGAGGTTCGCCGATGACATTGTAATTCTGTCAGAGACAGCAAGGGACTTGGAAGAGCAGTTGAACGGATTTGACGATGTCTTAAAGGGAGGATATAAAATGAACATCAAGAAAAGCAAAACGAGGATAATGGAATGCAGTCGAATTAAGTCGGGGAATGATGAAGGAAATTGGATTAGGAAATGAGACACGTAGAGTAGTGTACGAGTTTTGCTATTTGGGGAGCAAAATAACTGATGATGTTAGAGGTAGAGAGGATATAAAATGTAGACTGGTAATGGCAAGGAAAGAGTTTCTGAGAAAGAGAAATTTGTTAACATCGAGTGCAGATTTAAGTGTCAGGAAGACGTTACTGAAAGTATTTGTATGGAGTGTAGCCATGTATGGAAGTGAAACATGGACGATAAATAGTTTGGACAAGAAGAGAATAGAAGCTGTCGAAATATGGTGCTACAGAAGAATGCTGAAGATTAGATGGGTAGGTCACATAACTAATGAGGAGCTACTGAATATAATTGGGGAGAAGAGAAATTTGTGGCACAACTTGACTAGAAGAAGGGATCGGTTGGTAGGACATGTTCTGAGGCATCAAGGGATCACCAATTTAGTACTGGAGGGCAGCGTGGAGGGTAAAAATGGTAGAGGGAGACCAAGAGATGAATACACTAAGCAGATTCAGAAGGATGTAGGCTGCAGTAGGTACTGGGAGATGAAGAAGCTTGCACAGGATAGAGTAGCATGGAGAGCTGCATCAAACCAGTATCTGGACTGAAGACCACAACAACAACATCAGTTGGGGAACTGTATCAAACGCCTT
Organism: Schistocerca serialis cubense; assembly: GCF_023864345.2. NCBI lineage: Eukaryota > Metazoa > Arthropoda > Insecta > Orthoptera > Acrididae > Schistocerca > Schistocerca serialis. Next base: position 112,693,718 of record NC_064641.1, on the reverse strand, counting down.
GCGGAAGAAACACGGCATCTACCTGGGAACCCGTGTCTATGGCCCTCTGAGTCGTGGACGAATAGCTGCAGCTGGGTTTCACAGGATAGTCTTTTTCGAAACTCATGCTGATTCCTACAGAGTAGATTTCTAGTCTCCAGAAAAGACATTATACTCGAACATAGTCCATGTTTCAAAATTCTAAAACTGTTCGACGTTAGAGATATAGGTCTATAGTTCTGCACATCTGTTCGACTTCCATTATTGAAAACGGGGATGATCTCTGCCCTTTTCCAATCTTTTGGAACGCTGCGCTCTTCTAGAGACCTACGATACACCGCTACAAATAGGGGGCAAGTTCGTTCGCGTACTCTGTGTAAAATCAAACTGGTATCCCATAAGGTCCAGCGGCCTTTCCTCTTTAGAGCGATTTTAATAGTTTTTCTATCCCTCTGTCATCTATTTCGATAGCTACCATTTTGTCATTTGTGCGTCAATCTAGAGAAAGAACTACAGTGGAGTCTTCCTCTGTGAAACAGCTTTGGAAAAAGACATTTAGTATTTCGACCTTTAGTCTGTCATCCTCTGTTTCAGTACCCTTTTGGCCACAAAGTGTCTGGACATTTTGCTTTGTTCCACCTATTGCTTTGACATAAGACCAAAATTTCTTAGGATTTTCTGCCAAGTCAGAACTTCCCTTTTGAATTCGGTGAACGCCTATCGCATAGCCCTCCTCACACTACATTTCGCTTCGAGTAATTTTTGTTTGTCTGCAAGGCTTTGGCTATGTTAATGTTTGCTACGAAGTTCCCTTTGCTTCCGTAGCTGTTTTCTAACTCGGTTGTTGTACCACGGTGGCTCTTTTCCATCACTTACGATCTTTCTTGCCACATTCTCATCTAATGCATATTGTACGATGTTTTTGAACTCCACTGATCCTCAGCACTATCTGTACTTGAGATAAAACTTTTGTGTACACCCGCATTCTCATAAGATGGTCGTTTTTCATTCAGTTATTCATAGAGCCACCTCCACCCCCCTTGTTAGTGAAAATCTCAATTCTGAAATCAATGTGATTAAAAATGTTGCTGTCAATAATGTCTATGATCCTTTTATAGTAGATAGAATTTTTAGTAGGAAAACCGATAAGAGAATCACGAACCTAGGCCTTTCTAATAACGAACCTAATGAAAAGAAAAAATTTTTCTCCGTACCGTTTCTGGGTTCAATTTCTTACAGGATACAGCGTCTGCTTCAAAATAAATATAATTGTAGAGTAGCCTTCTCCATTAATAATTCTTATAAAAGTAAAATCATACATAACTTGAAACCTACGCTTTACGCTTTGCAGAATTCTGGTGTTTATAAAATATTTGCCTCAATTGTCCCACCTATTACATAGGCCAAACCGGCCTAGCTATTTCGATAAGATTGAAGGAACACCTTCTAGGCAAAAAAGGCACATATGTTCACAATTCAACTTTCGCTGACCATTTGTTAATCACAGGACATAATCCTAAGGATGTAAAAGACGTCCAGATCTTGCACTCGGAGAAAAAAGGCTTTAGGCTTAACATCTTAGAAGAGCTAGAAATTTTTAAACACCTATCTCTGAAGAACGGTCTCATTCTTAACGAACAGTTACAATTACTCAACAAAAACTTTTTTCCAAGGTATAGACTGCTAACTAAAAACGGTCTGAATGGTGGTACTCTCCTCAATGTACTCTCATGAACATCATTTTCCCTTCCATTTTCACGTTTTTTTCTGTACATTTGGCTCTGAGCACAATGGGACTTAACTACTGTGGTCATCAGTCCCCTAGAACTTAGAACTACTTAAACCTAACTAACCTAAGGACATCACACACATCCATGCCCGAGGCAGGATTAGAACCTGCGACCGTAGCGGTCGCGCGGTTCCAGACTGTAGCGCCTATAACCGCACGGCCACTCCGGCCGGCTTCTGTACATTTCTTGAACTGTATTTTATTATGTAAAATAAGACTGTTACGGTATGTTGTAACGTTCATGCACTGAGCCCTGTTGTTACCTGTAATGTTTACAATTGTCTTTTCAACGCGTCATTTGTTCTTGTCTGTAATTCGATCACTTCTTGCTAGATGGAGCGAATCTGTTTTCGTGTCCAACTCGTGGCTGCCTTGTCCTGTTAGCCGTCTAGTGTGGCGGTAACGCCTGTATTGATACAGTTCTTGGCCCTAAGCGACCTCGCGGCTGCCATTGTATTTCCATGAAATATTTTATCCGGTTGACAAACATGTTACATTTTTACATTTCCGTTTTTATTCTTGTAACAATTTCTGTTTGACTAGAGCACTTTTGCTCAGATGTTATTCATCTATGGTGTGATGACATGTAAGTACACTTTTTGTACATTTTATGGAAGTAATCTTATTAAGTATATTGTATTTCAAGCCATGTCATTATATTTTCTATGTATTCCTATGTAATTTTTATTCTGATGAAGACTGCCTTAGTACTGGCGAAACCACTATCGATTTGACAATAATTTTGTGCAGCCGTCTTGTTGAACTGGTTAAATCAAAATTATATCGTGAGTATCAGGAATCTAGTAAAACATCAAATCTCCGAAATCACTGCAGCCGGAAAAAGATCCTGTATGATTATATGATAGCGGAACAAACACTGGTAGCAGTTACTTCTGTAAAATATCTGGGAGTATGCGTGCGGAAAGATTTGAAGTGGAATGATCATATAAAATTAATTGTTGGTAAGGCGGGTACCAGGTTGAGATTCATTGGGAGAGTGCTTAGAAAATGTAGTCCATCATTAAAGGAGGTGGCTTACAAAACACTCGTTCGACCTATACTTGAGTATTGCTCATCAGTGTGGGATCCGTACCAGATTGGTTTGACGGAGGAGATAGAGAAGATCCAAAGAAGAGCGGCGCGTTTCGTCACAGGGTTATTTGGTAACCGTGATAGCGTTACGGAGATGTTTAATAAACTCAAGTGGCAGACTCTGCAAGAGAGGCGCTCTGCATCGCGGTGTAGCTTGCTCGCCAGGTTTCGAGAGGGTGCGTTTCTGGATGAGGTATCGAATATATTGCTTCCCCCTACTTATACCTCCCGAGGAGATCACGAATGTAAAATTAGAGACATTAGAGCGCGCACGGAGGCTTTCAGACAGTCGTTCTTCCCGCGAACCATACGCGACTGGAACAGGAAAGGGAGGTAATGACAGTGGCACGTAAAGTGCCCTCCGCCACACACCGTTGGGTGGCTTGCGGAGTATAAATGTAGATGTAGATGTAGACCAACGACGACAGAAGAGCAACGTTCAGCATGACGGAAGTGCAACCCTTCCGCAACTTTCTCGTACTCTTACGGATTTATGGGCAGCCCTGCAGAATGCATGGCGTCGGTTCCCTCGAGTATTACTTCAGACATTATTGGAGGACATGTGACGTCGTGTTGCGGAACTTCTGTGACCTCGCGGGGACCCTACATGATATGAGGCAGGTGTACCTGTTTCTTTGGTTCTTCAGTGTAGGTACCCGGAAGCTGAACAATGCGGGATGTGGATTACAATTACGAAGTACTTAAATTGGTTCCATAATGTAGATAACGTGGCAACGCAAACCACAGACTGCGATTTATTGGCAGAACACTTAGAAAGTGCAATAGTCTAATAAAGAGACTGCTTACACCGGGCTGCTCCGCCCTCCTCTAGAGTACTGTTACGCGCTGTGGGATGGGCATCAGATGGGACTGACATAGACAAGGTTCAAAGGAGGGCAGTTCGTTTTGTATTCTCGCTAAATAGTGGAGAGAGTGCCACAGACGGAATACATGAACTGGGGCAGTAATCACTGAAACAAAGGCGTTTTTCGTTGCTGTAGTATTTTCTCATAAAATTTCAGTCACCAACATTCTCCTCCGTTTACGAAAATATTCTGTTCATACCCAGCTACACAGGGAGAAATGGTGATCATGATAAAATAAGAGAAAGCAGAGCTGACACTTGAAGATTTACCAGAAGTAGAAGTATGAAACTGGAATTTGCCTATAGATTGTGCCAGTCGTCAGTGTAGGGCCCGTGTAACGGTTGACGACGAATGTCAGCACCCAGTAACCCAAGTTTCATACATCTGCATCTTCTTCAAACACGTAAACGTGTCGACTTTTGTGCCTACGAACTACAATTTGCGAACAGCATTCGTTTTCTGTTATCATTTTAAGAAAACTGCTGCAGAATTGCATCGAATGCTTGTCGAAGCTTCCGGCGAACATGCTCTTGGGAAAACGCAATCTTTTGAGTGGTTAAAAAATTCAAAAGTAATGGTTTTGATGTGGGAAACGACGACCGCGGGAAACCACCGAAAAAGTTCGAAGACAACGAATTGCAGGCCTTATTGGATGAAGAAATGGCTCTGAGCACTATGGGACTTAACATCTGAGGTCATCAGTCCCCTATAACGTAGAACTACTTAAACCTAACTAACCTAAGAACGTCACACACATCCATGCCCGAGGCAGGATTCGAAACTGAAACGCCAAGAGCCGCTCGGCCACACATGCCGGCTTGGATGAAGATGATACTCAACTCAACAGAAACTCGCGGAACAACTGAATGTGACGCAGAAAGCTGTTTCTCTTCGGTTGAAAACTATGGGAAAGGTCCAGAAAATGGGAAAATGGGTTCCGCATGAATTGAACGGAAGACAGCAGCCAAATCGAAAGATCACTTGTGAAATGCTGCACGCCATGAAAAGTCGTTTCTGCATTGAATAGTAACAGGTGATGAAAAATGGATATATTTTGAGAATTCTAAGTGCCATAAATCATGGGTGAATCCAGTCAAACCATCGACATCCGCTGCAAGCCCAAATTGCTTTGGAAAGAAGACAATGCTACGTGTTTGGTGGGATCGGAAGGGTTTCATCTACTATGAGCTGCTAAAACCTAGTGACACCGTTTACACTGATCGCTACCAACAGCAAATGATCGATTGAAATTGAGAATTACGTGAAAAACAATCGGAATATGGAAAAAGGCAACACAAAGTTGTATTGCTCCACGATAAGGCCCCATCACAGACAGCAAAACGGGTCAGGGAAGCGATCGAATCGTTCAGTTGGTAAATACTAGGGCAAGCGGCTTATTCTCCAGACTCTATTTGCATCGCTGGGACACGGTCTCGCTGAACAACACTTCAGTTCGTATGAAAACGTACGAAAATGGCTCGCTGACTGGTTCGCTCCAAAAGAACTATTTTTTGGTGTGCCATTCGTAGCCTACCGGAGAGGTGAGAGACATGTATAAATAGCAATGGAGATTATTTTGAATAAAGTATAGTTTATCAGTTTCAGACAACCAATCTCCGGTTTCATACTTCTACACCTGGTAAGCTCTCGTTTTCCCGCGAGCCGTTCGAGAGAGGAACGGTAGAGAATATCTTGAAGGTGGTTCGATGAACCTTCTGCCGGGCACTTGTGCATTGCAGAGTACTCAAGTAGATTACAGTACGGTTCTTGTAGTCAAAAGGAATAAATTTCACAGAGATTTATCGTGAAATTCTGGCAGTGTACGAACCAAACGCAGCATCGCGCCCAGGCGTAGTGGAATGTAAGCCAACAGTGCGACCGAGGCCGCACAGAGGTGCGTGATGCTGACAGGGAAGTCTAGATCTAGCAACACGGGGTTTCCGTCTTTTCGACAAGCCGAAATAATATCTCGGGAGCGGAGATACTTTCCAGCCATGAGGAAGTTCACACAGCGCTTCTCGAACGGCTCCGTAACGAAGGACCGAATTTCTATCGTCGACGAATCGAAAGACAGTAGAATGTTTCGACAGTTAGTTACAGAGATTTGGTGAAGTGTTGAAAAATAGTGCCATGTATCTGTGTCGCTTTGAAGTGTAGTGCAGCATTCAATCCAAGTTAGTTCGCCTGCCGTAATACTCCGTAGCTTTCTTTTTGAAGTGGGCTCGTATACAAGCGACGCAAAGACGAAAGTGGAAGCATTCTAGCAGAAACATGGTTACTAAACGAAGGAATGCCCTTGTTACCTCCCCCTCCTTCGTTCTTCCATCTATTGTCCCAGCCCAAGCAATTACTAAACAAAATCTTTTATGAAGATTTGAGAGGAGCGAAGATTACAATAAATTTTCAAGTTTACTTAGCCTGTCATGTTGAGATGGCTCCAGTTCTTCTCGTCTAGGGGTCTCATTCTTTGAGTTGAAAATCGAACATCATGTCCTCAGGGTTGGTGTGAACTAAATGAATTGGAAGACTGTTGCTGCAGCATATTTTTTTACGTAAATATATTTTCCGCAGATTTTCTCACATTTTAGTATATCAAACGCTATTTTGACTTTTCACATTAACAGAGTCAAAATTACATTGTTCGCAGCTATTATACAGAAATATGTCCGATCACATCAGAGGCAAGCTTACGACTCTCACACTCTGAGGAAATAACAATATTCCAAAGGGTTTACAATTTTCCCTAACAAATGAATTCATAGTAGCTTTCGTTAAATTATTAATTTCGATTATTATTTCATAAATGAATCCAGAAGTAAACATAGTAATCAGGAGAGGACTGTGTAATTAATAATAGAAATTTTAAGAGTGGAAATAATTCGTAATTTCAAATGTTTCTAAAAAAATAATTTTAACTTTCCATTGAGAACTAGTACTTACCGATTATAACATCGAAACTAAAATGTTTTATAAAGTAATTCCTTTTAATAAATTTTAGCTTGAAATAGAACATACTATGTTTCAGAAAAGGAACTGAGATAATACTGACCTGTCCAAAATTAGAAAAATAATACTGGTATCGATAACTACTGTTGATGAAAAGTAATTCTAGAGGAGAATGTCACGTTACGTACTGACATAACCCACTAAGGGCTCACTGTCGAGGCCAGAGCATCGGAACGATCGTCTCGGAAAGGGCAAAACTGGTCGGCTGTTCGCATGCTGCTGTGGTGAGCATCTGTGGAAAGTGGCTGAAGGGCAGTGAAACCACGACTGGTCGACAAGGTGTTGGACGTGGATGTCGGAGGCTCGCTCATTTGGTGAAGTAGCACAGCCGGCGATCTGTGGCAGATCTCCGGAGTGAGTGCAATGCTGGTGCAGGTGTAACTGCCTCTGAGCACACCATCCTTGAACATGGAGCTCTACAGCAGACGACTTCTATGTCTTTCCATGTTGAGACAACGACATCACTTGCTACGACTGCAGTCGACACGGGATCATCGAGACTGGAGAGTATATCGATAGAAACGTACCGCCCGTTCGGATGAACCACGTTTCTTGTTACCCCACGTCGATGGTCGAGTCGGTTGAAGGCTTCTGGAAGATCTGTACACCGTGCCACGGACAGAGCCTGATGGGAGACATTATTACGCTATATGGGACATTCACCTCAGCGTCCGTCCGTCCTGTGGTAGGAACTGAAGGCACTGTGACAGCTGCAGACTATCTGAAGATGATTACGGAGCTCCTGCATCCCTTAAAGCCTGATTCCTTTCCCCACGGCGCTGGTGTCTTCCAGCTGTCCCTGTTACAAAGACAGAACTACGCTACAGTTTTTTGAGGAGCTTCGTGATGAACTCTCGTTTGCCAATTCGGCACCGAAATCCCTGATCTGAACCACATGGAACGCGTGAGGGATGCTATCAGGCACCAACTCTGCGCCCGCAAACCGCAATTTACGGGCATTTCGTGAGCTGTGCGTACACATCTGCTGCATACGTCCAGAAACGTACCAAGCACTTATCGTGTCCATGCCAGGCAGAATCGCTGCAGTACTGAGTTCTAAAGGGGGGGGGGGGGGTCCAGCTCGCTATTAATCAGGTGCTCATAACGTTTTAGCTCATTAGGGCGTGTACAGACATCTACATACTTAATGGTCTAGTTTGACAAAGACTGGACAGGTAGTCGGCAGTGGCCTCTTGGTACGTACCATCATGCCATTTGCGTGACATAATTTACGGAAACCATGCCAAACGTAACCAAGTCGGTCAGATGTGGATTACGACATCCGTCCTCTCGCATAAAAGGTCAGTACTCTTAAAACGCAAAACATCATTCGGTTTATCCTTACAGTACAATACTGTTTTTAGTATACGTCCTTACAAAGACGTTATGTAAAAATGCAGTGCTACACTGTTCACTTACGGGAGGTGGCTTACAAAACACTCGTTCGACCTATACTTGAGTATTGCTCATCAGTGTGGGATCCGTACCAGATCGGGTTGACGGAGGAGATAGAGAAGATCCAAAGAAGAGCGGCGCGTTTCGTCACAGGGTTATTTGGTAACCGTGAGAGCGTTACGGAGATGTTTAACAAACTCAAGTGGCAGACTCTGCAAGAGAGGCGCTCTGCATCGCTGTGTAGCTTGCTAGCCAGGTTTCGAGAGGGTGCGTTTCTGGATGAGGTATCGAATATATTGCTTCCCCCTACTTATACCCCCCGAGGAGATCACGAATGTAAAATTAGAGACATTAGAGCGCGCACGGAGGCTTTCAGACAGTCGTTCTTCCCGCGAACCATACGCGACTGGAACAGGAAAGGGAGGTAATGACAGTGGCACGTGAAGTGCCCTCCGCCACACACCGTTGGGTGGCTTGCGGAGTATAAATGTAGATGTACCTCTCAATACCAATCACTACTCGCCCTACACAAACGATACGCAAAACGTAGAAACATAGCGCTACGCTATTTATTCATGATAGACGTCACTGACGACAGCACTTTAAATGTATTTAATACACACTGAAGAGTCAAAGAAACTGGTACACGTCCATAACACCGTGTAGGGCCCCCGCGAGCATGCAAAGGTGCAGCAACACGACATGGCTTGGATTCGACTGATGTCTGAAGTAGTGCCGGAGGGAACTGACACCACGAATTCTGCAGGGCTGTCCATAAATCAGTAAGACTGCGAGAGGGTGGAGATCTCTTCCGAACAGCACGCTGCAAGGCATTCCAGATATGCTCGATAATGTTCATGTCTGGGGAGTTTGGTGGCCAGTGGAAGTGTTTAAACATAGAAGAGTGTTCCTGGAGCCACTATGTAGCAATTCTGAACGTGGAGTGTCGCATTTTCCTGCTGGAATTGCCCCAGTCCGTCAGAATGCACAATAGATATGAATGGATGCAGGTGATCAGACGGGATGCTTACGTACGTGCCAGCTGTCAGAGTCGTATCACGTTTCCAGTCATCGGCAGTCCATTGTCGGTGTTGATGGGCCCAGACGAGGTGTAAAGCTTTGTGTCACGCAGTCATAAAGGGTACACGATTGGGCCTTCGTCTGCGAAAGCCCATATCGATGATGTTTCGTTGAATGGTTCGCACGCTGACACTAGCTGATGGCCCAGCATTGAAATCTGCAGCAATTTGTGAAAGGGTTGCACTTCTGTCACGTTGAACGATTCTCTATAGTCGTCGTTGGTCCCGTTCTTGCAGGATCTTTTTCCGGCTGGAGCGACGTCGGAGATTTGACGTTTTACCGGATTCCTGATATTCACGGTGCACTCGTGAAATGGTCGTATGGGAAAATCCCCACCTCATCGCTACCTCGGAGATGCTGTGCCCCATCGCTCGTGCGCCGACTATAACACCACGTTGAAACTCACTTACATCTTGATAACATGCCATTCCGATCCAACAAACGCGCTAGACACTTGTTGTCTTACATACGCGTTGCCGTCCTCAGTGCTGTATTCTGCATGTTTACATATTTATGAATTTGAATGCGCATGCTTATACGCGTTTTTTTGGAGCTTCAGTATATGCTTCAAGTTGACGGGCTGTTTTTTCACTAGCACACTGTGGTACAGGTGTTATCCGTATCGCAGCAGAACTGTGTGTGCAGAACATCCGGAACATGTACTCTGTTCCGAGTACGAGCCACTGTTGTTGTACAGTGGTCTTAGCGTGGGACGTCGCGTCTAACTAACTTTGTGATGTCCGTACGGACTTCCTGTATCGCGGCACGTGCCTGCTTCGACAGCAGGCGGGATATAATTTCGCGCTGGGCAGTAGTCGTAATGTTGTAGACTATCAGTGTGTGTTGTAACTGGAATGACGCACCAGCTCCGTAAAAGTAGCTTACGAGCTATCTGAGGAACTCCAAATTAGCAAAGGCCTTCGTCAGCGAAGTCACTGGCTCTCCTGTTGTTTAAAGTTCACGTGGAAGAAGTATTACAGACGTGAAGAAGCTAATGTAACAATATAGGAGTACCAGCGGGAGATCATAAGCTATATTATTAATCGAAAATGATCAAGTGATAACTGTCTAACTGTTCGACAAGACGGGTTTAAAAAACCACAGAAAGAATTTCAGTATTTTTTTGTATGATATGTAGGTTGTATCTACACCCGTGAATGGGTAAAGTGATGAAGATGTAGAAGCGACAAGAAAAAGTGTTATTCGATAGTTAAACTCGATCTTCAGGATAAAACTAAAAAAGGTTTATATAAAAAAACAATAATACAAAACTTATGCTCATAAGGGTGAGAAGTTTGGGAAATAAGACAGACACATAAAAGTTCAACAGTTATCCATGGAAATAGATAAATGGAGACGAAGTTTCAGAGTCTCAAGTTTAGACTACACCAGCAATGAACAAATCGAAAAAGTGGCATAAAAAGGACCATAACAGAAGCTACTGATAGAAACGGCTTCCCTTGCTGCGGCCATTTAGAAGAAATGAATGATAATAGGTGGGTACCACAGCAAAAGCGAGAACGAAGTCGACCACGTAGAAGAAGAGTGACAGATGTCAAGAATTCTGCCAAGTCCGAGGAAACACCAAGGTGGGTTTTAGGAAAACCAGAACACTGTAAACTCTGGCTGTTGAGAAGATCTAAACAACTGGCATACAAATTTTAAGCTAAAAACAAGAAGGAGGAGTTATGCAAACTGATCTCAAATCGATATTCAAACAGGTATCGATCGAGAATGTAAAACTGTTAACTTTGGCGGACGATTGATGAATGTGTGTGGTGTGCGTACTGTAAGACCTTCGGTACACACACCATCAGATTATTTGACTTGTCACTGTAACGAAGTAGGCGAGTGTTCAGCAATATGTCTCGTGGTCTTATCGTGGCGTGTTTATCTTCTCCCGTTAGGTCAGACGATAGAAATACCACTTGCACACTTAGAGTAGCAGATTGACGGTGACCAACTTTAAATAGAACTTGATTAATTATCACACACATTTATTAAAATAATAAAAAGCAGAGACATCACGTAACTTGATTCTGGATGCTGTTTACAATTGATAATCTGAAGTTCCTTTGGTCTTGGTACGTTAATCTTATTCTCACATATCTCTGATACTTGACAAAGTGTCTATACATTTATCTTCATGGCTATGTACAGGAATATGGTAATCTTATTAGGCGCAGACTGAAACTTGACTATAGACTGGTACAGACTAATGCAGACTGGTACAGACTAATGCAGACTGGTACAGACTGGTGCAGACAAATGCAGACTGACTAATTGGAGGTCTGTACACTCATTATAATACCTAGCGCATTCAGGTATCACTGCGCGAGTGTGATCTGCAAGGAGAAAAGGTTCTACGTTAGCAGCAATCTCGTTGGCTGCGTAACATATTAATACGCGGATCGGCGGAAGCAGAATTTGGTCCATGTCTAAGGCAGCGCCATCTCGTTGTGCGGAGACGGACGAGCGCTGCGCCTGCGCTGTTGTGCTTAGCAGGGCGCGCTCTAGTGGAAAAGTTGTGTACATGCTGACTACGCAGAACTATGTACACAACAATGTGTAACGGTTCAGCGCAGATTCAACGAGCAGCTGGCAAAGATAATGAACAGGTGACATATCGGTTCAAGGGCATAAACTCTTTGAGAATTTCATTCTGTGTTTTCAGTTTTACAGTAACTATATTTCGCCAACAGGCTCGTGAAAAATATACGCAGAGAGGACTTGTAGTTGGGCTGTAACAAGCCAGTTGGAGCAATCGGCGAATCGCTTGACCTTTAAATAAGAGCGATGCCGCTATTCGACTATGTTGGCATAAATGGGTGCACCATGGCCGAACACAGTGTCAGGAAGGAAGTTGTCACTTACTGCTTCAGTGACCACGAGGACCACAGAAAGGGGTCTGAGCTCACGGGAGCTCCTGCGCCTACCACCGTTGACCTCTGTACACCAACAAGCCCGTCTGCAATGATGTTGGGCACATCCGGCCTAGAATCACAGTGACTAGAATAAAATTGTCTTGAGTGATGAGTCCCGCATCGAACTGAGCGCCGATGACCAGCAAAGACGTTTCTGGAGCCGTCCGGGACCGCGGTGGGATACCAACCTGAGTGTAGACCGCCATAGGGACCGACAGCCAGTAGTGATGGTCTGGAGTGCCATTTCTTTTCATAGCAGGACTCCTTTGGTTGTCATCCGCGGCGCCCTTTCAGCACAACAGTACGTCGACGACATTCTATGCCCCGTTTTGTTACCCTTCATGGCAAGGCATTCTGGGCTTATATTTCAGCAAGATAATGCCAGCCCACACATGACGAGGATTTCTACTTCTTGTCTTCGTGCTTGTCAAACCCTACCTTGGCCAGCAAAGTCGCCGGATCTCTCCCCAATTGAGAACGTTTGGAGCATTATGGGCAGGGACCTCTAACCAGCTCGGGATTTCGACTTTCAAACGCTCCAGTTGGACATAATTTGGCACTTTATCCCCCAGGAGGACACCGCACAACTCTCTCAATCAACAAGCCGAATAACTGCTTGCATAATGGCCAAAGGTGAACCAACGAGCTACTGACTTACTGAATTTCTGAAGCTCTTTCTTTTGAATATATCAGCCAATTTTACTGAAATTTAATCATTTGTTTGTCTGTATATGTACGTTACACCTACTGTTTTCCGTCTCATTTTGATAATTCCTTAGTGGTGCGTCGTTTTTTCTTGTTTCAGAGTGCTTGTATGAGTGACAATGTGAAACGTACTCGCAGGTTCCCTAACACATCAAACTACAAAAAGAAAAAGAATAAAGGGGAGAAAAAAAAAGGATGAGTGTGTCACCAATATCGAATTCGGCTTGAATCGCCATCCAGAGTGTTCTAATGAAACCCAGAAACTGACGATGAAGGTTCCGAAATGGTGATTAAAAATTGCTTTTATTTTTACTGACAGTTTTTTGTAAGAAGTCAGGTTTTTACCAACGCACGAGAACTTAAAAAGTAATAAAGAAACGTTAGCTAACTTCATCGCATCTCAACACCCAGCTGCAGTTCTTACTGTTTTAACGGTCGTTTTAGTTGAAAAACCATCAACAATTCCACGAGATAGGTACTAGAACGGAATGGTCTTGGTTGTGCTTCAGTAGACGCGGGGCATTGAAGTATCATTACTGTGAGCATGACACTCCACAGAAACATTTTTACTTAACATACAGCGTGTTCGGCAATTCCCGTTACAGACTTCTACAACTTGTAGAGCGGAGTGAGTACATAATATGACGCTCAGAAAGTAATACATTGCATTTTTTTTTCTCAGCCGAAAACAATGCTAAGAATGAGAAACGTTACGTATGTATTATTTGAAGTCTTCTGAGTGAGCGCGCCAAGTTTCCGTCACTTCCGACAGATAGCGTAGTTGCAGGACAGTTTCAAAGTGGCGTCTGTAGGTGATGTACGAGGGCAGTTCAATAAGTAATGCAACACATTTTTTTTCTCGGCCAATTTTGGTTGAAAAAACCGGAAATTTCTTGTGGAATATTTTCAAACATTCCTGCTTCGTCTCGTATAGTTTCATTGACTTCCGACAGGTGGCAGCGCTGTACGGAGCTGTTAAAATGGCGTCTGTAACGGATGTGCGTTGCAAACAACGGGCAGTGATCGAGTTTCTTTTGGCGGAAAACCAGGGCATCTCAGATATTCATAGGAGCTTGCAGAATGTCTACGGTTATCTGGCAGTGAACAAAAGCACGGTGAGTCGTTGGGCAAAGCGTGTGTCATCATCGCCGCAAGGTCAAGCAAGACTGTCTGATCTCCCGCGTGCGGGCCGGCCATGCACAGCTGTGACTGCTGCAATGGCGGAGCGTGCGAACACACTCGTTCGAGATGATCGACGGATCACCATCAAACAACTCAGTGCTCAACTTGACATCTCTGTTGGTAGTGCTGTCACAATTGTTCACCAGTTGGGATATTCAAAGGTTTGTTCCCGCTGCGTCCCTCGTTGTCTAACCGAACACCATAAAGAGCAAAGGAGAACCATCTGTGCGGAATTGCTTGCTCGTCATGTGGATGAGGGTGACAATTTCTTGTCAAAGATTGTTACAGGCGATGAAACATGGGTTCATCTCTTCGAACCTGAAACAAAACGGCAATCAAGGGAGTGGCGCCACACCCACTCCCCTACCAAGAAAAAGTTTAAAGCCATACCCTCAGCCAGTAAAGTCATGGTTACAGTCTTCTGGGACGCTGAAGGGGTTATTCTGTTCGATGTCCTTCCCCATGGTCAAACGATCAACTCTGAAGTGTATTGTGCTACTCTTCAGAAATTGAAGAAACGACTTCAGCGTGTTCGTAGGCACAAAAATCTGAACGAACTTCTCCTTCTTCATGACAACGCAAGACCTCACACAAGTCTTCGCACCCGAGAGGAGCTCGCAAAACTTCAGTGGACTGTTCTTCCTCATGCACCCTACAGCCCCGATCTCGCACCGTCGGATTTCCATATGTTTGGCCCAATGAAGGACGCAATCCGTGGGAGGCACTACGCGGATGATGAAGAAGTTATTGATGCAGTACGACATTGGCTCCGACATCGACCAGTGGAATGGTACCGTGCAGGCATACAGGCCCTCATTTCAAGGTGGCGTAAGGCCGTAGCATTGAATGGAGATTACGTTGAAAAATAGTGTTGTGTAGCTAAAAGATTGGGGAATAACCTGGTGTATTTCAATGCTGAATAAAACAACCCCTGTTTCAGAAAAAAAAGTGTTGCATTACCTATTGAACTGCCCTCGTACAATACAAGTAATATACCGTCATTGAATTTCTCACCCACTGTGGTGAATATTCACAAACGGTTGTGCAAAGTCTATGGAGCATCTGCTGTCGACAGAAGTACAGTTAGTCGCTGGGCACGGAGGGTGAGGTCATCAGAAGGCGGTTCGGCGAAGCTCCACGATTTGCAGCAGTCGGGGAGGCCATCCCCGGCTGTCACACCTGACCATCCACAGCTGTCACACCTGACATGTTGCAGCGAGCTGATGTTGACATTCGCTACTTGAGGATGCCATTCGTGTAAGAAATTTTGCTGACGATGAGGAGGTGATTTCACACAGTGAAGCACTGGCTCCGCCACCAGGACAAGCATTGCTACAAACAGGGCATACGCCCTTGTTTCGTGCTGGAGAAAGGCCATAGAACGGGATGGAAATAACGTGAAAAAAAAGGGGGTGTAAATAAAACACCATTGTTTCGTGTGTGTAATTGTCATTAAGTTCAATAAAGAAATATTGAAAGAAAGTGCGCTGCATTACTTTCTGGGAAACCCTCGTATTTTGAATAGGAACCCATGTCCGGAAATGGTAGCTACAGGCTTTTGAAAACATGTTTTCTGCATAGGTATGCAACAGGGTAGTCGTGGTTATCGGCTGATGTCGTTTAACGCCTGTCCCACATCTCTGACCTGTCGTTCACCTGTCTGTGAGTGTCAGAGCAATGTGGCTGATTACACGTTTGCAGAATTCACCCATATGATCCTTCTGTACGATGAAGTTCACGGTAATGGAAGAACTATTCGACGCCTTCATCGAGGTCGTTGTCCGCAGCGCCCGACTCCATCGCGTACCCTTCCCGCCACAATTACGCAACGGCTTCGAGAATCGGTACCTTCACCATCAGCAGGGGTGTTTGTGGTGCTCCAAGGAGACGCCGCTCACTCGAACTGGAAGAGGCCGTACTGCGTCAGTTCAGCAGACGCGAGACGCTGAAGTATCATTACCGTGAGCATGACGCTGCACAGAAACATTTTTACTTAACAGACAGGGAACTGGCCTCGTGCTATAGCCTGACGTCAGCAACTGGAGATTTTACTGGCAGGCAGAGGAGTGTCATATTTTGACGAAATTCCGGTACCAATAACTACAGAGTTTATCAAAATGGCTCTGAGCACTATGGGACTCAACTTCTGAGGTCATTAGTCCCCTAGAACTTAGAACTAGTTAAACCTAACTAACCTAAGGACATCACAAACATCCATGCCCGGGGCAGGATTCGAACCTGCGACCGTAGCGGTCTTGCGGTTCCAGACTGCAGCGCCTTTAACCGCACGGCCACTTCGGCCGGCACAGAGTTTATCGAAAAGCAGTATCTTGACTTCATGAACTTCATAGATGACATGATAGTGGAGAAGGGATTAGAGACAGCAGTTGCAAAGGAACTTAAAAGAGCTTCCTACATGGGCAATAACACAGACAAAGATGTGTTGCATGATAAATTATCTTGAGGTACATTTATTTCGTGCAAGTGGGGCTGAACGTTCAGGAAGCTATAAGACAGGCGTACCCAGGAGCAAATATAGACTCGGATCGCAATATAGTAGTGATAAAGAATAGGCTGAAGTTCAAGACATTAGTCAGGAAGAATCAATACGCAAAGAAGTGGGATACGGAAGTACTAAGGAATGACGAGATACGTTTGAAGTTCTCTAACGGTATAGATACAGCACTAAGGAATAGCGCAGTAGGCAGTACAGTTGAAGAGGAATGGACATCTCTAAAAAGGGCCATCACAGAAGTTGGGAAGGAAAACATAGGTACAAAGAAGGTAGCAGCGAAGAAACCATGGGTAACAGAAGAAATACTTCAGTTGATTGGTGAAAGGAGGAAGTACAAACATGTTCCGGGAAAATCAGGAATACAGAAATACAAGTCGCTGAGGAATGAAATAAATAGGAAGTGCAGGGAAGCTAAGACGAAATGGCTGCAGGAAAAATGTGAAGACATCGAAAAAGATATGATTGTCGGAAGGACAGACTCAGCATACAGGAAAGTCAAAACAACCTTTGGTGACATTAAAAGCAACGATGGTAACATTAAGAGTGCAACGGAAATTCCACTGTTAAATGCAGAGGAGAGAGCAGATAGGTGGAAAGAATACACTGAAAGCCTCTATGAGGGTGAAGATTTGTCTGATGTCATAGAAGAAGAAACAGGAGTCGATTTAGAAGAGATAGGGAATCCAGTATTAGAATCGGAATTTAAAAGAGCTTTGGAGGACTTACGGTCAAATAAGGCAGAAGGGATAGATAAAATTCCATCAGAATTTCTAAAATCATTGGGGGAAGTGGCAACAAAACGACTATTCACGTTGGTGTGTAGAATATATGATTCTGGCGACATACCATCTGACTTTCGGAAAAGCATCATCCACACAATTCCGAAGACAGCAAGAGCTGACAACTGCGAGAATTATCGCACAATCAGCTTAACAGCTCATGCATCGAAGCTGCTTACAAGAATAATATAGAGAAGAATGGAAAAGAAAATTGAGAATGCGTTAGGTGACGATCAGTTTGGCTTTAGGAAAAGTAAAGGGACGAGAGAGGCAATTCTGACGTTACGGCTAATAATGGAGGCAAGGCTGAAGAAAAATCAAGACACTTTCATAGGATTTGTCGACCTGGAAAAAGCGTTCGACAATATAAAATGGTGCAAGCTGTTCGAGATTCTGAAAAAAGTAGGGGTAAGCTATAGGGAGAGACGGGTCATATACAATATGTACAACAACCAAGAGGGAATAATAAGAGTGGACGATCAAGAACGAAGTGCTCGTATTAAGAAGGGTGTAAGACAAGGCTGTAGCCTTTCGCCCCTACTCTTCAATCTGTACATCGAGGAAGCAACGATGGAAATAAAAGAAAGGTTCAGGAGTGGAATTAAAATACAAGCTGAAAGGCTATCAATGATACGATTCGCTGATGACATTGCTATCCTGAGTGAAAGTGAAGAAGAATTAAATGATCTGCTGAACGGAATGAACAGTCTAATGAGTACACAGTATGGTTTGAGAGTAAATCGGAAAAAGACGAAGGTAATGAGAAGTAGTAGAAATGAGAACAGCGAGAAACTTAACATCAGGATTGATGGTTACGAAGTCAATGAAGTTAAGGAAGTCTGCTACCTAGGCAGTAAAATAACCAATGACGGACGGAGCAAGGAGGACATCAAAAGCAGACTCGCTATGGCAAAAAAGGCATTTCTGGCCAAGAGAAGTCTACTAATATCAAATACCGGCCTTAATTTGAGGAAGAAATTTCTGAGGATGTACATCTGGAGTACAGCATTGTATGGTAGTGAAACATGGACTGTGGGAAAACCGGAACAGAAGAGAATCGAAGCATTTGAGATGTGGTGCTATAGACGAATGTTGAAAATTAGGTGGACTGATAAAGTAAGGAATGAGGAGGTTCTACGCAGAATCGGAGAGGAAAGGAATATGTGGAAAACACTGATAAGGAGAAGGGACAGGGTGATAGGACATCTGCTAAGACATGAGGGAATGACTTCCATGGTACTATAGGGAGCTATAGAGGGCAAAAACTGTAGAGGAAGACAGAGATTGGAATACGTCAAGCAAATAATTGAGGACGTAGGTTGCAAGTGCTACTCTGAGATGAAGAGGTTAGCACAGGAAAGGAATTCGTGGCGGGCCGCATCAAACCAGTCAGCAGACTGATGAAAAAAAAAAAAAAACACCTCATAATGACCTGTTCTCCAGAGAAGAAGCCACTTTATCATCACGTGCGAAATCACACCAGATGAAGTTTGTGAACTTCGTTCAAAGAAGGCTTCCCGACTTGTCAGCTGGACAATCCGATACCGCATCTACATGGGGCTCGCACCTGCAGTAACAGCAGACACCCACGTAGCTTCGACGTCATCTGCAGATCCTCCCCTATTTCCACGTGGTGACAATGATAATACTGATGAGTACAAGAATCACAAAACAGTGAAGTGCAGTGAAAATCAGGCCCTTGTATCAAACACAAAACGAAAATTCTAGCATTCTGAGCCCTACTAAAAATGATTTTCAATGGCAGACAAAGTTTCTAATAATTCAGAAGTCCAGAATGTCCAATGAAATCGTTCGGAGGATCCCAGTGTACTGCAGGCTGCTCTTAGACATATTATTAGAATTGGGCATCCCAAAGAGAAGTATATTACTTATCTTACGCCTGGGGCATTAGGCAGAGTTGTTTAAGAGTCTATAATTTGCCAAGAGAGTTTAAACCGTTGTGTGACTTGCTTCGTCAGGCGTTCACGAGAAGAAAAGAACCATTGGACATTGAGCTTCTATCCTCGGATTTTGTAAAAGCGTATGGACCCGTTTTCATTGACCCAGCCCCCTCTTTCCGATGTGCTTTGTTTTCACTCGGAAGATGTAAAGTACTAAGGATACTACAGGTAAATGCTCCTCTAAGTAAAGTGGGAATGACTGAAAATCAAAAACTAATTGACGTGCTGAGTGTTGATACAGTCTGTTTGCAAGAACCATACTGTAGAAACAATGAGCACCCACATTTTCCTGCGGATTGGGAACAGTAACCACGATGCGGCAATGTGTGCCATTGACGTCACAGGAAGTAGCAAATTCACTGTGACAAATGTGGTGCGTGGTCACAGTGGAAGTGAAGGACGCGCAGACAAAGTGGACTGTAGTAAGCAGATGAATGCAGTACTCTCATCCCATCTGATCCAGGTAAACTCAGGTCGGTTTCTGAATATGGGCGAGGGGCGTGTCTCCTCATGGCAACAAAGGAGAAGCAAAATCCTCTCTGTGGCACAGTAGACAAACTGACGAATGAGGTGAGATACTAGAGGGCGCAATGCAGGAACTGGACCTTATTGTTTTAAATCTAGAAGGCCAGCCGAGTACATTCGAGGGACGATCAAGTGTAGTCACTAACATAGACGTCACTTTGGCAAACCGCATGGCTGCAGCTAAGATTAGCAGCTTGCAAGTGCTCCAGTACCTAACATCCAGTGACCATTATGTAATTGTCATCGAAGCGGAAATGGCAGTAACACAGGGAGTCAAGCAGAGGAAAGCAGGGTTGGGTTGGACAGCAGTAAAACGGATTAGGATGGCTTAGTTGCCTACCTTGCTGCATTTCCAGTGTAATCGTCTCCTGTACATGTAGGCTGCAATCTTCAAAAAAGAGCATATAACACGTGGCGGACCCACAATCACAATATGCCACGTCCGGGGTAGGGTTTGAACATTATATTCGGAACGATGTTGAGATGCAGATTCACAGTATGGCGCATCCTGGATAGGGACTAATGGTGGATCTCCGTGCGTTATACCTAGAGCAATGTTCAGAGGTGGAGCCACAGTATGACACATCTGGAATAGGGCTCGAATGTGAATCAACAACTCATTACGTCCAGAGATGTGTTCTGTGTTCGAAGTTGGATCCACCAGAGGACTTGGTTATGGGAGCCATCCATGACACATACACAGACACAGACATACAGAAAACAGAGCAAACGCACTGCAACTGTAGAATATGAGGTTGGAGGTGACTGAATGCGTTCCAGTACAGTGCTATGCTACGCCGTCCGACCAGAAAAATAGAGAATTGCGCTTGGTGCTGGTAACTGTACTACATCTAAAACCAATTTTAAAATTCGGAGCGAGAAGCGATGTCAAGATCACACGGGTAGATGTATCATAAAATCGAAAAAATTGCGTAAAATGACGGAAGATGCTTATAAAGTGAGTGAAAATACGCCGACGGGCGGGGAAATTGAGAGAGCATTTGCATGTTTTTTGCTTGGTGTAGGACAACTATTGTACATGGGAACGAGTACCCGACAGCAAGAGGAATACGAGGAAAAGTTGACATGGATGCACTGAGAACCAGCGAAACAGTCACTTTTCGTCGACTGCGATGAGACGGTTGGAATAGAATATTTAAAGTGGATGACCACCAAATGTAAAGCAATAAATTTATATACTATAATTTTCAATCCGATAGGGTCCACAGCTGCGATGAGTTTTTTGAATGATTTCTTGAAGCCTTCAGCTGCCATTTTCTTTATTTCCTGTACGATTGTACAATTTTGGCCTTAGACCATTTTAAAGTATTTTATGGATGATTTTTTGGTAGCAGATAGTACAATCGTACAGGAAATTAAGAAAATGACAGCTGAAGGCTTCACGAAATTATTCAAAAGATTTGTATACGTCGGATCACACGCCTAGGTGTGACCCCAAAGTTACCATCAATCGCCTTATAAATTTTTATTAAGTGTCCTTAGCTAAAGAGCGTTGTACTCGTATTACCAGCTGGGGTGAGTGCAGTATACAATTACAGAATGGATCACAGAATGGATCACGTGTGTGACCCTTTGCAGGACTGCTTAGGTGTTCCAGACCTTAACAAACAGTATTTACAATGTGATTCTCTGTCCTCTCCGCCAATCACAGCCCTGCGGTGTCAGCTAACAAACAGTCGCTGAATGTTTTTTTAAAAAAACATTCAACTGTATGAAACTTCCTGGCAGATTAAAACTGTGTGCCCGACCGAGACTCGAACTCGGGACCTTTGCCTTTCGCGGGCAAGTGCTCTACCATCTGAGCTACCG
The DNA here is from genome assembly GCF_023864345.2 of Schistocerca serialis cubense. Lineage (NCBI taxonomy): Eukaryota > Metazoa > Arthropoda > Insecta > Orthoptera > Acrididae > Schistocerca > Schistocerca serialis. Next base: position 112,672,090 of record NC_064641.1, on the reverse strand, counting down.
AAGCACGACTCACGCCCGGTACTCACAGCTTTACTTCTGCCAGTATCTCGTCTCCTACCTTCCAAACTTTACAGAAGCTCTCCTGCGAACCTTGCAGAACTAGCACTCCTGAAAGAAAGGATATAGCGGAGACATGGCTTAGCCACAGCCTGGGGGATGTTTCCAGAATGAGATTTTCACTCTGCAGCGGAGTGTGCGCTCACCGGGCGTGAGTCGTGCTTCGGTAGCTCAGATGGTAGAGCACTTGCCCGCGAAAGGCAAAGGTCCCGAGTTCGAGTCTCGGTCGGGCACACAGTTTTAATCTGCCAGGAAGTTTCATATCAGCGCACACTCCGCTGCAGAGTGAAAATCTCATTCTGGAAACATCCCCCAGGCTGTGGCTAAGCCATGTCTCCGCTATATCCTTTCTTTCAGGAGTGCTAGTTCTGCAAGGTTCGCAGGAGAGCTTCTGTAAAGTTTGGAAGGTAGGAGACGAGATACTGGCAGAAGTAAAGCTGTGAGTACCGGGCGTGAGTCGTGCTTCGGTAGCTCAGATGGTAGAGCACTTGCCCGCGAAAGGCAAAGGTCCCGAGTTCGAGTCTCGGTCGGGCACACAGTTTTAATCTGCCAGGAAGTTTCATATCAGCGCACACTCCGCTGCAGAGTGAAAATCTCATTCTGGATTCAACTGTATGTTTATTGAAGTAATAGTGATCCATATAGTTGACTACTGTATTTGATGCTTTCCTGGAAAATAGAGCCATCTGCCTCTAAACTTACATGGATCTGCGTTAAAGGACGATAGAAAGTAGGTGGAGTGATCGGTTGGGAGAAAGAGAGGGAGAAGTTGCTGCAGGTCATTTAACCATTTCTTTTCAGTTGTTCTCACAGGGTGTATCAGTTGTGTGGTATAATCTGCGATCGACTCGTATTCAACTGTGTGTTCTGTGTGACTCAGAGCACTATCTACCTGCGATCACTAACAGCGAACTTCTCCAAACCACACTCATCACAGGAGTTCCAACTAATGTGTGATGAAACGTGTCCATCGATGGAAAACCTGTTCCGGTACCCTCCTCTACACTAACGACGATGTATACGAAGAGTCAATTTCTGTGCCACATCTTGGACGTAAATCGACTCTTGAGTTTCATATAGGTACGTAGCGACTGTTACTATACTTTTCATATTCGTCCTATCCTAATAATAGAGGAAACGCTTCTCATGGCCTGTTGACAATTTTTTGATACTCACACCGTCCACCTGATCTTATAGACTGAAAGTTAAGCACTTGCCTTTTAGATATCCGATGTGCTAGCATACTGACTTTAGCCCGAAAGTTTTTGGTCACTTACAATGGTTTGCAGATCGCAGTCTAATTGTCTGCAGTCTCTCTCTACCTGAAAAAAGGGGGCATCCTAAATGTATGCAAGTGGATCATCGGGGAGCGGGCCAAGTCTTGAGATATTTTAGTAGGTTGGTGTATAAGATGCGCAAATATTCTCGTAGAAAATCAAACAGCACATGGATATGTGGGCAATATGACCATATATATGTTGAAAACGGTGGAAAAAAATGGAAGATGACATAAAATCGATAAAATTGGAGGAAAACCTGCTATAGTCGCGAAAAATTGAAGTGAGATACGTAAAATTGAGGGAAATACCGCGAAATATGTGAAATCCTATAAAAATTACGGAAACTGATTGACAATACATAACTTTAGAGACAAATACCATAGAAAGACTACTGAGCAAAATCAATAAAACTGCGTGTTGTGGAGGAGAAGAGTAGTCTGATGTTACATGTACACACCTTAATAGTGAAGAGAGAAGACATTCTAGAGACGTGGCGTCAAGGCAAAACGGCAATATTATCCCGCACGTGAGCAATACAACCTAACATCGGGGCAAAACTTCTGCGTGCAAGAGGAAGGTTACTAGGGCCTGTGGTAAACTGCGGTAAGACTGTTACATCTCCTCTGGCTACTGATCGTGGTGTTTATTTCTTTGTATGCATTTACGGCTGTCGACGATAATTTTATAAGGCTGTTTTGAACATATCATAATTTTCGAACCGTAATCGGGCTTGAATTTCGCAAACAGTTTGCATCATACACCTCTGAAAACCTATGCAGTGATTGTGTTACAAAGAACCGATATTTTCTTTGGTGTGCAAGGTAGTAGTTTTATCACTTTACTCCAGTTTGTCACCATAGTTTATCGGAGAGAAACTTGCATGGAAAATGTACGTCATGTGCCAGGAATATATTTCTTATGTTTGAATATTAACTGCGTTGCATTCCATGTGACTAATAGATCAGAAGCCATACCACTTTAGCATTATAGCACGTTTTAAGTGCAGAACCGTGTAGCCTTAGGAATGCATGTGTTTATGTTCCACAATGTTACCAATACTTTCTTGGTACTAACTCCAGACACTAGAACAATACCTCTGAATTGATGGCGCAGTTGAGTTACGTAGAATGCTCCAAACTACGTCTGTCTGGAGCGCCATCATGCATAAACCACTTGTTTCTTCTTCATAACCTTCTGTTATATCATCACAACACTCTCACATCTCCTACACACTGGCAAGGGGTGGTAACCTCCTCGACATGCGCGCATCTGAAGGGATCTTGTGCTCTGGATGGGCGCTGTGAGTACGATTAGTGTGGAACAGTCTCCGCTGAATGGCAGTTACGGACTCGGCTCGATCTTTTCCTTCACAAGGTGTGGAATGTAGCCTCCTACTTCTGGTCAGCTGCAAAGGAAATTGGTGACGGTGTTGCAGGAAGGGTTGGTCAGGGACAATGCAGGGAGATCTTTCAATGTCCAACTTTATCCTAAGAATGAAAGGATGCTCTGTGAGTCCCATCCTTATAGGGGAAGATGGGCAATCGTGATCGTAAATTACATATTATGATCGAAATGCTAGAGATATATAGATATTTAGATCGATATAGGATGCTGTCTGTAATGCTTTGAGATATATATATATATATATGAGAATTAACAATGTATGGCAGTATTGCAAAGTCATCTATCTACTCGTATATTCGCAATGGTACTGACAAAGTAATGGAGGAGTGGTTTAGCGATGATACAGAAACTGGGGAGCATGCTGGCGTGTCATTTCTTGGCATTGAAATTACAGAAAGAAACTGGCAAAATTGCTAAAATTGATCACACTATAAACTATGGTGTCTATTACAGTACATCTATGGTGTCTTTTCTGTCCCATCCACTCTCTGGTACACTGTTGATTACCACATAATAGTTGACTGACATCACTTGTGCATGATGGAGAGAGAGCCTTGGTGGCACCAACACCTTTGAAACATTGATCGCATACATGACTGCAATATTACTTCCATTTTCCATATTTCGCATTGTCTTCCACATTTCTTTTTGTCAATAAGAAACACTGCCTCTGTCTTTTATTTCAGTCATCCTGTACATGTTATGGAAGCAGCAGCACCATAATTTACAACTTGCAATGTCCAGTTTTTGGTGAGAACCAACATACTGAGACATGTTAATGTCGTTTGACAACTGACACAGACCTCAAAAAAGAAAGTCTTGATGGAGAAAACAAAATGATAGTGGTTTATGTAGCTGTAATCATAAACTGCTTGGATGTGTTACAGCAGAAAAAAAGAATGTATCACATAACAACACAGGACCCCTATCTTGCGAGTAATAGTGTGTGACATATGGTCCTCCTACAGTACAGGTGATGAAACATTGCACTAGTCTGTGGAAGCAATTTCGATAATGGGCCACCTGCTCCAATGAACTGATACCTGTATATTTAATAGAATCGCGACATACGCTCAATGTCAGTATGCAGGCAGCATTTATTTTTTATATATCTTATATCTTATCGAGTTCTCTACCGGATGACGTTAGCTGAGTTTTTACAGTTTGTAGTTTTTCTCTGTTTGATGGTGCAGAATAACGACGATAGAGAGTATTTGGGCGATAGACATGAATGGAACCTGAGGGACGCAGATCTCCTTCCGATTGCAGTACCTATATGTGGTTTGGAGACATACCACAGTGCAGTAGCAAAATCCTTGTCCTTCCTCCAGTTTCCTAACTGCTTGTACTATCTTTTCTACTACCTCATATTGCAGGACTAGCTTTCGCTTGGCATTGGCCTTACACACTGTACATGGTTGGCAATGTTACAACAACATTTTTCCATTTCCACCTAGAGATCAAAACACATTCCTGTAGCATTAACCCAGTTCACCCTGTTTCTCCACAGAAGGCATAAGGTCTTAGATATAGGCCACACGGGGAAGCCCAGCAGTGTGAGGTGCCTTGTCATGGTTCGCACGGCTCCCCGCCATAGGAGGTTCGAGTCCTCCCTCGGGCGTGGGTGTGTGTGTTGCCCTTAGCATACATTAGTTTAAGTTAGTTTAAGTAGTGTGTAAGCTGAGGGACCGATGAACGCAGCAGTTTGGTCCCATAAGACCTTACCGCCAATTCCCAAATTTCCAATTTCTTAGATATAGTGCTCTCTGACTTTTGTTCAGTTCTGACTTATATTTGGACGATCACGTTGACGAAGCTGCAGGGAGGGTGGGGCCAGAGCCTGAGGAGTAGTTGCAATATGCAGAGGGACCGTCTAAAACCCCATTGGAATTTTACTGTAGCAGATAGGTTTGAAAATGATGACTCGTTTCGAGATATGATAGTGGCACGAATATGATTCACCAATGACTGTAGTCATTAAAAGATGTCTCCATAGGGTCCAACGCAAGTAAGTGGTTGAATGGATAGACTTGATTCCAAATCGCAGACAGCATTTCTACCAGAAAGTGTCACACTATCAGTGAGTCTTGTGTGTGCCTGTAGAACCAAGACCGCTTTTTATGCAGGGTGACTGTAAAATAGTCGTGATCGTGTTTTTAATAGCGCATTTCGTACACGAAATGTATGTTACTGGTGATAGAATTCTTCTATGGTCAGCTTCAGATCTCGGATCTGCATAGTGTTCCTCAAAAAGAACGTCATCTTCCCTCCTGTGATTCCTATTTGAAAAACCAGGTGGCTGTAATCCAATTACTGAAAAAGAAAAATTACTGCCATGCAAAGTGGCTCTCCTGATCAGTTTAATTAATTAACCTATCAACCTGATATCAGTGACATGTCACTTGGCGGGTGGAAGCAATGGCTAGGATACCACAGATATTGTTGTTGACTTGACGTTTTTTTCGTTGTGTCGATATATTTTAACGATATTTCAATCTCCCACCTACACAGGGAGAGACAACCCTCGTAATAAAATCAGATGTCTTACCGAACTTACACTGCAATCAATTTCCCACCAAGTTCTTTAACTAAATAAATGAACTATATTCCATACACCACCTAGCATCCCATAAATTAATAAACGATATTCATGTATTGTCTAAATTGTTTAAAAAATATTCCATACACTGCAATCGATCTCCCACCAACTGGTAAATAAACTCAGTATTTTTCCGGCCAATTCCCAGGTGGACTGGGAGGTTTCCCAGAGGGGGAGAAGTTAATTAATTGATCGATTTAATTAATTAGTCAATCAAATTTATATAAAAACTGTGATTTTATTGGCGAGAGGAGTTTTCAGGGGGTGGGGGAGGAGGAGCGAAAGGGGGAGTGGGTGCAGTGGGGTTTCTTGGAAAACCACTTGACCAAACAATGGGTAAAGGACCTGTCAGTCAAAAGGATGGATTATCCCCAGGGTGTCATAATCCTCTTCACAGAAGAACAGGTTAAGGACCTGTCAATCAAGAGAGCGTAATAGGTTTGCTCCTGATTATATACGTGTGCCTGATGTAGTCAACCCACCCTAACAAACTGAGCTGATGCCCCTCTTGCTCTACTAATAACGTGTTCTAGGGTAATCAGAATGCACTGCTCCATGAATACAGGGAAATTAAGATGTGCTACAGAACATTGCTTCAGTAAACGAAAAGAAGACACTGGAAGAAATTTCTACAAATTCAGCTGCAATTTGACATATGGGGAAGACCATATAAATTATTGACTGAAATTAAGGGACTTACTATCATGTCGACAAATCGTAAGGACGGTAGCTCAGTGACGGCGGGATGGATGGAGTCAACAAATTATCTGCTAACAACCCTACTTCCTGATGATAACACAGCCACATATACTAAAGTACATGCACAACTAGGAAGTGAGCTAGATAACGAATACGACAATCAGACGCTAGTGATACCTTTCACTCAAGAAGACGTTGCTGTCGCAATTTCCAAGCTCAAAAGTGGAAAAGGCACGTGATGCAGATGGCGCCTACCCAGAGGTCGTGTGGATGGTAGGTCGATTAATAGTGCCATATTTGACTGCATTACTAAACGAGGCGTTGCGAAGAGGTATAATCCCAGCAATATGGGAAACAGGTAGAGCAGTAGTGATTAAAAAGGGAAAGGATGAAGACACAGCATTACGGAAAATCTATAGACCTATTTGCTTACTAAACGCTTTGACCAAAGTTCAGAACGTCTGTTCTGTGATCGGTTGCAGGCGCACGGGGAACACTAGCGTCTAAACCACTGTCGCTATTGATTCAGAAAAGTGAATTCTATAGATGATACACTTATTAGAGCTCTTCAGATTGTAGAAACTTCGACAACGAGATATGCAGTTGCGCTCATGGTTCACATCCAGGGCACATTAGACAATCTTTGGTGGCCTGCGATATTCGGAAGCGTTAGAAATCTCAGGGTCACCAAATGTCTGTATGAGAGCTTTGTAGATTACTGTAGAGGATATAGCGTCCAGTGACTTGCGGGAGAGAGCAAGGTAATCAAAAAGGTTACCAAGGGCTGTCCTCAAAGCTCCATAAGTTGTCCACTGTTCTGAGATCTTAGTACCGAGCCCTATTACAAATGTTAGACGGGAGGGATGCTTTTGCCGGCCGGAGTGGCCATGCGGTTCTAGGCGCTACAATCTGGAACCGAGCGACCGCTACGGTTGCGGGTTCGAATCCTGCCTCGGGCATGGATGTGTGTGATGTCCTTAGGTTAGTTCGGTTTAATTAGTTCTAAGTTCTCGGCGACTGATGACCTCAGAAGTTAAGTCGCATAGTGCTCAGAGCCAGGGATGCTTTTGGAGGTATTGACGCATACGCGGATGACATTCTAGTAGTTGTATCTCCAAACTCAAGGGTAAGACTTGAGTAAAAGGCGAATGATGTGCTGGCTCAGATGCAGCACTGGTGCAAGAGCAAGAAACTGACTATAGCGGTTCGCAATCGCACTTATATATTTATGAAGGGATGACTCTTTTGCCAGATATCCTTCGCTGAGGTTTGACGGAATATCTGTAAATGCCGAACTGTTTGGACACTTTAGGCTTTCTTCTAGATGAGAAAATAAACTTTCTAGAAGACGTAAAATCTGTTACTCAAAAGGCAGCCAAAATTATGCATACTATTGCATGTGGTGCGATCATATCACGAAACTATCTTGAACGCCATAGCTGGCTTCGCTGTCAGCGTCTGGGCGCATTGCCTTGGTCTAGGCAGCTACAAAACAATGCTGCCTACTTCTGAGGCTCACTGTTGCCTCTCCACTACACCTGTAGTGTCGTTACATGGCAGTGCTGCATTGGTTGGGACGTGGACAATATGCTCGTGTGTACGAGATCACAGGAACCTATGTTACTGATAAAATACATTTACGAGCCTGGAAGTTAGGTGGATGGCTGTGTGACAGCGACACTAGGGGCTCTGCATGGCATATTCCCGAGCATCAGGAACAGGCTCAGATTGATCGATGTTGCCCCTGCTCGAGGTATGGGGCACCTATTAAAAGGTCACGGTCCACACCCCAAACGTCTGCATCGAGTCCGATATAGTTGCTCACCATTCTGTGAATGTGGAGAGGAAGGTTCCACTGGTCATGTCGTTCTCAGATGCCCCCTTTCTCAGGTAGAGAGAGAGACTGCAGACAATTAGACTGCGATCTGCAAACCATTGTAATTGACCAAAACTTTCGGACTAAAGTCAGTATGGTAGCACATCAGATATCTAAAAGGCAACTGCTTAACTTTCAGTCTATAAGATAAGGTGGACATTCTGAGTATCAAAATAATCTCAGCAGGTCACGAGAAGCGTTTCCTCTATTATAAATAATGATAGGCATACATAAATTAAATTAAGAGAAACTTAAAAAAAGTAAAATAAAAAGAAAAGAAAGAGTGCTATGCCACCCACACTGGTATGCGTAGGCTTGAGGATTGCCGAGGCACGCACATACCAGTGTGGGTGACGTAGAATAGTTTGACAACAACGGGTTTAAAAGCTGGTATAGTTGTAGTTAGTCGGCAAACCTCAAGCTCTTCCGAAGCTGCCGGTAACGTATCTGCTAATGAAAGATGGAAGCTATTCACTTGGAACTTTTATGGTTTTGCTTTTTTTTATTCAGTCTTATCTTTCAGATGTGCTGTTTTACGCTGAAGCGCCAAAGAAACTGGTGTAGGCATGCTTATTCGGACAGAGAGATATGTAAAAGGGGAGAATATGGCGCTGCAGTCGGCAACGCCTATGTAAGACAACAAGTGTCTGGCGCAATTGTTAGATCTGTTACTACTGCTACAATGGCAGGTTATCAAGATTTAAGTAAGTTTTAACGTGGTGTTGTAGTCGGCGGACTAGCGATGGGACACACCATCTCCGAGGTAGCGATGAAGTTGGGATTTTCCCGAAGGACTATTTCACGAGTGTACCGTGAATATCAGGAATCTGGTAAAACATCAAATCTCCGACGTCGCGGCGGCCGGAAAAAGATCCTGCAACAACGTAACCAGCGACGACTGAAGAGAATCGTTCCACGTGATAGAAGTGGTTCAAATCGTTCAAATGGCTCTGAGCACTATGGGACTTAACATCTGAGGTCATCAGTCCCCTAGCACTTAGAACTACGTAAACATAACTAACCTAAGGACATCACACACATCCATGTCCGAGGCAGGTTTCGAACCTGCGACCGTAGCGGTCGCGCGGTTCCAGACTGAAGCGCCTAGAAGCGCTCGGCCACACTGGTCGGCTGACAGAAGTGCAACTCTTCTTTAAATTCCTTCAGATTTCAATGCTGGGCCATCAACAAGTGTCAGCGTGCGAACCATTCAACGAAATATCATCGATATGGGCTTTCGGAGCCAAAGGCACACTCGCGTATCCTTCATGACTGCATGACACAAAGCTTCACGCTACGCTTGGGTCCTTCAACATCGACATTGGACTGTTGATGACTGGAAACATGTTACCTGGTCGGACGAGTCTCTTTTGAAATTTTGTCGAGCGGATTGAAGTATACGGGTATGGAGACAACCTCATAAATCCATCCATGGATGGATTTATGAGGTTGTCTCCATACCCGGCAAAGGACTGTTCGAGCTGGTAGAAGCTCTGTAATGATGTGGTGAGTGTGCAGTTGGAGTGATATGGTACGCCTGATACGTCTAGATACGACTCTGACAGGTAGCACGTACGTAAGAATCCTGTCTGATCACCTGCATCCATTCATGTCCATTGTGCATTAGAACAGACTTGGGCAATTCGAGTAGGACAATGCGACATCCCACACGTCCAGAATTGCCCACGGAGTGGCTCGAGGAACACTCGTCCGAGTTTAAACACTTTCGCTGGTCACAAAACTCCCCAGACATGACATTATTGAGCATATCTGGGATGCCTTGCAACGTGCTGTTCAGGAGAGATATCCACCCCCTCGTACTCTTACAGATTGTTGACTCATGGTGTCAGTTCCCTCCATTACTACTTCAGACGTTAGTCGAGTCCATGCCACGTCGTGTTGCGGCACTTCTGTGTGCTCGCTCGGGCGCTACAGTATATTAGGCATGCGTACCAGTTTCTTTGGCTCTTCAGTGTATTTCTGCATTAATATTACTAATGGTTGCTGTTAACATGATTTACTACACATACATAACATCAAACATTGTATGAAACTTCCTGACAAATTAAAACTGTGTGCCGGACCGAGACTCGAACTCGGGACCTTTGCCTTTCGCGGGCAAGTGCTCATCCACTGAGCTACTCAAGCACGACTCACGACCCGTCCTCACAGCTTTAATTCCGGCAGTACCTCGTCTCCATGACTAACAAATATGTACATGTTTAGAACTTCCAGCTAACAGGTCAAAAATTCCAAATAATAAATGAAATTGAATTGAAATGACCTGAACTGCATCACGTCGAAGAGAACCCGTCAACGAGTACACGAGTAATTTCTTTGGTTATTAATGAGTGAAATTGTAAAACGAGTGATGCACTAGGTCACGCCTAATCAATTACTTGTAAAAAATGGTCGCTTTACCATGTTTTAAAAGGGTCTAGCACGGAAACGGTACATTCCCGGACAAGGTTTCTATTCTAAGTATTATCTACTCACTCCCCTCTCCAAGTCCTAGAAGTTTTTAAGGGGAACTTCGGAACACCTTGTATAGATTAAAATCATTTCAAGCTGAAATTCTGTTAGAAGAATACTTCGTGATTTGCGCAAACCTCATATTAGTTGTGCAGAGTTAATGAAATTGTCGGTACCAGATGAAGTGTGTGAGGCTCTTGTTCGCTCATAAAAACTCGCTCTTCCTACCGATGACGGATTGTTTCATCATTACGTTATTCTATGAACGGTTAGGGGAAGTTGACTGTGCTTAATCGATTGAGATAGCTTTATTAGTTTATTAAATCCTATGTTGAAAGGTATTATTAACTTACAGTAACAAACTCATACCACGAGATTCGAATAAAACTTCGTCTTTTATGAGTGCTATGATCTTGGACGACAGTGCCGACTTGCGAACTACTGTTCAATATTCTTCCGACAGGCGACCGTAAAATTCAGTACCCTACTTGGCTCTCTTCCGGATGCGTCCTCTGAACGAGTGTTCGCGACCGACCGCGTCTCTGTGTTCCATTTGAACGACTTCGTCGCTGGCGTACGCTCAAAAACAAGCCAACCGTAAAACTCAGAGACGCTTAACACGCATCGTCGCAGCCAATAAGGGTTGTATTTGTTCCAGTATCGATGGATATGTAGCAGTGGTGACCTCAACAGTGGCAGGTCATCTGTTGTGTATCTTACGAGGATACAGTATGGTGTCACACAATTGACTTTTTTTCCTTTTTGTTTATGTCTGCATTGTTGTTGTGGTCTTCAGACTTGAGACTGGTTTCATGCAGCTCTCCATGCTACTCTATCCTGTGCAAGCTTTTTCATCTCCCAGTACCTACTGCAACCTACATCCTTCTGAATCTGCTTAGTGTATTCATCTCTTGTTCTCCCTCTACGATTTTTACCCTCCACGCTGCCCTCCAATACTAAATTGGTGATCCCTTGATGCCTCAGAACATGTCCTACCAACCGATCCCTTCTTCTGGTCAAGTTGTACCACAAACTTCTCTTCTCCCCAATCCTATTCAATACTACCTCATTAGTTATGTGATCTACCCATCTAATCTTCAGCATTCTTCTGTAGCACCACATTTCGAAAGCTTCTATTCTCTTCTTGTCTAAACTATTTATCATCCATGTTTCACTTCCATACATGGCTACACTCCATACAAATACTTTCAGAAACGACTTCCTGACACTTAAATCTATACTCGATGTTAACAAATTTCTCTTCTTCAGAAACGCTTTCCTTGCCATTGCCAGTCTACATTTTATATCCTCTCTACCTCGACCATCATCAGTTATTTTGCTCCCCAAATAGCAAAACTCCTTTACTACTTTAAGTGTCTCATTTCCTAATCTAATTCCCTCAGCATCACCCGACTTAATTCGACTACATTCCATTATCCTCGTTTTGCTTTTGTTGATGTTCATCTTATATGCTCCTTTCAAGACGCTGTCCATTCCATTCAACTGCTCTTCCAAGTCCTTTGCTGTCTCTGACAGAATTACAATCTCATCGGCGAACCTCAAAGTTTTTATTTCTTCTCCATGGATTTTAATACCTACTCCGAATTTTTCTTTTGTTTCCTTTACTGCTTGCTCAATATACAGATTGAATAACATTGGAGAGAGGCTACAACCATGTCTTACTCCCTTCCCAACCGCTGCTTCCCTTTCATGTCCCCCAACTCTTACAACTGCCATCTGGTTTCTGTACAAATTGAAAATAGCCTTTAGCTCCCTTTATTTTACCCCTGCCACCTTTAGAATTTGAAAGAGAGTATTCCAGTCAACATTGTCAAAAGCTTTCTCTAAGTCTACAATGCTAGAAACGTAGGTTTGCCTTTCTTAATCTTGAAATGTAGAATAAAAACTTTATTCCGTAGTCACAATGTCCATAGGATAGTAAACCTAGTCTGTGTAAAATTGTTCTCATTTATTTTGTATCGGTTATTTAAAGCTAAGTGCTCTTCAAACAAACATCCACAGCCACCTGTGTGTGGGCGGAATACACATCGCTGTTGTTTTAAAGATATAAAAATATTTTCTATATGTTGCAATGATACAGTATTCTTGTTTGCTTTTTCACTTGTAATTTTTTCCGCCGCAGCGTACATTGTACAGTAAGTGATTATAAGTATTGAAAGCATTCTACATCTACATCCATACTCCGCAAGCGACCTGACAGTGTGTGGCGGAGGGTACCCTGAGTACCTCTATCGGTTCTCCCTTCTATTCCAGTCTCGTGTTGTTCGTGGAAAGAAGGATTGTCGGTATGCTTCTGTGTGGGCTCTAATCTCTCTGATTTTATCCTCGTGGTCTCTTCGCGAGATATACGTAGGAGGGAGCAATATACTGCTTGACTCTTCGGTAAAGGTATGTTCTCGAAACTTTAACAAAAGCCCATACCGAGCGTCTCTCCTGCAGACTCTTCCACTGGAGTTTATCTATCATCTCCGTAACGCTTTCGCGATTACTAAATGGTCCTGTAACGAAACGCGCTGCTCTCCATTGGATCTTCTCTATCTCTTCTATCAACCCTATCTGGTACATATCCCACACTGCTGAGCACTATTCAAGCAGTGGGCGAACAAGCGTAGTGTAACCTACTTCCTTTGTTTTCGGATTGCATTTCCTTAGGATTCTTCCAATGAATCTCAGTCTGGCATCTGCTTTACCGACAATCAACTTTATATGATCATTCCATTTTAAATCACTCCTAATGCGTACTCCCAGATAATTTATGGAATTAACTGCTTCCAGTTGCTGACCTGCTATTTTGTAGCTAAACAATAAGGGATCTATCTTTATATGTATTCGCAGCACATTACACTTGTCTACATTGAGATTCAATTGCCATTCCCTGCACCATGCGTCAATTCGATGCAGATCCTCCTGCATTTCAGTACAATTTTCCATTGTTACAACCTCTCGATACACCACAGCATCATCTGCAAAAAGCCTCAGTGAACTTCCGATGTCATCCACAAGGTCATTTATGTATATTGTGAATAATAACGGTCCTACGACACTCCCCTGTGGCACACCTTAAATCACTCTTACTTCGGGAGACTTCTCTCCATTGAGAATGACATGCTGCGTTCTGTTATCTAGGAACTCTTCAATCCAATCACACAATTGGTCTGATAGTCCATATGCTCTTACTTTGTTCATTAAACGACTGTGGGAAACTGTATCGAACGCCTTGCGGAAGTCAAGAAACACGGCATCTACCTGTGAACCCGTGTCTATGGCCCTCAGAGTCTCGTGGACGAGTAGCGCAAACTGGGTTTCACACGTTCGTCTTTTTCGAAACCCATGCTGATTCCTACAGAGTAGATTTCCAGTTCCCAGAAAAGTCATTATACTCGAACATAATACGTGTTCCAAAATTCTACAACTGATCGACGTTAGAGATATAGGTCTATAGTTCTGCACATCTGTTCGACGTCCCTTCTTGGAAACGGGAGTGACCTGTGCCCTTTTCCAATCTTTTGGAACGCTACGCTCTTCTAGAGACCTACGGTACACCGCTGCAAGAAGGGGGGCAACTTCCTTCGCGTACTCTGTGTAAAATCGAACTGGTATCCCATCAGATCCAGCGGCCTTTCCTCTTTTGAGAGATTTTAATTGTTTCTCTATCCCTCTGTCGTCTATTTCGATATCTACCATTTTGTCATCTGTGAGACAATCTAGAGAAGGAACTGTAGTGCAGTCTTCCTCTGTGAAACAGCTTTGGAAAAAGACATTTAGTATTTCAACCTTTAGTCTGTCATCCTCTGTTTCAGTACCATTTTGGTCACAGAGTGTCTGGACATTTTGTTTAGATCCACCTACCGCTTTGACACAAGACCAAAATTTCTTAGGATTTTCTGCCAAGTCAGTACATAGAACTTTACTTTCGAATTCATTGAACGCCTCTCGCATAGCCCTCCTCACACTACATTTCGCTTCGCGTAAGTTTTGTTTGACTGCAAGGCTTTGACTATGTTTATGCTTGCTGTGAAGTTCCCTTTGCTTCCGCAGTAGTTTTCTAACTCGGTTGTTGTACCACGGTGGCTCTTTTCCATCTCTTACGATCTTGCTTGGCACATACTCATCTAACGCATATTGTACGATGGTTTTGAACTTTGTCCACTGATCCTCAACAGTATCTGTACTTGAGACAAAACTTTTGTGTTGAGCTATCAGGTACTCTGTAATCTGCTTTTTGTCACTTTTGCTAAACAGAAAAATCTTCCTATCTTTTTTAATACTTTTATTTACGGCTGAAATCATCGATGCCGTAACCGCTTTATGATCGCTGATTCCCTGTTCTGCGTTAACTGTTTCAAATAGTTCGGGTCTGTTTGTCACCAAAAGTCTAATACGTTATCGCAACGAGTCGGTTCTCTGTTTAACTGCTCAAGGTAGTTTTCAGATAAAGCACTTAAAAAAATTTCACTGGATTCTTTGTCCTTGCCACCTGTTATGAACGTTTGAGTCTCCCAGTCTATATCCGGCAAATTAAAATCTCCACCCAGAACTATAACATGGTGGGGAAATCTACTCGAAATATTTTCCAACTTATCCTTCAGGTGCTCAGCCACAACTGCTGCTGAGCCAGGAAGCCTATAGAGACATCCAGTTACCATGTCTGAGCCTGCTTTAACCGTGACCTTCACCCAAATCATTTCACATTTCGGATCTCCGTCCATTTCCTTCGATACTATTGCACTTCTTATCGCTATAAACACGCCTCCCCCTTCACTGTCCAGCCTGTCTCTGCGGTATACATTCCAATCTGAGTTTAGGATTTCATTACTGTTTACGTCTGGTTTCAGCCAACTTTCTGTCCCTAGTATTATATGGGCGTTGTGAACGTTTATTAATGGGAGCAGTTCTGGGACCTTTCTATAGACGCTCCTGCAGTTTACTATTAGCACATTAATATTGTTATTCCCTGTTGCATTTTGCCTACTCCTACCTTGCCGCGCCTCAGGAGGTGTCTTGTCGGGCCTAGGGAGGGAATTCTCTATCCTAAAAAACCCCCTGTGCACTCCACACGTATTCCGCTACCCTTGTAGCCGCTTCCGGCGTGTAGTGCACGCCTGACCTATTCAGGGGGACCCTACATTTCTCCACCCGATAGCGGAGGTCGAGAAATTTGCACCCCAGATCTCCGCAGAATCGTGCTAGCCTCTGGTTTAAGCCTTCCACTCGGCTCCAAACCAGAGGACCGCGATCGGCTCTGGGAACGATACTACAAATAGTTAGCTCTGATTCCACCCGGCGAGCGAGGCTTTCCGCCTTCACCAATTCCGCCAACCGCCTGTACGAACTGAGGATGACCTCTGAACCCAGACGGCAGGAGTCATTGGTGCCGACATGAGCAACAATTTGCAGTCGGGTGCACCCAGAGCTCTCTATCGCCGCCGGTAGGGCCTCCTCCACATCTCGGATGAGACCTCCCGGCAAGCAGACAGAGTGAACACTGCCCTTCTTCCCCGACCTTTCCGCTATTTCCGTAAGGGGCTCCATCACCCGCCTAACGTTGGAGCTCCCAATAACTAATAAACCCCTCCCCCCATGTGCCTGCTCGGACCTTGCTGAAGGAGCAGCCACATGTCCACTCACAGGCAGAGCGGTCGATGCCACACTGCCAGCCTCCACATTTACCCTCCGCCTCTTGCGCCGCGAATGCCGCTGAACCCGCCACTCCCCTTGGGGAGAGGGTGGTCCAACCGCAACCGGTACCCGCGAAGATGTCTCGACAGCAGGGACAGTGGATGAAGCATGTAACACCTGGGGTGTACCATGCGACGCACCAGACTCCCCACTGCCGCTACACTCCGAGGCAGCAGCCTGAAGACGGCTGACCGCGGCCATCAACACGCTCAGCTGTTCGCGAACAGTGGCCAGCTCCTCCTGCGTCCGTACACAGCAGTCACACACTCTATCCATCCTAAGGAATCAATTTACTGAAGAGAGTTAATCAACTTTTGACTAGACTGCTATTTCTCTAAAGGCGGCTGATTATTGACTAAACTGCGATTGCTAGCCACTTCTTGTAGAAAACAATGAAAATAGCACTACCTGTCTCTGGACTGTATTGAAAACAAACACCAGCACTACTGGCACTGTGGCTGACTAAAGGGACTCTCTCTGACTGTATTCAAAACAAACACAAAATCTATGGAACACTATTAATAGCACTCGACAATTAAAGCTTCCTAAAAGCAAAAACACACGGAAGAAGAAGTGACAAGTAAGAAAGCCGGCCGCGGTTGTCTAGCGGTTCTAGGCGCTCAGTTCGGAACCGCGCGACTGCTACGGTCGCAGGTTCGAATCCTGCCTCGGGCATGGATGTGTGTGGTGTCCTTAGGTTAGGTAGGTTTAAGTAAATCTAAGTTCTAGGGGACTGGTGACCACAGATGTTAAGTCCCATAGTGCTCAGAGCCATTTGAACCATTTTTCAAGTAAGAAAAATACAGTTAATACTTAAATTAAGGTAGCTTGCTGCACAGCAGACGTGAAGCAGTCGGCGGTTAGGACGACACTGACCAATTATTACAATTATTCATCTATCTTCCTGTTGATATGTAATACTACAAATGTATGTTTTGGTTTGGTTTGTCTGTTTCATGTTCATAGAGGAGATTGGACATGTGAACAAATTATCTGTTGTGAAGCCAACTTACAAGTGTCTCATGAATCGGTACTGAAGATGTTACAGCATCAGTCGTCAAATGTGTGATATTTTTATCACGTGTTTCGGGACAGTATTATCGCATATCAAATGCTATAAAACAAAGAAACCAATAAATAAATCGCAATTCTGGTAGAACTTCTATATGGTTGTCAGTACGTGAACAACCTGTATTGCGATTCATTGAGTGGTTCTCTTATTTTATAGCTCTTGATAATGGGATAACGTGGACCCGAAAAATGTTGTGGTAGAAACATCACAAGGTTGAGAACTGGTGGCCTAACATTCTCAGCGTTAAATGCAGAAATATTGTCAAAAAATGAAAACCAATGTTGGTATTGTGTTCTGTATTTAGTTCATATCTAGGCACGTTTGATTGCACATCAAGGTCGCCGCGCGGGATTAGCCGAGATGAGGGAATTAGATTAGAGAAATGTGACGCTAAGTGTAGAGCATGGCCGCGCGGGATTAGCCGTGTGGTCTAGGCGCTGCTGTCATGGACTGTGCGGCTGGTCCCGGCGGAGGTTCGAGTCCTCACTCGGGCATGGGTGTGTGTGTTTGTCCTTAGGATAATTTAGGTTAAGTAGTGTGTAAACTTAGGGACTGATGACCTTAGCAGTTAAGTCCCATACGATTTCACACACATTTGGACATCAAAATCAGTTAACTCATCGTCTTTATACGAGTCAGTAATTTCTATAATGATAGCACGCAATAAAAATTTGTGATGTGTTCGACGTTATTATATGGATATTTTTATTTTTATTTGAAGATCTGTCTCTCTGAACAATTGATATTGATCTAATGAGAAAATAGTCGTTCAAGCATTAACTAATTCAAATTAAGGTTGAAACAAAAAAGCAATGGCATATAGATACTGTAATTGCGTCTCTGGTTTTGGTGAATTTTTGTTGAACAGAGTTTGTGAGTGATTAACTAATGTTAATTGACTTTACAACACATACGTTTTTTTTTCATATGAGTCTTCAGTCTCTAGAGCAGTATAATTAGATGAGGAAATATTAATTAAACTGAAAATACGATTTAGTGTATCAGAGATAATCGCTAGTCGTGACGTAGCGTTTCAGTGTTATCTTTGCACTGCCGTAGCAACGGATCAACAACTATCTATAAACGATGTGAAATGCAGGTTTGTCGGCTGCTAATCAAATAATAATTAGTAAACCCTCAACGAGCCAGCAATAAACAGAACCTGCAGCCCGAATAGCAATTAATGTTTCGGACAGCTGTAGCGTTACGCGCCTGGCGTCTGATTAATTATTAAAGAAGTCGAAGCACGCAATCGTTAACAACGTAGCGTGCACGCTACAGTATCAGGAGTTAAAAAGATATTTGCATTAACGACACAGAACTGGAACATTGTGACAAGACGTTGCGCAAACTACACACTGTTTTGAAAAAGGAGAATTTGTGACAACTTTTAAGTTGGCAACGATAAATTGTAACCAGGGGATTGTCTGAATTGCAGTGGAGACATTATATTTGCATCTTGCTGTGAAAAGAAGCGATTTTTGTGCTCTCATTCCCCAGCGAAAATTATTACCTCAGTTCAGCTTCTAATTTGTCTTCCGTAATGTATCTAATAATAGAATAACACTCTAGGTTTCATGTGAGACGCGCTGCCGGTGGGAAAGCTAAGAGTATGTGTGAGCAAAATTTTGATTTTCAAAATTAGACTCGAAATTTACAAGGTAATATCCACAGTTTAACGACTGGCTCTTCGAATTTCGACCATCAAACTTTTGCACCGCCTTCGGAGTGATTTCAGTTAGTGACTCCCAACTAGTAACTTTCATAATAATACTGAAATATGTCTCGTATGGTGATAGTTGTTGCAAAGACGGTTGGTTCGGCGTCATTCCAGACACACGTTAGTTTCGGTTTCGTACGAGTTATGAAGGTCAAGTATTTTAACTGTAGACGAATTTTGTACGGTTTTGAGAGCCGTTAGCACGCCGCTTTCGGGAGTGGGAGAGGCGCCAGCCTCAGGCGGGTTAACGACGCGGGCCGGTGGTGTGCCGGCCAACCTGGATGCGGTTTTTAGGTGGCTTCTCACACCCCAATAGGTGAATACTGGGAATCGGTTTAGGAAATATTCAGAAAACGTCTATACACTTTCACAAGGGATAACGATTGAAGCAGACAGTTCGGGTTCACAAATTCCGTCCTGAAGGTGACAGGTTGGTAAGAGGAATAGCATCCGACCACCATCTACCACTAAAGTTGCCAAATGTAGTAATTAATATGCCTCTCCTGACGATACGGGATAAACGCTAGGAAGAAGGAGATACGCTATTTTATGAGCGTGTGGATAATTTTTAAAGCTGCTCTTCATTTTCGTATCGAGGGTTTATTTCTTGTCTGTCTTTGATTCACTATTTGGTAAGCTATTCAACCTTGGCAGACTCCGAGCTAAAAGCAAAATAACCACAGCTGCTGTCATCGAATTTCAGTCCGCGTATGATAACGTTACAAACTACCCTATATGCATTCAGTCTGGCACACAAATCTATTTGTCTTGAGCTTAACACAGATAAAATGAAGGTCCTCTATCAGGTAGCCCCAAATTCCACTGCAACAGCTTCAGTTACCACAGTTGATGGAACACCTCTAGAGATTGTAGAGTATTTTCCATACCTGGGAAGCCATCTTTCTCCAAATTCAAACATAGATGCAGAAATTCAACACCGACTAAAGTGTGAAAGTACTGCATATGGTCGTCTTTTGAAAAGAGCGTTTGATAACCACTATTTGGGTGCTGAAACTGAGCTTACAGTCTACAATGTCATTATCATGCCTACACTTCTTTATGGACGTGGAACTGGGAGGACCTACAGGCGCCACTTAAAATCCTTAGAAAAACACCACTAACGCTGCCTAAGGAGAATACTGAAAGTAAAGTTCCAGGATTGGCGAACAAACAACAGCATTTTGGAGCAAAAATTGTCATACACCAACTTCGGTGGACTGGCCACATCAGCCGCATGGCAAACTCCCGTCTCCCCAAGCAAATCACGTTCTCCCAATTGAATAATGGTCGACCGAATCAGGGAGGGCAAAAAAACCATATAAAGATGTGCTCAAGTAAAATGTGACTAAATTTCGAATAAACAGAAATGATTGGAGAACTGCAGCCCTAGATAGACCCAAATACTGACAAATTGTTCACCAAGGAACACTTAATTTTGAAAAGCAGAGACAATTGCAGGAGAATAGGAAGAGATATGGCAGAAGAGAACAAGAGGTCTTGAGAGGAAGAAACGTGTTGCATCATTCAGTCAACACCAACTGGATATGCCATTACTGCGGTCCAGAACAGGATTAGTTAGCCACCAAAGGATCCACCAAAAGACATTTCATACTCGTCAACGAGTAAATGCCTATAATAATGGTGATGACGATGATGATTTGTGTGAAATTCCTACTGTCACACTGTGACAGACAATAAGGTAGTTGGAGAGAAATACTGTTTCCATTTCTCTTTTCTGATCTTCTTAGTTTGTTTCTCCAAGCAACAAAAAGTTCCGATTTTTCTAACTTTGTGGTAGCAAGCGTAACTCGTTCCCTTTGAGAAGCAACAATTGTAACCTAAGGACATCACACATACCTGGGAAGCCATCTTTCTCCAAATTCAAACATAGATGCAGAAATTCAACACCGAATAAAGTGTGCAAGTACTTCATATGGTCGTCTTTTGAAAAGAGCGTTGGAAAACCACTATTTGGGTGCTGAAACTAAGCTTACAGTCTACAAAGTCATTATCATGCCTACACTTCTTTATGGATGTGGAACCGGGACCATCTACAGGAGTCACAAAGGCCATTGAAAAATACCACCAACGCTGCCTAAGGAGAATATTGAAAGTAAAGTGGCAGGATCGGCAAACATACAACAGAATTTTGGAGCAAAAATTCTCATACACCAACTCCGCATGCCAAACTCCCGTCTCCCTAAGCAAATCATGTTCTCCCAATTGAATAATGGCCAACGGAATGAGGGAGGGCAACAAAACATGTCCTGAAGTTAAATGTCGAATAAACACAAATGATTGAGAAACTGTAGCCCTAGATAGACCCAAATAGCGACAAATTGTTCACCAAGGAACACTTAATTTTGAAATGCAGAGACAAATGCTGGAGAATAGGAAGAGAGATGGCAAAAGAGGACAAGGGATCTTGAGGGGAACAACACCAAATGGGTATGCCATTACTGCGATGCAGAACAGGGCCGGCCGAGGTAGCCGAGCGGTTCTAGGCGCTACAGTCTGGAACCGCGCGACCGCTACAGTCGCAGGTTCGAATCCTGCCTCGGGCATGGATGTTTGTGATTTCCTTAGGTTAGTTAGGTTTAAGTAGTTCTAAGTTCTAGGTTACTGATGACCTTAGAAGTTAAGTCCTATAGTGCTCAGAGCCATTTGAACCAATTTTGCAGAACAGGACTACTTAGTCATCAAAGAATCCACAGGAAACGCTACCAAAAGACATTTCATACTCGTCAACGAGTAAATGCCTATGATGATGGTGATGACGATGATGATTTGTGTGAAATTCCTACTGTCACACTGTGACAGACAATAAGGTAGTTGGAGAGAAATACGGTTTCCAGTTCACTTTTCTGATCTTCTTGTTTTGTTTCTCCAAGCAACAAAAAGTTCCGATTTTTCTGATTTTGTGGTAGCAAGCGTATCTCGTTCCCTTTGAAAATCAACAATTGTAACCTCACCGCCGTGCTTTTTGCAACAGAGTTATCGAAATTAAAGCCACTGGTTTGTTACAGTCTGTATGGTTGCTTGTAGTCAGTGACAGAAACACGCAACAAAATGAGTATTAGTATTGTTATGGTCGACGTTATAGAATCCGCTTCACCGAGTGACGCAGCCACGGCCTCTGGCGACTTACCGAGCGTTGTGGTGTCTGGCAGTGAGTGCTTGCAGAAGGCCGGTGCCTGGCGGTGGGTGCTTCCGGCAGTGAGTGCTGCTAGCAGCGGCGAGCGCCCTGTCGCGGCCGGTTCCTGGCGGTGGGTGCTGGTAGCGTCGCTTCTAGCAGCGGCGAGCGCCTAGTCGCCAGTAGCTGCGGCGCGAGCCCGCCGCGGCCTCATATGCAGAGTAGCGGCGGCGCGCATGCGCACTCGCCGCCTCGGCTCGCCTACCGCGGCGGTAGGGCTGGGCTGGGGAAACGAGCGACAGAGCGACCGTCCAGAGCGCGCCTGCATTAATCACGAGCCGACGGGACAGTCCGGTAACGGGCTGCGCGATTTGCATTCCTAGTTGGAGGCGGCTCGCTGACTCACCGGGCGCTCGAGACGAGGCGATCGGCTCGATCGAGTTCTGACTAATAGAACGAGGTACGTCGTACTGGACGGCGAGTGGAAACGAAAGTGTTCTCAGTGCTCATAAATGATCTATAAACAGCACTATCACACTGTTGGCTGTCGCCGCTATTCTCTAGAGCAGGAGTGTAAAAACTTTTAGCTTTACTTGGGCCACACTGAGAAAGGGGGGGGGGGATACATGAGGCAAGTGTAAGCTGTAGAGGGGTAATGGGCAGGTGAAAAGGAAGAGAGAGAGGCAGACGTGGAGAGAGGGAGGGGAGGTCGATATGGTCAGAGAGAGGAGGATAGAGATATGGTCAGAGGGGATGAAGGAAATGGATACAGAGAGGTGGAGGAGGAGACGAAGAGATTAGAGAAAGTAAGTAGGTGGTGATGCTCTACTGGCCATTAAATTTGCTACACCCAGAAGAAATGCAGATGATAAACGGGTATTCACTGGACAAATATATTATACTAGAACTGACATGTGATTACATTTTCACGCAAATTGGGTGCAGATATCCTGAGAAATCAGTACCCAGCACAACCACCTCTGACCGTAAAAACGGCCTTGATACGTTTGGGCATTGAGTCAAACAGAGCTTGGATGGCGTGTACAGGTACAGCTGCCCATGCAGCTTCAACACGATACCACAGTTCATCAAGAGTGACGAGCCAGTTGCTCGGCCACCATTGACTAAACGTTTTCAGTTGGTGAGAGATCTGGAGAATGTGCTGGCCAGGGCAGCAGTCGAACATTTTCTGTATCCAGAAAGGCCCGTACAGGACCTGCAACATGCGGTCGTGCATTATCCTGCTGAAATGTAGGGTTTCGCAGGGATCGAATGAAGGGTAGAGCCACGGGTCGTAACACATCTGAAATGTAACGTCCACTGTTCAAAGTGGCTTCAATGCGAACAAGAGGTGACCGAGACGTGTAATCAATGGCACCCCATACCATCACGCCCTGTGGTACGCCAGTATGGCGATGACGAATACACGCTTCCAATGTGCGTTCACCGCGATGTCACCAAACACTGATGGGACCATGATGATGCTGAAAACTAAACCTGGATTCATCCGAAAAAATGACGTTTTGCCATTCGTGCACCCAGGTTCGTCGTTCAGTTGACCATCGCAGGCGCTCCTGTCTGTGATGCAGCGTCAAGGGTAACCGCAGCCATGGTCTCCGATTTGATATGATAGTCCATGCTGCTGCAACCGTCGTCGAACTGTTTGTGCAGATGGTTGTTGTCTTGCAAGCGTCCCCATCTGTTGACTCAGGGATCGAGACGTGGCTGCACGATCCGTTACAGCCATGCGGATAAGATGCCTGTCATCTCGACAGCTAGTGATACGAGGCCGTTGAGATCCAGCACGGCGTTCCGTATTACCCTCCTGAATCCACCGTTTCCATATTCTGCCAACAGTCATTGGATCTCGACCAACGCGAGCAGCAATGTAGCGATACGATAAACCGCAATCGCGATAGGCTACAATCCGACCTTTATCAAAGTCGGAAACGTGATGGTATGCATTTCTCCTCCTTACACGAGGCATCACAACAACGTTTCACCAGGCAACACCGCTCAACCGCTGTTTGTGTATGAGAATTCGGTTGGAAACTTTCCTCATGTCAGCACGTTGTAGGTGTCGCCACCGGCGCCAACCTTGTGTGAATGCTCTGAAAAGCTAATCATTTGCATATCGCAGCATCTTCTTCCTGTTGGTTAAATTTCGCGTCTGTAGCACGTCCTCTTCGTGGTGTAGCAATTTTAATGGCCAGTAATGTAGACAAATAGAGGTGGGGGGTGGACTGAAGGTGAGAAGAAGAGGTGGGGACAGAGAGGGGGAGGAGGAGGTGTGTTCAGTGTCTGTGTTGAACGCATTCGCTAGTGGAGCTGCGGGGAAAAGACTATATATAAATGACCTAGTAAATAGTGTCGGAAGTTCCATACGGCTTTTCGCGGATGATGCTGTAGTATACAGAGAAGCTGCAACATTAGAAAATTGTAGCGAAATGCAGGAAGATCTGCAACGGATTGGCACTTGGTGCAGGGAGTGGCAACTGACCCTTAACATAGACAAATGTAATGTATTGCGAATACATAGAAAGAAGGATCCTTTATTGTATGAGTATATGATAGCGGAACAAACACTTGTAGCAGTTACTTCTGTAAAATATCTGGGAGTATGCGTGCGGAACGATTTGAAGTGGAATGATCATATAAAATTAATTGTTGGTAAGGCGGGTACCAGGTAGAGATTCATTGGGAGAGTCCTTAGAAAATGTAGTCCATCAACAAAGGAGGTGGCTTACAAAACACTCGTTCGACCTATACTTGAGTATTGCTCGTCAGTGTGTGATCCGTATCAGATCGGGTTGACGGAGGAGATAGAGAAGATCCAAAGAAGAGCGGCGCGTTTCGTCACAGGGTTGTTTGGTAACCGTGATAGCGTTACGGAGATGTTTAGCAAACTCAAGTGGCAGACTCTGCAAGAGAGGCGCTCTGCATCGCGGTGTAGCTTGCTCGCTAGGTTTCGAGAGGGTGCGTTTCTGGATGAGGTATTGAATATATTGCTTCCCCCTACTTATACCTCCCGAGGAGATCACGAATGTAAAATCATAGAGATTCGAGCGCGCACGGAGGCTTTCAGACGGTCGTTCTTCCCGCGAGCCATACGCGACTGGAACAGAAAAGGGAGGCAATGACAGTGGCACGTAAAGTGCCCTCCGGCACACACCGTTGGGCGGCTTGCGGAGTAAAAATGTAGATGTAGATGTAGATGTAGATGTACTACACAGACAAGCTCTGAGCAGCCCGTGCGTTTGTGCTCATTATCGTTTTGTGTAATGTTGATATATTGAGGTTTCGCAGCTTGAATACATTCGACTATGGCGAAATGTATGTACCCTCTTAATTAGTACAGTGATCACAAGATACGCAAGTAATGGCTGTGTATCTAGGAAATACAAAAACATTAAAAAAAACGTACTGCCTTTAGAAATAAAATCAGTAGGACGTACAAGAAAGCTAAAAATAGTAAAGAAATGTTTGCCGAAAGAACAGACACAGTTTATAGAAAACACAGTTTATATCAAAACATTACCACGTGTGAGTAGCAGCCTAGGCATTTGGGGTGCAGTATTATACTACTTCTGATTTGTTTCGTACTGTCAAGGCAATTTCAGTGCCACTAGGCGAGCGTCAAACATGTGAGATTACATGACTGAAAAGTAAAATTTGGTTGTCGTGACACTGAAATACATCGTTTGTAAGTAAAAAAATGCCTTTGTTTCTCGACAGACAAAGCTGTAAGTTTAGTGTAGTTTGTGCTACATTTTGTCCTCGAAATGTGTGGAATTGCCGTGCGGTTAAAGGCGCTGCAGTCTGGAACCGCAAGACCGCTACGGTCGCAGGTTCGAATCCTGCCTCGGGCATGGATGTTTGTGATGTCCTTAGCTTAGTTAAGTTTAACTAGTTCTAAGTTCTAGGGGACTAATGACCTCAGCAGTTGAGTCCCATAGTGCTCAGAACCATTTTTTTTGTGTGGAATTGCTGTCAATAGCCGCCTTAGCTTCTTTGTCCCAGTCAAAATATTTTCAGGGTACCTAGAAAACATACTGTTTCCTGGTCGGTGTTTCAGTGTAGTGACCGATTTTAGAATCACATCAAGGAACGCGCACAAGAGGTCACCATAAGCAGTTTTCGGTATTTTCTACTGTTTTTGTTGTTATGGGACATTAGGTTCTTTTTGGTGCAGCAAATGCGTGTGTTACGAGTTCTATATATTTAAGTACTATATAATACTGTAACGCTATTTCGGCGCTGTTGTTAATTCTTCAGATGCAGAGTTTTACGATTAGCAAAATATTTTTAAAAGGAAGGACGTCAACATTAATATTTCAAAAGTATTTACACTCTTAAATACAAAGGAGGTAGTAGATAGGTGGAAAGAGTTCACTGATAATCTGTAGCTGGGAGAGAAGCTGTTTGATAGCAGGATGGAGGAAGAAATAGACGTCGATTGTAGGAATCAAATATGAGAGATCTGGAAGACTTGTGATCAAAGAAGACAGGAGGAATTTCTGTGCAACTCCTAATACCAGTGGGTTCAAATGGCTCTGAGCACTATGGGACTTAACATCTAAGGTCATCAGTCCCCTAGAACTTAGAACTACTTAAATCTAACTAATCTAAGGACAACACACACATCCATGCCTGAGGCAGGATTCGAATTTGCGACCGTAGCGGTCGCGCAGTTCCAGACTGAAGCGCCTAGAACCGCTCGGCCACAGCGAATGGTAAAACCATTGGGGGAAGTGGCAATCAAACGATTATACATGTTAGTCTCATATTACATGGCACTTGAAACATTCCACCCGACTTCCAGGAAAAAGTCATTCACACAGTTTCGAAGACAGTAAGAACATTTAATTGTGAGAACTATCACACGAACACGCAGACAGCTCATGCACTGAGGCTCCTGACACGAATAATATTGAGAATGGAGAAGAAAAGTGGCCACCTGGCCTCAGTCTTAATAACGAAAGCAAGACTCTGGAAAACGCAAGACACTTTAATGAAATTTGTGCACCTAGTTAAAGTGTTACGCGATGTAAAGTGGAGCAAGATCGTTGAAATCCTTATAAAAATAGATATATACTATAGGAAAAGACGGGTAATGTACAATACGTACAAGATCCAAGAGTAAGAATGGAAGATCGGAGAGAAGCGCTGTGATAGAAGAGGACGTAGAGCAGAGATGCAGACCTTCACCGCTACACTGAACAAGCGTTGAAGGAAGTTCAAGATTCAGAAGTGGGATTAAAATCCAGGGCGAAACGATATTAATGTCAGGTTTCACTAATGACATTGCTATCCTCTGTGGAAGTAACGAAGAACTACAGGACCTGCTGAGTGGCATGAAAATAATATAGAGCGCACAATATGCATTGAGAATATTGGGCAGTAGAAGAAGTGAAATTAGAGACAAACGTAACGCCTGGGACCATGTAGTGGACGAAGTGGTGGAACTTTGCTATCCTGGAGGCAAAATAACGCAGCACAGACGATGCTAAGATGATGTAAGGAGTAGACTAGTGCAGGCACAGAGCGCATTCCCGAGAAAAGAATTGTAATAATACCTAACATAGGACTTGATCAGAGAAACGAATTTCTGAGAACGTGTGTTGGGAGTACGGCATTGAATGGCTGTGATTCATGAGCTGTTGCAAAATCAGAAAAGAACCGTAACGAAGTTTCGCTAAAATTATGTCGACTGATAAAATGAGAAACGTGGAGTTTCTCCGCAGAATGTCGCGAAAAGGAAATGTAGAAAACGTATCTAAAGACAGCAGGTATTAGTTTCTAGACGGAGCCGTCGAGAGCAAAAACTGTAGAGGATGACTGATACTGGAAGAACACGCAGAGCAAATTATCGAGAGCATTGCACGGAATGTTAACATGTGATAAACAGATTGGCACAGGACGAAAAATCGTCATGATCCGAACAAAACTAGCCAGACGATGACGGAAAAAATTGAAAGAAAATTGTCTTTCACAATACACTAGTTGATAATGAAACAAATTTAAATTTAAGGCTTAACTCAACACTTATGTTTGCTTTGTTACACAATCTGTTAGCTACTGATTATAATTTCGTCGACAGAACAGGAGTTGTACAGAAGTGACGATCTCGGCATTTATTCCAATTGGACAAATGACCAAAAATTCATTTTCTTGTTTCATAGTTCCTGATGACAATTACACGTTTTATTTCTACAGTGATCGGTTTTAGCTGTGACCTACAGCTAGCTTCAGATCAGTTATTGTCGTGAGGTATAACGTTGCTGTCCAAAGACTCGTTTAATGCAGCTGTGCACGCTACTCTATCCTGTGCAAGCCTCTTCATCTCCGAATAACTGCTGCAACCTATATCCTTTTGAATCACTGTATTCACCTCTTGGTCTCCCTCTGCGGTTTTTACTGCCCACACTTCCCTCCAGCACCAAATTGGTGATCCCTTGATGTCTCAGAACGTGTCCTGCCAACCGATCCCTTCCTTTAGTCAAGTTGCGGCACAAATTTCTTTTCTCTCCAGTTCTATTCAGTCCCTCCCCATTTCTTTCATGATCTACCCATCTAATCTTCAGCATTCGTCTGTAGCACCACATTTCAAAAGACTATTGTGTGAACTATCTTAGCAAAATTCTTCTACTACTTTTAGTGTATAGTTTCATAATCTAACTCTCCTAGCATCACCTGATTTAATTCGACTTCATTGCATTACCCTTTTTTTACTTCTCTTGCCGTTCACCTTATACCCTCTTTTCAAGACAATGTTCATGCCGTTCAACGGCTCTTCCTCGTTTTTTGCTGTCTTTGACAGAATTTCAATGTCACTGGCAAACCTCAAAGTTTATAGTTCTTCTATCTGAACTCCAACTCATCCTCTAAAATTTTCTTTGGTTTTCTCTGCTGCTTGCTCAATGTACAGATTGAATAACATTGGGGATAGGCTACAATCCTGCCTCACGCCCTTCTCAATCACTGCTTCCCTTTCCTGTCCATCGACGCTTATAAATGCAGTCTGGCTTCTGTACAAGTTGTAAGTACTAAATAATCTTTCACTCCATGCATATTAGGCTGCTACCTTCAGAATTTCAAAGAGTGTATGACAGTCAACATTGTCAAACGTTTCCTGAAGTCTACAAACGTAATTTTGCCTTTCCTTAACCTATCTTCTAAGAAAAGTCCTAGGGTCAGAATTGCCTTGTGTGTCCCTCATTTCTACGGATCCCAAACTGATCTTCCCTGAGTTTCTCCATTTTTCTGTAAGTAATTCGTGTTAGTGTTTTGCAACCACGATTTATTAAACTGGTAGTTCGATAATATTGACACCTATCAGAGACTGCTTTCTTTGCGATTGTAATTATTACGTCCTTTTCCAAGCCTGACATTATTTCGCCTGTGTCATACATCTTCCACATCAGGTGGAATGTTTTTGTGATGGCTGACTCTCTCATGGCTATCAGTAATTCTTACGGAATGTCGTCTACTTCAGGGACCTTTTTTGACTTTGGTATTTCAGCCCATTGTCAGATTTTTCTCGTACTATCACATCTCCGACCTCATCTTCATCTATATCCTCTTCTCTTCCTACAATATTGGCTTCAAGTTCATTTCACTTGAACAGCCCCTCAATATACTCCTTCACCTTTGAGCTTTCCCTTCTTTGTATAGTATTGGCCTAATATTCATACAGCTGCTTCTCTTTTCTCCAAAAACCACTTCAGTCTTCCTACAGGCGGTATCTCTCTTTCTCCTCGTTATAAATGCTTGTATATCGTGCCACTCTATGGGTAATAAATGACAAAAGAGAAGCTAACACTTGTTGCTTCGATAAAAGACCTGTTAAGTAATATTCTGGCTAATGAGATCCCGTATGCATCAGCACGAATGATAAATTGTAAATTAGAAAGTCATTGTTTGCTATCTCAAAGAACCATACTCTATTCTTAAGTTTTAGAATACACATTACATATGTCAAATAGCAATTAAGACCAAGAACAATTAAATAGTAGTCATAATACCACACATGAACGAATTTTCCAAAAAATGGCCGACTATGTATTACAGTAGAACAATAGTTCCACTTTATTAATAACATGGCTCCATAGCTGACGTAGCTAATGATTACTTGTACGGTTGTTCTAAGCTCTGAGATAAGCAGATTAGAATCCTGATGATGGATGAAATTTTCATTGGCAGTATTTGGATGGTATTTTGAGGAGAGGTGTTGGAATGAAGTTGCCAATCACAGGTCCCACAAGTTTACTACCCCAATTTCTATCCCCAAAATTTTAGGACAGTCTGTAGATGTGGCATAAAGGCAAAAAATATCAAAAACAAAAAAATATTAATCCTAAAAACTTTCAAGAACAAATGCTCAAACATTTTATCAAATCTTATTACAGAAAAACATGTTTTCTTACGTATTTGGAAGATATTAAATGTGTTGCTACTACTCAATCTTTGAGCAAAAGTAATGAGACGTAGTATGGAAGCCACCATGGAGAATTTGTTAACAGCTGCAAGCTTGTACTTGCCAGTGTGATGACATGCAGGTCAGAATAACAGAGACACAGAGAATTGTGGGGGAATGACAGCCAAGCTCGGCAGTAAACTACAGTGCAGTCATTGTTTACAGGGACTCCGAATGCGTGGTTGGATTTTTAAGTGTTGGCTACACTACAGTCTAGGGACCAATCAAGGCAAATGCCGCATTAACCCTAAAAAGCGCAGTCACAAAGTTCAGATAAATGCAGGCAGGAATATGCGGTGAAAAACATAATTTTCACTTCTCACAGCCTTCTAAATTATAACAAACGGAGTTTATTCGATCACCGTAACATTTAACACAAGTTAATAATGGTTTGGCATGGAATTAATTATTAACTGTACTTGGGCTTAAATGAAATGGTACAATATCTCCAGTCCCTGTAAACTTTCGAAAAATCATCAAAAACAATCAAAGTTCTTTTTCTGTAATTTTGAAGCTGAAGTTTCACAACTGCAAACCAACTAAGTCCCTAGTGCAGCTGACTCACAAAAATAATCGCTGTAAAGTTTGTTGGATTCAGAACGTGTTCGCCAGCGTGAAATATTCAGAGTCCACCAGTTGAAAATATTTCAGAGTAGTGACACCTGCAACTATTACAAGTCCCCGACTCAACACTTTGGAATATTTCGACTCACTCAAAATGCAACCTGCTGCCACAGATACTTACTGTCTGTTCAATTTCTTAAATGCTACTGATGAACGAATGCTTGCCAAAGTGCTACGCGCCAAGATGGCTGCCGCTATTAAGCCCTCGCATTGACATGAGTCAAGTGCACACGTTTCCGACTTCCATAAGATACTTAAAAACTGTAAATTTAATGTTGCATACATCATGTATGAATTTGCACTTAAATTTCATCAGCTTGCCGGTGCCCTTCTCAGTTTTTCTCTAACTTATATAGTTTGTTCATAAACAACGATTTTGCCCAGGCGAACGCTACTTTGCCTTATTTCGTCACTAATAAATATAAATAATTAAAAATGAGCACATTTATATACAACTAGCTCTATCTATTTCGTAATACTGCCACTACTTTTAATGTTTCTTCATTATTTGCGTAAAATTTCATAATTTGATGCGCGAAATGCACATGCAAAGCCATAATTCAAAATAGGTATTATTTATGAAAAATCTGCTATGATAGTACGATGGTGTTCAATGAGATTCACCCATGGATATTCTGATTGTGAAAATCGCTTAAAGTGTTGTTGAGATATAAATTTTTAAAGTTCATTTTATACATAAGACATTTAACATGAAATACACTACTGGCCATTAAAATTGTTACACTACGAAGATGACATGCTACAGACGCGAAATTTTACCGACAGGAAGAAGATGCTGTGATATGCAAATGATTAGCTTTTCAGAGCATTCACACTAGGTTGCCGCCGGTGGCAACACCTACAACGTGCTGACATGAGGATAGTGTCCAACCCATTTCTCATACACAAACAGCAATTGACTGGCGTTGTGTGGTGAAACGTTGTTGTGATGCCTCGTGTAAGGAGGACAAATGCGTACCATCACTTGTCCGACATTGATAAAGGGCGGATTGTAGCCTATCGCGATGACGGTTTATCGTATCGCGACATTGCTGCTCGTGTTGGTCGAGATCCAATTACTGTTAGCAGAATATGGTACTGATTTCTCAGGATCTATGCACCCAAATTGCGTGAAAATGTAATCACATGTCAGTTCTAGTATAATATATTTGTCCAATGAATACCCGTTTATCATCTGCATTTCTTCTTGGCGTAGCAATTTTAATGGTCAGTAGTGTACTTTAAAAAACTGCACTTCGTATCGAGGGTGCGTTTACACCCACACACTCGCCTTAATTTTGACTTTGTAACCGTGTTACTGGCTGACCTGTAAGTACGAGGGTCGTTCCGAAAGTAATGACTCCTATTTTTTTGTGGTGGCTTTGGATGTCCGCACCATATG
Source organism: Schistocerca serialis cubense (assembly GCF_023864345.2). Taxonomy (NCBI): domain Eukaryota; kingdom Metazoa; phylum Arthropoda; class Insecta; order Orthoptera; family Acrididae; genus Schistocerca; species Schistocerca serialis. The sequence goes on along the minus strand of NC_064641.1, from coordinate 112,639,576 downwards.
TCGTTGGTGTTATGCTAAAGCTTGAATCTTCCCTCTTTCATTTGCAGGTTGTTCCGTTGTTCTGCGGCAGTTGGCGCCAGCAGTGGAGTGTTACAAAATGGGGTCTGATACGGACGCGCGTATGAAACAGCGATGTGTGTTTGAATTCCTCACTGCCGAAGAAATTGCGCCGACTGAAATCCATCGACGCTTGCTAAAGATGTACGGAGACGACACAATAGACGTGAGGAATGTGAGGCGACGGGTTCGGCATTTTCAAGGTGGTGGAAATGTGTGCATAACACGACCCGGTCGACCCTGTGCAGCTGTCATCCCGCACGTTGAACAGCGTTTTGATCAACTCGTCCGTGCTGATCGGTGGATGACGACCAGAGAATTGTGTGCAATGCTGAATATCGGCTGTAATGCCTTGGAAATAATGTTGGAACGTATTGGTTATCGCTCATCGAATGGAAATCTGTCGGAACCTGCTGGACCAATATCTACGAGGGTGAGTCAAATGAAAACTTTAATTTTCTAATAACAAATCGAAATTTCGCGCCGTTATCCTGTAAGTTGGTAAGCGTGCTACAAACAGCGTACAGAATGGCCTGTAGGTGGTACCATAGTGCAGATGCATACATACCGTCGCAGTGTCAGTATAAAGATGGCCGCCCCACTTGCGACCTGCACCAGGGAAGAACAGCGTTCTGTTATTCAGTTTTTGCGTAGTAAAGGTGTGAAACCTATTGAAAATCATGGACGAATGAAGTTTCAGTACGGTGATGCATGTTTGTCACAGCAGCATGTCTACGAATGGCGTAGGAAGTTCGCAAATGGTGTGACTTCAATGGAAGATGCTCCTCGTCCAGGTCAGACACAACGAGTTGTGACTTCACAGAACATTGCAGCAATTGGAGCCATAGTGAAGGAAAACCGCCGAGTGACACTGCATGACATTGCAGCGTGTTTACAGATTAGTCATGGGTCAGCACACCACATTGTGCATGATGTGCTCCAGTTTCACAAAGTGTCTGCAAGGTGGGTGCCACGGCAGCTGACTCCTGTAATGAGAAAATGACTTGTTGATGCTTGTGAAGAACTTTGAACGAGAAGGTGATGGCTTCCTTGCAAGAATCGTTAATGGGGACGAAACCTGGGTTCACTTCCACCAACCGGAAACGAAGAGAGCGAGCAAGGAATGGCGCCATTCCTCATCACCAAGCGATTTCCATATCTTTGGACCACTCAGAGACGCAATGGGAGGAAAGAAGTTCGGTTCTGATGAAGAGGTACGCCACGCGGTGCATGGGTGGTTGCGCGGACTACCAAAATAATCTTTTTCTAAAGGAATTTATGCACTTTGTAAGCGCTGGAGGACTTGCATTGAGCGTGGGGGAGATTATGTTGAAAAGTGATACAGCTTTGTACCACTTCTGCACAATAAATAATATTTAAAACAATATTTAAGGTTTTCATTTGACTCACCCTCGTATCTGAAGGTGACAATCTTCTGAATAGTATCGTCACAATAGATGAGACGTGGTGTCACCACTACGAGCCAGAATCCAAAAGACAGTCCATGTGCACATTCTGGGATAGCCAGGGCGTGGTTTTTTTTGGATGTCCTGGAGTAATATGGTTCAAATGGCTCTGAGCACTACGGGACTTAACAGCTGTGGTCATCAGTCCCCTAGAACTTAGAACTACTTAAACCTAACTAACCTAAAGGCATCACACACATCCATGCCCGAGGCAAGATTCGAACCTGCGACCGTAGCAGTCGCGCGGTTCCGGACTGCGCGTGTCCTGGAGTAACTCTCAATCCAGGACGCTGCAAGGCGACACTGACTAAGCTGAAAGCCCGAATTTGCACGATAAGGCCAGAGAAGAAGACCGACTTTCAACTGCGACATGATATCGCCAGGCCAGACACCAGTTTTGCGACGACGCAACGCATTGCAAAATTCGACTGGACTGTCTTACCGCATCCGCCGCACAGTCCCGATTTAGCGCCTTCAGACTTCCATCTCTGAAAGATGGGCTACGTGCCGAACATTTTCAAGACTCGGATGCTGTTGTCAAAGCTGGAACCGTGTGGTTAGCCTCAATTGGTTCCGATTTTTACAAGTGTGAAATGCAAGCTCTGGTTCACCGTTGACATAAGTGCATAACGATCGGTGGTGAGTATGCGGAAAAATGACAGTCTGTAGCTCAAATATTGCTCTATTTAGCTGCGCTGTCCTGATTTGTGTATCTCCTGTAGTTTCCATGAATAAAAGTAGGACTCATCACTTTCGGAACGATACTCGTAAATGGGTTCACGTTTTATTGGATTTAGTATTATTTGATATTTGCTCTGGACAGTTTATTCAGCCATGGTGGTTACCCCTCCGTGTTACACTCTAACGGCAGGTTCCCCGACCGTGCGGACAGGGCTTGCGTTTCCCTGATTGCGGCCATGGTATTTTTTATACTCACAAGGGAACCTCCCCATCGCACCCCCCTCAGATTTAGTTATAAGTTGGCACAGTGGATAGGCCTTGAAAAACTGAACACAGATCAATTGAGAAAACAGGAAGAAGTTGTATGGAACTGTGAAAAAATAAGCAAAATATACAAACTGAGTAGTTCGTGGGAAGATAGGTAACATCAAGGACACTGAAACCGCAGGAGCGCCGTGGTCTCGTGGTAACGTGAGCAGCTGCGGAACGAAAGGTCCTTGGTTCAGATCTTCCATCGAGTGAAAAGTTTGGTTTTTTATTTTTAGTTTATGTGACAAACTCTTATGTTTTCATTACTTTTTTGGGAGTGATTATCACATCCACAAGAAAACCTAAATCGGGCAAGGTAGAAGAATCTTTTTACCCATTCGCCAAGTTTACAAGTTAGGTGGGTCGACAACATATTCCTGTCGTGTGACGCACATGCCGTCACCAGTGTCGTATAGAATATATCAGACGTGTTTTTCTGTGGAGGAATCGGTTGCCCTATGACCTTGCGATCAAATGTTTTCGGTTCCCATTGGAGAGGCACGTCCTTTCGTCTACTAATCGCACGGTTTTACGATGCCGTAGCAAAACACAGACACTAAACTTATTACAGTGAACAGAGACGTCAATGAACGAACGGACAGATAATAACTATGCAAAAATAAAGAAAGTAAAATTCTCATTCAGGGGAAGACTTGAACCAAGGACCTCTCGTTCTGGAGCTGCTCACGCTACCACGGGACCACAGCGCTCCTGAGCTCAGACTCTCCATGATGTTGCCTATGTCGCCCATGGACTACACAGTTTGTATATTTTGCTTATTTTTTCACAGTTCCACACAACTTCTTCCTGTTTTCTCTATTGATCTGTGTTCTGTTTATCAAGGCCTATCCACTGTGCCAACTTATAACTAAATCTGGGGGGGGGGGGGGCGGGGTGCGATGGGGAGGTTCCCTTGTCAGAGCATCCGCCAATCCTTGCGAGTCAAACTGTTCCGTATTCTACTGATGGCAATGCGAGTCGCGTGCAGATGCTGAGTCCTGCTGGCTGGACCTCCACCCCTTCTCAGCTGTCAAAGACTCGCGCCGGTTCGAACACGCCTGCTCCTAAGGTCACAATAGGAGGCGCGCGCACGGCCGTGTCTGTTTCTAAAGTTTCTTGTCTCAATTACCCTGGTTTACCGACTCAGACCTTATATTTGTCCTCTAGCTTTTCCTGTTTAGCCGTTTCGCACTTCCTACGTGTCTCAGTTTTTAGATGTTTGTATTCCCTTTCGCCTGCTTCATTCAATGCATGTTTTTTCTCATTTGAGCAATTAAATTCAGTATCCAGCGATATCTACTAGGCCTTGTCTTTTTCCTATTTGATCCTCTGCTGCCTTCACTATTTCATCTCTCAATGCAACCCATTGGTCTTCCGCTACATTCCTTTCCCCTGTTTCAGTCAATCGTTGCCTAATGGTCCCTCGGAAACTCTCAATAACCTATCATTCTTTCAACTTATCCAGATTTCTAAGTGTCGTACCTTCCGGCAATATCTTCAGTTTTAATCTGCACTTCACAATCAATAAATTGTGATCAGAGTCCACATCTGCTCCTGCAAATTCCTCACAGTTTAAAATCTGATTCTGAAATCACTGTCTTACCATTACATAAACAGTCTGGAGGTTTCTTCCACATATACAACCTTCTTTCATGAATCTAAAACCAGGTGTTCTTCTTCTTCTTTTAGTGTTCAACCCTGAGGTTGCTTTGTAGCAGGGCGCCATTCCTCTCTTGTGTCTGCCTTCATTTCCACGTATGTGTTAACATCCAACGTCATTCATGATCTGTTTCATGTATGATATCCTCGGTCGCCCCGCCGATTCCTACCCTCAATAGCTCCTTCTGCTATTGCTCCAATGATGTTGTTGTATCGTAGGATGTGCCCTACAAGTTTGTCCCTTTTTGTTTGGATGTGCCTCCACAGAGATCTGGTTTCCTGTACTCTTCTAAGTACCTCTTCATTTGTTTATTTGCCTCTCCAGCTGATCTTCATCATCTTTCTATAGCACCACATCTTCAGGGCCTCTAGCCGTATTCTTTCTTCTATTCGAATTGTCCAAGTTTCACATCCGTATATGGCCACACTCCAAACAAATCTTTAATGATACGTTTCCTTATTTTCAGACTAATGTTGTTCCTGGTGAGTAAGTTCCTACTCCAATTAAATGCAATTTTGGCCTTTTGTATTCTGCTCGCAATTTTTTTCCGGCTTTTACCATCCCTTATGATTTTGCTTCCAGGTAAGTAAATTGCTCTATCACTTCCAGCTCCTCTCTTCCAATTCTCCTTCTCAGAGGTTTCTCTTCTGCTCCTGTACTGCATACCATCACTTTAACCTTTTTTTTCTCTTTCCATACTGATTTCATAGAATCTTTTCCATTATTCTGAGGACTTCCTCTAGATCTTTTGTCTCCGTGACTATAGCAATATCATCTGCATAACGTAGCATGTCTATCTTCTGCCCATTAATTTTGATCCGCACCTCAGTAGTTTCTCGGACTTGGTCTATAGCTTCCTGGATGTAAGCATTGAATATAAGAGAAGAGAGAGCACACCAGGTGTTAGTGATGATTAAATTATGCTCTGTGCAAAATTCTAGCATGTGGCTCCGTCTTTCACCCTTTACCGTCAGGCGGTATTCACCTACTACTTATCCTTCTTTTCCTTTTCCTAATGGTTCAAATGGCTCTAAGCACTATAGGACTTAACATCTGAGGTCATCAGTCCCCTAGAACTTAGAACTACTTAAACCTAACTAACCTAAGGACATCACACACATCCATTCCCGAGGCAGGATTCGAACCTGCGACCGTAGCGGTCGCGCGGTTCCAGACTGAAGCTCCTAGAACCGCTCGGCCACAACGTCCGGCTCCTTTTCCTACTACCGATTTGTAGTCCCCCCATCAGAATTAAAGTTTCCTTCCCCTTAACTATCTGAATAATTTCTTTTATCTCATCATATATTTTTTGAATTTCTTCATCATCTACAGAGCTAGCTGGGCTATAAAACTGTACTACTGTGCTGGTTCTTGGGTTCGTGTCCATCTTTGATAAATAATGCGTCCAGTATGGTGCTCATAGTAGCTTACCGTCATTCTTATTTTCTTATTCCTTATTAAATCTAATCCTGCATTACTCCCGTTTGATTTTGTATTTATAACTCTGTCTTCACCTGATCTGAAGTCGTGTTCATCCTGCCTCCGAACTTCACTAATTCCCACTACAGCTAAAACCGAAGTACCCATTTATTTTTTAAAATTTTCTAACCTATCTGCTTTATTAAGGGATCTTCCACGCTTCGATCCATAGGACGACAGTCCTGTTTCTCCTGATGACGACATTTTCCTAAGTAGTCTCCGCCTGGAGGTCCGAAAAGGGATTATTCTACCTCTGACACATTTCACCCAAGAGGATACCATCATTATTAAGCCACACAGTACAGCTACAAGCCCACGGGAAAAATAATGGGTGCAGTTTCCCCGTGCTTTGAACCGTTCGCCGTATCAGCACAGAAAGGCTTGTTGTTACAAGGCCAGGTCAGTCAGTCACTCAGATTCTTGTCCCTGCAACTACTGAAAAGCCTGCTGCCCCTTTTCAGGAACCACACCTTACTACTATTTGTAATGTTCAGGCACGCGAGCCAGGTATTGAAAGAACTAAAATAACAGCTTTTCACTCAAGGCCTTCTCCTATAAGACAATTACGTCGTATTTTACAATATTTGTAGAAACATTTTTGTGGCTCCATACCGAAGTCATTTCTGAGCTACTGGCAAATTTGGTAATCAGAATGAGATTTTCACTCTGCAGCGGAGTGTGCGCTGATATGAAACTTCCTGGCAGATTAAAACTGTGTGAGACTCTAACTCAAGGCCTTTGCCTTTCGCGGGCAAGTGCTCTACCATCTGAGCTACCCAAGCACGACTCACGCCCCGTCCTCACAGCTTTACTTCTGCCAGTATCTCGTCTCCTACCTTCCAAACTTTACAGAAGCTCTCCTGCGAACCTTGCAGAACTAGCACCAATGAAACAAAGGATATTGCGGAGACATGGCTTAGCCACAGCCTGGGGGATGTTTCCAGAATCAGATTTTCACTCTGCAGCGGAGTGTGCGCTGATATGAAACTTCCTGGCAGATTAAAACTGTGTGCCGGACCGAAACTCGAACTCGGTAGAGCACTTGCTCGCGAAAGGCAAAGGTCCCGAGTTCGAGTCTCAGTCCGGTACACAATTTTAATCTGCCAGGAAGTTTCAAATTTAGTAATGAGTAATAAAGTTCATTTACTCTCCTAGTGTTGTAGCTGTGGACAGAGGTGCTCTACCCAAAATGTTATGGATTATTTTTGACGATTTTTCACTAACGAATATATAAATTGTGAAGGAGTGGTTAACATGTCTAGCTCCTTAAGAGGCAAGTACAAGACGTCTGTAGGCTGCTTTTATGATAGACCTAGTTCATTTTGACATACGGAACTACTGAGGTGAAATGAGCAAAGTGTGTTAAGCTGTTAATTTCTAACTGTGTATTACCCGAAAATTGTACGCAGCCCTAGGAGGAGGCCAATAATGTGTTACTTCTTCTATTTCACATCATCGCCAAAACTAAAAACTCAAAAATTGGGCAAATTATACCTGGTTTACTAATTATAGTTCATATGTTCCATATTACTGTTGTACTGACCAGAATAGCTTGGGTCTTTTCGAAACAGAGGAGCGTTCACAATTTTTAGTTTATTTTACACGTCTTGAAATTCGGGAGACAGGCCCATTTCTAGTGTTATTGTTTCAAAGAAATTGATACATATTCTGGTATACAAACTACGAAAAATATGCAGCCACTGAAGAAATTAAGTGCTAATAAATACATGAAATTCTTACAATATAGAACGATAAAATTTGTGGTGGTGTGGCCTTCTGTCGGAAGACGAAGACTGGTTCAATGCAGCTCTAAATGCAATTCTACCCTGGGCTAGCACCATTGTTAAACTGACGATACGTTGATGTCTCACAATGTGTCCAAACAACCGATCACTTCTTTTAGTTAAGTTGTGCTCAATGTCTTGCCTGCCTCATTCAGTTAGCACATCTTCTCAAGCTACCCTCGGCATTCTTCTGTGGCACCACATCTGAAAAACTTCTCATCTTATTTGTTGTCCACAATTCACTTTGTACAAGGTTCCATCTCACACAAATACCTTCAGAAAGTGCTTCCTAAAACATAAATTCATATTTGGTTTTAACGAATTTCTCTTTTCCAGTAATGGTTTTCTCCTTATATACTCTGAAATTCATACTTAACAGCCTGGCAAAAGGTACCTCGAACCACTTTGACTGTTTCTCTACCGTTCCACTTTCTAATAGAGCGAACACTTCACTATTCCCGAGCGAGCTCTAATTTTCATTATTCTGTTACAATGATCAATTCTCCCTGTATAGATTGTCATCAACAAAATATTTTCGCATTTAGACGGGAAAGTTGGACACTGGAATTTCGTGAACAGATCTCGCCACATGTAAAAAGTCTTTGTTTTAATGACTGTCGTCCAAACTCGTGTATCATATCCATAACAGTTCCACTTTCTAATAGAGCGAACACTTCACTATTCCCGAGCGAGCTCTAATTTTCATTATTCTGTTACAATGATCAATTCTCCCTGTATAGATTGTCATCAACAAAATATATTCGCATTTAGACGGGAAAGTTGGACACTGGAATTTCGTGAACAGATCTCGCCACATGTAAAAAGTCTTTGTTTTAATGACTGTCGTCCAAACTCGTGTATCATATCCATAACACTCTCTCCCCTGTTTCGCGGTAATACTAAACAAACTGCCTTCTTTGAACTTTTTCGACACCCTCCGTCACTCCTATCTGGTAAGGATCCCACACTGCGCTGCACTAGTCTAGTGGGGAACGGACAAGAGTAGTGTAGGTAATCTCTTTAATATATCTGTTGTATCACCTAAAGAGTGTTTGGTTAGTCTTCTCCGCAACATTTTCTTCGCGTCAATTCCAGTTTAAGTTCTTCGAAAGTGTAATCGTTAAGTAATTAGCTGAATTGGCGACTTTATTTTTGTGTGATTTATCTCAAACAAAAATTTAATGTAATTCTTTTAGCACTCATGTGAATGATGTCACATTTTTACTGTTTAGAGACAATTGCCACTTTTGGCACCATACAGATATCTTGTCTAAATCGTTTAGAAATTTGTTTACCTTCCGATGGCTTTACTAGACGGTAAATGACGGTGTCATCTGCAAACAATCTAAGGGGGCAATTCAGGTTGTGTCCTAAATCTCTCATATTCATTAGGAAGGGCAGAGAACCTAAAATATTTCCTCCGGGAACACCAGACATCATTTCTATTTTACTCAGTGACTTCCTGTCAATTACTATTAACTATGACCATTCTGACACGAAATCACGAATCTAGTCGCATAACTGAGACGATACTGCAAAGGCAAGCAATTTGTTCAGAAGTCGCTTGTGAGGAACGGTTCAAAAGCTTTGTGGAAATCTAGAAATGTGGAATCAATTTTCGTTATCGATAGCACTCATTACTTTGTGAGAATAGAGATTTAGTTGTTTCACAAGAACATTTTCTGAATCCGTGCTGACTCTGTCAATAGCCTGTTACCCTCAATTCATAATGTCCGATCACAATATATGTTCCAAAATCGTGCTGCATATCGACGTTAATGCTATGGGCCTGTAATTTAGTGGGTTACTACTACTACCTTTCTTGAATATCGGTGTGACCTGTGCAACTGTCCAGTGTTTGGGTATGGATCTTTCGTCGAGCGAGCGGTTGTATATGATTGTTAAGTATGGAACTATTGCATCAGCATACTCTGAAAGGTTGGTAACGTTGGCAACTGTTCTTGATTTAAATTATGAAATATTTATTTCGTCTCCTTTGATGGAGGAATTTCGAAAGGCTGTATTTACTAAATCGGCTTTAGTGGCACTGTCTTTGTTGACAATAATATTGCTCTGTTGTAATTACATTTTCCTGGAGACATATTGAGCCTCAACTTTATATCTGATAATGACAGAAGCTGAAGCAATGAATTAAAATCTGTGCCAAGGCCAGGATTTGAACCAATCCTTGTCAAAGATTAACGCTGCTGCCGCGCAGTGGTCGTTTCCATTGTATCTTGCAGCTGTTGCACTTTACATGCGACCGGAATGTCTTTGGCTTTTCTGCCGATTTTAGAGACCGACATTCGTTGTGCAAGCTATTAAAAGCATCTCGTATTCAAGTCCACACTAAGCTTCAAGCTTCAGTGGGCCGACACCATTCTTGGAGATTTTGGGTTCGTTCAAATTTCGCACGAATTTTTCATTGCTTCTGCAACATTATTCTGACGATGTAACACCGAAAATGCAGATAAAATACTTTCTTCAACATCCAAAATTTTACGCCATTGAATACCTGTTGAGAACTTGTAATATACTGCTATTTCTGAATCTTGAAACACCCCCGTTTAATTCCTTTACTGGATTTTGCGTGATTTATCGAAGCCGCCAGACAGTTAATTATTACGATTATATGACCGTGTGCTTAATGGATGAAAGGCTATCGGTTTTTCTGCTGTGGTTTCGGGGGTATTTCAACCGAGTGCGGCTGTTCTGAGACGGAATAGTGAAATGATTGAATATTTGTCTATTATTAAGGACCACAAAGGTTGCGATGTACAAACCGTATTGTATTTTCTACGAACACACAAATTCTGAGGCAGTTGCTACCTTCGCATTACACTTTTAACTACGGATGTATCTTTTTATTGGTTGCTGATTTCAAGTACTTCGTCACACGCAATGATGTTGGTTAACATAAACAACAATCCTCACTGCAATCCATGGTTGTTGCTGGCCGACGCGGTTGACGCGAAACACGTAATTCGCCACTTGTCACTTTTGGTTTCATATCACTCGCGATCGGTATGATGAGGGTCCACACCACGACGATCAGGGGGACGCGCTCATTTGTTATACTCCGGTGAATTCACCGTTTACTACTCACTCGACCACCATTCTTGGCCGTCTCTCCAGCACCACTGCTCACTCGACACTCCCCAGTACTACTGCTCACTCGACACTCATCTCACTGCCTCCTGCAGCGCTCGACAATCGACTCCTGTCTGCTATCGACCTGTGCATCTGATACTAATATCTATGTTCGTGGGATCACGGATCCCTTACAATCTGTAAGCTTCATTACAGAAACTGTATTTAATACATAGTGGATGTAATAATATATTTATTTGTGAAAATATACAATTTATTATAATTATGTGGCGCTAGCTGCGCCGTTGTTTTATCTTTGCGTGTGGAGAGTCTCTGCCACGTTGCGGGCAGAGAGGAGGCAGAGCAACTTGAGTGATGAATGAAGAGTGCGGCAGTGTTTGTTGGGCGCTCCCACCTACGCAGTATGCAGTTATGATCTTGCCTACGTAGATTCACGTCATTTATTAACAAGCGGGTATTGAGACCACGGTCGGACTGGACAGGCGGAAGAAGCTGCAATTCCAACTATTGCCTGTCCCATAATTATCCACGGCTCAGGACACGACTCGGGGTTTCAACCAGCAGCAGCAACAGCCCAGCATTGTCGTCGGCTACGTTCGTCATCGTGCGCACAGCTACTACATCGTAAGACTGTTAACTGGCGGCGTAAAACTAATATTGTACAGGCATTACCCAGTGGCATTTCTTTCACAAACTTCGATGGCCAACTATCTTGAATAATAACCTGCAATAGTTAAAACCTGTAGGACACCTGCAGTGTCATTGTTCTCAAGCATTACTACCAAGCAGGGTCCCTTTCCTTTTCATACAACCACCGAGTGCCGTAAAAACATAAAAATTTACTAGCTATTTCGTGCCACTTTTGTTTGTTTGCTAATGACCAGTTTCAGTCCAAATTTTACTGCCTCAGTAACTGTTCGTTCTTGTATTGCCTTACAGAGGCTTAACTGATTTGCAACTTTGAGTATTAACTTCACTCGCTTAAAATAATGTAAAATTTCACTGGCAAAACTAGTAACTAAGGATACAGCACAAATTAAGTGTGCGCAATTTCATTTATCCTGTATTCAACTTAGCGAATCACTTCTGCTGGTGTGGTACCTATTTTATTGCTCTTATGTTAAAAATAAACCAGTTGTTCATTTGCTTAAAGTTTCACGCGGGATTAGCCGAGCGGTCTCAGGCGCTGCAGTCATGGACTGTGCGGCTGGTCCCGGCGGAGGTTCGATTCCTCCCACGGGCATGTGTGTGTGTGTTTATCCTTAGGGTAATTTAGCTTAAGTAGTGTGTAAGCTTAGGAGCTGATGACCTTAGCAGTTAAGTCCCATAAGATTTCACACACATTTGAACATTTTTGATTTTTGCTTAAAGTTTCAGTACTTCAAAGTAAATTGCACGCTTTTTCACAAATTTTGCATTACGTTAGGCTGAGGTTACTGAAAGTCATTTTTTACGTAAAAATGTTTCAGTTACAGTCATTTATTTAACCAGAAACTTTATTTAACTTTGCTTTCAAAATTTAATATTTCACTATAAGTACTGCAAACTCAGTGCTTTCTGATTCATTTACTTTCTCGTGACCGGTGTGTTGTGGAAAGGTGTGACAACCTTCTGTTGCCACGCCAGTGATTATTTGCTTGGTTTTCGTTGCCGTTAGCTTTCTTAGGATTTTGGATATTCATTACCCTAGAGGGCTGGCCACCGTTTCATAATCACTTTTTTGCTAATCAGTATTTTCTGTATTAAATATTAAGTGATTCCCTTTTTCCCCCTCTGTGGTTCGTGAGCGGTACTAAATTCCACCCATTTCAATGTTATTATCAGTGTATAGATTAGGTTTAGAAAAGATTCTTCCTTCAAAACGGTCTATTGTACGCTTTCCTCCTACTAACCGTCATCATTTTCCTTTCGTAACGATAGTTTTTCTCATTGTAAAAATTCATTAGGCACACGCTATCACGGTCATTTATATCGCAATCCAATACAACGATCAGGAAGGGGGAGGTTACAATCTGTTCCTGTGCCACGGGGTATAAGCTGCAACTCTTATTAGTTTATCTGTTATAAATCTCTCAACTGCCGTCGATAATGTTTCTTTGACTTTAGGCCACATCTGGTCTACTCTTACGTAGTTTTGAAGGAGTGGAGACGGTGTTAGGAAGGCATCTGGTGAATATTTACCGCTTTTTTAAACAGATATATTTTGCGTTTCTTTTGGTTCCATTTGGCTGCTACGTATTCAGAAGGATCTTGAGGTCAATAATCCCTGTATCCATCATGACGCTCGCTATTTGCTCAGGATTATTTGTTGCTTTGATATCAAATATGTTTTGGCAACTACTTACACTTAGAGTGGGCTCCTAAACTGACTGTTCAAAATAACCTTCGGAGAAAGCATTTATGCTATACGTACCACCTTACCAGCGATTTTAAACATGTATTTTCCGCAACCCATCGAGGGCAGATTGAAAAAGTTTCAGTTACAGTTAGTCATTTATTTAACCAGAAACTTTATTTAACTTTGCTTTCAAAATTTAATATTTCGTTATAAATACTGCAAACTCAGTGCTTTCTGATTCATTTACTTTCTCGTGACCGGTGTGTTGTGGAAAGGTGTGACAACCTTCTGTCGCCACGTCAGTGATTATTTGCTTGGTTTTCTTTGCCGTTGGCTTTTCTTAGGATTTTAGATATTCATCACCCTAGAGGGCTGGCGACCGTTTCATTATCACTTTTTGCTAATCAGTATCTCCAATCCTGTGCCTCTCCCATCTCTACTGTTGCTTCCCTTTCGGTTCTTTCGGCTGTGTTGTCCCCCCAACCTTCACAGTTTCAACAGGTGTAATCCACTAAACATTGTAAAAAGCTTTCTCTAAGTCTACAAGTGCTATAAAAGTAAGTTTGTCTTTCTCTAAGCTATCTTGCAAGATAAGCTCGTGGTGTCAATATTGCCTCTTGTACTCGTACATTTCTCTGGAACCCAAAGTGGTCATTCCCATGGTCTTCTCCCAACACTTTTTTCATTCTTCTGTCAATAATTTGTATCAGTGTCTTGCAACCATAACTTGTTGAACTCATGGTTCTGTAATGGTCCACACCTGTCAGCAGCTCTGTTCTTAGGAATCGGAATTGTTTCATTCTCCTAGAATTCTGAGGATATTCTGAGTCTCTCGTACGTACTGCACACCAGGTGGAACCGTTTTATAATGGCTGGCTCTCCCCAGAGACCTCAATAATTCTGAGAAAATGTCTTCTACTGCAGGTGTGCTATTTATAAGACTTTTAGTGCTCTGTCAAATTCTTCTGGCAGTAACATATCTCCCATTTCATCCATTCCCCCTTGCCTTCCTATAGCGATTACAAGTTCCTTCCCCTTATACAGACCCCTTTCGTGTATTCCTTCCACCTTTCAGCATTTTCTTGTTTGCTTATCACTGGCTTGCCATCATAGTTCTTTATATTCATTCGGCTGTTTCTTCAAATATTTTTAATTTTCATGTATGTGGCACTTATTTTTGGCACAATCAGGCATGGTTCTATATCTTTCTGTTCCTCCTCTTGTCGTTACTGCTGCCCAATTTTGCAGCACCTGTCAATATTATTTCTAGATGATCCTATTATTTTTTCTTGGTTCATTTGCTGTATTTTTATTCTTTCTCCTTTTGTCAGTTAAGCTAAACTACTCGCATATTACCCAGAGATACCCGTCAGGCCTTATATTTTTGCCCTTTGATCCTCTCTGTTGAGTATTTTCTCGCTCAAACTTACCAATTCGTCCTCTACTGCATCCTTTCGCGTATTTCAGTCAATCGTTTTCTAGTGCTCCCTTTAAAACTCTCTGTAACCTATGTTGCTTTCAGTATATCCAGGCACAGTCCCCCTAATTTTCTATGTTCTTGTAATTTCTCCATTTTCAATCTGTATATCGTACCAATGCATTTCATCAGTGTCAATATTTCCCTCTGGAAATATTTTACGCTTTAGAAATTGCTTCGAAATCTCTGTAATTTATCTGAAACTATGCGGTACATCCAGGTTTCTTCCAAGTGTTCAACCTTCTTTTGTGAGTTAGACTGAGATATGAACACAGCACGGAGGTTCAAAAGGGCGTTAGTGGCAGTAGTTATTCTGATATGAAGAGGCTTGCGCGTGACAGAGTAGCATGGACTGCTGCATCAATCCAGTCTTCGGACTGAAGACGCCAACAAAAAACGAAGTGTTGGCAATAATTAAATTGTGCTCTTTGCATAAGTCTACCAGGCGGGTTCGCCCTCCATTCCTTCCCCCAGTCCATGTTCTACCATCTATCCTTCTCTTCCTTCTGCTGCTATCGAATTATAATCCGCCATCACAATTTATCTTTCGTGTTCCTGAACTATCTGCATAATTTCTAGTTTCTCTTTATATGTTCTTTCAATCTTTATCATCTATAGAGCTAGATGGCACATTAAGGTGTACTAATATGGTGAATGGTTGTTTAGTGTCTGCCTTGGCTAGGAAAGTGTGGTCACTATGTTGTTCAAAGAACGGTGGCCACATGTGTGTTTTCTTAATCTTTATTAGACCTAGGCCTGCATTACCCACATTTCATTTTGCATTGAACTCTTTGTAGTCACCCGCAAGCTCGTAACCTGCAGAAACTCTGTATCACATTGCTGAGGCGTGCACGTTCCCCAGAGCTCGCGCCAAACTGGATACGAACCAAGGAGTCATGACTGTTCATTAGCTACATACAAAATAGACGCCGAGTCCCAAACATCTTCTGTGCGCCTAGTATCACCCGAACGTTTTCTGATGGCGTGGTGCGTAGCTACTCGCATCATATCTGGTGAGTGTCGAGCTTGGTGGTGCCGCTAACCAAGGCTCTTGCAATGACTTCATATGACTGATGAAGATGTGTTTTCCAAGTCTGTTCAGCAGTATTTTGTCCCCTTATCGACTATGGACTATCAATAAATATTCGAGTTAATCTTTATATTGGTTCCACGTGAGAGGCTGTTGAAGAGAGAATTTACTCCCTAGTCAAATCACAATTGTACAGCTATTAAAATGAGAGAAGAATAACAAGTAAATTTTAATTTGCCTCTGAGTTTACGTGATTTAATACGGGAACCAAAACTAGCTCACTCAGAATCTATGCAGAACGTATATCGTCAGTACTTCTGTCTCTTGTGTAAATCTGTTAATTATCCGGCTACGTAATATGCAACTTACATTAGTGATTTAAATGTCTCTGTTTTGCTCTCTCATTTGGCTAACTGACGTAACGTGATAGCAGGTTTAATTCTGAATATCCGTTCTAGCTCGTTGTGACTAAGTAAGTCGGGATAAGGGGTACACTTAGCATGGAATGTAAAGGCCCCTATAATGTCAGTCCTTATACACAACTACCAGATTAATAAATTAACAATTTATTCAAAGACAATATTTATAAAGCAGCTGACAGACAATCAACACGTGGCTATCTTTAAGACAGTACCAAAATATCACAGACAGCTTGCTTTTCAAGCAAGGCAACAAATTTCAATCACAAACTGAGTTAGAGAGATGAGCCACAGAGATTTCAGTGCTTAAAGGAACAAGAAATTACAATCAGAAAGTGATTTTAAGAAATGTGGCATAGACAATTTATTTAAAAAGTGCAATAATTTGCAGTATGAAAGTGATTCATATAATGCACACCAGTTCGTTTAGAACCCAAATAACACAAGCAGGACAAAGTTACAATTTAATACAATTCATTCCCAAGCAAATAAAAAAACCTACATTTTTTTAAAATATACATGAGACACGTTAAATGTTTACCAAATGGGCAGTGACGCCAGGCTACCCTGGGCAAAAGGTGACTTAACTTAAAATGCCGGAAGCAGCAAACCAGCCGTCCAAAACAACACCTAAACCCCGGGGCCCAACCGGGAGTCACTTCTCATTAGACGGCAAATCACAGCTTCTGTACACTAAAGCAGAATGTGGCGCCACTCCCACACACCCCAACTCGTAGAAAACTGGTACACAAACAGACCGCAGAAGACACGGCAAACACCAACCGAACATCAATTAATATAAGTTAAGAGATCAATAAACAATACCAATAAATGAAGAATCAATTACACTTTTACTAATACTGAGCCGCGCGGGATTAGCCGAGCGGTCTCAGGCGCTGCAGTCGTGGACTGTGCGGCTGGTCCCGGCGGAGGTTCGAGTCCTCCCTCGGGCATGGTTGTGTGTGTTTGTCCTTAGGATAATTTGGGTTAAGTAGTGTGTAAGCTAAGGGATTGATGACCTTAGCAGTTAAGTCCCATAGGATTTCACACACACAACACACAACACAACTAATACTGAATAAGTGCATTCAAATAAATGCACGCGTATTAAGTTCTCCGTCCAAATGATTGGCTTTTACAGAGTACGGGCCATTACTAATAACTGAGTGAGTGCTTTCAAATAAATGCACGTGTATAAAGAAACTACGTACAAATGATTAGCTTTACAGAATAAGAGTCTTTGCTAATAACTGAATAAGTGCTTTCAATAGAAGCGACCCAAATTGTACAGCAGTATACATGGGACGTCGATTTGATGGCAATCAAAATACACTGAAAATCTCATACAGGCAGTACGCAAACTTCTGGATGCTGTCCGAACAAAAAAAAAAAAAAAAATATAACACACACACCTTCGAGCTAATCAGCTTCCTAATAGTAATCCAACTAGCGGATTTATAAAAAGAAATAGTAACTACTGGTCTCCGTGCAGTTACACACTCTCCCGGCTGCTCTTACTTCAACAACACGTACATTAGGGCAACCAAGCAACAAGTACACTCACTGCAACGCAAACCGTTCAACGAAACGAAGGCACCAAAATTACTTATACCTTCGATGGAGAGCGTTGTTCGAGATGGTCTCCAGGGATGGGTCTCTGCGAGAAAACAGGCACCAAGGCAATGCGACGAACAGCGCCCGGAGTTGACATCAGGCAGGCCCACCACAAACCCGCAACCGGCTTACGAGGTCGACCCCCCGTACCGCTGCTGGCCGAGCACGCGTGTCCTCCTCTTTCGCCCACGCAAGCACGTCCTTGCGCCTCGTAGCGAATCCAACACCGACTTCCCGAGCTCCAGACACCCGCGAGATGACAACAGATCCTAGTACAGCCGGGTAATCGATAGTGGCACCAAAGAGCTGGTGTGCCAGAAAATAATGTGTGCCAGCAAATAATCACTGACGTGGCAACAGAAGGTTGTCACACCTTTCCACAACACACCGGTCACGAGAAAGTAAATGAATCAGAAAGCACTGAGTTTGCAGTATTTATAGCGAAATATTAAATTTTGAAGGCAAAGTTAAATAATGTTTCTGGTTAAATAAATTACTAACTGTAACTGAAACTCACTCGTTATCTTTCTTAATGTAGTTAAGCAAATGATACTGCCTCCGATGTACTTCAGTTAATTATTAAACCTACTAAGAAATATTAGGAAGTATTTCTGCAGTATTATAAGTTGTATGTAGACGGCTGTACGGGGAGAGCGCTAAACCCTTATAATGAAATTGGAAAAAAAAAAAAACCACAAGCTACGTCTTTGAAATACTAGTTATCTTGAAACCACTCTTCAAAGAGATCTGTACGACTTCTAACATTCGTCTCCCAGGACCGCTATCCACGAGTCAGACCTTCCTGATCTTCTCAGAACTATTCTTCCCACGCTTGGTTTGCATCTCATTTCCTTTGCTGCTACACTTCTTCCGAATTTCTTGGATTATCTGTACGTTTTTACCTACAGTCTCCAAAGGATTAAAGCTACTGGAGACAGCTAGTGTGAAGCTGCAAGGACTGCAAGTCTCCTGTGCCGTTCATTGATTTGGAACTCATGATTGTGACGTACTCTTCTGGTCCAGCCCTGACATTAATACCACAAACTGCTGATTGAGAAACTGTTTAGTCTGCTTGCACTGTTGGAAAATCATCTCGATATTCAGGATTAGCTGCGCCCCCTCCAGTACTGTGTAGTTGTATCAACAATCACTGCATCTTATAACAGAACGTAAAATCATGTATGTCAGTAATTTCTTTACGTGTAATGTTTTATGTAAATATAGCCTTTGACTGCGAGTTTAACAACTAAGAGACTGTTCTGTTTGGTCATGCGGAAAGGAGGTGGATATTTGGAAGAGGTGGTTGGAGGTCTTTTGATCTGGAGGGTGGGTTGGAGGAGGTGGTGATACAGATGTGGTGAAAAACAATGTCTTATTTCATAGATTAGGAAATGAGACACATAAAGTAGTAAAGGAGCTTTGCTGTTTCGGGAACAAAATAACTGACGATGGTCGAAGTAGAGAGGCTATAAAATGTAGACTGGGTATGGCAAGGAAATCGTTTCTGAAGAAGAGAAATTTGTTAACATCCAGTATAGATTTAAGTGTCAGGAAGTCGTTTCTGAAAGTATTTGTATGGAGTGTAGCCATGTATGGAAGTGAAACATGGACGATAAATAGTTTAGACAAGAAGAGAATAGAAGATTTCGAAATGTGGTGCTATAGAAGAATGCTGAAGATTATCTAATCTTCACATTACTAATGATGAAGTATTGAATAGAATTGGGGAGAAGAGGAGTTTGTGGCACAACTTGACAAGAAGAAGGGATCGGTTGATAGGACATGTTCTGAGGCATCAAGGGATCACCAATTGAGTACTGGAGGTCAGCCTGGAGGGTAAAAATCGTATAGAGAGACCAAGAGATGAATACACTAAGCAGATTAAATAGTGATGTGCAATATTAATGTAACGCTTGCTCTCTAAAAATCAAAATACCACTTCGCCCTACAAACCAGTTAGTCTCATTCAAACACAAAGAAAACCGCGGGAACTTCGCAGTGGAATCACCTCTAGACTTCACGAAGACAACAACGCAGCCATCGATATGAGTTAAGTACCAGACTGTTCGTACTTGTTAACGACCTCGGACTATAAATTTGAATCTCCTGTAGTTCCTGAAGTCACCATGTGGACAAACGAGTAGGACAACTTATAGACTGTGGAAATTTTAGGAAGAGGTCTGTTAAACTTTGGGACTTGTCCGCGATATTACAGTTAAGTGCGATGAGGCTAACTGTGCTTTGTTTGCAGGACAGTATAAACTTTATAATTCGTAAAACATGAATAACATTGTACACGTTTCCTGGACCAGAAAAAGTAGTGTGAGAACCAACAAAGTGCTGGTTTATCGGATAGGTGGACCTGTGATCGACGTCGTGGTGTGAAAAGATAAGTACAATTTTTCTTTGTTTTAAACTCTTCGTCAAGACTGTGTCCAAACACGTGGTGTCATAATGACGCTATCAGAAGAAATTAAAAAGGAAGTGGGAGAAATGTTAGACTCGAATGTGTGTGGTGTAAGTGACGATCCAGATGACTCACAAACCGAAGGAAAACCGGATCAACAGGACTGGGTAAGGTTACTCTTTGCCAGAATGGGACAAATGCAGTCCGAATTAACAATGGTAATGAATTCAAATAGTGAATCCCTAGAATCGAAAATAAAAGCATCCAGTGAAGCGCTAGAAGCGAAATTAAACATAACTAGTGAATCGCTGGAAGCAAAAATTAAAAGCAACGGTGATGCACTGAAAGAAGAGATCTCAAATTTAAAAATTCAATTAGGAGAAAGTTTGAAGGGCGTGAACTCCAAAATTGAGGCTACAGGAAATAAGTTTGTGATCTTAGAAAATAAATTGGCCACAGTTAGGTCAAGTCAAGGGAAAGAAATTGAAAGGTTAACCTCAGCTCAAAGAACTGTGGGGGAGAGAGTAGACAAATCAAGTCTAGATACAGAATCAAAAGTTAATTCCTTAGATGCTGAATTAAATAAGATACAAGAGTCTGTAACATGTAATTTAAGTGTAATAGACAAGAGATTCACTGAAATGCAAGATAATTTTGTGTCTAGAAATTTATGTATGAATGTGTAATAGACAAGAGATTCACTGAAATGCAAGATAATTTTGTGTCTAGAAATTTATGTATGAGTGGTGGAAGTGTGTGGAGTAGTTCACCTGTAAAAAGTTTTCCTTGTGATAATTTACACCCTGTAGACTTTTTACAACACTGCTCTGACAATCTTGTTCCTGGTATGTCTGATAATCTAAAGATTACATTTGTCAAAAAATTTCGTGAGGGAGTAGCTTTGTCTTGGGCAAACCAACATTTTGATGAGTGGAAGACGTTTGATGATTTTAAGAAGAGTTTTTTAAATAAGTTTTGGTCTGAGACTGAACAGGGTAGTATAAAAAGTGAATTTTTAAATGGGCCTAGTTTCAGGGGCAGAAACCACTCAATGAAAGACTTTTGCAGGGATCAACTTAGGAAATTGGTGCATCTAGATAAACCCTTCGATGAAATGATGCAAATTGATGCCCTTAAAAGAAGGTTACCCAAAAGAATACAGTGGGAATTAGTGCATGGACCTGACGACTGTTTAGACCAGTTTCTAAAATATATAGACAAATTAGACAGGGCAATGGAGAGAAATGTGCAACAGTTTAGAAATGTAAACCATTACAGTGGAAGGTGGAATTCTGATTACGGTGGGGAGAACCCTAGAAGGGACGATAGAGATTTTCGGAATGAACACCAATATGATAGAACAAGAGAGTGCAATGGCAATGTGCGAAGGAGAAACTGGGAAAACAATGGTGTAACTAGGAACAATAGATGGGTAGGTAACAACAGAATGAATACAGATTGGAGGAGTGACAATAGAGGTAGTCATCCGGAAAACTCTGGACTGCCTCAATGAGGGTCCACAGCTTTGGTGTGGACAGACTGAAACACAATAGGACCACTAACTTTCACACAAAACCAAATAGCGTAAACAACTGTACCATTAACAAACAGGTTAAAAACCAGGAATATAAAGTGAATTATATAAGTTTTGATAAAAAAATTTGGAATTCTATGTGGCACAGTAGACCACCACAAAATAAACATAGGAGAGATCAAAGTTCTGATTCAATTCTGGATGAGGAGACGTTAAGTGATTTTTACAGCTGGGCAAAAAGGGGAGAGCAAACTAATAATGAATAGAGTAATAAATGTTTTAGTTCAGAATTGGGGGGGGCTGGGGGGGGGGGGGGGAGGGTTGTTCACACAAGAAGGTAATAGTGAGTCAGCTGATGATAAACCTAAGCAACAGGAAGAATCAACCATAGAAAGTGAGAAACAGCCTGGGCTGGGCTGCTGGACAGAGGAAGGAATGTACTTTATTTATTTTGGAACAATTTATTTAAGGGTGGATTTCACATAGTTCATTTATTATGGTGATGAAAACATACACCCTCACGTGCTTGGGATCACGCTACACAGCGTACAGATCTGCGAAATACTCGTAAATTACTGAAATAATGCATGTAAAATGCTCTGCAGACACTCACTAATTATAAACTGTCGAAATAATGCATAAAATTCATTTAGAGACGGATTTCACGTAGTTTATTTACTACACTCACCCTGGCATGCTTGCGGTCACAGTAAATAGTCTACATACCTGCCGACTACTCGTAAAGCACTGAAATAATGCAGTACACCGATGAGCAGATACGCAAACAACTCGTAAATTGTCAAAATAATGCATGTAAAAGGCTCTGCAAACACCCTTGCTAATCGTCAGTTGTGGAAATCATGCATTGCACAGCCTGCACACATGTTCACAAAGTAACGCAACAGATACAAAAAGAACTTGTAAATTGTCGAAAGATCATGCATGGGTAACACAGCGCAAACACGCGCACAATGCATAAACATCCAAAAATAAAGCAGTACGCAAACACATATTGCAAATAAAAAGTGGTTTCGAGCTATAGTCAACCACGACGTATCAGTGAAGTGCCATACGCGAGATGCCTCTGGGCCACGCGCTCATGTTTACTGTTGCTGGCGCAATACCTCTCTACCTTTCGATGCTGACATCACAGGTCGCGCTATAGAAATCTGTTCCACTGTTTCCCAGAATACCACAGGTTGAATTGTTCCTAGCGATCCTAATTGGACATGCGAGCTGCATCTAGCCGTACACTTGTTTACCTCCCAGGCATGGCTGATGCATCACCGGGAAATGTTATCGTAGCGACTCACCATCTAAAAGGTTCTCAATGTTATACTGACATCACATGGCTATGTAAATAAGAGCCAAGTCGACCTCTCAGACATTGTAAAGTGATACAGAAATAGTTAACAGTCGCTTTTGTAGAAACTTCCTTGATGTCTCAGCTTGTCTGCATGGAAATTCTTGTCCTAATAGAACCTGTCTACAGAAATAGCCCAGAATAACGCCGAATATATTCCTCAAATGGTTCAAATGGCTCTGAGCACTATGGGACTTAACTTCTTAGGTCATCAGTAACTTAGAACTACTTAAACCTAACTAGCCTAAGGACATCACACACATCCATACCCGTGGCAGGATTCGAACCTGCGATCTTAGCGGTCGCGCGATTTCCAGACTGTAGCGCCTATAATCGCTCAGCCACACCGGCCGGCATGCATTCCTCCTGATGGTCCTAACATGGCACCTCGTCCATCACATGTTACCCTTCCTGAAAATCGTTAAGTCCTGCTTTCAACAAACATTACCAAAACGCAAACGTTCTCACTGCTATGTACAGGCACCTATGTCCCAGCACAAAGGTCTTGTGAATGAATGGAGCATTATGATTGACTCTTACTGAATTTACCCGCCAAATTACTGCCGCCGCCAGTGTGGAAGCACTGTCCGCCTTTTTTTCTTCTTTCTGCAGACGAGACTTTCAACTATTTTGTACAGATCGCCAAATTGCACTCAGAGTTATACCCTGCAAAAGTGACCTACAGATCGTCAAATACGGAAAGAATCTTACTCAAATAAACTGCCCTACTACTGAGGACAGATGCTTGAATCTTTCAGCATGAAACTGATCTTCACGTATCATATCGCATATCAATGTAGCAAACACACAGCTCGAAGCCTGCGCCATACAAAATCGCCACATCTGCATCCTGAACATAGCTTCGACCGTCAGACACATATACCACAAAGACTGTTGTACAAAGACTGGGTCGGTTCCCCTTGGCACAAAGGCATTACTGTTTCTGGCCCCATTCTCCTGCCGGCCGCGGTGGTCTAGCGGTTCTGGCGCTGCAGTCCGGAACCGCGGGACTGCTACGGTCGCAGGTTCGAATCCTGCCTCGGGCATGGGTGTGTGTGATGTCCTTAGGTTAGTTAGGTTTAAGTAGTTCTAAGTTCTAGGGGACTTATGACCCAAGATGTTGAGTCCCATAGTGCTCAGAGCCATTTGAACCCATTCTCCTTGCTTGCTGCTGTGCTTTCTACAGCCATCTCCAGGCTCACAAGAATGTTGGGAACCATACACATATCTATCAGTGTAACTACAGTTAAATGTTTCGATTACTGCTGCAATCTGACACCGAGCAATGTACTGGAAATGTCTCCTCTTGATGGCCATTCCACCCCAACGATATGACACACAGTAGCGACCATCAGACACTCGTATATATACCACAAAGACTGTTCGACAAAGGCTGTATTGGTTCACCATAGCACAAAGGAGTCACTGTTTCTGGCCCCTACCTGCCTGCTTGCTACACAAATCTCCAGACTCTATGGTCAGAAGAGTACATCTGTTTTGACACGGTTTACCAGAATATTGTACCATTTACGAGATACTTTCCGATATCAAGCACATTGTAGTATCGCTTGCACAATCGGTGATGTAACAGATTCCAAATCATTCTTATAATTTACAAAGTCAACTAAGGTGTTCATCACGTCTAGAGAACCAGCAAAAGTATCTTCCACCCGTCTTTCACCTGCTAGATACATAAACTACACTCGATGTTCTCTTAAATAAATAAAGGTGCGAAATGTGTAGAAACAGTCAACTGGACAATTTACATGGGACAGAATAATAGTCAAGGGTAAACACACGTCGTTACTGAATCTTCTCGAATTTCCATGCGATCATGAAAGGTATCCAACACATACTAAATATTAGTCCGCTGTTCGGCAGTCTAGAGGATGCCATGGTTAAGTCAGCTACATTTCTGCATCCCAACAGGCCTCTCCATTCAGACAGCTCCTACTGTTAGCCGGAAACGTGAATCATTCCCTCCTCAGGCCACCGGCGCAGCCAGAATTATCCTCGGAAACTGGCCACATATGTATTTTAACACTGTACTTACAATTAAATATTACGATTGCTCTCTCTTATATTACATTCAACAATGAGTGAAGTATCGGAAATACACCGTGCTGACAACTGTGGCTCTGGAAATAGAAATATCTGTGATATTCTTATGACTTGACATCCTCTCACCTTTCCTACCACAGTATTCCGCGTCAGATCTATACCTTCCTTACGACTGGACGTAGTCAGTACCTTTGCACTTGTCTGAACACACACACATAGTTTATAAGCCTGATGCTCAAGGCGAACCTATTATGCAGTCCCTACTACTAAGTATAATATTCCTCCAATAAAAGATTGCTGGTGATATGAATAATACTGACCGAAAATCATAAGTTTTTCCTGCGAATGCTACCACTATGTCTTAGAAAGAGAGGCATAATCGTCTTACAAACCACTATATCTTAAAAAAATACAATCGCTACGACCATATATAACCCACAAGCAGTCTTGGTTCAACAGGTGCAGACATTTATCCATGTTATAAGTCGATATATGGCATTACCTATGGATCAAATGGTTTTTCCAGACAAATACGGCGACAGTGAATATAGGCGGCGATCGCCGGAGTGCATATTATAAGGCCAACAGTGCGGTTACATGTCGCCGAGGGTGCAACATTGTACTAACATTACCGGCTTAGGAACGTGGTGTGAAACCAGTATTTGCAACCCCTTCATTCCCACACTAGATATTTCCCCAGTATTTCTAATGTATTCTATCTCGATGCCATGTTAGAGGTTCTGCGTTATATCCACTGGGTAATAAGCAAAGGTTGATTGAGAAGGATCAGAAACAGTAGATGGTGTGCTGATTGAGGTTGTAAGAAACGTACACATGCTTTTGAGATCTCTACTGTTACGCTATCTGCTAGAAATGATGTCTATGATATGGAATCAGATCTTTCCCTTCAACCACATACCTGCCTTGGATACTATGGAGAAGTCCTTTAAAGATTACAGTCACTAGTAAATCATATTTCTGACACTCTCATATCTTGAAACAAGTCACCTTTCTCGAACGTATCTGCTACAGTAAAATTACAACGTTGTCTTAGATATTTCCTATGTATCTTGCAACTGCCACTCAGACTCCACACTACAATCCTTGCAGCTTTGCACATAGTATGATCATTCGAATTTAATTCATAACTGAGTAGGATAATTCTGGCTGCGCCAGACGCCTGTGGAGGGAATGATTCACGTTTCCGGCTAATAGTAGGAGCTGTCTGAATGGAGAGGCCTGTTGGGATCCAGAAATTTAGCTGACTTAACCATGTCATCCTCTAGACTGCCGAACAGCGGACTAATACTTAGTATGTGTTGGATACCTTTCATGATCGCATGGAAATACGAGAAGATTCAATAACGACGTGTGTTTATCCTTGACTATTATTCTGTCCCATGTAAATTGTCCAGTTGACTGTTTCTACACATTTCGCACCTTTATTTATTTAAGAGAACATCGAGTGTGGTTTATGCATCTAGCAGGTGAAAGACGGGTGGAAGATACTTTTGCTGGTTCTCTAGACATGATGAACACCTTAGTTGACTTTGTAAATTATAAGAATGATTTGGAATCTGTTACATCACCGACTGTACAAACAATACTACAAAGTGCTTGATATCGGAAAGTATCTCGTAAATGGTACAATATTCTGGTAAACCGTGTCAAAACAGATGTACTCTTCTGACCATAGAGTCTGGAGATTTGTGTAGCAAGCAGGCAGGTAGGGGCCAGTAACAATGACACCTTTGTGATGAGGTGAACCGGCACAGCCTTTGTCCAACAGTCTTTGCGGAATATGTAGGAATTTCTGATGGTCGCTACTGTGTGTCCTATTTTGGGGGAGGTATAGATTCAGCACATTGACAGCCGTAAGGAGGATGAAAGATTTTTTTTTTTTTACTTGGAAAATAAAGTGCGCTATAGGTAATGAGATTCGTTCCAGAACCATGGCCATCAAAAGGAGACATTTCCATTACATTGCTCGGTGTCAGACTGCGGTATAAATCCAAATATTTAATTGTAGTTACACTGATAAATATTTGTATGGATCCCAATATTCTTGTGAACCTGGAGATGGACAAAGAAAGCACAGCAGCAAGCAAGCAGTTCCTGGCCGAAAACAGTAATGCGTTTGTGCAGAGGGAACCGACCCAGCCTTTGTACAAGAGTCTTTGGGGTATATGTACGATTGTCTGATGGTCGTTGACATTATTCAGAATGCAGAAGTGGCAATTTTGTATGGCGCAGGATACGAATTGTGTGTTTACTACGTTGATATAGGATATGGTATGTGGAGATCGGTTTCACGCTGAAAGATTCAAGCTTCTGTCCTCAGTGACAGAGGAATGTGATTGAGTAAAAGTCTTTCCGAATTTAACGATCTGTAGGTCACTTTTGCAGGGTTTAACTCTCAGTGCAATATGGCGATCTGCACAAAATAGTTTTGCAGCTAAAAGTCTCATCTACAGAAAGAAAAAAAGGCGGACAGTGTTTCCACACCAGTGGCATCAGTAATTTGGTGGGTAAATTCAGTAAGAGGCAATCATAGTGCTCCATTCATTCACAAGACATCCTTTGTGCTAGGACATAAGTGCCTCTACATAGCAGTGAGGACGTTTGTGTTTTGGAGATGTTTGTTGAAAGCAGTACTTAACGATTTCTAGGAAGAGTGACATGTGTTGGACGGAGTGCATTCGGCGTTGTTATGTGCTATTTCTGTAGACAGTTTCTGTTACTACAAGAAACTCCATGCTGACAAGCTGAGACATCACGAAAGCTCTTACAAAAGCGACCGTTAACTATTTCTGTAACACTTTACAATGTTCGAGAGGTCGACTTGGCTCTTATTTACATAGTCATATGATGTCAGTATAACATTGAGAAACTTTTAGATGGTGAGTCGCTACGATAACATTTCGCGGCGATGCGTCAGCCACACCGGGGAGGTAAATGTGTGCACAGCTAGACGCAGCTCGCATGTCGAATTAGGATCGCTGGGAACAATTCAACCTGTGCTATTCTGGGAAACAGTGGAACAGATTTCTATAGCGCGACCTGTGATGTCAGTATCCAAAGGTAGAGAGGTATTGCGCCAGCAAAGGTAAACATGAGCACGTGGCCCAGGGGCGTCTCGCGAATGGCACTGGCATGAGCATACCATGCGGTGTGCGTGCCGTGGAGCTCTGTAGGGGGGGGGGGGGGGGGGAGGGGGGGGGGCAGTTCGCTAATAGTCGCGGTTGACTATAGCTCAAAAGTGGTTTTTACGTGCAGTGAGTGTTTGTGCACTGCATTGTTTTCGGCTGTTTAAGCGTTGCGAGCATGTTTGCACACCATTACACATGAATGATCTTTTGACAATTTTCGAGTTCCTTTTGTATCTGTTGCATTACTTTGTGAACAGGTGTGCAGGCTGTGCAGTTCATGATTTCCACAGTTGACGTTTAGCAAGCGTGTTTGCAGAGCCTTTTACACGTATTATTTTGACAATTTACAAATTGTTTTCTTGTCTGCACATCAGTGTACTGTATTATTTCGGTAATTTACGAGTAGGCTGCAGGTCTGTATGCTGTGTGGTGTGATCCCAACCATGTCAGGGTGAGTGTAATAAATGAACTACGTAAAATCCGCCCCTAAATAAGTTGTTCCAAAATAAATAAAGTACACTCCTCCATCTGTCCAGCAGCCCTGCACAAGCCTTTTCGCACCATTCCCCCCTCCCGCCCCTTGATCACTATCTTGGATTATGTCACTGACGGGACGACAGCACCCTCTGGTGGCAATACTGTGTACTAGGTCAGTTGGACTCTGGACATCATTGTGGACAGACTGGATGGAGCTACTGCCTCAAATTGTTTAAATAAGTAGTGCATGCAGAATAAATACTTACATCCATACTATCCAGCAGCCCAGTACATGCTGACTCCTTTTCCCAACAATTCCTAGGAAGAGCTGGCGGTCGGATGACATAAGTTAATGGAGGTGGCCCAAGAGACCTACTCTCCCACCATTTTCTTAGGTTAGTGGAGTTAGCTGTGGTGTGTTGCATTGTCCTGGTGGAATTTGAGCTTCCCGCTAATTTCTGGGGGAGGGGGCAGGGTAGGGAAGGGGGATGGTGGGAGGGGAGGGGTTAGGTTAGTGGAGGCAGCCCAATTGACCTATCTTCCCCCAAAATTTTAGCTTCCCCAATGACGTCATTGCAACATTACCATATCTATCGCCTCCATCTTGGATCCCCCATATTGAATACATTTGGCAACAATGGAAAGTGGTGCTGTCTTTGTCCTTTTACTGGTGTGAATATTACCGAACTATCACCTTCATAAGACGTGGTTGCAGAACGCTGACACAAATTCCTTACAGAAAAAAGTGGAAAGACTGGCAGAGACCGAAGATCAGTTTGGGCTCCAAAGAACTCATAAAACATTCCTCAAAAAAGGATAACTTATCAAATGAATATGGATTCTCTTTACGACTGCAGTTCCCGTAGGCCTACATTTTATAGAAGAAGCTGCCTGAGCGATGATTCGTATACGAAAGTGTTCCTCGAGACCTCAAAATACCACGAGATAACCTTTCCAGCTGAAAACACGCGAACTGTTACGTAGAACATCAATACTGATGACTTGACGATAGTCACTTTTAGGCTAAGAAAAGCTGTGCAACCTTTGGAAATCCCTTCGAAGAAACCCTGCATACCTGTACTGCCTATAAATAACAACAAAACGGATGATATGAAGCAATATTTGGTCTATATCCATTAAGACTAGACGCAGTTTTGGGATTCAATTACACCATCGCTGACAGCAACGACACCTCGTGATGAAGGTAACTGAGTATTGCAACCATACAAAACATCAAATATCATTCAGATGTATGTAACAAACAATGGTTGTTACAACACAACACGTTTATGTGTACAATTATATTTTAAACGAGTAACTTAACCCTGAAATTAATTTAAAAATTCAATAAACTGCAGAAAGGAAACATGTTCAACACTAACAAAGTAGTTCTCCTCTTTCCCTTATGTCATGCTTCATTTTGACTCGTATATAAACAGCAAGTATTCCTGCGTCAAGAAACCAGCAATTCCAGGAGAAAAATTGCATTAAACCTGTCTTATTCAGTTTTTGTCGCTACTGTAAAAGTAGCAGGAAATGTTGACATGTTAACTTTCTTGGTTGTCAGTCTACTGGCTGGTTTGATGCGACCTTCCACACGAATTACTCTCCTATGCCCACCTTTTCATCTCACAGTAGCACTTGCAACGCATGTCCATAATTATTTATTGGATGTATTCCTGTGTCTATCTTCCGGTACACTTTCTGCCGTCTACAGCTCCCACTTGTGTCAAGGAAGTTATTCCCTGATGTCTTGGCAAGTGTCCTATCATCCTATCCCGTCTTCCTGTTAGTGTTTTTAATTTGGTCTTTCTCGCACCGATTCTCTGCAGAAGCCCCTCATTCCTTACCTATCAATCCACCTCTACTGAAGAGTCAGAGAAACTGGTACAACAGTCCAATATCGTGTGGGGACCTCGGAAACAAGCAGAAATGCCCCAACACGACGTGGCGTGGACTCGACTACTGTCTGAAGTAGTGCTGGGGGAAATTGACACCTTGAATACTGCAAGGCTGTCCATAAATCCGTAAGAGTACTAGTGGGTGGAGATCTCTTCTGAAAAGCAAGTTGTAAGGCATCCCAAATATGGTCAATAATGTTCATGTCAGGGGAATTTGGTGGCAAGTGGGAGTGTTTAAACTCAGAGGAGTGTTCCTGGAGCCACTCTGTAGCAATTCTGGACGTGTGGGGTGTCGCACTGTCCTGGTGGAATTGCTCAAGTCCGTCGGAATGGACATGAATGGATGCAGGTGATCAGACAGGATGCTTATCTACGTGTCACCTGCCAGAGTCGTATCTAGACGTATCAGAGGTCCCACATCACTCCAACTGCACACGCCCCACACCATTATAGAGCCATCACCAGCTTGTACAGTGTCCTGCTGACATGCAGGGTCCATGGTTTCATGTCGTTCTTTCCATCCTCGTACACGTCCATCCGCTCGATACAATATGAAATGAGACTCGTCCGAACAGGCAACAAAATGTTTCCAGTAATCAACAGTCAAATGTCGGTGTTGACAGGCCCAGGTGAGGCATAAAGCTTTGTGTCGTGCGGTCATCAAGAGTACACGAGTGGGCCTTTGGCTCTGAAACTTCATATCGATGATTTTTCGTCGAATGGTTCGCACGCCGACACTTGTTGATGGTCCAGCATTGAAATCTGCAGCAGTTTGCAGAAGGGCTGCACTTCCATCACGTTGAACGATCCTCTTCAGTCGTCATTAGTCCCGTTTTTGCAGGATCTTTTTCTGGCCACAGTGATCTCAGAGATTTGATGTTTCACCGGATTCCTGATGTAAATATCGATACGCTCATGAAATGGTCATACGGGGAAACCCACATGAGCCGTGGTCGGCTCGCGTTGATGCTGTTTCTTCTTTGGTATTTTCTCACAATCGAGTTGCGTGTTATTGCTCCTTGAGTTACTAGCATAACAAGTTGCTGACTTGCTTCCGTCAGTGACAACAGCAGCGCTTATCGATACTAGTACTGCTGTACCATCTTTGGTGTGACCGCTGCATTTCCGTGTGGTGGTGTGTATGAGGCAGTCGGTAGGTTGCGACAGAGCACCGAGGAAGTCTCCCCAGTGCCAGGTCAGGCCAGGGCTGCTGGCGGAGTGCATGGCGGCGTGCATGTGTGCGTGTGCGATCGGATTTGTGAGGCACTAGCTGCAAGAGCCGCAAAGTTCGTCGCCCACCAAACCTGGATACTGTAGTTGACTAATCAGTTAACCTGTTATGAAACCTCAGCTGCTGTGACATCTCTTCGTTCATTGCTGGTTGTTGCTCCTGAGTCGTTCCCACAAGCAATAACCTATGGTGTGCTATGTTGCAGCCATCTCCCTGTTGGTGTTTAAATATTGAATTGATTGTAACTTATTAGTGAAGTGCACCAACGGTATCTTCTGGCTTACCTGCCCTGCTAGTTAGCGTATCTTTCCAGCGGTGTGTTTTCCTGTTGATGATATTTGGCACTGCGTGTAGTTAAATAGCCTTGGTGGTGTTCATATTTTTTTGAGTGGTTATAGTGCCTTGACTTTATTTAGACACCAATTGTCAAGACGTAGTGCTGCTGGTATCTTCGTTCTCGCTGATATTTTCGGTTGTCGTGCCGTTGGTCGGGTGGAAGGGAATTGATTAGGTTGTTGGTTGGTTCTTCAGCTGTCCCTAAGTCGTGTTGCCGTCCAATTATTTAGTATTAAGCTTGGCTGCCTGTCTCACCTACACTTATGTTATAGTTTCCTTCCCAGGCCGACCCTTGGAACACTTCTGAGCACCACTGTTCTGTTGTTTTCGATTGTGGTTTTCTTTTAGTCTCAGGTAATGTGTGAGGCCTTCAGCTGTGTATTAATTTAGTTCGTTTTAATGTTCAGTATGTGGCCTTCAGCCGAAATTCTATGTGAAATATTTTAAGATAAGGCCTTCAGCTGTCTCAAGTTAAAATTTGAGAAATAATTTGAAAAATTGAGAATTTTCCTTAATTTTGTTTTCCAGACCTTAAGCCTTGAGTTGTTCTATGTTCCATATACGGCCTTAAGCCTAACTTTATGTGAATTATTTTAAGATAAGGCCTTGAGCCATCTGAAATTAATATTTTAAAGGTTATTTGTTTAAAATTTTCTTACTGAAATTCTTGTTATCCAGGCCTTAAGCCCTCAGTTCTTCTATTTCATAACTAAGGCCTTCAGCCGTGTGTATTCCTTAAGGAAATTTTAATAACTTGTGTTCTGGCCTTCAGCGGTGTTGTTTCTGAATTCCTTAATGGACGTGTGGTAAGTGTTTTAGCAAAATAAAGTTCATATGTTTGTGCAACTAACAGCAACTAATTTGGGTCCCTTTACACAACCTGATACGCTCTGTCCTGCGAAGCCAGGTTTCAACTGGTAGCAGAGCGTGGTTGCGTTTGTGATATTGCCATTCCAGTTGCTGTTAGTTTGTATTTTATTTCTTTTAGTGTTGCACCATATTGTTTAGGTTGTTGATTTTTTCAGGTGCCTTATTTAAATGGCGGTCAGGCAGTGCTTGGGGATTGGCCTGTTGAGGAAGGACCACCATGTTTGAGATGGTGATAGGGCGCCAGCCTATTGAGGGCAG
The DNA here is from genome assembly GCF_023864345.2 of Schistocerca serialis cubense. NCBI lineage: Eukaryota > Metazoa > Arthropoda > Insecta > Orthoptera > Acrididae > Schistocerca > Schistocerca serialis. The sequence continues at coordinate 112,606,564 of NC_064641.1, read as the reverse complement.
TGTTCCTGACTTAGCGGCCCGCTTGCGTGCTACCGTTCTCCACCCAGTTGACGTCACGCCGGCGGTGAGACAGAAGCAGCCTTGGAATGTCTTTTTATGGCTGTTAGGTGCCTTGAGTACACCATTGGTGTTTTGGAAGGCACTCAACCTAGTGACAGTCAACTGGATAGGGTGCGGGCACAGTTAGTGCATTTAACCAATCGGATAGCGGATTTGGGCATCTTAGGTTTGGAAGATCATGATAAAAAATTAACCGTCGAGTTGGGGTCTTTGATAAATGCATTGCACTTTAAGCTTACATGTCTAGAATTGGATGGCAGGAGGTCTGAAGAGTGGGACTTGCTATATCAAAGGGGAACCGAGAGCCAGCCCAGGGGTTGTGTTGTTGTATCGTCTGAAGTTAGACGCAGTGTTTGCCAAATTACCTAATCCTCTGGAGTATTTCTTTTGAGATATTACTGAAGTACTATGGTTGTTGGTCCGTCTTGAACATGCTGCTGCCTTTCGTGTTCCGCACCAAGTAGTTTTGTCACTGTTGTACCCGCTAGCTAGAGGTGAGCTGCGGAACCTCCTGTCCTGAGCCTTGGCCGAAGGGTTCTCCCTATAGCATTTGAGGGAGCTTGTCATTAGCCGGAGATTAACCACCGGAGTTCGGTAACAGCTTGAGTGTCGTTACATTTGAGAGATGCAGCAGGATAACGAGCAGTTACATCAGTATATAGACAGAGTTCAGACGGCCCTTCTTGGCCTTGTTGGTCGATTTGCCAGAACGAGAATTGGTGTTTATTGTGCATAAGGGAATGCGAGCAGCGGATAAGTCGCACTTTGTTTTTCGTGATCGTCCTTCAACCTGGGAAGAGCTCCATGTCGCTGTTGTAGCGATATCTGCGTTTCCGCTTGCGGACAATGTATGTCGTGAAGTTAAGGGTCAGGCCACGCGCATTGTCAAGGGAACCCCAGCGTGGCTTCAGGTGCGGTAGCACGGCTCATTTGGTGCGCTCTTGCATTCAGTCTCGCGCATCCAGAGGCAATAAATGACGCCGGGATGGCCAGCGACCTCGGCACCGAGCCGTTGAATCTTAATGCACCCGTGTTGTCGCTCCCTCATCACCACGCTTGCCTTATATTTGTTCTCGAGTAGGTGGGGAACCGATCTGCGCTCTTTTGGATTCTGGTAGCTCCCTTTCACTATTGAGCTTTGAATGATTTCTTGAATTTGGTCATCTTGCGAAATTTCGGTCGGTCCCTTCTCCGGTGCAGAGATGTCGGGTGGCCAATGGTCAGGTGTTGCCTCTGCATGGTTGGGTCTGGGAGAGTATATCGGTTGGGGATTTTTCCTGGCCTTTATCATTAGACTAGGTTAAGAAGCTGCCAGTGGATTTAATTTTGCGTTGTGATTTCATCAATAAAACTGGATTGGTCTTGGATTACTCTGGGCACACCTTCTTCTTTAAGTTCGCTCCTGCGGAAAAGTTTGGTTTCTGTGAATGTGCTAAACGTACTGTGCATCAGGATTCTGGCATCCTGGCTGTTGAGGCTCTGCCTAAGGAGTTCGACCTCGCCCATCTCTCCCCACATCAGGCCTCCCAGTTACAGGATTTGCTGCAGAGGTTCCCGGAGCTTCTTTGTGATAGGTTTGGGGTTACTAACGTTCTTAATTACCATATCCATCTAGCTGATGATATTACTGTTAGGCAGTCCCCATATCGCCTCTCAACTCCTAAGGTGAAGATACTGAGAGCTAAAATATCGAAAATGCTTTAGCAAGGGGTTATTAGGCCTTCGACATCTGCCTATGCTTCACCCATATTCCTCGTCCCTAAGGATCAGGGGCGGGATTTCAAGCCTGTTGTTGACTACCGGCGTCTGAACTCTAAGGTTGTCCTCGAGTATGTTCCTCTACCTGATCTTCTTAACTCTTTTACTTCGTTTGCCGGTGCTAATTGATTTACTGTTCTTGATTTGAATCAAGCCTATTATTAGATTCTATTAACTGAATAATGTAAACATTTTATTGGATTTTGTACTGATTGGAATCTGTTTGAATTTAACAGGGTTCCCCTTGGTTTGGCTGCTGGTGCAGCCGTTCTTACTCGCTTTCTGGATAATATCCTTGGGTACTTGAAATTAGTGTGTGTATATAATTATTTGGACGACTTAGTCTTTTGTAGCCGTTCGTTTCAGGACCATTTGCAGCATATCCAGCAAGTTTTTTTGAGTTTGCAGGGAGCCGGGTTAACTGTAAAACCCAGTAAATTGACGTTAGCCAGGCAGCTGGTGTCCTTTTTAGGTTACCTAGTGTCAGGTCAGAGTATTCGCATCGACCAGGAGCGAACTACGGCATTACAAGCTCTGCCTCCGCCCACTATAAACGTGGAATAGCTAGGTTCGTAGGCATGGCCATCTATTTTAGGCGTTTTGTCCCTGATTTTGCTCAGTTGGTGGCCCCCTGAAACGAATTGCGCCGGAAAGGAGTGCGTTTTGAATGGGAACCTGCCCAAGAGACCGCGTTTGAGCACATTACGGCAGCTATAGCCAAACCTCCCGTTCTCGGAGTACCAGACATTAATAAAAAGTTTATTGTCCAAACCGACGTATCTAATGCCGGCGTTTCGGCTTTCCTCCTACAGGAGTTAGAGGGTCAGAGGCAGCCATTAGCGTACGCGTCTTGTCGGTTGACTGGTGTCGAACTTAAATATTCTGTCTACGAGTGCGAGGCGTTGTCCGTTTTGTTTGCGCTCGAGAAGTACCGCTTCAATCTTGAGCATCGGATATTTCAGCTAGAAACCGAGAATCAGGCATTGAACTGGGTGTTAGCCAGACCACTTAAAACTGGCCATATTACCAGGTGGACAGTATGAATTTCTGCATTTAAATTTGAAGTTAAACACGTGAAAGGCACTGAAAATGTCCTTGCGGATGTCCTTAGCTGTATGTTCACTGAACCTACGAGTGAGGACACCCCGGAGACAGAGAAAAGCAGTCTTAGTTGTAGCGTGTTAGGTGAGATACGCCCTTTATCTGATGTTGCTCAGCATCAGGATCAGGACCCTAGTTGGTCACCCGTTATGTAACGCCTCTTGGCTGGGGAACTATCGGATGAGTTTGTTATCAAGAAGGGCATTTTGTGTAAAAGGGTGGGACGTACTAAGCAACTCAAGATCTGTTTGTTTGCCAGTAGCTCTGGTGCGCCCTGTTTTCCGTTATTTTCATGACTCGTTGGTGGGTGGGCACTTAGGAACTTACAAAACCTTTCAAAAAATTAAGGAGCATTTGACTTGGCCCTCCATGGACCGTGACGTGAGAGAGATGGTTTCTCGATGTCGGATGTGTGATGTAGCCAAACCTAAGAATGCTCTTCAACAGTGTCTGCTGAGTTCTGAGCGCGAATCCTGTCCTATGCACAAGCTCTATATCGATTATGTAGGGCCCTTACCTCGTACTAAGAGAGGTCATCGGTACGTGTTGGTTATTATCGAAGAGTTTTCGAGATTTACCTGGCCCCTTCCGAGTCGTAACGTGACTGCTACCACTATTATTTCCAAATTTAATGTTTTCAGTGTTTTTGGACCCCCTAAAAAAATATTTAGTGATAATGCACCCGCTTTCCTTTAGACTCCCTTCAAGGCCTCCTGTTTTCAGAACGGTGTTAGGCATATCACTACTACGCGGAATTATCCACAGGGATCTTTTGCAGAGAGGGTCAATCGAAATCTTAGATCCCATTTGATTATTTACCATCAAAAGACGCCTAGTATGTTGGACTCTAGTCTGCCTTGGCTTAGTTTTGCTTTCAATACTGTCAATCATGAGGCCTTAAAAGCTACTCCCACCTCCTTGATCCTCGCCTATCCAGTTAATTCCCCTCTTTCGAACTTGTGGGGAATTGAAGATCTAATTGGCTCTGAGCACTATGCGACTTAACTTCTGAGGTCATCAGTCGCCTAGAACTTAGAACTAATTAAACCTAACTAACCTAAGGACATCACATACATCCATGCCCGAGGCAGGATTCGAACCTGCGACCGTAGCAGTCCCGCGGTTCCGGACTGAGCCCCTAGAACCGCTAGACCACTGCGGCCGGCTGAAGATCTAATTCCAGTGGAAGTTACCCCTGAGGTCGTCAAGGAAAACTGAAACCATGCCAGACATAATATACTCAGGGCCCATAATAAACAAGCTGAGCGTTATAATCGTAATCGGCGAGCCTTTAGGGGAAGGCCAGGAGATCAGGTCTATGTGCGTAATTTTCCCGGGAGGCAGATGCGTGTCGGAAATCTTAGTAAATTCACTAGCCGTTTTTTGGGACCTTGCACCATTGTACGTATTTTAGTTCTGCTGAATCTGCTGATTAAGGATAACCACACCAGTAAGCAGTACCGGGTACACTTTAGCAAAGTTAAATTTGGTTAGTCCTAATGTTAGTTACCCTCCCTCCCCCCCTCCTTGGGTTGGTGTTGGAGGGGGGGGGGGGGGGAGATTGAGCCGTGGCCGGCTCGCATTGATGTCGTTTCTTCTTTGGAATATTCTCACAATCGAGTAGCGTCTTATTGCTCCTTGAGTAACTACCGTAACAAGTTGCTGACGTGCCTCCGAAAGTGGCAGCAGCAGCAGCAGCAGCAGCCCTTATTGATACTAGTACTGCTGTACCATCTTTGGTGTGACCGCTACATTTCCGTGAGGTGGTGTGAATGAGGCAGTCAGTCGGTTATGACAGAGCAGCGAGGAAGTCTCCACAGTGCTGGGTCAGGCCGGGGCTGCTGGCGGTGTATATGCGCCATCGGATTTGCGATGCACTAGTTGCAAGAGCTGCAAAGGTCGAAGCCCACCAAACCTGGATACTGGAGTTGAGTAATCAGTTAATCTCTTATGAAACCTCAACTGCTGTGACATCTCTTCGTTCATTGCCGGTTGTTGCTTCCTGAGCAGTTTCCCAAGCAGCAACATATGGTGTGCTGGAGTCGGCAAAATTTTGCAGCTGTCTTCCTGTATGATGTTTAACTATTGAATTGATTGTAACTTATTAGTGAACTGCACCAGCGGTATCTTCTGCCTTGTGGCCGTTAATGTTCCGGTTACCTGCCCTTGACGTTAGCACAGTTTTCCAGCAGTGTGTTTTCCTTGTCATGTTGATGCTGTCCAGCAAGGGGTGTAGTTCGACAGCCTTTGTGTTCATATTTTTTTTTAAAGTGGTTATTGTGCCTTGACTGTATTTAGACACCAGTTCTCAAGGCATGGTGCCGCTGGTACCTTCGTCCTCGCTGATATTTTCGGTTGTCGTGCCGTTGGTCGGGTGGTAGGGAATTGATTAGGTTGTTGGTTGTTTCTTCAGCTGTCCCTAGGTCGTGTGGGCATCCAATTATTTAGTATTACACTTGGCTGCCTGTCCCACCTAAACTTATGTTAGTTTCCTCCCCGGGCCGACCCCTGGAACACTTCCGAGCACCACTATTCTGTTAGTTTTCGAGTGTGGTTTTCTTCTAGTTTCAATTATTGAGTGAGGCCTTCAGCCGTTTACTAATTTAGTTCGTTTTAATGTTCAGTATGTGGCCTTCAGCCGAACTTTATGTGAAATATTTTAAGATAAGGCCTTCAGACGTCTTAAATTAAAATTTTAAAGGTTATTTGTTTAAAATTTTTAAAATTTTCTTACTGAAATTCTTGTTATCTAAGCCTTAAGCCCTCAGTTCTTCTGTTTTGTAACTAAGGCCTTTAGCCGTGTGTATTCCTTAAGGCAATTTTAATAACTTGTATTCTGGCCTTCAGCGGTATTGTTTCTGAATTCTTTTAAGGACATGTGTTATTAAGTGTTTTAGCAAAATAAAGTTTGTATGTTTGTGCAACTAACAGCAACTGATTTGGGCCCCTTTTCACAACTTGATCCGCTCTGTCCTGCGAAGCTAGATTTCACAACACTTCATCGCTACCTCAGAGATGCTTTGCCCCACCGCTCTTGCGCCAACTATAACACCAAGTTCAAAGTCACTTCAATCTTTATAACCTGGCATTGTAGGAGTAGTAACCGAACTAACAACTGCGCCGGACATTTGTCTTATATAGGTGAGGTGGAGCGCGGTGCCGTATTCTGCCGGTTTACATATAATTTGAATACGCATGCCTATACAACTTTCTTTGGCGCTTCAGTGTAAATCTCAAAATTCTTCCGCAGCGCCACATGTCAAGTTCTTCGATTCTCTTCTTTTCTGGTGTTTCCACAGTCCATGTTTCACTACCACACAATGCTGTGCCCCAAACGTACATTCTCAGAAATTTCTTCCTCAAATTAAGACTTGCATTTGATCCTAGTAGACTTCTCTTGGTGAAGAATGCCCTTTTGGCCAGTGCTAGTCTGCTTTTCGATGTCCTCCCTGTTCCGCCTGTCATTGGTTATTTTGCTACCTAGGTAGCAGAATTCCTTAACTTCATCTCCTTCGTGACCTTCCATCCTGATGTTAAGTTTCTCACTGTTCTCATTTCTGCTACTTCTCATTACTTTCGCCTTTCTTCGATTTACTCTGTCTATACTCGTTAGACTGTTCATTCCAGTCAGCATATCCTGTAGTTCTTCTTCAGTTCCACTCAGGATAGCAATGTCTTCAGCGATTATTATCATTGATATCCTTTCACCTTGAGTTTTAATCCCACTCTTGAACCTTTCTTTTATTTCTGCCATTGCTTCTTTGCTGTATAAATTGAACAGTGTGTGCGAGAGACTACATCCCTGTCTTATACCTTTTGTAATCCGAGCACTTCGTATTTGGTCGTCCACTCTTATTGTTCCCTCTTGGTTTTCATACATATACAGTATTGTTTCCTTATATCTGACCCCTATTTTACTCAGAATTTCGGACATCTTGCACCATTTGACCTTCTCGAATGCTTTTTCCAGATCGACAAAGTCAATAAACGTATCTTCATTTCCCTTGTCTTGCTTCCATTATCAACCGCAACGTCAGAATTGCCTCTCTGGTGACTTTACCTTTCCCAAAACCAAACTGATCGTCATCTAACACATCTTCAGTTTTCTTTTCTACTCTTCTGTATATTACGCTTGTCAGCAGCTTGAATGGGTGAGCTGTTATGCTTACTGTGCGATAATTCCCTCACCGGTAGCTTCTACAGAAGAGATGTACGTTGAGCTGAATGTAATTTTGCTGGATTAATAATTATCTATTTCACCTTAATTAGCGGAGTTCATTATTTCACGAGAACAACCATCCCGTCTCCATGTCATTTACTTAATTTATATTGTATTTTTAAGTGTGTTTCAATGGAAAAGAACAGGGGTTAGCTACGGATTGTTCAGAGGCGGACGACAGAGCACTATCAGTGTTCTCTCGTTAACTGCTTTATAACAGTCAGAACAGCCCTCCTCCCCTTGGGATATTTTATCCGATCGTTCTCGTACAGAAAGTAACATTTTATTGTGAGGTTTGTGTGGGTCTCATCTGTTACCACTTCTGTATAATGAAGCCCGCCTGCCTGCTCCCTGTCCTCATGAAACCCCAATTACAAAAGAAAATTCTGATGAAGGATGGCAATACAGTAATGTTGCGGTCAAAGCAAGACGAATTTCAATGAGGTGCCTATATGGTGCCATCTAAAGAGACTGTCCATCGTCAATGTTGGCTGCTTCTATGTCACGACTGTTGAGTTATGTAAAATCACGTATCTTGTTAACCACTAACTAATGTCGCCCCTTTGAGAAAACCCCTGACTGAATGTGCCATTGGCAGACTGGAGGTAATACCACAAAGGTCATTGCATATAACTTAGATAGAAGGTAAGTTTCTACACGTTCTCGAAACCAGCTTATGAACTTTCTAATGGTAATTGTGATCATAAAATTCACTTAAATATTCATTTCTGTCGGCTATTTCTTCCGTTACACAAAGTAAGCAGTGACACTCTTGAATATGCTCCTCTCTGTTAATATGGTTGTTGTTGTTGTTGTTGTTGTTGTTGGCCGGCCGAAGTGGCCGCGCGGTTCTGGCGCTGCAGTCTGGAACCGCGAGACCGCTACGGTCGCAGGTTCGAATCCTGCCTCGGGCATGGATGTGTGTGATGTCCTTAGGTTAGTTAGGTTTAACTAGTTCTAAGTTCTAGGGGACTAATGACCTCAGCAGTTGAGTCCCATAGTGCTCAGAGCCATTTGAACCATTTGTTGTTGTTGTTGTTGTTGTTGTTGTTGTTGTGATTTTCAGTCCAAGGATTGGTTTGGTGCAGCTCTCCATGATATTCTATCCTGGGCCAGCCATTTCATGTCCGAGTCACTACTGCAACCTACATCCATCTGAATCTGCTTAGTGTATTCACCTCTTGGTCTCCATCTACGATTTTTACCCCTCACGCTTCCCTCCAGTACTAAACTGGTGAGCCCTTGATGCCTCAGAATTTGCCCTACCAACCGATCCCTTCCTTTGGTCAGATTGTAGCACAAATTTCTCTTCTCCCAAATTATATTCAGTACCACCTCACTAGTTACGTGATCTACCCATCTAATCTTCAGCATTCTTCTGTAGCACCACATTTCAAAAAGTTTTTATTCTATTCTTGTCTAAACTATTTATTGTCCATGTTTCACTTCCATACATAGCTACACTCCTTACAAATATTTTCAGAAAGGACTTCCTTACGCTTAAATCGATACTCGATGTTAAGAAATTTATCTCCTTCAAAAGCGCTTTTCTTGCCATTGCCAGTCTACATTTTATATCCTTCCTACGTCGAGCATCGTCAGTTATTTTGTTTCCCAAATAACAAAACTCATTTACTACTTAAAGTGTCTCGTTACCTAATCTAATTTCCTCAGCATCACCTGATCTAATTCGACAACATTCCATTACCCTCGTTTTGGTTTTTCATCTTATATCCTTCTTTTGCTGTCCATTCCGTTCAACTGCTCTTCCGAGTCCTTTTCTGTCTCTGACAAAATTGCAACGTCATCGGCAAACCTCAAAGTTTCTTTTCCCCTAATTTCTACTACAAAATTGTTTTTTGTTTCCTTAGTGCTTGCTCAACACACGGATTAACATCATGGATAGGCTACAGCCCTGAATCACTCCCTTCTCGAACACTGCTTCCGTTATAACAGCCATCTGGTTTCTGTACAAATTCTAAATAGGCTTCCGCTCCCTGTATTTTACCACTTCCACTTTTAGAATTTGAAAAAGAGTATTCGAGTCAACGTTGTCAAGAGATTTCTCTAAGTCTACAAATGCTATAAACGAAGGTTTGCATTTCCTTAATCTATCTTCTATGAGAAGTCGTAGGGTCACTGACGCCTCGCATGCTCCTACATTTCTCCGGAATCCAAACTGATCTTCCCCGAGATCGGTTTCTACGAGTTTCTCCATTCTTCCATCTGTATGGTCATATGGTGTTATAAAATCATTTCTAATATAAAAACTTATATTTTAAAAGCCCATTTATTAAGGGGATTTTTGTGAACACACACTTTCATAAGAGACAACTGGGTAGAACGCTGACAATCTTCGTTCCGCTTACGCGTGATGAACGCATTCGGCTCCTTGTACTCGTTGCACACGAGAGCGAACATCAGCCACGCCAACTGACACGTGGCGACATCCCAGCGACAATGCTGCAGCACGACTACACTGGAAGAAAACAAGTGTGGACGTAGGAGAATACGGATTGTGTTTTTGTGGAACGTAACAGGAGGCATCGCGCCCCCTCCACTCGTTAATTCACTGCTGGTGAAAGGTGGGTTCGTCACATTGTCGTAGATTTAAGAGAGGATGAAAGCAGTGTTTCGCAGCAAAACATTCGGGAATCTTTCACCCACTTAAAACAATGTCGGTGTCTTCTTAATCTTACCATAATACAGGGTGTATCAAAAAGAATCATTCGATTTAAAAAATCGTAACTATTATATTATATGAGGTACGTGCGTGAACAACGTACTGTTGGAAAGAGCAAACTCTCGAGTTTTAGATGGGTCCCAGTAGGTAGCAGGAGTGTGCGCACACTTCAGTAATGGTAAATGCGGTGTCGGGACAGCAGAAAACGTTTAGTGTTCTGCGTTTTGCGCAGTGCGAGTCAGTAATAACTGTTCAGCTTGACTTTCGTACTAGTTATGGTGTGGATCCTCCTACAGAAAAGAGCATTAGACGATGACGTGAACAATTCCGAGAAACGGGTTGTGTAGACGCAAATCGCTGGGGAGCCCCCGAGTGTTCAAAATGTGTGTGAATGCCTAAGGGACCAAACTGCTTAGGTCATCGGTCTCTAGACTTACACTCTACTTAAAGTAACTTAAACTTATACTAAGAACAACACACACATCCATGGTCCACGAGTGTCTGACACAGACGTTGAACACACAGCTTCGCAAGGAGTCCACAGAAATCCGTACGCCATGTATCTCGACAGCTCAACACGCCCCACGATGACCATCTGGCGTCGGTAGCGTCGACGTTTAACATGATATCGTACAAACTACTGCAGGCTGCTCGTGAAGGTGACAAACAACAACGTGTGGAGTTCTGTAACTTCGTTTTTGGCAAGACGAAGGATGGCAATCTTCTTCCACGTTTAGTGTTTAATGACGAGCCAACATTCCATTGGAATGGAAAAGTGAACCGTCATAATGTGAGAATATGGGGTACGAATGAACCACAGGAAGTTGCACAACATGAGGGACTCTAGATATCCGCTGCGGTCGCAGGTTCGAATCCTGCCTTGGTCATGGATGTGTGTCATGTCCTTAGGTTAGTTAGGTTTAAGTAGTTCTAAGTTCTAGGGGACATGACCTGAGAAGATAAGTCCCATAGTGCTCAGAGCCATTTGAACCATTTGAATTTGAACTCTCACACTCACACTCGCACATACACACGTATACACATTACATACATTCTGCCCTCTCCCAGCAGTCACGTCACACCAGTTCTGACGAAACATTCAAAATTACCGCCACAACAAACATAAGACCAACTATGAGCAAGTCAACAGTAACACCTTTCACTGGATATGGAGTCAGAAGCGTCTGCTCAGATCACATTTCGTCACATTTTGTGAAAGTGCATGGGAGGTGAACTAGTGAGAAAAACGTTTTGTGGAGAACTGTATCGAAACAGTGCAGTGAACAGCAGTTGATCGAAACACCAACCAGAAACAGAACGGAAAATGTAAGTACTGAAACACACATAACCTCTACCCACGAAACAGTTCTTCACAAATACGCAATAATTTTCTTCATGGCTAGTCTGCAGACGACATGCCGTCAAAAAACGCCGGTGTTTAATAAGCAGTTCATTTTGCAATGAGCGTCTAAACGAAACAAAGCAATTTGCATGTACTGTAATTCTTAGGCCTAAAACAGTGGAATTACTATAAATTTGATATTTTACTTACAGAAATAAAATTTGACCCACAGAAGATGATACAAGGTGTCGAAACATGCCTGGGTAAATATTAAAAAATCAACTAACCGTGTTTCCATAAGGTGGATTTTCAAAACAGAATTTTAATTGTGTATGAAACTTCCTGGCAGATAAAAACTGTGTGCCGGACCGAGACTCGAACTCGGGACCTTTGCCTTTCGCGGGCAAGTGCACACTCCGCTCCGTGAAAATCTCATTCTTTTTAATTGTGTATGTTTATTAGTTTCAGAAATATAGACGGGCCAAATCGGATTCCGCCATGTGGGTAGGGCCTCCCGTCGGGTAGACTACTCGCCTGGTGCAAGTCTTTCGAGTCGACGCCACTTCGGCGACTTGCGTGTCGATGGGGATGAAACGATGATAAGGACAACACAACACCCAGTCCCTTAGCGGAGAAAATCTCCGACCCAGCCGGGAATCGAACCCGGGCCGTTAAGCATGACATTCTATGCCGCTGATCACTCACCTACCAGGGGCGGACGCCAAATCGGATGATTCTTTTTGATACACCATGTAATCTTTCGGAGGTGAGTCCCATATGCCAGAGTATTTCTCCACCCTTTTACTAAAAAGTTCAGAGTGCGGACCAGCTTCATCCGTGGCAGGCCAACACCGACTCAAAGGAAGGCCTCGGCGTTTGTTCGTGGCGTCACGTCAGCTAGGCACGGCGAACGCCAGGTCTGTTGCAGGCAGAAACGCCTGGGCGTGCTTATCACTATAAATCTCTTATTTTTGGACAAAATGTTTGGTATTGTTTTGGATTCTGCAGTTTTATTTAGATGAAAGATTTTCTTACTGTCGTAAAGCTACAAATGAAGATCATAGTCCTGTATTACTGAATCCTGTCGAAACAAACGTAGATCAATATAAGATGCTTTGCCCCATTGCAAGCTTCGGAAGTTTTACATTTAAGTAACTATATGTACTTGATCCATTTTGCTATCGGAACTTACCCCAACCCCCTTACAATGAACTCGTTTCTTTTATTTATTTATTTATTTTCGTTTGACATCGTCACTGCAAATGTGAACCAATTTACATGTGTAAATGTCCAACTGTTGCCAGTCATTAGATTAGTCGTTTTCAACGAAAGGAATTCTAAACAGGAAACAAAATAGCTACATACATCGAGCTGTGGACGGCGCACGGGGCCCGGCTGAGTGTGTCTGAACCACCCTCAGCCACGACTAGCAGTCCTGCCTCACACAGCCTCTTTCCCGCCAGCGTCTCTCCTCCTACCTTCCGCACTTGACACAATTTCTCCCTGGTACCTTAGCGTTCCTGGAATAACATAGCTTACCAGGCGTAGAAGTATGAAACCGGAATTTTCCCACAGATAGTGCTAGCCGTCAGTGGAAGAAACGTGAGAGCGCGTCTGCGGTGCCATCTGCTTCCTGTGACGGCTGACGACGAATGCCAACACACAGTAACCCGAGTCCCATTCTTCGCTATCTGTTTCTAACCCGTAAACATGTCGTGTTTTGTGCCTACGAACTACGATTTGCGGACAGCGTTGGTTTTCTGTCATCATTCGAAGAAAACTGCTGCAGATTCGCATCGAATGCTTGTCGAAGCTTTCGGTGAACGTGCTCTTCGGAAAGACAGTGTTTCGAGTCATCAGCATCATCATCATTATCATTTAAGACTGATTATGCCTTTCAGCGTTCAGTCTGGAGCATAGTCCCCCTTATAAAATTCCTCCATGATCCCCTATTCAGTAGTGCTAGCATTGGTGCCTCTTCTGATGTTAAGCCTATTACTTCAAAATCATTCTTAACCGAATCCAGGTACCTTCTCCTTGGTCTACCCCGACTCCTCCTACCCTCTACCGCTGAACCCATGTGTCTCTTGGGTAACCTTGCTTCTCCCATGCGTGTAACATGACCCCACCATCTAAACCTGTTCGCCCTGACTGCTACATCTATAGAGTTCATTCCCAGTTTTTCTTTGATTCCCTCATTGTGGACACCCTCCTGCCATTGTTCCCATCTACTAGTATCTGTAATCGTCCTAGATACTTTCATATCCGTGACCTCAACCTTATTGATAAGGTAACCTGAATCCACCCAGCTTTCGCTCCCAAACAACAAAGTTGTCGAAAGATTGAACGGTGCACAGATAGTCTTGGTATTGACTTCCTTCTTGTAGAAGAGAGTAGATCGTAGCTGAGCGCTCACTGCATTAGCTTTGCTACACCTCGCTTCCAGTTCTTTCACTACGTTGCCATCATGCGAGAATGTGCATCCTAAGTACTTGAAACCCTCTACCTGTTCTAACTTTGTTCCTCCTATTTGGCACTCAATCCATTTATATTTCTTTCCCACTGACATTACTTTCGTTTTGGAGATGCTAATCTTCATACCATAGTCCTTACATTTATAATCTAGCTCTGAAATATTACTTTGCAAACTTTCAATCGAATCTGCCATCACAAATAAGTCATCCGCATATGCGAGACTGTTTATTTTGTGTTCACAATCTTAATCTCACCCAGCCAGTCTATTGTTTTCAACGTATGATGCATTCCTCTATGATTCCCTATTCAGTGCTATTGCAGTGTTTCGAGTGCTAAAAAAATTCAAAAGTGGTAATTTTGACGTGAGAAACGACGAGCGCGGGAAATCACCGAAAAAGTTCGAAGACAACCAATTGCAAGCCTTATTGAATGAAGATGATACTCAAACTCAACAAGAACTCGCGCAACAATTGAATGTGAGGCAGAAAGCCGTTTCTCTTCGGTTGAAAGCTACGGGAAAGGTACAGATAGTGCAATGTTGGGTTTCACATGAACTGAATAACAGACAGCAAGCAAATTGAAAGACCGCTTATGAAATGGTGCTCGCTAGATACAAAAGAAGGTCGTTTCTCCATAGAACAGTGACAGGTGATGAAAAATGGGTATATTTTGAGAATCCTAAGCGTCGTACATCATGGGTGAATTCACACAAAACATCGACATCTACGGTAAGACCAAATCGCTTCGGAAAGAAGACAATGCTGTGTTTGGTGGGATCATAAGGGTGTTGTATATTATCAGCTGATAAAACCTGGTGAACCCGTTAACACTGATCGCTACCAACAGCAAATAATCGATTTAAATAGAGCATTACGTGTAAAACAACCGGAATATGGAAAAAGGCAACACAGTCATATTGTTTCTTGATAATGCACCATCACACACAGCAAAACGGGTCAGGGAAACGATCGAGACGTTCAGTTGGGAAGTACTAGGGCATGCGACTTATTGTCCAGACATGGTTCCGACCGATTACCATCTATATGCATCACGGGACACGCTCTTGCTGAAGAACGCTTCAATTCGTATGAAAATATACGAATAATGGCTCGCTGACTGGTTCGTTTCAAAAGATCTGTGTTTTTTTTATTTTATTTTTTTTGTCGTGGCAATCATAGCCTACTGGAGAGGTGAGAGAAATATATAAATAGCGATGGAGATTATTTTGAATAAGATATTGTTTATCAGTTTCAACTAACAGACATGTAATTATTGCAACCAAATTCCAGTTTCATACTTCTACACCTAGTAGCCTACAGTGTAGGTGATTGTTTTGACAATGAATCTGTTGAGCCTGCGCTGTTTTCAAACTGCTGCCAGATTAAAACCGTGCAACTGACCGGAACTCGAATCTGACAAGCTTCCGGTTAATCACACAGTTTCGGTCTGCCAGAAATTTTCATCACTTTCGTTGCGTTCACCAGATGTTCTTAGCGTCAAGCAAATGGTTGTTGGAGGAAGAGGGCCCCCTGCTGTGCTGTGATGAGGTGCTGTGCTTGCACGCAGTACGTACACAGCCTCTTCACAGAGCCAAATAGGGCTACGCAACAGCTGTGACAAAAAACGACCGCAACACAGATTAGCAAGAATTTACAATAATTTGCTAATAGCAACTTTACACTTGTTAACTGCAGTATGAAGATAGAATGTGACGACAATTTGCATCAATGTTCACCTTAACTGATTTGTCTTTAAACACAGTTGTAGTATTAATCCCAGTGAACGATAATTAACATCACTTGTGTAGAATGCCCAGTTTCGCTCTTGTTCGTAGCGACTATTGTTTGATGATTTCCTTGAGGTACTACGCTGAGACTACCTCGACACTGTCTGTCTGAAACAGTGCGTCTTTCATCTACGTTTGGCTGCTGGATGTGCGCTTGGCAACTATTTGCGTGACGTCAAGCGGAATCGTGACACAGTTCTTGACGCGAGCTTCCTCGCTGGAACCTCTCCTAACCGTGTTGCGCCTGAGTGGTAGACAGCCTGGTGCTCTTTAATGTAGGCTGCGTCCCGTATATTCTGGAGCACGCAGCAACTTCATATTATTTACGTGCTGCTAAGTTTTTCGAGTCTCACCCCAATATCAGACGTCCATTAAGCATACCTGTTATCGGATTATATTGCACATAGCCGGATTTCCACTGTGCTAGCGATGTGACATTCTGTGGGTTCTTGCTGATGCTTTACTCCCAGTGCTCATTCCGTAACGAATGGAGTATCAAGAAAAGCTCTCTAGTGTGAGCTTAACGTCAGCAAAATTTTGTCCAGTTTCCACGAGTTGTCGTGTCCTGCTTTCTCACTTCTTCTCACTCAGTCGTATTTCCTGCGTGCTTGTGTTCAAATCCCGTGTTGTCAGCCTCTCTGAGACTATCTGGATGTAGTGTTTATTAATAATCATAGCTGCGCATTTCGGTAATTGCACAAAAAGAAGTTTCGACATAAGTAAATAAATTAGATAGCAACACACAACATAAACTCACTACTTAAGACCGGAAATCTCAACAATTTCACAGATGAATTAAACAAAAAATTTAATAGCGGGGCTCCAACAAATGAGGAGCACGAAAGATGGCCCGTTCTAATCACAATGATACAGAATCTACAATGGTAAAGGAAGACAGAGGGTTACGAAGCAATGTAAACCAGGACAGAGGGCTATGAAGCAATGTCCCCAATTTGGAAAACGGAACAAGAATGGTCAAATACTTGTAGAACTCTGCAGAGAAGACAACCTTATATCTAAATCAATATACTTCAGGAGGTAGCTAAGCAAACTTAAAACACGGAAACACCCAGACTGGAGGACCATGTCTGTACAGACAAAAATTTTCATTAGGAAATTTACGATGCTAAAATATTCACAGGAGTACACACAGGCTCAGATCGCTGTTTGGTTAAAAGTAAAATCAAATTCACTCCATTAAACAAAAAGTGTTGAAAAACTAATAAAACAAGTACGAGGTATGACCTACAAAAGCTAATTAAAAAGACAAAAGAACTGGTACCAAGTCTGAAGAAACAAGCCGAGAATTTAGCTCCCTTGAACCCACGAAGAAAACATGCATGATGCACACCAGAATGTGACAAATTCCAGGAGGAAACACACCAGGCATGGTTAAAGTTTCGAACACACAAAACAGAAGAAAATGCCATCAACCTCAAAAATGAAATGAAAGGGAGAGGGTTCAATAGAGACGTAATAAACGCTATAGAAGATAATTACCACAACACAACTACGACAATATGAACCCCCTACGCTAATACAGAAAGATGAAGATGAAGATGAAAGAATGGCACAAGGCAACAAAGAAAATGTTGAAGTCATGGCAAAAGTATTTAATAAACTTTTGAACTTTGAAGTACCAAAGAACTCTTATAAATCGACGTAAATACCCCAATAATTCCCCCCCCCCCCCAACTTTACAAGGAACAGAAAGAGCCCTCAAAGGACAAAAGAAACTTATAAGGCATGTGGAGAAGATCAAGTTTTTGTTGAAATGTGAAAATATTCAACTGATAACAGCCAAGACCTCTTTGCACGTGGCTCTAACAAAAATTTGAATAATAGAACAATTCCCTGAATATTGGACCGCAGCCATTATACACCCACTGCACAAAAAGGAAATCTCTCTCCTAGACTGCACATACATTTTATCCAAGATCCTATTCGGAAGAATCAAGAAACAACTAGAACGGGAGTTTCAGACCACGGAAAACGGTGCAGATCAGATCATCAGTTTAAAACTGATTATGGTTACTACAGGGAACGGAAAAAACCTCTGGAAATAACAGTTGTAGTTTTTATGACGGCATATGTCTCCATAGACACTGTGTATTAAAAATGTTGAGGAATATCCATCCAAAACTCATTAAATTAGTGAGACTTACTCCAAGCAACTCCAAATAGAAAGTGAAGTTTAGAGGAGAAATTTCTGAACCATTCTTTATAAAAACAGGCTTAAGACAAGGTGACTGTCTACCACAATTACTATTCAACTGTGCACTGGAATACATAATAAGAGAATGGTACAATGATAGCCCAAAGAACATAAGAATTGGTAGTGCGAAAACTGCTGGGGATCTGCTGCTGACGTTACTCTCTTAGCCAAAAATGTCCATGAAACCAGACAAGAAGTTAAATCACTACAAGAAATAGCATAGAAAACTGGCCTTAGAACATCATTCGAAAAAACAAAGATTGTGGTAACTGACCCACCCACCACTTGCAAAACAAAATTACAATAGCAATTACAATTGCAGAGTAAGAAACCGAAATAGTCTATAAATTTAAGTATTTGTATGAAATCGTAAAATACAAGCTAAATGAGAAACCCTCATGGTAAAATAGAATTAAAAAAGTGAATAAAGCAAATTACATTACCAAAAATACATACAACTAAAAAAGCTTATTCATAGATCCAAAGCTGAAACGTTGTAAACGAATTACACAACCAGAAATAACTTACGCAGCTGAAACGATCTTCAAAATAATTTACACGGCTTAACTGGCACAAAATTCTAAAGATAGAAAGAATAATTAGGACATGCATAAATAAACTATATCAAGTAAATGGGCATTGGAGAAAAAGCTTCAAATGAAACAGCATAGGGGAAAATAGAAACAGTAATGAGCACGTTCAGGGAGAAAACGTATCTCATTCTTTGGAGTGAAGCGCCTAGAACCGCTCGGCCACGACGACCGGCGATCAGAGACGAAGAAAGAAAGAAAATATCTGAAAGAATGAAGTATTGGGCATACAGAAGAGCAAAACACCCTTCACGTAATAAAAAAATTATAATAATCCTTGTATTGAAGAGCATTATGTTATTGAATAAAGAGAATTTCTATAATCCCTTGTATAACTGACCAGAGTATATAAACAACTTAGGAGACACTCTGAGCAGTCATATTAAATTGTTTGCAGCTGATGCTGTCATTTACCATCATCTAATGTCATCAGAAGATCAAAACGATTTCCAAAATGATTGAGACAAGATATCTGTGTGGTGTAAAAAGTAGCAATTGACTCTAAATCACGAAAAGCAAAAATAATGCATTGGATTTCTGTCGCATGAAAAATTATATAAATCTAAAGACTGCAAACACAACTAAATTCTTAGGGATAACAATTACGGATAATTTAAATTGAAACCACCACATAGGTAATGTTGTGCGGCAAGTAAACCTAATACTGCAATTTACTGGAGGAACACTTAGAAGATGCAACAGGTCTACTAAAGAGATTGCCTACACTACGCGTGTCAGCCATTCTTGTGCCTGTGGGATCTGCTTCAGATAGGATTGATGGACATCGAAAAAGTTGAAAGGACAGCTCGTTTTGCATTATCACGAAACGGGGGATTGAGCGCCACGCATATGATACGAAATTTGGTGTGCCACTCACTAAAACAAAGGAGTTTTTAGTTGCAGCAGGATCTTCTCATGAAATTTCAAAACTTTGTTCTCAGAGTTGAAAATATTTTGTTAATGCCCACCTACATAGGGAGAAATGATCATCATCATAAAATAGGAATAATGAAAACTCGAACGAAAATATTTAAGTTTTCGTTTTTCGCGCGCCATGTTAGAGAGTGGAACGGTAAAGAAATAGCTTGAAGTTGGTTCGACGAACCCTCCGGCAGGCACGTAATTGCGAGTTGCAGAGTAATCATGTAGATGTGCATGAAGAAACTATTAAAAGAATTAAATGGAAGTCACATCATAGTTTAGAATGACAACAAGAAAACGTACGTGACTATGACCTGTAACGGAAAGACTTTCGACAAAATCGATATATACGTTTGTAAACGGAATGTGAAAATAGGTTTTCGTACAAATAACATGCTAAAATTCACGCTAGGCAACAAAATCTGTAATACCAGGAATAAGTTCGGGATTCAGGTGAGTATAGGATCAATCGCAGTGACAACAGTATATAATACAAACGGCAAACCGTGAGGAACTATGAAATTAGATTGAGCGAGCATAGATACTCTGAAAACAAAACAGCGTTTGCGGCGAGTGTGGTGACTTTATTGCACTCTGTCACGAAGACTGATGAAAACTTGGACATTCTACACTGAGCTCAAAAGAGCCGATTCCTTAAAAACTTGGTGGAACTCGAAATTTGCTAACACAAAAAACTACACTATTGGCCATTAAAATTGCTACACCAAGAAGAAATGCAGATGATAAACGGATATTCACAGGACAAATATATTATCCTAAAACTGACATGTGATTACATTTTAGCGCAATTTGGGTGCATAGATCCTGAGAAATCAGTACATAGAACAACCACCTCTGGCCTTGATACGCCTGGGCATTGAGTCAAATAGAGCTTGTATGGCGTGTAAGGGTACAGTTGCCCATGCAGCTTCAACACGATACCACAGTTCATCAAGAGTAGTGACTGGCGTATTGTGACGAGCCAGTTGCTCGGCCACCATGGACCAGACGTTTTCAATTGGTGAGAGATCTGGAGAATGTGCTGGCCTGGGCAGCAGTCGAACATTTTCTGTATCCAGAAAGACCCGTACAGGACCTGCAACATGCGGTCGTGCATTATCCTGCTGAAATGTAGGGTTTCGCAGGGATCGAATGAAGGGTAGTGTCACGGGTCGTAACACATCTGAAATGTAACGTTCACTGTTCAAAGTGCCGTGAATGCGAACAAGAGGTGACCGAGACGGGTAACCAATGGCAACCCATAGCACACGCCGGCTGATACGTCAGTATGGCGATGACGAATACACGCTTCCAATGTGCGTTCACCGCGATGTCGCCAAACACGGATGCGACCATCATGATGCTGTAAACAGAACCTGGATTCACTCGAAAAAATGACGTTTTGCCATTCGTGCACCCAGGTTCGTCGTTGAGTACACCAACGCAGGCGCTCCTGTCTGTGATGCAGCGTCAAGGGTAACCGCAGCCATGGTCTCCGAGCTGATAGTCCATACTGCTGCAAAGATCGTCGAACTGTTCGTGCAGATGGTTGTTGTCTTGCAAACGTCCCCATCTGTTGACTCAGGGATCGAGCCGTGGCTGCACGATCCGTTACAGCCATGCGGATAAGATGCCTGTCATCTCGACTGCTAGTGATACGAGGCCGTTGGGATCCAGCACGGCGTTCCGTATTACCCTCCTGAAACCACCTATTCCATATTCTGCTAACAGTCATTGGATCTCGACCAACGCGAGCAGCAATGTCGCGATACGATGAACCGCAATCGCGATAAGCTACAATCAGACCTTTATCAAAGTCGGAAACGTGATGGTACGCATTTTTCCTCCTTACACGAGGCATCACAACAACGTTTCACCAGGCAGCGCCGGTCAACTGCTGTTTGTGTATGATAAATCGGTTGGAAACTTTCTTCATGTCAGCACGTTGTAGGAGTCGCTACCGCTGCCAACCTTGTGTGAATGCTCCGAAAAGCTAATCATTTGTATATCACAGCATCTTCTTCCTGTCTGTTAAATTTCGCGTCTGTAGCACGTCATCTTCGTGGTGTAGCAATGAACCACTCTGGTCAGTTATACAAGGGATTATAGAAATTCTTTTTATTCAATAACATAATGCTCTTCAATACAAGGATTATTATAATTTATTATTACGTGAAGGGTGTTTTGCTCTTCTGTATGCCCAATACTTCTTCATTCTTTCAGATATTTTCATTCTTTCTTCGTCTCTGATCTGTCTTTCTGAGAGGAAATCATTGATCCAGTCACACAACTGAGACGATACTCCATAAGCACGCAATTTGAATTAGAAGTCGCTTGTGAGGAACGGTGTCAAAAGCCTTCTGGAGATCTAAAAATATGGACTCAATTTGACATCCCGTGTTGATAACACTCATTATTTTTTGAGAATAAAGAGCTAGCTGTGTTTAACAAGAATGATATCTTCTGAATCCGTGTCGGTTATTTGTCAATAAAGCACCTTCTTCAAGGTAATTCTAATGTTCGGTCACAGTATATGTCTCAGATTGCTGCTGCAAATCGATGTTAGTGACATGGCTCTGCAATTCAGCGGATTACTCCTGTTTCAGTTTCTCGGCATTGGTGTGACATGTGCAGCTGTCCACCATTTAGTAAGGATCTTTCGACGAGAGAGCCGTTTATGCACGGTGGTCCATTGCTAGTGACCGGGCCAAATATCTCACGAAATAAGCATGAAACGAAAATACTAGAAAGAACGAAACTCTTCTAGCTTGAAGGGGGAAACCATATGGCGCTATAGTTGGCCCGCTAGATGGCGCTGCTATAGGTTAAACGGATATCAATTGCGTTTTTTAAAATAGGAACCCCCATTTTTATTACATATTCGTGTAGTACGTAAAGAAATATGAATGTTTTAGTTGGTCCACTTTTTTTGCTTTGATAGATGGCGCTGTAATAGTCACAGACGTATAAGTACGTGGTATCACGTAACATCCCGCCAGTGCGGACGTTATTTGCTTCGTGATACATTACCCGTGGTAAAATGGACCGTATACCAATTGCGGAAAAGGTCGATATCGCGTTGATGTATGGCTATTGTGATCAAAATGGTCAACGGGCGTGTGCTATGTATGCTGCTCGCTATCCTTGACGACATCATCCAAGTGTTCGGACCGTTCGCCGGATAGTTACGTTATTTAAGGAAACAGGAAGTGTTCAGCCACATGTGAAACGTCAACCACGACCTGCAACAAATGATGATGCCCAAGTAGGTGTTTTAGCTGCTGTCGCGGCTAATCCGCACATCAGTAGCAAACAAATTGCGCGAGAATCGGGAACCTGAAAAACGTCGGTGTTGTGAATGCTACATCAACATCGATTGCACCCGTACCATATTTCTATGCACCAGGAATTGCATGGCGACGACTTTGAACGTCGTGTACACTTCTGCCACTGGGCACAAGAGAAATTACGGGGCGATGACAGATCTTTTTCACATGATCTATTTAGCGACGAAGCGTCATTCACCAACAGCCGTAACGTAAATCGGCATAATATGCACTATTGGGAAACGGAAAATCCACGATGGTTGCGAAAAGTGGAACATCATCAACCTTGGCGGGTAAATGTACGGCGCGACATAATGGGAGGAAGCCGGCCAGTGTGGCCACGCGGTTAAAGGCGCTTCAGTCTGGAACCGCGCGACCGCTACGGTCGGAGGTTCGAATCCTGCCTCGGGCATGGATGTGTGTGATGTCCTTAGATTAGTTAGGTTTAAGTAGTTCCAAGTTCTAAGGGACTGATGACCTCAGATGTTAAGTCCCATAGTGCTCAGAGCCATTTGAACCATTTTTTTAATGGGCGGAAGGATAATTGGCCCCCATTTTATGGATGGCAATCTAAATGGTGCAATGTATGCTGATTTCCTAAGTAATGTTCTATCGATGTTACTACAGGGTGTTTCACTGCATGACAGAATGGCGATGAACTTCCAACATGATGGATGTCCGGCACATAGCTCGCGTGCGGTTGAAGCGGTATTGAATAGCATATTTCATGAGAGGTGGATTCGTCGTCGAAGTACTATACCATAGCCCGAACGTTCACCGGATCTGACGTCCCCGGGTTTCTTTCTGTGGGGAAAGTTGAAGAATATTTGCCATCGTAATCCACCGACAACGCCTGACAACTTGCGTCAGCGCATTGTCAATGCACGTGCGAACATTACGGAAGGCGAACTACTCGCTGTTGAGAGGAATGCCGTTACACGTATTGCCAAATGCATTGAGGTTGACTGACATCATTTTGACCATTTATTGCATTAATGTGGTATTTACAAGTAATCACGCTGTTACAGCATGCGTTCTCAGAAATGATAAGTTCACAAAGGTACATGTATCACATTGGAACAACCGAAATAAAAAGTTCAAACGTACCTCTTTCTGTATTTTAATTTAAAAAACCTACCTCTTACCAACTGTTCGTCTAAAATTGTGAGCCATATGTTTATGACTATTACAGCGCCATCTGTTACAAAACCAAAAAAAGTGCTCCAACTAAAACTTTCATATTTCTTTACTTACTACACGACTATGTAATAAAAATGAGGGTTCCTATTTAAAAAACGTGGTTGATATCCGTTTGACCTATGGCAGCACCATCTAGCAGGCCAACTATAGCGCCATCTGGTTTCCCCCTTCAAGTTAGATCAGTTTCGTTCTTTGTAGTTTTTTCGTTTGACGCTTATTTCGTGAGATATTTGGTCCGGTCACGATCAATGGACCACCCTGTATACTTGCTACGTATGGAACTTTTTATCACTGTACTCTGAAAGGAACCTGACTGATGTACCGTCTGGCCTGGAAGCCTTGGTTTGGGATTTAAGCTGCTTCGCCACACCGAAGATATCTACTTATAAGTTATTCTGTCGGAATGTGTTCTTAATTCGAATTTTGGAATATTTCTTTCGTCTTATTTGGTCAAGGATTATCGGACAACGGTGGTTAGTAACTCTGCATTGTGGCACTGTCGTTCCCAACATCACCAATGCCATCGCGCAGTCAACGTGTTGACTGCGTCTTGCCGCTGGTGTACTTTACATACGACCAGAATATCTTTGCGTTTTCTGCCAGAATTCTAGACAGAGAAGCAATGGAAAACTTCGAGCATTGAAGTTCGCGCTAAATTTCGAGATTCTGTAATACTTCGCCAATCTTGGGAGCTTTGCGTACTCTTAAATTTGGCATGTTTTTTACATTGCTTCTGCAACAGTGCTCTGATCTGTTTTGTGAATTCTGCAGGATCAGTACCATCTCTTATGAATTTATTTGGTAAATATATGTCAACTGCCCTCGGCGATATTTTCTGAATTTAAACAGCATCTATCCTTTGCTTACATAGTCAGATTGGAAGGAATGGAAACTGTCTCCTAGGAAGGGGTCAAGCGATTTTTTATCTGCTTTTTTAAATACATATATTTTTTTGTTTATTCTTCATTATCTTATCATAAATTTGCATCGCGTCCCTACCTCTGTCTCCGTTCACCACTGCCACTTGCTTTAAAATGCTCAGCTCTCTTTTAACTTCATGTAGGCGGAGTGGCAACCTTGATAATCTGTATACCAATGCATTAAAATACACCAACTTGTATCATCGAGAGTGGTATGAGCTCTCATTAATAACACCTGTACATGTATGCTTCCTGAATGTGCTAAATTCATTCATACGTGTTTGTTTCAGGCAGGACTCACCTCATTTGAAAGCCAGACTCTCTTGCACGTAAAGAACATAATGTTTTTTTTCTGAGTTTTGTAATTCAGGAAATGTTTACATTCAGCAACATTATTGGCCAATTATTTAAATTTTCCGCATCCTTAGCTGGGTAGTCAGAACGTCCGACTGCCATGCAGTGGGCCCGGGTTCGATTCCCGGCCGGGTCGGAGATTTCTTCCACTCGCGACTGGCTGTAGTGTTGCCCTCATCATCATTTCATTATCATCGACAAGCGAGTTGAACAATGTGGTGTCAGCTGACAGGACTTGCAACTTGGCGGCCGAACGTTACCAGGTGGGGACTCCCAGCCATCAGTGATCATTTCACCTATTCAAAGTTTCGAATGCAACGTTTCCATAATGCAGTGATACAATCTTATCGCCCTAATTTTTATTTACTTTTATAGTAACTAATGAAATATTGTAAATATATCGTTTGGGTTCTTAAAAAAAATCTTGGCTGGGTCTCTATAGAAAAGTCCACAACTACAAATTAGCTCATTGAAATAGGAGTATTATTGATGCCACGAAAATAAAGACAGATTACAATTTAACTAAGTAATTGGCAGGTACGTATAACAATTACCCGTTATTCCTGTTTTCTGTGTTATTGTTGAAATAAAATTAGTGTGCATTTTGATATTTTATAAAAAAAAAATTTCTGCCAGTCCTTAAATAGGCACAGTAGACAGTACCGCAGTCAGCTTCTGTTACAAATGTTCTATGAAGCCAGACACTGTTAAATTGTCGCCGGCCGGAGTGGCGGAGCGGTTCTAGGCGCTACAGTGCAACCGCGCGACCGCTACGGTCGCAGGTTCGAATCCTGCCTTGGGCATGGATGTGTGTGATGTCCTTAGGTTAGTTAGGTTAAAGCAGTTCTAAGTTCTAGGGGACTGATGACTTCAGAATTTAAGTCGCATAGTGCTCAGAGCCATTTGAACCATTTCTGTTAAATTGTCATCATTGCAATTCTTACTTTGAACGCTTTAAACGCTTACAAATAGTTTCGATAAGTTTATGGAAAGTTTCTGTTTGGAATGTTCATCTACAGCACTGATAAAACTGAAGTAAATAACAGATATCGAATGGTTCAAATGGCTCTGAGCACTATGGGACTTAACATCTGAGGTCATCAGTCGCCTAGAACTTAGAACTACTTAAACCAAACTAACCTAAGCCACAGCCATGCCCGAGGCAGGATTCGAACCTGCGAGTATGATACAAGTTGAAATGTTTGTGGGACAAAAGTTTCATGGGACAACTGCGGTCATAAGATGATGCTGGTGTTTCGTTGCTAGGTGGGGTCGCTTCGGAGATATCAAGGTTAACTTCGTTTTTTTAAATGGGATATTATAGTTTGGTACTTATTTTCTGATAGCGGCTATCGAGACGAATCCAATGATGTGTAACAGTAAGGTCTTTGAAGGTCAACAATGGCCACAAACGTGGCGCGAACGTCCATTTACAGAAGGTGTTCGAAATGATGACCATTGGTATCAATGCAGTGCTGCAGTCTTCTTATCATGGATTGAGTAGTATTCCTAATCACATAGGCACTTATCGAAGCACATGCTCTTACAATTCTCTCTCGCATTTCTTCAGGTGTAGTTGGAACGTCTTTATCAACAATGTCTTTTACAAATCCCCACAAGAAAAAATCCAGAGCCGTCAAGTCTGGCGGACGAGCTGGCCACGACACATCTCCTCCCCGTCCAATCCAACGATTTGGGAATTGCCTCAACAACTCATTTCTAGCCATCAGCGAAAAATGTGCCGGACATCCATCGTTTTGATACCATATTCTGTTTCTTGTTCCTAGAGGTATTTCTTCCAATAACAGGCCTAATGTTTCTTGTAGGAATGTGGTGTACTTCCTACCATTAAGATTTCCTCGGATGAAATAGGGGCCTATAATTCTGTCCTCCAGAATCCCACGCCATACATTCACTGACCACGGGTTTTGGTGCGCAACTTGAAGCAGCCAACATGGATTATCAGTTGCCCAATAATGCATGTTATGCAAATTAACATTTCCATGGTTCGTGAATGTAGCCTCGTCATTAAATAAAATCATATTACTAAATGTGTCATCCCTCTGAATCTGAAGTTGAGCCCATCGTCGCAATTCAGTGCGACGCATACAATCCGTACCAGTTGGCTCTGTGCACAGATACAGCAGATAATGCTTTTAAAAAAATGGCTCTGAGCACTATAGGACTTAACATCTGAGGTCATCAGTCCCCTAGAACTTAGAACTACTTAAACCTAACTAACCTAAGGACATCACACACATCCATGCCCTAGGCAGAATTCGAACCTGCCACCGTAGCAGTCGCGCGGTTCCGGACTGAAGCGCCTAGAACCGCTCGGCCACCGTGGCCGCCTCCGTACTAGTTAATTCTTGGTGAAGACTAATATGGTAAGGATGATATTTATGGCGATGCACAACACGAACAACACTACTGTGGCTCATGCCAGAGTACCTTGCTATTTGATGTGAACTAACATAAAGATCTCGAACCAGAGTGGAGTGCCGGTCGATGTGGCCGAGCGCTTCTAGACGCTTCAGTCTGGAACCGAGCGACCGCTACGGTCGCAGGTTCGAATCCTGCCTCGGGCATGGATGTGTGTGATGTCCTTAGGTTGGTTAGGTTTAAGTAGTTCTCAGTTCTAGGGGACTGATGACCTCAGACGTTAAGTCCCATAGTACTCAGAGCCATTTGAACCATTTTGAACCAGAGTGGAGTGGCGCTATGAGTTGATCTATGTAAAAGAAAATTCCTGGTGATACGACCACTGGCCAGACAGTCAATTATGTGGCACTAATTTGTGCTACACATACTGTTTTTGTAGTTTCCAAGATGTTTTATTCATATCTGGAGATTGTTACAACGGTACAAAGAAAAGCCATCACACCACTGTGGGGCCGTTATACCTCCACACCAAACAAAGAACAGCCTCTACCTCTGCCACTTCCAAATATCTCCCTCTAAAAGAGAACTTCCTCTTATTTTTACTAAACCGACTGGCACGATGATTACTTTGAAATCGCTCGAAAAACTGGGGTAACTCAAGAAACCTTGCAGCGTTTATATACACATTTTTTGCAATAACGTCATTCATTTTTCTTTTTAACACAGTAAATTAACGAAAATATAGAAAATATAGTGTCGCTAGGTAGCAGGTCAATTTAGACTTGAAATAGACTTATTCACAGTGAATTCACGAAATATACATGTACAATATTTCACAGTTACAATATTTCACACGACCTATGGGTTATACTTCTCAGTTTGGAATTATAATAACAAGACTCGAAATACACTTTTTATTTGAAGAGGGTGGCAATGCGATAGCTATTAGGTTTCACACTCCATACGTACCATTCATGTTAATACATATCTTTCATTTCGATCCATTTGTTATCGACTTCAAATTAGAAAGGATGTTTTGCCGCACTCTTTACTACAGCACGGATACGAGAGAATGTAGAGGCGATGACGGAAAGGACATTCGTAAATACACTGAAATGTCAAAGAAACTGGCATAGACATGCATATTCAAATACAGAAACAGGCAGAACACAACGATGCGGTCGGCAGTGCCTATATAAGAAGTCTACGGCACTCGTTAGATCGGTTAACACTGCTACAATGGCAGGTTATCAAAATTTAAGTTAGTTTGAACGTGGTGTTACAGTCGGCGCACGATTGATGGGACACAGCGTCTCCGAGGTAGCGATAAAGTGGGGATTTTTCCGTACGACCATTTCACGAATGTAACTTGAACATCAGGAAGCCGGTAAAACATCAAATCTCCGGCATCGCTGAGGGCGGAAACAGGTCCTGCAAGAATGACGACTGAAGAGAATCGTTCAACCTGACAGAAGTGCAACCCTTCCGCAAATTGTTCCAGATTTCAATGCTGGACCATCAACAAGTGTCAGCTTGCAAATCTTTCAAGGAAACATCATGGACATGGGCTTTCGGAGCCGAAGGCCCATTCGTGTACCCTTGATGACTGCACGACACAAAGCGTTATGCCTCGCTTGGGCCCGTCAACACCGACACTGGACTGTTGTGACTGGAAACATGTTGCCTGGTCGGACGAGTCTCGTTTCAAATTGTATCGAGCGGATGGATGTGTACTGGTATGGAGACAACCTCATGCATCCATCCGTGATGCCTGCATGTCAACAGGAGACTGTTCGGGCTGGTGGTGGTTCTGTAATGGTGAGTGGTGTGTGCAGTTGTAGTGATATAGGACCCCTGATAGATGTAGATTCCTGTCTGATCACCTGCATCCATTCGTGTCCGTTGTGCATTCCGATGGACTTGGACAGTACCAGCAGGACAATGCAATACCCCATACGTCTAGAATTGCTACAGAGTGGCTCCATCTGAGTTTAAACACTTCCGCTGGTCACCAAACTCCCCAGACACGCTGTTCAGAAGAGATCTCTTACGGATTTATGGACAGCCCTTCAGGATCCATGGTGTCAATTCCCTCCAGCAGTACTTCAGTAATTAGTCGAGTCCATGCCACGTCGTGTTGTGTGCTCGTGATGTTAGGCAAGTGTAGCAGTTTCTTTGGCTGATCAGTGTATATGTAAAGGAATTAAGTATCGTCTAGACATTCCACAGGCAATAAACGGGGCGCATATGCAAGTGCATCCACAAAAAGCTTCACGAGTTAAAGTACCATTTCCAACAAAATGGTAAACTGTATCTACCGTAGTTCCTTACAAGGGAACCTCCCCATCGCACCCCCTTCAGATTTAGTTATAAGTTGACACAGTGGATAGGCCTTGAAAAGCTGAACACAGATCAATCGAGAAAACAGGAAGAAGTAGTGTGGAACTATGAAAAAAATAAGCCAAATATACTCCTGGAAATGGAAAAAAGAACACATTGACACCGGTGTGTCAGACCCACCATACTTGCTCCGGACACTGCGAGAGGGCTGTACAAGCAATGATCACACGCACGGCACAGCGGACACACCAGGAACCGCGGTGTTGGCCGTCGAATGGCGCTAGCTGCGCAGCATTTGTGCACCGCCGCCGTCAGTGTCAGCCAGTTTGCTGTGGCATACGGAGCTCCATCGCAGTCTTTAACACTGGTAGCATGCCGCGACAGCGTGGACGTGAACCGTATGTGCAGTTGACGGACTTTGAGCGAGGGCGTATAGTGGGCATGCGGGAGGCCGGGTGGACGTACCGCCGAATTGCTCAACACGTGGGGCGTGAGGTCTCCACAGTACATCGATGTTGTCGCCAGTGGTCGGCGGAAGGTGCACGTGCCCGTCGACCTGGGACCGGACCGCAGCGACGCACGGATTCACGCCAAGACCGTAGGATCCTACGCAGTGCTGTAGGGGACCGTACCGCCACTTCCCAGCAAATTAGGGACACTGTTGCTCCTGGGGTATCGGCGAGGACCATTCGCAACCGTCTCCATGAAGCTGGGCTACGGTCCCGCACACCGTTAGGCCGTCTTCCGCTCACGCCCCAACATCGTGCAGCCCGCCTCCAGTGGTGTCGCGACAGGCGTGAATGGAGGGACGAATGGAGACGTGTCGTGTTCAGCGATGAGAGTCGCTTCTGCCTTGGTGCCAATGATGGTCGTATGCGTGTTTGGCGCCGTGCAGGTGAGCGCCACAATCAGGACTGCATACGACCGAGGCACACAGGGCCAACACCCGGCATCATGGTGTGGGGAGCGATCTCCTACACTGGTCGTACACCACTGGTGATCGTCGAGGGGACACTGAATAGTGCACGGTACATCCAAACCGTCATCGAACCCATCGTTCTACCATTCCTAGACCGGAAAGGGAACTTGCTGTTCCAACAGGACAATGCACGTCCGCATGTATCCCGTGCCACCCAACGTGCTCTAGAAGGTGTAAGTCAACTACCCTGGCCAGCAAGATCTCCGGATCTGTCCCCCATTGAGCATGTTTGGGACTGGATGAAGCGTCGTCTCACGCGGTCTGCACGTCCAGCACGAACGCTGGTCCAACTGAGGCGCCAGGTGGAAATGGGATGGCAAGCCGTTCCACAGGACTACATCCAGCATCTCTACGATCGTCTCCATGGGAGAATAGCAGCCTGCATTGCTGCAAAAGGTGGATATACACTGTACTAGTGCCGACATTGTGCATGCTCTGTTGCCTGTGTCTATGTGCCTGTGGTTCTGTCAGTGTGATCATGTGATGTATCTGACCCCAGGAATGTGTCAATAAAGTTTCCCCTTCCTGGGACAATGAATTCACGGTGTTCTTATTTCAATTTCCAGGAGTGTATATAAACTGAGTAGTCCATGCGCAAGATAAGCAACATCAAGGATTATGCGACCTCAGGAGCGCCGTGGTCCCGTGGTTAGCGTGAACAGCTGCGGAATGCGAACCCCATGGTTCAGTCTTCCCTCGAGTAAAAAGTTCAATTTTTTATTTTCAGACAATTATCAAAGTTCAGGCACTCACACATAATCAACTTCGCTCTCCAAAATTCCAGGACATGTTCAGATTTGCTTGGATATATGCTGTATTTGACGGTCTACACACGGAAAAATTTGAAAACGTTAAAAACATATGTTTTGACAGAGCGCAGGGAAAACTGTGCGACTGTGAAACTGTTGCATTCATTTGTTGCAGTTTATGTGATAAACATGTTTTCATCACTTTGGGAGTGATTATCACATCCACAAGGAAACCTAAATTGGGCACGATAGAAGAGTGTTTTTACCCATTCGCCAAGTGTACAAAGTTAGGTGGGTCGACAACATATTCCTGTCATGTGACGCACATGCCGTCACCAGTGTCGTATAGAATATATCAGATGTGTTTTCATGTGGAGGAATCGGTTGACCTATGTCCTTGCGGTCAAATGTTTTCGGTTCCCATTGGAGAGGCACGTCCTTTCGTCTACTAATCGCACGGTTTTGCGGTGCGGTCGCAAAACAGACACTAAACTTATTACAGTGAACAGAGACGTCAATGAACGAACGGCAGATCATAACTTTGCGAAAATAAAGAAAGTAAACTTTTCACTCGAGGGAAGACTTAAACCAAGGACCTCTCGTTCCGCAACTGCTCACGCTAACCACGAGACCACGGCGCTCCTGAGCTCACACTCTCCTTGACGTTGCCTATCTTGCGCATGGACTACTCAGTTTGTATATTTTGCTTATTTTTTCGTAGTTCCACACAACTTCTTCCTGTTTTCTCGATTGATCTGTGTTCAGTTTTTCAAGGCCTATCCACTGTGCCAACTTATAACTAAATCTGAGGGGGGTGCAATGGGGAGGTTCCCTTGTTAGAAATAAATTTTTAACATCGTCGAAAGACTTTCTACTCATCTTGCACAGTACTCACTTGCAAATGACTACAAATTCGAAAGAATGCAGCAGAGGAAAATTAAAAAAAAAAAAATAGGGGGTCCGGGGATATTTTAATCCAACTAAAGACGGCTAGTATTGCACATCGGTGTCATGTCGTAATATGTGCCGGACAACGAACAACGGCCCAAGCTCTAGCACGGGGTTTCAGTACCGGCTCCGGCCGGTCTTGCAGAGGCAGCTGGTAGTGTGCAACAGTAAGCAAGAGGACGCACGCCAAGACACACCGCGTGCACGCCCACGCGGTAGTGCATGAGCGCGTGGCGACCCGCTAGGGGCGTGTCCGCACGCACACAGAGGCGCGTGTCCAGACTGTCAGTTGTCTCGGACCAGCACTTGGCACGCGGCGCACCTCCCCATGCTAGTTACCCCGCCTAGCCTACTTAGTGGCTGCGGCTACTGCAGGTCCCACCGGGCTATTAGGCGAGCTCCCCTCTCGTCGGTATACGTTTTGGAATCCTCTTGAGGCGTAGCGCCGTATACCGATCCTGCCTTGGAGGCGGTTAAGTGAGAGATGTGTCTCAGAGCTGGATAGCGACAGATGGTGACGCGAGACTGAACGCGCACGTAGTTTATGTATCAGCCGATAGAGGACAATACTGGCCATGGGATTGATTTAGTTTCGATTGTGCCCAGTAGAGTGCACTAAAGTAATAGAATGTTTTTCATAAACTGTTCTAGCATTTTCATAAAGTGTTATTATGTCTTTTTGTGTAGGTAAAATGTTATAAATGTGTTTTAACAGTATGAATGCGTGAGTGTGGTTTAAGGTTAATATGAAGATAATAGTTTAACGAGTTATGTAGTGGGATTTAATGTGGGAACATTTCGAAGAAGTATGGATGTGGACAAAGGGGATTTTTATAGAATAGATTTGTAAAGTAAGTTTATGGTAAAGGGAAAGTTAATTCAGGTATAAATGACAATAGTAAATAACTTTACGCATAAACAAAACTTCAGCATATTAGATAATTACGTCGGTAAAATGTGCAGTCGTTAGGTTTAATATTTTGCTATTGGTTATTGATGAAAAGTGCTGACTGACGCGGGAGAATGTTGTTTTACTATTGGCTGTTGAGTAAACCGACCAATGGTAAAGCAATATTCTTCGCGCGCCTTTCTTAGCTGGTAGAGAAGACTTAAAGTATTCTAGAGAAGATTGGGAGCCTAGCCATGAAACAGTTCGGACGTGTGTAGTAGTAGTTCCGATGGAAACGATAAGTTGCCGGATCTAGCAGTGTTTCATACATCAAAAGTGTGGTAAAGTGACAGCATAATTATTCCGATGGGCGTGTAGAAATTTCGGAATTTTTAAGTGAATTTTGTGACGAGAAAAGACATATATTCCGCGTGGCGTATTGAGCAGGTCGGTGGCTAAAAACTGTGATTGCATTTGGTACCGACAGACTTAATATTTGGCGAGCATTCTCAATCAAAAACAATCAGTAATTTTGTAGCTATTACGTTTTCGGGAAATGCAACACCATAAACTTGCTAACGTGAGTGAAAGGGATTGTGAGTGACTGTGTTAAGACTAGCACGGGCTTGGCAGTGATACTTGTTCACCTAAGTTTCAGAATATATTAATTGTGGACAAAATTTCCAACCTTACATTTCGTGTGAAAACTTTCTCCCGAAACGTAGATCAGTGACTTTAATTACAGCCTGGTTCACGTCGAAGTACAGTAGGTTTCGCTCGGCTTCCCTACTGATGATATGCTGAGACAATGTTCACAGGTAGGGGCAGGTTTGTCGTAAAGGGACGGAAAGAACTGCGCAACCGCACCCTTAGGCCGTATATGTTCAGTGCATGTGATAGGGTACGACAAAAATAAGAGACCCTCGTCAATAATACAACATATGGTCATAAAAAGCGCAATTTTATTTTAAAAAAGAAAATATTTTTAAAAATTACAACAGTCTAATAGGTACATAAGTGCCGTGATATTCGCGGCAAAACTGGAGGTCACAGCCCACTGGTCAGGTGGAGCTAAACTCGCGTGTAGTTCCGTCACTGCTCCCGAGAGGGCGCCTCTAACATCCAGTGTGGTAAAGCTCTGTGCAGCCTTACATCCCCCCCCCCCTTTTGAAACTGATGTTTTCCGCCGTATTGGGCCTTTACGTTGCTTGTGTAACATAGGAAGTGTTGTGTATTTTCGTAAACTTCGTGTTGAATAATGCCACCTTTCTGGGGAGGAAAGGTGGGTGCGGGGAGGGGATATTTACAGCCATCCTTCTGAAGAGACAGATGCATTAAGAGGAAGAATGTGGTTAGCGAAAATCAGTAGAGCTAACTGGCAAACCGGAAGAGAAGCCTGATTATATGTAATTAATTCCATTTTCATGCAATAACGTAAATTACAAGATTTAAGATTCACTGCCAATTTATCAGGTAGCAATGACCTGCCATATTTTAACTCGAACAAATTTATGTTGAAAATTTCTGCATAACCTTGCAGGGGAAAATGTGCAATCAGACCCCACCCCTATAAATCCCTCATCCGCCCTATCCTCTGTTACGCCCATCCTGCCTGGATCTCCGCCCCCCCCCCTCCCTTTTATAAATCCCATCAGATCCTTGAACGCCATGCTCTCCGCCTCACCTATTGCATCCGTCTCCCCTCCCCCACGCGGATCCTGTATGACCTCATTCCGTTCCCCCACCTCCTCCTTTTCCTCAAACGGATATGGATCCTCTACACCTCCCGTAAACTCGATCCTCCTCACCCGCTTGTCTCACCCATCCTCTCCCACCCCCGCCCGCTGCCACGCCTGTATTCCCACGTCCCACCCGGTCTCCATCTCTCCACCCTCCTTACCCTCACCCATGGTGGCTTCCGCCAGCTACCCCTCCCTGATGATGCCCTCCTCCCCTCCATCTACCCCACCTACCAACTTTGATCCTCCCCTCCCACTTCCTGTGTTTTTTCCTTTGGGCACCTTCCCTCCCTTCTCTCTCCTTTTCCCTCCATCCCCCTCCCTTCACCCCTCTTCCCCCGGGCTTCCCCTCCCCCCTCCACCCTTCCTTCGTCCCCCTTATCTCCCCTGCCCTTGGCATCTCTGCTCTCCCCTCTCCCTCTCCCACCCCCCTCCTCCTCTCTTGGCAGGTCCCCGGACCCATACACGCTCAGTGGACATTCACGCGCTAGAGATCATCGCCATCAGTGTCTCATGTGTGTGCCTTCATGTTTGTGATTAGTGTTCTTTCGCCGTCACGCCCCACCGTTCACATGCGCCGTCGCAGTCGTCAGTGTCCGTGCGCCGTGTCAACAGGTTTTAGTGTTTTTTCTTGTCCAGCGTGAACGGCTTCGTGTCTATTGTTTTCTGTGTCTACAGTTTTTTGCCCGCCATTTGTATTGTATCATCTGTACCCCCCCCCCCCCCCGCCCCTTTATGTCTTGTATTGTACCACTCGAGGCTGAAGAGCAGCGTACTATGCTGCTGACAGCCCACCTTTATACAAGGTGTTTACAATAACAATAAAGAAAAAAAAGTGCAATCTGGTGTTTTATTTAAACCTTGTTGCAAGTCAAATAACGCTGCTGTACTATTATGTGGTTCGTTTTCGTTAAATTCCTTTTAAGTGTCACAGCAACTGCTTCAGAATTCCGGTGCTTGTCCTCCTACTTTCAGTTTTCCTCGAACAAGCAACGTTTCGCTAACGAATGTTGGTTACTTTTTTCAGCTTCTGAAAATTTCGGATGATCAGTTGAAAGCTATACATACAGTAACGCTAAGTATTTTAGCTTTCTGTTATAAGAGGAATTTATAAATTTACCGTTGTCACTGTAAATGAATGTGAGCATGACGGAAACTGAAGTTTGACCTATTCAAAATATATTTTTTGACCCATTACGCTTCCATTTTTTGCTTCTGAAAATTCTAGACATCCAGTCTGAGGCTTGTGAAGTACGTTAGCACTGTGTGGGGCGTCTGAATCCGCTTCTTTGGTAAAAATCGGAGAAGTGCAAGTACGAGTCGCACTCTGAGGGTTCCGTACGAAGTTAATTATGCATATACGACCAACCCAGTACATTAGGTTGACCCGTAAGTTCGTAGCGTTTTTGTTTTGCCTGTTGGTATTCCGGTTGCTATAGACTTATTTATCGATTGTCATTTTTATTGATAGTTCACTGCTGCTATTTGAGTTTACGTATTGTCATTTTGTCACTTGGAGTTAGTGAGTGGGCCTGTGGATGCTAGAAAGTGGAGTGACGAGTGGAGAACATTTCCGACATGTTCTTCTGTTTGAGTTCAGTAGAGGAGTGACAGCAGCGGAGGCGGCTAGAAACATTTGCGCTGTGTTTGGAGATAATGCCATTGGACAGAAAAGGGCAAGAAAATGGTTTTCTCGTTTTGAGGAGGATCAGTGACACTCCACGTTCAAGAAGACCTTCGCGATTTGGTGAAGATCGTTTAAAGGTATTAATCCACAATGATCCACGTCATTATACTTGAGAACTGCCAAATGTGATGAACCATTCCACCATTTTGTGACATGCAGTGGTTAAGGTTCAAAAATCGGGTGTATGCGTACCGCATGCTCTAAGCCAAAATCACAAAAATAAAAATAAAAATTTAAAAAATGCTTCAAACTGCTCTAAGCACTATGGGACTTAACATCTGAGGTCATCAGTCCCCTAGACGTAGAACTACTTAAACCTAACTAACCTAAGGATATCACACAATCCATGCGCGAGGCAGGATTCGAACCTGCGACCGTAGCAGCAGCGCGGTTCCGGACTGAAGCGCCTAGCACCTCTCGGTCACAGCGGCCGGCTCACAGAAATCAGCAGGTGGTCAAATGTGAATCTCTGCTTGTTCGCTATCAATTGGTTAGTGAACAACACCGACCATTCCTGTCCTGTATCTCAATCCTGTATCGTTACTTGTGACAAGAAATGGTGTCTTTATGTTAAAATAAAGAAAATAAAGAAATGGTTGAGCACAAACAAAGCAACAACTCCTGCGTGCATCCACAAAAGATAATGTTATGCATCAGGTGGAACATCAACGGTGTGGTGTAGTGCGAATTGCTTCCG
The DNA here is from genome assembly GCF_023864345.2 of Schistocerca serialis cubense. Classification (NCBI taxonomy): domain Eukaryota; kingdom Metazoa; phylum Arthropoda; class Insecta; order Orthoptera; family Acrididae; genus Schistocerca; species Schistocerca serialis. Next base: position 112,569,204 of record NC_064641.1, on the reverse strand, counting down.
CGAGGTGTAACGATCACCACCGGCATTTACTGTCAACAACTGAGACGTCTTGCAGACGGTCGAGGAAGACTACATGAATTGATGCTTCTCCACGATAACACCTGCCCGCATTCTGCTAGACGGGCAAAAACCACTACACAGGAGTTGGATTCCGCACCCACCTTATTCATCTGATATTGCGCCCTAAGATTTTCACCTTTACTGTTCTCTATCTAACAACGTTCAAGGAACTTCCTTTCCGGATGAAAATGCGCTCCGAACATAGCTCGACGAGTTGTGCGCCTCAAAACCACGTGATTTCTACAGTAGCGAAATCACAACGTTACCCCAACGTTGGCAGACTGTTCTAAATAGTGAAAGAGGATTTGTTAATAATGAGTAAGGTCGTTGATATGTTTATCTGCTGTGATTACTAAACTTTTAGGAAACTCTACGAAATTATGCACCAATTTAATGTTAATGACAATAATTCTGTGTGGTGGAATGGCCTGGTGCGAGTCTTTCTTTTGCATGCAACTTTGGCGACATTGTGTCTCTGCCCTACCCCGACTGTCCAAACGGGAAAGAGGCCCTACCGTTTAACGTGAAATCCGAACCACCTGTTATTTCTGGTGAATCCACACATCGTGGAGATGTGAACGCCAGGTTGAAACGGAGAGTGAAAAACCTGTGGTCCGGGCGAAATTTGATGCTGAGTCCTCTCGGATTTCAGGCACGCGGTTTGCAGCCCCGTCCCACCTCTCCTCCCCCCCCCCCCTCCCCGTTTCTTCCGTTGCATCTTGTCCTTGGCGGACGTCACATGACACCCGTTCAACTTCATTGTTGATCCCCTCACTCATTTCTTTTACTATTTTTTCTATTATTACAGAGAACAGCCACCCCTCTGATCCAACGCACTGAGCTACCGTGCCGGCTACCACTAGACCACCAGGCCCAACATGTACACTACTGGCCATTAAAATTGCTTCACTACGAAGATGATGTGCTACAGACGCGAAATTTAACCGTCAGGAAGAAGATGCTGTGATATGCAAATGATTAGCTTTTCAGAGCATTCACACAAGGTTGGCACCGGCGGCGACACCGACAACGTGCGAACATCAGGAAAGTTTCCAACCGGTTTCTCATACACACAGAAGTTGACCGGCGTTGCCTGGTGAAACGTTGTTGTGATGCCTCGTGTAAGGAGGAGAAATGCGTACCATCACGTTTCCGACTTTGATAAAGGTCGGATTGTAGCCTATCGCGATTGCGCTTTATCGCATCGCGACATTGCTGCTCGCGTTGGTCGAGATCCAATGACTGTTAGCAGAATATGGAATCGGTGGGTTCAGGAGGGTAATACGGAACGCCGTGATGGATCCCAACGGCCTCGTATCACTAGCAGTCGAGATGACAGGCATCTTATCCGCATGGCTGTAACGGATCGTGCAACCACGTCTCGATCCCTGAGTCAACAGATGGGGACGTTTGCAAGACAACAACCATATGCACGAACAGTTCGACGACATTTGCAGCAGCATCGACTATCAGCTCTGAGACCATGGCTGCGGTTACCCTTAACGCTGCATCACAGACAGGAGCGCCTGCGATAGTGTACTCGACAACGAACCTGGGTGCACGAATGGCAAAAACGTTATTTTTTTCGGATGAATCCAGGTTCTGATTACAGTATCACGAAGGTCGCATCCGCGTTTGGCGACACCGCGGTGAACGCACATTGGAAGCGTGTATTTGTCATCGCCATACTGGCGTATCACCCGACGTGATGGTATGGGGTGCCATTGGTTACACGTCTCGGTCACCTCTTGTTCGCATTGACGGCACTTTGAGCAATGGACGTTACATTTCAGATGTGTTACGACCCGTGGCTCTACCCTTCATTCGATCCCTGCGAAACCCTACATTTCAGCAGGATAATGGGCGACCGCATGTTGCAGGTCCTGTACGGGCCTTTCTGGATACAGAAAATGTTCGACTGCTGCCCAGGCCAGCACATTCTCCAGATCTCTCACCAATTGAAAACGTCTGGTCAATGGTGCCTGAGCGACTGGCTCGTCACAATACGCTAGTCACTACTCTTGATGAACTGTGGTATAGTTTTGAAGCTGCATGGGCAGCTGTACCTGTACACGCCACCCAAGCTCTGTTTGACTCAATGCCCAGGCGTATCAAGGTCATTATCACGGCCAGAGGTGGTTGTTCTGTGTACTGATTTCTCAGGATCTATTCACCCAAATAGCGTGAAAATGTAATGACATGTCAGTTCTAGTATAATATATTTGTCCAATGAATATCCGTTTATCATCTGCATTTCTTCTTGGTGTAGCAATTTTAATGACCAGTAGTGTACGTAGTTAGTTGAGTGAATTTGTGATTATCAAGACATGTTACGTATAAGGACGTAGTTTTTGATTGTGTTTGCTTGGAAGCTTGAATTATTTACACTTCCAAAAGACAGTAGCCGTACTTGATATAAATTTCAGCTTCATGCCTCTGCTCGTTCCTAAGAAAAAGGCGTCTTCACAGACAGACAGGAGGACGGAGAACAAAGTGATCCTGTAACAGGTCCGTTTTTACCTGCTAAGGTTCGTATCCATAAAAATTGCTAAATACGCTGTAGTGACAATGTACGAGTGTCGTTCAATGAATAATGGTCTACATTTTTTCTCAGAACATATTTATTGTAAAGAGTCAGAATTTGGTGACAATATACATCAACATGTCCATGTCCAATATTTCTACGTAGTCCCCATCACGTTCTATGGCCGTTGGCCAACGTTGTGGAAGAGCATGTTGGTGAAAGCTCTTGTCATGTAGGCGTATGTTTTCACTGCACGACTGACTCTCTCGTCATCTTCAAAGCGTGTTCCCCGTAGAGAATCTTTAAGTGGCCCAAAGAGATGAAAATCCGAGGGTGCCAGGTCTGGGCTGTAGGGTGGATGAGGCAATGATGTAACGATGTCCAGTCCAATTTGCCGATGGGTTCCCAGGTTCTCAGACTTGTGTGTGGGCGTGCATTATCGTGTTGGAGCAAGATTTCTGCTGGATTAGTGTCCGATCGAACACGTCGGAAACGGTTCTGGAGTTTATTCAGAGTCTTCACGTATGCTTCTGAATTTATGGTTGACCTTCTTGGCATCAGATCCACGAGAATGACGCCGTCACAATCCCAGAAGACTGTCGCCATGAAATTTCCGGCAGAGGAGGTTGTCTCAAGTTTCTTCTTTTGTGGTGAATGAGGATGATGCCTATCCGCGGACTGCCTTTTTGTTTCTGGCTCATAGTGGTGCACCCAGCTTTCGTACGCCGTAACGCTCCATGACAGAAGGGCCTCTATGTCGGTCTCAAAACACACCAACAGTTCAGATGAAATGGCCTGAGCCGTGATGCGGCTCGCGTTGGTGCTGTTTGTAGGTTTCCGCCCTCTGTTGGAAGCCAGACGGTATCGTTTTGTTGGCATGGTTGCGGTTGTTTGTCTTCTTCTGGTGTTGACTGGCGCCACGCGGTTTCTCAAGCGTTGCCTGTCCGCTAGTGGCAGCAGTGGCGGTTATCGATATGTAGTAAAGCCCTACCTTTTGGGCGACGTCGTTGTTTCTCCGTGTCATGTAAGTATGCGGAGTTCGGTTGAGGACTCAGGAGGAGCCAGGTCCGCGCAGTGCCAGAACACGCTGGGACTGCTGGTGGCACGCATGGACTGCCGGATGGAAGGGCTGTGGTTACGAGGGTTTACGACCTCGTCGTAAACCGGATCCAACAAGCTTTAAGATGAGTGCATTTCAATCCAAGTAGAGAAACCTCCACCATTGTGATATCTCGCGATTCTCCAGTGACTTGGGTTCGTGCTGTTGCCCGTCGTGTCGCCGAGTCGAAGACCGGAGAGTGGAGTGCTTGGGGAAGGCGGATCTGATTAGCTTTCCTCGAGTTCTTATTACTATTTAGTGCATTCAACTTGTTACAATTCGTTAAGTTCAACCAGCGGTAATTTTTCTTGCCTGGTGATCGCTAACGCCCCAGTTACCTGCCCTCCTGCCCTGGCGCTTGTTTATGTACGTTTCCTCGCCTTGCCGCTGCTGTCCGGTAAGGCATGTAGTTTTGACAGCTTTCTTGATTGCAGGCCGGTTGGTGATTCTTCTACTCTGGTGGTAGTGATTCGTTTCTCGTTCCGGGCACTCGAAGCACAGTATTTGGGGACGTAGGGCAGACCGCCGGTTCCCGCTTTGGCGTATTGTTCCATCGTTGAATTTGGTTTATCGGACGTCAAGTAGCTTCAGCAAGATTATCATTAGTCATTCATTAGACTGCCACTTGTCGGAGTTATCATCTTGTGAAGTGAATGCAACTGTTGGCTGGCTGTCTCATCGCTCGCGAAAGTGTTTGTTGCCGGACCTTCTCAGAGGTCGACTCCTGGAGCACCGTCTGTGGCCCATGGGTTCTTGTAAGACGTGTGTTCTAAAGGGAGGTCTGATGGCCAGTAGTTCAGTGTAACGCTCACTCAGTCCACTCCATCTGCGGGTATAATCTGCCTCAGTACCCTTTGAGGAACTTATGTACTGGTCCTTGTGTTTTATTATTGTATTATTTAGTACAATACTTTGTAAGGTCTACATTGAAGGTTATATATGTCTCGTTAATAGTCCGGGTCGCCTTCTGGGATAAATCTAGCAGTGTAGCGTTCAGTGGATGTTAATGGTTGTGTTACAAAGTTTACTATCATCTTATTTCACCCGCTTGGTGATCAGTTGCTTGTTTCTTTATTGACCTTTGCTATTGTATTTGCTGTTTTACAGCAGGTTTCTAATTTTTTTATATTATTGCCGATCCTGGCGTGTAAGGCCTTCAGCCGTGATTTTGGTCATTTGCCTTAAAATTCTAATTTGGGATTTATATTCCAGCAGTAAGCTTTAAAACCTTATTTACTGCCATTCCTAGTGTCTGATGCCTTCTGTTGTGTTAGTGGCAACTTACCTTTAATGTTTCAATACCTTTAAGTTGTAAATTGCAGCGAGTTCTTAAACAATTCTTAATTTATTGCTATTACTGGCGTGTAAGGCCTTCTGCCCAGATCACAGTTGCTTGCTTTTAAAACATTATCTGCTTATCTGTATTTAATGGTGATTTGGTAAATTGTAACTCACTGAAAACACTATTTTTTACACAGTTGTTTATTCCTTCACTAACGTGTGGTATTTTTATTTATTGTTGAGTCTGGAATTACTGGCTTAAAATAAATTCTGTGTAACTGTAAAAAGCAACCAATAGTAACTGATTACGGCCCGTCCACAATCGTAACCAAATCCTGCCTTCCCTTGACATCAGGTTTCATGGCCTTTCTTTGAATCTTGTGGTCCGCTGTGAGCATTCGTGGAACCCATCGTGAGCACCTCTTGGAATATACGAGAGTCTCGATCACTGCAGACGCACTTCCAATGCTGACCGACAACTGCGGAGCCAATTGTCGAGCTGTGATGCGCCGGTCGGCACGAATAATGACACCCGTACGATTCATTATCTTGGAAAAGTGGCTGTTACATAACGTCCCGAGCATGGCTGATTATGGAGTCCTGTTTCCGCTATTCTTGAGGCTGTAACTTTCTTTACCCATCGCCCAACAGTACTTCTATCAACTGCAACATCGACATACACTGCACACAAACGGTTTCTTTTTCTGCACACAAGAAGTGAATAACAGCACGCTGCTTGTAACATGGGTAGTATGTAGACGCCATTTTGACGCTGTACTACTACTCTGCCATCTGCCAGAACGGTTCGAAACTTCACCGACGCACAGAACAAACATCAAATGTGAAGCACAAACAAGGACGTTTGTCTATGTATATTAATGGCTTTTTTCTTTCTTTTTTTTAATGTGGGGCATTACTTATTGAATGACCCTCATATAAGCAGGAGCGAGAAAGGGCCAATATGGGCGCGGTCGGAAAGTCTGTCATGCTTTCGCTACACAGAGCTTCAAGAGTGGAGGCTGCGGCTACCACCGTGGAAGTCGAGATGGAGCGGCCGCAGCTGCCCTTGGGAGTCACACGGAGGCAACGCAGAGGAAGTCTGTTTACCGGTTGGTTAATTTCCTGGTGGCTGCGAAAGCTGCCTAGTTTGATGCTGCCCGCCACACATTCGTCCCCTGTGCCAACCTCATGTCGGAGTGGCTCTCGCACGCTACGTCCTCGGTCGTTGTACGTATTTCAATTGTCTTCCTGTACAGTTTTTGCCTTCTACCTCTCCCCCTAGTACAGTGGTTTCACACCAGGTGGTAATTACCCCCTGAGGAGTAAAATGATATTTTCTGAGGGGCAAAAACTAAACGATTCGATACTGTTTCAGTCACTAAACTAAATTATTTTCAAAAGACATTGCTATTGTCACAATTTTGTAAGACTGTAATAATATTTATATAAGTTATCAATAACTACTTTTTATCAATTAGCAGCATTAATCCGGTGGAGGTTACAGGTTCATCAAATAATCCACCTATGACACACATACAGGGCGACAATTATAGAACTCTACGAAATAAAATCGTCATCACTTCTGAACGGTTTGCGTTAGGACGTCCAAACTACACGATTGGCCGCGCGGCATGAATGGAATTAGTATGCGCTGTATGGTTTGGTTTAGCGCCGAAGCCCACTTTCATTTGGATGGGTACGTTAATAAGCAAAATTGACGCATTCGAGGGACTGAGAATCCGCATTTCGCGATCAAGAAGTCTCTTCACCCTCAACGGGCGACTGTGTGGTAGCAGTGTCCAGTCACGGAATAATGGATGCGATATTCCTTGATGGCACGGTGACTACCGAACAGTACGTGAAAGTTTTGGAAGATGATTTCATTCCCATTATCCAAAGTGACCCGATTTTGACAAGATGTGGTTCACTCAAGACGGAGCTCGACCCCCATCGAAGCAGGAAAGTGTTTGATGTGCTGGAGGAGCACTTTGGGGCCACGTTTTGGCTGTCTGGTATCCTGAGGTCACTGGCATGGGTCTCGATTGGCTTCATATTCTCCGGATCTGAATACATGTGACCCTTTTCGTGGGCTATATTTAAAGACAAGGTGTACATCAATAATCCTGAAACCACTGCTGAGCTGATAACAGCCACTCAGGAGGCCATCAACAGTATCAGTGTTCCGACACCTCAGTGGGTCAGGCAGCATTTCGCTGTTCGTCAGCGCCACAAATTCTATGATGGCAGGCATATCCAGCATGTCATAAACTATATCCGAACATCTGTGGTGATGTTTACGTGTTGAATAAAGTGTCTCCACGCCGTAGTTTGTGACTAATTTAGTTTTTTTTTCCCATACAGTTCAATAATTGTCACCCTGTATGTTGTGCTTTGTCTCGTTCATCACTGATGATAAAAATGAGACACGTACGTAGCAAATGCTTAATATCTCAAGAAAATTTCTTCTCTAAGTTGTAGATAGTACCTGCAGTAGTCCAGAAATTGCTTCATTACTCGTTTCGAAAAGATAAATGAATTAATTGACAGCACAACACGGCAGTTAACTACATAAGGGCTACTACAGTATTGTAGACGGTTTTCAAAATGGTTCAAATGGCTCTAAGCACTATGGGACTTAACATCTGAGGTCATCAGTCCCCTAGAACTTAGAACTACTTAAACCTAACTAACCTAAGGACATCACACACATCCATGCCCGAGGCAGGATTCGAACCTGCGACCGTAGCGGTCGCGCGGTTCCAGACTGACGCGCCTAGAACCGCTCGGCCATTCTATGATTTTAAATGGCGTTGCAGTGTGCAGGTCAAACAAGTGCCGCAGTAGAGACGAGTAATGCAGGAGAAGTATGGTTTGTGACAAGTGTCTACCCTCACTGTGGATAGTTAGCTTTATTTTCTGATGAGGAGTTGTGAGTAGCATTTGCGATGCACCTCGAATTCCTTCGTCATCCATTCTAACTCCCTCACACACACACACACACACACACACACACACACACACACATATGCACTAAATATCATTCATCTTTCATCATTTTAATAATAAGTGTTCTAAGAAAAGTCTTTCATTCTACAGTTTAGTTAGGTGCTTAAGTTGGTATAATGTGTTAGAGGGTGGCGGGGTAACAGATGAAAGTAGGGGGGGGGGGGGGGGGGAGATAATGCCTGATGTCACTCAAAGGTAATGGTCAAAGATTTCTTCGCCGATTCTGCGGAGAACTTCATCATTCCTTACCTTATTAGTCCATCTCATTTTCAACACTGTTCTGTAGTACGGCATCCCAAACGCTTAGATTCTCTGTTCCGGTTTTCACCTTAGACCATGACTCACTACTACACAATGCTGTACTCCAAACGTACGTTCTGTCCACCCCCGGTAGCTGAGTAGTCAGCGAGACAGAATGTCAATCCCAAGGGCCCGGGTTCGATTCCCGTGTGGGTCGGAGATTTTCTCCGCTCAGGGACTGATTGTTATGTTGTCCTAATCACCATCATTTCATCCTCATCGACGCGCAAGTCGCCAAAGTGGCGTCAAATCGAAAGACTTGCACCCGTCGAACGATCTACCCTACGAGAGGTCCTAGTCACACGACATTTATTTATCGTACATTCTCAAAAATTTCTTCCTCAAATTATGGGCTATGTCTGATAATATTAGACTTCTTTGGTCAGCAATACCCTCTTCACTTGTGCATGTCTGTTTCTTATGTCTTCCTTGCTCTGTCCGCCACGGGTCATTTTGCTTCGAAGGTACGGGGTGACAATAATTTAACTTCGTGAAAAATAGCAAATTATTTCAAATTACGTCATGCACACGCTTTATACAACATTTAAACGTCACTACAGATATTAGGATTTAGGATATGATATGTTAGATATGCCTGACATCATTGGCGATGATGTGGATCAGACAAATAGAGAAATTCTGCATGACTCGCTGAAGTGTCGATGCTGTCGTTGACCTCCTGAATAGCTGTTTTCAGCTCAGTAATGGTTTTTGGTTATTGCTCTACACCTTGTCTATAATATAGCCCCACAAAAAGAAGTCGCATGTGTTCACATCCGGAGAAAATGGCTGCCAATCGAGGCCCAGGCCAGTGGCCTCTGGGTACCCCAGATCTGGAATGTGGTCCCTTAAGTGCTCCTCCAGGACATCAAACACTCTACTGCGTCGATGGGGTCGAGATCCGTCATGCATGAACCACATCTTGTCGAAATCAGGATCACTTTGGATAATGGCGATGAAATCATCTTCGAAAACCTTCACGTACCGTTCGGTTTTCACCGTGACATCAAGGAATGTCGCACCGATTATTCCGTGACTGGACATTGCCCACCATACAGTCACCCACTGAGGGTGGAGAGATTTATCTATCGCGAAATGCGGATTCTAAGTCCCCCAAATGCGTCAATTTTGCTTGTTGACAAACCCATCCTAATGAATTTGGGCTTCGTCGCTAAACCAAATCATGCCTATGCATACTAATTCCTATAAGGCCCTGGGGCCAACCGTGCAGTTTGAACGTACTAGCCCAAACCGTTCAGAAGTGATGACGATTTTATTTCATATAGTTCAGAAACTGTTACCCTGCAGCAGAATTCCTTCACTTCGTCTGCTTCGTGGTCACCAATTTTGATGTTAAGCTTCTCACAATTCTCACTGTCGCTGCTTAAACTGATAACTGTGTGGTGTAGTGATTTAAAACATTTGTGTTTTTATTCTGCAGTGTTTATCTGATGATGTTCACCGGAAAAATGTGTGCTACTGCACTTGTAAAACGTCAAGGCAAGTTAAATTCCATAGCGACACATTGCAAGTTTCAAGTTATACGCCGGCCCGAGTGGCCCTGCGGTTCTAGGCGCTACAGTCTGGAACCGAGCGACCGCTACGGTCGCAGGTTCGAATCCTACCTCGGGCATGGATGTGTGTGATGTCCTTAGGTTAGTTAGGTTTAATTAGTTCTAAGTTCTAGGCGACTGACGACCTCAGAAGTTAAGTCGCATAGTGCTCAGAGCCATTTGAACCATCAAGTTATACGTTCTCTGGGAATCATTGGTTATTTAAATTTTGCACGTTTCCAATTGTTCTTGTTGTCATTTCTCTTTCATTATCAGAATATTAAGCCAATTCGCCAACATTGTGCTTGTAAGATTGTGTAAGGGTTTTTTGAAATTTTTATTTTCAAATAAATTTACGTCGAAAGATAAAATTATGACCCCACAGCTCGAAGTCTTTCCACTCCACAGTTCCAACGCAGTTGCAAACCTATCACTCGCATATTGGAAATGTTCCTCTGCATCTCTACGCATTTTTTGTGTTCCTGGAATTACATTCAGTATTATTTTTCGAAGATTGTAATGTCATTTGCTTCAGTACTCCGGCGTATGTTTTCCTTCAGTTGGTGTATCGGCTCAGGATTATCTTCGTATACTTTTCCTTTTAAATATCTGTACAGATAAAAACCACAAGCAGATAGGTCCGGGAAACGAGACGGCCTCAAACCTTTCCTCATTGTGCTTCACCTATACGAAACAGCGATCGAAGAGACGTTGCTCGAAAAAATAGTTGTACCCTGTTCCATGTTCCCTTAATTGGGACCGAGCGAGGTGGCGCAGTGGTTAGCACGCTGGACTCGCATTCGGGAGGACGGCGGTTCAATCCCGTCTCCGGCCATCCTGATTTAGGTTTTCCGTGATTTCCCTAAATCGCTTCAGGCAAATGCCGGTATGGTTCCTTTGAAAGGGCACGGCCGATTTCCTTCCCCATCCTTCCCTCACCCGAGCTTGCGCTCCGTCTCTAATGACCTCGTTGTCGACGCGACGTTAAACACTAATCTCCTCCTCCTCCTTAATTGGGAACAGACGTCCTTGAAAATTTGATATTAAACCCCAGTATTCATATTGAATTCAAAGAAGATGTACCTGACAGTGCAAACACCAGAAATCTTGCAGCAAAGTCCAGTTTCTCTTAATAATGGAGTGGTATTTGATTCACAATGTGAAGGTTCCCCCGTCGGTCCTTAGCGATTAGTCTGGCTATTCAAACGGTCAAAAACCGAGCTTAGTCGTTCTGAAAATACAGTGTCGGATCAAATCCACCATCAACAGTCTTTGTAGGCAACCACTCGCAATACCTCTTTACTGCATTAGCTACAGATAATACTTGTACACATGATAGGTTCCTAGTACATGGGCTGTACGGTACAAACTCGTCTGTTGCGAAAGCCACCTAATAAATATTTTTGGACTAACACTAATTACAAGCAAAATGTTTCTGACAGCTTCCGCAGTTCTAACTGAAGACTTACAGTAACGCTTAGAATTGGAGACATCACCACTGGACCGCCAATTTGTCATCAACTTCCGAACAGACTTTATTAAGAATATTGGAGTTCGGGAATCGTTCATGAGACAACTTCATGAATCTTCTTAACCGGTCAGGGTATAAGCTTCAATTACACACGTCGTTTCATTAGCAAAATATGGTATAATTTACTTGAGTAAGAGATATAAGGACGAGAAGACGCTCACAGCACTTCAAACTCTCAAGGAACGAGTAAAAACAGAAGCTGTCAACCAAGCCCGTCACGTGATCGGGAGGTAAGGAGAGCTGGAGACAGTAAATTCATAACGAGTCGCTTACAGAGTGGGACCGCCTCGAACTTGGACATGACTGCATAGTCTGTATGTTACATACATTCCCCAAGAATGGAATGAGGTCGAAATGCGTATGCCACTCCTCTTCAGACGTGGAAAAAACCAGCTACGTACACTGAAGTGCCAAACAAACCGCTATAGGCATGAGTATCCAAATACAGAGATATATAAAGATGAAGAATACGGCGCTGCGGTCGGCAACGCCTATATAAGACAACAAGTGTCTGGCGCAGTTGTTAGATCGATTACTGCTGCTACAATGGCAGGGTATCAAGATTTAAGTGAGCTTGAACGTGGTGTTACAGTCGGCGCACAAGCGATGGGACACACCATCTCCGAGGTAGCGGTGAAGTGGGGATTATCCCGTACGATCATTTCACGAGTGTATCGTGAATATCAGGAATTCGGTAAAACATCAAATCTCCAACATCGCTACGCTCAGAAAAAAAATCGTGCAAGAACGGGGCGGACGACGACTGAAGAGAATCGTTCAACGTGACAGAAGTGAAATCCTTCCGCAGATTGATGCAGATTTCAGAGCTGGGCCATCAACAAGTGTCAGCTTGCGAACCAATCAACGAAACATCTTCGATATGGGCTTTCGGAACCTAAAGCCCACTCGTGTATCCTTCATGACTGCACGACACAAAGCTTTACACTTCGCCTGGGCCCGTCACCATCGACATTGGATTGTTGATGATTGGAAACATGTTGCCTGGTTGGACGAGTCTCGTTTCAAATTGTATCGAGGGGATGGACATGTACGGATATGGAGACAATTTCATAAATCCATGGAACATGCAAGTCAACAAGGGCTGTTCAAGGGGGTTGAGGCTCTGTAATGGTGTGGGGCGTGTGAGTGAATGGCACGTCTAGATACGACTCTGACATGTGGCACGTACGTAAGCATCCTGTCTGATCACCTGTATCCATTTATGTCCGTTCTGCATTCCGACGGACTTGGGCAATTCCAGCTCGACAAAGCGACACCTCACACGTCCAGAATTGCTACAAAGTAGCACCGAAACACTCTTCTGAGTTTAAACTTTTTCGATGGCCACGAAACTCCCCAGAGTGAACATTACATCTGGTATGCCTTGCACCGCGCTGTTCAGAAGATATCTCCACTTCCTCGTACCCCTACGGATTTATGGACAGCCCTGCAGGACTCATTGTCAGTTATCTCCAGAACTACTTCAGACATTAGTCTGAGTCCGTGCCACGTCGTGTTGCGGTACTTTTGCGTGCTCTCGAGGGCGCTACACGATATAAGCAGGTGTACCATTTTCTTTGGATCTTCAGTGTATAAAGTTTAGTGAATATGAATAAAAATGATGATTTCAAGTTTGGTAAGATGGTGGTAAGATGCGCAGTTTTGAATTCAGAGAGGATGATAGTATTGTGGGATTCTGGTAACATTTCCTACGCGAGGGATTTGGATGCAGGTGGGGTTGGAAACGAAGTGGTATACCAGAGAATGTAGGATTATTGGGGAACCCCGATGACCAGCGAAGACGTGTCTGGAGGCGCTCCGGACAGTTCTGGGTACCACCTTGACCGACGCCTGCCATTCTGCTCGACTTACGAGGTGGCATTTCTTTTCGCAGCTGGATGCCTTTGGTTGTCATCCGCATACCCTCTCCTACCGTAACAGTGCGCATCCTAACTAACAACTCAGTGAGAATGTGAAGGAACGTATTTAAGAAATAAAAGGCGACGTGCAAAAAATGGTTCAAATGGCTTTGAGCACTATGGGACTCAACTGCTGAGGTCATTAGTCCCCTAGAACTTAGAACTAGTTAAACCTACCTAACCTAAGGACATCACAAACATCCATGCCCGAGGCAGGATTCGAACCTGCGACCGTAGCGGTCTTGCGGTTCCAGACTGCAGCGCCTTTAACCGCACGGCCACTTCGGCCGGCGCAACGTGCACAAGCAGTGTGAATGAACGAGTGAGTCAATCAGTCTTTCAAAACAGCTACATCGAAAAAGCTACTAAACACTGAGTGGTTTGTGTAGTCTCTAGGAATCCTGCATACTCTGTTCGTATTAATGAGTTTTTTTACAAAAAAGAATTACAATTACTTTACTTTGATATGTGTCGCAAACGAAAGGCTAAATGCAAAATCATCCGTCTTCTTCAGAATAGACAAACACAAGTCTGTGCTAAGTAGAGTGCTAATGAAGTCACTAGAGTTGACGCTGCTACCGAAGTGACTTGCCACCAGTCGGGCCTAGCGCTTATGTCTTCTTCACATAGCGGCCGGTGCTTTCGCTTTGTCGTCCTGGAGGGAGGTCAGTTACCGTGCGATTGGCTGACCTTCTCTCATAGCCATCGCTCCTCTGTCGTTTCCGACTACCGTGCCGGCGTTGACTTTATGCAGTAACATCCCTCCTCTCCCCCCCCCCCCCCTCCAAAGCGACGGACGGTCGTCGTATATGGAGCACGACATTTGGAGAGGGGGGGGGGGGGGGGTGTAGAGGCAGGAGCGTGGACGTTCTGCGGTCTGATGGACAGAAGCTCTGGCTGCAGTGGACGTCAGACTTCCGGGCGTACCCCGCAATACGGCCTTCGCTCTGGTTGAAATATCCCCTGGAAAACGCCCAGAAGGGTACGTGTACCTCTGGAGGCCCATCCCAGATGTAGAAGGCGCCGACTGCTGTGGTGTGGGCTCCATCGGTAGAACGAGAGGGAACGGAAGATTCGAAGGCTCTGTCTCCACGGTGTCGTGATGACGCCCACTGGCGGCTGCTGTGTCCGCGCTGTCCTCGGGTTCCGTAAATCTGGGGGAAGAGATACAGCAGGATCACCGTGCACATGACAGTGGCTAATTTGATTTTGATGTCGGCACTGCAGTCCGTCTGGACCTGAAATGAGATACATGCATGCGCCAAGTCGACGAAGCATCTCGTCTCGCGCTCACCGCCTGCTGCCGCTAAAAACCCTGTAAAAGACAATATCACGCCGCTCGAAGTGATGCTCGCGGCCTTCCTGTGGCACTGAATGCTGAGGAGGGTAGAGCACGTGGAGCAGTGTGCAATGAAGGCGGTCGTGAAGCAATTCCGCCGGCGATGGTCCATCTCGTGGGTGCGAACGATATGGGGCAAGAAACAATTGCAATGCTTGATCCATAGAGTGCGCTGTGCCAAGTTTGGCCATCTGCTGCTTGGAGGTTCTGACAAAACGCTCCGCTTCGCCGTTTGACTGTTGATGAAACGGTGCACTAGCGAGATGCTGTATGCCATTGCGTTCACAGAATGTTTCAAATTCATGTGACGTGAACTGAGGGCCGTTGTCCGACACTATGACTTCAGGCAAACCTCCGAGGCAAAAAATAGAGGACAACGCCTGAACTGTGCCACGTAGCGTCTTCGAGTTCATTGGCGCAGCAGAAAGAAACTTTCTATATGAGTCTACCACAAGCAACCAGCGAGTGTTCCAAAAAGGCCAAGCAAAGTCTATGGGCATACATTGCCATGATGATGGCGACTTAGGCCAAGCAGAGGATTTTTGTGGCTGAGCGGACTGATTTTCCTCACATACGTGACACTGTGATATTATCTGTTCTATTTGGATGTGCATACCCTGACAAGTACAGTGTCGACGCGCTAATTGATTCCTACGAACACTCCTTTGGTGAAGTAGCAGCAACACTTTTTTGTGCAAAGCTTTGGGGATCAACACACGTGACTGCCCACTGTCATTTTGAACAAGAATCACACCTTGCTGTATAGCGAGGTTATGCGGACGTGCAAAGTATCGGCGCACTACAGAGTTCTTTATATTATGCAATGAGCGAGGCCAAGATGTGCGAATGCATTTTAGCAAAATGTTCAAATCTGAATCAGCTTCCGTGGCCTGTGCAATTTTCCTATAGCTCAGAGGAAAGGATTGAAGCAATTCAGAATACTGAGCATCGCTGTGACAACAAGATGCAGCAGAAAGTCTGTATCAGGTGCAATCGGAAGCCGTGAAAGTGGGTCCGCATTACAAAGTTGAGCTCTCGGACGATACACAGTCTTGTACTGGTATTGAGACAACAGCAATGCCCATCTTTGCAATTTTAGGGCTGTTTGTACAGGAACCGGCTGCATCGGATGATACAAGGACTGCAATGGCTTGCGATCCGTTAGTAAGTAGAATTTTCTGACATACAAATAGAGGTAGAACTTGGTGACACCATACACAATAGCCAATGCCTCTTTCTCTATTTATGAATAGTTACACTGAGCTTTTGACAAAGCAATAGGCCTGTCTGTATCACCAAATCTGTGTGAAAGCACTGCACCGATTCCGTAAGAGGAAGCGCCAACTTGCAACACAAGCTGTTTGTCAGGATCAAAGTGAACCAAGCATTGATTACTAAGCTATGCATCTTTAAGTTTTTGAAAAGCTTCTTGGCAATCATCTGTCCAAACAAAGAGGACGTTCTTGCGACGCAAGCGATGCAATTGAGCTGTAATTTGTGCAGCATTCGTTATGAACCGAATATGATAGTTCATTTGCCCTAAGACTGACTGCATTTCTGTGACGTTGCGAGGAACTACCACGTCACATACGGCTAACAAATGTGACTGAAGAGGATATACACCTTGACTCTTTATGACATGACCGAGATACTGCAACTCAGGTTTTAAAAAAATCACACTTGTCCAGTCTACTCTTTAGTGCTGCATCACATAACACCAAACAAAGCACGAAAATTTGCAATGTGTTCTTCAGGCGTACGATCTGCTTCGACAATATTGTCCAAATAGCTTGAAAAGTTTGGTACTTGAACAGTCAGCTGTCCCAAATACCGTTGGAAAATGCTGGGTGCGGAAGCACTGCCAAAACGCAAACACAAATATCTGAACAAGCCCAAATGAGTATTCACAACACACACGGCTTGAGATTCATTTAGTGGTATTTGAAGATATGCGTCACGCAAATCAATTTTTGAAAAGTAGCGACCAGCGCCTAATCTGTCAATGAGATCCTCTGGGCGTGGCAATGGATAAGTATCAATCACAGTTTGTGAGTTGGCTATAGACTTAAAGTCAACACAAAGGCGAGTACGACCTGAAGGTTTAGGGAGCAAAACAAGTGGACTTTCCCACTGAGTAGCTTGTATGGGCGGAATAGCTACGCTATCTTGCAATTGCTTAAGTTCAGCAGCCTCTTTGTCCCGAAACCCAATGGGAAAAGTTCTGGCTCTGCCAAATTTCGGCTGAGCATTGTCTTTCATGGTAATATGTGCAACAAAATTGTTAATCGTACCTAAACCTTGAGAAGAGAGTTCAGGGAATTCTTTCAGCAAACTAGCTACACAGTCGTTGGCATTGAATGCACTCACTGACAACACATTGTCCTGAATTTTAAAGCCAAACAAATCAAACGAATCAAGGCCAAATATGTTCTCACAATCGCGTGATTGTAGAACAGTGCAATTCACAGTTCAAGTATGCGAGCGATACATGGTAGGCAAAGTACATTTTCTCAGAACGGCAGGTCGGCCGGAGTGGCCGTGCGGTTCTAGGCGCTACAGTCTGGAGCCGAGAGACCGCTACGGTCGCAGGTTCGAATCCTGCCTCGGGCATGGATGTGTGTGATGTCCTTAGGTTAGTTAGGTTTAATTAGTTCTAAGTTCTAGGCGACTGATGGCCTCAGAAGTTAAGTCGCATAGTGCTCAGAGCCATTTGAACCATTTACACTGCTGGAAATTGAAATAAGAACACCGTGAATTCATTGTCCCAGGAAGGGGAAACTTTATTGACACATTCCTGGGGTCAGATACATCACATGATCACACTGACAGAACCACAGGCACATAGACACAGGCAACAGAGCATGCACAATGTCGGCACTAGTACAGTGTATATCCACCTTTCGCAGCAATGCAGGCTGCTATTCTCCCATGGAGACGATCGTAGAGATGCTGGATGTAGTCCTGTGGAACGGCTTGCCATGCCATTTCCACCTGGCGCCTCAGTTGGACCAGCGTTCGTGCTGGACGTGCAGACCGAGTGAGACGACGCTTCATCCAGTCCCAAACATGCTCAATGGGGGACAGATCCGGAGATCTTGCTGGCCAGGGTAGTTGACTTACACCTTCTAGAGCACGTTGGGTGACACGGGATACATGCGAACGTGCATTGTCCTGTTGGAACAGCAAGTTCCCTTGCCGGTCTAGGAATGGTAGAACGATGGGTTCGATGACGGTTTGGATGTACCGTGCACTATTCAGTGTTCCCTCGACGATCACCAGTGGTGTACGGCCAGTGTAGGAGATCGCTCCCCACACCATGATGCCGGGTGTTGGCCCTGTGTGCCTCGGTCGTATGCAGTCCTGATTGTGGCGCTCACCTGCACGGCGGCAAACACGCATACGACCATCATTGGCACCAAGGCAGAAGCGACTCTCATCGCTGAAGACGACACGTCTCCATTCGTCCCTCCATTCACGCCTGTCGCGACACCACTGGAGGCGGGCTGCACGATGTTGGGGCGTGAGCGGAAGACGGCCTAACGGTGTGCGGGACCGTAGCCCAGCTTCATGGAGACGGTTGCGAATGGTCCTCGCCGATACCCCAGGAGCAACAGTGTCCCTAATTTGCTGGGAAGTGGCGGTGCGGTCCCATACGGCACTGCGTAGGATCCTACGGTCTTGGCGTGCATCCGTGCGTCGCTGCGGTCCGGTCCCAGGTCGACAGGCACGTGCACCTTCCGCCGACCACTGGCGACAACATCGATGTACTGTGGAGACCTCACGCCCCACGTGTTGAGCAATTCGGCGGTACGTCCACCCGGCCTCCCGCATGCCCACTATACGCCCTCGCTCAAAGTCCGTCAACTGCACATACGGTTCACGTCCACGCTGTCGCGGCATGCTAACAGTGTTAAAGACTGCGATGGAGCTCCGTATGCCACGGCAAACTGGCTGACACTGACGGCGGCGGTGCACAAATGCTGCGCAGCTAGCGCCATTCGACGGCCAACACCGCGGTTCCTGGTGTGTCCGCTGTGCCGTGCGTGTGATCATTGCTTGTACAGCCCTCTCGCAGTGTCCGGAGCAAGTATGGTGGGTCTGACACACCGGTGTCAATGTGTTCTTTTTTCCATTTTCAGGAGTGTATTTCAGAACGGCAATGTATTGTCCTTTATAAGCCGTCAGGCGCGCGTTAGTTTTAGACAGGTGTGAGGAGCCTAACAGTTCATATGTATTACGATTCAGCAGTGTAACAGAGGCACCATGTCCAATTGAAATTTCACGTGTTTTCCACTAGGATGCAAATAAACAAAACGTTTGTTGAACTGGCATAGCACTGAAAAAATTGTTTGCTTGCTACCTTTGCTAATGCCTGCAGCAGGTTTTGAACACGGCGCATTTATGACATGGGCCTTGTGAGTAGATTTTTGTGAGCAGGCAGAATTCTTAAGTTTGTTCCATTGCAAACAAGCGGATTGCACATGTCCTTTCTTGCCACAAGCGTAACACTGTGCTTGTCTAGAGGGGCAGTCTTGGTGTTCGTGCCGTCAATAGCCTACTTAGTGAATTGTTTACATGGCTTGGCGTGCACCAACTCGAGCCATTCCTCTTCTTTTTCGTTGAACTGGTGAAAAGGCGGTATGGCACCAGGAGTTACAGTTGTATTGAACACATATTTTTTCGTTTTCTAATCCGAATTGTAGTTTTTGAGATACTACGTTGTCTCAAAATAAAAAATCACCGCGTGTTCCACAGAAAACGCAACGCTTCCCCTGGTAACGACTGCATTACCTACTAACACCGCAAAGAATGCCCCGTCTCCTTTCCACTCACCTTTGAAATCCTTTACACCACTAACCTTGTAACACTCTTTAAAAATTATTTTTTTAGATTATGTCGAATGAATGTCTGAACTGTAGAATGGATACTAAACTCGAGTTATCGTGTAGCGTGTTGTAACTGCAAGTGGTGTGCTTACCCTGTGTCATTGTTAGCAAAACTTTGTACGCATTGATAGGGCAATGCAATTCCCAATACCAATAATGAAATACAGTCAATGAAAAAACACATTCAGCCCCTTAAGCACTGAACCCTCTGCGTCTATTCAAAACTTATAAGTGATAACATTGGCCCCTGTGCACATAACAAATTAATTAAATTGTCTTACCTCTAAAGCAGCAACGGTGGAATGCGATACACGATGTATCCGGACACCTGGCTCAAAGTGACTTACAACTTCCTGGCGCCCTCCACCGGTAATGTTGGAATTCAATTTGGTGTTGGCCCAGCCTTAGCCTTGATGACAGCTTCAACTCTTGCAGGCATACTTTCAATCAGGTGCTGAAAGGTTTCTTGGGGAATGACAGCACATTCTTCAAGGAGCACTGCACTGAGGAGAGGTATCAATATAGGTCGGTGGGACCTGGGACGAAGTCGGCGTTGCTAAACATCCTAAAGGTGTTCTTTAGGACTCAAGAATCTGTGCAGCCCAGTCCATTACAGGGATGTTATTGTCGTCTGACAACTCCGCCACAGGCCGTGCATTACGAACAGGTGCTCGATCGTGTTGAAAGATGCAATCACCATCCCCGAATTGCTCTTCAGCAGTGGGAAGCAAGAAGGTGCGTAAAACATCAAAGTAGGCCTGTGCTGTGATAGTGCCACGCAAAACAACAAGGGGTGCAAGCTCCCTCCATGGAAAACACGACCACACCGTAACACCACCGCCTCTGATTTTAGTGTTGGCACTACACACGCTGGCTGGTCCCGGCGGAGGTTCGAGTCCTCCCTCGGGCATGGGTGTGTGTGTTTGTCCTTAGGATAATTTAGGTTAAGTAGTGTGTAAGCTTAGGGACTGATGACCTTAGCAGTTAAGTCCCATAAGATTTCACACACATTTCAACAACTACACACGCTGGCAGATGACGTTCACCGGGCATTTGCCATACTCAAACCCCGCCATCGGGTAGCCACATTGTGTACCGTGATTCGTCACTACACACAACGTTTCTCCACTGTTCAATCGTCCAATGTTTACGCTCCTTACACCAAGCGAGGCGTCGTTTGGCTTTTACTGCCGTGATTTGTGGTTTATTTGCAGCAACTCGACCATGAAATGCAAATTTTCTCACCTTCCCCCTAACTGTTATTGTACTTGCAGTGGATCCTGATGCAGTTTCGAATTCCTGTGTAATATTGTCGGTGGCTGTCTGCCTATTACACATTACGACCCTCTTCAATTGCCGGCGGTCTGTGTCAGTCAACAGATGAGGTCGGCCCGTACACTTTTGTGCTGTACGTGTCCCTTCATGTTTCCACATGACTATCACGCCGGAAAGGGTGGACCTAGGGATGTTTAGGAATGTGGAAATCTAGCGTACAGACGTATGACACAAGTGACACCCAATCAAATGGTTCAAATGGCTCTGAACACTATGGACTTAACATCGGAGGTCATCAGTCCCCTAGAACTTAGAACTACTTAAACTTAACTAACCTAAGGAAATCACACACAACCATGCCCGAGGTAGGATTCGAACCTGCGACGGTAGCAGTCGTATGGTTCCGGACTGAAGCGCCCAGAACCGCTTGGCCACCGCGGCGACACCCAATCACCTGACCACGTTCGAAGTCCGTGAGTTCAGAGGAGCGCCCCATTCTGCTCTCTCAAGATGTCTAATGACTACTGAGGCCGCTGGTATGGAGTACCAGGCATTCGGTGGAAGCACAATCCGCCTGATATGAAAAACGTATGTTTTTTGAGGTGTCTGGATGCTTTTGATCACAAAGTGTATATTCTGGTCTCTCATAAAAAAAATATGGGTATGCTAACTACACGCTCAACACTGTGCAATGCTGGCCATAACACTTGAAATGCACCTTAAATTCTTATGGCTGAGGAACAACTTCTTTGAAAAATATATGATCTGGACAGGGAGGCGGTATTGATTATGGTGAATTACTAACACTGTGTTTTTTTGGCAAAATTGTATTGCGAGTTAAGTTTGTCTTCTGAAAAACATTTGACAACTGAAGTTACATTGTTAAAAAAGGAATATATGATATTTATTAATTGACCCACAAATAATTAGATTTTTTTTACAGCAACTATTATCTAGCCTCACTAATCCAGCATAAACGCAGATCGTCAAATTACATATAGCTTTGTTAACAAATCTTATAAGCATTACAAAAGTGAAATATCTAACTAGCCTTTTTATAAAATCAGTTTACGTACATTCTGGTGTTGCTCAACAATTACTAACTATCAGCCGACTCATCTGCACTAACGCGCTGGGAAAACAAAAATCATAAATATTTAACATTTTCACCTTGGTAGCATGAAGACTTACGCTTCCATATTCAACAATATTGACATACCTAAATTAATCTAACACTTGGTCGCTTCAGAGAGCACACCACAAAAACTACCTTCTCCATCGTATTTCGCTCACAGACAGCTACCTACAACTGTGCGCCCAGTGCTCTCTTACTCCAACACTACAATCTCAGACCAGAAGCAGTATCTTTGGCTCTGCGGTCGTGCAGTTAGGGATCCGCTTTATAAAGAATATCAGAGACATATATCGTTTATAATGTGATAGGTTCAGTCTGATGTACATTAATATTCTTTTCATATTAGGGTACCACATACAAGTGTACCCCAGCAGACTCCTTTCAACCTCTCAGCAGATTACTAGCCTCAGCAATGGAAATCCACAGAAACCTACTACTGATACTTCATCCTACTGTCTCTTCTGCCTCACCTCGGTCCACCCTTTCCTGACACATCGAACAGCACTTTAACCAACGCCGTCTCCTCCCCATCAAGCAATGTGGCTACCATCTTAATTTCTCCACTGATGCCCCATCTCATATTTCACCAGCTCATTTCCCGTAAATCCGGTATTTGTGTCCTCTTCAACCTAGAGATATCCTATGATCATGTACGGCATTTTGGTCTCCTTTTCAGATTCCAGCCATATGTACTTCCAATTAGCTATGTCCGCCTCATTTTATGCTTCCTATCTTATTGCCCATCCACAATACTAGTTCCCATCCCTTCCATGCCACTGCAGAAGTCCCCAAGGCGGCGTTCTCTCTCATCTCTTCTACACACTTGATACGCCCTAACCACCTCCACCAGACCACCTCGTTCAGTATGCTAATGACACCGCTTTCCTCACCCTCTACTCCACACGATCCCCTCAAATACACTTCAGATAGTTTACCTCCTGTTGTAAGCAATGGCTCCTCAAGATCAACCTCTCCAAAACCCAGACAATAAATGTAGAACAAATCACTGACACAGTCCGTTCCCACGATGTTTACCTTACCAATTACAACCGTCCTGTCCAGTTAACTAATACAGTAAAATATCTTGACTAACTATCGACTGGCAACTAATGTGGAAACTTCACCTACTAACCATCCAACAGAAAGCCTCCAACAGACGAACACTGCTAAAAGTACTAACATGCTGAACTTGCGGATTACACCCGTCCACTATTCTCCACACCCACAAAACCCTAATCCGACCCATCCTCTGCAATGCAAATGTTCCATGGTCTCAGTCGCCTTGCCACGGTTCGCTTCCCCCAAAAATGGTGTTAAAATGGCTCTGAACACTGTGGGACTTAACATCTGAGGTCATCAGTCCCCTGGAACTTAGAACTACTTAAACCTAACTAACCTAATGACATCACACACATTCATGCCCGAGGCAGGATTCGAACCTGCGACCGTAGCGGTCGCACGGTTCCAGACTGAAGCGCCTAGAACCTCTCGGTCACAGCGGCCGGCGCTGCTTCCCTCATCAGTGGTTCGAGTGCTCCCTCGAGCATGGGTGTGTGTGTGTTGTCCTTAGCGTTAGATTAAGTTGTGTTTAAGCCAAGGGACCGAGACCTGAGCAGTTTGGTCTCATAGGAACTTACCACCACCACGATGGAACTCTGCCTCACCAAAGTTACGTATATCCCTCCAAATCCTCGAACGCCATGCAATCCGCCTCCCTTCCTGCATCCGTTTACCTTCCCCCACATCGGTCTTCTACCATCTCATCAAATTTCCACCCCTTCTCACCGGCATCTAAGTCCTCTGCACTCCTATACCAACTGCATAATAGATTCCAATAAACCTATTTGCTCCGCTGCAAACAGAAACCCTTGCTTGGTGCTACGACTTCACAAAAAGTCCCGCGTCCCTTCGCCTACATACACTCCATATCCTATCCCAACCAACTCCTTTCACAAGATAATGAGACGCACCCTGATATCTACCCCTTCTACCAGGTCTAACTCTTCCCCACCTACCTCACTCCACATCAGGGTCCCCTCCCCCTTTCCCTCCCCATCCACCCCCATTTCTTTCGTGTTGTTACCTCTACTCCAGCTACACACGAGACTCCTCCTCACCCTTTCTCTTCGCCTCCTTTCGTCTTCCCACTGTCCACCCCAACACCTACCTTCATCTCGATTGCTTTCCTACCTAATAGACCTGTACCTCTTAACCGCGTACAACATATTGTCCCGTCCAGATAAGCTACTCTCCCAGTGGATGTCCTTCAGATTTCAAGTGAAAGTGCAGTGCTCCAGTGCTTCTTCTTAGAAGAATTTCGCCATTCTGTGATGTGTTTTTAAAATGTATATGTTTTCGTTTCTTTTGCATGTCTGTCTTTGATTTTCAATTTCAGTAAGAAAATCAGTTTCAATTTTTTTCATTTTTGCTACATTTTTAAAAATGTTCCCGGCTGAAGAGCGAAATATTGTACGGCCGACAGCACACCGCGCGCACATAGGGAGTGAGGGGAATGAAATAACAGTAAGGAAAAAAAATATATGTATGTATGTTAGAGCTACTTATTTTCATTGAAATATGATGACAGACCCTATGTCATTGCGCGATGATCACTGGATGAATGAATAAATGAAACAAAAATTAGAGAGCATACGAGGGCACAAAGGCCGTCGCTCAGCACGCGAATGGAGTGGCACTGGAACGCGCTAGTAGGCACACTCTGCCACGGAGTGTAGTGGCTTGCGGACTGTACGTATATCAGAATGAGATTTTCACTCTGCAGCGGAGTGTGCGCTGATATGAAACTTCCTGGCAGATTAAAACTGTGTGCCGGACCGAGACTCGAACTCGGGACCTTTGCCTATTGAGAGCAAGTGCTCTATCAACCTTTTTTTTTTTAATTGATCTCATTTTGTTCACTATCGGTCGTTGTATTTGTTCGGGGCGGACGTCTCATGACGCTTATTCAAGTTCAAAGTTGATCTATTCACTCAGTTTTTTTTTACAGAGGGCACGTAACCCTCTGACCGAACACGCTGAGCTACCGTACCGACATCCGTCTGAGCTACCCAAGCACGACTCACGCCCCATGCTCACAGCTCTACTTCCGCCAGTACGTATATCGGTAGACACACAGTTATTGTTCCTGAATGGCCGTGTATAGAAAGATGATGCCAGTGTGCGTTGTTGTTCCACACGTGAGTAATAGGTCTATGAAGAAGACGGACAGAGAGCGGCGCTGGACCGCAGAGTGGCGGCGGTGGCGGCGGTGGCGGCTGTTAGGCGCGCGCCCATGTTGGGCAGGTCGCGGCCGCCGCTGGCTCAGCTGTGGGCCGTAAATCTGGCCGGCAGGCAGCAGAATGGCGGCGTGTTAGCATAGGCGGCCGCCAGACGCCGCCGCCGCTCCCGTGTCTAGCCGGCCGCCGGAGTCACCGACCCACGGCCGACGCCGGTCGTCGAACCCCGGCCGTCCGGCTCAGAATAGCGCCCCCTCCACCCCTTAGAGCTGTCGTCTATGTCCCTTGCACTGCTTCGTTACGACGATATACTGTTCGCCTAATGAGAGGATACGTAGAGGTTACATATTTTAATGTATATAACACATAAATGTACCGGGTGACCAAAAAGTCAGTATAAATTTGAAAACTGAATAAACCACGGAATAATGTAGATAGATAGGTACAAATTGACACACATGCTTGGAATGACATGGGATTTTTATTAGAACCAAAAAATACAAAAGTTCAAAACATGTCCGACAGATGGCGCTTCATCTGATCAGAATAGCAATAATTAGCATAACAAAGTAAGACAAAGCAAAGATGATATTCTTTACAGGAAATGCTCAATATGTCCACCACCATTCCTCAACAATAGCTGTAGTCGAGGAATAATGTTGTGAACAGCACTGTAAAGCATGTCCGGAGTTATGGTGAGGCATTGGCGTCGGATGTTGTCTTTCAGTATCCCTAGAGATGTCGGTCGATCACGATACACTTGAGACTTCAGGTAACCCCAAAGCCAATAATCGCACGGACTGAGGTCTGGGGACCTGGGAGGCCAAGCATGACGAAAGTGGCGGCTGAGCACACGATCATCACCAAACGACGCGCGCAAGAGATCTTTCACGCGTCTAGCAATATGGGATGGAGCGCCATCATGCATAAACATCGTACGTTCCAGCAGGTGTTTATCAACCAGGCTGGGCATGATTCTGTAACATATCGGCGTACCTCTCACCCGTCACGGTAGCAGTTTTGCTGTCCAGCTCCATCTGTCGGACATTTTGTGATTTTTTTTTGTTTTTTTTTGTTCAAATAAAGCCCCATGTCATTCCAAGCATGTGTGTCATTTTTTACCTCTCTATCTACATTATTCCGTGGTTTATTAAGTTTTATACTGACTTTTTGATCACCTGGTATATGTAATATACAGGGTGTATCAAAAAGAATCATCCGATTTATAAAAATCATAACTACTGTGTTATTTGAGATATGTGACTGAACAACGTACTATTGGAAAGAGCAAACTCTCGAGCTTTACATAGTTCCCGCTAAGTAGCAGCAGTGAGCGCCCACTTCAGTTCTAGTAAAAATTGTGTCGGGACAACAGAAAGCGTTTTGTATTCTGCGTTTTGCGCAGCGCAGGTCAGTAATAACTGTTCAGTGTGAAATTTCGTACTAGGTACGGTGTGGATCCACCTAATGCACAGAGCATTAGACGGTGGCATTATCAATTCCGAGAAACAGGTTGTTTGTGTAAAGGCAAATCGCCAGGCATCCCCGAGTGTCTGACACAGACGTCGAACGCATCTGCCACAGTTTCACAAGGAGTCTGCAGAAACTCAAGAGGACGTTGTTATCAGGAGAAAGAAAACTGGCGTTCTACGGATCGGAGCGTGGAATGTCAGATCCCTTAATCGAGCAGGTAGGTTAAAAAATTTAAAATGGGAAATGGATAGGTTAAAGTTAGATATAGTGGGAATTAGTGAAGTTCGTTGGCAGGAGGAACAAGACTTTTGGTCAGGTGAATACAGGGTTATAAATACAAAATCAAATAGAGGTAATGCAGGAGTGGGTTTAATAATGAATAAAAAAAATAGGCGTGCGGGTAAGCTACTACAAACAGCATAGTGAACGCATTATTGTGGCCAAAATAGACACGAAGCCCACGCCTACTACAGTAGTACAAGTTTATATGCCAACTAGCTCTGCAGATGATGAAGAAATTGATGAAATGTATGATGAGATAAAAGAAATTATTCAGATAGTGAAGGGAGACGAAAATTTAATAGTCATGGGTGACTGGAATTCGAGTGTAGGAAAAGGGAGAGAAGGAAACATAGTAGGTGAATATGGATTGCGGCTAAGAAATGAAAGAGGAAGCCGCCTGGTAGAATTTTGCACAGAGCATAACTTAATCATAGCTAACACTTGGTTCAAGAATCATAAAAGAAGGTTGTATACATGGAACAATCCCGGAGATACTAAAAGGTATCAGATAGATTACATAATGGTAAGACAGAGATTTAGGAACCAGGTTTTAAATTGTAAGACATTTCCAGGGGCAGATGTGGACTCTGACCACAATATATTGGTTATGAACTGTAGATTAAAACTGAAGAAACTGCAAAAAGGTGGGAATTTAAGGAGATGGGACCTGGTTAAACTGACTAAACCAGAGGTTGTACAGAGTTTCAGGGAGAGCATAAGGGAACAATTGGCAGCAGTGGGGGAAAGAAGTACAGTAGAAGAAGAATGGGTAGCTCTGAGGGATGGAGTAGTGAAGGCAGCAGAGGATCAAGTAGGTAAAAAGACGACGTCTAGTAGAAATCCTTGGGTAACAGAAGAAATATTGAATTTAATTGATGAAAGGAGAAAATATAAAAATGCAGTAAATGAAGCAGGCAAAAACGAATACAAACGTCTCAAAAATGAGATCGACAGGAAGTGCAAAATGGCTAAGCAGGGATAGCTAGAGGACAAATGTAAGGATGTAGAGGCTTATCTCACTAGGGGTAAGATAGATACTGCCTACAGGAAAATTAAAGAGGCCTTTGGAGATAAGAGAACCACTTGTATGAACATCAACAGCTCAGATGGAAACCCAGTTCTAAGCAAAGAAGGGAAAGCAGAAAGGTGGAAGGAGTATATAGAAGGTCTATACAAGGGCGATGTACTTGAGGACAATATTATGGAAATGGAAGAGGATGTAGATGAAGATGAAATGGGAGATACGATACTGCGTGAAGAGTTTGACAGAGCACTGAAAGACCTGAGTTGAAACAAGGCCCCGAGAGTAGACAACATTCCATTAGAACTACTGACGGCCTTGGGAGAGCCAGTCCTGACAAAACTCTACCATATGGTGAGCAAGATGTATGAGACAGGCGAAATACCCTCAGACTTCAAGAAGAATATAATAATTCCAACCCCAAAGAAAGCAGGTGTTGCCAGAGGTGAAAATTACCGAACTATCAGTTTAATAAGTCACAGCTGCATAGTACTAACACGAATTCTTTACAGACGAATGGAAAAACTGGTAGGAGCCGACCTCGGGGAAGATCAATTCGGATTCCGTAGAAATATTGGAACACGTGAGGCAATACTGACCTTACGACTTATCTTAGAAGAAAGATTAAGAAAAGGTAAACCTACGTTTCTAGCATTTGTAGACTTAGAGAAAGCTTTTGACAATGTTGACTGGAATACTCTCTTCCAAATTCTAAAGGTGGCAGGGGTAAAATACAGGGAGCGAAAGGCTATTTACAATTTGTACAGAAACCAGATGGCAGTTATAAGAGTCGAGGGACACGAAAGGAAAGCAGTGGTTGGGAAGGGAGTGAGACAGGGTTGTAGCCTGTCCCCGATGTTATTCAATCTGTATATTGAGCAAGCAGTAAAGGAAACAAAAGAAAAATTCGTAGTAGGTATTAAAGTCCATGGAGAAGAAATAAAAACATTGAGGTTCGCCGATGACATTGTAATTCTGTCAGAGATAGCAAAGCACTTGGAAGAGCAGTTGAACGGAATGGACAGTGTCTTGAAAGGAGGATGTAAGATGAACATCAACAAAAGCAAAACGAGGATAATGGAATGTAGTCGAATTAAGTCGGGTGATGCTGAGCGAATTAGATTAGGAAATGAGACACTTAAAGTAGTAAAGGAGTTTTGCTATTTGGGGAGCAAAATAACTGATGATGGTCGAAGTAGAGAAGATATAAAATGTAGACTGGCAATGGCAAGGAAAGCGGTTCTGAAGACGAGAAATTTGTTAACATCCAGTATAGATTTAAGTGTCAGGAAGTCGTTTCTGAAAGTATTTGTATGGAGTGTAGCCATGTGAAACATGGACGATAAATAGTTTGGACAGGAAGAGAATAGAAGCTTTCGAAATGTCGTGCTGCAGAAGAATACTGAAGATTACAACAACAGGTAAAGAATTTCTTTATCCACTGCAATTGGTCGGCTGTTTATAATTTTATTCATTGTATATATTTATTAGTTTCAGAAATACAGACGTGCCAAATCGAATGATTCTTCTCTAAAAGGCCTGTATAAAGGGGAAACGTTTTACCACAAATCTCGAAAAGTAATTAACCGATTTACTTCAGATTTTTACATGTCACTCTAGTAGTGCACTCTCGAGCGCGCCTTCCGTCATACACGCCTTTCTTACTACAAAGTCGCCATCGTCCCACAGACAAATGTGGATGTGGAGCAGTCGGTATCGCGCACCCCATCGTCGTGGAGTGTGCCAATAGACAAAATGTTACAAACCAGGAGAGAAGCGTCTTTAGTATTAATATTATCTACAGTATACAAGAGAATGAGGAGAGGCGGCACGAGCTGAATTTCTTCGCCCGCATCTCGTGGTCGTGCGGTAGCGTTCTCGCTTCCCACGCCCGGGTTCCCGGGTTCGATTCCCGGCGGGGTCAGGGATTTTCTCTGCCTCGTGATGGCTGGGTGTTGCGTGCTGTCCTTAGGTTAGTTAGGTTTAAGTAGTTCTAAGTTCTAGGGGACTTATGACCACAGCAGTTGAGTCCCATAGTGCTCAGAGCCATTTGAACCATTTGAATTTCTTCACAGACGGACAACCGAGAAGATGCCATACATCGTGACAACGACAACCGCCACGTCAGCACATCCACCTACAACAACCTCCTGCAGACAGCAAGGAGACGTGTCTCTCAGGTGACCTGGAAGGATTTCCTGAGTCCTGGCAGCAAATTCCCAATCTGTTCACTTTGGGCCCGCATCTCGTGGTCCTGCGGTAGCGTTCTCGCTTCCCACGCCCGGGTTCCCGGGTTCGATTCCCGGCGGGGTCAGGGATTTTCTCTGCCTCGTGATGGCTGGGTGTTGTGTGCTATCCTTAGGTTAGTTAGGTTTAAGTAGTTCTAAGTTCTAGGGGACTTATGACCACAGCAGTTGAGTCCCATAGTGCTCAGAGCCATTTGAACCATTTGTTCACTTTGGAATCCTGAGCGAATCCCGAGTTGTGCCCCAGCGCACCATAGTTTAGCTATCCAGGCAAAAGAGCAAGTCTAGCTCCGTTCTGGTACCAAGTACAGCTGTGTAGCGCTGTGTAGTGTTATACAGTACAGTACGGTCTACAATTGTAAATTACAAAATTTGTGATGTAGCGATGGAGCATAATACAGTAGACCAGTAGTACGTTCTTTCTGGATTCCATATGAACATATATCTGTACGCCAAATGGTCAAAATTTATATTGTAGCGTTTTAAAATTATTATATTATTATAATTATTACTGAAATAGGAATTGCATGCATATTTTTTTCCTAGGGTAGTTATTCTACCTCATTTAAAATACACAGACAAACGAGGAAATCTAGCGTAACGTTGCTAAGAGCACGCTAGGTCGGTAGTAGTAAAGGTGAATGGTTAACTTCGTTTTTTTTTTTTTTTTTTTTTTTAGTCAACCGTCATCTGACTAGTTTGATCCGGCCCGCTACGAATTCCTCTCAACCTCTACATCTGAAAGTAGCACTTGCAGTGCAGCCTACGTCCTCAGTTTTCTACTGAATATATTTTAATGTCTGTCTTCCTCTACGGGTTTTATCCTCTACGGCTCCCTCTAATATTATGCCAGTTATTTCCCGATGTCTTAACAGATATGCCATCATCCTGTCCCTTCTTCTTGTCTGTGTTTCCAGTATGTTCCTTTTCTCTCCGATTCTGCGCAGAACTTCCTCATTCCTTAAATTATCAGTCCAAGACACGAAAATGTAGCTGATCTATAATGCAGAGTTCATACAGAACACTAGTGCGACTCGTTCTTTAGTACTCCTCGAGAGTTTGGAACCCCCAGAAGGTCGGATTAAAGGAAGATAACGAAGCAATTCAAATGTGTGTTGCTAGATTTGATTTCTGTACGTTCGATCAATAGGTGTGTATTACGAACGCAAAGACGCCCCTATTAACCTCCCCTTGATACATCTTCTTTACTTTAGTAAGAGAATAAGGACGTCTTTACGTTGTAACTTATTATTTCCCGTATCTTATAAATTATTTAGACAGACTCGGCTATTCCTGAAGGTTGTTTACCTTTTTACAAATCAGCTTTAGTGGTTAATATATCCCACTGATTTCCATTCGGAGTATCAGTTGCATGCGCGTCTCGGGTAAAGTCCTCCTTTTAGTGATCCGATTCCCTCACCATTTTGCCCCACGGTTTTTATCGTCCATTCCAGCCACTACGTGTTAGAGTTAGAGGCAGAATTTTGTAAAAACTAATGAGCAGCGAGAAAAGAGCAGGTTGATGTACCTTGTCTCATGTACTGCATATTTCCTGGCTGTGTTTGGTAAAGGTTATTCTGCAAAAATTACTGCTCTTCCCGCGGGTTACTCTGTTTCATTAAATGATGTATATCGTTCAGTTCAAGAAATTATAGTTGCTTCAGTGTCTTGATAAATTAATGTTGCTATTATTAGGCATACAGAAAAATGCTCACTCTCTCTTCTGCACCTATTTGCAAAAAAAAAAAAAAAAGAAAAAGAAAAACCTTGCCCCCGTATATCTTAACGACTTCCACGTTACGTGGTACAGCTTATACGCGTAATGTGACCAACTGAATGTTTTCTTCCTGCACATGTCCAATAAATAAATAAGAAACCCATTTACGATACATTGATTATCAGACTTGTTTTTTATACCGATGAAAGAAATGAAGATGATAATGAAATCAGATACACGATGTTGTGACAGTTTAGGTTCCACATTAGAATATGTACTGAGTTTCGATGCGTACGGTCCGCAGCTCGTGGTCGTGCGGTAGCGTTCGCGCTTCTCGCGCCCGGGTTCCCAGGTTCGATTCCCGGCGGGGTCAGGGATTTTCTCTGCCTCGTGATGACTGGGTGTTGTGTGCTGTCCTTAGGTTAGTTAGGTTTAAGTAGTTCTAAGTTCTAGGGGACTGATGACCACAGATGTTAAGTCCCATAGTGCTCAGAGCCATTTCGATGCGTACGATAATTACAGCCCATACTGGACCTCTGTGGGTAGCTGCACTTTAATTATAACCATTTACTATTTAAAAAATCCTAAAAGAAGCCAACATCTCGCTCAATAAGAAAGCACCGCAAGTTTTAAATGAATTCAGAATCAGACTTTGGTAATGCTCGATGGTATTCCTGTTAAATATTACATTAAGCATGTGTAAGCTCATAAAATGTTCTCATTCCGTATAACGTGAAACAGATCGTGATCGCCAAGGATGATTGTTCATGATAATAAAAATCTTACATTTATTTGTCTAGCGTCTCAGGACGATGAATTGATTCCATGTCAGAAACAAAAACGTCAAATATTTGCATATGAATTTTAATAGCATCTGAAAGTGTTGTTACTGTTCCTGTAATATCTGTCAGCCATAATTATTAAGAATTATTATGCAGTCCAAGCCGCTTGCCAACAACGACATCAACAATATTCCATCAGAACGCTTGCGCTTCTGCATGTAACTACACTACCTATCTTTTAACACAAATCAGTATGAGAAATGTTTGCAATTGCATTCATAAATCATTGCGGACATTGCTCAGTTACTTTTAAAAGTCTTTAATTTAATTTTAACTGCGAGAATTTCTTGCGATGGCGTCTGCTTCGCTGTTATGTCAAGAATTAATTGTTACATGTGTTGTGACTTGGCAAGACAGCCAAGCCACTAGGAGAGGAAGCCGAAAGGCACGCGTTTAAGCTCACGCAGGCTGGCTGAGGTCTGGAACAGGTAAGGGAATTTATAGTAGCAAAGAACGTAAGTAACTACTGGAATACTTAACTTTAATTCATAATTGGTGAACATCGGTCCGACGGTACATGCATCACAAGGTAAATAGCAAATGATAATGGCGCCTTGCTAGGTCGTAGCAAATGACGTAGCTGAAGGCTATGCTAACTATCGTCTCGGCAAATGAGAGCGTAATTTGTCAGTGAACCATCGCTAGCAAAGTCGGCTGTACAACTGGGGCGAGTGCTAGGAAGTGTCTCTAGACCTGCCGTGTGGCGGCGCTCGGTCTGCAATCGCTGACAGTGGCGACACGCGGGTCCGACGTATACTAACGGACCGCAGCCGATTTAAAGGCTACCACCTAGCAAGTGTGGTGTCTGGCGGTGACACCACAACGTGTAACACCTTACAGCTCCAAAATACGGCTGGTCCCGTCGGAGGTTCGAGTCCTTAGTATAATTTAGGTTAAGTAGTGTGTAAGCTTAGAGACTGATGACCTTAGCAGTTAAGCCCCATAAGATTTCACACACATTTGAACATTTTTTGAGCTCCAAAATAGGGTTACTTAAACATCGATAAACTATCGATTAATCGTAATATATGCCCTATCGTCAGTATCGGTAGCCTGTTTTAACTATCGATAGTCTATGGTTTGCAATGTAATTGTTTTTGAATTGGCGCCTGAAAAATTGTCGGTTCCTATTATCTCCACGACGTTTGGAGCGCAGACTGAAAATAGATTGTGTGGAGGTATTTAATCAACAAGAAATATGGTAGCACCTTAGACAGTCTAAATTGTTTATAAACTAAGTTCTTAATAGATTGGTGGCTGCGGGGGAGGGGTCTAGAGAGAGGAAATTTTCTTGCTTGTCTTTCAGTGATAACAACTCACGGTCGTGCGCATGTCGTACTGATCAGATGCTTATGGTCAAAAGTACATACCTAAACAACATGGACTCGTGAATGTGCATTATACTGATTTTCATCTTCAGATGTTTGAGCTTGCTTACTTGTAGCAACGAATACAAATGTAAATAAGGGTGTTGAAATACAGCGCAGCTAGTAGAGGAAAAAATGACATGTTAAAGATTTGTTAAGAGTTTCTGATTCTACTGTATAAAGCATCTGAAAATAAATACAATTATTGTAGCTAATTATTAAGCTCTTGCCTGTTAATGCTGAAGCCTCATGTTTGAAACTTGTGCAGCGGATGAATAAGCTCATATTTTTATTTTTTCCCATTTTTTCGAGTTTGCATCATTCTGCAACCTGATTAATAATTTTTCTAGCGTAACGAGGAGGAATTCCGCCTCCAAAGCTTCTAGCTCTACGGGGTATCGCCGGCCGGTGTGGCCGTGCGGTTCTAGGCGCTTCAGTCTGGAACCGCGTGACCGCTACGGTCGCAGGTTCGAATCCTGCCTCGGGCATGGATGTGTGTGATGTCCTTAGGTTAGTTAGGTTTAAGTAGTTCTAACTTCTAGGAGACTGATGACCACAGATGTTAAGTCCCATAGTGCTCAGAGCCATTTTTTTCTACGGGGTATCGTAGGAGGTGACCTCAATGTGCCAACAATGGCTTCTTCGTCACTCATTTCGTTATTTAAACACCACACAACAGGATTATTCTTCATCACGCAACTATAGTGCCACAACTCTTGAATCGCTGTCTTTAACAGCAGTAAGACAAACAGCACAGGATCGAAGAAGTGTTCCGAGCGGCGCCGACATGAAACGATGAGTACCTCTCTCACGACACCGGTAGTCTCTATGGGCTGAGGAAATTCCGCGCTTTCAAGATTATTTTGTTTATGTAAGATGTGCGTAAATAGACTTTTTTGTTATTGCTTTAAAAATGAACCATGAAAGTCAATCATCTGTGTGCAATTTTTTCAAGAATGTGGGAGGGTAATAGTCAGTTTGTAAAGTGTGCCATCTGCATTAAAGATTATAAACATGATCTGGGAATAGGTCTAATTTAAGAGACCACTAAAAAGAAAGGATGTAGAAAAACTAGGAACCACGAATTAGTAATAGAATTGAAAGGTGAGGGATCAATTTGTGAGCTATATCGGATGCAAGAGGTGCAACCAAAAGAATGGAGAAGCTCTGTAGAAAATTATTTAGATAGACGTCAGTTGTACGATGTCAGTTGGAAAGTAAAAAAAAGAAATTGATTGTTTTTATGCAAAAATGACTGCTATCGGTATGCTACCGTACAGAACTTCCGACCATCAAGGTTCGAAAAAAACTTTTTTGCCTCAGACAGCAGATATGAGTTGCTAGATAAAACCACACTTAAATGTTTTCTAATCTCAAAACTATAGGAAGAGACAAAAAATAAATTAGAGGAAACCTTTACAAAATGTAATTTTTTAGTGTTACAACGAACATATGGAATAGCGACGCAAATGAAGGTATACTGCCATTGACTTGCCACTTTATTATAAACGAAAAATTAGTTTAATCTGAATGAGATTTTCACTCTGCAGCGGAGTGTGCGCTGATATGAAACTTCCTGGCAGATGAAAACTGTGTGCGTTACCACAGCACTGATATATTTTCTTATTCATTACTACAAATAAACAACACATTTGAACATAGATGTCTCTATAATGCGCTATCTCAAAACTTTGTCACTTCAGCGCCATTTGTTTTCACTTGAGAGTTTGTGCGATAGCAGAGTAACAAGTGAGAAGCGAACGCGAACCCTAACACCGTCTGAACTAAAATTAATACAGCATAGCAAAATCAGCTGGCAGTGGCGTTACAATTACTGTCTAGCTGTTTCCGAATATACAAACAACTTGCTTTTGTGTCGAATTTGCCAAAACAGACTAACCATAGCAAGCTGAAAATACAGCAGAGTCCGGCTAATCGGAAGCCTGGGTAATCTGAACGTTCGGTTAATCCGAAAGTGAAAAGTGTTAGTCTAAGTGTGGAAAACTGTGCGGTAAACTGCTGTACGTACACAATACAGTAATCACGTATTAGAAAAATTGGTATGAAAACAGGTTTAAACAATGCATAACAATGAAAGAAAAGCTGTCAAACTTAGTAAAATACAGCGGACATTTTATCCCTACTTGTTAGATGACAAAAACTAAGTCATTGTTTTTTGGCGTAATGAAGACAGACTGTTATATGACGCATAGTTGCGCCATCGTCTCATAAACATCAAATCAGCAGGTGTAGCGGTGAGCTGTTGCTCCGAATAACGTAGCGCGAGGTCAGGGGCTTCTGCTGCGTCACCGTGTGGCACCAGCCCTCCTTTGTCGCTTTCAGGCTCATTGTCACTTCCGTCACAGCAGTCCACTTCTTCCTGGTCTCGAGTCACAGCAGCTACTAAATCAGCGTCAGCGAGGTTCTCCACACACGCCCCATCCCCTGCCATCCACTCATCTACGTCTCCTTCACTAGCTTCTTCACATCCAGGGATTGTCTGTATTATTTGTAATAGATTTTCCTCTTCATTTTCAACTAGATTGTCCTGACATTCAAGAGATGTCCACAGTTACCTCCACGAATTTCCCAGAGTATTTTCTGAAATATTCTGCTATGCCTCAGCGGCGCAATAAACAACATCCTTTACACTGGTATTTTTTATTTTGTCCACTAAAGGAATGCTATCATCTTGGATCAGCATTCTTAAAAACTGTTTTCTGTAAATCAGTTTTAATGTTTGCAGTACGCCCTTGTCCATCGGCTGTTGAAGTGATGTAACATTCGGCGGCAAAAACTCCGTCACAATTTCTCAATTTCTCCATCACATAATTCCTCAGCAGTGGGGTGAGATGGCGCGTTATCAATGAAAAGGATTGCATGGGGAGACAAATGATTTCCCTTAGAAAACCGTGGAACAGGGGGAACATACTGGCCGTGACACCATTCTTAGAAGAGCTTTTTTCTGGTTGCGATACTATACGGGCAGGGACGTCATGTTGCAATTTTTAAAATCTCTGGGCCTAGCAGATTTGCCGATCAGCATGAAAGGCAGCTTGTGATTACCAGCAGCACGCTAATAAAGTCGCACGATATATGCACATTTTAAAACCAGGAGGATCGTCTTTGCTTTTGATGCCACGCTTTTTGTTGGCACTGCCCTAATATTGAGGCCAGTCTCGTCAGCGTTATAAATTTGTTGGGGAGAATACTAATCCCTCTCTTATCATTTTTTGAAACTCACCCAAGTATGCATCACGGTCAGGTTAGCTGACGGATTACATGACTTTTTTGAATTTGTCCAACCAGCCCGTACTCGCATTAAAATACTCACCACCATTCATTAACTTGTTCAGGTAAACAGCCTTCTCCTGAACCAGTGCTCCACTCAAAGGAGTTCCCCTTGTCTTGCCTGCGTAAACCAAAGGTAAAGAGCTTCGTCCACGTTATCGTACTGGAACTGTTTCAAAGTGTGCCGAATTTCAAGTGTTTTTCCCGAAGACGTGTAACAGCACTGTTCAAGCTTCATTCGGTTCTTCTTCCAATCACAAACGGTTGCTTTACCAACACCCAGTTCCGTTGCCAGTTTAGATACATTCTCACCATTCAGCATTCTCAAAGCATTCAGGTTTTCTTTGAGAGTTAACGTTGTATGTTTCCGTTTACTCACGACGAAAATACATTCACCACTACACCTGAACTAATGCAGCGCAACTGTCGTGCCAGCGATCGATAACTAACCTAACCAAGCGCTTTGCGAGCCAATTGGCAGTGCACTGACCTCAGACACTACAAAGGTCTCAACAATGCACAACAACGACAAGGGCAGGGAGTGAGAGTGAGCCATTGTTCCCACACTTGTTTCCATTTGTTACCATGGTGAACCTACTTACCTGCTTGGTATACTTCATTCTAGAAACTCGTCACCGTAATTCCGACTAATCCGAACAAATCGGTAATCCGAACAAGGTCCAGTCCTAATTAGTTCAGATGAATGGGACTATACTGTATAACCGAACCGGAACTTTCCACTAGTAATGGAAAACTCTCAGCTATTCTGTAATGGAAGCTGTTGTATCGCCGCTACAGTGAAGCCGACGAAATGCTATCTATCAGGTTCTGTCAAGTGCAAACTTTGAGCACCGCGGGTGTTAAGGAATCGGTATGATAGGTAAAGGTGCCAGCACTCCTGTCTTTCGCCGCACCTTTCCTTATCTTACAGTAATACTGTATTGTGCTGTTTATACCGCTCCGTGTGCTATCCCCGACGAAAGGCGAAACACCCAATAAAATTTCTACAAGCTACACACTTTATGTCGACTGCACTAGGATCACAAGAGCTGCCGATCTCAGCGACGTAGCAGCTGTAGCACTGCAGTAGAGTGATGGCACTTTTGCCTTGTACTGAGTGTCAAATCAACTGAGAAAAAACATGAGTGAAGAAGCCACCCTTGATCTCTCCAACACAGTCTCAATCTTCTTAGTCCCACGTGCAGTTTATACCGTACCTACTGCAGTTCATCAGCAAGCATGCACTCCTAAGGTAGCAGCATTGCATGGCAGACCAGTAAATACTTCCCCTTCCCTATTCCTTATGGTGTCCTTCCTGTTCTTCTGCTTCCTCTTCCTCTTCCTGCTTTTCCCGTGTTTCTAAGACGCTGAAGCTCAACGTAACATTGACAAGTAATATATTGACCGAATTTTTATGAGGATTATTTTTTTATATAGGAAAGTAATTTTTCAGATAGCAAAACGTTAGAAAAAAAAGTAATTTGATGACAATATTATGCAAAATTTCGAACATACTGGCAGGGTACTTTAATATCACATTTTTTTCAGGTCATCAGTCAGATCTTACTAGAATGTAATATCTTTGATAAGACAGTGGTAGTGGTTACAGACAACGCTGCAGTTACGAAAAAGCTGCATAAATCTTAGGGATTCGACATTCAATCTGTTTTGCCAAGCGCATCAACTTAACAGTAGAAGATTGTTTCAAAGCAGAAATATTTTACAAAATTTTATTCAAAAGAAAAGCTATTGTGACTTTCTTTCATTAGTCTACACCAGCCAGTGACAAACCGTACATTGTTTAAAAAAGGGATTTCGGATAGATTCCGTATTTCTGGATTTCCGAAAGGCTTTTGACACTGTATGACGCAAGTGGTTTGCAGCGAAATTGCGTGCTTATGGAATATCGTGTCAGTTATGTGACTAGATTCGTGACTTCCAGTCAGAGAGGTCACAGTTCGTAGTGATTGACGGGAAGTTATAGAGTAAAAGAGAAGTGATTTCTGGCGTTCCCCAAGGTAGAGTTATAGCCCCTTTGCTCTTCCTTATCTATATAAACGATTTGGGAGACAATCTGAGCAGCCGTCTTAGGTTGTTTGCAGATGACGCTGTCGTATATCGACTAATGAAATCATCAGCAGATAAAAAAAAAAGTGCAAAACGATTTAGAAAAGATATCTGAATTGTGCGAAAATTGGTAGTTGACCCCAAATAACGAGAAGTGTGAGGTCATCCACTTGAGTGCTAAAAGGAATTCGTTAAACTTTGGTTACACGATAAACCAGTCAAATCTAAAGATCGAAAATTCAAATAAATACCTAGTAATTACAATTACGAACAGATCTACTGAGAAGACTGCCTACACTAGGCGTGTCCGTCCTCTTTTAGAATACTGCTGCGTGGTGAGGGATCCTTACCAGATAGGATTGACGGAGTACATCGAAAAAGTTCAAAGAAGGGCAGCACATTTTGTATTATGGCGAAATATGGGAGAGAGTGTCACAGAAATGATACAGGAATTGGGCTGGACATCATTAAAAGAAAGGCGTTTTTCGTTGCGACGGAATCTTCTCACGAAATTCCAATCAGCAACTTTCTCCTCTGAATACGAAAATAATTTGTTGACACCGACATACATAGAGAGAAACGATCGCCATGATAAAATAAGGGAAATCAGAGGTCGTACGGAAAGATATAGGTGTTCGTTCTTTCTGTGCGCTATATGAATTTGGAATAACAGAGAATCGTGAAGATGGTTCAATGAAGCCTTTTCCAGGCACTTAAATGTGATTTGGAGAGTATCCATGTAGATGTAGAACAGGGCACAAGAACAGCGTGATCAAAAAGTCAGTATAAATTTGAAAACTTAATAAACCACGGAATGATGTAGATAGAGAGGTAAAAATTTACGCACGTGCTTGGAATGATATGGGGTTTTATCAGAACAAAAAAAAAAGTTCACAAAAATGTCCGACAGATGGCGCTGGACAGCAAAACTGCTACCGTGACGGGTGAGAGGTACGCCGATATGTTACAGAATCGCATCATCCCCAGACTGGCTGATAAACACCTTCTGGGGTGTACGGTGTTTATGCAGGATGGCGCTCCACCCCATGTTGCTAGACGCGTGAAAGATCTCTTGCGCGCGTCGTTTGGTAATGATCGTGTGCTCAGCCGCCACTTTCGTCATGCTTGGCCTCCCAGGTCCCCAGACCTCAGTCCGTGCGATTATTGGCTTTGGGGTTACCTGAAGTCGCAAGTGTATCGTGATCGACCGACACCTCTAGGGATGCTGAAAGACAACATCCGACGCCAATGCCTCACCATAACTCCGGACATGCTGTTCAGAACATTATTCCTCGACTACAGTTATTGTTGATGAATGATGGTGGACATATTGAATATTTCCTGTAAAGAACATCATCTTTGCTTTGTCTTACTTTGTTATGCTAATTATTGCTATTGTGATCAGATGAAGCGCCATCTGTCGGACATTTTTTGACGTTTGTATTTTTTTGTTTCTAATAAAACCCCATGTCATTCCAAGCATGTGTGTCAATTTATACATCTCTATCTACATTATTCCGTGATTTATTCAGTTTTCAAATTTATACTGACTTTATGATCAGCCGGTACGTCAGAAAGATTGTTGGATGTAAGGTCCGCCAATTATGCAAAACACCATTTTTTTCAAGTTCCCAAACATGTTTCAGCACCTCCGTGCCATCATCAGTGGGTTTCTGCTTTATTTAATCTTTAATGTGAACATTTTTAGTAAATGATTAAAAAATTACGGGAGCAACAATTTGTTTCTCATACTTAATACCTTTACACTCGGTTCACCTGGTTTTTCAGGTTCACTTGTGTATTATTTATTACAGGCAGCTTTTCCTCTGTAGCCAAGTGATGTTGATGAGAAATTTTATTGAGGGTTAACCTATCATTTTGTGCTTCAAACTTAATTTAGTTTGTCGCGATATTTCGCGCCTATGTTCGTTTTTGCTTACGTGTCTGTGTGGCAAGCCTTTTTTTCTCAGCATCCTGATGTGGTATTTTGAAGCACACGTAAATGTAACACATATTTCCACAAATATGGTCGTAAAAGCGAACCACCAAAAACACACTCTAATCGTGGTTCTTGTGCAGATGACAAGCTACCTATAGTAAACAATACACAAGTGGTCCTGAGAAACGATGCAAACCGTGTGTAAAGGTATTAACTAAAAGAAATAAGTTGTTGTTTGAACTAAATATTCTAGTAATTTTGTAATCATTTAGTAAAAATGTTCACATTACAGATTAAATAAAACAGAAACCCACTGGTGATGGCACAGAGGTGCTGGAACATTTTTGGAAACTTGGAAAAAACGGTGTTTTGCATAACTGATGGACCTTACATCCAGCAATTTAAACTGGAAATACCGTAAACACAAGGTGCTGCAAATCCAAATGATGAAAATACTTCACAAACAGTACGCTGCTATCATGGTATCAATTACAAGAATAATACCTGAAACAGAAAGACTCACGAGCAGTGCTAATACGTCTACTGATAGTATAACAGTTTGAAATCGGATGATCTACTTTTTCTGCCCAGTTAGCTACAGCGTAACGTCGATTTCGTTACACCAGTCAGTGACTCCATAATTGACCTACATCAGTATTTTCAAAACCTGTAATAGACAAGCATGCTTGTGTATTAGAATATTGTGCAAATTCTAATAGTATGTTGTGTGGAATGGTCAGTAAATTTTTATGGTGTCTAGCGACTTCAGTTCCTGCAGAGAGGATTTTCACCAAGGCAAGACAAATAATTACTTAAAAACGCAACAGAATAAAGGAGAAGGATTTAAACACCTTACGTGTATCTTTTAATGTTGTATTTTAAACAACAGACTAAAGGGCAAGAATTTAAGTACCGTACATTTTATAAAACAAAATTTGCATATCTTGTAGTGCTGTAGTTTAAGGAATAAAAATTGTTAGAAAGCTGTTTTTCATTTGAAATACCAGCCCAAAACAATCGATAGATAATCGATACATAGATAGCTTCTAAAAACACTATCGATAATATCGTATGGGT
This sequence comes from Schistocerca serialis cubense, assembly GCF_023864345.2. NCBI lineage: Eukaryota > Metazoa > Arthropoda > Insecta > Orthoptera > Acrididae > Schistocerca > Schistocerca serialis. Next base: position 112,526,738 of record NC_064641.1, on the reverse strand, counting down.
CAGCTGTTTAAGTAACACTACTCCAAAAATGTGCAAAGCCAACATGGTGAGCTCCTACTGATTATACCTCGGTTATTTATTTGATTCCAGAAATAAACAGTGTTTCTAGTACCCTAACTGCGATAACAAAGCTGGTTAATTATAGAAGAGGCTACAGCAGCAACGGAATGGCTTGTTGAATGCTATCAAAAGATTTTCGAGTAAGTACGTAAATGTGGAATCAGCAATAGTAGCAATGAAGTGTTATTTAAACCGTATTTTTCAGCTCTAATCTTAAAATACTGAAAGCGCGGTACACGACTTAGCACTTCTAATTAAATCTTCTTACCTCATCTTTTTGTGTTTCGGCCGACGGTTCCAGAAATCTTACATTTCAAATGGCTGCTCGCGTTTCATTAGATCGTGTTTAAAACGGGCAGTATTTCTGTTTGCGGATCTGCATTTCTTGATACATCCCCAAAGGATCTTCACATTTACCTCCAGTCCACTGCAAACAGTTCTCAATGAAACTGCAAATTTATGAATCATTCCACACACTACAGTCATTACAGCGAGAGCCCAACAAATGTTTACATTCAACCTTCAGCTGTTCGATAGTCGGAGTTTATGATTAACGGTTAAACCTGCCCCCCCCCTCCCCCTCCCCTCAACCGTTGCTAAATACGAGGGTTGGAACGTAAATGGTGGCAACTATTTATTCACAACCGGTACAAAAGAGTTACATGTTTGCACCTGTTACTGTCCTTCAAAGTAGTCACCAGTGTTGTATAGAACCTGTTGCCAGTCAAGTGGAAAGCATAGTATACCGTTAGCAGAGCCTGTTCTACAGGTCGGTGAATAACCTTAACTTAGTACTCACTCAGACTTAATGCCCATCTTGTTAATCTGGAACTTGGATCCTTCAAGCTCAATAACCATTTAAGTGCGGCGTGATCTGTAATAACTGTAAATTCTCTTCCTGTTAAGAAACATCTGTTACGTGTTATACCAAAAACCAAAGCACAAAGCTCCTTCTCACTAGTAGTATAATTACATTCTGCTTTGTTTAATTGTCTGGAAGCAAATGAGATTGGATGTTCATGACCACCAACCTCTTGAGACAAGATTGCACCTATGGCAAAATGGGATGCATCGGTCGAAAGGGTAAAAGTTTTACTGAAATCCGGGTAGGCTAACACTGGGGCTGTGATTAGAGCAGTTCTAAGTTCTTCCATTGCCTTTTTGCATTCTGTTGACCAATTAAATGTGGCTCCTTTCTTCAGTAGCTGTGTCATTGGACGTGCTATTTTCGCATAACCGGCTATGAATCGTCTGTAGAAATTTGACAATCCCAAGAATGATTCTAGTTCTTTCAAATTCTGTGGCTCAGGAAAATTCTTTACATCTTCAATTAAGTTTGGATGAGGCCGAACACCTCCACTGGTTATTACATGACCATGGTAGTTAACTTTACTTTGTGCAAAACGACATTTACCTACTGATAAAGACAGGTTTGCACTTCTTATACGCTCAAAAACAGCTCGTAGTCTCTCAGTATGCTGCTTCATGTTTTCACCAAAAATTATTAAATCATTAAGGTAAACAAGTGATTGTGTTGGGGTGAGCCCTCGTAAAACTGAATCCGTCAGGCGTTGAAATGTAGCTGGAGCATTACGAAGTCCAAACGGCATACGAAGATATTTGTATACTCCTGTTGCTGTTACAAATGAGGTTTTTGCTTGATCATCTGGGTGCACTGTTAAGTGGTGATAATCACTTGTTAAATCACATACTAAAAAAATTCGACATCTGCCCAAGTAATCCAGGGTTTCCACCACATTTGGTAAGGGTTAAATGTCGGGTGTGGTCACAGCATTCAAAGCTCGGTAATCAACACAAAAACGGAACTGTGGTTCTCCAGAAATTGATTTCTTCTTTAGAATTACAACAGGCGAACACCACGGTGGGTCTGAAGGATCTCTTGGTTTTATAATTCCGGATTATAACTGTTCTTTAACCATGTATACTACCAACTCTCTTTGACTAAATGTTTTTCGGTAAGGTTCTGTGTAATTGGGGCTGCATTTCCTGTATGAATACGATGCTGAACTAAATGAGTGACAGGTAAATTTGCACGTTCTCGGAATAAATCCGCATACTCCAACAAAACAGGCACTAAAATCTTCTGTTCATCGACTGTCAAATGTTGCACCTTTTTCCAAATCTTGCGCTTCAGTTCATTATTAACTTCATCTCCTCGTTGCCATTCTGCGGTACTATTACAAAAATCTGTGTTTATAACTGCAGCATTTGTTACCTCATCTGGTATCTGTATTACGTCATTTTTACTTACGCTCGACACTTCAGCAACTTTCGTTCCCCATGGCAAAACAACATCCTCATTGCTCATATTCGTTATTGTAACCGGGACTTTTACGACATTCTGTCTCACCATTGTAGCCACACCTGCACTTTTGGCAACATAACAATGCATTGTATCCAATAACTCACTTTTCTCGGATCGCTCAATTAATAACAAAACTCCTTCCTTGCATTGGGCTGACTTAACTTCAACGTACATTGTCTTTCCTGAGCCTTTGGGAATCTGCTGAGGCTGATGAATTTGAACAGTGACTCGGACCTTCTCATGATACCAGTACCTGACCAGAGCGCTGAGACTATAGCTAAAGTTTTTGTAAAAGAATGGATTCTTAAGTTTGGATCACCATTAAGTATAATTAGTGATCAAGGAACGAATTTTATGAGTGAATTACTTAAACAGATTTGTAAGCTCATGCAAATACCTCAGTTAAGGACTACACCAGCACACCCCTGAAGGAAATGGAAGAGTCGAGTGAGTCCTCAGAACAATTATTAAAATGGTTGGCCATTACGTGAGCAGAAAACACGAAAATTAGGATGTCTGTTTAGCGTACTTGGTAAGTTGTTACAATGCCAAAATGCACAGCTCAACTGGCCTAAGTCCAAATGAGATCGTCTACGGAAGAAGAATGCATTCACCGTTGGACTTTGTACGACCGACTGCCGGAATCAGCAATGAACACGTAAGGGATCTAGCACAGTGGAATCATCAATCCTTTCTTCAGCAAGCAAGGCAACACGACCACCAAGCAGCAGTGCCACAGTATCGAGTAAGGAGATCTTGTGTATCTGAGCGACGTGGTGTTAAAGATGAGTCAAGTCAAAAAGTTTAAGAAGTTCTGGAAAGGACCATATCAAATCTTGGAGGTGTTACCGCCAGTCACTCTTAAGCTCCAACTGCCCTTTCGTTAGATTGTCGTTCATGTTAGTCGTGTAAAGCCATTTTTGGGTAGATTTCCCGTAGTATCGCAAGACGACGAGGACCGAGCGAGAGGCAGACCTGCTGTTCTCAAAGCCAGGAAGCGAGAATCGTGAGGTCGCAGTCCAGACTTCGGGCCGAGGTATCGTCACGTTCCGAGCGATCCTGTGCCATACACCCGTACAATCTGTGTAAACGTGTGTAGTGTGTGAGAGTGCACTGCGTGTGTGTATTTCAGCCTGTGCTTATGTGAATTGTTCTTTCTTCTTTCTTTCTTTGGCTACTGCCTTCATCCCGCATCGTGTGCACGGTCGGCAGGGTTAAGTACGGATTTGACATGGTTAAGTTAAGGGATGGCCGGATGCCCTTCCTGCCGCCACCCACACCCCCCGGAATGGAATTAGTGTACTCCAGCTGTATGCGTCTAGTGTAAATCGTGAAGTAGTGTGAACGTGTAAAAACTGTGTGCCGGACCGAGACTCGAACTAGAGACCTTCGCATTTCGCGGGCAAGTGCTCTACCAGCTGAGCTACCCAAGCACGACTCACGCCCCGTCCTCACAGCTTTACTTCTGCTAGTACCTCGTCTCCTACCTTCCAAACTTTACAGAAGCTCTCCTGCGAACCTTCGAACCGAGTTCGAGTCTTGGTCCGGCACACAGTTGTAATCTGCCAGGAAGTTTCATATCAGTGCACACTCCACTGCAGAGTGAAAATCTCATTCTGGAGTGTGAACGTGTTTCAGATGTCTGTGAGTCGTGTAACTGAGGCGGGACGTGGGGACCAGCCCGGTATTCACCTAGTAGGATGTGGGAAACCGCCTAAAAACGACATCCAGGCTGGCCAGCAAACCGGCCGTCGTCGTTAATCCGCCTGGCGGTTTCGATCCGGGGCCGACGCGCCTACCCGAGTCCAGGAAGCAGCGCGTTAGCGCTCTCGGCTATCCTGGCGGGTCCATGTGCTTATGTGAATGTCTTGTAAAAATTTATTATTGAAGCTATTGCACGAGTGCACAAGTGGAACTAAACCTTTTATTCCACAGGTTTTCCCAAGAAAGTAATTTATTTTATGTTCATTGTTAACTCTAGTATTTAGCACTAATTAACCATGTTCATTTTTATTCTAATGCTTGGTATGATAGCGTATTCTACTAATGCTGCAGTAATAGTAGCACAGAGTACAGGTGTTTTGTTTGAACGTGGTAGTTTCAACAAGTAATACAAAACTTGTCCTCAAGTGCAATCTGAGTGAAATCCAGCAACAGTTCAATTCTGTAAAAAAGCAAATTGACCTAATTCGTTCTCTTACGGGTAATGATACAATTTTGGAAATGGGTACATCTTGGTATAATAAATGGATCACAGCCAAATTCAGGTAGAGTCTACATTTGCTAATTATGAACAAGAGATTTACTGTTTTTTTTTTTAAGCTTTTGCCAACTACATTTCATGCAACTGGACATTTGCCATTAACTAGAATGTTATCTGTTTATTACAATGATTCATACATATTTAACATATGGAAATCATTCTTTATCAAGTTTTTCTGAAGACAATAATTTGCTTAAGGACATCCATGAAAATGTAATCTCTTCAAATAATGAGTTAAAATTTCATTGTAGCAGCAAATAGAATTAAGTCCTTCGATTCCTCCAGTAATGTTAATGCTTACTTGATTGTCAGTATTGTGTTTTTATTGCTTTTATTAATTTTGTCTTTTGTCAACAGCACTTGTCATGTATGAAATTGTCATCTTGAAGACACGCTACTCTGTATCAAACGTTACTGTGTCTGCAAATGAAATGCACTACTGCCCATTAAAATTCCTACACCAAGAAGAAATGCAGATGATAAACGGGTATTCATTGGACAAATATATTATACTAGAAGTGACATGTGATTACATTTTCACGCGATTTGGGTGCATAGATCCTGAGAAATCAGTACCCAAAACAACCACCTCTGACCGTAATAACGGCCTTCATACGCCTGGGCATTGAGTCAAACAGAGCTTGAATGGCATGTACAGGTACAGCTGCCCATGCAGCTTCAACACGATACCACAGTTCATCAAGAGTAGTGACTTTCGTATTGCGATGAGCCAGTTGCTCGGCCACCATTGACCAGACGTTTTCAGTTGGTGAGAGATCTGGACAATGTGCTGGCCAGGGCAGCAGTTGAACATTTTCTGTATTCAGAAAGGCCCGTACAGGACCTGCAACATGCGGTCGTGCATTATCCTCCTGAAATGTAGTGTTTCGCAGGGATCGAATGAAGGGTAGAGCCACGGGTCGTAACACATCTGAAATGTAACGTCCACTGTTCAAAGTGCCGTCAATGTGAACAAGAGGTTACCGAGACGTGTAACCAATCGCACCCCATACCATCACGCCGGGTGATGCGCCAGTATGGCGAAGACGAATACACGCTTGCAATGTGCGTTCACCGCGATGTCGCCAAACACGGATACGACCATCATGATGCTGTAAACAGAACCTGCACTCATCCGAAAAAATGACGTTTTGCCATTCGTACACCCAGGTTGCTCGTTGAGTACCCCATCGCAGGCGCTCCAGTCTCTGATGCAGCGTCAAGGGTGACCGCAGCCATGGTCTCCGAGCTGATAGTCCACGCTGCTGCAAACGTCGTCGAACTGTTCGTGCAGATGGTTGTTGTCTTGCAAACGTCCCCATCTGTTGACTCAGGGATCAAGACGTGGTTTGCACGATCCGTTACAGCCATGCGGATAAGATGCCTGTCATCTCGACTGCTAGTGATATGAGGCCGGTGGGATCCAGCACGGCGTTCCGTATTACCCTCCTGAAGCCACCGATTCCATATTCTGCTAACAGATACTGGATCTCGACCAACGCGAGCAGCAATGTCGCGGTACGACAAACCGCAATCGCGATAGGCTGCAATCCGATCTTTATCAAAGTCGGAAACGAGATGGTACGCATTTCTCCTCCTTAGACGAGGCATCACAACAACGTTCCACCAGGCAACGCCGGTCAACTGCTGTTTGTGTATGAGAAATCGGTTGGAATCTTTCCTCATGTCAGCATGTTGTAGGTGTCGCCACGGCGCCAGCCTTGTGCTAATGCTCTGATAAGCTAATCATTTGCATATCACAGTATCTTCTTCCTGTCGGTTAAATTTCGCGTCTGTAGCACGTCATCTTCGTGGTGTAGCAATTTTAATGGCCAGTGGTGTACATGTTGAATGCCTTCTGATGCCACAAATGGCGAAATAGATTCATAACGCGCAGGAGGTCGATTTGAGCCACCTATGGTTGCTCTTTTTGTCTGGGGAGAGTGATGTAAGGGTGTACGGGTTGCACGCAGCTGTGCGGTACGTTAACACACGCTGGCCAGCCGGCCTATCTGGAATGCTGACGATTCGCTTGGCCAGTAGACTCGCGTCCGGCCGCCCTGCGACGGAGAGTAGCGACTGGCTGCCGTCCGCAGTGGGCAGTGTTAACTAGCGCGGCCGCGGGCGCGAATATGTCTCTTTTCTTAGCTCACTATGGAGCCTTTCGATACGACCGTAATTAGCCGGTGTTAGGATGTCAGACACAGTGATGATGGGTGCTCGTAGCTTACGTGTTTTATAATCCGTCTTTGTTAATAAAACTGTTTAAACTTACCTCTGTTCGCGTATTGCCGTACCTCAAGGATCCACCGCCTACAAATCCTGACAAACTGTTCGTGTGATCATCATCCAGGGAAACAACACAGAGTAACCCACTTATATATCCCTCGCAGAGTGGTCTCTCATATATAGTATACATGAAAGCGTGGCAATCAGTAGTCATAACCAGGAGCCGGCCGGAGTGGTCGAGCGCTTCTAGGTGCTACAGTCTGGAGCCGCGCGACTGCTACGGTCGCAAGTTCGAATCCTGCCTCGGGCATGGATGTGTGTGATGTCCTTAGGTTAGTTAGGTTTAAGTAGTTCTAAGTACTAGGGGACTGATGACCTCAGCAGTTAAGTCCCATAGTGCTCAGAGCCATTTGAACCAATCATAACCAGGAAACTAGTTAACATGTTCTAATATACAGGCAAACACAAATGTAAAGTAGAATCCCACTACAATAATCGATGAACTAAATAATCATAACTTTAAAACTACCAATCTCTTGTACGTTAGTCACAACCATACATGGAATACAAGCCCGTGTACTCAAACAGATCAGTCTTAAAAGAAAGAAACCCATTGCACAAGCCATCAACGATGGTCACGGTATAGAAGCCATCTTATGTGAATAATACTTAACACACAGGCATAACCTAAAGAAGGGGGGAAGAATCAGAAAAAAGAGAAGTGCATCCACATCAGATTGAGAACATTACGTATAACCCGGATTCCCGTGTTACAAATCACTAATAATAAATAAGCCTTTCCAATGAGAAACCGTTAAACCAAAGTCGTGAGACACATGTCATCAACATGTAAAGTGCTAAGGACTTCGTAATGTTGTCTAAACGACAGATGCTAACTCAACAAAACCTGTGAAAATCCAGGTGATGGCTAACCTTCGTAAGAAACGGAGGAACACACGACAAGGAACATGACATTGGAATTACGGTATAAAATTGAGGTAGAGAAACAACGTAATCAACTAGTGGAGATTATAGAGTCAATGAGAGTAATTCCTTTAAACCAAGTCAAACAACATACTGAAACTGATATAATCTGTTGAAAATCCTCAAAGAGTAGCACGCTTTACGCCACAGCTGACGTACTGATTGTGACAGAGTTTTGTATACTGATTTGGATAGGCGCTCTGAAACCAGTTACGTTTTACTGATATGCTTGTTTCCTAATCTTTTTTCACAACTGTTTGTGTTGAGTCCCTAGCAGTTTAATTTATGAGTGTGAGCGCGCCTTTGCTCGTCGGCTTTCAATAGTCTGTTCTTTGCTTTGGCTACTCACGCTTACGCAATGCCCATCTACGATATGAAGTATATGTTATTTACTTTGGTGTGATTTTGGTTTTAGCGGTCCTGTAGATTTTAGATTTGTATGGTTTAACCGTTTATGGTACTTCTATAGGTATAGTACGGCACATGTAATAGGAGGATCTACTACGTTCCCACACGACACACAGATCATTAGACATGATAGTCTTTGAGGATTTTCAATAGATTACATCAGTTTCAGTATGTTGTCTGACATGGGCTAATGGAACTACTCGTATTGACTCTATAATCTCCACTAGTTGATTACGGTGTTTCCCTCCCTCATTTCTGTACAGTAACATCGAATACAACGTCATGCTTCATGTCGTGTGTTCTTCCTCTCTCTCTCTCTTTTTTTTTTTTTTTTTTTTTTTTTTTTTTTTTTTTTTTTTTTTTTTTACGGAGGTTAGTCATCATTTGTGTTTCTACAGATTTTGCTGAGTTAGCATTTGTCGTTTAGACAACATTACGATGTCTTTAGCACTTTAGGTGTTGCTGACTTTGGTTTATCGGTTTCACATTGCAACTGTTCATTTGTTACTAGTGGTTTATAACACGGCAATCCTGGTTATACGTGTTGTTCTCAATCTGATGTGGATGCACTTTCGTTTTCTGATTTTCCCCCATTGTTTAGCTCATGCCAGTGTGTTAAGTATTATTCACATAAGATGTTTCTATACTATGACCATCGTTGATGGCTTGTGAAATAGGTTTCTTTCTTTTAAGACTGATCTGTTTGAGTGCATGAGCTTGTTTCCCATGTATGGTTGTGACTAACGTACAACAGATTGGGAGTTTTACATTTATGATCATTTAGTTCACTGATTATTGTAGTGGGATTCTACTTTACATCTGTGTTTGCCTGTATATTAGAATATGTTAACTAGTTTTCTGATTACCACTGACTACTGATTGCAACGCTTTGAAGTGTGCTGTATGTATGAGATACCACTCTGCAAGGGATACATACTTGTAGACTGTGATTGCTGTAATTGTCGCTAACAATTTCGTTCCGTAGTGGCCGCATGGTTTAAGTAGTGTGTAAGTCTAGGGATCGATGACTACAGCAGTTTGGTCCCCTAGGAATTCACACACATTTGAACATTTTCTTGCGTACCTTCATTCTTCGACATGTAATTACGGTGGTTGACGCACTACCTTTGTTGGCATTATGGTGTTCTTGTTGTGAGTTCTAACTGTTTACATTGTTTTGATGGTACGTGACAGATATTTGTGTTCACGTGTCTGCAACTGTATTAGCTAACGTGGATGTTTGCTCAGATTGTGTAACTCCTATTTTCGACCTATTTTGTATCCGTATGGATATTTCTACGTCATTTTGTGGTACTGCTTATGTATAATGTTGTATATCTCATGGAAATTCTTTGACTATGTATACGTGTTTCCGTTATGTGAAATTTTGAAGGTTATTGTTTAAAAAAATGGTTCAAATCGCTCTGAGCACTATGCGACTTAACTTCTGAGGTCATCAGTCGCCTAGAACTTAGAACTAATTAAACCTAACCAATCGAAGGACATCACACATATCCATGCTCGAGGCAGGATTCGAACCTGCGACCGTAGCGGTCGCTCGGTTCCAGACTGTAGCGCCTAGAACCGCACGGCCACTCCGGCCGGCTATTGTTTAAAATTATGCTTGTGAATTTAAATAACTACTGAAGTGATTGTCACGTAATGTACTTAAAAATGACTTGGTCTATAATTAGGGAACGTAGGGTTAAATGTAAAAGATGTGGAGAAGCCCCACAGCTACGGAAGTAGCCTGGCGGAGTGGAAAAGGTGTGTTTGGTGCGCAAATGGCAACTCGTCCTTTGTGACGAGTAAGGAGTCTGGGCTGAGCAGTGGTATGGTTAACCCCTCACTAGCAGCAGAGGACCACAGTGGCTCATATTCCTGGAATTTTGAGGCCAGAAGAGCTTAAGGACTGTATTTATGGGCCTCAGGTGGTGAATTTGGTGATACCATTATCGTGGCGCGGTTTTTGGTCCTATAAAAATATTATTTCGACTCCAAGGAGATCATTAATAGGGCGAGGCCAACAGCACTGCCATGACTGCATCGCCGCCAGGTTCACAACCACTGCAAATTGCGCCATGAGTGCCACCATCCTTCCACTAAATTGTTCAGTATTTGGCACTCTATAAATGGACCAGGTATTTGTGAAATTTGCTTAAATTTAATCATAATCGTGGTGTTACTAAAAGCTCAATCTTACACCAGTGATTATCGCAAATCACAAACCTAGGCAGGTATCCTATCCTAGTGAATTTAAATCCGAGTGTCCTGATTTATTATGAGAAAGTGGCTAAACTTGAATTTAACGTTGTGTTGTCATTTTCAAAACCAATTATAATTCCCAGTAAATCAAGAGACTGCTTATTAAAGCACATTTGTTAATTAAAGAGTTATAGTTGGTTGTGTTTTACTTAACTAATAAGTAATGATAAGAATAGTTACCTATTCTCGTACATACTAGTGTAGTTTTGTTAATGAGCATGGTTCTTCAAACCATGAAAGTTTAGGGATCCTCATGTACCAGCCTAGTTATTTAATGAAGCAGTGCAAAGGCTCCTTCAGAGCCAGTGTAGTTAGGTTTGCATTCTGTTTAGTCGCTTCAAAACGAGTTTAAGAAAGAACTGTTTATTATGTTATCTATTCTAACGCAAGGTGGTTAATGCACAGGCATAGATACCCTGTTTTAGGCAATGAAGTTATAGATTATGATCATTAGTAGACCCTCTGATTTAAATTCAGAATCATTTCAAGCTATTTCCTGTTCAGTATAGCTACTAGTTTCACGTGTGTCGGTATTTGGTTTTATAAACTGTTGCCCCTAGTTCAATTAAGGTACATGTTGTTGAGAGGCATATGTTGCTGTTTACTATCTCATCGGCCATTTGCTTATCTGACTTACTAGTTAGCAGCACATTCATCTGCAAGGATAGGTTACTGTGTTGTAGTGTGAACAGATATAAGAAGAGAGTGGAGTGTATCAAGGAAGGTTAGGTTAACCTTAGCACTGCCTTCTGATTTATCACTTTGCTTGACAGAAGAATGTCTAATTAGGCTGGCGACCAGTTTAAATATGTAGCGTTACAACTTGCTTTTGTGCTGAGAGAACGTCTGTTCCTGATCCACCGTTTACTACTGTTTATACTCTGCTGGAGTATTTCGGAAACGAATCCCAGTTTGACTGCTCTGTTTCCATTAGGTTACCTTGTAACACCATAATCGATAGCGAGTAGTTTATACAGCGTAATATATTATTTGAAGTATAAAGTGTTTACTCTTTACGGCTTCATGTCTTTGCATTACTGTAAGAAGGTGGTGTTTAGCAAAATATGTTTTGTAGAATTATAACTGTGTGCTTAAATAATGGAATTTTATTCAATATGTTTGTTTATATATGAGAAAATTCAATCTAAAAACTGGTTCATACTTAGGGACTTTGTCTTATATATTGTAAAAGACATAGTGATTCCGCTCCGCTACGGAAATGGTGTGGCGCGAGCTAAAATGTGGAATTGGCGGTCAGGCTGAGCGGGAAGCGAGAGAGTCAGTCAAGCAGTCAGTAGCCAGCAGCCGACCAGTCGACAGCGCAGGTGCCGAGCGAAGCATGCAGTATCTAATTTGATATTGAATTGCCTCGGGTGTAATTGTGGCTGTAAAATGGTGCTCTTGCTTTGGAAATGGCTCTAAAAGCAATATTCACGTCGCCAAGAAGAGCTTAATAGAGCGTATTACTGCCAAAGGAGAGACCAGGTAGCCGCCACGTGCTCGCCACCACTATCGCACCACCACTTCATCAGGTCCAAGAGGTTAGAACTGTATAACAGTCTGAACCAGAGTGTTTGTGTGATTTAATTTGCAATAATAATTCAAATATTGCTGAACTTTGTGTTCGAACCATGAATTTACTCCTTTCATGGTACCCAACAGGGTCCTCTCAAAATTATTAAACACCTAGTATCCTGTGTATGAAAACTGATAATAATCTGTGTTATTTGATTAAGCCTAATTTCTGAATGCAAAAATATGTAAATGTGGATAGTCAGATTAATGGTTTCACTGAAATCAAGGGAGACACTTACTGATGAATTTATAAAAATCTCCAAAGTGTTTTGGTTTGCTTATATTTTACAAAGATCAGTGTTTTAATGTTCAACAGTATAAAAGTTGCTTCATAAGTGGTGTTATAAACAATTTGGCTTTAATGCCACTTGAAGTTGAACTGTTACTTGAAGTCATTTCTGAAGTTGTAGAGAATATTGTCAGTACAAATAATGTTAAAACTTTGCGAAATAAATGGTCTTAAGTGAGGCGGTAATTCAGCATTGATCATAATGCAAAATGTTTCTGAAAAGTGTATATAGTTTGCTCATATAAAGAAGAAATGGTTTGTGGGCCCACATTTCATTCTTTTATATCAGGAAGAAACCAAACTGAACAGTTGTTTTCTAACTAAAGAAACCTGAAGTAATAATTTAAAATAATATGTATAAAACCATGTGTACTGTGTTATTTCATCTTATTTTTGCTGTATATATGTGTGTTAGTCAAACTTTAATTCTTATCTGGTGCCATTTAGTATTGCGTAAGTCTTTGGGAACAATTCCTGTGTTAAAGTAGTGAAAGGTAAAAGTGAAGATTAAGGTCAACAGGGATAAAGTCCCAAATATTTTATGACTGCTTACGTATGCTGTTTGTAACTACTGCTATTCACTGTGTAGTTCGCCTGGTCATTGCAGGTGTTCATTACACTTTAATGAGAAAGAATTAATGAAAGTTCCTTTTACAAGAGTAAAGATAGATTCATTGAAAATAATGTTTTCACATTATTATGCCTAAGTAGGCTGGCGACCGTTTTATTATTTCAGTCACAAGAACTCTGCTACTGTAACTTCTTGCAAAATTTTAGTCGTCTGGTATCTACTAACTGCTACCATTACAAAATTCAGGTTCGATTCCCTCTATCCGTTAGGTTAATGCACGGTCAATGCAAAAATCCTCCCAAAGGGTAACACTTTTGGTTAATTTATGCAATCTTTGGCAAATGCGCTGCTAGAGTGCTATACTGCGCTTCTTTGTGACAGGTTAGAAAATTCTGTTATCTGGAAACAGTGTAGCACACGCACGCACACGCAACGCCGGTATTAGCGTTATAATCTCACGGTCACATCTCAAAAACTCCCCGCAGAGATAAAACGTTACCATCGATTGCCGTTCAAGGTGGTCTGTGGTACCGTTACAACTGCATACTTATACCTCTAAAGCCTTAATAATACCCGACGTACAGTTCTGGTATATTCCTTGACGTCCGTATTCTCAGAAAATCATCCACTTTCTAATGTACCAAATGACATATTACACATTTTATGGCATACTCTGACACATTTTTTCTGGTTATTTTTCTGCTATAAACCATACTTTCCTTTGTCTTCTCCTGCTTAAAGACTACGTGACATATAGAGGTACGAGTCTTTCGTTGTTCTGACTGCAGTGAATGGCTTTCTAATATACTGCTTATGTATTGCAGTATCATTCTTTGTACTTACTTCATAGTTTATGGTTTGGTACATCACCCAGCCACATGCCTGCTTATAAGCAGACTTACCACTTTCATGTTAACGTCTATAACAACCCTTTCCATATATTTCAATAATTAGTGTTTATTGGGGATTCATTACAGTATATTTCTATAAACTCATTGTCTGGTTCATTAAAATGTTTTATGAAATAAGTGGCACCTTATGAATCTACACTCCTGGAAATTGAAATAAGAACACCGTGAATTCATTGTCCCAGGAAGGGGAAACTTTATTGACACATACCTGGGGTCAGATACATCACATGATCACACTGACAGAACCACAGGCACATAGACACAGGCAACAGAGCATGCACAATGTCGGCACTAGTACAGTGTATATCCACCTTTCGCAGCAATGCAGGCTGCTATTCTCCCATGGAGACGATCGTAGAGATGCTGGATGTAGTCATGTGGAACGGCTTGCCATGCCATTTCCACCTGGCGCCTCAGTTGGACCAGCGTTCGTGCTGGACGTGCAGACCGCGTGAGACGACGCTTCATCCAGTCCCAAACATGCTCAATGGGGGACAGATCCGGAGATCTTGCTGGCCAGGGTAGTTGACTTACACCTTCTATATCACGTTGGGTGGCACGGGATACATGCGGACGTGCATTGTCCTGTTGGAACAGCAAGTTCCCTTGCCGGTCTAGGAATGGTAGAACGATGGGTTCGATGACGGTTTGGATGTACCGTGCACTATTCAGTGTCCCCTCGACGATCACCAGTGGTGTACGGCCAGTGTAGGAGATCGCTCCCCACACCATGATGCCGGGTGTTGGCCCTGTGTGCCTCGGTCGTATGCAGTCCTGATTGTGGCGCTCACCTGCACGGCGCCAAACACGCATACAACCATCATTGGCACCAAGGCAGAAGCGACTCTCATCGCTGAAGACGACACGTCTCCATTCGTCCCTCCATTCACGCCTGTCGCGACACCACTGGAGGCGGGCTGCACGATGTTGGGGCGTGAGTGGAAGACGGCCTAACGGTGTGCGGGACCGTAGCCCAGCTTCATGGAGACGGTTGCGAATGGTCCTCGCCGATACCCCAGGAGCAACAGTGTCCCTAATTTGCTGGGAAGTGGCGGTGCGGTCCCCCACGGCACTGCGTAGGATCCTGCGGTCTTGGCGTGCATCCGTGCGTCGCTGCGGTCCGGTTCCAGGTCGACGGGCACGTGCACCTTCCGCCGACCACTGGCGACAACATCGATGTACTGTGGAGACCTCACGCCCCACGTGTTGAGCAATTCGGCGGTACGTCCACCCGGCCTCCCGCATGCCCATTATACGCCCTCGCTCAAAGTCCATCAACTGCACATACGGTTCACGTCCACCCTGTCGCGGCATGCTACCAGTGTTAAAGACTGCGATGGATCTCCGTATGCCACGGCAAACTGGCTGACACTGACGGCGGCGGTGCACAAATGCTGCGCAGCTAGCGCCATTCGACGGCCAACACCGTAGTTCCTGGTGTGTCCGCTGTGCCGTGCGTGTGATCATTGCTTGTACAGCCCTCTCGCAGTGTCCGGAGCAAGTATGGTGGGTCTGACACACCGGTGTCAATGTGTTCTTTTTTCCATTTCCAGGAGTGTATTATTGATAGAAGGCACTGGTGTAACTTTATATTCTTGTGTTATTAGTTATTATTAATATATGGAATACGGCGTACAGATAGTTGTGGTGCTTACGTCCAGTACATAGTTTATGTTTTACTAGTATATGACAACAAATAAATGTATGTTTTAGCTTCAGTTTGTACTCATCAGTAGGGCCTGGATTTAATTACCTAAAAACAGTGAAATATGCACGCATTTATGACCTAAAACTTACATAAATATGACCTTAAAAAAAATAGAAGTTTATTTAAAGCATCCTTGCTTGTTTATTTAATTTTGTATTCACTATAAAGTAATACAAAATTCACTTCTCAAAATATAGTAAGTATAGTTCTTTCTTTCTGTAGGGTTTTTGGCTAATTTGCACCTATTTTTTGAATGTCTGAATGTTTTATTTTCTAAACACAAAGTACAGTGAAAACATAATCCATGGAAACAGTAAAACAATGTTTTTATTTCTACATAGTATTTAAAGCGTTTCACGTTATTTAATGCCGTATGTCAATCTTCAGTATCTGCAAAGTTGCACTGGCTCACAAGGTGCATTTTCTGGTTTTTCATTGTCAAAGATCTACGGTTGTCGCTGAGGATAGTTTTGTACCTGGAAAAGCTCCTCTCAAGACGTCACTGGAGCCTATTTGAAGGCAGCCAGTTCACTGGAGTTCAGCTTTGTTTCAGTATCTTCAAATGTTGCGGCATTCCCTGAAAGAATGTCACTAATTTTGAACATTGTAGAATATCCAGGAATCCGTTGGAGAACACTCTGCAATTTGGTTTTCACTTTGTCAGCCACATGACCACGAGCTCGACCCAACTCAATCTCCACATGTTGCACAATACTCAGGGCCTCACATAGCTGAGTGCCAACAGCCTGCAGTCGTTTGATGGCTTTTGATATCACTGAAAAATTGGTGTTGATGTATGTCAAGTTTCGAAACAATGTATCTGTAAAAACTTCTTTCACAATTTTGACAGCACCTGATTCATCGCTTTCAAGCTCGCAGAAGATTATCTTTATTTGGGTGTAGTTGGTGCAGTAATACTGAGCAGCATTAAGCCAAGAACCCCATCGGGTAAGAACAGGTTTAGGTGGGAGGGGCGTTTAAGGTGCTTGTTCTTTGAATTTCTGTCCCCTTAGCGGAGCCTTCGCATAGATTTTCTTGCCACAGGAAATTAAGTTGTCCTCGTCAGGGTGATTTGATCGCACCTCTTCGGCAACTCTGGGCAACGCATGTGCAAGGCAAGTGGCGTACACCATACTTGGGTAGAGAATCCTTTGGCTGCTTTAGCCATATATGAAGCACCATCTGTTACAAGCAGCAAAACGTTGTCTCTTTTCACACCATCTGGCCACAGTAGCTTTAGGGAGTTGTCAAACAAAATAGCAATCAATGAACTGTTACCCTATCGAAAGCTTCTCACGTTAGTAGGAACATATCGCCATCAACTTTTAGAACACCAACAACAACATTTGCAATATATAGCGCCCACTAATATCCGTAGTTTCATCTATTGAGAGCCACATTTTTTGCTCAGCAATAGTAATTCGTATTTTGTTGACCACATAATTGTAGCATACGGATAAATAGTTATTTGTCAGTGTAGATTCATCTGGAATGGGATGTGTTGTGTACTTCTCCAAGAACCGTCTGAAATGTGGATTCTTCAGCTTTTCCAATGGGATGTTGCGGGACACCATCATCTCACACAAATTCTTGCAGAATGATTGCACGGTTGACGATTGACCTGTCTGTTCAAATAACAGCGTTCGCCTGCTGTTATTTTCAGCACTTCGTTTCACACAGCTGCTGTGTTTAGCGGTATTACAGTGTTGTTGCACATTAAAGCGCTTTTCTGCGCTAACTTTAACTTCACACAGTTTACAAAATAATATTTTCCCATCAGTATACTAAAGAACTTCTCTCCAAATTCTCAAACATATCCTCGCAACTTCACGCTGTTGGAGCACTTTGCTTTAGGCATGTTGAACAAGGCAAAGGCTGTATTCAAACTGGTACTGGGAACACCTGTGCGACTGCGATGATTATTACTGCAGAAGATGCCTTTGTTGGCTCTGAGAGCGTATTGTCGACTCTGCGCAACAATGTTTTATGTTCACGAAACGACTGTTGTGGTACACCGATTTTCTGCTACAGTCCTGAGAAATAAAGCTGTGTACTAATTTATCTTTCATAATAACACGTTAAATATTGTCTCGTGAGCAACATATTCATTTTCTTATTCGTGCGTCCCTTAAGTTACGAGAAAAGCGGTATAAGCATTTTTGGCAAATGTTGGCGGAAATATGACCTATTATATTAAAAGTTAGCCGCAATATGACCTATTACTAAAATTTGTTGAAATATGACTTTATATGCACAATCAAAATACATTTTTGACACTGAAATGCCTAGATGTGTATAAGTTGTTCTAAAATTCACCCTACAGTTCAGAAAAAATATGACTTTTCATTAAAAATATATATTTACAACTATAATTGTTTTGGTCAGTGTGTTTCTCAGGCATTGACACAAGCATTCCACCGTGATTATCAATGCCTAACTTGCAGTATTGATCTCCGTTTAGTAGGTTGTTTTTCAATTATGTATCATATACATTTTGTCAACTAGTTTATATTTACACAGCGTGTAGCTTTTATCTTATTTTAGTCCTTAGTTTATCTTTAACTCTGATGCTACTCCCTGTACAGTTTACTAATTTCATTTGTTACTCCGTATTACCACTGTAAGACTTGCACCGCCCCTTTTTGTTATGTATTTCATACTGTTACCATTGTTGTCTTTGCAAAGGGGTCTGAAGATGGCGAAACATATCTCCGAAACTGATTGCTCAATAAATTAACAGTTTGGAAATTTAGACGGCTGAAAGGTGTTTTCATTTGGCATTCTGTACTGGACAGTCTCGGTCCTGCAACCATCTGTATATAAGATGGACGTACAGAGACTAAACAAAGTATGTCCTCAGTAGCTTGTTTTACAAAAAGGTGACTCGAATAGTAAAATCTTATGTCTGGAGCCCACAAACGCCTTAAATGAGTCGTGGAAGATCCCAACTCGTTACATTTATTCGTTTTAAAAGTTCATTATGTGAAAGTTGAATGCAAAGGAGAAGCTTCTCTCTCAGCTGAGTAATAATTTTGAAATACAAACCGTTGCATGCGTTGTGCCTCATTGCTGAACAGTCACTGATAAAGGTGGAGCACATTCCTGTTTTCGTTTAGAAAATAATCTTTGAAGCGTTTCTGAATCGTAGTTACCGGCATTCTGTAAACTTACCTTTCTTGTAGAGAGGCCTAGCAGTAGGATATTTTCAGACAGTAGGATACTTTGATCTGTAAAGGGCTGCATTAATTTACAAACTTTATATTTTATTATATATGTAGTTTTATCAGTGCGCCGTGTGAGTTCGTGGGTTGAGTTGCTGTTACTCTTCTTTTGTTGCCATAAATAACATTTTGATATATAACGGTCAAGAAATCTTTGTTTCTGCAGAATGTTAGGTATTTTGTTCCTAACATGGTATCAGATGTGTGGTTTTGCTAAACATTGACTTGATGAACTATTGACACGTAATTTAGTAAAGTTATCTAAGAAAAGACGAATTCAAGCAGACGGCTTGTCATGTTATATCACGTTAATGTGGATAGCTTATGATGTCATTCGACGTGTTTGCTAGTTTAAAAGAAGGCAGAGGAAAAGGAAAGTACTTCAGTTGACTAGTATGAATAAAAAGAAACATCGTGAGTGAAAAAAACACCTCAGAAAGGTAACTGGTAAAGAGAACTGGGCAACGTGGCGTATTCTCATGAAGGTTATTTTGGAATGTGATGTAGTTTATAAAGTGGGATGTGGTATTTTCATCAAACTAGAACTAACTGTTGAAGGTTATGTTGGAAAATGAGCTAACTGGACAAAAGTAAATTGTAAGGCAAAGAAACGACCCGTTTTGTCACTAGACACAAAACGTTTACTTCGAGTCGCCCCATGTGAAACTGCAAAATATCTGTGGGAAAAATTGCACCAGATCTATGATAGTCAATACACAGAAAATGTTGACTTGTTGTGACGTAAGTCTCATATTACTCACTCTCAATGGTCCAAGCCAAATGCAACGTCATTTAACAAAATTTGATGGAGTTCAAACAAAACGTCTATGCTAAATAACCCAATAGATGAAGCTAATTTGCGTACTCGTTTACTTCAGACATTGCGAAAAGAATTTGTTCATATTTATGTGCTTTGACACTGTCTACCACAAGAAGACGAAGCAAAACATGAATTCCAGGAAAAAACACCTAATTACGAGTTGCGAATAAAAAAAAACACATGAAACAAATGTAGCAACTGTAATTTTTAACAGTTCAAGAGTAGGAACAAAAATAAATTGTTTAGTGTACAAAATGAGCAAAATCCAAGCACACTGTATTTCAAGAAGTATTTTTCCTGCAGGATTCATAGTGTCAGTTCCCTCCACCACTACTTCAGACATTAGTCGAGTCCATGCTATGTCGTGTTGCGGCACATCTGCGTGCTCGCGAGTGCCCTACACGATATTAGGCGGGTGTACGAATTTCTCTGGCTCTTCAGTGTATATCAGTATGTGATAAGCGGTATATCGATAGTGGTGCTACTCATCAGGTACCATATCGTTGAGACTGGTATGTTTCATAGAGTGCTTTTGATACGGCAATGAAAGCGGCAAGCGAAAAGAATAATGTGCACATCAAAACAATTGGAGTGGTCGATTGATGTTGAAACTTTTGTTAGAGAAAGGTGTACCTGACGATATTTTGAACATGTGTTGTGCTTTCCAGATGGTGCTTCTAATTTTTTTTCTGTTAGAAATGCTGGGGAGAAAGGTATGGATCAAACTATCAAAAATCATGTAAAATATGGTTGCTTTACAGAAACGACGTACCAATTGCTATCAAGAATCATGGTAAAATATCTTTGTTTTACAGAAACAACATACCAACTGCCGTTGATTTATTCGAAAGCAAGAATGAACATTATCGTTTGGCAGTGAAAATGATTCAGCGAGAAAAGTCTTTTGTTGTAAATTAAGTTATTGATACTCTATAAAAGTGGTATGAAACATCTGGACACTTGAGTAAACTACATGTACAATCATCACAGCCATGTGTATCGATATGACCGCTGATGGCGAATTTTGTGAAGGTTATATGCTAGGTAAACAGTATCGTCTACTTTTCTCCAACCGAGTCAGTAAAGCAGCTGGGTCAGGAAAATTATCCTTTTCTAATGTCTTTGGTCTAATGGAAGAAAAGGATTTAGCTGGCTATCGATATTTTCTCGTTTATAAGGATGATTTTCCTGCCTTCAGAGTGACAGATCTTTTATGGCAAAGAAATGAGGTTAAACAGAAGCTACCAGTATTTATTGATATGGTGAAAACACAAACTCTACTGAAGATTAAGGGCTTGCTAACTGATGGTGGCAAGGAATTTGATAACTGTGATGCAAAAATATATACTGTTTCAACTGGGCTGAAACATTCTATGACTGTGCCATACACACCGCAACAAAATGGATTTGCTGAATGCGAGAACAGGATTTTCTGTGAGATGGTTTGTTCGCAGCCTCAGTCAGCAAGGGATATTCCAAAGACAATGTGGGTAAAGCTGTACTGCTGCAGCTCATACTCTGAACCAGACTGGGTCAACAAAAGTAGAAGGAAAACCACTAACTAAATTATTTTTGAGGAAGGAGAGTCAGTTTGGTCATCTGAAAGTGTTTGCGACAGAACGTTTTGTCTGGATTCGAGCACAGAAACGGAAGAAATTCAGTGCCAACACTTGAAAGTGTTACATAGTTGGCTGTGACGACTGTGGCTATCCGTGTGTACTTCCCAGACAGACATTGAGTTATTGTCAGCCATGATGTAAAATTCAGGGATGAAACATTATAACTACTATTGATGAGTGATAGTAAAAAGTTCTTTGACGCCTCGACTGCGAATGTTATTAAAAATGAAACACCACACAATCTGAATGATGAGGACACATTACAATAAAATATTACAGTACTGAATCATCACTATCGAGCTGAACTCAATGAAGATGCAAACGACATCTCTTTAAATGGTGCTGAAAATACATATAGACATCGAGTATTGAGGAGTACAGAAATGATTAGGCCAATACGTAACCAAGACGAACCTGAGCAACCAAAGGTGATGATGCTAAAGGACGTTCCTAAGGACTATGATGAAGCAGTGAAGTTCTCAGAGGCAGAAAATTGGAAAGCTGCAATGGATTAAGAAATGCACTCATATCAAAAGTTTTGTACCTCGAAATTAGTTGATTTACCAGTCGCAAGGAAGATATTGGTAACCATTGGATGTCCGCAACAAAATTGAATAATAACAGTGACATCATTTGCTACAAGGCAAGATTATTTGCAAAAGGATCTAGTCAGAGGCCAGGAGTTCATTTTTCTGAAACTTTTATCCCTGTCGTTGGATATGAAACAATGAGAGCCTTTTTGTGTGTTGCTGTTCAATGAAATTGGAGGATTAAGCACTTTGATGTCAAAACAACGTTCCTGAACGGTATGTTGGAGGAAGAAATTTATATACAACAGCCACAAGCTTATGACGATAACACTGGTTGTGTGTGTGTGTGTGTGTGTAGGATGCTTCGAAGTATGTATGGATTGAAGCAAGCAGCAAGATGTTGGTATGAGTTTTCGAGAGTACCTTGAGAAACCAAATTTACTGGAGAACAGTGCTGATCCATCTATATATATTAATGAGAAGTTAATTCTGTTATTTCATGTGGATGATTGATTGATAATGAGATCAGATGAAGTCATTTACAGCTGCACAAAATAATTATAAAAAGAGTTTGATATTGTGGTAAACGAAGTGGATTTTATACTGGCCTCCAAATCCTAAGACTTGAATATTGTGCGAAGATTAATCAGACTGCATACCACAAAAAGTGTATTTGCAAGGTATGGTATAAGTGAGAAAAACCCAGTATCATTATCGATTCAATCTGGGTGGGTACCTAGTGATTCACACAGTTAATGACGCTAATACTAGAGCGATTATTGGTAGTCTCATGTAATTAATTATGGTAACACGCCCAGATCTAACACATGCTGTCAATGCTGCTTCAGGAGCACAAAGTTCATCTATTCAAGCCCACCTTAAATTGGTTAATCGAATTCGAAGCTCCCTAAAATGTACAATTGAAGATGGAATTCAGTTTAGAAAATTGTCGAATTCTGTTATAGAAGCTGATAGTGAAATCGATTATGCAGGTGAAAAATTGACTAGACTTTCACAGGTGGACCAGTAATGTAGAAAAGCAAACTTCAAAAATGTATTGCACAGCCATCAATGAAAGCCAGATTTGTTGCCTCAAGTGAGAGAAGTAAATCATTAGTACAGCTGGGTCATTTAATGAAGGAAGTTCAATTGCCACATCACTTAGTGATAAACATATAAAGAGTATAGGATTCTACAAACGCTCCCAATATATTGAAACACATTACCAGTATATATGGCAGTTAGTCAGTGAGAAGAAGATCATTGTAGAATATATTTCGCCAAATGATCAAGATGCAGACTTTTTTTTAGTAAGGGTCTACCAACGAAGATGTTATAAAGAATGAAAATTTTGATTGGAATGACTGATTGAAAACTTTTATTCAATAATAAAATATGAAAATTGAGTTAGTATAAAGTAATGCATGCATTAAAATTTCATTTTTTTTATATAGGCTATGATTTCAGTGTGCTGTGTAAGTTCTTAGGTGAGTTGCTGCAGTACTTGTTTGGTGCGATAGGCAACATGTTCATCCATAACAATGAATATGTCTTTGTTTATGCAGCGTATTAGTTCGGTATTTCATTCCTGACATAATCTGCACATGATAGTACACTTAATTAATAACGTAGTATATGTGAAACTAAGTGCATGACATATGAATATTTGTTACTTACTGAAAATGTTACCAGTCCCATACGAATCTGTATTTTTGATGACCTTGACAATGTCCTTTTGTTGAAGATACAGATACAAAATAAATGTCAATTTCATTCTCTGCATTTGGTGCAGATATTATCTTCCCTTCTGAGCTACATGCACCATGCTTCACCATATAATAGCACAAGTTTTCTACTGATGTAGTATCTGCTCGCTTCCGAATTTCCGCTATCTTCTATCTCGCTAACCCATTTCCTGTAATCCTCTTGAGGTGCCGCATCATAACATCTGCACACCAACTTTCCCCTTTGTGCTTTCATATCTCCTTGTAAAGGTTAGTAATTAAAAACATTTGCTACATATGAATTGAGATTTAAAACGGTGCAATTCTCTTTGACACTATTTGAAAACTGTTGAAACTTCAAACGACTTCATGCCTGAACTTTCAGCCTCACTCATCATATCTAACTTACAGATATTTTACTACTGTTATTAGCATACTATGCTACTGTTTATAAAATGAAAGTGTCTCCATACCATCACTCGTTCTTACTGTTCTTTTATCAGTCCATTTCTTGCTTAAAGAAGACACTATGCTTCTAATTGGTCTTGATACACTTAATGACTTCTTCATAACATAATTAATTCTTTTTGCAGAAACTATTTTTGAACATAAATGGAAACGTTTTAAGACATAGTATGAGTTTAATTTAGCCACTGGTTTCATTCCAAAATTAACCACAGTCAATATGTTTTACATCTTCCTTTAAAGTCTTTCACTGTAGATGGTTCATAAATCTCAGTGTTTGTTTTAAGGTCTGGGAACTGTATAGGCGATATATCTAACTGTGGGTCAACAAATTTTATTTAACTTCAGTTTGTTGTATGAAAATATTAGTTATCAATGCAGTTGAATTTTAACCTACTCTTGAAGGTAATTTATGACACACTAATTTATAGGTCCTTATACCATATTCATTTCTGTTAGGCGTAGTTAACGAATCTGGATTAAAATCACCACAAATTCTTTCTTCTATCTGACAATAGCACAATGACACATCAAAAGTTTGCATGAAATATCCAAATTTCCCAATGGGAACCTGTTTAGTGAATCAGTGTCTGCTTCACCAGTTAGTAAATCTTACCAAAAATTCTTAGTAGTCATGTATACTTCCAGTTGTTCAGTACGTGACTCATTAAACATTTCCAAAATCTGTTAAATATTCTGTGCAAGTTGTAGCTATTGAATATAAAAGAGAGCAAAGTTCTTTGTCATACAACTAAATGTCCATGTTTAAATTACATTGCTGCATTCATAGGAAAGTTCATCAGTAGCTAAGATTCCAGATTCATTGTTAAAACCTTTAAAAATAACTTGTCAATGTCGAGATCTTCGTCAAATTCACATGGCATAATTTCGTATCACACATACAAAAAAACCATCAAATGTACTGTTGTGGTACAAAAAAGTTTGGGTGATCTCAGTTTATTTCAAGCTCACGTATACTGAAGATAAAATCAGGCTCCAAATTAGATGCAATTACATTTTATGAAGTGAAAGAACAGCACAACAGTGGCTTGATCCACCATGTTTTATTATGTACATGTCCAGTTTCAGAACACGTGAAGTTCCATCCTCGGATGGAACTTTAAATATTCCAAAACCGATCATGTACGCAATAAAGCAACTGTTTTGCGGTTTCTTTGTTCTACAAAATGGATTTACGCAGTTGCAGATGTCCCATAAGAGGAACCATTAGATAGAATTACGTTCTTTACACACTAGTGAGGAGTTTTTTATTGGGTAGCTGCGTAGTGGGCTGCTTTAATGAGACCTTTTCCTAACTACACTTTAGTTCAAAAGACTAGTATATATACAGGGAATATGTGCAGCAAAGGACAAGAAAGATGTGTATCTTAAGATAGTCTTTGAAGAGAGTCTCTGCATAGTAATATATCTGTAGCCGCACTAGTTTTACGTAATATCTTTTATTGCTCGTAGTAGCACTTCATACAATTAGCAGTATAATTTAATTTACAATGCACATTTATAACGATACTGTACAAGTCTATGAATAAATCAACACGTGAAAAGTTAACATACGCTTCAGACACATAAAAAAATGCTTTCTTTTCCATACTGAAACGTAAAATATCTGACGTAGTCGACAACAGATTGCTCTACGCGCTACAGTATTTACATATTAGCTAGAATATCATTCACGTTCAGAATGGTGGAAAATACGTCGCTGTATAATGTCATAATATTTCCAGTTTCTATTGCTTGAATATATAGGAAAAGCGGGAGGAGTAATTACATCAGACACAAATTGCTAACGAACGTCACTTACAAGACTCAATTCTTAGATCACTAAGCAAGTAACATGTAAAGAACAGATAACTGCTTTCAAGCAATGATTTCTTTGTCCTTTGTCAGAAACAACAAACAGTTTTTATGATGATTTTTTATGTCGCTATGGTATGGTATGGATCAAGAGTTCCACAGTCCGAGAAAAATCAGTTAGGCTTATCAAAAGTCAACATCTTACTTTTTACACTAGGTGTGTGAATTTACTCTAGCCACACTCGCCGGCTAAGGCCACGAACTTGGCAGAGCTACTATCGAGTCTTCATAAGTATTTATACTTCATTATCCGTGTAATACTCACTGCTTACGGAGCCAGTTCCACCTCACTATGTACGAAAAACCATTTTACACGAAATAACTTAGCCAATTTATGGAGAACCCATAATCGTGCTCGGGTATAGAGAAGGAAGCAAAATCAGCTAGGAGAATCAATATCTAGGCCTGCTGGTGCTCCTGTAATAGCTTTGGCCACGTGACATATAGAGCGCCCAAGGTGAACTTTTTTTTGGCTAGAGGGGTATTTCCTATGTTATGTAACTAAACAAGACGGTGACCAATATCGGTAAACTAAAGCAGTTATTATGTGCCAAAGACACGAGCAACTTTTACATGTGTTACACGTCGTCCACAATATGTGCATGACGGCGTAGGGAGACTGGTTTTGTGCGATACATCTCAGCAGCTATAAAGTAAGCAGTCGGTACTGTAGGCTCTGTTCAAAAGCACGTCAACAACAGAGTGTTTAGTAACTGCCACCGACTGAGGAAAAGGGAAGGATGTGCTACCTGATTGGTTGAGCAAAAGTTGCTCACATCTGTATGGTGGAATATGAGGAATTAATCTCATCGATTTCAGGACTTGAGCTTCAGATATATGCGTTAAGTCGAAAGTTTAACAAAGTTCTAAAGATGAAAGAAGAATAATGCCAGCTGCCATTCAAATTTTTCTTTAAAATAATTGAATCTTAATTTGTTCAACAGAATAATTATTACTTCTTACATTCAAACTATACGAATATTCACGAAGAGTTGGGGGATGTGCGAAAATTTTTGAGTTGCAAAATTCCTGAAAGCTCTAAGTGAGACTGAAGAGAGAGTGCAGAGGAAGGAAAGAAAAAGGGAAAGGAATAATGGGACTTACTACGGTAGAAAGAAGTATAGCAGGAGCAGATGGTGAACAGGACAAGAGGACAAAAAGTGAATTCATATAACGTAAGGAGAAAGAGAGAAAAACCGGAGATGAGAAGAAGAGAAAAATTACAATAATAACAGATGGGTCACAGAAACAATGTGAAGAGCGAATGAAGTGAATTGTCATGATGTACGGAAAAAAGAAGTGCTGCGATACGGAAAATAATAAGAAATGTGAAAATATGAAAATAAGGCAGGTTTGAACAGTGATTGAATGAAGAGTGGAGTGAATAACTGTCAGATTTAGAATAAAAGGAGGAGTGGAAAGATGTGAAGAAGGTGAAGAGCACATGAAGGAGTAACATAGTGGTATCGAGAGAAGTGTTTGTGAGATCAAATAAAAGCCGTATTTTAGGAAAAGAATTAGGACTAAGAAAGGAAGACTTACAGGGAATATGGAATGGCGAAACATGCAACGTATTTCCGAAGAGTGAAGAGAATGCGACCATTATGTATTCGAAATACATAAAAGGAAGTACTGGAGAAGGAGAAAGGAAAACTAAAAAGAAATGTGGTAGGAAACAAGCAAAAACTAACTCACCATCGTGTATCAGAGGTGGAGATTAGAAACAGGGAAAACGAGAAAGACATGGCGAAGAGAGTGTGTCGAAAAGAGTGACGAGAAAATACTGAAGAGAGGTGAGGTGCACAGGTTATTGTTCTGAACGAAATGCGATAAAGGAGTAAGGCATACAGGCAGAGCTGGCCAATTATTTAATGAATAGCAGCTCTTTTTAAACGTGGATTAATGTAAGGTAATGCCCATTAGGCCGTCCTCTCGTAGATTTACGAAGGACCGAGTTAGCTGTTCATTCTGGTACAGCGAAAGGAGGTTACTGTGGGTACTCGATACGACTTCCTCTAGACTCGTAGTACTCTGAAGGGAACAGTGGGGCTCGTGTCTTTGGCAGTGCTTGCCGCGGGCCATCTACTTGTCGTCGGGGGCGCGCCTCCCTGCGGGAGTGGCCGCTTAGCTGGCGTCTGGCGGCGAGCAGGAGGCGGGGGCGGAGGCGTCGCCGGCGGAGAGACTCAGGTCGGTGGCGTCGTGGGCGGCAGCGGCGGCGGCGGCGCGAGAGGCGGCGTCGGCAGCGCTCAGAGACAGGTCGTGGGCGGTGGGGGCGGCGGCGGCGGAGGCGGCGGGGCTGGCGCAGGGCGAGGGCCGCTGCGGGGGTGGCGAGGGCGGCCGCGCAGAGCAGGCGCACAGCAGCTTGGAGCAGGCGCCACCCGCCTTCTCGCATAGGGGCAGTCTGCCGAGGGAAAAAGACACACCGGCGTCAGCGCCGTGGGGGCCATGGCAGGGATCACCACCTGGACTTTACAAGTTTAGTTCGTATGTGGGGCAGGCCAAAATAACACCAACTCCCACCCACTGTCGCTCTGCAGCTGCCTCAAAAACAGGTACCAACAGTAGTTGGGGTACGAGTAAGGTTCCTGGCCGATGCTCGTTCCGCTGATGAAAAGACATCACAGACGATGTGAAATATTCTGGGCGACGTATGAAACTAGGCTATCTGGAGACTCTTTCACAACTAGGATTACAACTACGACAACTAATGAGGAAGGAAAGCAGCAGACCAAATATTGAACCATGGGGGATTCCTCAGAGCTCATGTTTCGCATAAACCTGATCCTTCGATACCACTCGTCGACTTAGATTAATGACGTCATCACAAGCCCCGAAATTCAAAATAAACCAAAAATTTTTTTCTATAAATGATAAACATGACATCACAACCACCCCCTTTACCATGGCGAGAAAATATAAAGATGCATTACTGATAAATACTGAACCAAATGAGCACCCTTGGAAATTAGGGGCTCTCCACGCAGACAAACTAAAATTTAAATTGACACCCACAGAACCACGAAAGTGATAGAATATACAAACCACACAACCAGATAAACACGAGAGAACGGTTGGTATTACACTCAAAATTATCGCAAACCAGCTATAACTGGTATCGGAAAGTACACTTTTATGTATTGCTCAACTGAAAAGCCCGATAGCGCTACAGAAAATATCCAGTACCTACACAGGAAGCCAAAAGAATATACCAACACAAATAGCGAAAAAGCTACAGCAATACAGGTAAGAAAAATTCGTGACAAATAACCAAATGCAGTGTCGAAAACATCGCTTGCCCTATATAGAGCAACTGGAAAGCCTAATAGGGCTGAAGCCGAGTTCATACTTCCACAATGACTTCTCTGATTCATACACAGCTCTCGTTTATTATTATTATTATTATTATTACTGTTATTACTATAGTGTGCAAGAAAAGTACAGTACATTTATTTAAAAATTTACGGCATATTTATCACACGTTTGCTCGATATACAGAAGATTTTCGAATCATGTGTAGAAATCTTTTCCTTGTCCTGTAAACATAATGTACAAACATTGGAAATAAGTGTAGAGTGCTATCCCAGATAAGAAAACAATAGTAATACACGAGAGTTAACTGTGAATCAGAGAATTCTGCTCTCTGGAGTTCACCAGGTTTCAGTCCTTGGCTCGCTGCTTTCCGTACTGTGTATCAACAGTATTTCATCTGTGTTACCGTCTTGTAAAAATCACTGTAATTATGTCATCAGGGAGCGAAAACTTATCTACAACTTCCACAGGAGCTGGACTGCTGTTATGAGAAAAGAAAGATGGCAGTAAATGACAAAGAAATGTGGCAGTATTGTAAACTGGCTCCCATGTGATGCAGTTTCTATATGGAACAAGCGGTAAACAAAGCCAAGGTGAAATACGGAAAAGGAATTGAAGTTCAGATAGAGAAAATGAAGTAGTCAGGTTTCCGAAACCATCGGAATTCTGTGAGAAAAAGCAAAACGGTTTGAAAGATTAATGAATAGTCCCTTGAAAAGAAGTTATAAAATGAACATCAATGAATATAATACGTAACTAATGGAGTATAACCCAGTTAAGCCATGTGATGCTGGGGGTTTGGATTATGAAATGAGGCACTAAAAGCAGAAGACTGGTTTTGCAATTTGGACGACAAAGTAGCTGACTCTACCAGAAGTGGAGAGAATATGAAATGTAGACTGGCAGTGGTAAGAAAACATTTCTGAAATGTGCTAATATGGAACATAAATTCAAGCGTTAGGAAGTCTTTTCTGGAAGTATGTATCTGATATGAAGACTCGTGCCGAAGTAAGACGGGGTTAGCAAGCAGTACTGGACGGAAGAGTGCAGGAACTTTGGACATGCGGTGCTACGCAAGAACGCTGCCTGTCAGATCGGGTAAATAATGGAGCGTACTGAATCAGAATGAGAAGAAAAGACATTTACAGCACAGATTAATTAAATGAATGGATCCACTTATAGGACACATTCTGAGGCATCAAAGAGTAATCGATTTGATAATGGAGGGAAGTGTGTGGAGCAAAAACTGAAGAGATGGACGAAGGCTTTACTGCAGTAAGCTCGTTCAAACGCGGATGTGGGCTGAAGTAGTTACGTAGAGACGAAACGACTGCAGAGTGCAGAGCAGCATCAAACAAATCTTAACACACAACAATAACAACAACAACAAGTATTACTACCACTACTGTGAGAGGTAACGCCTGAAATTTGGTATCCTTGGCACACACTTGACTGTGGGTCTCGGAATATTGAATTTCCCAACATTTTCCGAAAAGGAATGTCACATTCGTCTAGCTCCAACTACCATTCCGAGTTCAAAGTCTGTTAATTCCCGTCGTGCAGCGGAATCACGTCGGAAACCCTTTCACACGAATCACCTGAATACAAATAACTGCTCCGCCAATCCACTGACATTTTGTACCTTGTGTGCGCCGTGTTAGCGTCATCTGTATGTGGGCATATCGCTATCCCAAGATTTTTACCCCCCCTCAGGTTATGTGTGCAATGAGTTTAGCTTTGTGTTGGCCTTTCGCTTTCAGCAGTTCTTTCGTCCCTCCTATTTCGTATAGCTTTTTCTAATACCATAACCGTATTTCCGGAGACCTCGAGACGAGCTTCCTCCTGTATTGTAAACGTCCAGGTTTCACATTCGTATGTCAGAACACTACATGCAAAGGCGTTTATAAATGTTTTCTCAGCGTGGCAGTCGATGTGCTTCTTCAGCATAAGGCCCTTCTCTTGGTCAGTGCTGTCCGTTTCTTGATTCCCACGAGACATCTGTTACTTTCCTCTATACGGCTGTGACGCTACCGCCAACAGTTCTTAAGCAATGCTTCACCTAGGGGCTAATAGTAGGCGCCCAGGCGCACACCGTGTGATCGGATGGGCTGCTACCGTTCATTCAGCGGATACCGCTCCAACGTCGGACTTCGGAGTCCGGGGTTCGGCGCTGCTCGGTGCTGCAGGGACCCAGTGACGCCCTCAGCGCTGCGCTCAGAGACGATACTGTCGTACAGTGCCATCAGATCCAGAAAAATATAGCCTACAAACTGCCTAAAAGTGCTTCAGTTTTTACGGCGGAGATTGTGGAAATTTTGGAAGCAATTAAGTTTGAATCTTCAAATTCCTTCTTCAAGATATTAATCTTGTCCGACTCCCACAGCATTTTTCTTTAATGTGGTATTCGAATATATTCGCTGTAAACAAAGAGGGCAAACCATCATTCTCCTCTGGGTGCAGTCCCACGCTAGCATAAATTGTAATGAGGAAGCTGACGTCCTAGCGAAACAACGGCATCTTATAGGATGTAACGGGACTTCCTCCTCTAGCATTACTTTTCCTCAACAGTAGCTGTCTACATCAATATTATTTTTCGAATTTGGATGGGTCAGTATTATCTCAGTTACTTTTTTAAAAACGTTCATATAATTTTGTAACCAGTATGTTATATTTCAAGCTAAACTTTATGAAAAGGAATTACTTTGTAAAATAGTTCAGTTTCGATGTTATGATCAATGAGTACTAGTTCTGACTGTACAGTTAAAATTATTTTTTTTATAAATATTTGAAATTCCGAATTATTTTATTAATTACGGAATCCTGTACTGTTTGCTATGTTTATTTCTGGATTCATTTATGAAATAATAATCGTAATTAATAATGTAACAAACACTAGTAGGAATTCATTTGTTAAGAAAAATTGTAAACCGTTTGGAACATTGTTATTTCCGCAGAGTGTGAGAGTCGTAAGCTTGCCTCTGATGTGATCGGACGTATTTTTGTATAATAGGTGCGAACAATGTAACTTCGGCTTTGTTAATGTGAAAAATGAAAATACTGTATGATATACTAAAATGTGAGAAACTCAGTGGAAAATATGTATACGTAAAAAGCTCTGCAACAACAATCTTCAAATTTATTTATTTCAAAGGAACGGTGACGACCTGATGTTAGGTTTTCAGCTTCAAGAATCAGATCCATAGACTAGAAGAACTGGAGCCATCTCAGCATGACAAGCTAAGTAAACCTGAAAGTTTATTGTAATCATCGCTCCTCTCAAATCTTCATAAAATACTTTGCTTGTTAATTACTTCGACTGGGCATTGTTTAATGTGGATAATAGATGGAAGGAGGAAGGAGGGGGGAGATTATTAGGAATTGTTCTCGGTGTGATATTACCGTATTCAACCTACTTATGTGACATCAAGAGCAACAGAAAACAGTCATTACGAGAGATGTGTAATGTGTCCCAACAAACGGAAGGTGGGTACTATGCAGCATTATAGCCATACTGCAAGGTCGTGGTTTACGGGGACGCATTTTGACCGATCTACGACTTCCACCACAATTCGACTGCGCTTTAACCATGCCTCATTTCCTCTACATCTTCACAGTACCAACATTTACGGTATCCCAGCGTGTTAGGGTGGTTCCGAGTCAAAATCTGATGCAGACCACATCTTCTTTCGTATTCCAAACTTAACAATGAACGATTGAAATTTCTGGGGACTTTTACGAGTATG
Source organism: Schistocerca serialis cubense (assembly GCF_023864345.2). Lineage (NCBI taxonomy): Eukaryota > Metazoa > Arthropoda > Insecta > Orthoptera > Acrididae > Schistocerca > Schistocerca serialis. The sequence goes on along the minus strand of NC_064641.1, from coordinate 112,493,843 downwards.
GGTTATCTTCTCTCTCAATCAGCGTCTTCTCTTTTGGTTTCTGAAGACATTCGCCTGTACAAAGTGATTGTCAGTTTTCTTACATTTGTAGGGAAAAGTCTGTGGGACCCATAGTTTCATTTTTCTGTATCACTTAGTATTAAATTTAAGAAGTAGTATATACTGATAACGTAACTAGGTCTAGTTTACTGTTCTGGAAAAAGCTGACGGCTTTAAGCTTTCAGTTCTGTGGATATTCATTTTCACATTTTCTCTCTACGATTGCGTATTCCATGAAACCATGTGTTTCCGATGGCTAAATATGGTACGAGCTTTGTAGGCGAAACAAACAAACGAAACTTCGGACATGCTGTCAGCGCCAAGTGGTGCCTGACTCCGTCGGCGGGCAAGCCGCTACACACGGCGCCCACACTGCAGTGTGACCGCTCCCAGTGCGTCCTCCACCACGACGCAGACTCCCAGTGATCCTGGTTTCGACGGCAGACGCAATCTGTATGACGTATCTATCGGAGTACGGATGTTATGTCTCGTTGAGAATGAAGAGTTTGACGAAACTGCTGGTGTCCATCTCTTCTCGCCGTTTGGACCCAAATCTCGGTGGCTGCTATTCTTATCCGGCACGCTTGGTTGGCGGGCAGCCGCGCTACGGCGACCAACACAAGAAATCCCCAGCACTCCAGTAACAGTCCTACAAACTTCACCGCTACTCTTTAGTGCCTCAAATTTGCAGCGTTATCCGTAAGTAGAGTATAGTATACCTAGGAACACTTGATGTTCTTTGGTCGGTACTTCAGTCTACTGACTAATTTGAGGATCATGTGAAGGGTTGCAGACAAGAGACCGCCATTTTCTACAGTTTTTGTTGCTGGTAGACATTCTATCCAGCATTTGTAAATATTTCGAGTTCTACACATTTAAACGCTTTATGATATATTAAAGCTACTTAGAATATATAGGGTGTTTCAAAACTGTTAGAAACTATCACAAATTTCCATTTTCAAGACAGGTAACATTGTTCAGACATTAAAGAAAGTCAGTTGCAAATATTCCATGTCCCATGGTAAAAGACCTCCTTCCATTTAGTGGCAGAAGATGCTGCAAGACCGAAGAATTATGTTTTTACCGTCCACTCGTAATATACCAGATATATAGAGTCCTACTCACCGTAAGATTCTGTAACTGAAGAATTAACAATATAAAGTGTTTGAAAATGAACAACCGGGTTTTAAGGCTTTGTAGCATTTATTACACTTAACTTACAATTGTAAATAATACATCAAATGAAAGATCAAGTAAAACAGTTTCTCTTACGAGTGTTCAGTGTGAACACTATTTACCATAAAGCAAAAACCGAGTCAATAGGCGAATTCTTTACAAATCCTGATCAGTGAGTGTGGATTAATTGTTGCATCAACTGTCTTGATCCTATTTATAGCGTCAGATAGATCAGCTGGTAGTGGAGGTACATGAACACGATCCTTTATGAAGCCCCAGAGGAAAAATCGCACGGCTTCAGATCGTGTGAACGTGGAGACCGTGCAAAACAAGCTCTGTCGTTCAGCTCCTTGCGGACAATCCAGTGGACGGGTAAAACGTCAATTAACCACTCATGTACTGAGATGTTAGTGCTGTCGCACACCAACTTGACGCAAAATAAAAATCTGTGGATCATCTGATTCTAGTTCACTTGCTTCATTGAAAATGAAAGGCCCCTAAACCTTATGCCGGGATATGGCACAAAAATATTCGATTGGGAAGTCTCGTTGCAGGTGTGCCATATCGTGGGAATTTGCTGACCCCCCAACAAGAGCACATTATGTGTTCTCGCATTTTCACTTAGGTAAAGTGCCGATTAATCATGAAGACGATACAATCCTGAAAGTGCCAGCCGGTGTGGCCGTGCGGTTCTAGGCGCTTCAGTCTGGAACCGCGTGACCGCTACGGTCGCAGGTTCGAATCCTGCCTCGCGCATGGATGTGTGTGATGTCCTTAGGTTACTTAGGTTTAAGTAGTTTTAAGTTCTAGGCGACTGATGGCGACAGATGTTAAGTCCCCTAGTTCTCAGAGCCATTTGAACCATCAATCCTGAAAGTATTCATCGTCATATAGCAACATTTCGTTCGTAAAGTTGGTACGTACCGACTCGATGTTTGCCGTATGGCACATAGTGTTCACATTGAACTCTCGTAAGAAAAAGTGTTTTAGTTGATCTTTCAATTGATGTATTACTTACAATTGTAAGTTGACTGTAATAAATACACTCCTGGAAATGGAAAAAAGAACACATTGACACCGGTGTGTCAGACCCACCATACTTGCTCCGGACACTGCGAGAGGGCTGTACAAGCAATGATCACACACACGGCACAGCGGACACACCAGGAACCGCGGTGTTGGCCGTCGAATGGCGCTAGCTGCGCAGCATTTGTGCACCGCCGCCGTCAGTGTCAGCCAGTTTGCCGTGGCATACGGAGCTCCATCGCAGTCTTTAACACTGGTAGCATGCCGCGACAGCGTGGACGTGAACCGTATGTGCAGTTGACGGACTTTGAGCGAGGGCGTATAGTGGGCATGCGGGAGGCCGGGTGGACGTACCGCCGAATTGCTCAACACGTGGGGCGTGAGGTCTCCACAGTACATCGATGTTGTCGCCAGTGGTCGGCGGAAGGTGCACGTGCCCGTCGACCTGGGACCAGACCGCAGCGACGCACGGATGCACGCCAAGACCGTAGGATCCTACGCAGTGCCGTAGGGGACCGCACCGCCACTTCCCAGCAAATTAGGGACACTGTTGCTCCTGGGGTATCGGCGAGGACCATTCGCAACCGTCTCCATGAAGCTGGGCTACGGTCCCGCACACCGTTAGGCCGTCTTCCGCCCACGCCCCAACATCGTGCAGCCCGCCTCCAGTGGTGTCGCGACAGGCGTGAATGGAGGGACGAATGGAGACGTGTCGTCTTCAGCGATGAGAGTCGCTTCTGCCTTGGTGCCAATGATGGTCGTATGCGTGTTTGGCGCCGTGCAGGTGAGCGCCACAATCAGGACTGCATACGACCGAGGCACACAGGGCCAACACCCGGCATCATGGTGTGGGGAGCGATCTCCTACACTGGCCGTACACCACTGGTGATCGTCGAGGGGACACTGAACAGTGCACGGTACATCCAAACCGTCATCGAACCCATCGTTCTACCATTCCTAGACCGGTAAGGGAACTTGCTGTTCCAACAGGACAATGCACGTCCGCATGTATCCCGTGCCACCCAACGTGCTCTAGAAGGTGTAAGTCAACTACCCTGGCCAGCAAGATCTCCGGATCTGTCCCCCATTGAGCATGTTTGGGACTGGATGAAGCGTCGTCTCACGCGGTCTGTACGTCCAGCACGAACGCTGGTCCAACTGAGGCGCTAGGTGGAAATGGCATGGCAAGCCGTCCCACAGGACTACATCCAGCATCTCTACGATCGTCTCCATGGGAGAATAGCAGCCTGCATTGCTGCGAAAGGTGGATATACACTGTACTAGTGCCGACATTGTGCATGCTCTGTTGCCTGTGTCTATGTGCCTGTGGTTCTGTCAGTGTGATCATGTGATGTATCTGACCCCAGGAATGTGTCAATAAAGTGTCCCCTTCCTGGGACAATGAATTCACGGTGTTCTTATTTCAATTTCCAGGAGTGTATTACAAAGCCGTAAAACCTGGATGTTCATTTTGTAACACCCTGTGTTGTTATCTCTTCAGTTACAGAATTTTATGGAAAGTAAAACTGTATATTATTAGAATAGTTATGTAACGTGTGGAAGGTAAAACTATACTTCGTCAGCCGTGCAGCATCTTGCACCATTAAACGGAAAAAGGTCTTTTAATATGGAACATGAAGTATTTGCAACTCACTTTCGTTAATCTATTAACATTGTTACCAGTCCTGAAAATGGAAATTTTTGTGTTACTTTTCAATAGGTTTAATTTCAAAAGGTGTTTAACTTATAACTGGTTTTCGATAATACTTCTTCTCAGTTTGGTTTCGCTTACTGATTATTGGCGTGTAGTAGAGTAATAATATAACACATAGCATTCACAACACTTTTTAGATTGCACCCCTTTTAAGTTCCAGTGAAATAGTTGCACCTAGGTACAAGGCCATGTCGTACCTTTGAACATGCTTTTACATTTGGAAAAACCTTAATTTTCCGGAGTAATTTTTGTAATTTCAGAAAAAGACTGCAGCATGTAAAATGTGAATGCAATCGTATACAAACGGAATATGAAAAATGTTAAAACTGTATTACAGACCCAGCTAGACGATAAGTCTGAAAACTGTACCGAGGTACACTTTTCTTCCCTAGCTCTGAGATTTCAGGAGACGACTGCACAAAAACTGTAGTACATGGAGAAAAATGACACGTATCAGTGGATAGAACATGTCTCCAAGTTACGATTCGCAATACGAGCAGTGGCGAGGTTGTGCTAGGAGCCAGGATTGTCAGAACATGTATACAACTCTACTGCTATATTGCTCTTGAAGAAACAAGTTTGCCAAGATCGCTAATGATCCTTTTTATTATCGTTACCGGTTTCGAGAGAGATGGGCTGTCGTCATCGGTGCGTGTAACATTATTAGATGTACATGCTTTTTACAACAATGAAAATCACATAGTGATGTAGCGTGACATTGTAATAGAGAGTGGAAGGGAACATCAGCATGCTACAGATAAAATAGCACAGAATCAAAACATACAACACGTTGTGTTGATGTCCGAAAATACACTAACCACTTGAAGTGATTAGTGGTTAGTGTATGCTGGAACATCAGCACAACTAGTTGTATGTTTTGATTCTGTGGTATTTTACTTGTGACCTGCTGATGTTCCCGTCCACTCTCTATTGCAGTTTGAGGCAATAACACTATGTAACTTTCATTGTTCTAAAAGGCAAGTACATCTAATAATGTTACAAGGTCTGATGATGACAGGGTAGGTCTATCGAAACAGTTAACGGTAATAAAAAGAATTACTAGCGATCTTGGCAAACTTGATTCTTCAAGAACAATATAACTGTCAGATGGCCACCAACGATTGAAGAAATGTCAAACACACTGAATGCGCAGAATATTTTGACCACCGATCTACTATCGATATAAACTCGTCCAGGCGATATCAGCGGCACCTGGCGAGGAATGACTGCTAGTCAGACACACGCACTGTGCATGTAGTATCAGTGAGATTGCTGTCCGCGTGTGGAATGGGGAAGCCGCGCGATCTATCTGAGTCTGACCGAGGGCAGATGGCGACGGCGCGGAGGCTCGGCAAGAGCATTCCGGAAACTGCGCGACTTGTCGGGTGTTCTAGGAGTGTTGTGGTGAGTGTCTTCAACACGTGACGAAACCAAGGCGAAACCACTTCCAGGCCTTATGAGGTTGGGCGGCCACCCGACATTACAGAAGTCGGACGTCGTAAGCTGGACAGACTGGTAAATCAGGACAGGCGGCGAACTGTGAAGGTTCTAACATCAAATTTTAGTGCTGGACAGAGTACAAGTGTGTCTGAACACGCCGGCGGCTGTGACCGAGCGGTTCTAGGCGCTTCTGTCCGGAACCGCGCTGCTGCTACGGTCGAAGGTTCGAATCCTGCCTCGGGCATGGATGTGTGTAATGCGCTTAGGTTAGTTAGGTTTAAGTAGTTCTAAGTCTAGGGGACTGATGACTTCAGATGTTAAGTCCCATAGTGCTCAGAGCCATTTGAAACATTTTTGTCTGAACACACAGCGCACCGAACACTCCTAACGAGCGGCCTACGACCTGTGCATGCGCCGATGTTAACATCGCGACATCGGCAACAACGGGTGAAATCGGCACGTGACAATCAGCACCGGACGTTAGCGCTGTGGTAGAGCGTTTCATGGTCTGGTTAATCCCGATACCTTCTCTATCATGCCAGTGGGAGGGCGCGAATCCGACATCTTCCAGGGGAACAGCTCCTTGACACATGTACTGCGGGGTGGAAACAAGTTAACGGCGGCTACATTAGGCACCACGACGGCCAAGGAGTGTCGTACACTGGTTGCACACCACGTACACCTCTTTATGATGATCATATTTCCCGATGGCAGTGGCATTTTCCAACAAGATAATGCGCCATGTCACAATGCTAGGCATGTGATGGAGTGGTTCGAGGAACACAGTCATGAGTTCCAATTGATGTGCTGGCCCCCAACTCGCCAGATCTGATCGCAATCGAGCACACCTGGGATGCGATTGAACATGGCGTTGGCGCTCGTCTTCCCCTTCCCCAGAATTTACGAGGATTATGTGACTTGTGTGTGCACATGTGGTGCCATCTCCCTCCAGCGACGTAAAAGGACTCAATGATTCCACGCCAATACGCGTCGCCGCTGTTATCCGTGCCAAAGGTGGACATACCGGCTGTTAGGTTGGTTGGTTGGTTGGTTTGGGGAAGGAGACCAGACAGCGAGGTCATCGGTCTCATCGGATTAGGGAAGGACGGGGAAGGAAGTCGGCCGTGCCCTTTGAAAGGAACCATCCCGGCATTTGCCTGGAGCGATTTAGGGAAATCACGGAAAACCTAAATCAGGATGGCCGGACGCGGGATTGAACCGTCGTCCTCCCGAATGCGAGTCCAGTGTCTAACCACTGCGTCACCTCGCTCGGTCCGGCTGTTAGGCAGGTGGTCGTAATGTTCTGGCTGATCAGTGTATAAATCATCCGCTGTCACACTTATTTAGTCCGCGCCTGCAGATAGGCAACCCAACGAACACATTTCCTCAACGGGCCGCTGCCGCGCCTTCCGGGCAATTCGTGCCGGCGGCGTCAACGAACTGCACGCAAATATTGACGTTTGTCGCATCCCAGCCAGTGCCCATACCGAGCGTCTGTAAAGTGAGTTAAAAACTTGGAGAGATGTTCTGTCTATTGTGCGTCTATCCTCTCTGTGCCTTGTAGGTTTTGCGCAGTCGCCTTTTGAAACTCAGGAGGTCCTTGTGAAGCACGCTGAGCGGCTTGTGTTTTTGGGAACACCACCGAGTTCCCCAGCAGAGTGGCTACTGACCCGTGCACGGCGGTGCGGTAGCCGTCCCGGCAGAGGGCCGCCGCAGCCGCCGCCGCCGCCGCCGCCCCCGCGGAGTCCATCTTGAGGGCGGCGTCCGCCGCCGCCGCCGTCGCCGCCGCTGCAGCCGCCGCAGCAGCCGCTGCCCCCTCCTGACCCAACTGGCCGCCTCCGGCCGCCGGATTGCGCCCTGTGAACACACACACATCCGCAACGTCACAAAGTGTACGACGCGTTTCTATGGCGGCACATCCGACCACCTCGAGACAAACAGAAAATGTTGCCAGACAATTATGTTCCACGAGTGCCCCATCACCAGTCTAGGAAGGTCAGCATTTTCCTGTAACTTGATTGATATACGCACAAAGGCGATAGTCAAAGAAAGCGAGATAAATACTTTTGATGGCCGTATGAAGGCTGAAGCGTGGAATGAAACTATCAAGGCCGGGATTCGAACCCGGGTTTCCTGCTCACAAGCCAAATGCGTAACCACTACGCCACCCTGGCACAATGGTTCTACTCATCCACACGAACTACCCTAGGACACTTCCCTCCTTAATCCAAAATTCCATTCACGCCTCAGCCCACTTGGTGTTTACCCCAAACTCGAAATTATTGCAAAGGCTCTCCAACTGTATTGGAGTAGCACTTCATCATCGAACGAAATGGTGATCCTGCCTGAAGCAAGGGCATGCTGCTTTACTCAAATGAAGCTGTATGGTTCCAGAGACCCTTTCAAGTCTCGAACATCTATGATGCATATATGCAGACTGAATCGACGACAGGAAATTGTAAAGTTGTTCGAGTTTAGGGGGAATACTTAGTGGCCTGAGGCGTGAATCGGAATTTGGATTGCTAGTGTAATCCGTGTAGTGGTGCACAGCCACTGTGCCTAGTGAGCCGGACACTCGGGTTCGAATCCTGGCCTTTGTACAATTTTCATTCCTCGCTTCAGTCTGCATTTATACATCATGAACAGTGAAGACTTGAAATCTATAGGGAAAGGTGTGTAATATCGAATATTTACGAGAACCATGAAGTAACAATTAGAATGGAAGACCAAGAACAAAGTGCTCGAATTAAAAAGGGTTCAAGATACGGATGCAGTTTTTTGCCCTTACTGTTCGGTCATACATCGAAGAAACTGTGGCAAAAATGAAAGAAACGTTCAATATTGGAATACAGGGAGAGAGGATACCAATAACAAGATTCGCTGATGACACTGCTATCCTCAGTGAAAGTGAAGAAGAATTGCAGGACCTGTTGAATGGATTGAACAGTTCTATGAGTACAGGGTATTGATTAAGAGTAAACCGAAGAAAGTTGGAAGTAATGACAAGTAGAAAAAATTAGATTAACGGTAACGATAACATCAAAATAGGTGACCGTGAAGTAGGCGAAGTCAACAAACTCTCCTACCTTGGAAGCAAAATAACACATACCGTCGAAGCAACGGTGTTGTATGAACTTTCCAGTATCCTCGTCATAGAAAGCAGCCGCCTATGCTTTCGGCCAGTTATCTGCAATGGTCTGCATCACGTTGTCTGTGGAAAAAAAATTTGTCTTCATAGCCAGCGGTTCTTGTGAGCAGAGATGAGACTCTGGGGGAGCCAATTACGGACTGTATTGTGGGTGGTCAAACACTTCTCATCGGAAACGCTGCAGGAGCGACTTCATTGTCCCTGCAGTGTGCGACCGAAATTGGCATGAAGAAGGAACTGCTCGACAGTTGCGTTATGTGGGATGCATTACACAGGTGAAATCTCTAACCAGACCCTCATGCTTGGTGGGAGACGCTATTCCCTACGCATCTTTACATGCTCACTGTTCACTCAAAACTAAAAAGGGCGACGCGACACGATCGACGGGCATACTAGAGACACTGACCAACATATCTGTGAGAAGCTTTAACGGATTTGCCCAGTGGTTTCCATTTCGCGACCGATCGGAACTTACTTTCTGGGCAACCCTCGTATAAAAAGCAGATAATGACAAGCAGAGGGCATTTCCGGCAAAAGAAGGTTAATAGTATCAAACGTAATTCTTAATATGAGGAAGAAATTTCTGAGAACGTGCGTTTAGGGCACAGATTTGAATGATGTTGTTCAATGGACTGTGGGAAGAAGAAACAGAAGAGAGTCGAATCGTTTAAGATATGGTATTATGGAAGTTGTTTAAAATGAGGTGGTCTTATAACATAGCGACTTGAGAGATTCTCCGCAGAGTCGGCGAAGAAAGGAGCTTGTGGAATATACTGGCAAGAAAAATGGACTGGATGACTGGACATTTGTTAAGACATCAAAGAATAACTTCCCCGGTACATTCTTTACTTTCTTTTTATTCGTTGATTTATTTACCCTGTAAAGACTGTCGCCACTACGCCCTTTTGTCCACAGCATCCAGTTTACTATTTATAAATAGTGGTGAAGCGACAGTAACAAGAGTAATAATTGTAACTTAGATGACTACAGCACACAATTGTTTGTTAAGAGAAGAATAATCAAGAACAGAAATACGTATGTGGAAGTGCATAGGACAGAGAGAGAGAACGAGAAGCGTGGAGAAATGTAAGTGTACAAGTAATGACGAGGGGGGCATAAACAAACAGTGACTGAAATTGAAGCGAAAAATTAAAGCACTGGAAGAGGAAATGAGGATTTACTTCACTGTCGGAGAGAGAGAAATGTTAATTTCTGTGAGAGAAGTTACTGGTATCAGAATCTGAAGTGCTTCGTATTTTTATGAAGTTGGTTTTGAAGGGGTTGTAAAGGTCCTTTTACATTTCATTCTTTTCTCTGAAAATATACGTCGAGTGTCGGACGAAACTGAACTTGGAAGTAAACAATGTTTGTATCTGTTGGTATAGATGTGTCGACAGTGTGTACAGTGTGGTGCCAGTGACGTACGCATAATGCATCGTGGTTACGTAACACGCCTGGCAGCAACCACCTCAACTGGGCGTCTGAAGCACTGACATGATCAAATGGGTTATGTTGTCACGTAATGAAGTAAAGCAGACAAGCATTTATCGTTAGTTAGAGCCGTCTGGTGTTATGACTAACCGTGCCTTGCTGAATTACATCCCAGTATTGTAGGTCCAGCTGAACTACACCTCAGCCAACCTCAGCCAGCCAGCTGAACTATTGATTTCTCAAATTTCGGTTTCCTGTGGAAATATATTCCGTAAATGTTGAAGGACGTAGAAGCTACGGAAAATCTTCCTGCACGTTGCGACATGATTGTCTGCCTACCTGATGTTTTCATCCAAAGTTACACCTCGGTTCTTTGACTTTCAGTGAGTAGTTGTCAGAGAAATTTTCAAAAATTTCGTCTCAGAATGTGAAGAATTTATCCGTGAAATCTTTGTGAACGGGAAAACGAAGACCGTCTTATAGATTTACTGCAGTCTACTAATATCAATAGTATGGCCTTGCACTCTCTCCAATTTTATGCAGAAACTGACAATTACGATCTGAAGGAATATACTGTTTTTTTTAGGCCTTCTGACTACTTTCATGCTGCTCTTCTCATTTTCCAATTTCTACATCCCAGAGTACCAAGACTACCCAAAGCAATAAAATATTTCCAGTGCCTGTCTGTCCACAGTCTTTTCCATATATTTAGTTTCGACCCTGTTCTGTGCAGAAATTCCTTATTCCTTTTCTTATCAGTCACATTCATTGACAGTTCTTTTTTCTGTAAGGCCACACCACATTTTTGTATTTACTACTTACGTCAGTCAGTTCAAGTATATCTTCTGTTATCAATAAAATCTTCCCAGGTCGTTACGTATACATATTTTTGTCTATCTAACATATGTGGTTGCCCTTCACAACATATATACGCCGACTCAACTGAAGTAGTTACTATGGTAATGTTATACTAGTATCTGTAGCCTCTATAGCCACAACGGAATAAGACTGCACATACCATATCTCAGTGATACAGTATCTCACTTCCTTGTAGGTTGAATGTTCCTGATGATATTTATTAAAATTCATCCACCTGTCTCATTGTTAAACTATGGTAAGATTCTGTCTCTCCTCATGGGTGCATCTGTCTCTCCATGATGTAATAGTCCTGTGTACGCTTGCCGCTTCCTAGTATGCCTCACCTCTTGCCAGTTTACAGCAGTGTATTTCCTAATACTGGCTTACTACAGTACCTGACTCTCATTCTTGTCTTAATGCTACGGTCGATTAAGCATACTTCAATCTCCAGTGAGCGCGCCTACAAAGTCACGCAACTCGCCCAGCGCTTAAGTGTTGCGTGTAGTCTGTCAGTTGCGTGCAGGCGACCAGCCGAGGTCGTTTAGCGACTGACTTCGTAGAGAAATGCCAGAAATTGAAGTTAAGTATGCCAACGTTCCTTGAAGCCCTCGGGTGGCTTTTGTTCCTCATCGATACAGATACCCACTCTGTAGGAGCAATCACAACGGAGGTGTTCATGTGGACAGGTCACACTAATCCTTGGTTCCTGAAGAGGGGCAGAAGACTTTTCAATAGATACAGGGGCAACGGTGTGGACGATTGACTGACCTGGCGTTGTACCAGCAGCAAACAGGGTCTTGCTATTATTGCAAATAGCTGAAATCAAATATTTCGGAGATAAAATAGTCTTAAATTTGTATCTATAGGAAGGAAATACTCAGGAGGATGTTGTGATGAGAAAATAACACATCTGGCGGACAATGACTCGGTGCGTGGAATATTATACCCAAAAATTGTGTAGATAGCTTACAGAACTTCGAACAGAATTGAAAAGTTGAAATTAGATACAGTGGGAATTAGTGAAGTGTAATGGCTAGAAGAAGAGGATTTCTGTTCATATGAGCACAGGTTTATCAACACTACGTTAAGTAGGAGAAATGCAGATGAATGTCTAATAACGGATAGGAAAATGGGAATGTGGATGAGTTACTGTAGATCATAGTGAATGGAAACACAAGAATTCGAAATAAAGCCACATTCGGTCATAGTAGTGGAAGTGTTTATGCCTACTAGCTCCGCAGATAACGAAAACATCGAAAGAAATGTGTGATAGGATAAAAGAAATTGTACATGATGTTAAAAATTACGAAAATTTAATTGGGAAACATCCACTTGATAGCAAGACAAGGAGTAGGTAAAACAGTAGGCAACTGATTTAAAAACCGTGGAAGAAGGTTGTAGATTAGAAAGACACCTGGAGACACTGAAAGGTTTCAGATATATTATACAGGGTGTTTGAAAAAGAACTCCCTAGTTTTAAGTATAAATTTAATGGCGAAATTAATGAAAATTACGTCAATGAGTACATATCATGAAAGAGAATTCCATCAAGTTTTGTTTGATGTTAGTAGACTTCAACGTGGGATCCATTTGTTGCCTGCACACGTCGAGACGGTATTCCTCGTCTCTCCACGTATTCACCAACATTTCCGCCACGACGATTGTTTCCCGGGAATGATTGATATCTCTGATCTTTCCACTATACACAACATTTTTTATGAGGCCCAAAAGAAAAAGTCCAGTGGTGTTAAGTCTGGGCATCGTGGTGGCCGAGATATTGAGCCAGCTCTGCCTATCCACCTTCCTGGAAAGCAAGTCTCAAGAGCCGCACACACGTGGTTACTGCAATGAGGTGGGGTGCTATCTTGTTGGAGAAACACAAGCACCTTTTCCGCCTCAATATCGTCTATCTGGAGAAAGACTACTCTGTCAACATGTCGCAGTAAACGTTCTCGTTTATTGTTTCTTCTACAAAAATGAAAGGACCAATCACACGATCTTCTATCAAACCACACAACGGAGAGTCACGTTCATGTTGAATAACTTCATGTTGGTTGCTCTGCCCCCCAAATATGACGATTAACTGTTCCACTGATATGAAATGTTGCTGAGTTGCTCTACACTGCACTGCGCGCACGCCTGGACTGAACTGAGGGAAGAGAGGTAAAAGACAGCACTGGTGCTGTCTCAAGGTCAAGCAGACCTGCCAACTGCAGGGGGCCAAACGTAGAGAGTTGATGAATCAAACACATCAAACTAGAATAATGTATGTCACTTTGTACAGATTATAGGACAGATTAAAACTAGGGAATCCTTTTTCAAACACTCTGTATAGTGATAACGCAGAGATTTAAAATCCAGATTTTAAATTGCAAAATGTTTCCACGAGCAGATGTAGCTCCAATAACAATTTCTCACTCAGAGAATAGGACAGTAAAAAGACCTGCAAAAGTTGAAATAAACAGGCTTTGTTAGAAGAGAACATTGGGAACGGCTAGGTGTAACATGAGAAAGGAATGTGACAGAAGATGAATGGTAGATTTTAGAGATGGCGATTTTAGAGACGGTGAACAACTTATGAAATATAAAAGTCGCAGTTGAAATCCGTAGATAACACACAAAATGCTGGATATAAGTGATGAAAGGAGAATGAAGCAAATGAAGTAAAGACTACAAATGCATCTACAAGTGTGAATGCCAGCGTCGGATATACCTGGCATCATCGCATCCACAAATTGAAGGACTGGTAGATTTTTGCTATCCACGAACTTTCTGTAGTCGAGAGCATTTACAACACAAGACCCATGGCAGAAGAACACAAAGTGATGCCGATCCTCCTCAGGTTGCATCACATAGTTTTCTGATGGATTCACAAAATATCTGCAATGACCACAGACTCAGTCATTTCATTTATTAATATTTTTCAGATTTAGAGAGTGATTTTGACATTGTTGACTGGAATACCCTCTTTGGTATTCTAAATAGGGGTAAAATACTCCAGCCGTTGTAGCCGAGCGGTTCTAGGCGCTTCAACCCGGAACCGCGCTGCTGCTACAGTCGCAGGTTCGAATCCTGCCTCGGACATGGATGTGTGTGATGTCCTTAGGTTAGTTAGGTTTGAGTAGTTCTAGTCTAGGGGACTGATGACCTCAGATGTTAAGTCCCTAGCGGTTAGAGCGATTTGAACCATTTGACAAAATACAGACGGCAGTTATGAGACTTGAATACATGAACGGAAGCAGTGGTTGAGAAGGGTTTGAGACAGGATTGTAGCCGATCCTCGGTGTTATTCAATCTGCACATTGAGCAAGCAATAAGGAAAACCAAGGAGAAATTTGTAAAGGGAATAGGAGTTCGTGGAGAAAAAAAAAAGTTCTATGTTTGCCGATGACATTGTAATTCTGTCAGAGGTGGCAAATGTCTTGGAAGAGCATTTGATTGGGATAAACAGTGTTTGCAGAAGGTGTTATAAAATTAACATCAACAGAAATAATACAAGAGTAAGGCAATACATTTAAATGTGGTGATTGTGGGGAAATTAGACTCATAAATGAAACAGTAAAACCAGATGAGTTTTCGCATTTGGGTGGCAAAATAACTGATGATGGCAGAAGTACAGAGGATTCAAAATGCAGACTGGCAACAGTGAAGGAAGAATTTATGAAAAAAAGAAATATTTTAACATCGACTATAAATTAAAATGTTAGGAAGTCTTTCCTGAAAGCATTTCTCAAGAGTGTTCCGTACATAGAGGTGAAACATGGATGATAAATAGAACACACAAAAAGATAACAGAAGATTTTGAAACGTGAGGCTGTAGAAGAATGTTGAAGCTTACGTATGCAGATTGAGTAACTAATGCAGACAATCTAATCAAAGAGAAACGAGTTTTATGCGACAACTTGACTAAAAGAGGGGTAAGTTGATTGGACACCTCATGAGGGATCAAGGAATGGTCAGTTTGGTAATGGAGGGGAAATATGGAAGGGGGTGAGCGGTAAAAATTACAGAGATACAGTATCCAGGCTGAAGTGGATGCAGGTTACAGAGATGAACAGGATATTCGGCGTGGAGGCGTGCATTAAAGCAGTCTTCGGCCAGGAGACCACAAAAATACAACAACCACGTCGAACAGAATTTCGTCCGTCCCTTACATTGGACTTACCCTTCCTTATTGTCGTCGTAATATCGACTAAATTAATTAGAGGGTTCCTGAGAAGTGGTAGGGTTTATTTCCTTTTCGAAAATGAATAATAAGGAGAGAGTTTGGCATACTACATCTTTGTAGTCTGTCGCGAATCTGACATTGTTAACATTCCAGTCTGCCTGTTCTTGTTAAATAGGAGAAAGGAACATTCACATCAGTCTGACTGAAGCTTATAACGCTAAATTATTTTCGTAACAGTCATTAAATTATTGTTTTGTTCAACACTGGTGTAGTACGTCTCCAACAGTTTTCATTGCGGTTGTGGTTACTAAATAGTACGAAACGTTATTGACAGACACAAAGCTCCACTTCACGATCCCCACAGATGGCAGGAAAGAGCGTGTCTCTCTTGAGGGAAGTTCAACGCTATTTTATTTCAGCGATATCAGGAAGTTCAGGAACCGTCAGCCACTAAACCTGTGGACCCGTAGGATACTAACGACAGCATTCTACAAATTTGGCTCTTTATGTTTGTGAGTGCATTAGGAAATTACAGTAATTGTATGAAGAAGGAATGTAAGTTCATAGACATGGTTGACAAGAATGTGTGTATAGTGTAGCATATAGTGACAGTACAGAGCCACAGATGTGAAATAACGTGGCAAGTTCTGGACACCATATACTGCACACATCCTGTAACAACTGCAGCTAATGTAGTGAACGAGCTAGTGTAGAATACCAGATAGCATAATGTAGCAGTTAGTACAGTGTAGCAGAAGGTGCACTTATACCTAGAGCATTGTGGCAGCTAGTGTATTGTAGTGTATTGTAGGGTCTAATGTAGTGTAGTGTAACATAGTGTAGCAGCTTAGTGTATTGTTGGGTAATGTAGTGCTATGTAGTGTAGTGTAGTAGCTACTGTAGTATAGTGTAGTGTAGTGTAGTATAGTGTAGTGTAGTAACTACAGTGGTGTGGTTAGTGTAGTGCTGTGTATTGTAGTGTAGTGTAGTGTAGTGTAGTGTAGTGTAGTGTAGTGTAGTGTAGTGTAGTGTAGTGTAGTGTAGTGTAGTGTAGTGTAGTGTAGTGTAGTGTAGTGTAGTGTAGTGCAGTGTAGTGTAGTGAAGTTAAGTGTAGTGTAGTGCTGTGTAGTGTAGCGGCTACCGTGGTATAGTGTAGTTTAGTGAAGTGTAGCAAGTAATGTTGTGCAGTGTACTGTAGTGTAGTGTGGTATAGCAGCTAGTGTAGCATGGGCGTTACTTTACTGTATCTTGTTATTTAGTATAGCAGCCAGTTTAGCACACTTACCGTGCAGCAAAGCGAGCACAGTGAGCTGCCGCTAGCGGGTAGCGCAGTGTGAAGTGTAAGGTAGTGTACTCACCGAGCAGGAGCGGCGGCGCGGCGAGCCCCAGACAGCGCATGCGCCACGCGTCCTGGAGCAGCTGCAGTCGCGCCTGCTTCCGCCACTTCGCGCGCCTGTTCTGGAACCACACCTGCGGACAGTTCAGCGGACACGATCAGCCGGTTGCGCAGAGAACACACTGCACCCCTCAGTATGTGTAGGCGTTACCCTGTTCATAGCGCCTTAGAGAATGGAGTAGTCGTGTCTACCATCAAACTGCTGCGTTATCGGACATTTATGTCACTTTTTTTGTCAATCCCCGTGGATCCATGTACAAAGGGATACTCGGAACATGATTCGCAGAACGATGGTAGAACTATAAAAGAAGGAACTAAAAAATAGCGAAAGCAAGGTAGGAAGATTGAGGCTTAACATTTTCTCGATGATCTGGTCATTAGAGACAGTACAAGCCATTAGCGACTTAGAGGAATCATGAGTTACTTAAATCTGGACGTCCGAGTGGGGATTTGAACCCCTGTTCTCGAGAATGCCTTACCATCGCGCTCCGGACAGCCTTTGCGATGGTATTGACAAGTAACCAACAATTTAAGCTGTAAAGCACTGCAAGAAACTCCCCTAAGAGATAAACCGAGCCATCTGCAACCACATGGTACACTCCAACCGGAAATATATTGGAAATGCAACCTGCAAAGAGAGGCCTGAACAGCGCTCTGCGCGAACTAAGCATATCGATTCAGGAGATCCCTCCATGTCCTGCGTGAAAATAAGGTACAGCGGAAAATAAGACACCTTGGGAGACACTACGGCGATATTAAAAAAGTCAACTTTCATGTTTCTGTGCCAGCGACAGCGGAGATTACTCTTGTAGTAAGGACAGCAACATTTTGCACAAGAGCTTGATACTCATAAATAGATTTTTCACCCATCTTTAGCGCCGATAATTTAGAATGTGCCACTGCGATAATTATTCGATCACCTCGCTGCAGTAAAACACAAACTAAATCACCTCCGAACAAGCGTTGAAGGCCCAACGGTATCGACCGGCCGCCGTGTCGTCCTCAGGCATTTGGCGTCACCGGATGTGGTCACGAAGGGGCATGTGGTCAGCACACCGTTCTCCCGGCCGTGTGCCAGTTTACGAGACCAATGTAGCTACTTCTCAGTCAAGTAGCTCCTTCAATTGGTCTAACAATGGCTGAGTGTATCCCACTTGCCGACAGCACTCGGCAGACCCGGGTGGTGACCCATCCAAGTGGCAGCCAAGCCCAATAGCGCATAATTTTGGTGATCTACTCGGAACCGGTATTACCACTGCGGCAAGGCCCTCGGCTATAGTAAAACACTGCATTTCCGAAAATCCCTCCTCAGAAATTGCAACAACTCTGTTCTTTTACGATGAAGCGACAATGTGTTCTCTGTGAAGTCCTAGTTACTGTTATCCATTGTCTTATACCCTAAATAATTTACGTTCCATTCCACACTCGAGTCATCTGCAACTAGAAAAAGACCTGATTCCTTTTTTAGTTTTTCTCCACGAATGTACATAAGCTCACAGAAGTAAATATTAGTCCCCCCTTGAAAGTGGTCACTGGTCACTTTGGATAGCTTCATATGATGTAGAACTAATGCTGTGTGGTCATGTCACCCTCCACTGCTAATATAATTCGTGATATCGAAGTGTATCTGACAACCACAGGTATAGAATCAGCAGAATAAGTTGGGCCAACATGCAGGCCTCACAGAAGGGCAGGAAAGAACACTCTCTTTTGGACTAGCCACAACAACCCCACGACTGAAGTTGCCCTTTTTGTTGGTGTATCGACACGGACTGTGCAATATGTCTGATACGAACGGTGTAGAACCAGTAACCACGCGACAGAGGATAAGAACAGCGGTCACGAAAAGACGCTAAAGCGACAGCGGCGACAGCGACCGCAGACATGCGTCGCATACTGTCAGTGACAGTCGGTTTGAAACCCGGCAGGAACTGCAGCTGTCAGTGGACGCAGGCCCATCTCAGCCAATCTCCGAGTGAAGACTGCGAGTGGCAGTGAATGCAGAGGACATTTGGAGAGGGGATCTCGCACAAGGCCATCGCTCAACTGGCAAATAGAGCCGCACTTCTCGAACACAGTGGGCCAAACCACACAATAACTGGACAGTAAATGGCTCAAGGCGTGTTGGGTGGTCTGGGATACCACTATTTCGCCAGTTTTTCCAATAATGGAAGGTGGGTGAGGGCACAGACGGCCCACTGCCCAGTGCGCCCCTCATAGTGCGGGGGCACACGAGTGTGGCTAACACTTCTGTTTCCCTGCGCCCTTTAGCTTACTTCCCATTCCTTCATTTCTATCGCCTTATGGAATAATTTCCTCGATCAAGGCCACGCACAGATGCAAATCATTGATTGCACCTAAACGTGCTATAAGGCTAATATCTGTTGCTTTGAAGCTACTGGCATATAAGGAAAGTGTTAAAAGCAAACCGGAATCACGTCTGCTTGACAGCAGCAGATGAATTTCTGAGTAGGCACTATACAAGGTGAGTCATCTGCCCCTAGCTATGGGTTTTATGCAACCCGCAACACCCTCAAATACCATCTGCAACATTTTCATATTCTCTAGCTCGCTACATGCAAACTATTAATCATACAGGAGAAATAAGGAGGACTTTTTTTTAGGAAGTTTAATGCAGTTAAATGTTGTCTGGGAAACCTTTTCCCTAGAGACCATAGTTTTCGAATTATTCAAGAAAAACTTACAAAAGTTACTTTCAAACGCGTTTTTTTTAGTAAATCTTATGGGACTTAACTACTAAGGTCATCAGTCCCTAAGCTTACACTCTACTTAGCCTAAATCATCCTAAGGACAAACACACACACCCATGCCCGAGGGAGGACTCGAACCTCCGCTGGGACCATCCGCACAGTAAAGACATTGTGTCACATCCCGGACTTGGATGAAGCATACGACAGTGTACCAAGGGGTAAAATGTGGGAATACCTGAGAAAATATGATTTTCTTGATTCATTAATTTTACAAGTTCAGGTACTGTAGGAAGACTGCGAAAGCAATGTATTGGTAAGAGGTGGAAGATCACGCTATTAACCAGGTCGTCATGACATTTCGGCTCATCAGCGTGCGTACCAATGATACATATTATATTAGACTTCCTCAGGTACAGTCTGGAAGTTAATAGCACAGAAATTGCCAACAGGGAGTGGTAGTGTGGAGGAAGTATGGAACCTATATAGAATATTAATAGTTAGTAGTGCCGTGCAAATATCTGTCAAAACAAAACGTAAAGTAAAGGAGAAAGAAACAACTTGGTGGAAAAGTACAGCAAAAGATGCAATTAAAGGACGTAATATAGCAAAGAAAAACATGGAGATTAAGCACAAGATGATAACACTGAAGCAGGAATATCGACAGAACAAACTCAAAGCGGAGAGAACAGTAAAAGAAGAAAGGAGAAGAGTTGGGAAATATTCACCCAGAAACTATAGTAAGACAGCAAGGGAAACCAAAAATTCTTATATGGGTTGTTGAAAAGTGGAAGATCTAACAGAGAAGATGTAAAAGTGATTGAAACAGATGATGGAGATATTATCAGGGACATGGAAGGCATCAGAGAAGTGATGAAGAATTATTTTGAAATATTATTGAATAGGGTTCAAAAATGGTTCAAATGGCTCTGAGCGCTACGGGACTTAACATCTCAGGTCATCAGTCCCCTAGAACTTAGAACTACTTAAACCTAACTAACCTAAGGACATCACACACATCCATGCCCGAGGCAGGATTCGAACCTGCGACCGTAGCGGTCGCTCGGTTCCAGACTGAAGCGCCTGGAACCACCCGGCCACAACGGCCGGCATTGAATGGGGAAATGAACAAGAAAGTGACACTGAAGTCATTGAAGTAGAGGAAGAACAGCATCCAATATCTTTGGTAGAAACCAAGGCTCTGAGCACTATGGGACTTAACTGCTGAGGTCATCAGTCCATAAACCAAGGAACAGAATGGTTACATCAGATGCTGGGGGCGATCTGGAAAAAGTGCCAGATGACTGAAAAAAGGGTATTGTAATACTCCTGTTTAAGAAAGGAAGTAAAAAGAAGTGCACAAATTACTGAGGAATCACACTGCTATCACACTGCCTTAAGATAATAGAAAGGGTAATAGAAAAGAGACTGAGAAAAATTCTAGGACATTAGTTTGAGAAACAAGAGCATGGTTTCAGAAGAAATAGTTAATGGAGAACTATTGGCAAAACGGAAAAAATCTGATAATGTGTTCCCGGACTTGGATGAAGCATACGACAGTGTACCAAGGGGTAAAATGTGGGAATACCTGAGAAAATATGATGTTCTTGATTCATTAATTTTACAAGTTCAGGTACTGTAGGAAGACTGCGAAAGCAATGTATTGGTAAGAGGTGGAAGATCAAAATGGTTTGAGACAAAAAGAGACGTTCAGCAAGGCAGTTCAATTTCCCTGTTACTCTTCATTACACTTTCGGACACAATCATGAAAGAAATCAAGGAAGTAGAAAATGAAAATCTCAAAGCTGTTACTTTAGCTGATTGTGTCGCCATTTGGGGAATGGCGGAAATGGAGGTTAGAGGAGAATGGATTACTGGAATAAAAAGTTTAAAGAATTGAAGTTGGCTGTGAGTAAGAACAAATAGATGAGTAGGACTCCCACGCCTTGCAAAGTCATGCTAGAAGGAGAGATGATTGAATGTATAAAAAGTTTCAAGTATCTTGGTAGCGTTGTATAAAGCGATGGAAGTGCCAAACTCGAAGTTTTAGTCAGAGTAGCAAAAGGATCCAGCTTCTTCCACCAAGTACGAAACCCAATATGGGACAAAGGAGTCCCTTAAGAGATCATTTATAAGACCCACCTCCTGCCGATCATGGCGTATAGTCTGGGAACCTGTGTCATAAATAAGAGGGAAGAGAGTCTATTACAGGCATGTGAAATGAAGTTGCTTAGATCAGATTTACAAAATCCCAAGAGAGTCAGAATCACGAACGAATGTGTAAGGATAGACCTGTAGGTGACCTTGACCATGGAGGAAGGAATGAGTACTGTAAGACTGAAGTGGTTAGGTCATCTGAAGCGAATGCACCCGACTTCAGCTCAGCGTCAGTATTTTAGGATGAAGGTACCAGGAAAAAGACCGATTGGTCAGATCAGGTTAATGAAAATCTCAAGAGGAGAGTAATAACGTGGGATGTTGTGGAGAGAGAAAAGCTACACCAGGACAGAAATCAATGGAGGCAGATAGTTCACAAAGTTCCTATACGGCTTTCTAGAAGGAAGTCTTGATGATGATGATGATAAAGCTGACAGTGGCTCAATATTTTGCTCTTCGTTCAATAAAATATTAAAATACATAGCCTAGTATAAAATATAAAGATTCAAATAGACACAGCTGTTTGAGAATTATTGATTTCTCCTTTGTGCGAACCATAGCATCGATAAATTTAAGCAAGATTATCATTTCCACCAGACTTTTTGGTTGAAGTAACTGCTTCACTTAGCACTACTTGAAGGCTTCGGCCTTTTACTACCATGCTGACAAATGGACGGGGGCACTGCTAGTGGGTAAAGAGTTGGGAATGTATTGTTTCTGGTTACTGATATAGACTTTATCTCTGTCGACGACGACGCAATGCGTGGCGTGTGACTTTTAACATTTAGTTACTAGGAAGATGTGTCCAGTCTCATTTGTGCAATTCAAAATGAGCTGCCTCGCAACTGTACTAAACAAAGTATTATTTTAACAAAGCATCATGCTGTAAATTAGGCTTTCGTTAAATTATTAATATAGTTCATTACATTGGCGATATTAAATCTACACATAATTTCATAATTGTTATCTTTAAAAACTACCATCCTGGATTCTTTAAAACATTAAAAGTTGTAACGCAATAAATTAGATACAGGGGAGCTAAAGTGGGAAAAGATAAATCAGGGGAAGGAAAGTTGATTAGTGTGGATAATGGAGAGGAGTGGTAGGCCAGAGGTTACAGGAGGGACAAACGTCATGACAGATTTCATCATCTGAAATTGGGAGTCTGTTGACGTTTTGTTGGGAGGTCATGTATAATACGTACAAGGCCAGCGTTTGGAGGATGTGTTGGTAGAGGAGAGGCGGCGCTCCATGGCTGGTGGGTGGTAAGTGGAAGGTGAGGTAGGCAAAATGTTCTGGAATGTATGGTATGCGAGTAGCTATTAGACATGGTCGAGGAACGTGAAGAATTTGAATCGTGAGGGATGAGCAGATGAGGGTAAGTAGGCGCGAAGTGAGGCAGTACACTTTGCGGTAGAGGGGAAAAGAGTAACAGAAATTAGATGCACCAGAAATCCAGGCAAAATAAACGTATGAGAGGATAGACTGAATAAAACGTTTATAGGCTGACAACAATCTGGAGAGGTGGAATCGTTATGCTGGGTTGCCTAATAGTCTGGATGATTACTATGTTGGGTTTCCAAGTTCGTTAACAGTGGATGGTTATTAGGGGGTGTGTTAGTTTATTAGCTAATTGGGTAGGACGGTCACAAATGGCGAGGTATAAGTCATGCAGGTGAGAGCAGCAACGATTTGTTCAATAATTTTTGGCTGAGTGTGGGAAGTGTTGGTCCTGAGGAGCGTCCGAAGCGTTTGCATTGTTGAGGTGAATCTGGAGGGGTTTTTGGTATTCCTGGAGGATCTGGAAGAGGTCTAGGAAGGCGGTGTTGTCGACGTAATGTATCAGATTGCAAGCGTAGTGCAGCTTCGCTGCTGGGTCGATTTTAGTATTGCGACAGCGAGAAAACGTGATGGCAGAGTTTGTTTGACGAATTGTTGTGGAGTCGGCATTTGGAGGCAGTTTAACAGATTGTGTTTTTGTAGTAAAGAGTAAGACACTGAGCGTCGGCACTACGTCGATCAGTGAAGTAGTTTCGTGGCCTCCATACGACTCTCCACACGAGTAACAAATTCTGTACGTCAACCATCACCTGCTCCGTAAACAGTTATGTAAGAAGTAGCAATGAACTTTACTAGTGCAAAATTCTGTGCAGTTTATACGGTTAATGGCGGCCACAATATTACTTACAAAGTTAACCCGAAATATAAAAACACTGGTGAACTATAAGACCGCAACAACAATGACGGAGGGCTCGTACATCTAAATATGACATGCGAAGAAAGTATGTCTAGTGTGGAGTCAGCAGGTATATCTCATGCATACCACAAGCGAGTTGTCTGTACCAGAACGCTGCGACTGTGGTTCAGTAAGACTGAACGGTACCTTTTAGTGCGTAGCAGCTTGCAGTTAGGTAGCCATCCAGTTAACGCAGGTTCCGCGAGAGCTGGGCGTGGCGAGGCCCACGAGAAAGACAGGTCGCGGCGAGTACGTCACGAAGCTAGGCTTGAACTTGCTCGCTCGGTTCAGCAGACAATATGCGTTTCTAAACCTGTTAACTCCCAGCTGGGCGTGACGTACTAAGGAGAATTGCATCTTCCACTGAGATCTGCTATTATGAAGTCTTACTGATTAACTGTACTACAACAAAATTTAATTTAAGATCAATACTCGATATAAATAGTGTAACGGCTTGTTTATTGCACTTAGTCTCTTCTGCTTAACAGTCCTCATTTCATACAAGAAGTGGTGCCTTGTTGTTGTTGTGGTTTGATCCTGTGAAAGCCTCTTCGTCTCCTAGTAACTACTGCAACCTACGTGTTTCTGAATCTGCTTACTGTATTCATCTCTTGATCTCCCTCTACGGTTTTTACCCCCCATGATTCCCTCCAGTACTAAATTGGTGACCCCCTGATGCTTCAGAATGTGTCCTACCAACCGATCCCCTCTTCTAGTCAAGTTGTGCCACAAATTCCTCTTGTCCCCAATTCTATTCAGTACCTCATCACTAGTTACGTGATCTACCCATCTAATCTTCAGCATTCCTCCGTAGCACCACATTTAAAAAGCTTCTATTCTCTCCTTTTCCAACCTGTTTATTGCCCACGTTTCAGTTCCATACATAGCTGCGCTCCACAAAAACACTTTCAGGAAAGGATTCCAGCCACTGAATCTGTACTCGATGTTAATAAATTTCTCTTCTTCAGAAAAGATTTCCTTGTCATAGCCAGTCTACATTTTATATCCTCTCTAAATTGACCATCGGCAGTTATTTTGCTCCCCAAATTGCAAAAGTCATCTACTACTTTAAATGTCTGATTTCCTAATGCAATTCCTTCAGCATCACCTGATTTAATTCGATTATATTCCATTATATGCAACTGATAATCAGTTTAACGTGATTTTAATTTTATTGTACAGCAGTACAATTGTTACAAATTACAAATAGACATATGGACTTCCGATCATTGTAGGACTAATGACAATAAGACTCCATAATAGCGGATTCCAGTAGAAGATGCAATTCTCGTTTGTATGGACACACCTAGTTACGAGTTAACAGGTGTAGAAACGTAATTTTGTCTGCTGAGGGAGCGAGCGAGCTCACGACCGTCTCCGAAAGTAGGCGCCGCGGCCTATCTTCCTCCTGGGCCTCATGTGCATGGCTAGTGACGTCATACCGCGGCCGGCCGCTTGTCAGTCTCTCAGTTAATTGGCAAGGCTCTTCTCTACACTACGATACAATTATTTTCAGAGCGACTTCGTCTCTTTACGTTTCTCGCTTTTTTTTAATGGCTTGTCGGATTTCTGACACTTTGAGGCAGCCGTTCACTACACGAACTCTGCCGTGGCCGACAGCTCAGAATTTCCTCTTTGTCACACTAGTCTGCACATCAGCGGTTGCGTGAGCGATCACAAATTTTTTTACGTGGCAGGTAGGAAATTAACTTACAGTGGTGAACTTAACGCCAGATTATTCCCAACCAGCAGACCGCGCACTGGTTACGTCGTGAACTGGAGAAACAGGTTAGAGGATGCAAAAGGATATACTGGAGTGGAGAGCATACAGGAGCCTGGGACGCCCATCCATAATGGTGTCAGACATCTGAGAAGGTTATGTTCACGCTCACACAGACCCGACGATGTGACCCCCACTTAATTGGGAGTGAGTGCCTTGAGACTGTGCGACTGACATTGGGGATGTAGAAGGATATGAAAGAGTGGAGAGCACACGGGAGTCTGGGACACCCATCCATAATGGTGTCAGACACCTGAGAAGGTTATGTTCACGCACACACAGACTGGCCGATGTGACCACACTTAGTTGGGAGTGACTGCTTTGAGGCTGGGCGACTGACATTGGGTATGCAGAAGGATATGATGGAGTGGAGAACACACAGGAGCCTGGGACACCCATCCATAATGGTGTCAGACACCTGAGAAGGCTATGTTCATGCTCATGCAGACTAGCCAATGTGACCCCCACTTAGTTGGGAGTGAATGCTTTGAGGCTGGGCGACTGACATTGGCGATGCAGAAGGATATGATGGAGTGGAGAGCACACAGGAGGCTGGGACACCCATCCATAACGGTGTCAGACACCTGAGAAGGTTATGTTCACCTTCATGCAGACCGGCAGATGCGACCCCCACATAGTTGTGAGTGAGTGCTTTGAGGCTGGGCGATTGACATTGGGTATGTAGAAGGATATGATGGAGTGGAGAGCACACAGGAGCCTCGGACACCCATCCATAATGGTGTTGGACATCTGAGAAGGCTATGTTCACACATGCAGACTGGCTGATGCGACCCCGCATAGTTGGGAGTGAGTACTTTGAGGCTGGGCGACTGACATTGGGGATGCAGAAGGATATGATGGAGTGGAGAACACACAGGTCTGGGACACATATCCATAATGGTGTCAGACACCTGAGAAGGTTATGTTCACGCTCACGCAGACCAGCCGATGTGGCCACATTTAGTTGGGAGTGAGTGCTTTGAGGCTGGGCGACTGACATTGGGGATGTAGAAGGATATGAAGGAGTGGAGAGCACACAGGAGGCTGGGACACCCAACCATAATGGTGTCAGACACCTGAGAAGGTTATTTTCACGATCACGCAGACTGGCCGATGTGACCACACTTAGTTGGGAGTGAGTGCTTTGAGGCTGGGCGACTGACCCTGGGGATGCAGAAGGATATCATGGAGTGGAGAGCACACAGGAGCCTGGGACACCCATCCATAATGGTGTCAGACACCTGAGAAGGCTATGTTCATGCTCATGCAGACCGACCGATGCGATCCCCACTTAGTTGGGAGTGAATGCTTTGAGGCTGGGCGACTGACATTGGGGATGTAGAAGGATATGATGGAGTGGAGAGCACACAGGAGACTAGGATACCCATGCACAAGGATGACAGTGACTGAAGGCTATGTTGGCCGATGCGACAATCTTAGTTGGGAGTGGCGCTGCCAGCATGTGTCTGGGCGACTGACCTGCACGCGTGCCTCGGACAGGCTGATGCGCAACGCCACCTCCTCCCGCAGGAAGACGTCCGGGTAGTGCGTCTTCTGGAACAGCGACTCCAGCTCCTGCAGCTGCTGCGGCGTGAAGGTGGTGCGGTTCCGGCGCTGCTACAAGCCCACAAGCCGCACTCACACACTGCGCTACACAATCACTGTGCTCCTACAGCTACATCTCCTAGCATTTACAACGCAATTAAAATTTGCGAAATTAAGAACTGTTCATTAAACAGAAATTTAATTTCATCCATATTTAGCAGCTTTGAACGTAACTGTATCCAGTATACGGGTAATGTGAACAAAAACGCCCTCGGTCACAATTTTTTCACGTTCTACCGAACTACGCGTAGCGTTTCGGACCCTGTGGGCCCATCATCGAGTGCCAATTGTCTTAATACCCAGTTTACTTCTGCGTTTGAGGGAGGTGAAATGCACATTCTTATTATAAGAAGGTTAGATGTTATGTTTTGTGTTTCGTGAAGCAACTGCGGGAAATACGATAAGGTACAGTGGAAAAATCAGAGATAAACGTACCGAACGATCTGGGAAGAATATTTTTAACCTTTTATCGCCAGAGACATTGGTTTATCCCTCTTCTCATCGCATATCACGTCACTCAAGGCGCACATTGCTTTATACATTTTAAAAAAACTTCACAGATGTAGTTTAACATTTCATTGAATTACACAATGCATTTATGATCCTGTTAGTTAGTCAGTTTCATGTTCCATGGATCATTTGGCACAACAGATGTGGAAAGAATCATTTTAAATTCCCATCGCAAAAGTATGAAGTATTTTTAAAATGTATAAATAAATGTGCGCCTTTACTGGCGCTATGTGCGTTAACAGAAAACGTAAACCACAGCCTGCTGGCGATAAACAGTTAAAAATGTTCTTCCCCGATTGTCCAATAAGTTTTTCATTAACTTTTCCACTGTTTCTCACCATATTTTTCGCAGTTGCTTCACGAAATACAAAACGGAACATGTAACCTTCTCGTGACAGGAACATACATTTCACCTCACTCAAACGCTGAAGTAAGTGATTTATTAAAACGATTTGTACCTGAAAATTGACCCACAGGGTCCAAAACGAATCGTGTAATTCGATAAAGCATGAAAAAAATGTGAATGAAGGCCTTTTATTCGTACCTCTTATGTATTATATACAACTTATAACTACGAAGAACTTTGCCACATAAAACATACATATGTATAATAAGAGTTATAGAACGAGTAAGAAGACTTGAAATACTGCAGGTAAAATATCATAGAAGTCTCCCCCACTGAGATGTTCGTGAGGAGTTTTCTGGCCTCTCCAGGTAGACAGCCGAAATCTAGTGTGTGGTGGAAAGTAGACAGTGGAGGCCTTTTAGATCAGGGGTGGCCAAGATTTCGGTTCGTGAGCCACGCCCAGACATTAGCGCTCAGTCTCGCCGCACACTTCCCCCACACGCAGTCTGGACGGGAGGAGGGGGGAGAGGGGAAAACTGCGAACATGCCATGTTTAAATGGCAATACAGTCGCACTGCATACGACTTGGCCTTACATTTCACATTTCTCAACAACGTAGATCAGAAACAAAACAAATTTTCAGTATTATTTAATTACATTTGGTGTCCTGAAGACAATATAATTTTAATCTGGTACAAACTGCTGGCATATAGACAGAAGCAGACAATTTCACAGATTTTAGGACTCAGGTTGCCATGTAATCATGACTTATTTAGTTATGTAATCACGAAAAGGTCATTCACACGAAACTGTCGATCGAAAAAAATTGTAGCACTTACGCAACATCATTGTGGAGACGTGGAAACTCTATACAAGGAACGCAACAGAGACGTCACGGAGAGTTTTAGCGTAAAAGTATTTGTCGGTACAACGGGGATTACCATCAGTTACATCTGCACATACTCAGGAGCGCTTTCAACTGAAACGGTAAACGGTCTCGGAAACAAATGGAAGATTGGCAGTGTCCTCGAATCGTTTAGGAAATTATCCTTGTAATTCTTTAAAGGCCACAATGGATTATTCAAACCTCGCGTTTTCTTTAATGTCAGTGAGCTTACGGAACTGTAATGTGTTTGACAGAAAGTGTCCTTCCTATAATGCGATTTTCTTTTCAAATGCATCCCCGTCAAAACAAAAGTCTTGATTGGCGACTCCATGTTGTCTTGTGCACTACGACCAGATAACAGGTATACCTGAAAAAAGAGACAGCATTGGTCGTATATTTTTTACTATTGCAAAATCGATTTTCTGTCACTGAGTGACCATCTTCAGTGCTAGAAGTTAAAAATTTTTTTCACATTACGATCAGAGAGTACAACATAGTAAATCACAATTACATCTGCATATGAACATAACACTTGTTAGAAACAAATCTATATTGTATAACTTAAATTGGGATGCACTGTTGTCACTAAGCTTACGGCAATCACATTGATTATACAATATACACTCCTGGAAATTGAAATAAGAACACCGTGAATTCATTGTCCCAGGAAGGGGAAACTTTATTGACACATTCCTGGGGTCAGATACATCACATGATCGCACTGACAGACCCACAGGCACATAGACACAGGCAACAGAGCATGCACAATGTCGGCACTAGTACAGTGTATATCCACCTTTCGCAGCAATGCAGGCTGCTATTCTCCCATGGAGATGATCGTAGAGATGCTGGATGTAGTCCTGTGGAACGGCTTGCCATGCCATTTCCACCTGGCGCCTCAGTTGGACCAGCGTTCGTGCTGGACGTGCAGACCGCGTGAGACGACACTTCATCCAGTCCCAAACATGCTCAATGGGGGACAGATCCGGAGATCTTGCTGGCCAGGGTAGTTGACTTACACCTTCTAGAGCACGTTGGGTGGCACGGGATACATGCGGACGTGCATTGTCCTGTTGGAACAGCAAGTTCCCTTGCCGGCCTAGGAATGGTAGAACGATGGGTTCGATGACGGTTTGGATGTACCGTGCACTATTCAGTGTCCCCTCGACGATCACCAGTGGTGTACGGCCAGTGTAGGAGATCCCTCCCCACACCATGATGCCGGGTGTTGGCCTTGTGTGCCTCGGTCGTACGCAGTCCTGATTGTGGCGCTCACCTGCACGGCGCCAAACACGCATACGACCATCATTGGCACCAAGGCAGAAGCGACTCTCATCGCTGAAGACGACACGTCTCCATTCGTCCCTCCATTCACGCCTGTCGCGACACCACTGGAGGCGGGCTGCACGATGTTGGGGCGTGAGCGGAAGACGGCCTAACGGTGTGCGGGACCGTAGCCCAGCTTCATGGAGACGGTTGCGAATGGTCCTCGCCGATACCCCAGGAGCAACAGTGTCCCTAATTTGCTGGGAAGTGGCGGTGCGGTCCCCTACGGCACTGCGTAGGATCCTACGGTCTTGGCGAGCATCCGTGCGTCGCTGCGGTCCGGTCCCAGGTCGACGGGCACGTGCACCTTCCGCCGACCACTGGCGACAACATCGATGTACTGTGGAGACCTCACGCCCCACGTGTTGAGCAATTCGGCGGTACGTCCACCCGGCCTCCCGCATGCCCACTATACGCCCTCGCTCAAAGTCCGTCAACTGCACATATGGTTCTCATCCACGCTGTCGCGGCATGCTACCAGTGTTAAAGACTGCGATGGAGCTCCGTATGCCACGGCAAACTGGCTGACACTGACGGCGGCGGTGCACAAATGCTGCGCAGCTAGCGCCATTCGACGGCCAACACCGCGGTTCCTGGTGTGTCGGCTGTGCCGTGCGTGTGATCTTTGCTTGTACAGCCCTCTCGCAGTGTCCGGAGCAAGTATGGTGGGTCTGACACACCGGTGTCAATGTGTTCTTTTTTCCATTTCCAGGAGTGTAGATTTGTTTCGAACAAGTGTTATGTTCATATGCAGATGTAATTGTGATTTTCTATGTTGTACTCTCTGATCGTAATGTGAAAATTTTTTTTAACTTCTAGCACTGAACATGGTCACTCAGTGACAGAAAATCGATTTTGCAATAGTAAAAAATATACGACCAATGCTGTCTCTTTTTTCAAGTATAAAAAAAAAAGTAGTTGCTTCTCACCGTGCAGTGTCTTTCTGTGGGCAGTGTGCAGTCAAGTCCACTTAAACTGTAAGGTCTGCAATCCATTCCAGATGATCTAATTTTCGTTCCTGCACTCCTTTTTCCTTCTTTAGTTCAACGACAGCGCATTTTAAACCGAAAAATCGTTCCAGACATGCCCATTGATGTAAACAACCTATGTTCCAAATATATATATATATATATATATATATAGTGACAATGGTCTTCGTTCAGTTCCTCCGGGCAGAGAGTTGAAGCGTCGACTTTGGAGAAGCAACACAAGGGAAATGTGACGCAGTCGTGTCAGCTGTAAGATTTTACCTTGCATGACGATAATCACGAAAGTATGCACAATTTCCTAACTTACGGTTTGACTGCTACTAACTGGAACGAGAAGGAACAAACAATGGTGAGAAAAGGTCGTCTCCATTCTGATGGTGACGTAGTGGGATTCTCGGAAAGAACGTCGAGTGTTATCCTTCCCAATGACAGCCTCCACTGCCCAGTCATAGTTTGTAACTTTTTCACAGTCAGCCTTGCATCGCGCACAATTTGCTATTGTTCCTTTTAATCCGAGATTAATCCTTTGCTTTACGTGGAAAAGAGAATCCATTCCTGCCTTCTTCGCCTTGCCACGGTTCGCGCGGCTGCCCCCGTCGGAGATTGCAGTCTTCCCTTGGGCATGGGTATGTGTGTTGTCGTCAGCGTAAGTTAGTTTAAGTTAGATTAAGTTGTGTGTAAGCCTAGGGACCGATTATCTTAGCAGTTTGGTCCCATAGAACTTACCACAAATTTCCAATTTCCTGCCTTCTTGTCTAAATGTTAGGCTCCTATTTCATGACAGCTTACACATCACAACATATACGCAGTTTTGTATACTGTTCTTGTCAGTTTAGTGCTAATATACCACTACATAGCAGATCACAAGCCTTTTCTTCGAGTACGGGCCAGGAATCTACGGCCGTCGCAACCGATAGGTCATGCACATAGGTATACGCAACTACTCTTTCAGTAAAGCTCTGCCTGGACTGTAACTTCGAGAGGAGTTAAAAAAATGCACCACAAAGAACTGTCAGAGTGGGGGGTGCCTCAAGACACTAACATCTACATGCGTCGCTTCCAGCACAGAAAAAAATAAATGAAACAATCAAGCCAGGCTCATATGCCGACAGGAGGACGTTCTCTATATTACAACAATTGGTAATGTTTACACACTCTTTCCTTATGCAAGTGAAATTGTATATTTACGCCAGACGTGTTTAGCTCTCCCAAAAGATCACTAATAATCTTAATTTGTACCACATGCGTAAATAGCTTCCTGTGGTTATTTTACGCAGACCATTAATGATACAAGATGTTTCAGAACATCCTGATGTGAGCACTTTCCGAGGTCGATAGTCTTTTTCCTTTCCCAGTTCGACCATTAGCTCTGCTGTATGTCAAATTTTTTGTAAGCTTAAAAAAGATGAAATACGAGGCGTAACAGAAAGGTACTGGCAAAGCTTCGGGAAACATTCCACACAAATACAAGAAAGAAATAAGTTGTATTGGAGATGTATGCAGAAACGATTTGCTTATAATTCTACACAATACATTTAACATGAGAAACAGGAAAACGATTTACCAGCCTATCACATAAAGGTCTTTGTTACACGAAACTTTCAGAATGACCTCCTATATATGACAGCCCGCCATCACATCGGATCCCGGAAGCGCCGGTGTACGCCTGGAGTATTTCGTATAACATGGCAGCCTTCCAGAATACGGGCACCCAGAGCCTCTGCATCTCGTGCAGATCGTCTGTGCACAAGCACTCCTAGAGGGGCCAACAAGTGAAAGTCACCATCTCGCGTGCAACAGCCGTCATACTGCCCACATCCGACGCCTCTCGCCACAAGTGGACGAGTACAAACAAACGTTTAGCGGTTTTGTGAGCCAGCAATCCCGTCCACCTTACATAGGCATTACAATAAAACTGTCGAGGTAATGTGCGAATAACTATGTCATTTACATTTTAAACTACCGTTGTTGACATTACTTGCCACATTTCGGAATTCCGTGACCCGGCAGTGACATTTTTTTTTAATTAAGAAAAAGCCTAGCATTTATTCAAATAATTTTATTTCAACAACATTTTAAACTGATCACCAGAACTTATATCCGAGTATTGGAGTTCAACGTTTAATGTTATTCAACTTTTAAGACATTTGGACATTTAACGTCAGATTAAATCATAGCTGGGACACAAACTTTACCTTTAAATATGACAGAATTTACATATGACTGATAGAAGTCGACCTCGGGGAAGATCAGTCTGGATTCCGGAGAAATGTAACAACACACGAGGCAGTACTGATCCTATGACTCACCTTAGAAGACGGACTGAAGGAAGGACATCCGAAGTTTATGGCATTTGTGGATTTCCCTTTGAGATCCGGAAGGTAGCAGGGATAAAATACAGGGAGCGAAAGGCTGTTCACAATATGTACAGAACCCAGAAGGCAGTTATAAGAGTCGAGGTACATGAAAGGGAACCAGTGGCTGAGAAGGGAGAGAGGCAGGGTTGTACTCTATCCTAGATCGTATTCAGCAAGCAGTAAAGGAAAGCAAAGAACAATTTGGGGTAGGAATTAACGTTCAGGGAAAAGAAATGGAATCTTTGACAATAGTCAATGACACTGTCACTCTGTCAGAGACACGAAAGGACTTGGAAGAGCAGTTAAACGGAATGTACAGTGTCTTGAAAGGGGGTATAAGATGAACATCAGCAAAGCAAAACAAGAATAATGGAATGTAGTTTAATTAAATCAAGTGGTGCTGAAGGAATTATAGTAGGAAACGAGACTTTGAAAGTAGCAGATGAGTTTTGTTATTTGGGTAGGAAAATAACTGATGATGGACGTAGTAAAGAGAATATAAAATGTAGACTGGCAATGACAAGGAAAGCGTTTCTAAAGAAGAGTAATTTCTTAACATCGAAGTTAGGAAGTCTTTTCTGAATGTATTTGTGTGGAGTGTAGCCATGTATGGAAGTGAAACATGGACAATAAACAGTTTAGACAAGAAAAGGACAGAACCTTTTGAAATGTGGCAATACAGAATAATACTGAAGATTTGATGGGTACATCGCATAACTGATGAGGAGGTACTGAATAGAATTGGGGAGAAAAGACATTTGTGGTACAACGTGACCAAAAGATGGGATCGGATGGTAGGAGACATTCTGAGACATGAAGGGATCACCAGTTTAGTATTGGAGAGAAGCGTGGGGGTAAAAATCGTACAGGGAGCCGAAGAGATGAATACAGTAAGCATATTTAGAAGACTTTAGATTTAAGTAGTTGCTCGGAGATGAAGAGGCTTGCAGAGGATAGAGCAGCGTGGAGAGTTGCATCAAACCAGTCTTCGATGATGATGTTTAGTTTGTGGGGCGCTCAACTGCGCAGTCATCAGCGCCCGTACAAAGTCCCAATCTTCACACACTCAAATACAGCCACTTTCACGAATGATTATGAAATGATGAGGACAACACAAACACTCAGTCCCCGGGCAGAGAAAATAGCCAGCCCGTCCGGGAATCGAATCCTTGACCCCGTGATCCAGATGCAGCAAAGCTAGCTTCTAGACCACGAGCTGCGGACCAAACCAGTCTTTGGACTGAGGACCACAACAACAACAACAATGATACAACGCAGAGCTCATTACCTGAGTGATCTCGTCGGTTTGGGACTGACACAACGGACCATAACGTCTACTACTTCACGGAACTAGGACTTTGCGGTAAATGCGCTGCCTATTGCATACGACATTTTTTCAAAGGGTTCCTACCTCATGGAGAGAAGGGCAGTATGTCATGTACGGTAAATTACATGACTAGCTTCAGATAATGCTTTACGCCATCCTAACACACACTTCCTCTCTTCATATAGTTCTCTAATTAATCTTGTCTCATTTCGGCCAGCTATCGATCGTGTCACTTGAATAGTGACCTTCCAGAAGCTTAAACATGCACTGACTATTCTCTCTGTGAGCCTCCTTTCTTTCTTCAGCGCATATCTTGCCAGTTTACAACTTTGGCTTCTCTTGAGAATGCTGATGTGTTCCGAGTTTCTTCTTGAACTGATAACGTTCCTGGATGTTTTCATTTTTGAGATCCATTTTTGCAGATTCAGTCCAGTCTTTTAAACCAGGAAGAGTTGGTTTTTTGCGCAGAAAGTGAGCAAAAATTCACATGATGAATCTATTCGATCTAATACTTACCGTACGTAGATGAGAAAAAAAATTACCCATTTCTGCATGGTGTCTGTCAGTTTTTGCACATCTGAGACCATTTCATCGTTACGTATATCGTCTTCCGTACTCCCTGTTTTTTTCTTTTTTTCATAAGATACTCCTGAAGATCATCTTGTCCTTGGTTTCTAGTTTCTCGTTCACATTTATCCAGATCACTCTGAATCGTTTTGCTGTTAGCAGAATCTATGCTCTAATTACTGTCCAACAGTGACTTTGGTTGTCCTGGATCCTCAGTCAGCTGGTACGGCACTTACACCTCGCTGCCGCTGTTAGTAGATGTGGAGGCTTGTTTGTCAGCCATGTACGGTTCTATTCTCTCTCCTAGGAGCCAGCTCTTATCCTGCATGTTTTTTCCCCTGATCTACATCCAGCTCTAAGGTTGCCGCCTTGATAGTTATATTTTCTCAAAAGAGATCTGCAGGCCCACTTTGGTCGCTTGGAATTTGAGTCCATTTTTATTAGCCATGAATTTCGCTTTGGCAATGGTATCAGCCAAGGTCTACTGCATAATCACTCTCTTTTTGTTGTTAAGCCCATTTGTTTCGGCAACTGTAGTGGTGTGATTCGATAAACAGAGTGAGAGATGCTATCTAAATCAACGAAGGCCACCGGGAACTTGATGTTTCTGAGTTTCAGGTAGATATGAGAAGAAATTGTTCTCTCACTAGGTCATTTTTAGCTTTATATGCCTCAGTCTAAAACGGAACCCTTTCAGGATTTCTTTGTTGTCCGTCTGTCTGTCCGGCTGTTGAGAACACATTTTTTCAGGAACGAGTAGTTCAAAATTTATGTCACATACTAAGGTCTAAAGGCCCTGGGCGGTGTAAAAATTTCAAGGTTCTACTTTTTAAAATGCAGTACCACCATACTCTCAAAGATGGCATTTACTGTATGTTCCCCCAAACTTCTCCATTTCCCTGCATTTATTCGTTTATGTTTATCTTACGGATATTGCTTATGTTCCTCAAATATTTTGTAGTAATTCTTGTTTTAAAAAAATTGGTTATTGGTTCAAAAAATGGTTCAAATGGCTCTGAACACTATGGGACTTAACATCTGTGGTCACCAGTCCCCTAGAACTTAGAACTACTTAAACCTAACTAACCTAAGGACATCACACACATCCATGCCCGAGACAGGATTCGAACCTGCGACCGTAGCTGTCCTGCGGTTCCGGACTGAGCGCCTAGAACCGCTAGACCACCGCGGCCGGCAATTGGTTATTGTATCACTCTCCACGTTTTATACGTCCTGAAGTAGTCTTGCCAAGTACTAATTTCATTTTATTGGTTTAGTTTATCAATATAAACTGTGATGTAGCTTCCTGTTCCAGTCTCGTGTTAAAGTTTTTTCATGTTTACTCCCTTTATGTTTATTTACTGTTCAACATGCATAACCACATTGCATAACCACCACACTGTCACGGTAGTTATTTACTGTACGTTTATGCATGAATCTAGATGTTTAACTTCTTTTCCAATGTAGTTTACAAACATTGTAACTTCTTTGGCGACAATAGA
The DNA here is from genome assembly GCF_023864345.2 of Schistocerca serialis cubense. Classification (NCBI taxonomy): domain Eukaryota; kingdom Metazoa; phylum Arthropoda; class Insecta; order Orthoptera; family Acrididae; genus Schistocerca; species Schistocerca serialis. The sequence goes on along the minus strand of NC_064641.1, from coordinate 112,457,151 downwards.
CAATAATTGTATGAAGAGGGCCTTGTAAACCGAAAACCGACTAACACTATAAAAGAAATACTGTGAGACAAAAGCATACTAGCGCTTTTCATTAATTAAACTTCCAAGTCAGCTCAGTCGAAAGATACCGCCATTTATGTCACTCATTTAGATATCCGAAAAGTCACTCATCAAAACCTATAGGTTACTTCTCGCTGACCTAGAAACAAGAAATTTGGCAAGAAGTAAGCTTTCACAGTGCAAGTAAAGGAAAAATTCCGAAACTGTTAGTTTATAATTATTCATCTTTCGCTTACGCCATAGTCCCGCAGCGATCGCAGGGTCGGCGTGGTTACATCGGATTTGGCAGTGTTAGTGTTAGGGATGGCTGGATGCCCTTCCTGTCGCCATCCCGTACCCCCCAGGACAGAATCAGTGTAGCCCAACTTTCTGCGTCTAGTGTAAATCGTGAAATAGTGCGGACGTGTTTCAAATGTCTGCGACGCGTGTAACTGAGGCGGAACGTGGGGACCAGCCCGGTATTCACCAAGCGGGATGTGGAAAACCTCCTAAAACCCCATTCAGGCTGGCCAGCACACCGGCCCTCGTCGTTAATCCGCTAGGCGGATTCGATCCGGGGCCGGTGCGCCTACCCGAGTCCAGGAAGCAGCGCGTTAGCGCTCTCGGCTACCCTGGCGGGTTGTTAGTTTATAATTATAGCAGACGAAGAAAATTTTTCTTTTGTCGTTTGTTATCCGACTTGAGACTTGAAATTAAAACATTCCCAAAAGTCTTGGAATCCCTGGGGCCGATATCTCGTCAGTATCAATGCCGATAACAGGCGAAAATCGTCAACATCTTCGATTCCTGGAACGGATAAACTGTCTACATACATATCTAAGTTTATTGATGTCCATGTTATTGCATAGACGAGGGACTTGAGCTGATAATATATATGAGAAAGAGTACCATCACAATTGTATCTTGAGAACATCTTTATTCTTTCACACTGCTAGTTTCGGCGGCACATTACCGCCATCAGGCCTCAGCACAGTCAAAAGAGTATTTGGTTTCCTTGGCGCATTTACTGTGGGATCCTTGTTACTAGCACACGCGGGCTAGCTTTCATCATGAATCTATACTCGACATCGTGTTGTCTTCAATGAAATCATATACAGGGTGGTCCATTGATAGAGACCGGGCCAGATATCTCACGAAATAACCATCAAACGAAAAAACTACAAAGAACGAAACTTGTTTAGCTTGAAGGGGGAAACCATATGGCGCTATGGTTGGCCCGCTAGATGGCGCTGCCATAGGTCAAACGGATATCAACTGCGTTTTTTTAAAATAGGAACCCCCATTTTTATTACATGTTCTTGTAGTACGTAAAGAAATACGAATGTTTTAGTTGGACCACTTTTTTCGCTTTGTGATAGATGACGCTGTAATAGTCACAGACGTATGGCCTACAATTTTATACAAACAGTTGGTAACAGGTAGGTTTTTTAAATTAAAATACAAAAGGTAGGTACGTTTGAACATTTTATTTCGTTTGTTCCAATGTGACACATGAACTTTTGTGAACTTATCAGTTCTGAGAACGCATTCTGTTACAGCGTGATTACCTTTTAATACCACATTAATGCAATAAATGCTCAAAATGATGTCCGTACACCTCAATGCATTTGGCAATACGTGTAACGACATTCCTCTCAACTGCGAATAGTTCGCCTCCCGTAATGTTCGCATATGTTTGACAATGCGCTGATGCATCTTGTCAGGCGTTGTCGGTGGATCGCGATGGAAATATCCTTCAGCTTTCCCCACAGAAAGAAATCCGGACACGTCAGATCCGATGAACGTGAGGACCATGGTATGGTGCTTCGACGACCAATCCACGTGTCATATTTCTTTACTACACGAATATGTAACAAAAATGGGGGTTCATATTTTAAAAAACGCAGTTGACATCCGTTTGACCTATGGCAGAGCCATCTAGCGAGCCAACCATAGCGCCATCTGGTTTCCGCCTTCATGCTAGACAAGTTTCGTTCTTTGTAGTTTTTTCGTTTGACGCCTATTTCGTGAGATATTTGGCCCGGTCAGGATCAATGGACCACCCTGTATGCATGAAGTACATGCGATTGCATTGGAGATAACAAGGTGACGAGTATAGACTGCTCATGAAAGCTAGCCCACGTGTGCTAGTGGCGAGGATCCAACAGTTAATGCGCCAAAGAAATGAGAAAAACTTTCGAGGGTGGTCGTGTCTGAGGATGGCGATTATGTGCCGCCGAAACTAGTCGTGTGATAGAATTAAGACATTCTCAAGATACAGTTTTGGTGGTACTTTTTCTCATATAATTAAGTTTGTTACGGGATCCTTAGAGCACGAATGCTACTCGCTCCTGGGCATTTCTTGAATGCTCGTCTGCCTCAGTACTTTATTTCGAGTACGTTGCGCCACGTCTCAGATCTCCTCCCGGCCCGCACGCTCTATGGAGCCGCTTCGGCACCCACCGGCTGTGCGCAGAGCGCGCCGTTTGCTGCTCTCCCTGCTGCTGAGTTCGTCCATATCTATATCGTTAGCGCGGCGCCTCTCCTGCAGAGATGCGGTGACAAAGGCGCCCGCCGAGCAGCTAATCTGCTTAATGCAGTCGGCCGTCCGTTGTTTCAGAGCCACAATGGCCGCCACGGCGCCTGCAAATTAACCGCGCGAACAATGCGCCCCCCTACCCCTACCGCTACCCTACCCCTGACTCCGAGGGACTCATCCCTCCACCCCTCTGACCGGATGTCTGTCAGCTAAGCTCACACTCACGTGACATACACCCCAGCCCGCTATATAGGTTCCTCAGCACAAACACCGAAACCAAAACACTGTCTGACGCGCCCTACCGCCTCTTGTGCTCACAAGCCACAAAGCTGTGTAGAGCCAAATAGGCGACCAGAAACAAAGTTACACCCGCACTCCACGACAGTACGCTGTGCGTCAGATGGTACCCACTCTACCAGCAGCATTTCCCTCCTTCCTTGTTTCATTCGCCGATGTTACGCCGGAAAAACGAGCCTCTCCGTTAGAGCTCTAATTTCTCTGGCTACTGCGTCGCAACCACTGCGTGAGATGGGTGTTGGAGAAAGTACTATGTTTCTCGACAATGAATTTTCCAAGACATTTGAGAGTTGAGACTGTCACCGCCTTCCTTGTACCGTCTCACACTGCAGACAGTTGAGAGCGTCTGCGGCATTCTCACGCGGACGAAAGAAACCGTCACGAAACGGGGAGCTCTACTTTGAATTCTGTTTTGACGAAAACTGACATTATGAGCCCGTGGCTGTGTACAATATATAGGTTGACTCTTACAGAGAAGATAACAGCAACCAGCCACTTTTTACAATGCTATTTATTTATTTAAATAGCGCCATTACCGGTTTCGAACCGACAAGTTCATATTCAGACGGCTATTTCACGTTAACATACATTTTACTTTAACTTTCACTTTTTGTTTTCCCAAACGATGAAATTTCCTTTGGTTGGTGGTGCCCTACAACCAAAACAAGATGTGAGACAATGTATTTTTAACTGTAATTGTGCCTCACAACGATTTTAAGTGATGTAAAACAGAATTATTAAAGTAGAGATGTTTTGATTACTTACGTTGAGAAATCCGCGTCATTACGTTCCAGTGCTGACTGCCTGTGATTATGTCTTCGCTATTGCATGATCACGCGCCAACAGCACTGGAACGTAACGGTGCGGGTTCTTCAGCGTAAGTAAGCAAAACATCTGTACTTTAACAATTTTGTTTTACATCATTTAAAATCGTTGTGAGGCACATTTAAATTAAAAAGACATTGTTCAAAAATGTTCAAATGTGTGCGAAATCTTATGGGACTTAACTGCTAAGGTCATCAGTCCCTAAGCTTACACACTACTTAACCTAAATTATCCTAAGGACAAACACACACATCCATGCCCGAGGGAGGACCCGAACCTCCGCTGGGACCATCCGCACAGTAAAGAAATTGTGTCACATCTGTTTTTGGTTGTAGGGCAGCACCATCCAAAGGAAATTTCATTGCCTGGGAAAACAAAAAGTGAAAGCTAATGCATAATGTATTTTAACGTGAATTAGCCGTCTGAATATGAACTTGTCGGTTCGAAACCGGTAACGGCGCTATTTAAATAAATAAATAGCTTTTTAAAAAGTGGCTGGTTGCTGTTGCCTTCTCTACCTGTTCAGATTCGTTAAGATTGCCAGGCTGATGAATTGTAACAGATAATTAGACGACCAAGAGCTTTTTAAGCGATATCTTTTGGACGTGAATTACTCTACCTTTGCGTCCTTCCAATAATTCTGCGGCATCTACCCAGCATCTTACACTAGTCAGCCAAAAATCATGACAGCCCTCTTAACACCACGTTCGACCGTCTTTGGAACGCAGTACATTTACTATTCTGGGGGGCATAAACTCGACTAGCCATTGGTAGGTTTCCGGAGGTGTTCGTATCCAAATGTCTGTTTACAGGACACGCAACTCCTGAAAACTGTAGACTGGCGGTTTGCGGGTGAGGATGTGCCGCCCGGTAGCGCCACAGCTGTGTTCCACAGAGCTCAGAGGAGACGAATTTGGTGGCCAAAACGTCAGTGCGAGTTCACGCCCGTTGCTCTTCAAACCACTGTAGTACGATCCTAGCCTTGTGACACGGATAGTTATACTGCTGGCGGATGTCACTGCCTCTGGGAAAACAACAAGCATGTGATGCCCATGGGAGGTCAGGTGAATGTCCCCATAACATCTGTCCCCCACCGCTCCCTGGTTTGCATCCGTGTCGAGGTGCTCGTTTCTAGCATCCGGATGGTGTATCTGGTCACAGGTATCGACCTGGCGAAGGAAGAAACGTGCGTCATCCGACCAGGCGACACGTTTCCACCCATTCACGACCCAATATCGATGACTCCGTGTCCATTGCAATTGTAAATTCAGTGTCGTAGGGTCAGCATGAGAATACACAGAGGTGGTCCGTTCCGGAACTTCACTTCCAACAATATGCACTGAAAGGCATACTCCGAAACACTTTTTTGCATCAGCAATGCACTCTGTCGTCACATCTGCCGAAGATCGCTTTCTGTCCCGCTTTAAGAGAGGGCAAGCCTCTGACGTCAGTGTTTTATGGTTATGCGTCCAACACCTTGTCGCCTGTCCGTAGTTTCACAGTGCTTCTGCCATTTTCCATGGATGTTCAGGAGAGTATCACGCAAATAGCAGACCAGCTTCGCTCTTTCTGAGAAATTCGCTCCCAGATGCCGGTCCATAACAATAACTGTCCCAAGTCACTTATATCTGTGTAGTTCCCCATCTGTTCACTTTATTGTAGCTGAAACGATTCCTCATTCGCCTCCGCTTCACTCCCTCATCGAGTCACGTGTCCTTAACACTAACAGCCGGCATTCTGCCTCGAAATAGGCAGTGATGATAATGTTTTATCTTGCATGTGAGCTTTCCACTTTAAATCGCTCTTGGCAGAAAATCGTAGATACTGGAACATTGTGAGTGTCACATTCTGTCGATTATCTAGACGCATTACATTACATGTTTAGGGTCAGCCGTCAATGTTAGCACGATGCGTTGATCATCTCCAAGTCTCTGTGCATTTCGTAACATTTTTCTAACTATGACACACATCTGTTCACAACTGCGTCGTCTGCGTACAGATTCATAGGACTATAGGTTTTATCCATAGGGTGACATACCAAGGGCGACCGAAATAAAACTTGCCCGAAAGATATCTCATGCACCTCAAGACAGACAACCCAACTTACGTAAATGCTTGTTAAAATTCGGGGTGAAACCTTCAGCTGTCATTTATTTCACACAATTCGGTCCTAGTTTCGGTCCTTGACCATTATCAAGCTTATTCTAAAACTAAATCAAACCATTAGAGACTACACAGTCTGTCTGGAAGTATGAGAGGTTAAATAGTATTTCACTTACGGGTATAAACAGCAGGATAGCTATACCATAATTTGAACAAAAGTAATTTAAGTCCATCATAGTAAGTAAAAAAATTCCTCAGTATAATAACTGTGTACCACGATTTTCCTCACAAAGCAAGTCCATATCGACAACTAGATACACATAGAGAGATGTAACTTGGCCAAACTGTCAAGGATACAGTCAAAGACAATGCTATGTCAGAAATAAAACTATAGTACATGCTATCAATTGCAGTGTCAGTTTACTAAGAGGTACATTACAATCTTTGGTTCCATATGTACAAATGTAATATATAAATAAATGCCATACTGGCGATCTTTGTAATCTAGAATACATCGTAACTGTCTAAAATACGCGCCTGCGGTGGATGATGTAAGTTGGGTTGTCTACCTTAAGGTGCATGAAATACTTCCCACGAAAGTTTTATTTCGCCTGCACCGTATGTGGTAGACCACAGTGTCTCTGTCTCACAGCCTTAATACACACACGGCGAAAAAAGTTTTGCATCATCCCGGTTCCTATGACTCCTGAAGAAAGACATTGACTGTGGATATTCTATCTCAGACACAGCCCCTTTGACTGTTCAGAGTGTCCCTAAACTCACCCAAAGATGTAAACAACCATGCATGAGCAGCGCCTATTAGAGGGAGGACGTCCGATAGCCGATCAGTTTCAGTCACTGCAACAGGAAGGAGGCACACGGTTCGTGTTGTCTGTAGTTCAACCATGCCTAGACGATCAATACCGTTGTTCGATCGCGACCGCATTGTTACTTTCTGTCAGGAAGGGCTCTCAACAAGGGAAGTGTCCAGGCGTCTCGGAGGGAAGGAAAGCGATGTTGTTCGGAAATGGAGGAGATACGGAGGGACAGAAACTGTCGACGACATGCCTCGCTCGCTCAGGCCGGCCAAGGGCTACTACTGCAGTGCTGACCGCTACCTACGGATTATGGCTCGGTGGAACCCTGACAGCAACGCCACAACGTTGAATAATGCTTTTCGTGCAGCCACTGGACGTCATGTTACGGTTCAAACTGTGCGCAGTAGGCTGCATGATGCGCACCTTCATTCCCGACGTCCATGGCGAGGTCCATCCTTGCAACCACGACACCATGCAGCGCGGTACAGATGGACCCAACAATATGCCGAATGGACCGCTCAGGATTGGTATCACGTTCACACATAAGTGTCGCATATGCCTTCAACCAGACAATCGTCGCAGACGTTTTTGGAGGCAACCCACTCAGGTTGAACTCCTTAGACACGCTGTCCAGCGATTGCAGTAAGGTGGAGGTTCCCTGCCGTTTTGTGGTAGAATTATGTAGGGCCGACGTACGCCGCTGGTGATCGTGGAAGACGCCGTAACGGCTTTGGGATACGTGAATACCCTCCTCCGACCGATAGTGCAACCATATCGCCAGCATATTGGCGAGGGATTCGTCTTCATGGACGACTATTCACGCCCCCATTGTGCACATTTTGTGAATGACTTCCTTCAGGACAACGACGTCGCTCGACTAGAGTGGTCAGCATGTTCTCCAGACTTGAACCCTATCGAATATGCCTGGGACAGATTGAAAAGGACTGTTTATGGACGACGTGGCCCACAACTACTGTGAGGGATCTACGCCGAATCGCAGTTGAGGAGTGGGACAATCTGGACCAACAGTGCTTTGATGAACTTGTGGGCAGTATGCATCAATGCAAGAGGATGTGCTACTGACAGTAGAGGTACAGGCGTGTACAGCAATCTGGACCACTACCTCTAAAGGTCTCGCTGTATGATGGTACAACATGCAATGTGTGGTTTTCATGAGCAATAAAAAGGGCGGAAATGATGTTTATGTTGATCTCTGTTCCAATTTTCTGTACAGGTTCCGGAACCCTCGAAACCGAGGTGACGCAAAACTTTTTTGATGTGTATACGTCGTAAGTTACCTTCGTCTCAGACGATGACTTCCGCTTAAGAAAGAGACACTCGTTTCAGTCCAGTACCATGTCTGTAACGCAATCGCGTGTCTGTTTGGATATGCCGTATCAACGTATTTGGTTTACTTTGTGATAGCCGTGCGGTCTAGGGCGCCTTACTACGGTTCGCGCGGCTCTCCCCGTCGGAGATTCGAATCCTCCCTCGGGAATTGGTGTGTGTGTTGTCCTTAGCGTAAGTTAGATTACGTAAGCTAACGGAACGACGACCTCAGCAGTTTGGTCCCATAGACCTTACCACAAAATTCCAAATTTACTTGGTGCAGAATTGTATGGTAGGTTTTCTAGAAGGAAAGAAACTCTCCATCAACCTGAACCCCGCAATCTACTGCATAGTGGATGCCACGAACGGACACAGCGAGCTGGATTTCACAAGATCCGTGCTTGCAGTACCATGTTCACTCTCACATTAGAATTGTCCGGCCTCGAGACACGTCAATGCACGCGAGCATTATTTATGTTCCGTAATTCAGCAAATTATCAATTGACATGTGACTGATGAAACTCAAGACATACGTATCAGCGTTTGAAATGGAATTACGGACGATCAAACACACCACTTTCAGAAACGGCTAAAACACTAACTTCATTGATAACATCGTACGCAAAAATTATTTGAAATTAATACTTCTCCTGCAGGCAGACCTAAGTGCTCTAGTCCGTAGTGGCAACAATTGTAGTGCTACGCCATATGATAGCAAAATTTCAGAGGTTCTTGGAAAAACAAGTTAAAATAATACGAATATATACCTACGTCTACAAATAAAATCGTTTGAATTTTACTCGATGATAGATACTATTAACCCTTTTGCACAAAGTGGTACATTTAGGCTCATCTGAAAGCACGGTCAATCAGCGAGGTCTGTGGCATTTAAGTTATCTGAACAAAAGAGAAACTGCAAAGTACAAGAGACAGACTCAGCCATCGCTCGCCTGACCATGGTTAATAAGAGATGTAATGTGACGTTGTTCATACAAATATGGGATATAGGATAGCATCACTAGTAGAAAACAACAGTTTTTTGGAACAATCGATCCTGTAGCTGGTTTGGTAAGGACATTCACGATTTCCTCTCGTGCCTTAATCTCATCATCTCACAGCGTTGTCTATATCCTACATCTCCAATTATTTGTCCCAGTTTTTGTCTTCACGCACAGTTTTTGCCTTCTACTGATGGTCTAACACCCTGTCCCTTCTTGTAGTTGGAGTTTTCGCATCCTATCCTCCTCATTTCTTACCTTATCAAATGGCTCTGAGCACTATGGGACTCAACTGCTGAGGTCATTAGTCCCCTAGAACTTAGAACTAGTTAAACCTAACTAACCTAAGGACATCACAAACATCCATGCCCGAGGCAGGATTCGAACCTGCGTCCGTAGCGGTCTTGCGGTTCCAGACTGCAGCGCCTTTAACCGCACGGCCACTTCGGCCGGCTCTCTTACCTTATCAGTCCAGTATACTTTGAACACCTTGCAATAACAGCACGCCGCCAACGGTTCGATTTTCTTTATTTATGATTTTCACCCAGTTCTTAAATCAGTATCATACAATGCTGCGCTATACTCTTGGAATTTTTTTCTCGAATTTGGCCCCACATTTGATAAATTTTGATGACGAATGCTCTATGTGCTTGCACTAGTCTACTTCTCATGTCCTCCTTGCTTCGCCCTCCATGGTTCATTTTGCTTCCAAGGTGACTGAATTCCTCCACTTCGTCCAGTATTCCGTCAGCAGTTTTGGTGTTGAATTTGTCACTGGCCTCATTATGCGCTCAGCAGACGATTTACTTCAGTGAAAAGGTTCCGTTCTTCTTCACTGTCACAGATGATAGCGACGTCTACAGCGAATCTAATCAATGATTTTCTTTCAACCTGTATTTTCTTCATCGCTTTTCGGATATGCAGTTTGTAAAGCTATACGACAAAGAATTTCGAGTGCTGTAAAATAAGTAAATACAGTTTTCCCCTTTCTCCCCACCCCTCCTGTTAATAAGCGTGTCACATGTAAGTTAAATTACGTATTTATGATAAAACTAGACAGTTACATCACAAGAGACCAGTTTCATTTTGTTTCTAAATCTTCTTTAAGAGGCGATGATGCGCCTTTGAGAGTTGTGCCTAACTCCACACGCTGTACAAATATGAATAATAAACCTTTATTTGTACAACTAGTCTCAACCCATTTTTATGTATGAAGCAATAAGAACATACTTAGAAAAATGAAATCGAATAAATATACACCTTCTGTATTCGTCACATTTACTTACACAATGTTAACATTTTAACCGTGAACTGTGTGTTCATACATGACCTCCGTTCCAAATGACTGGCATTTACCATACACCTTATGCTAATAACATTGTACTAATAACATTGTCAGGAAGACTTGCCATCTCCTTAACCAAATGACGATAGTAATTCTTCACATACTCACACACACATCTAACTCTGTGTACGCAACGTTATTATATACTATTCGCTATGGTGAGCAAGTAATAAGTAATTTTACCTGCTATATACCGGGTGATCAAAAAGTCAGTATAAATTTGAAAACTTAATAAACCACGGAATAATGTAGATAGAGAGGTAAAAATGGACACACATGCTTGGAATGACATGAGGTTTTATTAGAACAAATAAAATAAAATAAAACAAAATAAGTAAAGTTCACAAAATGTCCGACAGATGGCGCTGGACAGCAAAACTGCTACCGTGACGGGTGAGAGGTACGCCGATATGTTGCAGAATCATGCCCAGCCTGGCTGATAAACACCTGCTGGAACGTACGATGTTTATGCAGGATGGCGCTCCATCCCATATTGCTAGACGCGTGAAAGATATCTTGCGCGCGTCGTTTGGTGATGATCGTGTGCTCAGCCGCCACTTTCGTCATGCTTGGCCTTCTAGGTCCCCAGACCTCAGCCCGTGCGATTATTGGCTTTGGGGATACCTGAAGTCGCAAGTGTATCGTGATCGACCGACATCTCTAGGGATACTGAAAGAGAACATCCGACAACAATGCCTCACCATAACTCCGGACATGCTTTACAGTGCTGTTCATAACATTATTCCTCGACTACAGCTATTGTGGACATATTGAGCATTTCCTGTAAAGAACATCATCTTTGCTTTGTCTTACTTTGTTATGCTAATTATTGCTATTCTGATCAGATGAAGCGCCATCTGTCGGACAGTTTTTGAACGTTTGTATTTTTTCGGTTCTAATAAAACCCCATGTCATTCCAAGCATGTGTGTCAATTTGTACCTCTCTATCTACATTATTCTGTGATTTATTCAGTTTTCAAATTTATACTGACTTTTGGATCACCCGGTATATTGTAATTGTTTTTCTTTTTCGTCATTTCATAACGTACTTAGAGCAGCATCTCCTCTCGATAATCGTTCTTCATTATTCTGTATCGCTCTCTTGCAAAGGTCGATTATCGACAGACCAGTACATATTTGGCTACGTCATTCGTTTTGTTTAAACATGTAGGCTATTCCACTCTGCTTTCAGATCTATTAAGTGACGAACATACGCTTAGTGTTGCGTGCGTGTGCCAAGCTGCCACTTAGTTTACAATGTGACAAGTTATCTATGTCAGTGTCGTCAACAGGCTTGCAGCAGACACAATTTGGTTTCTACTGTTGTATATAGTTAGGTGCTTCCCGTCATATTTTTTTTATTTTTATGTGACTCTCCCTATATAAAGAGAAAATGTTTAAATAACAGTGTAAGTTATATGCCAATAACTTGGCATGAGAAACATGTGTGGAGACCCGGAATCACGGTTGAAATGGTAACTTCGTGTTAGCACATCTGGCTACAAATGTACAGACCATGTTATGTAATGTTATCTGTGCTTTTACCGTCATGTTGAATTAACTTTATAATGCTTTTCCTACTCACCATCTTCACCTGACAGCCCAAGAAGATTTCATCATAAAGCCTACGTTCACAAATGCAGGTCATCTATTTACGTGAAAGCATATTTTTTAGTAGAACGTTATTCTCTGTTTCTGAAAATAGTCTGTAATGGGACTGTTGCTGGCTATATTAATAAATAATATTAAAACACATCTGGTTGAACTATTACGTCATGAATTTTATTATTTTTTGTGCAGAAATTTCTTTCTGTGTAAGATCTGTACGACATTCGCAAAAATTGTAACTTTGCGTTATCTTCAAGCTGTCCTGTCATTTGTCATGGCGTAATACATCGAAATTGTTTTCTTGAGTTAATAAAAGTGGTTAAGAATTGGAAAAGGCGTTTCTTTTTTGTGGTCTACGTAAACGTTAGGTAGAACAATATTTTTCAGGAGCTGTTGCTACATTCAACTTCGCTACAAGCCTTATTTACATTTAACTATATTTTGCATGTATAATTAACAGTTGCATCTGTTATTTACTGTGTTGTATTGGCTGCGACTGTTAATTAAACTGAAAGAGCTATTATACTTCTGTGTCAGTCTCAAGACTTGCGTTTCATCTAGTAGACGTTCCGACAAATTAACCGCAACCATCAGATGGAAAGCATGTCTTACGTAACTGTTTCAGTTGCCATTAAAACACTTGTATACGAAGCTAGTGTATGAGATGACAGTCGAATCGCCTGATCGATTAAATATAAACCTTAAGGTTCATACAATCTATATTTTTTTCCACTTCAATAATTTGTGGGTTGCGGCCGCCTTCTGCGAAATGAAGTTTTCATACTGCACATTTATACTTATAGTGTGTGTCGAAAAGAATGGCAAAATCCAGCGCTACCCACACCAAAAATTTAAGGTGCAGCGCATAGAATCTCTAGTAGCTCATTCAGTTACAGTATTGAACACTCAGGGAAAACCTCCCGTTAAATTCTGACATACTAAAGTCGGAATGTGTTTCCGTCCCTCCTGCAACACGATGGGTCGCTTGTTGTTGGGTTTATGGTAGAGTTCATACGGTTAGTAATGTACATTATAATTTATGGCAAAGTTGTTTGATGGGATTTGTGTCGGAATTTGAGGAAATCAGTCCGCGAAATCCATCTGATGTTCTTCGAACATCGACGTGGTACATCTTGCGATGTGAAAACAACTGTTGTGGTACTTATACAGGAAACGTCGACTACCTAATTGTTTTTTAAAAAAAGACGGCATTTTTCACATAATATCGTCCGGCTGGTAAAAAATAAACTGAAATTATTTAAGGATAAACAGAGATTTTGTCTGTCACTCATTCCATGTGTTAAATAAACCGTTAACTTAACGCACACTGAGAATTCGAGACTAAAGTCCTTATCAAAAAACATAATTTTCAAACGTGGTATTTGTTTTACCAGGTTCGCCTCTTCTGAATGTTTCTATAATTTTCATTTTCATTCAAAAGCGCGTATGTTTCAAGGGTTCAAGTGCATTTTATTTGAAGTCTATATCGATTCGTCCAGAGTCAACAGCACCGGTACAGACTGTTTGTCATTCTTTGTCGTACGATAAACACCCTATCATCGGTAACGAATGTTTCGTTTTTTTATTGACACAAACAGCTTACATGTTCCCACAACAGCTTAAACTCACTCGTTACGGCAAAAACGTTAAATGGTAAGGGACAGACGTGACATCCAGAATTCGCATCCGACATGCCGCACGTTGTGTATTTTCCTCCACTGATGATTCTCATTGCGTTCCAGTACCACAATGGTTTGCCTCAGGCATTGTTATCGCTTTGGTTGTTTCTGTAGGGGGATCGCCTTTTCAAGTTTTTCAACTTAGCATTGGGTCCGACGTTACTATTGCTTCATAATGTGTGTTTTTTTTTATCGTTACAACAATGTCAGATGAGAAATTGGACTAGTGTTTTGTCAGTGTTTAAAGAAGCACAGTTGTGAGGAAATGGATATTCCAGGCTAAAGTTTCTTCGGATAAGTTTTCACGATTTTCGAAACGGTCCAGCTCAGCAACAATGTCGCGCATCGTTTCGTTCGACTTTACGTAATCAGTCACCTTCAGGAAAGACCGGTTCCGATCAGTTTATGGGATTTCGTCGTGGTCGTTCTTCGGTACGCGATGAATTTCCCCAGTGTGCACCAAACTCGGTTGTTGTTAAAAAAACTGATGCTGTGCTCATCATGTCTGAAGAGGACATCTACTCAATTTATCGTGAGATGAACCACCGTTAAGCAAATCGAAAGTAGCGGTTTACTCGATTTTTCATGATTATTTAGTGTGGAAAAGCTTAGTTCCCGATGAAATTCACACAATATAGCCACAGCTAAAAAACAGACTCGTTTCACTTGGCATAAGCAAAAGCTCAAAAAATTCTACCGAGGAATCGTAACATCGTAAGAACAGACGAAACTTGGATTATTCGCAAGAATCGGATGCCACACAGCAATCAATTTTTTGCGTGTTCCAGAATGAACGGAAACCGAAAAAATTGGCTCGTTCATGAAGAGCTTCCAAGAAACCTAAAGGCTGTTTCTTAAAAGGTCCATAATAGCTACAATGTAATAATCAGTCTTTATATCATGACATATCTGTTTCGGCTTTCATTGCTATTTCCAAGTAACATGCGAATGCACTCGTGATGAGATCATTTACGCATTTCCAGAAAGTTTTTTTAGGTAGAATTTGTGTTTCTCATCTAACTTTAAAATTTCATTCTGTTTGTTCGATGTAGCAAGTGCAATAACTCCTACAGTGCCCAAACAGGATGAAATTTTAACGTTATGTTTAAAGAACACCTCAGAAATAGCGACAATGACCAATCAAGCTCCTTTCTCCATTTGAAAGATCAGCACCACACAGTCCTATAAAATTGCACTACAGACATTGCATAGAATTCTCAAACGTCCCACTATGAACATTCTTGAATTAGAAATTTATATACGTATCAGAAACAATGCACACGAAATATTAAACGAACATACAGATTTTAAACACAAATGCTACCTAAAAACCTTACTTAAATACAAAAATGATCTCACCACGAGTGCATTCGCAGGTTACTTGAAAATGCCAACGAAAGCCGAAACAGATCTGTCGTGAAATAAAGACTGGTAATTACACAAAAGTGAGGTGTTCTAAAGGCTTTAGTGAATAGAGCGAAGCACATCTGTGAACCAGAGTTACTCGACGGGTAACTGGAACATGTCACTAATGCGTTGCTGAAGAATAGCTATTCGTGCGCTGAGATAAAAATAACATTAAGAAAGCCACGAAAAGTTCTTACTGATATACACGCATCAGAAAAGTCCAAGTTTTTTCTACCGTTCATAAAAGGCGTAGCTGAGGACATAGGAAAGAGCTTGACGAAAAGGAATACCGCTGTAATCTACAAACCCACCAGGAAGATACAGGATCTCCTAAAGTCGGCCAAGGATGCTCGCAAACCGCTGGAAAAGGCAGGAATTTACAGGATACCGTGTAGTTGTGGGGAGTTGTACGTGGGAACTGCCAAAAGAACCGTCGAAAAGCGACTTGAAGGTCACGAGGTCAACTGCGGAAGGAGTGAAAGTGACAGATCAGCTTTTGCGGGACATGCAGACAGAAGGTCATCGGATTCGACTGTATAAGACTCAAGTGCTGCTAGCCACAAGCAGATACTGTGAAAGCCTACGGAGGGAGGCCATAGAGATGGCTGAACACCCCAGTAATCGTAACCGGAAGGAGTGAAGCTAGACGGTATCGGAACTCCGGTGCCAAAGAAGATGTGTACCAGTGTTGCACCATTGAGTGACAGCAGTAGCAGATGACAGTAATTAACAACCGTCAGTTGCGATGGAGTTTTCAAAACACGTAACGGCACGTCTGTATGTGGGAGCACACGGAAACGGAATTTTTCTTTAGTTAGCAGTGAACCAGGGTGTACATCACACCTTCGAAAAAGCTGCAACACCTTCAGAAAACATGCTCTGCAGATAGGGACGAAACGTTGTGTTTCAACAAAGGACTCATTCGACTGTGGCATAATATCCCGCAGTATTTGAATAATTGTGAGCTATTTTCTTCACCTCAACATGCAGTTCAGTCATCCCAAAACTATGTTTGCGATGTTATAACACGAGAATGGAAACAAATGTTTCCTCAGTTGTTTCTAATCCATAAAAAGTGTACAAAATGTTAAAAGCAGGAAACAACAAAGGATCCCTATCAAAGAAATATTTCTTTTCATCGTTTTTGTAACAACGTAAAATGCGATCCTCGAACAAATTTTTAATTATAGCTCCCTCAATGCCAGTACAGTAAGATTCAACAGACTGTAAAACATTATTTTCCATGTTTGTTAACGCAGCATGAAAGCAGTTTGTCTCTGTATGTGTCGCTGTAGAACGTGATGCTTACTCGGTTCTTACTCCATGACCTCAAAATGTGTAACGAGACTTTACAAACACCCTGTCCATGTGAACCGAAAATAAGCGAACATTTTTTTTTCCTGGCCACCTTCCTTGATCTCCGCCCAGTCGCTTTGAATGCTTGTGCGGCAGAGGGATGGAAGGAATCAGTATTGTGAGAGAAAAAAGATAAGGGCAAACGGAAGGGAGATACACGCGCCATCTGTACAGGAGCCAATGTTTAATTCCGAAAAGTACCACAGCGGCAGGGGGAGAAGGCAGCCTAGCGCCGTGCAGGTAGGCAACACGCGCACCCAAAGACTGGGGCCGGTGAGCTACAAGTATGCAGTTTTGTTGTTGCATGACGTAGTTAGCACTTCGGAGAGAAGCACTTAGGTTAAGTCGATGGGAAAGCACTTGCGTTGACGAGAAAACATGTCATGCCCCTCTGGGCAGATGAGGTAAGTGGTGTTGCCTGTCTTAAGGTGCATGAAACCACCTACAACACTTGAAAGGCTAGTACGCTAAATATCGAAGGAGTGCAAGGTGGCTGCTGGTAATAGCAAAGTATAAACATTTTCCTTAGAGCTGTATTGTTTATTTTCCAACGGCCTTGCCGCAGTGCTAATACCTGTCCCCGTCAGATTATCGAAGTTAAGTTCTGTCGGGCCGGGCTAGCACTTGGAAAGGTGACCATCCCCTCTGCCGAGCGCTGCTGGCAACCGCGGTGCACTCAGCCCTTGTGAGGCAAACTGAGAAGCTACTTGATTGAGAAGTAGCGGATCTGGTCTCGTTAACTGACATACGGCCTGGAGAGGGGTGTGCTGACCACATGCCTCTCCATATCCGCATTCGGTGATACCTGCAATCTGTTGACACGGCGGCCGGTCGGTACCGTTGGGCCTTCCAAGGCCTGTTCGGACGGAGTTTAGTTTTTCCTGTTTATTTGTTCTGTTCATTACGTGATGTTTTTTCTTTCAGTGTCACATCCCTGCATCTTCTGACACCTGCTAGATATTGATATTACAATCAACTTCCGCGGAATATAGTTTCTTTTTTTGCAATGGTTCCCAAGAACTCTCCGTATTCGTCGCCTTCCACAAGGTCTGCGCATTACTAGGCATTTAAAAATAACATTTTAGGCAATCACATTTTTTCGTTGACTGAAACTTCATCTCGACCTTGTGAAAACTATAAAATGTTCCTTCAGATAATTCTGATTCATTCCGTCATTGTGTCATCAGATTGCTTTATATCCCTCTTTTAGTATTCGTTGGAGACGGCATCGACAATTTCCTGTAGACTTGTATTACTATCTAGTATTTCATGGTCATGGATTCTAATCGCTTTTGAACAATTTGTACTTTCTTCTGCAACAGTGATAATTTGATAATGTCTCCAAAGGTCCTTTCCTGTAATCTTTTACTATTCTCTCTAGTGATATGCTTACAAAAAGCAGCCTGCTTTTGCTTCTGGTTATATTTACAGACTTAGGTTTCTTATACAGATCTTAATGGCTTCTCCATCACTTCTGTTTACCACTCTTTTTCGAAGTACCCCAATATTTGTCATTCCTCCTCTCTACATTTGTGATTTTTCCTCTCTCAATCAAAATTAATTATTGAGTTAACATAAACGTTATCAGGGCACGATGCCGCCTCGTGTGGCATGTGGGAAAAGCAAGTATCATGTTAAAGGTCTTGTACAAAAGCTAAACGCTGTTATTTTCACAATAAGAAGCATCTCTACTCTCTCCGACACTGAAATACGAGTGCTCGTTTGCTTAATTACACTCTATTACCTCCCATTTTATCGTATATAGAGGCGACAATGTGCACTCGCTCCAGGTAAAGTAAATCCGGCAGATCTGTGGTGTCAGTTCGCTAACTTCATGCGGGCCACTGTTCAGATGTTATGGAACTGTGACTCTGCCATGTCCGTATACGTACCCCATCATGGGATTTCTTGTTGGCAATACCTACACGTTTAGAAGAAACTGCAACATTCACTCATTGAGCACTAGACGGAAAATCGATTTGCACCTGAACAAAGTGCACGATTCAGCAGATATCAGTTTCAAAACACTTACAGAAAAACTGAAAAGAGTATGAGTGAATTGCCTGAGTGTAGAAATCTAAGTTGGAAGGTTTCGTTGTAGCACACTCCCCCCATTCTGTACAGGAATATCTCACAGTATTTAAGAACTTTTCTGAAAAATGTATTATTTATTCGTATACAGTTCCACAGCTTTATGTGTTTCATTATTTCTTTAGTTTCTTTTGTTTACAAATTTTCCAATTGACATTCTGTAAACTATATACTGTCTCGTTCCACGACCGTGTAACTTTGTGCCGCAAAGTCCGACGGGACCTGACAAAAACAATAAATAGGAAAAGGACATCATGCTATTGCGACGGCCATCAATAAACGTCACCTTCACAAGTTTGGTACTTGTTGACTGCACAGCTCAGGGAACGCATCTGCTCAACATTCCAAAGATTCATTTCCAGCAGGATGGTGAGATCACACAAACCGCACCGTTGTCAGTGAAAGAGGTTAGTCGTATGTTTCCCAGAAGGCTCATTCCGCTATTCCGGCTGCAACACTTGGCACGCAAGGTTCACTGAACTGATCACTAGCGACTTCTTTTGTGGAGATATTTAAAGTCACATGCCTACACTCACAAACTCTGAACGCTAGTTGAACTAAGCTGGAAATGGAAAAAAATACTTTTTGAGAGTTGTAAGTTGTATTCGCGCATTTTAGCAAATACTTGAAAAGTATGTTTAAGAAAATAATTACTTTTTCATTAAACGTCAGGAGGGTGTATTTCAAAAACGCCAGTTTGTGACCAGTTGCCATGTTTTCACATTTTTTTCTTATTTTAGACTGTGAGACAGAGTTACGATGGTTATGTGGAATAATTTTTTTTTTTTTAAATAACGATACTTGGACGCCGAGAGACATTACTCGAATACGGCAGCCGTTCCTAGCTAAACATTGTTTTCAACAGCGCTCCGGGAGTGTTCTGCCTGCGATGTAGGCTACCCGGAGAGCGTTAGCAGGCTTAACATGCGATAGGCAACCTACGCCTGTTGGTTGTGAGATGGTTGAAATTAGAATCTCAGTTTTGTTTCGAAAAGCTTTCACAACAACGATGCAACCAATTTTCTTATTCGCTGAAATATTGCTGATGTTGTGTAACGTCACGCGAATGGAAATCACAGGAGATTGTTTACATTTAAATATACATTTACATTTGTGAAAGTAGCAACACTCAGAATGATTGGTCCGAGTCAGTGTAAACTCCGGTGATAGCTAAAACAATAAACTACTGGTTATCGTTCAGACAGAGGACACACACGTGGACCCAGCGGATGGTCCTCTTGTACAAGAGGACAGGTTACTACAATCAAAAGCCCCGAAACGAAGCGGTAACGTGAAAATTAGTGGCAGTCTACCACGTCAGTGTCAAAGGTCACAGTATCAGCACACGAGTGAGTCACAACAGGGAGGAATGGTTGGTCTTCGCGAAATGGTTTTCTAAGGCCGTAACGTTTTAGCACGTACAAGACGTGCTGCTACTGTGATATAATTATGTTGGATCTACCACTCTTTAACAGTCAAAGATCGATAGTATGCACTGGAATAACACCTGACGGATTTCTCCAGACTGGAAGCTCTTTGTCTATTATAACCAGAATTTTCACATATTAACAGTTTATTCTGAAATAAAATAACATATATTAGGCTAAAACATAAAACTAGTTCAAAATGTACGTCGCTTTGTACACCACACTTTTTTTTCTTATCTTTACACTATCAGCTGTCACCTTGTCATTCGAGTTTTCGCTTTTAGTTTTCCCCCACAACCATCTTTTATTTGTGATGATATAATAGGAGCCGGCCGGTGTGGCCGTGTGGTTCTAGCCGCTTCAGTTTGGAACCGCGTGACCGCTACGGTCGCAGGTTCGAATCCTGCCTCGGGCATGGATGTGTGTGATGTCCTTAGGTTAGTTATGTTTAAGTAGTTCTAAGTTCTAGGGGACTGATGACCTCAGACGTTAAGTCCCATAGTGCTCAGAGCCATTTGAACCATTTTTCATATAATAGGTTTTGAAGGGGATGGTTCGCATTGGCTAAGCCCTCCAAACCTAACATAAAAACATGCTCCTTCCTTTTTCTTTATGATTTAAAAAATGATCTTTTGATGTAACTAGGGGTAATCAAGTCTAAGCAAGAGGTCAAAATACCTCAGTTCACGTGGCATGTTTCCCGTAGAAGACGATGTTCGAACTAAACTTAAGTCGTATGGCACGGATTGGCTGTGAGACCTATCTTTTGCCTAAACTGGCGCCTTTCCTTCTCGAAATGTGAGAGACGTGTATTTTTATGTATATCTGATACGTATAGGTGACTTAATGAGTGCGTGTGTGTAGTGTGGTGTCGTGTTTTCATTCTAAATGCACGACGAATGTTTGGTCTTCCACATATCACCAGTTTTGCTCGTCTTATGGACTCAGACATATGTTCACCTAAAGATGTGGTTGTAATGCCACGAAGCCAGTCGTGAGTCCAATACAAAGGATTTTAATACAGCTAAAGCGGTTCTCTAATTTTTCAAGATGTCATGCTTTATGATGACGATGAGAGAATTCTGTTGCTCTCGGATAAAACCGAGGGGACCGCTGGGCGGATCACCATCAACAGAATCACATACCGTCACTTCATGAACACTGAGGAGAGGTTTGGAATTTAATACACGGTACTGGTGCAAAGTCTGGTGATCAGGGACTCCACGCCGGAAAGATAAAGGCAAAGCTGCCAAAATTGCTTGACTTGCCCAGAGGGTTATCCATCCAAGTACTGGCCACGCCCGACGTTGCTCCCTGCCGCCGTTGGATAAGCAGCTGAGCAGCAAGTCGTATACTCCTAGCTCACTCATTTGTTACATAGTTTAATTCTTAATTTCTTTGCGTGTTTTTGGTACTTGCATTGTTTAATTCATAAATTTCGGGCGTATTATAGTATTTGAGAGTTGTAGCATCGCGTTTTAGTACCTGAATAGTGTAAATTCGCGTAGTCGTTTGTCTACTGTTTTTGTTTTGAACGGCCAGTGTCGGTTGGTCGCAGTCAGTGTGCTCCCTGCCGCCGTTGGATTAGCAGCTGCAGCAGCAAGTCGTATACTCCTAGCTCACTCATTTGCTACATAGTTTAATTCTTAATTTCTTTGCGTGTTTTTGGTACTTGCATTGTTTAATTCATAAATTTCGGGCGTATTATAGTATTTGAGAGTGTAGCATCGTGTTTTAGTACCTGAATAGTGTAATTTCGCTTAGTCTCCTTCCGCCGCCGAGCAGTGTCAGCAGTGCGCAAGTAGCAGCATTACTGCATTTACTAGGCAATCTTGTATTTTAATAACCGTTTAAATTTTGTCGATTTGTTTGCGCTCTCTGTAGATTAGTTCAGACGTTCTTTGCAAACAGTTTTTAGCATGGATAGGGACTGCAACTGCTGTGTTCGGATGCAGGCTGAGTTGGCATCCCTTCGCTCCCAGCTTCAGGCAGTGTTGGCTTCGGTCACACAGCTTGAGGCTGTTGCCAATGGGCATCACTGTGGGGGTCCGGATGGGGGTTTGTCGGGGACGGCCAGCTCGTACCACGCATCCCCTGATCGGACTAAGACTGTGGTTGCCCGGGATACTGCCCGCATTGAGGCTGATCCCTCACCTGTGGTAGAGTGGGAGGTCGTTTCAAGGTGTGGCAGGGGGCGAAAGACATTCCGGAGGGCTGAACGGAAAGCCTCTCCAGTTTGTCTGACGAACCGGTTTCAGGCTCTGTCTCAGGCTGATACTGATCTTCGGCCTGACATGGCTGCTTGTCCTGTTCCAGAGGTTGCCCCTCAGTCTGCAAGATCCGGCCAGTCGCAGAGGGTGGGCTTACTGGTAGTTGGGAGCTCCAACGTCAGGCGCGTAATGGGGCCCCTTAGGGAAATGGCAGCAAGAGAGGGGAAGAAAACCAATGTGCACTCCGTGTGCATACCGGGGGGAGTCATTCCAGATGTGGAAAAGGTCCTTCCGGATGCCATGAAGGGTACAGGGTGCACCCATCTGCAGGTGGTCGCTCATGTCGGCACCAATGATGTGTGTCGCTATGGATCGGAGGAAATCCTCTCTGGCTTCTGGCGGCTATCTGATTTGGTGAAGACTGCCAGTCTCGCTAGCGGGATGAAAGCAGAGCTCACCATCTGCAGCATCGTCGACAGGACTGACTGCGGACCTTTGGTACAGAGCCGAGTGGAGGGTCTGAATCAGAGGCTGAGACGGTTCTGCGACCTTGTGGGCTGCAGATTCCTCGACTTGCGCCATAGGGTGGTGGGGTTTCGGGTTCCGCTGGATAGGTCAGGAATCCACTACACGCAACAAGCGGCTACACGGGTAGCAGGGGTTGTGTGGCGTGGGCTGGGCGGTTTTTTAGGTTAGATGGCCTTGGGCAAGTACAGAAAGGGCAACAGCCTCAACGGGTGTGGGGCAAAGTCAGGACATGCGGGGACCAAGCAGCAATCGGTATTGTAATTGTAAACTGTCGAAGCTGCGTTGGTAAAGTACCGGAACTTCAAGCGCTGATAGAAAGCACCGAAGCTGAAATCGTTATAGGTACAGAAAGCTGGCTTAAGCCAGAGATAAATTCTGCCGAAATTTTTACAAAGGTACAGACGGTGTTTAGAAAGGATAGATTGCATGCAACCGGTGGTGGAGTGTTCGTCGCTGTTAGTAGTAGTTTATCCTGTAGTGAAGTAGAAGTGGATAGTTCCTGTGAATTATTATGGGTGGAGGTTACACTAAACAACCGAACTAGGTTAATAATTGGCTCCTTTTACCGACCTCCCGACTCAGCAGCATTAGTGGCAGAACAACTGAGAGAAAATTTGGAATACATTTCACATAAACTTTCTGAGCATGTTATAGTCTTAGGTGGAGATTTCAATTTACCAGATATAGACTGGGACACTCAGATGTTTAGGACGGGTGGTAGGGACAGAGCATCGAGTGACATTATACTGAGTGCACTATCCGAAAATTACCTCGAGCAATTAAACAGAGAACCGACTCGTGGAGATAACATCTTGGACCTACTGATAACAAACAGACCCGAACTTTTCGACTCTGTATGTACAGAACAGGGAATCAGTGATCATAAGGCCGTTGCAGCATCCCTGAATATGGAAGTTAATAGGAATATAAAAAAAGGGAGGAAGGTTTATCTGTTTAGCAAGAGTAATAGAAGGCAGATTTCAGACTACCTAACAGATCAAAACCAAAATTTCTGTTCCTACACTGACAATGTTGAGTGTTTATGGAAAAAGTTCAAGGCAATCGTAAAATGCGTTTTAGACAGGTACGTGCCGAGTAAAACTGTGAGGGACGGGAAAAACCCACCGTGGTACAACAACAAAGTTAGGAAACTACTGCGAAAGCAAAGAGAGCTCCACTCCAAGTTTAAACGCAGCCAAAACCTCTCAGACAAACAGAAGCTAAACGATGTCAAAGTTAGCGTAAGGAGGGCTATGCGTGAAGCGTTCATTGAATTCGAAAGTAAAATTCTATGTACCGACTTGACAGAAAATCCTAGGAAGTTCTGGTCTTACGTTAAATTAGTAAGTGGCTCGAAACAGCATATCCAGACACTACGGGATGATGATGGCATTGAAACAGAGGATGACACGCGTAAAGCTGAAATACTAAACAACTTTTTCCAAAGCTGTTTCACAGAGGAAGACCGCACTGCAGTTCCTTCTCTAAATCCTCGCACAAACGAAAAAACGGCTGACATCGAAATAAGTGTCCAAGGAATAGAAAAGCAACTGGAATCACTCAATAGAGGAAAGTCCACTGGACCTGACGGGATACCAATTCGATTCTACACAGAGTACGCGAAAGAACTTGCCCCCCTTCTAACAGCCGTGTACCGCAAGTCTCTAGAGGAACGGAGGGTTCCAAATGATTGGAAAAGAGCACAGATAGTCCCAGTCTTCAAGAAGGGTCGTCGAGCAGATGCGCAAAACTATAGACCTATATCTCTTACGTCGATCTCTTGTAGAATTTTAGAACATGTTTTTTGCTCGCGTATCATGTCATTTCTGGAAACCCAGAATCTACTATGTAGGAATCAACATGGATTCCGGAAACAGCGATCGTGTGAGACCCAACTCGCCTTATTTGTTCATGAGACCCAGAAAATATTAGATACAGGCTCCCAGGTAGATGCTATTTTTCTTGACTTCCGGAAGGCGTTCGATACAGTTCCGCACTGTCGCCTGATAAACAAAGTAAGAGCCTACGGAATATCAGACCAGCTGTGTGGCTGGATTGAAGAGTTTTTAGCAAACAGAACACAGCATGTTGTTATCAATGGAGAGACGTCTACAGACGTTAAAGTAACCTCTGGCGTGCCACAGGGGAGTGTTATGGGACCATTGCTTTTCACAATATATATAAATGACTTAGTAGATAGTGTCGGAAGTTCCATGCGGCTTTTCGCGGATGATGCTGTAATACACAGAGAAGTTGCTGCATTAGAAAATTGTAGCGAAATACAGGAAGATCTGCAGCGGATAGGCACTTGGTGCAGGGAGTGGCAACTGACCCTTAACATAGACAAATGTAATGTATTGCGAATACATAGAAAGAAGGATCCTTTATTGTATGATTATATGATAGCGGAACAAACACTGGTAGCAGTTACTTCTGTAAAATATCTGGGAGTATGCGTACGGAACGATTTGAAGTGGAATGATCATATAAAATTAATTGTTGGTAAGGCGGGTACCAGGTTGAGATTCATTGGGAGAGTGCTTAGAAAATGTAGTCCATCAACAAAGGAGGTGGCTTACAAAACACTCGTTCGACCTATACTTGAGTATTGCTCATCAGTGTGGGATCCGTACCAGGTCGGGTTGACGGAGGAGATAGAAAAGATCCAAAGAAGAGCGGCGCGTTTCGTCACCGGGTTATTTGGTAACCGTGATAGCGTTACGGAGATGTTTAATAAACTCAAGTGGCAGACTCTGCAAGAGAGGCGCTCTGCATCGCGGTGTAGCTTGCTCGCCAGGTTTGGAGAGGGTGCGTTTCTGGATGAGGTATCGAATATATTGCTTCCCCCTACTTATACCTCCCGAGGAGATCACGAATGTAAAATTAGAGAGATTAGAGCGCGCACGGAGGCTTTCAGACAATCGTTCTTCCCGCGAACCATACGCGACTGGAACAGGAAAGGGAGGTAATTACAGTGGCACGTAAAGTGCCCTCCGCCACACACCGTTGGGTGGCTTGCGGAGTATCAATGTAGATGTAGATGTAGATCTTTGATGATCTTACGGGAAACGTTGTACTCAACGAGGCAAGCCAGTTGGCGATGATTCAATTAATGTCACTTAATTCAATCGTCAGTAAGTATACAGCGCTTACATTCCACATGCGATGCCTTGGCAACATTTCGTTTCAGATTCGTATTCTTCAAATCAAATGGTACCGTTTGATATTCACGATAATAACAATACTCCATTCAATTTATTTTGGCAGTTTTATGGTATATTTTCTGTTTCGTGTTGTTGACAACTCTGTCGTCATCAACAAGATTGAATTAACATATTATAAACGTGATCTGCATGCAAATAGAACTAGCATTCAGTAATAGGCTCCTGTCTCTATAATTTGTCCTTCAGCTGAAATTAATAATACATAGAATATTAGTGGGACTTAAGACGCGTAATAATTAGTTTGGGCTAGTCTGATGCTGTAATAGTGACGTCGCGAGCGGCAGTATAAAAAGAAGCTGACTCTGCTGTAAGGGGGGGGGGCATAGTGTGGCAGTCAGGTTGAAGGGAAGGTGGGAGCCCGTTGGTCCTGCACCGCACGTGGTGATTCAGCGGATGCGTCTGAAATAATTTTATGGTGGCAACACTGATCTCAGCCATATTGGAAGTTTTTCGAGCCTCTGTGTCATTCGTATCTTTTGACTGAGCTAGAAGTGTATATTAAGCGCAAAGTTCCTTTTTCGTTGTTCGTTGGTAATGAAACATTAAGGTAACTTGAGAACAACAACAGAAGCCTCTGGATAAAATAACGACGCCAAGCAGAGATGTAATCCATGGAAGTTGTGAATAGGAATCTACAAACGCATATTCATGAAGGCTCGTATCCTTGTCAAATAAAAGTCATGTGCATTCATTGACTGTCGGTTCTTGGTAGAATATCTTATACGTCATGAATGAAAAACACATACAACATTGGTGTAATATTCTACAATAATTATTATTTGTTTTATGAGCCGGTTTTCCGCTGTTACACCATCATCATTTACAAAAACAAGTACGCGTTACAGTGAAACTTAGTTAGATCAAAGATTTTAAACCAGTATATCCACAGAGTATCTCCATTTCCAGAGATGAAAAATATTAAAGTCAGAATTAGGAACAAAGAATGAATAGCAAGCGAGTAATACACCAAATGTTGAAAACAAAAAAACATACCAAACAACGTAGTTTCCTGCGTTTGACACTGAAAGTCCTTTTAGCTGTTTATTTTGTTAGCTACAAACCAAATGAGTAGCATTTCCTGAACGATAATTCGTAACTATATATGTACCAAATAATAAAGCGTACATCAGAAAACATTTCATTTGATCAGTTTATAATAATAGATTGAAAGTCTTATTCGTAATCGCAACACCGGAAGCTACAAAATACTAAGAATGCAAACAACGTGAGGCTAAATTTTTACATTTCTTCTACTTATTTTTTTGAATCCGGCTAACTTATGACTACACAAAACAATTCCTGATTGTTTATTATTTACAGTGGTGTTTTTTCTGCTTCTTTCCCCCCTCTATTTTTAAATCTTTCACTCTGATGTTTCCTGTACTCTTCGCAGAAGATTCTTTTGCTCTTTTTTTTAAAGTGTTCAAACCTTCAAACTTCGATTCTGAATATTTATCTATTCAGAATATCTTCTCCAGAAACAATCATTTCTTCTAGGTAGGTCTTCTATATTTGATAGTTCATTTAAGGAGAAGTATTATCATCAATTCCTGTTTTCATTTAAAAAATTTTCATGCAATTCATCACGCTACAATTACTAATACAATTGAAGTAAGTTCAGTTCATCTACTTTTTTAGCGCCGTCTCAAGAAAGGTACCAACTTATACTAAATACTCTACAACGTGATTCACTTGCATCCAGTAACTTGAGAAACACTCTTAGGCATTATTGAATACATAAATCGAAGTTGCCTTTTACATAATAAAATTTTGTTCTTAAATGTACTCTTAAAGTCTTCCCCATGAATTTTTACTGTCTCTCATTTACACCTAAGTCACAAGAACGGAACTCACAAGCGGCACAAGGCATTCCCGCTTTGCGAATCGCCTTTAGTGTCGGCATCCTTGCAGCTGGAATCGTCGGTGTGATGTCCCTCTTTAACAGTCTAGCTTGCTGACTAAATAGTAGCTGTAGCAGTTAAGTCTAAAGTTGCTTAAAGCACCTAGTAGACCTCTAGACTTTGCTAGAGGCTAAAAACTATTTATAAGGGAAATAAGTAGCTGACTTGATCAACAATATCTTCACATGTAGGGCGTTATTTGTGAATCTGTGCAAAACCAAGGAGACAGGTAAAAAATGCGGAATGGAAGGAAAACTGAGACGACGAAGAATATAACATTCCCCGAACAGGAATTTTTAGCTAACGGAAATGCGTCTCCACTTCTCATTAGCAGTGCTGTCATCAGAAACAAAATACCCGTTACCCTCCTGCGTTTCACCCTTCCCTTCGTCGGAAGCTTCTTTACATGACAGGTGTCTATTGTGGAAATTAAATTTTTATACACCAGTCTTCAAGCAGAGCCCTCTCTTCTTTCTTCTACGAATTAATTCTAAAATCCGTTCCCACACACTCGCCATTCACGCTGAAGGAAATCCAATAATTAGGTACAGTGCACAGCCTATTGTGACGTCACACAATGGCGGCAGCCTGGCACAATGTGGCGCTGACAGCCTCCGGAACAAAGTCCGCCCGCTAAAGCGGTTACGGTTTCCGCCGCGGAGCAGTACTGCGGTAACTTCCTCCGTCTCGCGCTGGCCGGGTATTGTCCTGCTGTCGTCTTTCCCCGCGTTTTCTGTTGGTCACTCTCTCCCCTTTCTCTTTCCAGTATCTGAGGGAAAATCACGACACGGATCTAATGACGATCGGATGAGTAAAAACAGAGAATGGAGACGCAGAATAGAGGGATTAAGAAAATAGAAAAATCGTTATGGTGGAGGCTGTCGACATTCTCACTGTCACATCGACAGTGTGGGATCTTACACAAGGTCTCCACAGGTATGTAGTGGGCCTCATAAACGTTTACTGTGCGATTTACTGGACGACAAATGGGCATCATAAACCAAAGTAACATCGCCTGGTAAGTATAGCTATGCTCGTGTGCTTAACTATCTACACTACTGGCCATTAAAATTGCTACACCAAAGAAGAAATGCAGATGATAAGCGGCTATTCATTGGACAACTATATTATACTAGAACTGACATGTGATTACATTTTCACGCAATTTGGGTACACAGATCCTGAGAAATCAGTACCTCTGGCCGTAATAACAGCCTTGATATGCCTGGGCATTGCGTCAAACAGAGCATGGATAGCGTGTACAGGTACAGATGCCCATGCAGCTTCAACACGATACCACAGTTCATCAAGAGTAGCGACTGGCGTATTGTGACGAGCCAGTTGCTCGGCCACCTTTGACCAGATGTTTTCAATTGGTGAGAGATCTGGAGAATGCGCTGGCCAGGGCAGCAGTCGAACATTTTTGGTATGCGGTCGTGCATTATCCTGCTGAAATGTAGCGTTTCGCAGGGATCGAATAAATGGTAGAGCCACGGGTACTAACACATCTGAAATGTAAAGTCCACTGTTCAAAGTGCCGTCAGCGTGAACAAGAGGTGACCGAGACGTGTAACCATTGGCACCCCATACCATCACGCCGGGTGATACGCCAGTATGGCCATGACGAATACACGCTTCCAATGTGCGTTCACCGCGATGTCGCCAAACACGGATGCGACCATCATGGTGCTGTAAACAGAACCTGGATTCATCCGAAAAAATGACGTTTTACCATTCGTGGACCCAGGTTCGTCGTTGAGTACACCATCGCAGGCGCTCCTATCTGTGATGCTGCGTCAAGAGTAACCGCAGCCACGGTCGCCGAGCTGATAGTCCATGCTGCTGCAAACGTCGTCGAACTGTTCGTGCAGATGCTTTTTGTCTTGCAAACGTCCCCATCTGTTGCCTCAGGGATCGAGAGGTGGCTGCTCGATCCGTTACAGCAATGCGGATAAGATGCCTGTCATCTCGACTGGTAGTGATACGAGGCCGTTGGGATCCAGCACGGCGTTCCGTATTACCCTCCTGAGCCCACCGATTCCATATTCTGCTAAAAGTCACTGGATCTCGAGCAACGCGAGCAGTAATGTCGCGATACGATAAACGGCAATCGCGATAGGCTACAATCCGACCTTTATCAAAGTCGGAAACGTGATGGACGCATTTCTCTTCCTTACACGAGGCATTACAACAACGTTTCACCAGGCAACGCCGGTCAACTGCTGTTTGTGTATGAGAAATCGGCTGGACCCATTTCTCTTCCTTACACGAGGCGTTACAACAACGTTTCACAAGGCAACGCCGGTCAACTGCTGTTTGTGTATGAGAAATCGGTTGGAAACTTTCCTCATGTCAGCAGGTTGTAGGTGTCGCCACCGGCGCCAACATTGTGTGAATGCTCTGAAAAGCTAATCATTTGCATATCGCAGCATTTTCTTCCTGTTGATTACATTTCGTGTCTGTAGCACGTCATCTTCGTGGTGGGTGTAGCAATTTTAATGGCCAGTAGTGTAGCTGCATATATTTTCTTCTGGTCGCGACTGAATGGATAAACGTTATATTAGAGAAGAATCTTTTGTGAACGGCGCTAAGCAGCAGTTCAGTATCTGGACATTTAGTGTATGAAATCCCTCATGGCAGAATATTTTAGTCGGTTAGCGGTCGGTTAGCGGCCACCGTGTAGGCTCCGTCAGTTCTGATCTGATGCAAATAAGTCTTTCATTTTGAACATGACACTTACACGGAGGTGGCAAAAGTCACGGCATACCTCCTGCTACCGTGTCCGAACTCCTTTTGCTCGTCATAGTGCAGCAACTAGTCGTGGTCTGGGCTCTACAAGTCGTTGGAAGTCCATTGCAGCAATATTGAGCCATACTGCCACCACAGCCGTCCATCACTGCGAAAGTATTGCCGTTCCGGGATGTTATGCTGGAATTGACCTCTCGATTATGTCCCACAAATTTTCGATGGGGTTCATGTCGGACGATCTGAGAGGCCAAATCATTCGCTCGAATTGTTCAGAATGCTTTTCAGACCAGTCAGGAGTAACTGTGGCCCGGTGTTATGGTGTATTGTCATTCATAAAAATTCCATATTTGTTTGGGAACAAGACGTCTATGAATGGTGTCAAATGGTCTCCAAGTAACTCAACCCCTAGAGGATTCACTCCAGGCCGTGTAAACAACAGCTCACAACATTATGGAGCCACCACCAGTTTGCCCACTGCTTTGTTGACAACTTTGGTTCAAAATTTGGTGGGCTCAGCACTACAATCGAACCCTACCACCAGCTCTTATCAACTGAAATCGGGACTCATCTAACCAGGTCACTGGTTTCCAGTTGTCTAGAGTCCAACTGATATGGTCACGAGCCCAGGAGAGGCGCTGCAAGGAGATGTCATTCTGTTAACAAAGGCAATCGAGTCGGTCGTCTACTGCCGTAGCCCATTAACTCCACATTTCGCAGCACTGTTCTAACGGATACGTTCGTCGTATGTCCCACACTGATTTCTGCAATTTTTGCAAGGAGTGTTGCTTGTCTGTTAGCACTGACAACTCTACTCAAACTCCGCTGCTCTCGGTCGTTAAGTGAAGGCCGTCGGCATCTGCGTTGTCCGTGGTGAGAGGTAATGCTAGAAATTTCGTATCCTCGTCACACTTTTGACACTACGGATCTCGGAGTATTGAATTTCCTAACGATTTGCGATATGGAATGACCCATGCGTCTAGAACCAATTACCATTCCAGTTCACACTCTGTTAATTTCCGTCGTGCGGCGATAATCACGTCGGAAGCCTTTTCACATGAACCACCTGAGTACAAGTGACAGCTCAGCCAATGCACTACCCTGTGTACGCGATACTACCATCTTCTTCATCTGTGCATATCGCCAATCCCATGACTTTTGTCGCCTCAGTATATACACTACTGGCCATTAAAGTTGCTACACCAAGAAGAAATGCAGATGATTAACGAGTATTCATTGGACAAATATATTATACTAGAACTGACATGCGATTACATTTTCACGCAATTTGGATGCATAGATCCAGAGAAGTCAGTATCCAGAACAACCACCTCTGGCCGTAATAACGGTCTTGATACGCCTGGGCATTGAGTCAAACAGAGCTTGGATGGCGTGTACAGGTACAGGTGTCCATGCAGCTTCAACACGATACCACTGTTCATCAAGAGTAGTGACCCGTATTGTAACGAGCCAGTTGCTCAGCCAGCATTGACGCGACGTTTTCAATTGATGAGAGATCTGGAGAATGTGCTGGCCAGGGCAGCATTCGAACATTTTCTGTATCCAGAAAGGCCCGTACAGGACCTGCAACATGCGGCCGTGCATTATCCTGCTGAAATGTAGGGTTTCGCAGGGATCGAATGAAGGGTAGAGCCACGGGTCGTAACACGTATGAAATGTAACGTCCACTACTCAAAGTGCCGTCAATGCGAACAAGAGGTGACCGAGACGTGTAACCAATACCACCCCATACCATCACGCCGGGTGATACGCCAGTATGGCGATAAGGAATACACGCTTCCAATGTGCGTTCACCGCGATGTCACCAAACACGGATGCGACCATCATGATGCTGTAAACAGAACCTGGATTCATCCGAAGAAAATTACGTTTTGCCATTCGTGCACCCAGGTTCGTCGTTGAGTACACCATCGCAAGCGCTCCTGTCTGTGATGCAGCGTCAAGGGTAACCGCAGCGATGGTCTCCGAGCTGATAGTCCATGCTGCTGCTGCATACGTCGTCGAACTGTTCGTGCAGATGGTTGTTGTCTTGCAAACGTCCCCACCTGTTACTCATGGATCGAGACGTGGCTGCACGATCCGTTACAGCCATGCGGATAACATGCCTGTCATCTCAACTGGTAGTGATACGAGGCCGTTGGGATCCAGCACGGCGTTCCGTATTACCCTCCTGAACCCACCTATTCCGTATTCTGCTAACAGTCATTAGACCTCGACCATCGCGAACAGCAACGTCGCGATACGGTAAACCGCAATCGTAATAGGCTACAATCCGACCTTTATCAAAGTCGGCAACACGATGGTACGCATTTGTCCTCCTTACTCGAGGCATCACAACAACGTTTCACCAGGCAACGCCGGTTAACTGCTGTTTGTGTATGAGAAATCGTTGTAGGTATCGCCACCAGCGCCAACCTTGTGTGAATGCTCTGAAAAGCTAATAATTTGCATATCACAGCATCTTGTTCCTGTCGGTTAAATTTCACGTCTGTAGCACGTCATCTTCGTGGTGTAGCAAGCAGTTTTAATGGCCAGTAGAGCACGTATACCAACTGGTGGTTACAGGGCCTCAACAGTGTAGCCTGCCTATTGCCTGACCAGCCGTTGCATTGGAAGAGTACGAATGCACCACTCGTGCAGTGAAAGAGAGGCAGGCGGCGAGTTTTGCGGGGTGCAGCTGCGCTCATCGCGCTAACCCGCCGAACAAAACAGGCACGTAGCTACCTCGCCTCACAGCGTGACGGAGCGTGTGTCTGCCGCTCAGCCACCTGCCACTGCCGAGAGTTCTTTTATTTTTGTAGACATGTTGTTTTTGTACTTTTGTCCCATTGGTACAACGCATCGCGTAATTAGGAGATACTAAACAAGTTACATGCAGAAAGACTTGGTCCAAATTTTCACTTGATGTAATGAATGACAGTTCTGGATGAAAGCAGTAACAAATAGGCAGAAGTTGAAAGATTATGATTACTAGCAGTAAATATACACTACTGGCCATTAAAATTGCTACGCCACGAAGGTGACGTGGTACAGACGCGAAATTTGACCAACAGGAAGAAGATGCTGTGATATGCAAATGATTAGCTTTTCAGAACATTCACACAAGGTTGGCACCGATGTCGACACATACAACGTGCTGACATGAGAAAAGTTTCCATCCGATTTCTCATACACAAACAGCAGTTGACCGGCGTTGCCTGAGGAAACGTTGTTGTGATGCCTCGTGTGAGGAGAAGAAATGCGTACCATTACGATTCCGAAGTTGATAAAGGTCGGACTGTAGCGTATCGCGATTGCGATTTATCGTATCGCGACTTTGATGCTCGCGTTGGTCGAGATCCAATGACTGTTAGCAGATTATGGAATCGGTGGGTTCTGGAGGGTAATACGGAACGCCGTGCTGGATCTCAGCGGCCTCGTATCACTACCAGTCGAGATGACAGGCATGTTATCCGCATGGCTGTAACGGATCGTGCAGCCACGTCTCGATCCCTGAGGCAACAGGTGGCGACGTTTGCAAGTCAACAACCATCTGCACGAACGGTTCGACTACGTTTGTAGCATCATGGACTATCAGCTCGGAGACCATGGCTGCGGTTGCCTTGACGCTGCTTTACAGACAGGAGCGCCTACGATGGTGTGCTCAACGACGAACCTGGGTGCACGAATGGCAAAACGTAATTTTCTTCGGACGAATCCAGGTTCTGTTTACAGCATCATGGTGCTCGCATCCGTGTTTGGTGACATCGCGGTGAACGCACATTGGAAGCGTGTATTCCTTATCGCCATACTGGCGTATCACCCGTCGTGATGGTATGGGGTAGCATTTGTTACACGTCTCGGTCACCTCTTGTTCGCACTGACGGCACTTCGAACGGTGGACGTTACATTGCAGATGTGTTACGACCCGTGGCTCTACCCTTCATTCGAGCCCTGAGAAACCCTACATTTCAGCAGGATAATTCACGACCGCATGTTGCAGGTCCTGTACGCGCCTTTCTGGATACAGAAAATGTTCGACTGCTGCCCTGGCCAGCACATTCTCCAGATCTCTCGGGAATTGAAAACGTCTGATCAATGGTGGCCGAGCAACTGGCTCGTCACAATACGCGTCACTACTCTTGATGAACTGTGGTACTGTGTTGAAGCTGCATGGGCAGCTGTACCTGTACACGCCATCCAAGCTCTGTTTGACTCAATGCCCAGGCGTATCAAGGCCGTTATTACGGCCAGAGGTGGTTGTTCTGGGTACTTATTTCTCAGGATCTATGCATCCTAATTGCGTGAAAATGTAATCATATGTCAATTCTAGTACAACATATTTGTCCAATGAATATCCGTTTATCATCTGCATTTCTCCTTGGTGTAGCAATTTTAGTGGCCAGTAGTGTAAGTATAATGTCATACCATTTCATATTTAGAGTTTATGCTACAAGACGGTATTAAATGGGACACGCACGTAGAATCTGTGGAAAGGATCTGTTGGAAGGATTCTAGGAATCTGTAAACGGAACTGCGCAAAAGGCAACAGTGCGACCAATTGTACTCTTCCAGTGTTTGGAGTCCATAGAATCAGGCAAGGCAGCAGCCATGGAACGAATTCACAGACTCGCTACCTGCCTACACAGCCCACACCAAAGTGTGACAGAGATGCTCGGAGAACTTAAGTGGGAATGTCTGGAAGACAGACGACGCTGTTCCAAATACCCGTGTTTAATGCGGAATTTTATGTGTAACTGACCATTACATGTCACGAGAAGCAGGCCCGTTAGTATAAGAGGAGGGATGGAGTACTGTGTTGTCAGCAGAGAAACAGTAACAGATCAAAGGGTCGGCCAGGAAAACTCAGCGACATCGAAAGCTGTACGTGTCCTGAGTAACAAATACATCACCGACATTTCAACCCTTCTAAAGCTGCCAAAGCTGGTTATTGGTAATGTGACTGCGAGGTGGAGACGCGAAGGAACAACCATAGCAAAACCAGGACCAGACAGACATCTTGTATTGAAGGACAGGAGCCGTCAACAATTGTGGAATGTAGTTGTTTGATATCGCATTAAGTCAGCGGAAAGAATGAATCGTGACTTCGAAACTGCTGCTAGCAGACCATCTAGCACAATGACGGTGCGTGTGGAGTTAAGAAGAACGGGGTACAATGACCGAGCAGCCCATCATAAGCCACGCACTGTCGTAATCAACGATAAGCCACGGTTGAGGTAGTGTAAAGAGCGAAGCCAGTGGACAGTGGATGACTGGGAATTAGTGATTTGGTGTGGTTGGTTACGCTACAACCTCTGACATGGATCCTATCGATGGATTTGGGTTCAATGAATACGTGGTGACTGGTACCTGAAGTCATACTGCAATACGATTTAGAGAAGACATTTGTATGGTGCGAAAAATTGGCAGTTCACCCTAAATAATGATTAGTGTGAAGTCATTCACATGAGTGCTACAAGGAATCTGTTAATTTTCGGTTACACGTTAAATCATTCAAATCTAAAGGCCATAAATTCAACGAAATAACTAGGAATTACAAATACAAGCAACTTAAATTGGAAAGATCACATAGAAAATCTTGTCGGGAAGGCGAATCGAAGACTGCGTTTTATTAGCAGTTCACTTAGAAGACACAAGTCATCTACGAAAGTGACTGCCTACACTAAGATCGTCCGTTCGTTTGGAGTATTGCTGCGCGGTGTGGGATCCTTACCAGATTGGTTTAATAAAGTACACCGGGAGAGTTCAAAGAAGAAATAGGAGAGAGAGTGTCACGGATGTGATACAGGATTTCGGGTGCCATAATTGAAACAAAGGCGTTTCTCGTTGCGGCGGGATCTCCTCACGGGATTTTAATCGCCAACTTTCTCCACCGATTGTGAAAATATATTTTTTTTATCTTGACCTATGTCGAGAGAGATGATCATTACAGTTATCTGAATTAAATACACTAATTGATCACACATGTGACCAAAAGTGTGTGGATACCCCCACGTAATGCGGAACTGACCACTAGATGTCATCTGAGTCTGACTCGTCAGCGTAAAAGGAGACGGAGTGTACTATGTTGTCGTTACAGGATCATTTAGTAATCGCGAAAGCGTTACGGAGATGATAGATAAACTCCAGTGGAAGACTCTGCAAGAGAGATGTTCAGTAGCTCAGTAAGGGGCTTTTGTTGAAGTGTCGAGAACATACCTTCACCGAGGAGTACAGCAGTATATTGCTACCTCCTTCGTATATCTCGCGAAGAGACCATGAGGATAAAATCAGAGAGATTAGAGCCCACACAGAGGCATACCGAGAATCTTTCTTTCCACGAACAATACGAGACTGGAATAGAAGGGTGAACCAATAGAGGTACTCCAGGTACCCTC
The DNA here is from genome assembly GCF_023864345.2 of Schistocerca serialis cubense. Classification (NCBI taxonomy): domain Eukaryota; kingdom Metazoa; phylum Arthropoda; class Insecta; order Orthoptera; family Acrididae; genus Schistocerca; species Schistocerca serialis. The sequence goes on along the minus strand of NC_064641.1, from coordinate 112,420,284 downwards.
CGCCACACACCGTCAGGTGGCTTGCGGAGTATGGATGTAGATGTAGATGTAGAGAAGCAGCGACAGCAGAGTGGGTCGCTCAGGAGACCTCGGTGACTTCCAACGTGGAACAGTCATTGGATGTCAGCTAAGAAACGAATCCTTCAGGATCATTTCAAGTCCTCTATGGCTACCGAAGTCGACGGTTGGTGATGTGATGGTGAAGTGAAAACGCGGAGGAACAACTACAGGTAAACCAAGACCCAGTAGATCCCACATACTGACGTACATGGACTGTCTAGAATTGCTGAGTTTGGCTGTAAACAGTCACACCACATCCGTGGTAGGAATCACTCGTGAGGTCCAAAGTGTCACCAGCATCCCAGCCAGCACAATATCTGTGTGTAGGGAACTAAAACAACGGCGTACAGTAGTCGAGCATCGCCTCAAAAGTCACAAGTTTGTGTAGCCATTACTAAGCGACGCTTGAGGTGGTCTCAAGAGCGAAGTCATCGGACAATGGATTCCTGGAAAACAGTGATTTGGGGTGATGAATCACCTTATTCCCTGTGACAATTCGATGAAAGTGTTTGGGTTTGGCGGATATCTGGAGGTCGTTACGTGCCATCATGGAGAGCCAACAGTGAATCTTTCGCCAGGGTGCTGATGACCATTATGTCGAGCGCTCCCTCAACTCAAATCATCATCATCATCATCATCCAACAGCGAAGGACGGATAGGGCGGTGTTACGTTACGGGAGTGCTTTGCAGTACTGTGCTGGTAAACTTCTACGTTATTTGATACAAAGACAGCTGAGTAAAACTGAACGTACTCAGACATTTCTCTCTTTACTTATTCTGATCATCACTAAACTGACACACAATATTTTCTTTAGCGCAACGCAACCTGACTTTCAATTATCCCTACAAGAGGATAGCCCTGACTAACAATAACTTATATCATTCATGAATCACTTACCTCACAAAAATCTTCGTTACTCGAACTATTGCAATACAGCGAGCGCCAATACTGCCGGCTAAATAAAGTAGGCTGTTTAGGTTTTTATGTTGGTAACGCCACGTAGCGCTCTGTATGAAAATCTCTGACTGTGCTGTGTGCAGTCTGTGGCTGGTTGGCGTTGTTGAAATATTCGCTATTGTAGTGTTGGGCAGTTGGATGGGAACAGCGCGTAGCGTTGTGCAGTTGGAGGTGAGCCGCCAGCAGTGGTGGATGTGGAGAGAGAGATGCCAGAGTTTTGAGAGATTACTATGTGAGCACGATCTGGACGTGTGTCCACCAGAAAAAGGAAATTTGTAAAGATGGATGGATATATATATACAGGGTGTTACAAAAAGGTACGGCCAAACTTTCAGGAAACATTCCTCACACACAAATAAAGAAAAGATGTTATGTGGACATGTGTCCGGAAACGCTTAATTTCCATGTTAGAGCTCGTTTTAGTTTCGTCAGCATGTACTGTACGTCCTCGATTCACCGCCAGTTGGCCCATTTGAAGGAGGGTAATGTTGACTTCGGTGCCTGTGTTGACATGCGACAGATTTTCTGTGAACGTTTGGGCAGGCATTGCTGGTGATGTCTTGAATGGGCCCCATGTTCTTCCACCTACGCTCAATGGACCACGTTATCATGATTTCATACGGGATACTCACCTGTGCTGCTAGAACATGTGCCTTTACAAGTACGACACAACATGTGGTTTATGCACGATGGAGCTCCTGCACATTTCAGTCGAAGTGTTCGTACGCTTCTCAACAACAGATTCGGTGACCGATGGATTGGTAGAGGCGAACCAATTCCATGGCCTCCACGCTCTCCTGACCTCAACCCTCTTGACTTTCATTTATGGGGGCATTTGAAAGCTCTTGTCTACGCAACCCCGGTACCAAATGTAGAGACTCTTCGTGCTCGTATTGTGGGCGGCTGTGATACAACACGCCATTCTCCAGGTCTGCATCAGCGCATCAGAGATTCCATGCGACGGAGGGCGGATGCATGTATCCTCGCTAACGGAGGACATTTTGAACATTTCCTGTAACAAAGTGTTGGAAGTCACGCTGTTGCGTTCTGTTGCTGTGTGTTTCCATTCCATGATTAATGTGATTTGAAGAGAAGTAATAAAATGAGCTCTAACATGGAAAGTAAGCGTTTCCGGACACATGTCCACATAACATATTTTCTTTATTTGTGTGTGAGGAATGTTTCCTGAAAGTTTGGCCGTACCTTTTTGTAACACCCTAACTATGCCTATCAGTAGTTAGTGCCTTCAGTAGTTACAATCTCTTACTTAGCCGGCAGTATTGGCGCTCGCTGTATTGCAGTAGTTCGAGTAACGAAGATTTTTGTGAGGGAAGTGATTCATGAAAGGTATAGGTTATTGTTAGTCAGGGCCAATCTTTTGTATGGATTATTGAAAGTCAGATTGCCTTGCGCTAAAAAAATATTGTGTGTCAGTTTAGTGATGATCAGAACAAGTAAAAAGAGAAATGTCTGAGTACGTTCAGTTTTACTCAGCTGTCTTTGTATCAAATAACGTAGAAGTTTACCGGCACAGTGTTATATAATTTTCCAAACGGGACGTTTCATAGTGATTGGGGTGTTGTCTTGTTATTGCGATTAAGAAACCGCCGGATGTGGAAGAGTATGAAGACAGTTTTCACGTGTTCGGCGTACAGTAGAGCAACTTTTCGGAGGTGATGATCGTATGAGCATGACAGTGCAGCCTGTCATAAAACAGCGTCTTGGAGGTAGCGGTTTGTGAACAGTAACACTGTTCAAATAGAACGGACTGTCCAGAGAACCGGCACGAATCATAAGGAACACGCCGATTCTCCTCCAGACCACTGTAGACTCCTAACTAAGGTACGAGCATATGGGATCGGTTCCCAAATATGTGAGTGGCTCGAAGAATTCTTAAGTAATAGAACACAGTACGTTGTCCTCGATGGTGAGTGTTCAGCGGAGGTGAGGGTATCATCTGGAGTGCCCCAGGGAAGTGTGGCAGGTCCTCTGTTGTTTTCTATCTACATAAATGATCTTTTGGATAGGGTGGATAGCAATGTGCGGCTGTTTGCTGATGATGCTGTGGTGTACGGGAAGGTGTGGTCGTTGAGTGACTGTAGGAGGATACAAGATGACTTGGACAGGATTTGTGATTGGTGTAAAGAATGGCAGCTAACTCTAATTATAGATAAATGTAAATTAATGCAGATGAATAGGAAAAAGAATCCCGTAATGTTTGAATACTCCATTAGTAGTGTCGCGCTTGACGCAGTCACGTCGATTAAATATTTGGGCGTAACATTGCAGGGCGACATGAAGTGGGACAAGCATGTAATGGCAGTTGTGGGGAAGGCAGATAGTCTTCGGTTCATTGGCAGAATTTTTGGAAGATGTGGTTCATCTGTAAAGGATAACGCTTATAAAACACTAATACGACCTATTCTTGAGTACTGCTCGAGCGTTTTGGATCCCTATCAGGTCGGATTGAGGGAGGCATAGAAGCAATTCAGAGGGGGGCTGCTAGATTTGTTACTGGTAGGTTTGATCTTCACGCGAGTGTTACGGAAATGCTTCAGGAACTCGGATGGGAGTCTCTAGAGGAAAGGAGGCGTTCTTTTCGTGAATCGCTACTGAGGAAATTTAGAGAACCAGCAATTGAGGCTGACTGCAGTACAATTTTACTTCCGCCGACTTAAATTTCGCGGAAAGACCACAAACATAAGATAAGAGAGATTAGGGCTCGTACAGAGGCATATAGGCAGTCATTTTTCCCTTGTTCTGTTTGGGAGTGGAACATAGACAGAAGATGCTAGTTGTGGTACGAGGTACTCTCCGCCACGCACCGTGTGGTGGATTGTGGAGTATGTATGTAGATGTAGATGTAGTTGTAGACCACAGCGCCCGACATGACCACATTCTGTGGTTACGGCTCTTGAGGAAGAATGGATTGCCATTACTCCACAGACATACGGTCACCTCACTGGAAGTGTCTCCAGCAAAGTTCATGCGCGTCATAAAGACGAAAGATGGAACACCCGATATTAATGTCCACTAACAGGTGTCCAGACACTTTCGCTCATACGGTGTAGATCATTTGCTGCTCCTTTCCCCACCTGCCCCCTGCCCGGGTCCTCAGTTTGCCTGGCTAGGCAGCGCCACCCCAGGTTTGACGCTCGCTTTGCCCCCGCCGGATGTGACGTCTCCACGCGACGCGGCAGTGACGTCCGTCCGCTCCGTCGTCCCTCCGCCCTCGCCCTCGGCCCTACGCCCTCCGTCCTGCACCCTCGACCAGATGGCAGTCTGGTCTCTGTAGGACGCTCACCCTCCCCTCCCTCTGCAGGGAGCTCCGCTTTGACCTCGCCGCCCGCTTCTGAAGCGCCTTTTTCAAAAGCTAAAAAGCCTGACCGAGTTATTACTGCTGAAAGTGAGAGAGCAGGAGAGTGTCTAAGCACGAAAACATACTCTACAGGAATTAACAAGGATTCCGTGTGAAATCCAAAGTGCCTTAAATAAACATGCACAAGTTGATACCCAAAGTATGCCATGGAATTACACGCTGTCATCTGGTGGACCAAGTACGATCTTTCGCGTATCGGTTCAAATTTGTTACGGAATTCATGTCTTCCTTGCAGACAGAACTAGCCGAAATCAGCTGTAAAACTAACTCCAGGAGTATTCCATGTGAGTGTTACAGGGTCATTATTGTTCACTGAACACACGCAATAGGATGGATAAAATAGAAAGCGTCGTCAAGCTTTTCGCGAACGATGCTTCAATGAATTGTGGGAAGACCTGAATATAATCGCAGGTTGGTGCTGGAACTCGCAGTTTATTCTCAAAGTAAATAAATTTTCATACTCCACGTAAATAGGCAGAAACGCCCATTGCTTGTAAATCATAGTAACGGCGACAAATCGCCAGAACTAGCAACACCCCTAAGGTTTCTAGCAGTATCCGTTCAGAGGGACCTGGTGTGGTACGAGCACATAAAAGTACTTGAAGGGAGATCAGGTGACAGGCTTCATAAACAGAACCCATACACAAAACAAGTGGCTGACAAAACGCTTGTTCGACAGATTCCTGTGTTTTGCTCGTGTCTGTGGAATTGTTTATCACGTAAGACTTTTTTATCGTATGGCTAGGGCCCCCCGTCGGACAGACCGTTCGCCACTTCGGCGACCTGCAGTAGATGAGGATGAAAGGATGATGATGAGGACAGCACAACACCCATTCCCTGAGCGGAGAAAATTCCCCGACCCAGCCGGGAATCGAACCCGGGCTCAGAGTATTGACATTCCGTCACGCTGACCATTTTTTTTTTTTTTCATTTTGTTCGCTGTGTTTGGCCGTTGCGGACGTCACATGACATCCGGCCAAGTTAGTTTGATGATCCTTCCACTCAGTTTCTTTTATTACACAGGCCAACCAGCTCTCTGACCGAACACCCTGAGCTACCGTGCCGGCGCCCATTCAGCTACCGGGGGCGGACACGTAAGACTAATAGAAGAGAGAGAGAGAGAGAGAAGATCTGAAAAAGAGGCGTGCGTTTTGTCACGCGATCGTTCACTAAGAACGACAGACTGACGGAAATGCTCAATGAATTCCAGTGGCTTACGCTAAAAGAGAGGCGTTGTGCATTGGAGAGCGTACCTTGTGTCGTGTACCATATTACGTCTACCGACATACTCTGGCCAATAACCACGACTACAAAGTCACAACAATTATAACTGATACGTAAACTCACCCACAGACCGTCGTCCCACGTTCTGTTCTCAAATGGAACAGGCGAGGGCAAACTGACGCCGGACTTACTCCCCTCCACGCACTGTATAATGCCTTGTGTAGTAAAGACTTAAAAGCAGAACACGACTCAAGTGCCTATTTTCACTAAATCGATAGAAGCGAATTCCGACACGATTTCGTTCAAAACGCGACGGCCGATTTCCTCCAGCAACATCTCCGATCCGACCTTCTGATCCGTTTAAGGGGGGACGTTGATGAAAAACAGACGCTATTTGAAAAATGCACCAAATCCACAGTTTTGGAGATATGGCAATGCAATTTTGTACCACGCTTTACGTGAAAGTAACACATTTACATATAAAATCCTTTGATTATATATATTCAACTTTTTAAATGAAATTTGAAGTTTTATTTTCAAAAAATAATGTATGTTCCTTTTTCTTAAAAATGGATCAAATGGCTCTGAGCACTATGGGACTTAACATCTATGGTCATCAGTCCCCTAGAACTTAGAACTACTTAAACCTAACTAACCTAAGGACATCACACACATCCATGCCCGAGGCAGGATTCGAACCTGCCACCGTAGCAGTCGCGCGGCTCCGGACTGAGCGCCTAGAACCGTTAGACTACCGCGGTCGGCTCCTTTTTCTCAGAAAGTATTCAAGAGATTTCTACAAAAAAAAAAATTCTCTGTTTCATCTCTTTATATGTTGCAAGCTTCTCTTATGAGATTTTTGGAACAGGTCAAATAGGAGAATTTCATAATTTTTTAATTATAATTCCACAAGTACAATTTTAAATTCATGCAAAATTCCAAGCACTTTGCCCCATATCTCAGCTTGCAATCAGAATTTCATAATTTGGTCTTGAGACAAAGTTTATTAGGTTTACAGAAATACGTGTACAAAATTTCATAATTCTAGCAGTCATAGAATTTGAGGAAAAGGTACATAAACGTTAAAAAACAAACTTTTCAGGAAACGCAATTCAAAGTTCAACCTAACTTTTTTTCTTATGTCACTTCTTCAGAAGATACCACATTTGTACTCTGGGTCGTCTTTCCCTTCAAGGCTTGTCTTCTGGTTTCTAGTTGTCTGCCTTCTTCCCTTTACCAGGCCTTCAACTGACTTTTCAGCTGCAGAGACGCGCTGTAAATCTATTTTTCTCAGGATGTTTTGAGTAAAATTTCCTATCTTGAAGCCCATTCTTTCTAATACCTTCATCCTCCCGACGTTCCCATCATTAAATACAATAACTGCATCATAAGTTGCAATTCTGACAACTGTAGCAGATGCAAATGTGTTTTTAGGGCATCGTTTCCATATAAGTGAATTTAGAGACTCATTTGGATCTTGGGTTTTGCCATGAACACACTTTTTGAGAAGTGCAGGATCGGTCAGGAACCTGTAAGAGGGCTTGACATGATCCAGGATACAACTTGGGAGCCTCTCCTTGTGAATGTAGGGGTTGTTCACTGAGCTGGTATTGAAGTGCTGCTTCAAAACGTGGGCGTGACAGGGAGGCTGCGTCACACTTTTCATTAATTTTCAGGCACTACGGATGCGATTTCAACATTGAAACTTTGGGAACTTATTGCCCATGACTAACAAATAAAAAATAAATCGAAAATTGACATTTTTGGTCAATTTCATCAACGTCCCCCCCATCCCCCCTTTAACACGACTTGCAAATTATCTTCTCCATCAAAATCAGCCTAAAGTCCTTCACAGGTGATATCATCAGTACCGTGCAGAGAGGAACTCAGGTGGATTTGCTATTTCTAGACTTGCGATCAGCGGTTGATTCAGTACTACACAGACGCTTTCTAAAGTAAATAGACTGGCTAACAAAAAAAGCGAAGCACCCACAAGACATCGTTGGTCGTCAATGTAGATCGTACAACTACGTAGGTATGTACACTACTGGCCATTAAAATTGCTACACCACGAAGATGTGCTACAGGTGCGAAATTTAAGCGACGGGAGGAAGATGTTGTGACACGCAAATGATTAGCTTTTCAGAGCATTCACACAAGGTTGGTGCCGGTGGCGACACCTACAACGAGCTGACATGAGGAAAGTTTCCAACCGATTTCTCATACACAAACAGCAGTTGACCGGCGTTGCCTAGTGAAACGTTGTTGTGATGCCTCATGTAAGGAGGAGAAATGCGTACCATCACGTTTCCGACTTGGATAAAGGTCAGATTGTAGCCTATCACGATTCCGGTTTATCGTATCGCGACATTGCTGTTCGCGTGTTACCAGAATATGGAATCGGTGGGTTCAGGAGGATAATACGGAACGCCGTGCTGGATTCCAGCGGCCTCGTATCACTGGCAGTAGAAATGACAGGCATCTTATCCGCATGGCTGTAACGGATCGTGCAGCCACGTCTCGATCCCTGAGTCCACAGATGGGGACGTTTGCAAGACAGCAACCATCTGCACGAACAGTTCGACGACGTTTGCGGCAGCATGGACTATGAGCTCGGAGACCATGGCTGCGGTTACCCTTGACGCTGCATCATAGACAGGAGCGCCTGCGATGGTGTACTCAACGACGAACTTGGGTGCACGAATGGCTAAACGTCATTTTTTCGGATGAATCCAGGGTCAGCCTCATGATAGTCGCATCCGTGTTTGGCGACATCGCGGTGAACGCAAATTGGAAGCGTGTATTCGTCATCGCCTTACTGGCGTATCATCCGGCGTGATGGTATGGGGTGCCATTGGTTACACGTCTCGGTCACCTTCTGTTCGCATTGGCAGCACTTTGAACAGTGGACGTTACATTTCAGATGTGTTACGACCCGTGGCTCTACCCTACATTCGATCCCTGCGAAACGCTACATTTCAGCAGTATAATGCACGACCGCATGTTACAGGTCCTGTACGGGGCCTTCTGGATACAGAAAATGTTCGACTGCTGCCTTGGCCAGCACATACTCCAGATCTCTCACCAATTGAAAACGTCTGGTTAATGGTGGCCTAGCAACTGGCTCGTCACAAAACACCAGTCACTACTCTTGATGAACTGTGGTATCGTGTTGAAGCTGCATGGGCAGCTGTAACTGTACACGCCATCCAAGCTCTGTTTGACTCAATGGCCAGGCGTATCAATGCCGTTATTACGGCCGGAGGTGGTCGTTCTGGGTACTGGTTTCTCAGGATCTATGCACCCAAATTGCGTGAAAATGTAATCACATGTCAGTTCTAGTATAATATATTTGTCCAAGAATACCCGTTTATTATCTGCATTTCTTCTTTGGTGTAGCAATTTTAATGGCCAGTAGTGTAAATGAACAGAGTTGCAGTTATATGTGACGAGAAGAAAGCCCACCAGAGTACATTGGTATATTAAATGAATTCGCAATTGCGAATGAGTACAACCATTAACTGCAGAATGGAATGACGAAAGTGAAAATTTGTCCCGGACCGGGATTCGAAGTGGATTTCCCGCTTACCGCGAGCCTGCGTGTCCAAAGGAACTTTTCATCGTAATCAGAATAATACAGGCACTGCAATATCGTAGAGTACATTAAAGCGTTGTCAGCGGGCCTCGTAGGATATATAATGGTCGTGAACAGCGTCAGATGTTGAGTGATGGCTGTGATGGAGATGTCCTGACGGAGTTTGAAAGAGGTCTCATTGCGGGTCTACGTTTGACCGGCTAGTCGAATTGTGCATTATCCAGATTTGTGTGGCATTCAGATGTGACAGTGACTCGTTGTTGGACTGCATGAGAACGTGAGGGAAAGCATACTCGCCGTCAAGTTTTCGGTTAAACACGTCTGACCACCACATGGCGGGATCGCCGTAGTTTGCACCAAGTACACGTAACCCCTTCACATTTGCGCCTGCTGTCTCAGAACAAAGTAATGGACTGTCTGTGCCGTCCCGCACCATTGGTCAGAGACTAACAGCAGTCGGATTAGAGAATTATAATACAGTCCCATGCACAGGCTTCCATTCGTTACAGGTTAGTGTTAAACAGACCAGGATATCGGATTGGAGAAGATCGCTGGAGAAAACGTGCCGTGTCATTGTGAATGGTATCATGTCGAAATTCGCTGTTATTGTGTCACGTGATTTCAGGCGCGTTCTGCATTTCCGTGTTTACTACAGAAGTCGTTCTACAGTACGTGGCGGAGGGTACGTCTGCTATCATCAAAACACAAACGGGCGGGTTTGGAGTGGTGCCCTAACGGGGAAGCATGGGCTGCTCATAAATGCCGTCCCGTCGTGGTCAGCGACGAATCGCGGTGACTCCGGATGATCGGCGACGTGGACAGAGATCGCTATTTCCAGCGTTATGGAGACGAAGTGGCTCTGCTCCTGGAGCAGCTGCCACCTCGGACGACTTCGGGCGACGGCTTTTAGTGACCGAGCGAACTCTGACGTCACGGACATCCTGAGCCCATCGCGGAGCCACATTATTATTTTTTTCTAACAGGAATACTTTCTTCTACGCATCACACGTGTCTCTAAAAACTTCTTGCGTGATACTGAAGTACTCTCACGGCCAGCTAGATCCCCAGATCTTACAAACTTCCAGCATGCTGGAGTAGCTGCGGCTGAACAACTTCTCTTAATCACTAGAATTGAAAAACAATGCAAAGTTGCAAATTTTACTTCTCTATTCCCTTGATGACGCGTTTCGGACCGAGGCCCATTCTCAAATCATCGTAATCCGTCGAAAACGGCATTTCCGAAGAAGTGAAAACTATTTCAGAAATGTGCAGCGAAAAACTACAGCGCATACAGAAAACTCTGAATGCACTGCAGCTGTTCGATGCACATTTTTGACATAGTTTTTGCATCTTCTGAAATGCCGTTTTCGTCTGCGTTACGATGATTTGAAAATGGGTCTCAGTCCGAAACTACTCATCGAGTGAATAGAAAAGTAAAATTTGTATCTTTGGACTGGTTTTTCGTCCTACTGAACCCCAGATCTGTCGCCGAGCGAACGTGTCTGACCAGGTTGGACGTCAAGTCCGTCCCAACACCACTATCCAGCATATCAGGGAAAAGTTACAACGGTTGTGGTGCGCCAGCGCACATCGGGTTTGAATACAGTGACTCCTGAGCCTAAACATCCAGGACAGAGACGGTGCAACCACGTACTGATAAGTGGGCTGATACTGCCGATTTCTTTGTAAACTTAGAACGATTTTCCACTCACTGAAAAAACAACACGTACCCTCTCAATCCGTGAATTTTCATTTCATTTCTTCCTATCTTTCTGGATGCTTCTCTTTTACTCTACGGCAGAGAATGTCCCATGGACCATTTAACTAGATTTGCGACTTGGAGGAAAATACGCTGAGAGGCAGTATGAAGAATCCTATTCCGGATGGAGAATCGTCTACAGACACAGAAGTAATGTCTGATGCGCCCTGGAGAGAGTGACTGCACCATGGCTGTAAATGCTGTAGTTAATTGTTTAGGGGACAGACATTTCAGGGCGATGGATTTATCTGTGAGCGTATGCTATCTGGAGTTCATTCCGTCAATGTGCACTTACATCTCGACAAAACATGAGCGAAGAATGACAACTTGCTCCTTATGCAGAGCAGACGGCAAGCTACGATTCATTGGTCAGATACTGGGAAACCAAAGTGTGCCTGTAAAATCGTTTGACTACAAAATATCTGTACGACACACACTTGAATACTGCTCGAGCGTTCTGCAGCCATGGGAGGTCGTACTAACAGGGGGCATCGACCGTATAGAAAGGAGAACGTTGTACGTTTCGTGTGACTCGTAAGGATGTGCGCCGGAAGTGGTGAGAAATCTCAAGAGACAGAAAGACGCCGTCCGTCTACCGCGAGAGACTACCTACGAACGTTTGCGCGCAGAAACTACGGATATCTTTCAGCAGTCTCGTACGTATCCATTCCGTACATACCAAAATCAGCCATTTAAAATTATTTGGTATTATCTGCCACACAAAGTGATCGGCCCTGTGCCTTGTTGACACAGTGAATACGAGCCGTATGAGAAACTGCAGTCGCTGTAAATGGATGGACGTGTTTAAATCACTGGGTATCAACGGATTGCGACGAATGAATGCGTCTTCATCTGCAGCACTCACAAAAATCGGGTTCCCTTCTGGTTCTGACTTTTACGAATACGCAACAGTTTCAAAGCAAAAGTTCACTAATAACAATTACACCATAGATTATGACTTGATTCCTGTTTGAATTACTAATTAAAGTACTATATCTGCAACCCATAATGTACTTTCCGAGATGTGTCGTTCGTGTGTGTGTGTCTGTGTGTGTGTGTGTGTGTGTGTGTGTGTGTGTGTGTGTGTGTGTGTGTTGTGTACGTTAAAAATATATATAGCCTATGTCGGCCCAAATGTTAATTTGAGGATCGTGTATAAATTTGAAGTAAATCGCTCAAGACTTTTTAGGAATTTTCCCCTTTATATATTACATACATATAGCCTAAGTTTCAAGCCAAATTACGATTATGTAGACAGTGGCCTTCCTCTTGTCTTCAAGGCAAAGCGTACAAAATTTTATAGAGATCGGAATGAAAACTGTCGATTTGTATGAATTACAATCAGACAACGGGCACTCTTTTTTGTACGTAGATTATCAGAGATTTTTATGGCTGCATATTAACTCCTTTCTAAGCCACTGAAAACTGATGAGTAACGAGTCACTTTTTTTTTTTTTTTTTTTTTACAACGACTTTCTTCTACGTACCGGTTGCCTTCTACGTCAAAAACTGAATCTGAGATCAGCGGGTGTCAGTGATTATGGAGACGCAGGATACAATTTATATATCGAAAAATACAACAGAGTGAAGAATAATGGGGACTAACAAGTGACTCGGGGTTCTGATCTGTCATCCCTCTATACACACTCCCTCATGAGACTTAGAGCTGATAACAATCTTTTTAACGTTTTTTTAAAGTTTTTATAGATTTAAATAACGCACTTCAGGATTCCACATCAGATTTCTGTGAACCATGTAGTTCACTCACATGCTGCCACACAACATGTTGTTGTTGTGCTCTTTGATGTGGCTCTTCATGCTGGTCTGTCCTGTGCAAGCCTCTTCATCTCTGCGTTCATCCACTGAACATGCGTGCAGTATCCGTGTATAGGTGTCCCTCCACAGTTCTTAGCCTTCACCTCCACATTTTCCTGCGTTCTCTGATTGACAACTTCTTGATGCCTCAGGACGTGTCGTGTAAACCGTTCCCTTCTTTAGTCAAATTGTAAGACAAATTTCTTTTTTCCCAGTTCCATTCAAAACCTCCGCATTCTGTATTGTAGTCACTCACCTAATCTTTAGCATTCTTCTGCAGCATCATATTTCAAAATCTTCTCTTGATATCTGAACTTCCCATCACCTACGTGTCAGTTCCGCACCAAGCAACTTTAGAGGGAATTACCTTCAGAAAAGACTTCCTAATACTTAAATCTCTATTGTATTTTAATACATTCTTCTTTCTCAGCAATGTTTTTCTTACTGTTGCCGGTCTGCATTTACATCGTCACTAATTCGGCGATCGTTAGTTATTTTGTTGCCCAAATACCGCACCTTATATTTTTCGTGGTAAACTAAAATTACGTTGAACTGAATTAAATTATTCTGTGTCATTTTCATCTAGGTAATACACGTTTATTATGAAACAGATACAATCTTTTTATTGTACTTAACTGTATTCATTTCATTACTTTAAAATATGTCACAAATTAAAAACTTATTTCTGCTACTAAAATTGATTCACTCACTGTTTCCAAATGACATATTACCCTCCAATAATGATTCGTTGACATTTGTGGGCTACAAAGATGATTTTAGCATCCTTTGATTATTTTCATAATCATTTGTACTCACATTTGCAGTGAATACTAATTCTCTATTGCAGAATACCTCGCTGTTTATTTCACTTTAAAATTGTCGTATTACGGCTAAATAAATCAGTACATTTTTGTTTTCATGTTACGAAATATCCGAAAAAATAACGAATGTATAACGACTGTTTTTAAACTAGCAATGGTGAGAGTGGTTACTCGAAGCATGTCAGATGCGGAGTATATAAATGGATACAAAGCTGGAAAGACACATAATTAATCACCCACGAATTCCGGAATGTAGGTTATGAGAATTTGTTTAACGATATCAAAGATTCCCATACGTAATTACGCAACAAGTTTTTTGTCTTGGTAAACAAAGATTAGACGGGTCTAGACCAAGAGACAATTATTCAACAAAGGTATTTACACCAATAGCAAAAGATGCCACACATACGAAAAAAGCAAGAGATATGAATATCCAGATAGAACAACATATCTTTCAAAGAAGGCGCGAGAATTTCTAGTAGACAATAATAGGAATATGACAAGATATGCTGAACCGAACAAAACTATACGGTAATGCAAGCGTCAGAATGTGAGGAGTTACAATGAAAACGTGAAACGAGAAACAGAGCAAAAGAATTAGAGCATGAATAAGTCAAATCAGAAATATATGTTGGGTAGACACCACATTATATAATCTCAGGCGGTAGGCGGCACAGTAACTAACAACACAGGGAAAGTTGTAATCCAAAATTTCTTTACTTGTTTATACTCGCATGTTTCAAGAGATAAGTCAGATGCAGAAATAGTTAATAATGAAGACAATGACATTTCGGATGAGATGTGTTAAGCCATTCAAATTTTGCACAACATTAAGTCACCGAAATGCCATGGTATGCCATGGTTTTTCAATACAATTGACAAAAGTTGGACGAAAAGTAATACGAAAGGAACTTAAACTACTATGCTTTGCAGAAAGTCTATAAAACGGAGAATGAAGGTGTTTCCATGTTACATGTTCGAATCACATTCTTTTTGCTGACTGTTTTTACTACTTGCTTCAAGTACAGATGAAGTGCAACAAATACTGAAAGGCCTTAATAGATTACTTAAGAGGAAGATATAAAAAGCATTTATAACGGGACTAACATGATGCATGAACAATATATCAAACGACATTAGTACAGATTAAAGACGTAGCCACAAGCTTTTGAATTTGAGCAGTTGAAGATAGCAACGGCAGACCCTGGAAAAGCAATAAACGGAAAAGTGAAAATGGTCAGGAATGTATTAGATAATCTAAACAGGCTTCAAAACTAGGCTTCGACTGTATCCTTACCAGAATGTTTACACTGAGTGTGGATTACTAGTTTTGAATTACGACAGGGAAAAATGGACTAATAATGATAATTATAATTATTGTCATTATTATTATTATTATTATTAACTCCCTTTACAATACATGTATTGGAATGTTGACCCACTATCGATGTCTGCTTAGATGTAAGCTCCTGAAGGAAGTAACGTTGTCAGGTGAAATAAATACATAAATAAATGAAGTCTGAAAGTTTATTCTCCCCTTTGATACACAGTATTTTGTTCCCTAACGATAGTTTTTTATTGTCTTATGAGTGTCTTTAAAACATTCTGCAAAAGCAATGAACACCACTAGGCGATCCGTTCTCCAGTCTTAGATCTCAGAAGATGTTTTTTCGATTTGCGCGGCTACAACGACGTACATTTCCGCAACAATATCCGGATATTCATATATCTCACATTTTCATAACAGAAAGACATTAAAAATAATTTCTTGCACATTTTGTCATTCTAAAGCTTTCTATTCAGCTCTGTTCCATCTATTGATTTAATCGTGCGCTCATACGCCAGTAACAACCATTCTAGTGACACGGAAAATTCTGATTGTGATACAGACTTCCGTTGTTTTGTATTATTATCTTACATGTCACAATCATCAGTTCGTCTCCCCTGCCCCAAGGCTACTGTGAGCACATTACCCCAATGGACTTGCGTTAGGGAGGACGACGGTTCAAACCCGTATCCGGCCATCCTGATTTAAATTTTCAGTGATATCCCTAAATCACTTCAGGCAAATGTAGGATGGTTTCTTTGACAGAGCATGGCCGACTTTCTTCCCCATCCTTCCCTAACCAAATGGAACCGATGACTTCGCTGTTTTGTCCCTTCCCCCACGTCAACCAACCAACCAACCTTGTCCCAGTACAGTGTTTGTTCCGTCATGTAGTCATATGTGTGCGGGATGACAAGGTAGATTCATAAACCGCGAAGCTCTCCAGAACTATATTATAACACACACACACACACACACACACACACACACACACACACACACACACACAGAGAGAGAGAGAGAGAGAGAGAGAGAGAGAGATACTTACTTTTATTTTATAAGAAGTCCACTTGCTAGAGGCGAGAGTCTTGAAGCAATGTGCGCATGATCTTCATTAAATGCACAAAAAAATTCATTTTGCGGCGCCGATACAAATTTATTAAGAAAAAATAAGAACTATAACGACATTAGTAACCTTTCGCAAGTCTTTCTAAGGCGTGGCTGTCGGTTATTAAACGACGCGATCAAATGTGCCGGATGTGTGCATTGAGACATAGCCGATCACGTGCCGTTATTCAGCCGAGGCAATAATGAAATTACCGTAAATCAGTGACAACACACGAAATAACACACATTTAAAGCGCTTGCTTTTAATTTGCGCAGATTGTCCGTATCTTGGGTACTTTTAAACAAACAGAATTGAGATAAACTGTGTGAAATCACAAAATTATTTCGGCTATTACATTTGTACAATTCCACACTGCGTATTCAAAGAGTCCTTTTATCTCTAAATGTTATTCATCACTTTTACTTGATAAATGAGTGACAGAAGTGTACCACAAAGAGAGAACAAATTAAACTTCCAAACAAAAAAATAAAGTAAATCTGATTCGCGTGGGAAGCCTTCAGATTGGGGTACGTAAAAGAAACGTCCAACGCCGAGTATTTTTTTTTCTTTTTACTATTGTGTCACTACACAAATGTAGGTATAAAAGAAATAAAAATGCTAATCAGATTAATCAAATTACACGCTCCGAACTGGATGACCACACGAGGACCCCGTTTATTACATCTCGTAATTCAATATCGGAGCGATTTGAGTACAAACAGCATCCCTTACTCGCCAGTCAGAATCTAATTACGCTTATTTTTGTTAACTTTGCCACACGTGGACTATCTTTCTGCGTGCTTTGAAGAAAATATACCTCTGCTTTACACAGAGATCTCGGTGGAGGATATGGCTTGATACGCTGTTCCCATCCTGCCATCAGCATTATTCTACCGAGAAAAAAAAGATGTGTGGCATCTCTGTAGTGTTATTCTTCCGCAACTGAGCACTAATAGTTCCATTAATTCATTCTTGAGATAGTGCTATCGAATCGTGAGATCTTTGTTGTAAGAAACGTACACTCATTCATCAATTCTTTATCGAAAATGGTGCCTAGGTAAGATGTTATGTAACATCAACATCATAATCAACAATTCCACATCTACCACAGGATACAGGCCTCCTCTACACTTTTCTAAGTTAATCTTGCATGTATCATAATGCATTAGGTTGTCATCTCGGACTTTTCCTATCTTTTGGAACCCAGCGTAGAACTTTCACGGTCCCTCTATTTTGCATTCGGCTGACTGCATCCCTTGCCCAACTCCATTTTATTTTCATTGATATCATTGCTACGCTTCCAACTCTAGCCTGTTTCTTGGCACGATTGTTTGTTTTCCTGTCTCGTACCAATAATCCCCACTGTGCATCCCTTGCCGGCCGGAGTGGCCGTGCGGTTCTAGGCGCTACAGTGTGGAACCGCGTGACCGCTGAGGTCGCAGGTTCGAATCCTGCCTCGGGCATGGATGTGTGTGTTGTCCTTAGGTTAGTTAGGTTTAAGTAGTTCTAAGTTCTAGGGGACTGATGACCACAGCAGTTAAGTCCCATAGTGCTTAGAGCCATTTGAACCATTTTTTTTTTTTTTTTGTGCATCCCTTTGTTTGCGCGCTGGGCAATCCCAGTTTTTTTTAATGATTTTCCCCGTCTCACTGATGTAGGTGAAATGTGATAATACAAAGTAAATGTATACTTCGCCTTTGAAATACACAGGACACTTAGTTTTGATAGCCCTGTTTAGTATACCAAAACCACTCCAGGCCATATTTACCTTGTTTACATTTCTTGTCTTGCCCATCCGGATAATGACTTCAGTTGCCGCAAATATGAAAACTCAGTTCGTTCTATTACAGCGCTGTTGTTTTGTATTATTTATTTTCGATGAGTCGGTTACACATTACTTTAGTGCCACTGTAACTTATTATCAGCTCTACCTTCAAACTGAATCTATGACGTTGTTTCATTCGCTGTTCTTCAAGTTTATCCTCGTTAGAGGAAAATACAGCACTTCGATGACTTCAGCAAAACGACGTGGCTACAGATGTGTTCAATGCAAACGAATTCGTTCTTAACTTTCCCTGTTTAATGATACGAAAACTACCTCTGGTCTGCTGACAACAGTTACTGAAGTGCACAATCTCCTTCGCTGAATACTCTCTCAATTGTGAATTTCTCACTATGGCTATGAAGCCTAAATGAAGCTGCAGCATTTACGTATATATTCTTTATTGTACTACCACTGGTTGACTGAATGTACCGTATCTGAAAAACTGAAATATGATATATTGTTATAGTTTTTTACCGAAAATAAACACATTTATGCGGCGTGAAACCCTTCCTATTCAAGAAATATATTTATTCAGTTTTATGGTTCCATCATTGTTTTTACTGTCAGAAGTAAACCTCACCTCAAAAGGATATGATACTAAATGCAGTTTAATTATACTTAATTTCATTTTTTCACTTTGATACGTGTCAGCAATAATTCTATTTAATTTTATTTTTTGCACTTTGGTAGGCATCACATAGAATCGTTCTCTCTCTATGAGCTGCTTGCTGGCGCCGAAGACATCCTGGTGGCATTCGACACGGTGCCCTCTGCAGACTGTTAACGAAGGTCCCGGAATACGGAACAGGTTCCCAGATATCTGAGTGGCCCGAAGACTTCTTCAACAGTAGAAGACAGTACGTTGTCCTGGACGGCGAGTTTTCATTAGTGACGAGGATATCGTCAGTATTGCCCCAGGGATGTGTGGCAGAGCCGCTGTTGCTCTCTGTACACATAAATGACCTGACACAGGGCGAGCAGCAATCTGCTTTTGTTTACTGATGATGCTGCGGTGTACGGGAAGGTCGTCTTTGAGCGGCTGTAGGAGGATACAGGGTGACTTGAATAGAATTTCTACCTGGGGCGATGAATGACAGTTAGCTCTAAATACAGAAAACCGTAACATAATGCAGGTGACTGTAAAAAAAAATAACCCTTTAAGTACGAGTTCAGTGTTGGTTGTGTGCTGCTGGACACAGTCACGTGAATTAAATATGTAACGTTGCAAAGCGATATGAAATTAAACGCGAACTAACGTCGGTAGTCGAGTTCGCTTTGTTGGGAGAATTCAAGGGAACTGTAGCTGAAATATGAGGGAGACCACGAATGGAACATTGTGCGACCCATTCTTGAGTACTGTACGAGTGTTTGGAATGCCCGCAAAGTCTGATTAAAGGAGACATCGAAGCATTTCAGAGGCGGATTGCTACACTTGTGAGCTGTAGGTTTGATTACCACGTGAGTATTATCGAGATGCCCCGTGAACTCAAATGGGTATTCCTGGACGAAAGGCGACGTTGTTTTCGAAAAACAATACTGAGAAAATTTAGAGAACCGGTATTTACGACTGACAATTCTCGTGCTGCCAATTTACATTTCGCGTAAGAGCCGCGAAGACAAGATCTGAGAAATTAAGGCTTGTACGGAGGCATACAGATAGTCGGTTTTTCCCTCGCTCCTTTTGCGTGCCTTGCAAAGAATGTACGTAGACGTGGATGTAACACTGTGCAGTGCACCGATATGAAAACGATTCCATCGATATGAAGACGACCTGATGGCTGCCAAAGCGTACACCGTATTAAACTGCCCAGCTTCGTCGGCTGCTGCCGACTGTTCTTTCTGTGGCTGCTGCAATCAAATGGGCTGAGGATTACACGGCGGCCGATCGGTGCCGTTGGGTCTTCCAAGGCCTGTTCGGACGGAGTTTTTTTTGTTATCTTTAGCACCTTCAAACAATTTTACATGACTGCTACCACTTTAAGGCCAGTATTTTGACAGAGAAATATGATCAAATATTCGTCAATTTTTTTTGACGAAGATCTTTGATGTGGCGTTATAAAGGGGTATTACACTGTCCTCATATTTTTCGTCAGAGTTCAACAAGGCGGACAACAACAACTTGCTGTGCGCTGCAATCGCCTATACCACAATTTCATTTTGTGCGCATTTGGAAGAGAAGCGACGGAAAAAAAGGAAATATACTACGGTGAAGCCGTGAGTTTTACACCTAGATAATAAAATCATTCAGCAAAAATTGTTACGAGAGGACGCCAAGCCTTATACAAATCACTATATATTTTCAAAAGGTTTATCTAAATCTGCAAGTGATATAAACGTACGTTTGTGTTTCTTCTGTCTACCTTTTAAGATAAGCTATAGGGTCAGTATTGCCTCCTACATTTCTCCGCAAGCCAAGCCGGTCTTCTCAGAATTCGGCTTCAATCTGTCTTACCGTACTTCTGCAAATTATTCTTGTCAGCATTTGGCAAGCATGATTTATTAAACTAATCGTTCAGTCATATATACATCTGTCAGCACCTGGCTTATTTGTTTTTGAGTTATAACACTCTTGTCGAAGCATGTAAGTATTTATGGAATGTACATCTCGCGCACCAGCTGGATTACGAAACCACAAAAGAAGTAACTTAGAAAAATTCGATCAAATCATTGTTGTTTATTGTTAGTTTTCCGGGGATCTTATCAGGTAGCACTAAGAGAGAATGTAGAGAGGATCGCCAGGAGAAGACAGGCTCGTTTTAGCCCGCATCTCGTGGTCGTGCGGTAGCGTTCTCGCTTCCCACGCCCGGGTTCCCGGGTTCGATTCCCGGCGGGGTCAGGGATTTTCTCTGCCTCGTGATGGCTGGGTGTTGTGTGCTGTCCTTAGGTTAGTTAGGTTTAAGTAGTTCTAAGTTCTAGGGGACTGATGACCATAGATGTTAAGTCCCACAGTGCTCAGAGCCATTTGAACCAGCCAACAGGCTCGTTTTAGGTGCGAAAGTGCTATGGTAACGTTCGTAAAGCTTCAATGAAACCACAGGAACTACATTCACTGAAAAATGTTACGTTAGTGTATACGATAAATAAGACACTGCAGTGAAACGCTTTAATTTCGCTCAGTTTCATGTGAATGGGACTACGGAAGTTCTCGCTTAAATGGGGTGACCTAGCGATGTAAATACCTGCTAGTTTCATACGCATGACAACATATCGCACTGTTTAACAAGACAGTTTATATGTTTTCACACTAACTGGGAAAATGTTGTAAACAAAGAGAAAGGTGATCCACTATTATTCATGCTTGTTGTCATCTGACATTCAACATACATAGTGAATGTTCTCTGTCGTTCTGAATTTTGTCGCAGTTTCGCAAGAAGGACAATATGAAGATGTTGCTGTCACTCTTCTATATTTTGCAAAAGTAAGGTTTGATTTTTATAACTTCAGTGGATACGCCGAGCGGTTCTAGGCGCTACAGTCTGGAACCGCGCGACCGCTACGGTCGCAGGTTCGAATCCTGCCTCGGGCATGGATGTATGTGATGTCCTTAGGTTATTTATGTTTAAGTAGTTCTAATTTCTGGGGGACTCATGACAAATGGCTCTAAGCACTATGGGACTTAACAGCTATGGTCATCAGTCCCCTAGAACTTAGAACTACTTAAACCTAACTAACCTAAGGACATCACACAACACCCAGCTTGATGACCTCAGAAGTTAAGTCCCATAGTGCTCAGAGCCATTTGAACCATTTTTTTCAGTGGATACAGACATGTACAAACAAGTAAGAAAAACATAAACAATTTTACAAGTTTCTAGAATTACTGGACGTATTCTCAAGTTTTTTATAATTCAGGATGAATGATCTAACTCTTTAACTACAAACATTTGCGAAACTATTAAAGAAATCGCAACACGGTCTTCGACAAACAGTAGTGCATAAAAAAAGCTTTTTTTTGTGGTACAGCTAACGCTTGTAACATATTTACGGAAACAGTGAGCCATTAAAGTTTTTTTGCTAGAAACTGAACTGCACTCTTTTTAACAGAGTTTGAAAGCCTTTGGAAGTCTGAATATAGTGACAAGTGACATATTTTCGAGAAACTCCGCGAGGATAGGACTAAGTCATTAACCCACTATGGGGCAGAATCGCAGTTCCACCTGCTTCTCAACGTAAACACAGGTAACCAGCTAGAATGTCTCGTCCACCACGTTTACCGCACTTCTCGCTTCTATTATGCGGAAGGCCCCACCGATATACTTATCAAGCATCATGTCCTACGATTCACTTCTGATCGGTACTGGACTACAGGTAAAAAGGTATGGATTCCCATCATAAAAACCCTTGTTTACTGTAATAACTCAGGAGATAAAGTTACGTGGATTAAATGTATAGGGGGAATCACGCAAGGCATAACGCCCCATTAATATCATTAAAGATTTAAGATATCGAAACGAGACTTCTCGCATCTGTCGGGACACAGAGAGGTGCGTAGTTTTATTAAAAGGTTAAACACTCGTAACTCTTGCTGTAACTGAGACTCTGATGCAACTTCATTTTTCTCATTGAACGGTATACGTTTTAACGGAATTCGAAAGCTGTTGGATAGGTGAATACAGCGACAGACACTTGTTAATGTTGGCGGTGAAACTTTATGCAAACGACTCTCTGAAACGTGCTGAAATTGGGCCCAGGTAGGCCTGAGCACGCTATCGTGGTGTAGACGCGTCAGATATCCCCGCTGCATGCAGCTACACGGTCTGGCATGAGACACCCGCCTCTAAGTCTACATCTATATCTACTTCTGCATCTACATCTATACACCGCAAGCCACCTTATGTGGACCTACTGTTGGTAAGCCTCCATGTGAGCTCGAATGACTCTGATTTTAAATTCATAGATATTGAGATACACGTAGGAGGATGAAAAATATTTGTTACCTCCGCAGGCAACATATCCTCTGTGTATGTTAACAGTAAACCACACCGTGATGTACTATGACCCTCTCCTAACGAATCAAACTACATGGTTCCAGGGATCTTTTCAACTCATATACGAAGGCAAGTCAATTATTATCCGCAATTTAGTTATAGTTTTGTTTAATTTTGTTAGTTCTGTTGTTTTACTTTGATGACGCATGTTTTCTTTATTTGTTGTTATATCTTTGCAATTTTGAAATTGCTAGGTTAGTTTCGTTATTGCTGCCGTGCTGTTAATCATGGCTGCTCCGCTGTCTATTTGCACCAAATAAGAACAACGTTCAGTGATCCGTTTTTTGTGGTCGGAAGGCGTATCAGGGGCAGAAATTCATCGAAGACTTTCGGTACAGTACGGGAACACTGTTTTGCCACAACGGAGTGTCTACGAATGGATTGAAAAATGCAGAAATGGTCGCACAACTGTTACGCACGATGGAGCCGGACGACCATTTACCGCTACAAATGAAGAAACCATTGAGCGTTCACGAGAAATGATTCTCTTAGAAAGACGATTAACTATTGAAGAAGTGGCACATCGTGTGCATATTAGCCACGGTTCTGTCTACGAAGTCATCCTCAACAGGCATGGGTTTCATAAAGTTTATGCAAGATGGGTCCCAAAACAACTCACACAGTTGCATAAACAAACGCGCTTGGTCATCTGCAATAAACATTTGGATCGCTATGGTAACGAAGGGGACAACTTCTTAGACAGGATAATTACTGTTGACGAAACATGGATCCATCATTACGAGCCGAAGAGTAAACAACAGAGTGTGGAATGGAAACATCCAGATTCGCCCAACCGTCCGCAGGAAAACTAATGCTTACGGTTTTTTGGGACACACAAGGTCCAGTTCTGGCACAACAATAAACAGTTTAAGTTACAGTGAGATGCTTACTGCCAGGCTAAAGCCTGCAATTCGAAGCAAAGAAACGCCGAGGATTGCTGGCAAAAGTTGTTGTGTTGTTGCATGACAACGCCCGTCCTCGTACTGCTGCCCACACTGCTGAAACGCTCCAGAAACTCAAATTTGAAATACTAGATCAGCTTCCATATAGTCCCGATCTTGTCCCTTCTGACTATCACTTGTTTGGACCACTCAAACACACATTAAGGGGCCGTCGATTTGCCTCGGACGAAGCAGTGAAAGAAGCGGTGCATTCATGGCTCGCAGCTCAACCGAGAACCTTCTTTTATGAGGGAACCAGGAAGCTTTTACAGCGATGGACCAAGTGCGTTGAAACGCAAGGAGACTATGTCGAAAAATGATGTTCTTGTAAGTTTCCTATTTAATTACAATAAAATTTTATAACTACTTTGTGGATAATAATTGACTTACCCTCGCGTATACATAGGAAAATAATTGACTTATCCTCGTGTATATATACGTATATATATGCAGACTGAAGCAACGATTGAAAGTCTGTACCAAGGCCAGGATTCGAACCAGTGTCTCCTGTTCACTAGGCAGATGCACTAACCGCTACACCACAGTGGCTTTACACAACTGAACGGACTATCCTTGCAGGCCTCTCTCAACAGTCCAAATTCCCTAACTTTTCTCTCTGTGTTGTATCTTTCTTGTTTCATCTCTGTGAACCGAGGTATTAAATTCCCTTGCACATTGCTTCCTCCTTGCGTTTGTGCCTTGAGAATGGTAGGGTGTCGAAATATCGGCGGTGGTCAACGACGTCACCCGGCGGCGAACCCGTAAGTTATTTGAACAGTCCAAATTCCCATTCACGCCTCAGTCCACCACTTGGTATTCCCACTAAACTCGGACATCATTGCAGAGGCTCTCCAACTGTACTGGAATAGCACCTCAGCATTGAACGAAGTGAGGGATCCTGCCTGAAACCCAGGCGTAATTGCTTTAATCAGACGAAACTATTTGATTGCTTACACCGGTCTTAGTTCAAATTTTCTTTCGTCGCTTTGGTCTGCATGTATACCTCGTGTAACGTCTGCCGCTGGAGTTGAAAGAGCATCTCTGTGACACTTTTGCGCTTACTAAGTGAACGTGTAACGAAACGTACTGCTCTTCTTTGGATCTCTATTTCCTCTATCACTCCTATGTGGTATGGATGCCAGAGTGACAAGCTAAATTCAGGAACTGGGCGAACGAGGGTTTTCTAAGCTACTTCGTTGGAGGACTACATTTACTGGGGATAATTTCAATGAATTCAGTCTGGCATCTGCGTTTAGTTTTATGTGGTCGTTCCATTTTAAATCGCTTCTGATGCATGCTCCCAGATATTTAGCATACAGGATGTCGCGAAAATGTTAGGACCAACTTCGGGGGGTTGTAGAGGCTGTCTTGAGGAACAATTAGAGGATAGGTACCCGTGTCAGGAAACATCTAACGCCGATACAGGGCGTCGTAGCTATAAGTGCCAGTGCCTACCGCCAAGTCACCCCTTCGCCAGCAAACGTGACTTTGTATGCTGACGGCGACTGATTGCCACGGTCGCCAGTGGAGAAGATGGAGCTAGCTGCTGCATATATGGGCCTTGTCTCCTAGGAATGCGACGATATGCTGCCTCGGTCGATATGGTTTCAGACACAGGTTTCCGTCCGCAGTTTATTTTTCTCCTTTGTGCCAAAAATCACTGGCCATTTTAGAGGGTTCCAGGAGAAAAATAAACTGCAGATTAGTCGAAAATTGTCATCCACAGAGACAACAGAGCATCACATTCATAGGAGACAAGGTCTTTCTACGCATCAGGTAGCTCAATCTGATCCACTGGCGATCGTGGCAATTAGTTGCGATCACTGAGTAACAAACAACACTGCAAGACGTTCCCCCTACGGTCAGTCACCGCACGGAGTCACATTTGCTGCTGGAAGGGCGGCCTAGCGGCAGGCGCCGGTGCCTATAACTCTGACACCCCGTAGCGTCGTTGGATGATTTTCCTGGACAGGGGTTCCTATGCTCTATTTATTCTTCGAGACTCCCTCTACAACCCTTTGAAGTTGGTCGCAACATTTATGGGACACTCTGTGCGTGACTGATGGCAGTGATTCTTGCGCCCTCATTTAATGCCTCTCCCTGCCTATATATTCGCAATGCGTTAGTTTTCTTTATGTTGAGGGTCAACTGACAATCGCTACACCAAGCGTCGATCCTGTGCAAGCGTTACTGCGCCTCACTACAATTTTCTAGCGTCGCCGCTTCCCTGTACTCAACAGTACCGCCCGCGAGAAGCCTCATGCAACGTCGGACTTCATCCACTAGGTTATGAAAAGTAATGGTCCTATAACCATCTTTTAGGATTCGCCGGTTTAGCTGTGCTTACACAGCAATAGCTGATTCCGAACTCCTTGCATCTTAATTGCAGCATACTGCTGGAGCACTTTTGCGAGAAGTATTAACGACAAACTCAACAAAACTTGCATCACTTCACTCGTCTTTTATTGACTGTCGAATGCCTTTAAAAAAGTACAGTGTTCTATCGTAAAAAAGTACTCCCTCCAGTATCTAAGGTAATACAACGTAACAGTATTAACCACGTAAGAACTTTTTTTTTTTTTCAAAAGTCAAGGCAGTAAAAGGAGTGTTCTTCTTAGGCGACTCGCCCTAGACAGCAGACTGCATGCCGATGACCTTATTGTGTGATTTTCGACCAACTATCCAGATTTAGCTTTTTCGTGATTTTTCCTAATGAAAGCGATGATTCCTTTGAAGGGGAACGGCCGATTTTCTTCCCCATCCCTGAAACAATACGAACTTGTGCTCCGTCTCTAATGATGTCGACGTCGACGGAACGCTAAACCCCAGTCCTCTTTGCTTTCTCTTGCGAGATTTTCAACCGTTTCGGAAAAAAAATTACGCTGCCTGCTTACACGGTTCTTGGCGTACATCATAATGTGGCCGCAAGTTTCCGGGCGGTCCCCAAAAACACGCTCCGTGCTGCGGGCGAGAGTATGCTGGGCGTATCGGAAGTACTTTTACAAAGTTTCCGAGTGAATTCTTCACTTCGAAAGAGGCCACCTACGCCACCCATAACAAGTAGGACAAACAGGGAATACTGAATACAAATAAAGTAGGGCAGCGCATACCGACTCAACTTTGTTTGACGTACGGCAAAGCGCAACGGATATCTGAAGACCTTCAACTGGCAGATCCCATCCTGTGAAAGCCCACTTAGGAAACTGCCTGGGAAGATTAAAACTGAAACTTCCTGGCAGATTAAAACTGTGTGCCGGACCGAGACTCGAACTCGGGACCTTTGTCTTTCGCGTTAGAGCACTTTCCCGCGAAAGGCTAAGGTCCCGAGTTCGAGTCTCGGTCCGGCACACAGTTTTAATCTGCCAGGAAGTTTCATATCAGCGCACACTCCGCTGTAGAGTGAAAATTTCATTAAGATTACAACTGTATGCTGTACCGAGACTCGAACTCGGGATCTTTGACTTTCGCTGGCACAAGCACATTCCCGCGATAGGTAAAGTTCCTGTTTTCCAGCCTCGGTCCGGTACGCAGTTTTAATCTACCACGAAGTTTCACGTCAGCGCGCACTCGGCTGCACAGTGAAAATTTAATTCCACCCACTTAATGCGGGTAAAACGTCAAACGGGCCGACTTGGAGCAGGAAGGGCACCACAGGACATTTTATTTTCTACTGTCTATACTTTTACAAATAAATTAATAAAACTTTGTCAGCATGACCAGGAAGGATTCAGGTTTCACACTCATAGCAGTGGAAGTGGAAAAAGATAACAAAATAATTTTTTTTAGATATGAAATTTCATCATTTTTTTCACTTACTGTTGGCTGCATTTGTTGCTATAGGTACATTTTTCTTCACAAGTAAGAAAGATTCTTTGATGAATTTTGCACAGCATACAAACCATACTTACAGGTGTATGAAACTCTAGGATTTTCCAAATCTATTAAAAACTGTGGTAAAATTGAAATAATTAACTACAAAATTTGATTTTTTCCTGAACATGAAGTTTAAAACGTAACAGCTCATTCATTTTTCATAAATTAAATAGATTCTAGAGTTTCATACACCTGTAAGTATGGTTTGCATGCTGTTCAAAATTCATCGAACAGTCTCTCTTACTTATGAAGAAAAGTGTACCTATAGCAACAAATGCAGCCAATAGTAAGTGAAAAAATGATGAAATTTCACATGTAAAAAAATTATTTTGTTATGTTTTTGAACTTCCGCTGCTACGAGTGTGAATCCTGAAGTTTTATGAATTTACTTGTAAAAGTATAGACAGTGGAAATTAAAATGTCCTGTGGTGCCTCTCCTGCTCCAAGTCCGCCCCGTTTGACGCCCTACCCCCCTTAAGACATTTCGAAAACCAGTATTTAGTGAACAATCTTTGGACAGTCTCCTAAGTGTCACTCGCGTGGTAGCCGCATAGAGCAAGGGCAGACCAGTTGTGTCGCACACAGAGGCGCGTAAGAAATCGTCTTTCCATCACTCCATATAGGAACGGAACGGGAAAGAAACCTAATTTGCAGTGCAGCGGGAAATCCCCTCTGCCATGCACTTCACAGTGGTCTGCAGAGTGAAATTGTAGATACAGACGTAGAAGCAGATGTGGAAAAGAGTTCGCAAGAATGTGGGTCCCATAACCCCTCATTTTGTGTTATTAAAGAATAGTCTGAAAAACTCTCATGTTAGACACTTACAACAACTATTTTTCCGTTTTCTGCTGCACACTGATTTTACTAGGTCGTTTTTAACGTATGACGGGTCTCGTTTCGGGAGTTTGCCATTTTCAAGTAATCCTGATATATATATATATATATAGTATACAGTTTTCTTGTATAAAATTGTAAAAACATGAGTTTGATGGCTTGCGTCTGTTTCAGTAGATGTTTACGTTTTATGTGTCACAACGCAGAGTCTTGGAGTCTCTTTTGAGATTGTTTCTCACTTTCCATGCTGTTGAAGTTTGTCAGAACCCTATGTATGGAGCGCAGTTGGTTTTTTTTTTTTTTTTTTTTCACTTACGTTCGTCTGACTGCGCAGTCCACTCCAGTGACACACATACGAGCATGTTTACAATAAATTTGCGAATCATATTTGCGGAACGTAAGTGGTTCGTGTTGTCAAACGTACATTAAGTGCAAATAAAAAAGTGCACACCATAAACAGAGTTCGGAGAAAATTCAACAGCACGGAAACTGAGACACAATCTCAGCAGACACTCCACGACACTTCATTGTGATACGTAAATCGTTAATATCAGCCAAAGTAGACGTAATCCTTCAAACTTATATTTTTATAATTCTATATAAAGAAACTGTGTATTGTATACAGCGGAATCACTTGAAAATGGCAGATTGCCGAAACGTGATTTGTTGTATGTTAATAACGAGCTAATAAAATAAGTGTGCAGCACAGAATGGAAAAATACCTAATACGTCGTTCACTGATCTAATGTCTGCTGCGGGCTCATCTGAGAAGAAACATTAAACGTTTAAGGTGTGTTCCGTTTGCTTGTATACACGCGTACTCTCTCATCATGTTGGTGGTGTGATGAAAATCAGTATTCCAGATAGCTACCTGAAGCACTTTAAAATTTTTGTGCTGGTTGATGACTATTCCGAAGGACCATGAATTCACCTTATATGTCTCACAGGAGCTGTGTGATTCTCCTGCAGAAGTAGCACAGTGTCTGCTCTCGCATTACGAGGACGCACATTGTTTATACAAGATAGAGCTGCAATATATTTGGCCGGCCGAAGTGGCCGGGCGGTTCTAGGCGCTGCAGTCTGGAACCGCGAGACCGCTACGGTCGCAGGTTCGAATCCTGCCTCGGGCATGGATGTGTGTGATGTCCTTAGGTTAGTTAGGTTTAACTAGTTCTAAGTTCTAGGGGACTAATGACCTCAGAAGTTGAGTCCCATAGTGCTCAGAGCCATTTGAACCATTTTTTGCAATATATTTCAGTCGCAATGTTCGAGATGTTCTGGATTGTATCTACAGTGACAAATTGATAGGTAAGTCAGGAACAATTGCATGGGATGCAGGGCAAAGCTCTCAAACAGTGATTGGGAAAGATCAACACCTAATGTTTTCAGTGCGCGCTCTGACTTACATTTTATCACGCTGGTCATTCTTCCCTATTTACCTGGGAAAGGCATATTTTCACATTCGAAGGAGAAAGTTACTGACTGAAATTTGACGCAAAGATGTGATGCCTTTCTTCTAGTTATTGCCATTCCATTTCGTTCACTCTCTCTCCTCTATTTCGTGACAGCACAAAACGAACCACCCTTCTTTGAATTTTCGATGGCTTCTAGCAGTCCTATTTGGTACGCATGCGACACTGCGGAGCAATAGTCTACAAGACGAGACAGGAGTTGTGTAAGTAGTTTCTTTCGAGGGTTTCCTGAACCTTCCGAGTGTTCTGCCAATAAAACGAAAGTTTTGTTTGGTCTTCCCCCAGAAGAACTTCTTGGTGACAATTCCATTTTAATTTTTTCCTAACTCTAATTCTTACATTTGTAGTTGACTCAACAAATTTAAAAAAATCATTTACTGGGTAACAGTAACTCGGCGGAACAATCTTAGCACTCACGTGCAGGCCACAGAGGTTTTCATCGATCAGAATCATCAGCCACTTTGCCGTCGCACTGGTATATTGGCTAAAACATTTTGTAATTCGCTTCGATGTTCTATTGACCTTACTAAAAGAAAAGGGTAGCTTTATCTGCAAACAGTCTAAGAAGATTGCTCAGATTGTTTCATAATCAAAAATGGTTCAAATGGCTCTGAGCAGTATGGGACTTAACATCTGTGGTCATCAGTCCCCTAGAACGTAGAACTACTTAAACCTGAAGACCTGTCTTTATTAAGGGATTTAAGCTGCTTCGCTACACGGAGGATATCTACTTCTAAGTTACTCATGTAGGCAGTCGTTCTCGATTCGAATTCTGTAATATTTATATCGTCTTCGCCGGCTGCGGTGACCGAGCGGCTCTAGGCACTTCAGTCCGGAACCGCACCGCTGCTGCGGTCGCAGGTTCGAATCCTGCCTCGGGCATGGATGTGTGTGATGTCCTTAGGTTAGTTAGGTTTAAGTAGTTCTGCGTCTATGGAACTGATGACCTCAGATGTTAAGTCCCATAGAGCTCAGAGCCATTTGAACCATTTATTTCGTCTTCTTTGGTGAAGGAATTTCTGGAAACTGTGTTTAATAACTCCGCATTCGTGGCGATGTCACCGGTAATATTATCGCCTGGTGAAGGTACTGATTGTGTGTCACTGCTGGTTTATTTTACATACGATGAGAATCTTACTGTAAATTGATAATATTTACTTTGTGGTCCGTCTGACTACAACTGAATGAAACATAATGTAAACTAAATAGCAAAAATATGTACATATTCCAGGTCACTGAAGATGCCTTGCAGAAAATAAAGCCGAAACGCGTATGGCACGAAAATTGTGTTTCATTCAGTTGTAGTCAGACGTCCATAAAGTAAAAATTATCAATATACCGTAATATTACACGTAACTGAGGAAGGCAGGAATACAGAAGATAAGAATCTCTTTGGAGGTTCTGTCAGATTTCGAGACAGCGCTTTATTGTGAAAGTTGTTAAAAGCATTTCGCATTGAAATCGAAACTAAGTTTCGACTTCCAGTAAAGCATCGCCAATTTGAGAGATTCTGTGTTCTTTTGAATTTGCCACGCTTTTCTCGTTGCTTCTGGAACGGTGTTCCGACGTGAGTGATCACCACCGTCTTTTATTAATTTATTTCGTATAAATTTTTCTGCTGTCATCGATACTATTTCTCTGAATTCAAGCCATATCTCGTCTGCGCTTACATTGTACTATGTGCAAGATTTTGGAGCATGTACTATGTTCGAACATTATGAATTATCTCGAAGAGAACGATCTGCTGACACACAGTCAACTGGATTTAGAATACATCGTCCTTGTAAAACACAACTAGCTCTTCATACACACGAAGTGTTGAGTGCTATTGACAAGGGATTTCAAATTGATTCCGTATTTCTGGATTTCCCGAAGGCTTTTGACATTGTACCACACAAACGGCTTGTAGTGAAATTGCTTGCTTATGGAATATTGTGTCAGTCATGTGACTGGATTCACGATTTCCTGTGAGAGAGGGCACAGTTCGTAGTAACTGACGGAAAGTCATCGAGTAAAACAGAAGTGATTTCTGGCGTCCCCAAAGGTAGTGATATATGCCCACTGCTGTTCCTTATCTGTATAAACGTTTCAGGAGACAATCTGAGCAGACGTATTAGGTTGTTTGCAGATGATGCTTTATCGTGTAGCAAAGTCATTATAAGACCAAAACAAATTGCAAAGCGATTTCGAAAAGATATCTATCTGCATGGTGCGAAAATTGGCAGTTGACCCTAAATAATGAAAATTGTGAGATCAACCACATGAGTGCTAAAAGAAATCCGCAAACTTCGGTTACACAATAAATTAGTCAAATCTCTACGTTGTAAATTCATCTAAATAACAATTGCGAACAACTTAAATTGGGAAGAACACATATAAAGTGTTGTGGGGCAGGCGAAGCAAAGACTGCGTTTTATTGGGAGGACACTTAGGAAATGTAACAGATCTAGAGACTGCCTACACTGCACTTGTCCGTTCTGTTTTAGAATACTGCCACGTGATGTGGGATCCTTGCCAGATGGGACTGACGGATCATATAGAGAAAGTTTAAAGGACAGCACGTTTTCTATTATTGCGAAATAGGGGAGAGAGTGTCATGGAAATGATATAGGATTTGGGGTGGACATCACTAAAACAAAGGTGATTTTCGCTGCAGCGGAATCTTTTCACGAAATTTCAATCACTCCAGTTCGAAAGCATTTTGTTGACGCCGACCTACATAGGGAGAAACGATCATCGTTAGGTGTGATTTGTGGAGTATCCATGTGGATCCAGGTGTAGATGTAAATGTATTTACTTAGGAATGAGTGGAGGCTGTCTCTTAGCAAGGCGTCAAGCGTGTTTTTATCTGATTTTTTAAATAGAAACATTTTTATTTTACTTTTAGTGGATTTGGATGTTGCGGTGGTCAGTCTCGCTACAACGATTCTGTGGTGTCTAATATCTGTATACATCGTGATGGTCCCTATTTGCTCCGGATTATTTGTTGCTAAGGGGTCAAGTATGTTTTAGCAACCATTTACACTTCGAGTGGACTCGTGAACTAACTGCTGAAAATAATTTTCGGATGAAGCATTTAGTACAATTTCTGACAATGATTTACACCTATCACCAGTTGTGAATGAATATTTTCTCCAACAGATCGATGGTAAATTGAAGTCACGACCAACCATTATTGTAAGAGAGGGGTACCTATTTAGTGACTCGATCAAGTTATCTTTGAGCTGTTCAGCAACTCCATCATCTGAGTCGGGGGGATCGCTAAAAGGAACCAATTATTAACTTATTCCCGGTTGTGAAGTATAACCTGTGCCCACTCTAATTATCAGGAACTATCTGCTTCAATTTCAATCACTTTTCCTTCGTTTATCGAGCGAAAGGAACGATACAGAAGTATACAATTGTTGGAACGAACTACTCACCGCCATGCACAACACATTGACAAGAACAGTATAAATGTGGATGTAAATGTCACAGACGGCCTTTGCTGGTGATCCGATTAATAGCAGTAGCGTAAAATAAAGTGCAGTGCGCAGTTTATGAATTGCAGCTGGTTGTAGCACTATAGATATTTACAAGTATCGTGTCGTGGTTTGATCCGCATTACCGTGCGTATGGTGTAAGGAATATCTAGTTTCCAAAAATAAGTTGACATTGGACAAACACTGTGTGCTACATCACTTCAATGTTGTGCTATTGCTTTTAAAATCGTTTTGTAAGGACTCTTACTAACTGTTTCCTCTACTGGAAGATATACGCAATGCGTCAGTACGGTTCTGTCAAATTTGCACAAAAACTACATAAACGACAATTTTTAAAATTGCTATAATAATTCAAATCACTGGATGACTATCAGTGCCATTCGGGCTTACAATTTGCTCTTTATATTTCGCACAGGAGAAAATAACGTGGTGACAGAATACGTCGAGTAAGTTACTAAAGTATGCATAAAGTGTGCATAAAAAGATTACGCACTTAGGGGGCAGTAATATACCTGAAGAAGGCAATAAAAGAAGGGTCTGGATGTAAGACTAAACTCAGGAGTTCGAGGATATCAATGCTAAAATTTGCTGATGACTTTACTATCGCCTGTGAAGTTGAGGAATGACAACAAGACCTACTGAATGCAACGAGCACAGAATATGGATTGGAAGTAAACAACGAAAGACGAAAAATTTGAGGAAGAATGAGATTAAGGTGAAACCGCATATCAAAATTTGGGATCTAGAAATAGACAATGATGACTGACGTGTAGGACCCTTCTCCCGCCGCCTTCTCCACCCCACCCAAGACGGTATTCTTTTTAAAAAAAAAAGGAAGAAAGAAAGAAAGAAACGACTCTCCGATTTCTTGCGACTTCCCTTACTGAACAGGTATGTTGGTGCCTGGCAGGAAGATCACATTGCAAGCGACAAAGCTCAGTTTTCAAGACGATACTGCTATCCTGAAGCCACATATCACAAGACGAATACGCGATGTCGTTTAGAATGGCACAAAACTACGTCGTCTTTGGAGTAGTGAAAAAAATGTTTGTCGAGTAGCGGGTGACGGTATGCAATGCAATCCGGCACTTGGATGGTTGTGAGCAGATATATTGGGTGCCTAGATAACACTAGTTACGCGAGTAAGTTGTTCGAGAGTGAATTCGTTTGTGGTGGTTTGAAGGGTTCGAAGCGTCATTTGTTGCTGATGACAAACTGAAATAACTTATTTATACATCACTTTAGGTAACCGAATGCTTCCCACATGGAACCACTTTTTGAATCAGTCCTTCTATATATCACCGTAATACTTCTTCTATCACCAAAGCGTGAACAACTGCGCTGTGGTGTGTAGAAAGACGCCTCTGATTGGACTAAAACTCAAAACTCCGAGTATCGAATTCACATAAATTACAAAATGACTCCGACATATTGCAGCGATCGAGAAATATCACTTCAAGTAGTCACAAATGTAAAATACCTAGCACTATGTGTCCAGAGTGATTTTAAAAGAAACGCCCATGTATAAGTGAGTAAGTACAAAGGAAAAGTGGCTTATCCAGGAAATACGTAACTTAAAAATTTGTTATTCAACGTTTTCTTGAGTATCAAAATGGTTCAAATGGCTCTGAGCACTATGGGACTTAACATCTTTGGTCATCAGTCCCCTAGAACTTAGAACTACTTAAACCTAACTAACCTAAGGACAGCACACAACACCCAGCCATCACGAAGCAGAGAAAATCCCTGACCCCGCCGGGAATCGAACCCGGGAACCCGGGCGTGGGAAGCGAGAACGCTACCGCACGACCACGAGATGCGGGCCCTTGAGTATCTATCGTTATTCTGGGGCCCACTGATAGAAGAGGCAGCGAAAATCTAAAGGAGAGCGGCATACATTTCGTCACGGGTTCGTTCAGTAAGCGCTAAGCAGACTCCATCAAACTCCAGTACAAGGCGATAAGAGAAAGATTTACTCTTAAAATTACTAGAGCGTGAGAAGGTAGAACACATTAATTTTTGGAAAAAAAACGTCGTTCTAGCCATGGACAGAAGTGACTGACACAAAATATACAAACTTTTAATGTAGGTTGATTCCTACAAAGAAGAAGAGAGCAAACAGCCACTATTAATACTGCTAAATAGCGCTAAATAGCGCCGCAACCGGTTTCGAACTGACAAGTTCATCATCAAACGGCTGTTCACTGGATTTGCAAGATGCACTTTACATAATCGTCAGTTTTCGAGTTTTATTCTTCCACAGAGGCGAAATATTCTTGGTGTGTTCGTGCCATCGAAAATTCCGCGCGATTTTGTTGCAAAGTTGCAGGAATGCATTTTTCAAATATTCCAAAACATAAGCAGCACTTATATGATTTGCACATCACCATATTGTGCAAAGCACCACACACACACACACACACACACACACACACACACACACACACACACACACCAAAAAGTATTTGCCACATGTGAAGTAGACACAAAGATTGCAATTTTACTCACAATGTCAGTTTTAGACAAAACAGCATTATACAAACTTTTTCTTTTTTGTTTCTTCTAGACACATGCCGAGCGCCGTTCCCTAAGTCGTGATCACACCAGGATTTTGCGTCACTTGCAAGAAGATTCGGCAACATTTTTTTTATAATTTTCAGTTTTGAGTGTAGACGTTTCTCCTTTTCCAGTGTGATTTTTGTAGCTGGACAACGTATGACCGAAAGGGCTCTTGATTAAAAGCACGTAACTTTGTGTCTAGAAGAATTAAAAATACTTGCATATTATTTTCTTCCAAAAACAACTTGCTAAATATGCATGATGATGAAATTGTAGAGTTTGGACCCGATAAGGATACTTACGGACTTTAATCTTTGCCGCACACTGTACACGAATGTAACAAGGAAGGGGAGTGTGTGGGAATGACAGGAGTGCCAGAGCACAGTGTAGTGTAGTTTGTGACAGATTAAGAAGTCGATCTCGGGTGAACTACAGGTCTTGTTAAGCATGTCGCTAATCCGCCAGAAATCCTGATAACAGTATTATTCGCGACGGTTCACGAATATGAGAACAAATTCCAGCTTCTCTTTTCGGCACTTAGCGGTATTGTTCAAACCAAGTTGAATGCCAGTGGGGGTCCTAAATACTGTTATTTGCCAAGCCGTCATCTTTGCAACGAGCAGCTTTGAAAGTAGAGACAGCTATAAACAATTTTACTTTCCGTCCGAACCACAAACAACTTGTACTGCTGTTAACGGGCTGGAATTTCTTGGCAGATTAAAACTGTTTGTCGAGCCGGGAACTCAAACCCAGGACCTTTCCCATTCGAGGGCAAATGCTCTACCAACTGGACGACCCGTCCTGAATTACTTCATCTGCTGTCGTCAAAATTGTTATCTTCAAGGAGTCACTCGCACAGGGAGACAGAACATCAGTGCCGTACTATAATCTTGTTTTATTTATTAATTTTGCCTAATATTTTGAGCTATAGTAGTCGTGACCTTTCTGTTTTAGCACTGGATATCTGAGTGTGGCACAAACGTCGAAAATGGTAATAGTTGTAACAGTGAAATATGTTGTGGGGATTCCGACTTGAAAAAAAATAAAAACCTCCCAAGTTTTTGTCTGCCTCTGTTTACCTGTTCTTGCTTCGCTGAAGCTACAACATGCCGTCATCAGTGGCTTCCTTTTCTTTTAGTAACAGATCGTTTTGTTGCTAACGTTGCTGTCTCCTTTCTGCAGTGTAGCTGATGCTTTAAAACAGTTTATTTTGTTGCTAGCGGCAGTGGTTTACCCACTGTCAAAACACGATAAACTGTCCTCCCAACTGTGTTGAAGTACCAGCTGAACTGCAGAAGACAGACAGACGGCGACATGAATCCTCGTTCGCTAATACTTTGATATTGCTCGTCAAGATCCAAAGAACAGCAGCACGTTTCTTTACAGATTCTATAAGCAACCGCGAATGCGTGGCGAGATGATCAGCCGGATCCAGTATCAGACGGTACAAGAAAAGCTTTCTGGATCACAGAGCAGTTCACTGTTAAAATTCCGAGACCGCAGGCTCCAAGAAGGCACACCCCTTCGTACCTCTCGCCAAAACACCACGAAGGTAAAAATTAGAGAGATTTCGTGTCACACATAGGTTTACCACCATCACTCTTCATGCGGATTTTTCGCGATTGAAACAGGAAAGAGAAAATGACAGCGGTGCTCAGAGCACCCTCCGACAGTCATAGTAATGTGTCTTGCGAATTTTAGTTGTAGATGGAAAGAATAAAACTTGCTGAAAAGTAAAATAAGCGGAAGGACAATGACGATGGTCTACGAAGAGCGAATAACGAGAACTGGGGTACTGCACAAGCCACTGCACAATATTAGATTAGTGCATAAGTTCGTAACGCTTTTGTTTTGCATGTTGGTATTCCGGTTGCTGTAGGTTTATTTTCGACTATCATTTTTTGTTTGTAGTTCACTGTTCCTATCTGAGTTTACGTATTGCCATTTTGTCAGTTGCCGGCCGAAGTGGCCGTGCGGTTCTAGGCGCTACAGTGTGGAGCCGAGCGACCGCTACGGTCGCAGGTTCGAATCCTGCCTCGGGCATGGATGTGTGTGATGCCCTTAGGTTAGTTAGGTTTAATTAGTTCTAAGTTCTAGGCGACTGATGATCTTAGATGTTAAGTCGCATAGTGCTCAGAGCCATATTTGAGACATTTTGTCAGTTGTGGATAAGGAGTGAAGCTGCGGACGCTAGGCAATGGTGTGACAAGAGGAGAAACGACAACATTTCCGGCATATTCCTCTGTTCGAGTTCAGTAAAGGGTTGACAATAGAGGAGGCAGTCACAAACATTTGCGCCCTGTGTAGGGATAATGCCGTTGGGCGGAGCGCGGCAAGAAAATGGTTCTCTCGCTTTCTCGTTTGGAGGATCGTTTTGACGTAGTCACTCTTGACGTTCAGGAAGACTTCCGGGGTCGAAGTAGATCTTTTAAAAGCATTAATCCAGGAGAACTGGCAAATATGATGAATTGCCATCATTCCACAATCGTGAGACATTTGCATGCAATGATGAAGATTGAAAAATTGTATGCGTGGGTACCGCATACGCTAAGCCAAAATCACAAAATCAGCAGGTGGTCATATGTACATCTCTGGTTGCTCTTCATCAATTGGATCGTCAACAACACCGGCCTTTTCACTCCTATATTGTTACTGGTGACGAGAAATGGTGTCTTTATGATGACATGATGAGAAGAAAGGAATGGTTGAGCCCAAAACTTGCAGCAAGTCCCTGTACAAAGACCGATGTGCCTCCACAAAAGATAATGTTATGCATCTATTGGAATAGGGATGGTGTGGTGTATAACAAATTGCTGTCCCGAGGTGTAACCATCACTGCTAACATTACATTTATAGCAACTGAGACGCCATGCAGACGCAGTCCAAGGAGGACTAGGAAGACTGCGCGAAGTGATGCTACTCCCGCAGTATGCTAGACTGATGAAAAACACAGTACAAGGAGTTGGGTTGGGAAGTCATTCCGCACCCATCTTATTCAACCGACCCTGCGACCTCAAATTTTCACCTTTTCCGCTCTCCATCGAACAACTTCCAAGGAATTTGGTTTCCAAATGAAAATGTGCTCCCAAAATGGCTCGACGTGTTCTCGCAACATTTCTAAAGCCGCCGAATCGAGAAGTTACCCCAGCGTCGACAGACTTTTGTAAACAATGAAGGAAAATATATTATTGATGACTAAAGTGTCTATTATACGTATCTGTTATGTTTACTAAAGTTATGAAAATACGCTACGAACTTATGTAATAACATAATTAATTTGTCATTCAAGGAAACATGGACAAAAGAAGGTATCTTTCCTGAAGAAAGGCTGTACAAGTTACTCGCGGCTGTCAGAGGTGACTTTCTATGCTGAGCTGAGTATTGAGGCGTCGGCCGTGGCGGCCCTCACTCACCTGCCTGCGGCGGCCGAACATGTACTCGGACAGCAGGTCTCCAGGCAGCGGAGACAGGAACGGGCCCGCCATGATGTCTGCAGCGGCGTCGCGACGTCTGGCGTCTGCCGTCTGGCGCTCGCTGGCTGCGTCCAGCGCGAGCGGTGGCGGCAGCGGCGGCGGCGACGCCGCCCGGGGTGGCGCCCCGGAGCCACGCCCACCCGGCCCGCGAGCGCCGCCGCCATTGGCGGGCGCAGCGAGCAGGCCACGCCCCCAGCGTCCGCCACTCCCCGGCGCCGCGGCGCCGCCAGCGCCGCGTAGTGGCAGTAGCGACACTGACTGTCTGTGTGTGTGTGTGTGTGTGTGTGTGTGTGTGTGTTTGTGTTTGTGTGGGCCGCCAGCGAGAGAGGATGACGGCACGACGGCACGGGGAAAAAGTCGCGCGGCGAGTGGGAGAGTTGATCGCGCGCCATCAATAGGTCAAACGCATCGCTTTTGCCATTCACGGCAGATTTGTGTGGCGCGCGCGACCGGACCACCCGCTTCTGCGACGAAAATGTGATTTGCGCGCCAACTCTGATGATGCCATTGGAAGACATTTGACGCATACACACACCTTTTTTTGTTTCTTTTTTTAGCGTTTTAATCGCGATGAACACGGCGGCGTTCCATGAATTTCATTTCAGTCTCTTTGCCCCCAGCAGCATGACAACACGGGCTAAAAGGGTTTATAATTAAAACTCCTAAAAACAAACTGATACGCTCTCAGAGTTCTGAAGAAAAAGGCATCCGAATCACATGCTCAAGGGGACCGCGCCTCATCACCATCACCGATTTCGTCCATGTTTATGGTATACGCAGAGCTGGGACAGAAATGAAACTGACAATAGTTGGAGTTCGAGATAGTCAAGCGTTTAGCAAAAACAATAAAAGCATTTTAGCGCAGATCGGGAAAGGCAACACCCACTTATGATATCGTAGTACGCAGGCAGTGGCCGGTACAGCGAAGAGCGGTAATAAGTGGGTGGTAGTGATCGGTTCCCAATGTGGAAGCTTTTTTCTCTTTTTTGTTTGCTATTTATAAGTTACCGAAATAAGCTCGATACACTGTATTTATCAATATGTTCATATAAGGCATGAAAAGGAAACGCAAAAGGAAATCTGAAGTTGCCAAAAATTTCCAAGAAACGATTATACTCACAGCGTCCACGAGGACACTCCAGATACCTTGCAAAACTGGATTGCAAATAAAGCGTACAGGAATTCCGTTAGTTTCATTTCGATCTTCGATCAGATACCGTTCCTATGTTTCTACGATGAATATCACCCCAGCACAAGTAAATCAACAACTACAGTCAAATAATAAAAGACTAATTGCTTTACAACCCCTTCCTAGAAATTCATTCTCAATCTAAAATTTTCCTTTACCTTCCCTTTTCATGCTTTTCAACAAAATATTAATGAATACAAGGTATTGAGCACTATTTCGCGTCATTTGCATTTTTAGATACCGATTCGATCCCACGGCCCTTGTACTACCGTTCTGCTCTCATTCCGCTGTGTTGTCCGTTTCGGGGGAACTACGCTAACGAAAACGGCTGGTTTCGCACTCTGCACACTATTTATACTAGTTGCTTAGCCATCTGGAGCTGCCTCTTCTGTCACCTGCACTTATGGCCAAGCCCTGCATTCACCATAAATCTGGACGGAATCTGTGATGGCTTGTATAGGTAGGCGCGGTGCCCGTGTCTCAGATACAACCCGAGCGACGCCTCGCTCGTTAGACGGAACATGCCACGAGTTAAAAAAATGGTTCAAATGGCTCTAAGCACTAGGGGACTTAACATCTGAGGTTATCAGTCCCCTAGACTTAGAACTATTTAAACGTAACTAACCTAAGGACGTCACACACATCCATGCCCGAGGCAGGATGCGAACCTGCGACCATAGCAGTAGCGTGGTTCCGGACTGAAGGGCCTAGAACCGCTCGGCCACAGCGGCCGGCACCACGAGTTCCTCTCTCCTGCCAGACCCTTCGTCTGAAATTAGCTCTTATAAATTACGTCCTGAGCTATTTGCTATAGATCTTCCAGTTTCTGCGTCACCTACAGTTTTCCCTGCCTCTTGTACCACGCAAGTTATTCCGCGTTACCTTAACGCATGTATTATCATCCAGTCAGGGTTTCTCACGCATTCATTTCCAATCGGAGAAACTTCTCATTTTCTATCTTACCCTTCCACTTAGTTTCCAACGTCCTTCCGAAACATCACGTCTAAAATGCTTCGATTCTCATCTCCTCCTGTTTTCTCAGTGTCCGTGATTTACTACCACACAATTCTGTGCTCCGAATGCACCGCCTATCCTCAGAAGTGTTTTTATAATTTATGGAAAGTACAGCAATTGCTTACCTTCCTGCTGCCTTTATGCTTTATGATGTGCAGATGATTTTATGACGAAAGCGTGAATGCACCGGTTACATTTTACGTTCAAAGCGAAAAATCATAGCCGACGCTCACGAGTTTATACATTCCGAGTCTAGCAGCCGTCCTGCCCACATCGTTCACAGCAACGTCGTTTACCCTTCGCATGCGCTTTCACGGAAGTGAATTTGTCATATCCACGACAGCAGTGTTAGATATGTCCTACGAACTATTACCGCGTTTTGTAACACAGTGCCCGGGAGCCCGTCCAATTACCCGATAGCACGTCTTTGATCCGTTAAGAAAGCGTAGAAAAACTGTGGAAGCTATCGAACATAGTGACTTTGTAAATAATCCGGCGGACTTTCCGGAAGTTATTCCTCAACGTAATGCCTTCCACGACCTCGATTCCCACTACCAACAACATCACGGCCCACGCGTGTTCTCAGAACAATGTCACAACGTACAGCCAACTACGCAGCAGCTTTACCTCGTTCGAGACCCGAATAGTGTCCATTATCAACAGTACTGCGCTCAGCTTTTCAACCACGCCAGGCAGCACTATCCATTCGACAGGTATGCACCGATAGGGACATCAGGCAGTACAGTGTAACCTGCCAAATCAAAATCACTTTGAACTTATGCAAATTTTTGTGCCAGTGAAAGTGAACCCCCTGTCAATAAAAATCCTCCACAATGACCTAGAAAAATCAAGATCCCTCCCTTCTATACGACATTAAAAATTGGAAAGATACAGAAAAAGATCTACAAAGTATCCCATCTCATCCGTACTTGGCTAGATCATGATGTGATGCAGTACTTGGCTGCATCATGACGTGATGCTATAAGCATTGCGACTGAAATCACTGACGATTACAGGAAGCGTGTTGGT
Source organism: Schistocerca serialis cubense (assembly GCF_023864345.2). Lineage (NCBI taxonomy): Eukaryota > Metazoa > Arthropoda > Insecta > Orthoptera > Acrididae > Schistocerca > Schistocerca serialis. The sequence goes on along the minus strand of NC_064641.1, from coordinate 112,377,559 downwards.
TTCTTGGAAGAGAACCAGATCGAATTTCACTCTTGGGAAATTGATCAGCCTAGCAAACCGTCAAGGTAATCATTACAGCACTACCAGACACAACGTCTCAGGAGGAGACTGCTGTTGAATTAACTAAGGATATCAAATAGGTTCTGTAGTACAAAAGCATCCGCCAATGTGACAAACGTTCATATCCCTTGTTTTAGTAACATACTCCCTCCAAACGTTATGTCGTATTGCAGGTCTAACTGCAGATAATTATTCATCGGTACGACGCAATGCGGAACCGTATTCTGTAACGTCCGCTCAAAATCACCTAACGTCAGACTTTGAAAAACACAGACACACTCCAGCCTCTTGCATTAATTGTGGCGGAAGCCGTTCTGCGTCATACAAGCACAAGATGAAGAGAGAAGGAAAGTATATGAGAATATTGAAGAAGTAATTCAGTGTGTACAAGGAGATGAAATTCTACTACTGATGGGGGATGTGAATGCCGTTGTAAGGGAAGGAGTAATACAGAGGGTTGCAGGAAAATATAGCCCGATAATAGAAATGAGAGGAGAAAGACTAAATGACTTCCGCAATGAATTTTATCCGATAACAGCCAAGAATCACAAGAGAGGAGGTGTACTTGGAAAAAGCCGGAACATACGGGAAGATTTCAGTTAGATTACTTCATTGTCAGGCAGAGATTCCGAAACCAGGTACTAGATTTTAAGGTGCACCCTTGAGCAGATTCAGAATCAAATCACAATTTAGTAATAATAAACAGTCAGCTGAAGCTCAAGGGACTTGTCAGGAGCAATCAATGCGCATAGAAGTGGGATACGGAGATACTAAGAAATGAAGAGACGTGCTTGAAGTTCTCTCAGGTTGTAGATACTGTGATAATGAATAGCCCAGTAGACTGTTCAGTTGAAGAGCTATGGACATCTGACAAAAGAGCAAGCACAGAAGTTTGAGAGAAAAACATAGATACAAGGAAGGTAACTACAAGGAAACCATGGTAACAGGAGAAATATTTCAGTTGTTCGACGGAAGAAGGAAGTAAAAAACTGTTCAGGGAGATTCAGCAATACGGAAATACAAGTCACTTAGTAATGAAATAAATAAGAACTGCATGGAAGCTAAGACGTGAGGGCTGGATGAAAAATGGGGAGAAATCGAAAAAGGAAGGACTGAATCAGCATATAAAAAGGTCAAAATAGCCTTCGTTGAAATTACAAGTAAGGCTGCTAACATTAAGAGTGGAATGGGGTTCCATTTTTAAATGCAAAAGAGGGAGCAAATAGGTGGAATTAGTACATTGAAGACCACTATGATGGGAAGCACTTGTCTGATGACGTGTTAGAGGAAGAAACGGGAGTCGATAGGGAGGAGATTAGCTATCCAGCATTGCAGTCAGAATTTAAAAGAGTTTTAGACGACTTAAGATCAAATTAGGAAGAAGTGACAGGTAAAATTCCATCGGAATTTCTAAAATCATTGGGCTAACTGACAACAAGAGGACTATTCACGTTGGTGTGTAGAAAGTGTGACGCTGGCAGTGCATCATCAGACTTTCGAAAAAACGTCATCCACAGAAGCCCGAAGACTGCAGGAGCCGCCAATTGCGAGAATTACCGCACAGTCAGCTCAACAGCTCGTTCATCGAAGTTGCTAACAAGAGTAATAAACAAAAGAATGGAAAAGGACATTGAGGATCTACTATATGAAGAGCAGTTTAGCTTTAGGAAAGATATAGGCAGAAGAGAGGCAATTCTAACGTTGCGGATGGTAATGGAAGCAAGACTAAAGAAAAATCAAGACACGTTCATAGGATGCTCGACCTAGAAAAAACGTTCGACAATGTAAAATGGTGCAATGTGTTCGAAATTCTGAGAAAAGTAGGGGTAAACTGTAGATAAAGACGCGTAATATACAATATGTACGAGAGCCAATGGGGGACAAAAGAGTGAAAGACCAAAAACGAAGTGCTTGCGTTAAAAAGGGTGTAAGACAGGGATGTAATCTTTCGCCCCTACTGTTCAGTCTATGCATAGAAGATGCAAGGACGGGAAAGGAAAGATTCGAGTGTGGGACTAAAATTCAGGGTGAAAGTATATCAATGGTAAGATTCTTGATGACGTTGCTGTTCCCAGTGAAAGTGAAGAAGAATTACTCAATTTGTCGAGAATAAATCGAAGAAAGGCATAAGTAATGAAAAGTAGTGGAAATGAGAACAGCGAGAAACTTAACATTAGAATTGGGGATGACGAGGTAGACCAAGTTAAGAAATTCCTCTACCCAGACAGGAAAATAACACATGACGGACGAAGCGCCGGCCGGAGTGGCCGAGCGTTTCCAGGCGCTACAGTCTGGAACCGCGGGACCGCTACGGTTGCAGGTTCGAATCCTGCCTCGGGCATGGATGTGTATGATGTCCTTAGGTTAGTTAGGTATAAGTAGTTCTAAGGTCTAGGGGACTGATGACCTCAGAAGTTAAGTCCCATAGTGCTCAGAGCCATTTTTTGAACGGACGAAGCAAGGAGACCATTAAGAGCAGACTACCACTTCCAAAACGGGGATTTCTGGCCAATAAAAGTCTACTAGGATCAAACAATAGGTCTTAATTCGAGGAACAAATGTTTGGACCATAGCATTGCATGGTAATGAAACACAGACAGTAGGAAAACCGGAGCTGAAGAGAATCGAGCATCTGAAATAGATTGCTACAAAAGAATGTTGAAAATAAGGTGGACTGATAATGTAAAGAATGAGGAAGTTCTCCCCAGAACCGGCGAGGAAAGGAATGTAGGGAAAACACTGACAAGAAGAAGGGACAGGATGATAGGGAATTTGTTAAGACATCGGGGAATAACTTCCATGGTACTAGAGGGAGCTGTAGAGGGTAAAAACTGTAGAGGAAGACGGAGATTAGAATATATCCAGCAAGTAATTGAGGACGTAGATTGCAAGTGCTACTCTGAGATGAAAAAGTTGGCACAGGAGAGGAGGAATTCGCAGCGGGCCGCATTAAAGAAGGTCGAAGGCTAATGACAGATGTTACACGGTGCTATAACACAGAATGTCTCAGACAGTCGTCTTAGGCATGAGATACTAAAGTATCCAGATGATACTTTAAAACAAGTGCTTCAATTTTTGGACAACCAGAGCATGGCACTTACAGCGCGGCAGAAGTACACACCGCCCCGCGCCAAACATTCAGTTCACAGGGTAAAGTTCTGCCCGCAATATTTTAACTCTCACAAGCGGCTGCCATGCCCCTTGCCGCGACGTACAATGTTAGAACTGCGGCACATGTGGTGACATTCGAAGAGTTTATATGCAAAAGGGCATTCAGAAAAAGTCAGGAGTTCGTTGCTCTAAAAATCAATCTATGAGTGTTAAACAGTAAACTAGCTAACGAGAAAGACAGTGTCAGACCACAGTCAAAGTCAGTGTCAAATTTCAGGAACTCGTCTTCTATTCACAGAGGCGGACAAGTTGTTTGCGTCACTAAAAATTTCCAAGCAGGACGTCGGTATGCAACTTGATACTTGAACATTTGACCCTCTCTTAAATAGTCATACCTACGAACGGTTAGGTCAGCCTAAAGTTTGTCAACGACAAACAGTGTTGTCTGCAAACAATCATGACGATATCCCTGCCTTAAGAAGTTGTAGTCTCTCTGCCACATTCAAGACAAAAACAGTTTCTGTTGCGGTTCTGTGTGCAAAAGATTGTCCGAACATTTTCGGCATGGACGCCTTTGACCTGTATAGGTTACAATGTGTTGTCACAGAACAATTTTTGTGCCTAATGACAGTGCCTCATAATTATATATTGAGTTTCGTGAACTCCTTCAGGACACGTTAGGCAAGCCGGCCGGAGAGGCCGCGCGGTTCTAGGCGCTACAGTCTGGAGCCGAGCGACCGCTGCGGTCGCAGGTTCGAATCCTGCCTCGGGCATGGATGTGTGTGATGTCCTTAGGTTAGTTAGGTTTACTTAGTTCTAAGTTCTAGGTGACTGATGACCTCAGAAGTTAAGTCGCATAGTGCTCAGAGCCATTTGAACCATTTTGAGCGTTAGGCAGAGCAACAATTTGGAGACACATGTAATATTGAAAGCCAACGCCCAACCGAAATTCTTTAGGGCACCGCGAGTTCCACAAGCTATTGAGGACAAAACAGCAAAAGAGTCAGAACAGTGGCAAGATCAAGGGTTTGTTGAACCAGTTACTGCAAGGTAATGGACTTCTCCTCTAGCGGTCCTCACCAAACGTCCGCAGCTCGTGGTCGTGCGGTAGCGTTTTCGCTCCCCACGCCCGGATTCCCGGGTTCGATTCCCGGCGGGGTGAGGGATTTTCTCTGCCTCGTGATGACTGGGTGTTGTGTGCTGTCCTTAGGTTAGTTAGGTTTAAGTATTTCTAAGTTCTAGGGGACTGATGACCATAGATGTTAAGTCCCGTAGTGCTCAGAGCCATTTGAACCTCACCAAACTGAACGGCAATTTACTCCTATGTGCTGACTTCAAGTCGACTGTCAAACTTAAAACAGTTGTAGATTCATATCCATTGCCATCGCCAGAAGAACTAATGGACAGAGTAGGCGCTGGTCGGCACTTCTCAAAAATCGTCTTGGACGAACAATCAAAGCAGTTTCTGCAGTCAACACGCAAGTGGGCTTGTTCAATTTTCTGCGGTTACCTTTCGGCAGTGCGTCAGCGCCGGCCACATTTCAACGTTGAGTGGAACATTTGACAGTGAAGGTACCGGCCTGCTCCAATTATCTGGACGATGTCAATGTTTCCTACCGTAGGCCGAAAGAACATGTGTCAAATTTGTGATATCTTTTCGAAGTGCTTTCGTCTGAGGGTCTCCGATGTAACAATGACAAGTGTTCATTTCTTCCAGACAGAAATCGTCTATGTAGGACATGTGATAAACGTACACGGCTTTCATCTATCAGAACGTGTAAAAAACGTCCTTCCTGCGTTTTATTGGTGTTTTTATATATGACCAGACGGGTATGCACTGTGAAACGCTCTGATGTCCTTAAAATTTGTATATACTTTCGGTATGTTTTATATATCACCAGATTGATGTGCTGTGTATAACCCTGCAGATCCCATAGAATATCTATGTGTGTTCGTATCTTATTTCGTATAGGATCAGACAGATGTACATTTTTGTAATTCCGAAGTTCTCATGAAATTTGCATATGCTTTTCGATATGTCGAGTATGTGACCAGGCAGATGTGCAGTTGTGTAGGTCTGCAGCTTTCATAAGTTTTGTATATGTTTACGTGACACAGTAACCTCTAGAATTATGTACAAGCCCTAATGACATAGTGTTACCACACACGCAGAGCCTGTTATGGCGCGAGCTGTGACATCCATTGGCGCCTCTTCTGCTAGCGCCATCTCGCGACGTGGCCTGTAGTGTAAAAACAGAGCCGAAGTTGCGGTAGTACCTAGCTTGTGCTTGTATGTGATCGAGACACTTAACATTTATAACGTCATCTCTCTTGGACGCATATGTGCTACTTAAGACAATTTTGTAAGGCCTGCGTGTTATAGGCAAATATTAATATCACCATTGTTTGCTTTGATGTTGTAACCTGTATGTGTCCTAAGGTATGTAACTACACTCCTGGAAATGGAAAAAGAACACATTGACACCGGTGTGTCAGACCCACCATACTTGCTCTGGACACTGCGAGAGGGCTGTACAAGCAATGATCACACGCACGGCACAGCGGACACACCAGGAACCGCGGTGTTGGCCGTCGAATGGCGCTAGCTGCGCAGCATTTGTGCACCGCCGCCGTCAGTGTCAGCCAGTTTGCCGTGGCATACGGAGCTCCATCGCAGTCTTTAACACTGGTAGCGTGCCGCGACAGCGTGGACGTGAACCGTATGTGCAGTTGACGGACTTTGAGCGAGGGCGTACTGGCCGTACACCACTGGTGATCGTCGAGGGGACACTGAATAGTGCACGGTACATCCAAACCGTCATCGAACCCATCGTTCTATCATTCCTAGACCGGCAAGGGAACTTGCTGTTCCAACAAGACAATGCACGTCCGCATGTATCCCGTGCCACCCAACGTCCTCTAGAAGGTATAAGTCAACTACCCTGGCCAGCAAGATCTCCGGATCTGTCCCCCATTGAGCATGTTTGGGACTGGATGAAGCGTCGTCTCACGCGGTCTGCACGTCCAGCACGAACGCTGGTCCAACTGAGGCGCCAGGTGGAAATGGCATGGCAAGCCGTTCCACAGGACTACATCCAGCATCTCTACGATCGTCTCCATGGGAGAATAGCAGCCTGCATTGCTGCGAAAGGTGGATATACACTGTACTAGTGCCGACATTGTGCATGCTCTGTTGCCTGTGTCTATGTGCCTGTGGTTCTGTCAGTGTGATCATGTGATGTATCTGACCCCAGGAATGTGTCAATAAAGTTTCCCCTTCCTGGGACAATGAATTCACGGTGTTCTTATTTCAATTTCCAGGAGTGTAAATTTATATGTATCCATGTTATATAAGTGGAATGTAAGCCCACTTTTATAGTGTTTTCTGTCCTCCCTAGATCCGATGATGGCGGCTTTAGTTTCGCCGAATCCGGTAATCATGGAATAAAAGGAATTCCTGCGATCTTGGCTGCCAGTTTATTGTTTTACATTTAATTTATTTGTAGTGGTGTTTTACGTTGAGTTGGAAAAAATGGTTCAAATGGCTCTGAGCACTAGGGGACTTAATTTCGGAGGTCATCAGTCCCCTAGAACTTAAAACTACTTAAACCTAACTAACCTAAGGACATCACACACATCCATTCCCGAGGCAGGATTCGAACCTGCGACCGTAGCGGCCGCGCGGTTCCAGACTGTAGCGCCTAGAACCGCTCGGCCACCACGGCCGGCTGTTGTATTGGAATATTATTTGGACGAGATTTTGGTTTCTACTGTTGGCTTACAAGTAATGTACTGTGGACTAAACTCGTCGTTTGCGTAATATGTTGCCGGCCGGTGTGGCCGTGCGCTTCTAGGCGCTTCAGTCTGGAACCGCGTGACGCTACGGTCGCAGGTTCGAATCCTGCTTCGGGCATGGATGTGTGTGATGTCCTTAGGTTAGTTAGGTTTAAGTAGTTCTAAGTTCTAGGGGACTGATGACCACAGATGTGAAGTCCTATAGTGCTCAGAGCCATGTGAACCATTTTTTTTCGTAATATGTTGAGGGACGAAATCTTTGTAAAGCGCTGTTACCGCGATTTAATCGCGAGTTCTTGGGACTGTAATGAATCGCGGTCTGATTGCAGGATCGTTTACCATGTCTCCAGCATCTCTCCAAATGTACGTCAACGTAGATATCTGGAACTCTCTAGATATTTACGAGAATGTAATTCTAAAAGAATAATTGGACATGAAACGAGCGTTTGGTGTCATTGGCCGGGACTTGCGGTGCAGGTCCGGCCGCCTTGGTGCAGGTCTTATTACATTCGACGCCACACTGGGCGACCTGCGCGCCGGATAGGGATCAAATGATTATGAAGACAGCACAACACCCAGTCCCTAAGCGGAGAAAATCTCCGACCCAGCCGGAATCGAACCCGGGCCCATACGACGGCACTCCGTCACGCTGACCTTTTTTTTTTCGCAGGCAAGTGCTCTACCACCTTTTTTCTTTCTTTTTTTTGTGCCGGACCGGGATACGAAACCGGATTTACTGCTTACCGCTAGCGGTCGCCTTACCATTTGGCTATATTCTTTTTTTTATATATAGAACTCGCAGTGGCTTGTCTAGAGTGCGCGACGCTTACCTTTCTTTCTTTTCTTTTAATAAAAAAATAAAATAAAAATAAAAATGCGGTTCCTCCGATTTATGGTCCAACAACGCGACCACCTTTCTTTCTTTTTTCTTGGGAGGGGTGAGGGGGGGAACAGGAAAGCAGAGTAAACAAACAATCTTTATTCGTGCTGTCCTAGCGATAAGGAAAATACTGCGACAGCAAAAACGATTTGGAAACCATAAAATCAATGTAAAGGCCACCTTTCATTTTTTTTTTTTTTTTGTATCATGAATAAAGTAAATCACAATCCTAGTCACGGGCGGGAGTAAAAATGAAGTTATCATCTGCATCACAATCCCTGCAACACACGGTGTCGCATCATAAATCTGGCAGCAAGCCATATAATCTTGACCAACCACTCAGATATCGGGGCGGACAAAGAATAATTAATTTCGAGTCTCACCTATTAATCAGTTGAGATGTGCTCTTTTACTACTTATGATACAATACAATATATCTTCAGAGCTGTAGTTGTTTGAAGATAATCTTAACGAGAACAATGGTCAGAAGAACAATAATCAGAGCAATTAACGTTCCAGATAAAAACAAAAAACTATATACAAATCAGAGGTGATAGCATTCTTCATATCTCTCTGCAAGATTATACGTTCTTTGATTCCTACATGCATCGCACAGAGTCAAACAGTCATTTCACTCATAAAATTGTTCATATTAAATTGCAGCATTACAGTCCATTGGACGGATCACTGTCAACACTGTAGCATGCTCGTACTCCGTAAGACGAGGCGGGTAGGTCTGGAATTTTATCCACGACTCTGGCGCAAAATCTGTGGATCGGGGACTTTTTGCCACCAGCTCTGCTCCTCCTGCCGAGGAGATATTGTCGGTGAACGATCCTTCCACCAGCACCATTCGCAGAGGCGACCGCTGTGTCGAATGCCACCGCACAGGCGTGAGTTGGGAGCTCAGCTACAGATTCTGCCATTTCGTAAATCCCGTAAGACGTCACCTTTGTAAAAACCCTTGTAATATATCTAGCTATAGAACACGCACAAAAGAAAAGACCAGAGCTTCCTGTTACGAAACCTTGCTCCCTCAGTTCGGCTCGGCCAGGGAAACTTGCAGCGGGCGCGACGCCAAACTGTTGCCGACGGCTGTTGAGGAGACTGGCGAGCGAGCCTTCTTCTTTAAACGGCGGCCGCTCCCCTCCAGGCGCAGCCCAGTACGCCCACCATCTCCCGCCAGACACTTCCGTGAGAGCGGGCTCTCTCCGTCGCCTCCGCCGGGACGAAGCGCGACCTTTCCCGAGAACACCGCCCGCCGCCACCCAAAACAAATCCGAAGTGTAAGCAGTTACAACGCCGTTTCGCATAGTCTGCAACTTCAGCCTCGTGCATTTCAACATGTACAACGTCTGCTGTTTCATTCCATCACTACAGCTCCCATCATGAACATTTAACTATAAGTGTTGATTTCATTTAAATTATTCGCTACACATCCGGCGGTGGTCAGCGGAGCTGGAGGTACTGGGGTTAGTTTACATAGGCCAGTTTTTGCCTTTTTCCTATTTTACTCTGTAATATTTACTGCTAATGTAACTAACGTTGGTGATACTATTGCTCTCGATATTAATTAACGATAAAAATATCACTTAAAATTGTATGCTGCATAAGTAAAAGAACTATGTACCGAAGCGTTGGAACTACACAACCAGCCATTAAAATGGCTACACCAAGAAGAAATGCAGATGATAAGCGGGTATTCATTGGACAAATATATTATACTAGAACTGACATGTGACATGTGATATTAACGGCCTTGATATGCCTGGGCATTGAGTCAAACAGAGCTTGGATGTCCATGCAGTTTCAACACGATACCACAGTTCATCAAGAGTAGTGACTTGCATATTGTGACGAGCCAGTTGCTCGGCCACCATTGACCAGACGTTTCCAATTGGTGAGAGATCTGGAGAATATGCTGGCCAGGGCAGCAGTCGAACATTTTCTGTATCCAGAAAGGCCCGTACAGGACGTGCAACATGCGGTCGTGCATTATCTTGCTGAAATGTAAGGTTTCCCTGGGAACGAATGAAGGGTAGAGCCACGGGTCGTAACACATCTGAAATGTAACGACCACTGTTCAAAGTGCTGCCAATGCGAACAAGAGGTGACCGAGACGTGTAACCAATGGCACCCCATACCATCACGCTGGGTGATACGTCAGTATGGCGATGACGAATACACGCTTCCAATGTGCGTTCACCGCGATGTCGCCAAATACGGATGCGACCATAATGACGCTGTAAACAGAACCTGGATTCGTCCGAAAAAATGACGTTTTGCCATTCGTGCACCCAGGTTCGTCGTTGAGTACACCATCGCAGGCGCTCCTGTCTGTGATGCAGCGTCAAGGGTAACCGCAGCCACGGTCTCTGAGCTGATGGCCCATGCTGCTGCAATCGTCGGCGAACTGTTCGTGCAGATGGTTGTTGTTTTGGAAACGTCCCCATCTGCTGACTTAGGGATTGTGACGTAGCTGCACGATCCGTTACAGCCATGCGGATAAGATCCCTGTCATCTCGACTGCTAGTGATACGAGGATGTTGGGATCCAGCACGGAATTCCGTATTACCCTCCTGAACCCACCGATTCCATATTCTGCTAACAGTCATTGGATCTCGACCAACGCGAGCAACATGTCGCGATACGATAAACCGCAATCGCGATAGGCTACAATTCGACCCTTATCAAAGTCGGAAATGTGATGGTACGCATTTCTCCTCCTTACACGAGGCATCACAACAACATTTTACCAGGCAACGCCGGTCAACTGCTGTTTGTGTATGAGAAATCTGTTGGAAACTTTCCTCATGTCAGCACGTTGTAGTTGTCGCCACGGGCGCTAACCTTGTGTGAATGCTCTGGAAAGTTAATCATTTGCATATCACAGCATCTTCTTCCTGTCGGTTAAATTTCCCGTCTGTAGCACGTCATCTTCGTGGTGTAGCAATTTTAATGACCAGTAGTGTATGTCGACTTACCCCAGCCGTGGGTAAAGTTGGTGTAAAACGATGGTTAATAGGCTACGAGAAATAAACGTAAGTTACTGAAGAGTGGTGCTACAGAAGAATGCTGAAGATTAGATTGGTAGGTGATTTCACTAATGAGGAGGTACTGAATACAACTACGGAGAAGAGAATATTGTGGCACAACTTGACTAGAAGAAGAGATCGGTTGGTATGACACGTTCTGAGGCATCAAGGGAGTACCAACTTAGTATTGGGGGGAAGCGTGGACGGTAAAAATCGTAAAGGGAGACAAAGAGAAATCAGAAGGATGTAGGTTGCAGCAGTTACTCAGAGATTAAGAGGTTTGCACAAGATAGAGTAGCATGGAGAGCTGCATCAAACTAGTCTTTGTACCGAAGACCACAACAACAGTAAGTACAAAACTTTTATTTCAGTGTGAGATGCTGAAATATGTGATGTGCATGTCAAGCACCAATATTAAAATTAAATTAAAAAAATGTTATTGTTCAAAGAAAAATTACATAAAAATAAACAAGGAAGTCATACTATTTCACGACGACAAAAAAGCATATTGATCTCTCGCTTGATACTTTGCTCTTGATTTTCACACAATTTTTTGTACTTACATCAAACAGCGTTAGGAATTTCTCACCATGTCAAAACAATTATATTTCACGATAGTGGAAAAAATAATTCATCAACATAGATTCCCATTTTCGGACCAGGATACGGCCAGCCACTATACTCCACAGGTGATGCTACTCCGAACTACCTTTCCAAGCTGCGTTAATGGTGGCCTTATTTGGAGTTGCTCAGGGTGGCCACTCTCGAGATCGTCATGGTCTGGACTCGCCTTCGCTTTCGGAGTCTGTGTCTACATCGAACCGCTATCCTCGGAATCAGCACAGCTGATTAAATCTGGCGTATCATCTACGGTTTCTGTCATTTTAGGATGTTTTCCCTGTGAACGTTGGCTCTTCTTCTTTTGAGACGAAGGGGTTATGCCTTTCTTGCATAAAAGAAGCATACTAAATGGAACTTTCTTCGAGAGTGTGTCGCCGGAAGACGAGTTGGAAGTACTGCAACGAGGAGGCGGATTTGTTACAAAGTCTGAGCAGAATGTTTCGCTCTCTCAGGCTTCCTGTTGTAATACCTTCGAGGCAAACCTGCAACTAAAGTAACCAGAAGTTAATACTGTGTGCCAACATGCCTCTAAGCTAAGACAGAAACATGTCATAACAGAACATTTTGGACAGGATACGTGGCTCACTGTTTCACACAATTTTGTGTAGAAATTCAGCACTTCAGGATAGAACTGTTATTGGCACATTCCACCCATCACGACTGTTTAAACAGTTTCGATATGTTACAGAGATTTCTTGTGGAGCCAATAAATGCTGCCGTCGGTGAGCGAAGAATTAACTGCACACCAAATACACTAGTAGCTAAAACACTGATCACAGCCCATCCCCAGAGTGAATGCCGCGTGGGACGTTGCGGACACGAAACTCGACAAGGAAACTACGTAAATGAACCAGATATGACTGGGGAATCAGTCCGGCGACGATACGGGCTGAAAATGGGGGAATGCACTGACATAAGCGGATTAGACATAAGGGGAGATTGTTGTGGCCCGGCGCCTGCGAACGAGCGTCTCAGAGACGTTGAGACTGCTCGACTGTCGTGGGCAGCTGTGGAAAGTGGATGAAGGAAACTTGCTGCACGCCCACGCCTCTCCACGGAAGTTGGTGGTACGAGGCTTGTAAAGTAGGATAAGCGGCGATCTGTGGCAACTCTGACGATGGGGTACAATGCTGGTGCACCCACAGTTGTTCCGGAACATATCGTTAATTGGACATTGTTGTACGTGGACATTGTTGTGTTCTTCGCAGCATAAGAATGCTACGTGTTCCCATCTTGACTAAACAGCATTGTCAATGTCGATTGTAGTTAGCGTGGTATCAATACGATCAGTTGACTGTTACAGCAGGTCGACGTTTGTGTCCACAAACCCCGTCACTCAGGCGAACGGCTCCTCGAAATGGCCACCACGCCACTGACGGACAGTGTTTCGCTATGGAGAACGTTTGCCAGTGCTTCTGTTATCAAAGCCGTAGTGACAGCTGTGCACTGCGTAATTGTTGTGGACCACCTTGGTGCTCGATGTCTTCCCACGGCGGTGACGTGATCCAGGAGCACAACTGTCCATGTCACAAGATCAGTATCGCGCTACAGTGGATTGAAGAGCGTCACAACGAATACACGTTGATGTCTTGTCCACTGACTACACCTTACGTGAAGCCGCCGTCTGGCGCTAACTCTGCGCCCACGAACCAACGGCGAGTAACATGCGCGAATTACGTAACCTGTGAGTATAGACATCTGGTGCAACCTCTGGAAACCTACCGAGGACTTTCAGACTCTCTACCACGCATCATCGCTGCTATATTGCGTTATAAAGGTGCATCAACACGGAGTCAAGCAGGAGATGATCACGACGTTTTGGTTCATCAGTGCAGACGGTGGCTTCACCTGTGCACCAGGCATCTACCATCTTGGCGCTCTCAAATCTCGCCCACTACGAGAGGCAAAACTAAAAACTACTAACGTGTTTTGGGGGTAAACCTATTTTATTTTTCGACATAGTCTCCTTTTAGACTTACACACTTCGTCCAACGCTGTTCTAATTTGTTGATCCCTTCCGAATAATAGGAATTGCCAAAGTCTGCAAAATAGCTATTAGTTGCTGCAATCACCTCGTCGTTTGAATAAAATTTTGTCCCGCCAGGCATTTCTTCAAATAGTAGTTCGAGGGAGCCAATTCTGGAGAATAGGGATGATTTGAAACGATTTGGAATTAATTTTGCGACCACAACTGTTGAGGTGTGTGCTGGTGCATTGTCGTGATGGAAAATGACGTTTTGCGGTCCAATCCCCGGTGTTTTTCTTGCATCTCGGTTTTCAAACGGTCCAAAAACGATGAACAATATTCACTTGTAATAGTTTTATCCTTTTCTAGATAGTCGATGAGGATTATCCCTTGCGAATCCCAAAAGACAGTCGCCATACCCTTTCCAGCCGAAGAAATTGTCTTCGCCTTTTTTGGTGCAGATTCTCCGTTGGTAACCCATTGTTTAGACTGTTGCTTGGTCTTAAAATTGTAGTAATGTATCCATTTTTCATCCATGGGGACGAAACGATGCTTAAAATCCTGCGGATTCTTTCTGAACAGCTGCAAACCATCCTTGCAACACTTCACACGATTCAGTTTTCGGTCAAGCGTGAGCAATCGCGAAACCCATCTTGCGGATAGCTTTCCCATGTCCAAATGTTTATACAAAATATTAAGTACCCGTTCATTCGAGATTCCCACAGCGCTAGCAATCTCACACACCTTAAATCTTCTGTCAACCGTCACCATATCATGGATTTTATCAATGATTTATGGAGTTGTAACCTCCACAGGGTGTCCAGAACGTTCAGCATCACTTCTGCCCATATGGCCACTCCGAAAATTTTGAAACCACTTATAAACTGTTCTAATCGAAGGTGCAGGGTCACCGCAATGTTTATCAAGCTGCTCTTTAGTCTCCTGAGGCGTTTTGCTTTTAATAAAGTAATGTTTAATCACCACACGAAATTCTTTTTCGTCCATTTTTTGACAATCATCCGACTTCCTTGATTCACATGAATGCCAAACACAAATAAATAGGCCAATATCGCTCAAACTTGGTGTGCGTTCTTTCCAAAGATGCTACTAACTAAACATGTCCTCGATACGCACCGGTGGTGCCATCTCTCGGATTTTGCACGGACTTTCCAAGCGCCCCTCGTGTGCTCCAAATGCTGTCACGCCAATAGACAGCACCAGTTGTGACGACTGTCACGTGACATAACAAACTGCTCTATTCAACTTTCGCGATAGGAAATCTTTCCCTCCATTGCATGTTTCAAATAATTTGTTAACATTTTAAATTTTTTATACAAAAATCTCTTAATGTCTGGATCGCATTTACGTAATACAGTTCAAATATGGTGCCTGGGTAGTTTCGGTTGTAAGTAACAACCACTTTCAGACAATGGACGTATTAAATGCGGATTGTACACAAACTGCATGTGGCAGGAGTCATTATCATGCAGTGACTTGCATTTGTGTAGAAAGAAACATGAACATGAAATTTGCCACTAAAAGCAACAACAAATCTGAGCCAGGCTATACACCATACACGTACGATTACGAGGTTAAACAAACTGGTTGTATCAGTAAAATCATATCTGTCATTAACTTGCAACTGAACGAAAGGCAAGTTCAATGAAAAACAACTTTAATACAAATGCACAACAATTGGGAATGGTTTTACACCCTGGTCAGCAAAATCGTAGTCAATCATGAAATATGCCATGGCCATCGTTACATCACGTAACTCGTCGACAACGAAGTGAACTGCTTGTATATCCAGTCGGACTGTCTTGACTACCGACATTCAGTGTCAAAACATAACTGCTAATTTACTGTTGCTGTCATCATCATCATCATCATCATCATCATCATTTAAGACTGAATATGCCTTTCAGCGTTCAGTCTGGAGCATAGTCCCCCTTATAAAATTCCTCCATTATCCCCTATTCAGTGCTAACATTGGTGCCTGTTCTGATGTTAAGCCTATTACTTCAAAATCATTCTTAACCGAATCCAGGTAACCTATCCTTGGTCTACCCCGACTCCTCCTACCCTCTACTGCTGAACCCATGAGTCTCTTGGGTAACCTTGCTTCTCCCATGTGTGTAACATGACCCCACCATCTAAGCCTGTTCGCCCTGACTGCTACATCTATAGAGTTCATTCCCAGTTTTCCTTTGATTTCCTCATTGTGGACACCCTCGTGCCATTGTTCCCATTTACTAGTATCTGCAATCATCCTAACTACTTTCATATCGGTAACCTCAACCTTATTGATAAGGTAACCTGAATCCACCCAGCTTTCGCTCCCATATAACAAAGTTGGTCGAAAGATTGAACGGTGCACAGATAACTTAGTCTTGGTACTGACTTCCTTCTTGCAGAAGAGAGTAGATCGTAGCTGAGCGCTCACTGCATTAGCTTTGCTACACCTAGCTTCCAGTTCTTTTACTATGTTGCCATCCTTTGAGAATATGCATCCTAAGTACTTGAAACCGTCCACCTGTTCTAACTTTGTTCCTCCTATTTGGCACTCAATCCGTTTATATCTCTTCACCACTTTCGTTTTGGAGATGCTAATCTTCATACCATAGTCCTTTACTGTTGCTGTTAGCAGCAAAATTTCTTGTTCGTGTTTCTTTCTACACGAATGTACGTCATTGCATACGTCATTGCATGTTCAACCCCCATTTAATACACTACGTGGTCAAAAGTATCCGGACACCACCAAAAACATACGTTTTTCATATTAGGTGCATTGTGCTGCCACCTGCTGCCAGGTACTCCATATCAGCGACCTCGGTAGTCATTAGACATCGTGAGAGAGCAGAATGTGGCCCTCGGAGGAACTCAAGGAGTTCGAAGGTGGTCAGGTGATTGGGTGTCACTTGTGTCATACATCTGTACGCGAGATTTCCGCGCGCGTACACATCCCTAGGTCCACTTTTTCCGATGTGATAGTGAAGTGGAAACGTGAAGGAACACGTACAGCACAAAAGCGTACAGGCAGACCTCGTCTGTTGACCGACAGAGACCGCCGACAGTTGAAGAGGATCTTAATGTGAAATGTGAAATAGGCTGACATCTACCCAGACCATCGCACAGGAATTCCAAACTGCATCAGAATCCACTGCAATTACTATGACAGTTAGGCAGGAGATGAGAAAACTTGGATTTCATGGTCGAGCGGCTGCTCGTAAGCCACACATCACGCCGGTAAATGCCAAACGACGCATCGCTTGATGTAAGGAGTGAAAAACATTGGACGATTGAACAGTGAAAAAACAATGTATGGAGTAACGAATCACGGTACACAATGTAGCGATCCGATGGAAGGGTGTGAGTTTGGCGAAGGAGGAGGAGGAGGAGATTAGTTTTTAACGTCCCGTCGACAACGAGGTCATTAGAGACGGAGCACAAGCTCGGGTGAGGGAAGGATGGGGAAGGAAATCGGCCGTGCCCTTTCAAAGGAACCATCCCGGCATTTGTCTGAAACGCTTTAGGGAAATCACGGAAAACCTAAATCAGGATGGCCGGAGATGGGATTGAACCGTCGTCCTCCCGAATGCGAGTCCAGTGTGCTAACCACTGCGCCACCTCGCTCGGTCAGTTTGGCGAATGCCCGATGAACATCATCTGCCAGTGTGTGTACTGTCAACAGTAAAAATTCGGAGGGGTGGTGTTATGGTGTGGTCATCCTTTTCATGGAGGGGACTTGGAAGCCTTGTTGTTTTGCATGACACTATCACGGCACAAGCCTACGTTGATGTTTTAAGCACCCTCTCGCTTCCCAGTGTTGAAGAGCAATTCGGGGATGGCGATTGCATTTTTCAACACGATCGAGCACCTGTTGATAATGCACGGCCTGTGGCGGAGTTGTTACACGACAATAACATCCATGTAATGGACTGGTCTGCACAGAGTCCTGACCTAAATCCTAAAGAAAACCTCTGGGGTGTTTTGGAACGCCGATATCGTGCCAGACCTCACTGACCGACATCCATACCTCTCGTCAGTGCAACACTCCGGGAAGAATGGGCTGCCAGTCCCTAAGAAACCTTCCAGCACCTGATTGAACGTGTGCCTGTCAACCTGACTATCACCCATCATCCAGCCCGACAGTCAGGAGTAATAGTCTGGGGTGCCATTTCATATCATAGCAGAACCTCTTTGGTTGTCATCCGCAGCACCCATATAGCACAACGGTACGTAGACGATGTTCTACGCCTCGTTTTGTTGCCCTTCGTGCCAAGTCATCCTGGGCTTACATTTCATCAAGACAATACCCTCCCGCACACGGCGACAGTTTCTACTACTTGTCTTCGAGCACGCCAAACCCTGCCTTGGCCAGTAAGGTCGCCGGATCTCTCCCCAATTGAGAACTTTCGAGCATTCTGATCGGGGCTCTCCAACCAACTCGTGATTTTCACGATCCAGTGCGCCAATTCGGCAGAATTTGGCACGGTATCCCTCAAGAAAACATCGAGCAACTCCTTCAATCAACGGTAAGCCGAGTAACTGCTTGCGCATGGGTCAGAGGTGGACCAACCCGTTATTGACTCGCTTAGTTTGTGAAGGCTCTTTCTGTTGAATAAATCACCCAGTTTTTCTAGAATTGTAATCATTTGTTTGTCTGTACATGTAAATCACATCTACCGATTTCCGTCATATTCGATAACTCCTTCGTTGTGGGTCGTTTCTTTGTCTTAGAGTGTATTTCTATTTTCGTGTTGTAGATTATCCACCTGTCTCAATACTTTAAGGATAATTTCTAAGGATTGTGTCCTACTCACAGAACACGCCTGGTGTCAAACATAAATATGTAGCAGGAAGAGCACCCTCACCACCATAAGCAGTTTGTGTTTGCAGGTGGTGGCTTCCTTTCACACGCAGCAACTATACATCCTCGTCACAGGTCCAAATAGAGTTAGGAAACAGCTAATTCAATGTAAAACAAAAACATACGGCAAGAGAGGTGAGCGACAAGCTACAATAATTTATTGAAAGTGTGTATATCCCAATTTTTGGACTCAGGGTATAGTATCATACTAACACTTGCGTGATTCTTCTGTTTCTCCTGGTGTATTAGCTTATCGAACAGTCCCCGGAAGCATTGCTGGTTTGTAGTGCCCAGCAGAAATAATATTTCGGCTGTCAGAAACGTCTTCTGAGCTCCTCGAACCGGATGGTTGACTGGTATCCCCTCCCCTCCGGTCCGACAGTGACGCACTGCGGTAGCCTAGGAGGGGTCACTGCTCGGCCACCAGCACTTTGCGTTTGTCGAGTGTCTTTTCAGTTACACCTAAGCATTACCCAGACTATAGTCGCAGCCCTCGCCGATAAGATCGTCCCTACTCCGTTTTGGATGGCCTATCCGACGACACTACCCCATTATTTCGACGTCTGTGCTAAAATCCTGAAGCGTTCATACTCCATCGCACGAGTCTGGAACAAACAATGCTCTGCGAGTGCTGACGTATTGGGATACGTTAGCTTAATATGCCGCTAGTGTTCGAGGCATCGATCCTCGATCGTGCGAACTGTTTGTCCAATATACGACTTACCACACTACACGGTATCTGATATACGCCGACCTTCCATAAATCGAGCTAGTTTTTGATGAAATGATGGCCGTGATATGTCGTACAGTTCGCTTCTGTAGGTGGGAGGGCCCCGGGTTCGGTTCCCGGTACTGCCAGGGATTTTTCATTGCTGGAACGATCGGTAAATATGGGGAGAGCGGTGTGCTGACCACATGTCGTACCATACCGCATCGAGTGACCACATTGGCAAAGGGTGACACAGCGGTCGGTCAGTACCGTTTGCCCTCCCTAGCGCCAGAGCGCGCAAGTTTTTCTAACGTTATTGGACGAGCAGAAAAGGTTCTTCCTCTGAGCTTTCTCAACATGCGCCCGGTTGTGGCTGTCTCTTTCTCCGCAGCTTCGTACTTCTCCACATGTTGTGCTTCTGTGATATGGCGCAGAGACCACATACTTTACTATTCCAAGTTCGTTTCTTGGAGCACCATTCTGAGGTGCCCCAGTTCCCAGAAGAGAGTCTGTACATCTAAGGTGGTGCGTACCTAGTGTTCTAGCGTTTTGAGCACCGCACTGCTGTGCACAGTTTGGTGGTAGCTGTCTTCATGCAAGTACTGGTCGTGCGTTTCCCTCTGATACACCGCATGGCGCAGATGCCATACGCACTTCTATTGACCGTGATGTCCCCCCTCTATAGTGAATCTGAGCTGGAGTTCAGGCTTGCAACGGGGTCATTGAGTTTCTTTCTTCCATGGAGCTAGGTGACAAACGTGTGTTTGATGTGACGCAAAAACCAAATGGGTTTCAGTTCCGACAATTCTCAAAATTTACATGAATTGAAAACATCAGTGTGATGTGCAATTAGTGCAAGACTGGGGATTGGACCGATCTTTTTCGACCAAACCATAACCTTCGACAGATTTATGAACAAAATATATTGTTACCTTTTACCAGAGAGGCAACGGCCTTGCCACAGTGGCTACACCTGTACCCGTGAGATCACCGAAGGTAAGAGCTGTCGGGCGTGGGCGGCAGTTGAAGGGGTGATCATCCGG
This sequence comes from Schistocerca serialis cubense, assembly GCF_023864345.2. Classification (NCBI taxonomy): domain Eukaryota; kingdom Metazoa; phylum Arthropoda; class Insecta; order Orthoptera; family Acrididae; genus Schistocerca; species Schistocerca serialis. The sequence goes on along the minus strand of NC_064641.1, from coordinate 112,357,469 downwards.
GCCACCATGCGCTGTTGTCATTTTTCGGGGTGCACTCAGCCTCGTGATGCCAACTGAGGAGCTACTCGACCGAATAGTAGCGGCTCCGGTCAAAGAAAACCATCATAATGACCGGGAGAGCGGTGTGCTGACCACAAGCCCCTCCTATCCGCATCCTCAACTGAGGATGACACGGCGGTCGGATGGTCCCGATGGGCCACTTGTGGCCTCAAGACAGTTGTTGTTGTTGTTGTGGTCTTCAGTCCTGAGACTGGTTTGATGTAGCTCTCCATGCTACTCTATCCTGTGCAAGATTCTTGATCTCCCAGTACTTACGGCAACCTGCATCCTTCTGAATCTGCTTAGTGTATTCATCTCTTGGTCCCCCTCTACGATTTTTACCCTCCACGGTGCCCTCCAATGCTAAATTTGTGATCCCTTGATGCCTCAGAACATGTCCTACCAACCGGTCCCTTCTTCTTGTCAAGTTGTGCCACAAACTCCTCTTCTTCCCAATTCTATTCAATACCTCCTCATTAGTTATGTGATCTACCCATCTAATAGTGCTTTTTTTTTTATCAGGGAACCAGCCACTGATGAAAACACTTCCATTTACTCCATAAATGGTAATGCAAGAACATACACCAATGGTTCACATATGACTGTTCTATTGTGTATGGGAAGGGCGCGGGGTCGCTGCGCGGTTTGAGGCGCCATGTCACGGATTGCGCGGCTCCTCCCACCAGAGGTTCGAGTCCTCCCTCGGGCATGGTTGTGTGTGTGTTGTTCTTAGCATAAGTTAGTTTAAGTTACATTAAGTCTAGTTACCGATGACCTCAGCAGTTTGGTCTCTTAGGAATTCACACACACTTGAAAATTTTTTGTGTACGGAAATTGTCCTCGCTAGTTGCAGCAATGACATCGAGCAGAGATATCCGAGCTGGTCAGTCGGTTCTGTGCCGTTCCTTTGGATCGTTTCACCTCAAGTTTGTGCGTAGCTCTTGAAAGCTGTTCGCCACAATGTCAATTCTTAAAATTATTCTTCCTTACACGTATTCTGAATCGCAAGTATATTGCAGAAATATTTTGTTCCAAGAGCTCGATTATTACTGTGTCTTTGACTAGTTGAGAAGGCAAGTCTGAGAAGAAAGAGATGCTTTCAGAATAGAAGTGCGAGCCAGTAGCAAGCTGGCCCGGATGCGTGGTCTCGGCTTCTGCCTCATTTGAACGACACAAAGTAGTCTACTCTGTTTCGGCCTAGCTTTCAGGTTGGTCTTCCACGTGCACCTCTGGCCGTTTCTTCCAAGCTTTTGCTATGTGCGACTGACATTGCTTTCCGATGGTCCTTCTCATGCAACGGGCAATGAAAGTTTGGTAACATTGCGGCTTGCATTTTGGCAGCTTGATGTACTCTTTTTCTACGGTTTTCAGGTTTTTAATGTGCCTTTACTTGTGTTCAAACTTAACGTTCTTTCTTCAGTGAGGCAGTTAGCTTTCGATGCAAATGGCACAGAAACAAGTTCTCATTAAACCAGCTGAATAGCGGTCGTGTTGAATACATCACACTCTCGTTTAGTTAAATGAGTCCAGAATTTCCTAATTTATCTAGAATTCTTCTTTGTTCAGTTCTTTCTGATGTTGTGACTCTGTATGTTACGTGGAGCACACACGATTCTCAGTGCTTTGAGTAGAAGTAATTACAAATTCAACTGAAGCTTCTATGATTTATCTACACTTCCATGTCACTGATTGAATTCGTATTTGAATACACGACTACCTACGTGGCGTTGCAAGCATTTCACACTCTGCACGTAACTTGAAGCATGAACTCTCACCTGTATTCTGGTTTCCAGGGAATCTGATGGTATGGCAATATCCGGTCAATTCTGTTTGGACTAAAATGATTGTTCAGACACTACTTTAAATTTCTATAATGAATCGTACAATTTTTTATTGTATAATATGGAAATCAGCTTCTTTGGAACTCGCACATTCTTGATACCAATTGGTGGCGCCAATTGCTCTGAGCATAATGGTAAGGTTCTGGATACTCAACGTCTACTTCCAAAACGTAATCTATGGCTGAATGATCTGGTATGCTCATCAAATCAAAATTGTCGACAGACAGACATGCAAAATAGGAGAATAGAAGGTGTCGCATCATTGATCATCTGTAGATGCATCGGAATATATAATAGAAGATTATTCGCTATTTATCATTAAAACCATCCATGAACATATTACTTACAATATGATGTCTAAGTGAACAGTGAACAATACCATTTCTGACACCACCTCAACATATTACAGTTTTTCTATTTCGTAATGAACTGCAATTTTACATCAGAAAATCATCACTCACTAAACTGGGCGAAGTCACATAATGGGCTGTATCCAGGTCTTACGTTTTGAGTCAGTGGGCGTGGAAATTTTCAAAGGCGCTGTACATGTTAACAGATACATCTTCATTGTTTTTCTAAAATATCTGCACATGCTTCATTGCTAGGACGTGAAATATTTGCAAATTTTAATGCATCCGAACAAGGATAATAATTAGAGATGTAGCTCACATCGCCATTTGTTGGGTACAACCAAGCTATAATTTACCATTTTAATTATTCTTTGAGTCAACATTTATCATGGCATGCTTGTTTGCAATTACTTTATGCACTTTTTAGTGCGTTCCTGAAAAAAGGCTTTATTTGTATTTCTTTTAACAACCAACTGGAATCGTAGAGTTGGAAAGTTTTCATTTTCCTATTTTTACAGAAAAGTCGCTCTCTAACAGTTGTTCTATCATTCTGTGATGTCATCAGACAGCGACAGAAATGCGTCCTTGCTGTTCATACGTATTTTTCTAGTGTCCCCTGAGCTGAGCAGTACAAATTGACAGATAAATGAGACATTGATTTTAAGCGGTGATTGAATTCGCGTAACTCTGTTTGTGAAAAGTCGAAAACAAGCGCCAAGAAAATGTTTGCGATCCTAAAAGCACCATGCTTAGCTATCATACCAGTTATCATCACCGATTCTAACCCGCTTTGCAGATCGTTCACCCAATGTTTATCAGTATATACTACTACTTAGATGACGGATCTAACTATATTACCTCCTGTTCTTCGCCAACAGCTTCCAGATGGAAAGGTCACAGTATTCTGGTATTTCGTGGTTATATTTTGTAGCTGCAAAAATAAGGCTTACATTTTACGTTTTGAAGCTGAAGGAGGTCATGAAGGTGTCCATGAAAAGTCTCTCAATAACAAAAGCACACATGACAGTGGCTGTGCCAGCAACGAAATCGAAGACTTAACTACTGACTGCTGCCATGCTTGTAATGTCTATCTTCCTGCTTAGACAGATCGGTCGAAAATTGTTGATATCTGCTGGTGTACATCCAAGAAATTGTTGGCACAATCTCCAAGCGCATCATATTTCACTGTCGTCTTAAACGCATGCGCGAGAAACTGTTTGATTCGGCACCTATGAGGCGTGTAACACAAGTGTTTTCGACGTTGGTAACGAAATTAGGGTGCTGCTGACGTGCTATTAAGACCTAGAGCGAGATGACACGTACATCCTGTTCTTTCGATACTTACCAGATCTTCCTGATAGTATCAATACATTTAGATGCTTACGATATTTACCTTTTGAATGACGCAACCAGCCACGAATACTTTTTGAATTTTTTATTTTACTGCCATAACCGGTTTCGGGCTACGACGCCCATCTTCAGGCGGCTAACATTTTTCTTTACATACATGTTTTGGTTAACAGCATGTCGTCTGCTCCACACCGCGCAAGAAATTTGAATATTTAGTGCCAATTTATCAGTTGTTTCATTAACAGAAATACGCTAAAGTGCTTGCAAAATGATCGTGTTCCGTTACATATGAAGGGCTTATTTCAACAGTGGTACAGGTCCATTTTTTTCACATTGAGATACAGAGTCCTAAAGTTAAATGAGCGCTGAAAAATCTGCAGTTGAGATACCAGAAATATTCAAGCATATGGCTTCTTGCTAGAGATGAACCTTTCTTTCTGTTTGTTTGGATCATTAATTTCAGAAGCATTATAGGCAGGAAAGTGGAGGTAATGGACTTGTACCACTATTGAAATAAGCCCTTCATATGTCGCAATAGATGGTGGTTCGTTTTGGTGTGGTTCATGTGGTTTTCTAGCTCGATATATATGTTCTTGAATCCCACGGCAACACACATATTGTAAGTAAGTTTTATTGTGGAGCACTTCACATTATTCTTAAAATGCATGTTGAGTATCGTACATGTGTTATACACTTGATGGTTTTCTTTACGATGCAAAGATTATCATTAAGCAAAGATACAAAGATAGCATTCATTAAATATCGACCGAGGATGTAAAAAAAGACGATGTGTGAGATGTGGAAGCTGTAACACGTTAATAACAGAAAAATATTTACACCTTAAGCAGACTTATTTTTAAAAGACAGTAGAATAAATTGGTTTTACTAGGATTTTTTTAATACTATCTGTGGTAATTATTAAAGAAATACCTCAAAGCCAACCGATTGCATATTATAAAGAAGACACAAATGTACACAAATTTACATATACAGATATTTGGATATCACTACAGTTCATAAGCTAACTGAAGGAAATACAAAATTAAAAAGTTGGATAGTGGGCTGATGGGGACAAATTTGATCATCATGGTAGTTTATATTTACACAGTTACACATTGGTATCTCAAACTGCTGTGGTGTGACTATTAGGCGTGGTATTTCTGAGAACAGCATAAGGAAATTATTTAGAAAATGTTTATTGGACAGCTCCAGCTGTTCTAATAGAATGTATTGGAGTGAGCTGTGGGTATGAATATATATTTCTAGTTCTGTAAGAGGACAATTTTCTTGTCTTTGTTAGTGGTATATGATACTTGTAAGTTGCCATTAATGTCAGAAACAGAGTGTCCATATTGGTTCACGTGAGTGGCTATTGCAGATTTACTTAATTTTTTTAGTCTAAAGGCATCCAGGTGTTCTCGACAACTTATACGCAACTTCTGCCACTTTGTTCGAGATAAAAGTTGAGGAAATTGTCACAATAATGTTGTAAACTCTTGATTTTTCTAGGTATAGGCTGGTGGTTTTGGTGCTGTGGATAATGTTATGTTGCACAGTGCTATTGGTGCGGAAACTTATTTCAACTCTTGTCTTTCGGAAGTGATTTACTACCTTTAATTTTATTGTATAGACGGTCAATTATTTGTGGTTTATCGCAATATTTTTTCGATACTTTTCGCTTTTGACGTTCCCTTAGAGCTAGAGGATAGAAAAAAAAACGTAATGCTCTCAAGGTGATGCGATCCTACTGCGGTGGCTTGCTAACTAATACGTGGCCTTCACATACGCCTGTATCATTAGGGACCATTAGTCTGGTACACCGGGCAGCGTGAAGGGGTCTTTAGGAAAATGCTGAGCCTGGTTGTTCTCCGTCAAATAATCAACTGTTTGACGCGCTACCTGACAGCTGATATTGTCTTGATGAAGAATGAAGGTGAAAGATGGAAGGAAGAATATGTTTTGCCTACAAACGTTAGACAGAGGATGGAACTATACGCTATTCAGTCACTCATACATGACGCACAACTATTATGATAAACGTTATCTCAAGTTTCCATTAGTCCACCTACATGGGAACAAGATGTCGTTATGGACACTATTTCTCTGGCCTCGACAGTCGTGTATACTTTTACTCCACTTCGAAAGAGGTCACATCTTTTACATATCGAGTGCCAATGTCGATTCTATAGGGGCGTACTGTAAGGCGTATTCAGTAGCTTTTTCTATGGTTCTGCGTGTCTCGTGACGACATAGCACGTGTGAATGGCAAACGCTGCGCAAATGCTCATCTGGCTCGCGAGAGCTGCACCACGTGAATGCTTCTGGTGAAAGAGAGCTGGCGAAATACGTGCGAACCCATCGGTTCAGAATTCAGTTTTATCCCTTTTTTTATGTCTCCAGCGTCTGCGGCTTGCAAACGTAGGAGAGAGACAAAACATTCGAACAGCCACCTGATCGCAAACTTTCCGAACAATTCGGCGCGCAAGCGGTCCGCCTATGCCCGCGGCGCTTCACGTATAGGAGGCGGGCTGATACGCCTATATATCGCCGTTGTGTCACTGATGATGCTCTCCCCACCCAGAAGCGCCTTTTGTCAGCCTTCTGTTTCCTGATAATGCACCAGCAAATACGCAACGTTCAGCAGACTCCCGAATTCCTCAGAATACTGCCAAACTCGACGCGGCTTCTCGTCCCCGTGAGGGGAGCAGAATCGCTCTCACTGTTTTTTGTCGTGTAAGCCAGTATCGGTGTCTTGGACACGTCTTCATAAACGTCTTTGTAAAAAATTGCCATCTTTGCCATTTGTTGTCGTACGTCCTTTTAAAATTTAACTACTTAAGTTTGAGCTTTACGCACTTGTCATCCAAGAGACTAGCCCAAAACTTTACTCTTGGAAATGATGAAACAAGAATACGTGATCACTTACCTTGAGCCGACAGCCACCTTTTCAGCAATCGTGAATCAAAATTACACTACCTATTCCACTGCAGACGGTTTACAAGCGTATTTTGCTGTCAGTATAGAAACCGGTCGTCAGCAAACACAAGCCATCAGCTTGTAACGCCTATTTTAGATTTTTTATCTGTATCGATATTTCTATGTCAGTTTGTAGTATTGCTTATGTATAATGTTGCATTTGTCATGGAAATTCTTTGACTGTGGATACGGGTTTCAGTTATATGAAACTTTTGATCGTTGTTGTTTAAATTATGCGTCTGAATTTAACTAACTACTGAAATTATTGTTACATAATGTACTGTAAATGACTTGGTCCATAGTTAGGGAACGTAGGGTTGAATATAAAAGATGTGGGGTAGCTCCGTAGCTACGGAAGGAGCCTGGCGTAGTAGAAAAGGTGTGGTTGGTGCGCAAGTGGCAAATCGTCCTTTGAGACGGGTAAGGAGTCTGGGCTGACCTGTGCTGTGGGTAACACCCTGCCATCTGCAGTGGATCATTGAGGCTCATATTCCTGGCGTTTTGAGGCCAGAAGAGCTTAAGGGCAGCATTCATGGGCCTCTGAAGCTAAATTTGGTGATACCTCTTTCATAGCAGGGTTTTTGGGCCTATAAAAATATAATTCCGACGTCAAGAAGATATGTAACAGGGCGAGATCCACAGTACTGCCATGACTGCATCGCTACCAGGTTAATAGCCACTGCAAACTGCGCCGCCAGAACCACCAGCCTTACACGAAATTGTTTATATTTAGCATCCTGTAAATGCACCAGGTATTTGTGAAATTTGATTGATTTTATAATAATAATCGTGGAGTTGCTAAAAACTCTATCTTACACAATCAAAAACCCGGACAGGAATCACAAACCTGGACAGGAACCCTATCCTAGTGAATTTAGTTCCGAGTGTCCTAATTTATTATGAGAAAGTGGTTGAACTTGTGTTTAATGCTGTGTTGTCATTTGTACAGCCAATTATATTTCTGAGTAGGTCAAAAGACTGCTTATGAAAGCACATTTGTTATTTAAAGTGTTACAGTTTGTTGTGCTTTACTTAACCAATAATTAATGACAAGAATACTTACCTTTTCCCATACATACTGGTGTGGTTTTTTAAAGAGAATGGTTCCTCAAACCATGAAAGTTTAAGGCTCCTCATATACTAGGCTAGGTAGTTAATGAAGACATACAAAGGCTTCTTCAGAGCCAGTACAGTTAGATCTGCATTCTGTTTAGTTGCTTCAAGCCACGTTTAAGAAAGAACTATCTATTCTAACACACCTTGGTTAATGCGTGGGCATAGAGACCCTGTACTAAGCCATGAAGTAACAGAGTATGATCATTACCAGACTCTCCAATTTAAATTCAGAATCATTTCAAGCTTTTCCCTATTCAGTATTGCTACTAGTTTCATGTGTGTCGTAATTGGTTTTACAAACTGTTGCACCTAGTTCATTCAAGGTATTTGTTGTTGAGAGGCGTACGTTGCTGTTTACTATCTCATTGGCCATTTGATTATCTGACTTAATAGTTAGTAGCACATTTATCTGCATGGTTAGTTTACTGTGTTGTACTAGAAACTGATGTAGGAAGAGTTTAGTGTATGTGTGTCAAGGAAGGTTAGGCCAGCCTTAGCACTGCCTCCTGCTTTATCATTTTGCTTGGCACAAGAATGCCTTATTAGGCTGGTCACCGTTTTTAATATGTCATGTTACAACTTACTTTTGTGCTGGGAGATCGTCTGTTCCAGACCCACCGTTTACTATTGTTTACACTCTGCTGGAATGTTTCGGAAACGAATCCCAGTTTGATTGTTCTGTTTCCATTAGGTTATCACATGGTCAACTTTTTAAAAATTCTTCGCAGAGAAATAACGTTAGCGTAGATTGCCGTTTAAAGTGGTCAGTGGAACCGTTACAAGCTGATAACGTTAAGTAAGCACTACACTTATGACGTTTCTACAACAGATAACAGAAAGAAACGTCAATCCCCACTGGAGCAGGAAAGACAGCACCAGCCACACTTCTCAAAGCACGAACTCACAAAATGTTCAACATGTGGTTAATGTGGTGGATCGAATCAGAACACAGTAACAACTCAGACTCTCATGGTGCACTCCCAGTAGAACACAGGCACCTTGTAGGGAAGCAGCCTACTCACGCCGTAGTAAATTCACATCAGTCTTTCCATTGTGTGCCAGCCAGTCCGCTGTAACTAGCTCTGACGTCATAAATGTTGCGCAATACTTTAAAAATCAAGTAAATAACCTAAAATGTTTCTAGCATGTCAGGAGTAATACTAAATTAATATGTGTTGAATATCGGTTCGATAACTTTAACCATTTTCGACATTTGGACGTTTTTCTGTAAAAATCATTGGCGCAACAGAAAAGAGCTAGAGACTTAAAAATTTATATTTAGATTCCTTTTTCATAATAATTTAATAGAAATAGTACTTAGGATCTCACAAATTAAGATTTTTGTTGAAATTCATAATTTTCTGTGTTTTGTCTTAAAAATTAAGGAAGCAAGATAGATTAAGTAGGCTAATAAATAAGGCTAGGATGTTTATATTTAAGTAGATTTGAGATCCGCTATAATCATAAAGATGTGAGAAGTTTCATTTGAATAACTATAAAACTATAGCGATAGCGAATCTCCAAAGGGCAAGTTAAGAGCTTGTCTACTGCGTGCAGTATAATTAAATTAATTCTCTCGCCCAAAATATTTAACTTAGCCACGTCAAACTTTTATTATGATTACTTACCTGTGTGCTGAATGCACATTTAAATTAAGAGCTTCATCGGCCATTAGCAAAAGAAGCTATAATTTATTCGGTAACTTAATGTGGTGCATTACTAGCCCAGCGGCTAGTCGGGAGAGCCGATTTGATCAGGCGTTCCCTTAGCCATCCGCACCGCGGCTTTATATGTTCTTTAAGAATGCTGCGCGAGGAAGCAAGGCCCCAGTTCTCTCCAGACGCTGAATAGCACACCATCTGTGTCGGGAGTCGCGTCGCGTCGGTATCATTGCTATAAACAGCCGCGGATGACGTATTAAGTTACTCGGGATAAGCGTAACCATGAAATCATTTTCGAGTGAAGTGTTAATTCTGGGTTGACTTTAATTATCTATGTTCAGTTTGCGTATGTCGTATTTTCACGTGCCGTCGCGGGACAGACATTCTACCATTATTTAGCGTTGCGTTTGATGAACCTAATCATCAAATTATGGCGAGCATTCATTTAAATATTTAATTTGGACAGTTATAGTTGCATCAGCGCATTAGACTCTGAACTGCTCTGTTGGTCAGATTGTGTGGATTTTTTTTTGGGACTTTCAGAATATACTCAACTATTTTTGGAAATCGTTTTTGATTATGAATCCCAGACAATCTCCTAATTACTCAGAGCTATAAGCTGCAGCTATAAGTGTGTTTCTCAGATGAAGTGGGCACTAGGAATTCTAATTACAGGCTTCACGTTTTGCTAATCACTTTCTGGTTGCCAATATTGTAGTTAGAGAGCCATTGTTGAGAACAGCAAAAACAACAGCATAAATAATAGGAACACTTATATAACAATATTGTTCACCAGCAGCTCACATATGGTTAAACGGCAGGGAATTGCATCTTTTCTGCAGTTACATTACGATTCTACATATTAAATAACAATTAATTCCAACCAGCCGCCCCACATATGGTTAATCGGCTGGGAAGTGTTTCAACATTCAAACATTTTACACAACAGTAAAAATTCCACCCACCGCCCCACAACCTAACTGGCTAGCTTTCGCCACTCTCCGGTACATCAAGACAACCCCCGTGGCGCGGACACCTTCACCGCAGAACCTCCTTACGGGGAACCTCTCCCATTGACGGCCCCCAGATCACTGTCCAAGTCCACGGACTGAGGGCTCTTACTACATATGACCTCTGACTCTAGCCACATCGATACAACTGCACAGCCGACTGACGGGTCCAATCGACATGCACGTATCAGGGACGTCATGCTGACACCACATCTAGCCCTCATATGCGCCTACATTTGGCGTTTCTCCAGGATGTCACATTCAGATTGTGCTCGCATAAGCTGTTGCCGGCACACTGGTCGGCAAATTTTGGAAATTTGTGGTAAGGTCTTATGGGACCAAACCGCTGAGGTCACTGGGCCCTAAGCTTATGCACTACTTAATCTAACTTAAACTAACTTACGCTGAGGACGACACACACAATCACGCCCGAGGAAGGGGGGAACCGTGTGGACCGAGACAAGACGCTTTAGACCGCGTGGCCAAAAATCGATAGTAGGCGCTGAATCAAGCGCGCCTGTCACGAGAGAGGCCAGAGACACACCGACAAGCAACAGGCCGCCTACGCCCTCTCGACAGCACGTATTTAGGCCGCCGCTGCTGACCAGAGTGCCTCGCTGTCTCACTATTCTAGTTGGCATCTGCCAGTCCACTCGCAGAGTGGGTATAGTTCATTCCAGATTATGACAGTACATAGCGACCAGATTAGCGCCTATAGCAGGACTAGCAGTGAGACTAAAGTTTGTAACAGCAAGATTACTGATATCGTCTGCAAGAGGACTATTATTGACGAGCATGTACCACAACACCTTGACTTCAAGTTAAGTAACTAGTATGAGTAAGTAATGAACCATGTTAATCACATGTTCATTTGTGTTGTAGGAATGGGATACCAGCCACCCATAACAACATCCTCTCCCTTGCTTCCTTGCGGTTCAAGACACTTGAAACGTTCCCTTAAAAAAATTATAAATGACTGTGCTTAAACTGACACACGATATTTTTAGCGCAACGCAATCTGACTTTCAAAAATCCCTACAAAAGAATGGCCCTGACTGACAGTAACCTATACCTTTCATGAATCACTTACCTCACAAAAATCTTCGTTACTTGAACTACTGCAATACAGCGAGCGCCAATACTGCCAGCTAAATAAAAGATTCTAACTACTGAAGTCACTAACTACTGATAGGCATAGTTAGCAAATGAAAGATTTTGATAAAGAACAAACAATATATATATATTATGACTTTTGAACACTATTAAGGTAAATACATTGTTTGTTCTTTATCAAAATCTTTCATTTGCTAACTATGCCTATCAGTAGTTAGTGACTTCAGTAGTTAGAATCTTTTATTTAGCTGGCAGTATTGGCGCTCGCTGTATTGCAGTAGTTCTAGTAACGAAGATTTTTGTGAGATAAGTTATATATATATATATACTCCTGGAAATTGAAATAAGAACACCGTGAATTCATTGTCCCAGGAAGGGGAAACTTTATTGACACATTCCTGGGGTCAGATACATCACATGATCACACTGACAGAATCACAGGCACATAGACACAGGCAACAGAGCATGCACAATGTCGGCACTAGTACAGTGTATATCCACCTTTCGCAGCAATGCAGGCTGCTATTCTCCCATGGAGACGATCGTAGAGATGCTGGATGTAGTCCTGTGGAACGGCTTGCCATGCCATTTCCACCTGGCGCCTCAGTTGGACCAGCGTTTGTGCTGGACGTGCAGACCGCGTGAGACGACGCTTCATCCAGTCCCAAACATGCTCAATGGGGGACAGATCCGGAGATCTTGCTGGCCAGGGTAGTTGACTTACACCTTCTAGAGCACGTTGGGTGGCACGGGATACATGCGGACGTGCATTGTCCTGTTGGAACAGCAAGTTCCCTTGCCGGTCTAGGAATGGTAGAACGATGGGTTCGATGACGGTTTGGATGTACCGTGCACTATTCAGTGTCCCCTCGACGATCACCAGTGGTGTACGGCCAGTGTAGGAGATCGCTCCCCACACCATGATGCCGGGTGTTGGCCCTGTGTGCCTCGGTCGTATGCAGTCCTGATTGTGGCGCTCACCTGCACGGCGCCAAACACGCATACGACCATCATTGGCACCAAGGCAGAAGCGACTCTCATCGCTGAAGACGACACGTCTCCATTCGTCCCTCCATTCACGCCTGTCGCGACACCACTGGAGGCGGGTTGCACGATGTTGGGGCGTGAGCGGAAGACGGCCTAACGGTGTGCGGGACCGTAGCCCGGCTTCATGGAGACGGTTGCGAATGGTCCTCGCCGATACCCCAGGAGCAACAGTGTCCCTAATTTGCTGGGAAGTGGCGGTGCGGTCCCCTACGGCACTGCGTAGGATCCTACGGTCTTGGCGTGCATCCGTGCGTCGCTGCGGTCCGGTCACAGGTCGACGGGCACGTGCACCTTCCGCCGACCACTGGCGACAACATCGATGTACTGTGTAGACCTCACGCCCCACGTGTTGAGCAATTCGGCGGTACGTCCACCCGGCCTCCCACATGCTCACTATACACCCTCGCTCAAAGTCCGTCAACTGCACATACGGTTCACGTCCACGCTGTCGCGGCATGCTACCAGTGTTAAAGACTGCGATGGAGCTCCGTATGCCACGGCAAACTGGCTGACACTGACGGCGGCGGTGCACAAATGCTGCGCAGCTAGCGCCATTCGACGGCCAACACCGCGGTTCCTGGTGTGTCCGCTGTGCCGTGCGTGTGATCATTGCTTGTACAGCCCTCTCGCAGTGTCCGGAGCAAGTATGGTGGGTCTGACACACCGGTGTCAATGTGTTCTTTTTTCCATTTCCAGGAGTGTATATAATTTATAATACTGGATATCATGAACGTTCATGATATCCAGTATTATAAATTTACTATTTCTGGCGGACACACGTCCAGATCGTCCGCTCTTACGCTCTTAAAATTCTGCCATCTCTCTCCCCACATCTACCACTGCTAGCGGCTCACCTCCAAGTGTGCAACGCTACGCGCTGTTAACAGCCAACTGCCCACTACAATAGAGAATATTTCACAATGCCAACCAGCCACAGACTGCACACAGCACAGCATATAAAAACCTATACAGCCTTCTTACACACTACACAGATGGTGATCGCATCCTGTAGAACTGCCAAACTTCAGGGTCATTGGTTGCTATGTTTCAGCTGCAGTTGCTAATCGTCCCAGACTTTGATATAGGACCGAGATCGGCAATTTATCAGCCACTGGAGTTGCGAAAGAGTGCCTTAGTGTTCGTCAAATCAGGAACGTATGTGCACAGTCCTATGAACCCGGCCCCGTCTCTTAACACCCTGTAAGACTGGAGTCTCCACAGCATACTCACCACAAAGATGTAAAAGAAAGGGCAACATCTGGTCGACGAGACTGTTCAAGCAAACATCCTGGTAACTTGAACGAGTGGGCCCAAAACATGGTACGAAAAACACCGGCAGTACATCACAGTGCCGCCTCCGGCCGGAACTGCAGCGTCCACACAGTGCAGGTCAAATAGCTCAAGAGTGAAATCCCTACTCGTTGGACGACACTACATGCCTGCAGATAGTTGCTGTCCAGTTTTTGTGCTGTTTGCCCCCTGGAGACTTTTGTGAGGTACTCATCTCCAAACGCCCACTGCGACATTCACTGGAAAACTGGCTGCGAATGGCCTGCGTTAACCGACAGTAGAAATTACTCTTGGATTTGAAACTAATTGTCACTGTCAAGGCGTAACACCTGCCTCTGGTCTGTGGGTTATGATCTTTATATAACCTCTGTTCTTACACGGCTACGAATGGTACATGACTCCTTGTAGCCATGTTGGACAGTCCATGTTCTACATCTACATCTACATATATACTCCGCTAGCCACCAAGCGGTGTGTGGCGGAGGGCACAATTCGCGCCAAAGTCATATTCCCCCCCCCCCCTCCCCCCCTCTGTTCCACTCGCGGATCGCGCGCGGGAATAACGACTGTCTGAACGCCTCAGTACGAGCTCTTATTTCCCCTATCTTTGAATGATGATCATTGCGCGATTTGAAACTTGGTGTTAATAATATATGCTCTACATCCTCGCTGAAGTCTGGATTTCCGAATTTAGTGAGCAGCTCCTTCTGTTTAGCGTGTGGTCTATCTGCAAGTGTGTCCCACTTCACACTTTCTATGAGATTTGTAACGATCTCGCGATGCCTAAATATACCAGTCACGAATCTTCCCGCTCTTCTTTGGACCTTCTCAATCTCTTGAATCAGACCCAACCGGTAAGGGTCCTATACAGACGAACAGTACTCTAAGACTGGACGAACTAACGTATTGTAAGCTATTTCCTTTGTTGCATCGCTTCAGGATTCTACCAATAAACCGCAATCTAGAGTTCGCCTTACCCGTTACTTGTGTAATCTGATCATTCCATTTGAGATCATTTCGAATAGTCACATCCAGATACTTGACTGATGTTACCAGTTCCAAAGACTGATCATTTATTTTGTACTCATACATTAATGGGGATTTTCGCCTTGTTATACGCAGTAGGTTGCACTTACTGATATTGAGCGATAACTGCCAGTCATTATACCACGCATTTATTTTCTTCACAACTTTCGTGTGATACTACTTTCCTGTATACTACAGCATCATCGGCAAACAGTCTAAGGCCGCTGTCAATGCCATCAACCAGATCGTTTATGTAAATCGTAAAAAGCAGAGGACCTATTAAGCTGCCCTGGAGCACACCTGATGTTACGCTTGTTTCTGGTGAAGTTACCCCGTTCAGGACGACATACTGCTCCCTGTCTGTAAGAAAACTTTTTATCCAACTGCTATGTCATTGGGTAGGCCGTAAGCGCGCACTTTTTGTAGCAAGCGACAGTGCGGAACTAAGTCGAACGCCTTTCGAAAGTCGAGAAATATGGCATCAACCTGGGAGCCGGTATCTAGAGCCTGTTGTATATCATGCACAAAGAGGGCCAGCTGTGTCTCGCATGACCGCTACCTCCTAAAACCGTGCTGGTTTCTGCAGATGAGCTTCTCAGAGTCCAGAAAGCTCATTATGTCAGAACACAAAATATGTTCCATGATTCTACAACAAATCGATGTCAGTGAAATTGACCAGTAATTATGTTCATCCGATTTTCTACCCTTTTTATAGATTGCTATGACCTGGGCCTTCTTCCAGTCCCGTGCAACTTTCCGCCGTTCCAATGATCTCTGATAGATGGTGCTATATTTGTAGCATAGTCAACATAAAATCTTACGGGGATACCGTCTGGGCCAGATGCCTTCCTCGCGTCTAAGGATCTTAACTGTTTTACAATCCCAGGTACTCTAAACATTATGTCAGCCATCCTTTCGTTTGTTCGATAATTGAAAGTCGGACAGCTTCACTCGCCGTGTGATCGTGGACACGTCCAGAAAGTAGAGCTCCTACCTGCCATTCAGTCATGTCTTCATGTGGACCTATATTACTGCGCTGACTGAACGCAAGTGGTTGCCACTTATGTCAATAGGGGAAGCTTACACGACCACCTCGTACCAGTCTACTGTGCTCCAAAGCGAACAGTGAGATTTTTTGAAGAGCTGTGAGCTTAGCATGAGTTCAAATGGTTCAAATGGCTCTGAGCACTACGCGACTTAACTTTTGAGGTCATCAGTCGCCTAGAACTTAGAACTAATTAAACCTAACTCACCTAAGGACATCACACACATCCATGCCCGAGGCAGGATTCGAACCTGCGACCGTAGCAGTCGCTCGATTCCAGATTGTAGCGCCTAGAACCACACGCCCGCTCTGGCCGGCTAGCATCAGTGATACCCTACTTCAGTCAGTCACATAGATCAAATATCTAAGCCAAACGTCGCGAAAGGGCATGAAATGGAACGAACGTTCAGAACGGTTGTTGGGAAGATGAATGGCCAACTACCGTTTAGGAGAGTTCTGATAAAAGGTGACTCAACTACCACAAATAGGTAGAAATATATAAACACCATTGGCATTTAAAACAGACTCCAGTCACCTCGGAAGGGATAAATACAGGTCCCGTATGGTTTTCAGTGGAATGATATACAATTCTTCCTGCAAGATAGTGGCAAGGTGAGGTAATGGTGTTGTTGTTGTTGTGGTCTTCAGTCCTGGGACTGGTTTGATGCAGCTCTCCATACTACTCTATCCTGTGCAAGCTCCTTCATCTCCCAGTACCTACTGCAACCTACATCCTTCTGAATCTGCTTAGTGTATTCATCTCTTGGTCTCCCTCTACGATTTTTACCCTCCACGCTGCCCTCCAATGCTAAATTTGTGATCCCTTGATGCCTCAAAACATGTCCTACCAACCGATCCCTTCTTCTAGTCAAGTTGTGCCACAAACTTCTCTTCTCCCCAATCCTATTCAATATCTCCTCATTAGTTACGTGATCTACCCACCTAATCTTCAGCATTCTTCTGTAGCACCACATTTCGAAATCTTCTATTCTCTTCTTGTCCAAACTAGTTATCGTCCATGTTTCACTTCCATACATGGCTACACTCCATACAAATACTTTCAGAAACGACTTCCTGACACTTAAATCTATACTAGATGTTAACAAATTTCTCTTCTTCAGAAACGTTTTTCTTGCCATTGCCACTCTACATTTTGTATCCTCTCTACTTCGACCATCATCAGTTATTTTGCTCCCCAAATAGCCAAACTCCTTTACTACTTTGAGTGTCTCATTTCCTAATCTAATTCCCTCAGCATCACCCGATTTAATTTGACTACATTCCATTATCCTCGTTTTGCTTTTGTTGATGTTCATCTTATATCCTCCTTTCAAGACACTGTCCATTCCGTTCAACTGCACTTCCAAGTCCTTTGCTGTCTCTGACAGAATTACAATGTCATCGGCGAACCTCAAAGTTTTTACTTCTTCTCCATGAATTTTAATACCTACTCCGAATTTTTCTTTTGTTTCCTTTACTGCTTGCTCAATATACAGATTGAATAACATCGGGGAGAGGCTACAACCCTGTCTCACTCCTTTCCCAACCACTGCTTCCCTTTCATGCCCCTCGACTCTTATAACTGCCATCTGGTTTCTGTACAGATTGTAAATAGCCTTTCGCTCCCTGTATTTTACCCCTGCCACCTTCAGAATTTGAAAGAGAGTATTCCAGTTAACATTGTCAAAAGCTTTCTCTAAGTCTACAAATGCTAGAAACGTAGGTTTACCTTTTCTTAATCTTTCTTCTAAGATAAGTCGTAAGGTTAGAATTGCCTCACGTGTTCCAACATTTCTACGGAATCCAAACTGATCTTCGCCGAGGTCCGCTTCTACCAGTTTTTCCATTCGTCTGTAAAGAATTCGCGTTAGTACTTTGCAGCTGTGACTTATTAAACTGATAGTTCGGTAATTTTCACATCTGTCAACACCTGCTTTCTTTGGGATTGGAATTATTATATTCTTCTTGAAATCTGAGGGTATTTCGCCTGTCTCATACATCTTGCTCACCAGATGGTAGAGTTTTGTCATGACTGGCTCTCCCAAGG
Organism: Schistocerca serialis cubense; assembly: GCF_023864345.2. NCBI lineage: Eukaryota > Metazoa > Arthropoda > Insecta > Orthoptera > Acrididae > Schistocerca > Schistocerca serialis. Next base: position 112,339,558 of record NC_064641.1, on the reverse strand, counting down.
CCATCAGTAGTTCTAATGGAATGTTGTCTACTCCCGGGGCCTTGTTTCAACTCAGGTCTTTCAGTGCTCTGTCAAACTCTTCACGCAGTATCTTATCTCCCATTTCGTCTTCATCTACATCCTCTTCCATTTCCATAATATTGTCCTCAAGTACATCGCCCTTGTATAAACCCTCTATATACTCCTTCCACCTTTCTGCCTTCCCTTCTTTGCTTGCAACTGGGTTGCCATCTGAGCTCTTGATATTCATACAAGTGGTTCTCTTCTCTCCAGAGGTCTCTTTAATTTTCCTGTAGGCAGTATCTATCTTACCCCTAGTGAGACAAGCCTCTACAGCCTTACATTTGTCCTCTAGCCATCCCTGCTTAGCCATTTTGCACTTCCTGTCGATCTCATTTTTGAGACGTTTGTATTCCTTTTTGCCTGCTTCATTTAATTTAATTAATGGTGGTAGAAGTGGATATCGATCACGCACCCTTCTCCCCAAAGTACATCATAAAGACTCAATAATACCGAGGTCTGGTGACTGCGGTGGGCAGGCGAGATGTGGCAGTCCATCCATGTGCTGACGAAACCAGTTCTGGACGATGCGAGCTGTGTGAACAGCGTCCCTAAAGTCTTGGAACACAGCATCAATGCTGGCGAACAAACACTGAATCCTAGGACGGACCTGATCAGCCAGGATGATCACACTGTTCCATTTCTCTGGCGCGTTGCGTATCCGGCACTATCAATAGCGACTTGTAGTTCTGTTTCCGTCTGGTTCAGCCTGCGCAGGCGCTGAGGCGGCTGCTGCCCTCTGGAGCGTTTTTCGCGGGGGGCCGCGCGCGCTCGGCTCGGCAGTTGGATTCGCACCGAGCTGGTGGTATTTTGCCTTCCGCCCCGGCACGGGGGTGTAGTCTCGTTGTTGGCGGGCCTCGTTGATTTGGCCGTTGGGCGGTGTGGCGTGTTGGTGATGTGCTGTAGTGGACAACTGATGGATCCCCGCACACGATCGCTCGAGGTTCTCAGTCTCTGAAAAGGGTGCCACGATCCGCACCCAGGAGTTGTAAGGACTGCAGGGCAGGCTTTCTGTGTGTTTGCTCTGTCCGGTCTGCGTGGCGGGGTTCGTTTCACCTTACTTCAGCTGTTGTTTATATTTTCTGCGTGATTCCGTTTTGGCCGGAGTCTGGGTGTCGAGTCTTCTGCTGGTGTGTACCCGGTCGTCGCCCCTGTTTTCCCGCCCGGGGGGGGCAGCCGCATCTGTTGGTGGGAATTATTTAGCAGCGTGTGTTTTGCGTGGACCCGGTGTGCTCACTCGCCCTGATTCTGAGTTGAAATTACTGTGGTCAGGCTGGCTCGGTTGCTGGAGTGTGTGTTATTGGTTTTCTGGCTTGCTGGGGACTGCGCGCGCGCCTGTTCCGTTTTGTGATGTGGCAAAAGTCTGATATTTTTATGTGTGTTTGTTAAGTTGCTGGCAATTGCTTTTAGCCTTGTGCTTACTTATTTTTATTTAAATTGCTGGGCATATTCATTTGTCTGTTCTTTTACCTTTATTTATTTGTAATGTCAATTAAGCCTAAGACGATGTCCAAGGTGCTAGCAATTGATTTTAGCCTCGTGTGTACTTAAATTCTTGGGCATTGCCATTTGCTTGTTCTTTTATTTATTTTTTGTGCCAGTTAGCCCTAAGATGATGTCAGACCTTGGTATCTGTCAACCTTATTTTGGCTACCAGCGCTCAGGTGCAATATTGCCGGGCCTATCCCGGATTTGTCATTAATTGAGATCCTTTTATACTGTATTTTTAGTAGTAGGTTTGGCAAGTGCCCTTGCGTATGGTATTTATTATGTTTCTCCCCCCCCCCCCCTTCTTCGTCCTTCGTGTAAACTGAATTTGGCAAGATTGCTAGGTGGCCTGTGTTCTTTTATTACCTATGTAAGTTTGCCCGCTGCCGCAGTCGTAGCATGTTTTGACCGGCAAGCGGCCCATATTGGCTAGAGTTTGAATGTGGTCTGCGCTGTTGATGTTGAGCTTTGCCGTACATATATTTATCATTTGAGCTAGTCATGTACGTGTTGTTGTGTTAAGGGTTTTAGGGCATTTTTTTAAAATTGAGATACCTTTTGGAAATTTTATCACTCTTTTAAAGAAGGTATAGGAAGGAGTACCTTCGACTGAAAATTTAATTGTAAATTATACATTTTTGCTTCACATTATAAAATTTAACTTTATTAGGTGAAAGTATGTAGTTTAATGCACAATGATTATTTGTTAATGTATCAAATTGTAGACAGTTTTGAAGTTTCTCTGTTCACCTGTGGCATATAACATTTTTATTACCTCATATTGTAAGCAGCTTGATTTATATGTGTCACTGTAATTTGTAAGGCACAGCGTAATTTATTACAATTAATTAATTGTTTTGGGGAAATAAACCTTGAATTGTATGTCCCCTTTTCATTAACCGAATCCCAACCAGATCGTCCGCTCACACACAATCCTTGGCAATAATACGACGTTGCAGTATCATCACGCGTCCCATGGAATACCTCGATGTGGCTACCCTAATCATCTCCGAACCTCTGTTGTGTTGTATGAAATGTATTCGAAGTTGCCAATATGGACAACCATCAGCTGTATAATGGAATGACGACTATGAAAATTTTTGCCAGATCCAAACTCGAACCCAGACTTCCAACTTACCGCGAGTGGTTTCCTTACCATTATACTATCCGAGTCGCCATGTGTCTTACAAACTGTACTCGTACATCCATTATATATATTCCCATACAAGGGCGACATTTTATTTTTCCTTTGAATATGTATGCATGTCAGAAGGAACATTCCATCGTAATTTGGAATTACAGAGGCACTGAAATATCGTATCGTATCTGTCATGTTTCACTCTTGGCGGGTAAACTCAGTCAGAAGTTGGAAACAGTTTGAGGAGGAGGGAGGAGGAGATTAATGTTTAACGTCCCATCGACAGTGAGGTCATTGGAGGCAGAACACAAGCTTGGATTATGGAAGGATGGAGAAGGAAAATCGACCATGTCCTTTCAAAGGAACCATCCCAGTGTTTGTCCTAAGTGATTTATGGAAATCACGGAAAACCTAAATCTGGATGGCCGAACATGGGTTTGAACCGTTATCCTTCCGGGAAACAGTTTGAAACAAGACTCATCTGACAAAACGACGTTCTTCCATTCCTCCGTAGTCCATGTTTTGCAGCTTCGTTTTCCTCTGCATCACTGATGAGTGGTTTTGAAATTTCAGCTCGCCCGGCAGTTCCCTGCTCATGGCACTTCCTTCGTATTTCTTTGCTGCTGACATGATTACAAAGTGCAGTGACTATTTCAGCTGTCGTCCTCTCATTTTTCCTCAGAATACTCTTCAGTTCTGTCTCGATCACTCAACGCTCACTTTCATCTGCATTGTGTCTTAGCGGATGATGTTTTTCCTCTATCCCCGTGTGCGGTATAAATCTTCAATACTGTGGCTCTTGAAACAGTGAACACTTCGACCTCCTTGGTTATGGAAGTATCCACCATAACACCAGTAACAATTTCCCCAGGTCCGAGTACACTTAACCTTGACGTAACACACACACAACTACAAAGAACGGTGTTCTGACCATGAATGACACTTGGAACATTGTAAGGTGTCAAACAAATAACATACCTTTGAATTCCTGAAACAATTCCGATTAAATCGACATGCCACACGACATAGTTACATGAAAAAGTACGAATTTTATTAATATGCAGATAAAATAAACAAACCGGCATTTCGTGAATATAAAACACTAACACTCACACTAGCACTTGCACGTAAGTAATTTCGCCGACCTCAGCTACGAGATGCAGTTCTAAGGGAAGGGTAATTTTACGACCGCAACGCCCGTCCCATACAGGCCGAAAAACTCCACAGATGGACACCAAGCAGACACAATGAGACACCGGAGCCACTTCGCAGGCTGTCAGCAAAAGCAGCCCCTTGTACCCTGCTTTTGACGACGACCCTTTAGAAAGCCGTTCTACATGAACATGGAGGGAGTTGCTAGATAAATCGTCCAGAGAAACACAACTCAAAGCATTGGTGAGTCACTGTAGTTAAAACGTGTGTTAAAACTTTCATGAAAGAAAAAAGCAGTCTATCTCAGTATTACGTAGTAGAAGTTGAACTCTGCCCAACGAAAGAAACTATGCCTGTGATAGGATACAAAAACTCTACTGGGTGCAGTTATAACAAGTATTAATGCTCTGATTGGCCAGAAAGAAAACGCGTGACCGCCAGCTTTGATATAGGCAAATTTCAGACAGAGTAATTCGCTTCTTCTCTTGCAGAAAATCGTCGAGTGTTTGAGCAAGGCGACTCGCGCTACGCTGAGACGATTGCGAGAGTCATTATGTGAACACTTGTTCACAGGCTCGTCTTAAGTCATAAGGAGTTAAACTGCAGTCTCCTAGTACGGAGAATCACACCGAGCACTCACAGTTAACGCTTGCGAGTGATTTGAGGGCAATGACGTACGCGCTATTTCAGCCAAATAGCGTGCGCCGTGCCAGTTAGCTAGGGAATAACTAGGAGTCTCGCCTTCACCGAAGACGTAGGAAATGTATCCGACTGGTGTTTAACAGTTGAGAGAGATTTAGAATAGATTCTCAGGTTCACAGCTCGCGCCGACAGCCGCCACAACTGCCGCCGACACAAGCTAAACAGATGCGCTGGCGCTATGCCAGCAAGTGATATTCAATTGTCACTCAGAACTGCGATCGTCTCCGTCTCTCCATTTTTTTTTCATTCACGATTGTCAGACTTAATTGAAGCAGAAACGCGATATTTCCAATCTAACAAAAACTGTTGAACAGCCACTGTAGAGTGCTTTATACTACGGATTTCTTGATTGTTTTAATTGTGTACTTCTTTTTGATTGCTCTTTACCGACCCCCAATCAATTTTGGGTATCTTCATTGTCCATTTTAGCGTAATTGATATCTCTGGTCCCAATTTTATTTAATATGGTTATATTTTTATTGACGCCCAGACATGGTCATTAACCATCTTACCATTAAAGAACCTTATAATAGTTAGTAATTTCGCTTCGCAGTTGTGAACACCCAGTATCAATATTTTACCATCCTTCCGTAGTTTTGCTAACATTGCTATGTCATGAAGTCAGAGAAAAATAAATCTTAATAACGGAAATCTAAGATTTTCATTTTTGGTAACATATAGTTACACCCGAACCCGTACACTAATTTCTGTTAGCAATAAGGTTTACTGAGAGTGTTGTGAAACCGACATCGAGATCATTGTCTGATTACATCACTGTCCATACTGCTGCACTCTTCTGAACTCTGTATGCATGAGACGGTATCTTTTTAACTTGTAGATCGTAGGTTCAACAACAAATTCCTAAAACACTCACAGAGTATCCTTGTGCAATTGTGGTAGGAAGATAGATCAGAACCAGTCTCACACATGTTAGAAGACGTTGAGGGCAGCGCTCGGATGCCATACGCCGTGAAATACATCAGCGCAATTTGCATGCTTGATTAGCATCCGCAGTTGTGTTCAAACACACAGTTCTTGCAGTGTTTCTGTATCTTTGCTCGACTCCTAATAAGGGACACAACGTACAGAACGAGAGTACGACGTATTCTTGAGTATTACTCGACTGACTGGAATCCCCACGCGGCCAGACTAAAGGAGGCCATCGAAGAGATTGAGAGGCGTATTGTTAGATTTGTGAACTGTCTGTTCGATAAATACAAGAGCGTTACAGAAATGCCCCGTGAGCTTTGATGGGAATCCTAGGAAGGAAAAAGGCGATCTTTTCGCGAAGTGGTACTGAGCAATTTTAGGTACTCAGCATTTGCGACAGATTTCAGAACAAAACTACTACCTGTATCGTTCATCTCCCGTAACGCCACAGAGAACGAAATATTGGACATTATGGCTCGTTTGAGGTCATGTAGTAAATCATTTCACATGCTGCGTTTGACAATTGGGGCAGGAAAGAAAATGACTACCAACGGCTCAAAATCCCTTCTGATATGCGCTGTACAGTGGCTGGCTCTGTAAGTATGTAGATGTAAATACAGATATCGACGGGACGTAGCTTCATATTTTTTTAAAGTCGTAAGTCTTTCTGCTGGTTTGATGCTGTCGTCCATCTTTTCGTATCTTGTGCTGGTGTCTTCGTCTCCACTCAGTATATTCTACAGGCTGTTTTCCGCATTATAGTTTTAATATTATTATACAGAGCGTTCGGGAATTTCCATTACAAACTGCTAGGGCTCATGAAGGGGAATGAGAACACAATAGTTTCAAGAGGAATCCATGTCTGGAAACGTACCGATTCCGTCCTCCAGCCTTTGAAAACATGTTTGCTAGGTAGGTTTGCGGCGGGGCAGTCATGGTGGGAGGTGGTTACGTCGGATTGACTGCGTCATTTGACGCCTGTCCTACCTCTCTGACCTGGTTCGAGCCTCATCCACGTGCCTATGAGTGTTGGAGCAACCTGTCTGTGTACACCTTTCCAGAGTGCACTGACATGACCCTTCTGTATGGCGTAGTTCAGCTTATGAAGGTCGTTATGCACAACGTCCGACTCCATCGGATACTCTTTTCCCCACAATTACGTAACGGCTCCGAGAAAGAGGGTCCTTCACCGTCAGCAGGCGTAACTGTGGTGCTCCGCACACCTGAATTGGAAGGGGCCGTACTGCATTACATTGAAGAGAACCCGTCAACGACTACAAGAATAATTGCCTGTGCAATGCATGGTATGTTGTGGGTGACCAAAAACTACATCCATACCAACTCCAACACTCCATACCACCTCCAACACTCACAGGCACATGAAAGAGGCTCTGAACCAGCTGAGACACGTAGGAAAAACGTCAAATGACATCAGTCGATCCGTCCTAAGCACCCTCCACCATGACTACCCTGTTGCAAACCCTACCTAGCAAAACATATTTTCAAACGGCTTTAGCACGGAGACGGTACATTTCCGGACGTGGGTTTCTGTTCAAAATATTGTGTAGTCACTCCCCTCTACAAGACCTAGCAGTTTGTAACGGGAATTTACGAACACCCTGTATTATAGTCTTTACTGATGCAGTTATTATCATGCTATACTTTTCCGACCAAAAATCTGTGTGCTCCTTCCACTTCTCTCGACTGAGTCTCATGAAGCTTAGCTTCGGCCTGCTGATTTCCATTTTCAGGTATCCGGTGTCCCTACAACGTTCAGACTGCCAACGTTCTCACCACGCCTCATGGAACGTTAGCGTTATTCTTCCTCCTGATGTACCAACACTGAGATCCGAACGGTGGTCTAGTTTACTTTCGGAATTTCTTGAACAGAAACTGGTCGTCTTGAGATTATTTTAGAGGACTGAGTATCCTAGGGACACAATTTATGTGGGTTCCTTTACCTCCTGCATCCTCATACCCCTGACTGTTTCTTACTTTAAAAGTAATTTTCCATTACGAACGTAAGAGGTTGCCCCTTTCAGCTCCATTGTCTTGTTTGGACAAGGCCGTTGCTAGAATGAGAGAGATTCCTTGTAGTCTTCAGAAGCTATAGCTCAAGATGTTGTTCTTTTCTTTTTTTTTTCAAAATCTAAGCAGAAGTGAGAATCGAATTCGGAATCATGGGTATTTGAGTATCGCAAATTTAATAGTTAAAATGCAGTATGCATACTCATTAATTAAAATTACTTTGCATCGCAAAATGAGCATCTAACAATAAAATATATACTGCCACACAACATGTGGAATAAGATCCATAGCCAAAATCCACATTCAAGTGCAAATGGTAATTATGGGTAGCTCCTAGCCTGGCAAAGTAATTTTAATTAATGACCACGCATACTGCATTTTAACTATTAAATTTGCGATACTGTTTACGCGTGCACCCTAGCTTCAGTGCCATCTGCTGTCTCAGTTATTTGTGTAAATATCAGAAGCATCTAGATCATCACCAGCACTTATTATGTATCTATATGTACAATTTGACGTTCATCGTAATGTTTTATGGTGTGTATGGCTGGTGTGCATGGCGGTTAATAATTAAAATATTTATTTATCTTAAGTAGCACTAGGCCTTTTATAGATTTAGCTTCACTAAACTGAACTTAGTTGGTTACACCCTGTTTTGGTTTGTAGCAGATCTGGAAGATGGCAGTAGCCCGAAACCGATAATAGTGAAGTGTAAAAGATTTTTGTGTGATCAAGACGGATCAGTAAAATAAAGCGTCACAATGTGATCACCGACTCATTTTCAGACATTATATGTTCAGTTGATAAAGATTGTATGTTGCCATTAACTTTTCCTTAAAAAATGTGTGGCTAGTGCCTTGAAGCAATTAAAGAAGGTTCGTTAAGAACCTCCTAAGTGGCTTATTGCTGCTAATCAGTAATGTTAACTTTTTTTTATTTGAGTAAAACAAGTCATGATTTGGGGTCACGATCTAAGTAATCCTGTTGAATGCTCTAAGTATCAATGTATGTTCCTTAAATGATGTTAATAAATGCCCAGTGGCTTTCCACTCAAGGATCACTGATTTCAAGCTATCCCGCTCTAAAGATTTTGAAAGGGTCGTTAGTTCTAAAGTAATTCCATCTACCTACAGCAATCCCAAGCCCCCCCTCCACCCCTCCTTTCCTGCCAGTCCCCTGTGAGCGAGTAATTTTTCCTCCAGTGCACTTACAATAAAGAAATACAGAAATGTTTCTCTTACCCACCTGCACTAAGCCACATTTATCCATATTTACAGTTAGCTTCCGTTGGCCATAACAGGTAAAAAGGCTGTCGAGGTTTTCCTGAATCGCTGTTCAGTTCCGTCGACGATGACGCTTTTCCCGTACACAAAAGCATCATCAGCAAACAGTTCGAGATTGCTGCTTTATCCGACTGGTCGTTCATGTACACTGAAAATAAGAGCGTGCAGTCGCATTCAAAAATGGTAGAATGGCTCTGAGCACTATGGGACTTAACTTCTGAGGTCATCAGTCCCCTAGAACGTAGAACTAATTAAACCTAACTAACCTAAGGACATCACACACATCCATGCCCGAGTCAGGAGTCGAACCTGTGACCATAGCGGTCGCGCGGTTCCAGACTGAAGCGCCTAGAACCGCTCGGCAACTGAGGCCGGCCCAGTCGCATTCCCCTGGGGCACTTCTAACTTTACCTTTGCCTCTGACGAACACTCGCCATTGCGCAGAACATACTGGATTCCGTGTCTTAAAAAGTCCTCGACCCAGTCACATATTTGAAAAACAATTGAACTTTCGTTAGAAATATACAGTGACATACTGCTTCGAGCGCTTTATGAAAATCAACGCATATAGAGTCTGCATGTCAGGAGCTTTTAGATCGAGCTCGTTACAGACGGAGCCGTGACTTGTAGTGGACAAGGAGGAGAATTAGAATCTGCTTTTGACGTCATTGAAAGAACCGTATTGGCATTCGTTTGGAGTGATTGATCTCAATCAGACTGAATTTAAATCACTAACGCCGGACAGGGCTTTTATCCCTCTTCTCCTAAACACTGCAGCGATAGTTTTCATCTCATCTCTTTAGTACAAAAGCGTAAATATCTACATTGTGTGCAAGGGCTACCAGCGATTGTTTCACAGATTCAGTCGGGAATCTTTACTTATTAATCACATTTAAAAACTGCCCACTAAAAAAATAGTCCTAAATAGGGCAACGTATCGTCATGTTCTACTTACTCAAATCAGACTCCTTCTTTTGACAATTATAATGTATTAATTTAAATGTTGTCGATTCAAGTAAAGCCGCACGGCGTAGCCGCGCGGTCTAGGACTCCTTGCCACGGTTCGTGCGTCTCCCCCCGTAGGAGGTTCGAGTCCTCCCTCGGGCATGGGTAATGTGTAATCCTTGAGGCCGATGACCTCAGGAGTTTAGTCCCATAGGAACTTACTACCAAAGATTCAAGGAAATACCTAGGGATTATAGTTAGGAATAACTTTAACTGCTAGAATCACATAGAAAAGAAGAGATAAAAATTCTTCGAAAAATTCTGAGGCCGGAAACGTGAAAATATGAAAATATGCGAGCAGTAAAACAAAGAACTATGTAGCAAGCTCCGAAACCTTTCAGACACTATTCGAAAAGAAGTTCCATTTTTGTTAGAGGTATAAAAAACAATGGATGTAAGCAAAATAACTCCAAAAATATCCCATTACTTCAACAACAAAGAGAACCGTAACGGGATGGACAGTACCAGAGCTTGGGAGACAGGAACAGCACACCAGGAAACAGACATCGGCCATCGCCCTGCTTGATCACCCTTCGGCAGCAGCAAGACGCTTCCGTGACTCTGTTCCGGGTGACAGCGCCTTGGGGCCATCGTACGAGAAACCTCCCCGGTTCGACCGACTTCCACATGCGGATGTCCCGGACCAGCCACTGTAATCGAACTGCTTGGCAGCAGTGTGACTGACGTGCGGTCCGTATTGCTCAGTGTCGTGTCGGTGACGCTGCCGCCTCTACCATTGCCAGGCTCCGAACCCGTGTCCGCCGCCTGAGCATCCGGGCCCTCAGGTGGTCTACCACTTTCTGGGGACTACGACTTGAGGTTCCACCCGTCCCACGGGGCGTGGCGCAGGCTCTCACGTTCACCGAGCACCAGCTGCGCTGGGGCGGCAGGACAAGGGCCGGAAAACGAGAGCCTTCCCTTGATACAGCAGCCTGTGCGCCGGCCCCCGTTCACCGCTGTCACCTTCATACCGTGCCAGAGGTGAAGCTGAACGATGTATTCGCTTGGCTCGCCATCCATGCTAGTAACTCTAGTCCAGTGATTGTAAACAAACGGCAATAAATCTATTTTTGTACCTGCGAACTGACTTCTGCTGCTGTACCTGCATCCATCTCCGACACAGGATCGCCACCCACACCCAGCTATTCTGCAGCACTCGACATACAACGAAAAAAAAAAAAACTTGAAACTCATAAAAGCCTACCAGAATTTGTATTTTACCATACTGCTGAACGACCTACTCACCGAAGCCATTGCACTTATTCTCCTGTAATTTATCGGATCGCTCCCACTCTCTTTCTTACATAAAGTGACAATACATGACATTCTTGGGTACTTCATCGGTTTGCACCACTTTATTAAAAATAGTTATTGTTCTGCTACTACTTTAAATCCTCTGTACTTCAATAATTCCATTACTATATCACCAGGAACGGCTGTCTCTCCATTTTTTAATTTTTGAAAGGCCTGATAAACTTCATTGTAAGCCACTTCTTCCAAAGGATAAGTCTCGTCTTCATTCTGCTCTTCTCGAAACTCTTCCCTATCCTCTGTAAGAAGATCTTTGAAATGTGCCTTCCATTCAGAAATGGCAGTCATTGTAGCTCCTTTCTACCTTTAGCAGGGGCTCTCTCTTGAGTTTTTGACTCGGATAACCGTTCTCTTCACCTTTCTCCTAATTTTGCTGTAGTGATCTCCATCTTCCTGCCTTTTAGAGCTTAACTACTTCTGGTAAGCACACTTCTTTTCCTCAGTCCTTTCTCATAATGCCTGAGTCATCTATCAGTGCCCGTCCTTCTTCCTCCTCTGCAGCTCCCAGTAAACATGATTTTCAATCCCCATAATAGTGATGCAGTTCCGTCCTTATCCATTCTGAGTTTCTGCTCAGCTGGTCTCTGATATAGATCCCGTGTACTTCAATCCTGAAAGAAGCCTTACATTTAGACATAGCGTTTCGATAGTACTTCTCCTTCTTCCCTCTTAGCATCTTTCCATATTAGGGCATTTATGACTCTTCTCAGTATGATTATCCGTTCCACATTCTGACCCTATAAACACACTCACATCCTGATCTATCGATATTCTGTCCTACTTGGCAATTACTAAACCTATAACTAACCTTAAGTTCCTAGTCGGTTGAAGCCATGTGTGCTTATGGACGTCTTTATGCTGGAAGAACCTTTCATAATTTGACATTGCGTCTGATCACATACTTCAGTTAATCTACTCCCATTGTCATTAAATGTTTCTTCACCAACCTTCCAGCCACAGTGTTATTTAATCGAGACGCAACTCTGCTGTTTAAGTACCCCCCAAAATAAACAGTTCTTGATGTGGAGAAGTTGCCTCAATAATATCCCTAAGGCAGTCAAAATATTCCTGTTTATCGGCAATGGTAGTATAGTCACAGGGAGCCTGTGTTGCAGTTAAATGGTTCAAATGGCTCTGAGCACTATGGGACTTAACTTCTTAGGTCATTAGTCCCCTAGAACTTAGAACTACTTAAACCTAACTAATCTAAGGACATCACACACATCCATGCCCGAGGCAGGATTCGAACCTGCGACCGTAGCAGTCCCGCAGTTCCGGACTGCAGCGCCTAGAACCGCACGGCCACCGCGGCCGGCTGTTGCAGTCAGTACCAAATATTTCAATCACCAACTACAAGAACCTCTCATTAAGCACGCCCAAACCTTTCTTATTCCTTTTCATCTTTTCTTTATCAAAACAGACACCCGTGCCTTATCTTGTGAGCCTGTGTCAACACCCCTCCATGTATGCTGGTATTTCTTAAGATTTTCACTGCTTCTACCTTTCTTGTTCGTCTCTGTGAAAACTATATACACTACTGGCCATTAAAATTGCTACACCACGAAGATGACGTGCTACAGACGCGAACTTTAACCGACAGGAAGAAGATGCTGTGATATGCAAATGATTAGCTTTTCAGAGCATTCACACAAGGTTGGCGCCGGTGGCGACACCTACAACGTGCTGACATGACGAAAGTTTCCAACCGATTACTCATGCACAAACAGCAGTTTACCGGCGTTGCCTTGTGAAACGTTGTTGTCATGCCTCGTGTAAGGAGGAGAAATGCGTACCATCAAGTTTCCGACTTTGATAAAGGTCGGATTGGACCCTATCGCGATTGCCGTTTATCGTATCGCGACATTACTGCTCGCGTTGGTCGAGATCCAATGACCGTTAGCAGAATACGGAATCGGTGGGTTCAGGAGGGTAATACGGAACGCCGTGCTCGATCCCAACGGCCTCGTCTCACTCAGTCGAGATGACAGGCATCTTATCCGCATGGCTGTAACGGATCGTGCAGCCACGTCTCGATCCCTGAGTCAACAGATGGGGACGTTTGCAAGACAACAACCATCTGCACGAACAGTTCGACGACGTTTGCAGCAGCATAGACTATCAGCTCGGAGACCATGGCTCCGGTTACCCTTGACGCTGCATCACAGACAGGAACGCCTTCCATGGTGTACTCAACGACGAACGTGGGTGCACGAATGGCAAAACATCATTTTTTCGGATGAATCCAGGTTCTGTTTACAGCATCACGATGGTCCCATCCGTGTTTGGTGACATCACGGTGAACGCACATTGGAAGCGTGCATTCATGATCGCCATACTGGCGTATCACCCGGCGTGATGGTATGGGGCGCCATTGGTTACACGTCTCGGTCACCTCTTGTTAGCATTGGCGCCACTTTGAACAGTGGACGTTACATTTCAGATGTGTTACGACCCGTGGATCTACCCTTCATTCGATCCCTGAGAAACCCTACATTTCAGCAGGATAATGCACGATCGCATGTTGCAGGTCCTGTATGGGCCTTTCTGGATACAAAAAATGTTCGACTGCTGCCCTGGCCTGCATATTCTCCAGATCTCTCACCAACTGAAAACGTCTGGTCAATGGTGGCCGAGCAACTGGCTCGTTACAATACGCCAGTCACTACACTTGATGAACTGTGATATCGTGTTGAAGCTGCATGGGCAGCTGTACCTGTACACGCCATCCAAGCTCTGTTTGACTCAATGCCCAGGCGTATCACGGCCGTTATTACGGCCAGAGGTGGTTGTATTTGCATTACACTAGTGCGACCCCAACAAACGCGAGCGGCAACATCGGGGGACAGCAAACCGCAGTATCGAATGACCACCAACCTGCCGTTGTCGAGTTCCGACAAACAGATAACGCCCTAAAGCGATTTCTGAACGATGTTCTTGGCGCTACTTCTGCCTGCTTTGTGCGACTGCACCTCCGAAACACTAATCACTTCCATATTCAAAGTTGTGGTGCAGTTCAGGCCAGTCTGACGTTTTGTTGTACGTCGCGTTCTTGAGGTCGCTGTTTTAGGTACCAGCAGTCTACTTTATGACCTGCCTAATTTGTTACGAAGTGCAACAGTTCTGTAACCATCATCGTATAGCTCGCGTCTGGACCACGAAAATGACACAAGAACGCATATGGAAGAATACCGGCAGGCGTTTCTCGCTCGTTCCAAACGCCTATCGAACGTGGCGGGGAGCAGCTAGTACTGCAGTATCGGTAGGAGACAGCTACAGCTACGGACTGTGCAGCGGCTTCAAGATTACATACGTGTAGACTAATAGGGACGTGTGGCCTGTGCAGCTCATCGGAGGTTAAACAAGTTAGTGTGAGATTTTAATCTGAGCCCGGTCGCATGATTAGTCCTTTGTGAAGCGCTGTTTGTGTATTCAGGCAGCAATTAGAGGCGACGTCGCAGTACAGGGAGGGGTGGGGTGGGATGGAGGGTGTTGTGTAATGACTGCGGCGCACCCCTGCTGTGGCCGGAGCCAAAGGGGGAACCAGCGCCCCAAAGCACCCTCCGCCGCGCGCCGCCCACCCCTCTGCCACGACACAACTCCCACAGGATCCACGGATACGTTCCGTTTCTCGCAGTGAATGGAAAGCGTTACAGGAATTCAGTGGTCGGCATTCCTCTTCACAGATCCCGTATGTTACTTGCTTCAGTACGCTGAAGAATGCACTCGCTGAAAAAACGTTAACTCGTAGCGCTACAGAATCAGCCATGGTAGGAACTATAATAGTGGTGCTTGATGCTCTCCATGAGGATGAGTGTCTCAGAGACATATTTATAGACAGGCTTTGTCATACTATGGAAATGAAGGTTTCTGAGGTACGTCAGTGCTATTATGTCTTATGCGGTTTCGTGCGGCGTCAATCCACAGTGCAGTCAGAATCTCTCGGAACTTCTGGCCATAAAACGGAAGGAGAGTGTGCTATACTATCCGTAACGCTTGGTAACACTAATAACCGACGCGGTGAGAGATTCAAGATGATTGTACTACTTTTGATACTACTGCAACGGAAGTCCGCTACATCAGTCAGAAATAGTAGGCGTAGCTAACGATTGCTTCCGACCACACCTAGTACATCTTACAAAGAGCAGGCTTGACACAAATCTCAGGTAGGGCTAAACTTAGTGAACATTTGTTGTTGTTGTGGTCTTCAGCCCAGAGACTGGTTTGATGCAGCTCTCCATGCTCCTCTACCCTATGCAAGCTTCTTCATCTCCCAGTACCTACTGCAGCCTACGTCCTTCTGAATCTGTTTAGTGTATTCATCTCTTGGTCTCCCTCTACGATTTTTACCCTCCACGCTGTCCTCCAATACTAAATTGGTGATCCCTTGATACCTCAGAATATGCCCTGCCAACCGATCCCTTTTTCTAGTCAAGTTGTGCCACAAACTCCTCTTCTCACCAATTCTATTCAATACCTCCTCATTAGTTATGTGATCTACCCATCTAATCTTCAGCATTCTTCTGTAGCACCACATTTCGAAAGCTTCTATTCTCTTCTTGTCTAAACTATTTCCTGACACTTTATACTCGATGTTAACAAATTTCTCTTCTTCAGAAACGCTTTCCTTGCCATTGCCAGTCTACATTTTATACCCTCTCTACTTCGACCATCATCAGTTATTTTGCTCCTCAAAGAGCAAAACTCATTTACTCCTTTAAGCGTCTCATTTCCTAATCTAGTTCCCGCAGCATCACCCGATTTAATTCGACTATAATCCATTATCATCGTTTTGCTTTTGTTGATGTTCAACTTACATCCTCCTTTCAAGACACTGTCCATTCCGTTCAACTGGTCTTCCAGGTCCTTTGCTGTCTCTGACAGAATTACAATGTCATCGGCGAACCTAAAAGCCTTTATTTCTTCTCCATGGATTTTAATTCCTACTCCCAATTTTTCTTTTGTTTCCTTTACTTCTTGCTCAATATGCAGATTGAATAACATCGGGGAGAGGCTACAACCCTGTCTCACTCCCTTCCCAATCACTGCTTCCCTTTCATGCCCCTCGACTCTTATAACTGCCATCTGGTTTCTGTACAAATTGTAAATAGCCTTTCGCTCCCTGTATTTTACCGCTGCCACCTTCAGAATTTGAAAGAGAGTATTCCAGTCAACATTATCAAGAGTTTTCTCTAAGTCTACAAATGTTAGAAACGTAGATTTGCCTTTCCTTAATTTATTTTCTAAGATAAGTCGTAGGGTCAGTGTTGCCTCACGTGTCCAACATTTCTACGAAATCCAATCTGATCTTCCCCGAGGTCGGCTTCTACCAGTTTTTCCATTCGTCTGTAAAGAATTCGTGTTAGTGTTTTGCAGCCGTGGTTTATTAAATTGATAGTTCGGTAATTTTCACCTCTGCCAACACCTGCTTTCTTTGGGATTGGAATTATTATATGCTTCTTGAAGTCTGAGGGTATTTCACCTGTCTCATACATTTTCTCACCAGATGTAGAGTTTTGTCATGGCTGGCTCTCCCAAGGCTATCAGTAGTTCCAATGGAATGTTATCTACTCCCGGGGCCTTGTTTCGGCTTAGGTCTTTCAGTGCTCTGTCAAACTCTTCACGCAGTATCATATCTCCCATTTCATCTTCACCTACATCCTCTTCCACTTGCATAACATTGTCCTAACCAAAATACTTTGACATAGGAGTTCCTTAGGATAGTAGATTAGAACCAATGTTGTTCCTCATATACATTAATGACTTTCGCGGTAATATTAGTCATAGGGCAGAAATTCTTTTTGTCGATATCAGCAGCCGGCCGGAGTGGCCGAGCGGTTCTAGGAGCTACAATCTGGAGCCGCGTGACCGCTACGGTCGCAGGTTCGAATCCTGCCTCGGGCATGGATGTGTGTGATGTCCTTAGGTTAGTTAGGTTTAAGTAGTTCTAAGTTCTAGGGGACTGATGACCACAGCAGTTAAGTCCCATAGTGCTCAGAGCCATTTTTTCGATATCAGCAGCATTATATTTACTGAAAATACGAGAGAATTTCTGGAAAAGAAAGCAATTGAGACCCTGAATGAGATTTATAATTGTTCGTATGCACTTAAGTTCCATGGAACATTAAAAAAAAACACAAATTCAGTTCGAAGAATGAAAATGACGTTGTTTAATGTAGATTTCGACACAAGACGCTAGCAAATGTGATATATAGCATTTTATACCCATTGATTCCTGTGATTCCTGTGATCAGCGTGAGACAGGTAGGCAGTGCCTTCTGCAAAGGTGCTGTTTATACATATATTCAATTCATAGTTCTTTTTCTAAATATTCAAAACGTTAGGAATTTCAACCACACCCTTTGAATAAAGTTAACAATCAGTAGCGCACGTAACAGAACATAACTATTGCGGAAACAGTTCTAGCCATCACTGTGGAACAGGATTCAGAGTGAACTTACATTTACCGAGCAAGAGTAAACTAAAAACTCGAAACACCATTTCCAGTTGGGCAATAAATTTGGTCAATAAACTCTCTAGAGACATCGCAGAGGTAACTACAACAAACTTATTTAAAAAGTATTGAAAAACACTTGCTAATCAATACAGTATATCGACTAAAGTATCAGGTAACAATGAGAAGAGCTTTGGTAAAGAATTTAATATAGGTAAATAATAATGACGCACCTTTGTCATTTCACTATTCTCTTTCTGAGTATAATGCTTCTTTTTTTCTACAAAACTCTACACCAAATCTGTATAATGCATAAACTAATATCTTATTCTCTTTTTGAACTCAACAAAAAAATGGCTCTGAGCACTATGGGACTTAACTGCTGAGGTCATCAGTCTCCTAGAACGTAGAACTACTTAAACCTAACTAACCTAAGCACTTCACACACATCCATGCCCGAGGCACGATTCGAAGCTGCAACCGTAGACTGTAGCGCCTAGAACCGCTCTGCCACCGCGGCCGGCTTGAACTCAACAGCTCGGTTATTGTGGAGGAATGTTGATTCAGTTTTTCTAGTCAACAAATGGGACGTTGCGATGCACACAATGGAAAGAAAAAATTATCGGCATGGTCCCGACGTCGGCTCGTAGCGTGTAAAGTAAGTGCAGTGACAAGTATTAAGAAATGAATGGTACGTGTAACACTAGCTGTTTACGTTAACTCAAAATTGTTTTGCAAGTGTGTATAAACAAAACCGGATTTTATACACTAGGTATGAACTGAACAAGGTTTTTAACAGACTGGCTTCGTTTTCTGGAGGATTTAGGCTCTAATCCCAATCTGACTGTCTGGATTTAGGATTTCCCTGAATTACTTCAGGCAAATGCCGTAATATCATGAACGAATAAAATCGTTGCAAAAGTGATCCACTGACGCATAAAACCAATCCGTCCAATACCCTTGAGAAAGTGACCCACGGATGAACAAAACTACCACTATCATTGCTGCTACTACCGCCGCTTCTACTAAGCGCGTCGAGGATAAAGTTCAATGAAGCTTCAATCATTGACAGGTCCTGTGCTTTAATTTCAGTGATTACAAAATCAGGTTAAATAGTGGAAGATATCGACGTGCACTGCTGCACCCCTCCCCCCGCCTTCGGTCTGAATGTATGTACTTATTTCAGGGTTGCCAACTGTCCGGTTGTACACCGGACAGTAAGGTTTTCAAGTAAAAACTATGGTGTCCGCTCGAATGTCCCGTCCGGATGTCAAAAGTCTGGGTTCTGGACCCTATTAAATTAGGCTAAAATCATATTCACTAGTTTCATTTTTTTTAAATTTTTTACAAATTTTGTTCGCAAGCCGTATCAAAGAGGTCAAAGAAGCTTTGTATTTTTGTGACTCCGCGGTATCCATTGGCGTCCATTGTCACCTCTGGTGGCTGCACTGAGCGTCCCTGGACGAATACTCATTGTTCAGGAACGTGACAGGAACGCTCACTTGAAGCAAAAAAACTTCTTAAGGACAAATAACAATTTCCGAATAGTTTTCGAGACTGAATGTGTTCTATGTAAATTTGTTTTTGGGATAGTGGCGCGCGCGCGTGTGTCTTACAGGACAGAATTACTTGAATTTTTTTAGAAAATTGGTTTGTTGAACACCTTCAGGATGTTCCATTGACCACTCGGGCTGCAGTGTACTTCCAGCATGACGGAACTCTTCCACATTTTACTAGACGTCTGAGAGAACATCTCAACTGCACTTGCCCTAATCATTAGATCGAACATAGTAGTCAGTTAACTGGCCACCAAGATCTCCAGACCTTGGGCCCTTAGATTTTTGTTCACGGGGTCGCGTGAGATGCGAGGCGTACAAACGTCAGGCGAATACGCGAAAGGAACTGCTTGGTCTCGTCATTGACACTACTGCCAGCAGTAGCAAACATGCAGAGACACTCAGACAACCAACAGAACGTGATCTCCCAAGAGTGCACAGATGCACCGGGATATTTGAACATTTATTGTGAACTGTGTAACCGCTGTTATATGACACGTACTTAGATATGAATGTGTTAGAAATACGTATTTTTCCAAGTGTTATTTTGTAAAACGCATGTTGTGATGTCGACTTACTGAAGTACATGTGTAAAGCTGACTGTGTACTGCCTAACGCAGAAAAAATAACATTGTACAATAAATGTGTTCCATCTCGGAAATCATTCGCCATAGGGCACACACCCATACGAAGTTTTTTGCTTCAGATGATGATTCCTGCCTCATGTCTGGATGCTGATCTCTCCTCCTGAAACACCTTATATGTACCGGGTGATCAGGAAGTCAGTATAAATTTGAAAACTTAATAAACCACGGAATAATGTAGATAGAGAGGTAAAAATTGACACACATGCTTGAAATGACATGGGTTTTATTCAGAACCGAAAAAAATTCACAAAATGTCTGACAGATGGCTCTGGACAGCAAAACGTCAGTGACTGCGCATGACAATCGTGTATAAAAGGAGCTGTAATGAGAGAGAGAATCAGATGCGCCAGCAGTCGCAGCATGTTGACGTTACCCGAAAAGGCGCTATTAGTGAAGCTGTATTATCAAAATGGGGGATGTCCTAGTTCAGCGTTACGATCCTATCGCCATAGGAAGGGGATTCGAACGGGTAAAGGTCCGTTGACAAATGCAGCTGTGGCGAGAATGATTTCGAAGTTCGAAGCCACGGGTTGTTTAGACGACAGACCCCGTAGTGGCCGACCGAGCACAAGGCGTAATGCTGCTGAGACAGTTCAGGAAGAAATGGAGACTGTAACGGGTTCGTCTATGCACGGGGAAGTCAGCGCTCGTGCAGTCGCACGTCGCACCGGCATTCCATACACTACTGTTTGGTTCGCACTTAGGCGTACCCTCCGATGCTATCCGTACAAAATCCATCGGCATCATGAACTGTTACGTGACGATTTAGTGAAACGGAGGGCATTTGCGGTGTGGGCGTTTCAAAAGATGGCGGAAGATGACGATTGGTTGAGTAACGTGTTGTGGACCGACGAAGCACATTTCACGCTCCGAGGGTCTATCAACGCCCACAACTGCAAAATTTGGGCTACCGAAAATTCTAGAAACTCCATTGCACGACGAGAAAGTCACGGTATGGGTTGAATTTACCACATCTACCGTTATCGGGCCTTTTTTCTTCGAGGAAATGCGTGATTATGGTTTTGTAACTGCTACCGTGACGGGTGAGAGGTACGCCGATATGTTGCAGCCTGGCTGATAAACACCTGCTGGAACGTACGATGTTTATGCAGGATGGCGCTCCATCCCATATTGCTAGACGCGTGAAAGATGTCTTGCGCGCGTCGTTTGGTGATGATCGTGTGCTCAGCCGCCAGTTTCGTCATGCTTGGCCTCCCAGGTCCCCAGACCTCCGTCCGTGCGATTATTGCCTTTGGGGTTACCTGAACTCGCAAGTGTATTGTGATCGACCGACATCTCTAGGGATGCTGAAAGACAACATCCGACGCCAATGGCTCACCATAACTCCGGACATGCTTTACAGTGCTGTTCACAACATTATTCCTCGACTGCAGCTATTCTTGAGGAATGATGGTGGACATATTGAGCATTTCCTGTAAAGAACGTCATCTTTGTTTTGTCTTACTTTGTTACCGAGCGATGTGGCGCAGTGGTTAGCACACTGGACTCGCATTCTGGAGGACGACGGTTCAATCCCATTTCCGGCCACCCTGATTTAGGTTTTCCGTGATTTCCCTAAATCGTTTCAGGCAAATGCCGGGATGGTTCCTTTGAAAGGGCACGGCCGATTTCCTTCCCAATCCTTCCCTAACCCGAGCTTGCGCTCCGTCTCTAATGACCTCGTTGTCGACGGGACGTTAAACACTAACCACCACCACTCTCTTACTTTGTTATGCTAATTTCTGTTATTGTGATCAGATGAAGCGCCATCTGTCGGACATTTTTTGAACTTTTGTATTTTTTTTGTTCTAATAAAACCCCATGTCATTCCAAGCATGTGTGTCAATTTGTACCTCTCTATCTACATTATTCCGTGATTTATTCAGTTTTCAAGTTTATACCGACTTTTTGATTACCCAGTGGATGAGTTTTGGAGATACAAACTCTTCCACAATGTTGACAAACATTTTCATCAGTCACAGTATGCTGAAGGTTGTTTCTCCGAGTGTTGCCGGCCGAAGTGGCCGCGCGGTTCTGGCGCTGCAGTCTGGAACCGCGAGACCGCTACGGTCGCAGGTTCGAATCCTGCCTCGGGCATGGATGTGTGTGATGTCCTTAGGTTAGTTAGGTTTAACTAGTTCTAAGTTCTAGGGGACTAATGACCTCAGCAGTTGAGTCCCATAGTGCTCAGAGCCATTTTTTCTCCGAGTGTTCATTCGTTCCTTCCTTATCTGCCGCTTATCGTGTTCATGTTTCCGATGTTCGGAGACCGCCATGAGCAAGTCAGTGACCTGCTTATCGATTAGATACCGTACCTTGTTAGTGTTAAAGACTAATAAAGGATTTCTGCAAGTTTCATTTGAAGATAGCTTTATGCCTTTTATGCTGCCTCCTCCCCCTCCCCCCCCCCCCCCCCCCCCCCCCACTTCGCGTACTCTGTCTACTCTTTTCTCTTACGTTGAGCGTACGTGATTTGCTGGAAATACGTAAATACGTGAGGGTGGCAAAGCACGGACCACGGACCATATGGTCTGTCTACCGAAGCCGATGTCCGACTGTTATCGCCTCCATTTCAGTAGCAGGACACTGGTGCTGGTGTGCCGGTATTTCATTTTATACCAAAGGTTCTCCTCAGACAACGCTGATGACATTTCTGCCAGCAAATTACACTGCTGTAGGTGTTACAACTTCCATAGTCATAATCTGAGCTTGGCATTGCAACTGACTGGTACACAAACAGCTCAGTCTGGTGCTGGTGTCACCATTGTTAAAAACCCCTGATCGTGGATGACATTTGAGGCCATGTTGGATATCAGCATCAGTGTTTGCAGTTATCGATAACTGCTTGCAGAACTAGGCGAATGTTCACACTCCGCAGAAACTATCAAATGATTGTGAAAGCAGGACGTATAGCTTGGGCGGTACAAGTAGGCTGACACAAGTTTCGGGTCTTTTCGATGTTGTTAGTGTATTTTAAGCTTCGTTAAGTACATTTGGTATAGCCTACAGATAATCTACTGAATTGGCCAAAAGAATGTTGTTTTCATCCTTTTGGAGAACAGTAATTCTAGTTGGAGATATCTCAGTAGTCTTGTCCTGTCTTCTTACAGGCTAGCCGAATATAACTAAAGCGTCGAAAGTCTTTCGAGTACAGTTAAGGTTACAAACAAAGACGTGAAAATGGCACTGAATAAAAGAAAAGAGTCAACCAGAAGGCGTTTAAAATAAAGCCGAAGACTAAGGAAACAGACCGTTGGATGAATTTCAGGACCAACCACTCAATTAGTTACGCCGCATAAACGAGAAAAATATTACAGCAAGAAGATCTTGGTTAAAGGAAACAGTTTTTCCATGGGAGTAAATGCGAATGCACGAGAATCATCAAGGTTGTCAAACAAAGAACAGTTCAGACTAAGAAAGAGTTACACGAGACACATTTCGCTTTTATTAGCAAAGTATAAACAGTGATGGCTGTCGGTCATCACTCTTTGATTCTGAAGTCGACAGGCTTTTCACACATTATTAGCGGAGTGTGTTCTCATTTTCACACTTCGCGTTTTTTTGTCTTTTAGGGGACTGCTTTTCCTTTTGCTGCATTTTGGATCTTTAAACTACACTTCACTTTTGTAAAACTTCGCACAAGACGTCTTGCGTGGGGGAGTGGGGGAGGGGGGGGGGGCGGGTAATAATTCGCTGTCTTTCTTTGTACTGCTCACTGCAAAAGTTCCACCTACCTCATTAGGGCGTCAGTTCATCATCCCGTTTCTCTGCATACGTATGTACTTTTCAGACGGCGTAAAAGCAGCGTTGATGAAAACGTCACCGATACTTACGTAGCAAAGTCCGCGTAAACTCTACTAGCCAGCTATCCTCCTTATAATAATTTTCGGGTGGAAGGTGGTTGCTTCTTCCCTTCAGTAAAATGTCAAAATTCTAATACAAGTCTTTTTATTTCCTTTAGCTCAAATGAAAAAACCTGCCATCAAGCCCGCATGTAATTAACTAACAAAACTACTGCTCACAGTTCACAGTTCATGCAATCCAGATCACACGCGAAACAGTCAGATATGTACGTAATAATTATGCGATCTCACAGTCAGTACTCCGCCACTGTATATCACACTCGATCCTTTTCAGTGGGTTTCTAGTGAATGAAATGCTCGCCAAAAAATATTCCGTATATGCATACGAAACATGCCACCCGAAATTTACACGCAGACCGAAAGTTCACACGCAGTTATCTTTCCAACAAACCAATTCCAAAACTTCCAACTTTCACCAATCCGTCCATAAAAGCAATTGCCTTCACGACAAAAACAATCTGGACGCGAGAAACCAATTACTTATTTTACTAAGATTTGAGGCTCCTCTTACCTTTCTTCCGTGTCTGCGATTTAAAAACTGGGTGGTTTTGGAAATCAGCCTTATGCAAACACAATTAGTTTATTTTTATATTTACCCAGACATGTTTCGACACCAATGTGTCATCTTCTGTGGGTCAAGTTTTGATTTTCTGTAAAGTACAATATCACATTTGTAATAATTTAACTGCTGTAGGACTAAGAAATACAATATTTGTAATTTGCTTCGATTTGTTTGGACACTTACCTTAAAATGACATCGCTAACCAAACTGTATTATTGCACATCGATTTTAATCCTCGTTTTCGTGCATTTTTTTGACAGCATGTCATCTCCAAACTAGCCATTAAGCAAATTATTGCGTATTGGTGGAGAGCTGTTTCGAGGGTAGAGGTTATTGTACGTTTCTGTACTTACATTTTCCGTCCTGTTTCGTGTCCCTGGTTGGTGTTGAGGCACCTGCTTTTTAGTGCATTGCTTTCACTCAGTTTATCACAAATTTCTGCTCACTACTTCACCTCACCTGCACTTACACAAATTGTGGCGAAATGTGATCTGCACAGACACTTCTGACAACACACTGAATGAGAGGTGTCATGTTATTGTCGTTGCTCACTTGTTTATCGTTGGTCTTGTGTTTGTTACGACGCTGTTTTTGAATGTGTGTGTGTGTGTGTGTGTGTGTGTGTGTGTGTGTGTGAGAGAGAGAGAGAGAGAGAGAGAGAGAGAAAGAGAGAGAGAGAGAGATAGAAAGAGTGGTGGGTTGAGAACCATAAATACACTTTCACAGACTACAGAAACCTAATAAATACCAGGGGACTGATAGAGAAGATAAAAGATATAAACATACCATCAACAGCAACCCTTATGTCCCACATACACACTTACACTCACTCTCATTTATTCCCACAACAATATAAGACACAAATAAAATTTTGTCTGAATTTTGTATTACGAAAATTAAAATTAATTAAAATCTTGTAGTAAATCTTAATTAAATAATTCTGCACACTGAGAATTCTGCTTATGTTTTCAAGTGATACCAAAAGATAAACTGTTATAGTTCCTAACTGAATGTAATTTCCTAAGTATCGGTTTGTGATTTTTTAAGTAATTTTCTCTATCTCCGAAACTATGACAGATAGAAGGCTGAAATTTTTGTACAGTCTTCTCTTGAATAACAAAAACTAGCGTATCTAATTTGAATTATATTTTGTGTAGTTTATTTAGATTCATAGGGGGTTTGAATATAAGCTCCTGATAAATGACACATTGGAGCGTTCATATGATGCGGTAGCAACAGGTGTACATGACTCATTGCTAGGACACAACTTGCTGTCTCCTTCACAGCCTCTGGCTCCAGTACTGTGGATTGTACTGAAATGTAGCTTATTGCAATAATTGTTATCGCGCATTAACTCCCGGCATCACAGTCTCCGTAGTAAATTTCGCTGTAATTTTACTGACCCCAGAGTAAAATTTTGTACGAAGGCAAATTGTGCAAAGTTTTACAACGGCGACATTGACAGAGTTACTTGAAGAAACAACGCAACCAGACACATTTCTAGAGGTTAATTTTATGCAGGGACACATTTAGAGCTTTCACCGAATTTCAGATTTGGTAATAGATTTAGATCTTTAACAGTAAAATATTTTTCCTGGTTGCTTTTTGAATGTTGCAGCCTTGTACAAAATATCATTTCCTTCAGATACCAAGATTTTCGAATTGCCTGTTTATGTTTAATTTATAGATAGGTGCACCTCAGTTTTTTCTATAATTTGTGGCTCGTTTTCTCGCTTTTGTATCCACAGCACAAATACTCCCACGTTCACAAATTCAATGATGTACTTGAGGGTGGTTGAAAACACGGTCCGCGCGGGATAGACGCGCGGTCTTAAGCACCTTGTCACGGTTCGTGTGGCTGTCACCGTCGGAGGTTCGAGTCCTCTCTCGGGCATGAATGTGTGTATGTTGTCCTTAGCGTAAGTTAGTTTAAGTTAGATTTAGTAGTATGTAAGCCTAGGGACCGATGACCTCAGCAGTTTGGTCCCGTAGGCCCTTACCACAAATTTCAAATTTCAAATTTTTGAAAGCACGAAACGAGCTCTTGAAAAAAAAAAAAAAACAACCCCGAAGATGTACAAAAATGTGACTAGTTGTTGTCTTACTTCAAGTAATTCAACCTAGAGCCACGGAGCTCAACCAACATTAATATAGATAAGTTAAAGTTGACACAGAAATAATCGAAGTTCGAGCTGCTAGAATCTTAACTAGTCGGAGAGCCCGTACGAAAGTGTAATAAAGATGCTAGGGGAATGTAAATGGTAATCTGTGGAGTCAAGACGGCGTCGTTCTCATGGAACGTTGTTGGGTGAATCTAGAGAATCGGTATCGCACACCTAGGGTGCCGGCCCTGAGAATAAGGAGAGATTAAGGAGACTCCGTATGCGAATGCAGTATGAAAGAAAAATGCAAGGCACTGTACTCTCTGGTAGTCTCGGAACAGTGGCTTGCAGAGTAAACATGAACATCCAGCAAGCTTAGCAGCTGTAAAGTTGCAACCCGCCAGTGTAGTGTGGTTTGGACTTCAAGGTGTATTGGGTTGGGGTTGGGTTGTTTGTGGAAGGAGACCAGACAGCGATGTCATCGGTCTCATCGGATTAGGGAAGGATGGGGAAGGAAGTCGGCCGTGCCCTTTCAGAGGAACCATCCCAGCATTTGCCTGGAGTGATTTAGGAAAATCACGTAAAACCTAAATCAGGATAGTCGGACGCGGGATTGAACCGTCGTCCTCCCGAATGCGAGTCCAGTGTATAACCACTGCACCACCTCACTCGGTGGTGTATTGGGGTTTGGGTATCTACGCAAGTGTTTTTTTTTTTTTTTTTTGCATATATTTTAATGCGTACTGCATTTCGGCGTCCAGCACGACAAAAGCCTGCTTGCGTTTTGTTCGCCGTCGCGGTGTGCCCGAGCTGCCTACTAGGCAATGACTCCATGCAGTCCTCGACGCCATGACCTACATCTACATCTACTTGATAACTCAGCAATTTACAGTTAAGTGGCTGGCAAATGATTCTTCGAACCACCTTAAAGCTATTTGTTTTTGATTGTACTCTTTCGCAGGGGAACCAATTCCATATTTTCCTCGTCCAGCTTTCTCCTCCATTCTTCCAAGATGTCCATACCATAGCAGCCTATTTTGTCTATTCCGTCCATACTTCCTTCATACTTGCATTCATGGTTGTACCGAGAATTCGATATTTCCGCGATGTTTTGCAGCTTCTTATCTTACGCTAATCTCTTGGCTTCGTACAGCGGATAGGCAAAATAATGTTAACAGTGGTAGAAATGGGATGGCTGTGTTTGACGATCAACAACGCAGGTAAGGCACGTGTTGCGCTGGACTGTGCGTGTTCAGTACGGACTAGGCACCAGTGCAGGTTGCTTACGAGTAGTGCACACTTCGCATTTGCACTCAGAGGCCGAGGTCGACGTCCAGTGAAAGACCTAACAGAGTTCCAAAGAGGGCAGATAGTGTGGGCCCGATTAGCTGGAGCATTAGTAACCAAGACAGCCAACTTACTGAATGTTTCAAGAGCAGCTGTTTCAACAGTCATGACAGCCTACTCAAAACATGGGAAGACATCATCTTGTAAACGTAATATGGGCGCAAATCAAAACTAAATGAGAGGGATTTTCGTACGCTAATACGAATTGTGTCAAAACAACACAAAACTACGGCGGCTTAAAAGACTGCAGAGTTCAATAGCCATCTTCGAGACCCCGTACCTATCGACACTGTTCGCCGAGAACTCCATAAAGCGAATATTCATTGACGAGCTGCTATGTCGAAACCATTAGTGACGACAAGCAACGCAAGGAAGCGTAAAACATGGTGTCAGGAGCATAAATCATGGACGGCTGAAACACGTCATATGGTCCGATGAAACGAAGTTTTTGTTATTTCCAACATCGAGCCGGGTTTACGTCTGCAGAACGCCAAAATAAGTCTACAATCCTGATTGCTTCATTCCAACGGTTAAGCATGGAGGTGGAAGTGTGATGGTGTGGGCAGCCATATCATGGTATTCCGCTGGTTCCATAATTACTCTCAAAGGCCGTGTTACAGCCAACGATTATGTGAACATTTTAAGTGATCAGGTGCACCCCATGATTGAAATGTTGTTTCCCAACAATGATGCCAAATTTCAGGACGATAATGCACCCATTCACACTGCCAGGAGAGTACAATAGTCGTATGATGAGCGTGCAACTGGCCAGCACAGCCCCAGGACTTGAACACTACCGAACCCTTGTGGGCGGTATTCGAGCAGATTTCCGCCTCCCTTGTCACTACAGGACTTAGAAGAGGTTCTGATCGGATAGTGGCACAACATTCCACTGGAGACTATACAGTCATTATATGCCAGTATTTCAAGAAGAAAAATAGGAGTCAAACGTCTTATTAATAAACCATTTCCAAGTAAGTACAAGTGTAATTACCTTCCTTATTTTTCACTAACATCTCATACGTCACAGCGCGTAATTTCTTTAGTACATGTGCAATGTATTCGTTTCCCTGCATCGCTTCTTATGTATTTGTTTTTCCATGCACCATTTAGTACTATGGCCGTCAATTCCATTCATTCAGTGTACTACAGCCTTTTCACACACAGCGTTTATGAAACGTGGATCTGAGATATATGAATTTCTCTAAAGCCTAAATACATCCTAAGACAAAAATAATTACGCACCGTCAAGGAACTATCCGAATGGGATAGAAATCGGTAGATGTGATGTACACGCACAGAGAAACGAATGATCACCATTTCAGAAAAATTGGGCGAGTTATTCAAGAGAAAGAGCGTAACAAATTCAGCAAGTCAGTAACGCGTTAGTCCACCTCTGGCCCTTATGCAAACGATTACTTGGCTTCGTTTTGATTGATAGATGTTTCGGATGACCTTATTAGTGACATCGTGCCAAATTCTGTCCAATTGGCTCGACGGACTGTCAAAGTTCCGAATCGCTTGGAGAACTCTGCCCATAACGCTCCAAAAGTTCTCAATTGAAAAGAGATCCGGCGACCTTGCTGGCCAGGGGTTTGACAACCGCGAAGACAAGCAGCAGAAACTTTCGCCGTGTGCGGACGGGCATTATCTTGCTAAAATGTAAACCCAGGATGGCTTGAGGTCAAGGGCAACAAAGCGGAGCGTAGAATATCGTCGACCTACCGCTGTGCCGTCGAGGTACCGCAGATGATACCAAAAGGGTCCTCGTGGTCATTAAAATACCAGTTGCACATCGAATCGATGATTATGATGAATCTGGAGCGCAGAGCGCCTCTGTGGCGGTCGCTCGGTCCTCTCGTTCTCTCGTCTCCCTAGGTCGACCTCTCCTTTTGACGCTGTGTTCGGTCACGGTTCCCCCCTTCCTACCAACAAAATGGCTCTGAGCACTATGGGACTTAACAGCTGTGGTCATCAGTCCCCTAGAACTTACAACTACTTAAACCTAACTAACCTAAGGACATCACACACATCCATGCCCGAGGCAGGATTCGAACCTGCGACCGTAGCAGTCTCGCGGTTCCGGACTACGCGCCTAGAACCGCGAGACCACCGCGGCCGGCTCCTACCAACACTATCTGCAGTCAACAAAGAAGATGTTACGGACGTCAGCTCTGAAGACTGAAGGAAGCCGTAAATGAAACGCAGGAGTGTCACCGGAAACATTGTTTATAAAAATCGTTGTAGCAAATTATCACGAAGTCAAATAAAGGTAGCGGCAATATCACTTCAAGCATCTATCATAGCAAGGAGAACAATCACAGCAGAGCTCTTTTATTGTCATAAAAAACACACAGGCTGTGTAAGTTCGTTTTGTCTACTGATAGCAAGGCTGCCGTCAGCAACAGAATTCGACTTAAGTTCATCTGGTAACGCGGTGTCAAACACAAAAAAAACCCTGTCGTGTTTTCATTATAATTCCTCGAATACTCGGGTACAGATTTTTTTGGTGACCATTGTTCTCCTTTCCTCCAAATCAACGAGGTGGGTTTCATCACCTCGATTAAAGGGCGTATTTTTTTTTATTTTACATAAAAAACGGTTCAAATGGCTCTGAGCACTATGGGACTTAACTATAGTGGTCATCAGTCCCCTAGAACTTAGAACTACTTGAACCTAACTAACCTAAGGACATCACACACATCCATGCCCGAGGCAGGATTCGAACCTGCGACCGTAGCGGTCGCCCGGTTCCAGACTGTAGCGCCTAGAACCGCTCGGCCACTCCAGCCGGCTATTTTACAAACAGCTAGGAAGTTTTATTCGAAAACACAATAATGGGTTTCTCGCAATGAAACGAAACGGACGACAGCTCTGTTATCCACGCGCTACCGCAGTTTTATGCATCTCATCCAACTCAAATGCTCCCTCTTTAGAGATCTCCGACAGGGTTTCTCTATAGAGGCAATGAAATTCTCAAGATTTTGTTCACACATTGTGTTTATCTAAATAAAATAACAAAAAAGTTTCCCGCATTTCAAAATTCAGCAACGCCGTCAGGGAATACATTTTCGTAAATATATCGTCTTCATGATTTGTTGCCGTAAATAAAACTAAAATGAAAACGTAGTGCATCTCATGCAGAAGAGACTGATGTCAGTTCCATCTTTGGACTTCGAACAGTTTGCGAGTTTGAACGAGCTGAGCGGAATGCGCGATAATGCGCGTGGTCTGTGTGAGAAGCGACATTACCGCGCCGTATCTGCAAGTATTCCTGCCCAGATGATAGTCCTGAAGTAATCCGGAGCAGACTACGGTGCAAAGCACCAGTTAGTGTGGTAAGTGAGCCCGTTTTGGTAGCTTGCGACGCCTACAACCTACTGCGACCTCTGCTGGCGCGAGGAAAGGACAAGCACTTCAGCTGGTTGCGAGCAAGAATTTGGAAGAGTTGTGCGAAGACGGCGGGTGCGGCCGGCAGGGAAGAGGCTGGAGCTGTTGGCGGGCAGCCACAAAGCGGCCGATAAGGGGGTGGGCGGAGGGAGTGGGGGAGGGACGCAGAAGACGCCGGCGAGACGCAAGTGGCCGGCCACAAAGGCGCCGCTCCCCAGGGAAAGGCGGGGGCGGCGGCGGCGGCGGCCCTGTGACACGCCGGCCGCTCAACAAGTGGGGGCGGAGGTGCGGCCGCTGCACCACGCACAGAATGGCCCCCGTCAGCGATCTTCGGCATTTCTTTTACGTGATCTGGACACACATTTCCCAATATTTTTCCAATCTCCATACATTCGTCTCCAGACAGACCGTGAGACTGCAGCAGTTACGTTTTCTCGGAGTACGAATAAATCCTTGACCTATTTTCCACGATCTTGCTCTTTTTGCTATCGATTCCTGCGCTACAATGCGCCATCTTTAGGCCCCTCATGCGGGTAAGCGGGAAACTGCCTTAATTCAGCTCCATACAGAGCACAATCAAGTAGACGTGCACCCTGGTGAATTCCTCGCACCGGCAGAGCCAGCACCGATTTAAATTGTGAGTGCCTCTGGAGTGAGTCAGTCCAGCGTCGTTCACATTTTGCTCTCAGGCATCTTCTATCGGTATAATATCTCAGTCCACCAGCAGACTGACCAACAGGATTACAGAAGATGCATGGAATTTTGTCGCTCGTGTCTGGTATAACACCAGTGCAACAGTTTCTTCCTTCAATGTATTCTCCTTGCCGACGAGCTATATTTAGATATAATGTAACGCTAAATTTAAGAAATATGCATTACTGAAGTGCTCAGAATCCGCACTGGCTGAGGCAGGATGAACAAAGAGGCAGTGGAGTGTACACGTTTGATGTGGGATTACTAGCGACCGCATGATGCGTCCAAACGTCAACGAAGAAACCTTAAGAGGTAAAAACACGCACAATTTCTTACCAAAGTGCTAGTGGTGCGGAGCTGTGTGTGTGTATGTAGTGATCAATGTGATCAAATACACAGGTACGCAAAACTTCATCAAGTTATCTTCCGAAATGAGTCTTGTCTGTACCAATAATTAAGTGACAGCCTTTGCCTCTCCGTTTGTTTGCTTCGCTTCTGTGGTTTTATGCGATCTGCTTTCGCAATTACAAATCCGTCCATCCTTTATTATTTATATAGTTTAGTGGTCTACAGATCATCTACATAATGATATGTGTAATTTTATCTTAATGCAAAGAAATAAACAATTAAAAAATAATTACAAAATTGTTAAGGGTTTAGTGGCCATTTGTTGACAAACTGTCTCGGATTCTTCGGCCGACGTTCATCTAATGATTTTTCTGACGTTTCGCCTGCACGAGTGGCTGGCATTGTCAAAGCTTCAACCTCCATTGCCGGTGGTGAAATGGAGCCGAGCTGGCGGCCGCAGACTATATGTACCTGGCGCGCCAACGTCCGAGGGCTTCTCCGCGGTCATTTCCGGTGCGGTTTTTCTCTTGCTACTTGCGATGGTCGTTCGCTGCAGTACGGGAAACCAGGATCCGTTTACCTGGCTTTACCTGGCTTCCTGTACAGCAGCGAACGACCGTCGCAGGTAGCAAGAGGAGAACCGCACCGGAAATGACCGCGGAGAAGCCCTCGGACGTTGGCGCGCCAGGTACATACAGTCTGCGGCCGCGAGCTCGGCTCCAGTTCACCACCGGCAATGGAGGGTGAAGCTTTGACAATGCCAGCCACTCGTGCTGGCGAAACGCCAGAAAAATCATGAGATGAACGTCGGCAGAAGAACCCGAGACAGAAGCCAATAGGCACTTTGTCAAAAAATAATTAACTGACACTTACAGCCATATTACTATAGGTAGATGAAACTGAAAAAAAAAATCACTACTGGCCATTAAAATTGCTACACCACGAAGATGACGTGCTGCAGACGCTAAATTTAAATGACAGGAAGAAGACGCTATGATATGCTAATGATTAGCTTTTCACAGCATTCACACAAGGTTGGCGCCGGTGGCGACACCTACAACGTGCTGACATGAGGAAGGTTTCCAGCCGATTTCTCATACACAAACAGCAGTTGACCGGCGTTGCTTTGTGAAACGTTGCTGTGTTGCCTCGTGTAAGAAGGAGAAATGTGTACCATTACGTTTCCGACTTTGATGAAGGTCGGATTGTAGCCTATCGCGATTGCGGTTTATCGTATCACGACACTGCTGCCCGCGTTGGTCGAGATCCAATGACTGTTAGCAGAATATGGAATCGGTGGGTTCAGGAGGGTAATACGGAATGCCTTGCTGGATCCCAACGGCCTCGTATCACTAGCAGTCGAGATGACACTCCTCTTATACGCATGGCTGTAACGGATCGTGCAGCTACGTCTCGATCCCTGAGTCAACAGATAGGGACGTTTGCAAGACTACAACCATCTGCACGAACAGTTCGACGACGTCTGCAGCAGCATGGACTATCAGCTCGGAGACCATGGCTGCGGTTACCCTTGACGCTGCATCACAGAGAGGAGCGCCTGCCATGGTGTACTCAACAACGTACCTGGGTGCACGAATGGCAAAACGTCATTTTTTCGGATGAATCCAGGTTCTGTTTACAGCATCATGATGGTCGCATCTGTATTTGGCGACATCGCGGTGAACACAAATTGGAAGCGTGTATTCGTCATCGCCATACTGGCGTATTACCCGGCGTGATGGTATGGGGTGCCATTGGTTACACGTCTCGGTCACCTCTTGTTCGCATTGACGGCACTTTGAACAGTGGACGTTACATTACAGATGTGTTACGACCCGTGGCTCTTCCCTTCATTCGATCCCTACGAAACCCTACATTTCAGCAGGATAATGAACGACCGCATGTTGCAGGTCCTGTACGGGCCTTTTTGGATACAGAAAATGTTCGACTGCTGTCCTGGCCAGCACATTCTCCAGATTCCGGAGAACACGACGAAATGGGTCAGGTCGCACCGCACAGACCATTCCTGGCGAGAAGATCGGCACCTCATCCGAATGGAATTGCAGGACAGATCTGCGTCCTGGCCGGCTCTGGCGCAACAGTGGAACATTGTAACACATCGTACACTATCAGAGGTGACAGTTCGTCACCGTTTATTAAAGCATGGGTTACGTGCGCGTCGACCACTTCTCCGCCTACCTTTGACGAATGTGCAGAAACACGTGCCTTCTTGGTGATACAGGATGTCAGCCTCTTGCCCTTGCGCGCCAGATCACCAAACTTGTCGCCAATTGAAAATGTGTGGGATATGGTGAAACGACGGGTGCAGGGCTGTGACCCAACGCCGACCACTACAGATGAACTAGGGAACGAGGTGAGTGCAGCATGCATGGCTATACCACAGGACGCCATTCGTGCCTTGTACTCTTCGATGTCATCATGTATGGAACAAGGGCCCATGGCCGATCTGTAGTTACTAGGCATCAGGACGCATGCTGTACTGAGGTGATTGAAATGCTAATCATTTCTCCAGGACATACTAATGTACACATTCTGTGAATATGAACGTCCGATCTCTAGTCGTTCAAAGTGTTCTGTTTTCTTTTATGAACATGAGTGTATTTTCGTATGACGTCCCATTGTCAAGTAATATACACACATCAAAAAAAAGTTTTCATCACCTCGGTTCCGAAAGTTCCGGAACATGTACAGAAAAATGGAATAGAGATCAACATAAACATCATTACCGCCCCCTTTTATTGCTCATGAAAACCACACAGTGCATGTTGTACCACCATACAGCGAGACTTTCAGAGTTGTTGGTCCAGATTGCTGTACATACCGGTACCACTAATACCCAGCAGCACGTCCTCTCTCATTGATGCATGCCTGTATTCGTCGTCGTATACTATCCACAAGTTAATCAAGGCACTGTTGGTCCAGATTGCCCCACTCCTCAACGGCGATTCGGCGTAGATCCCTCAGATTGGTTGGTGGGTCACGTCGTCCGTAAACAGCCTTTTTCAATCTATCCCAGGCATGTTCGATAGGGTTCATGTCAGGAGAACATGCTGGCCACTCGAGTCGAGCGATGTCGTTATCCTGAAAGAAGTCACTCACAAGACGTGCACGATGGGGCGCGAATTGTTGTCCATGAAGACGAATGCCTCGCCAATATGCTGCCGATGTGGTTGCACTATCGGTCGGAGGATGGCATTGACGTATCGTACAGCCGTCACGGCGGCTTCCATGACCACCATCGTCGTACGTCGGCTCCACATAATGCCACCCCAAAACAGCAGGGAACCTCCGTCTTGCTCCATTGGCTTGACAGTGTGTCTAAAGCGTCCAGCCTGACCGGATTGCCTCCAAACACGTCTCCGACGATTGTCTGGTCAAGGCATTTTCGACACTCATCGGTGAAGAGAAGTGATGCCAATACTGAGAGATCCATTCGGCATGTTGTTTGGCCCATCTGTACCGCGCGGCATGGCGTCGTGGTTGCAAAGATGGACCTCGCCATGGACGTTGGGAGTGAAATTGCGCATCATGCTGCCTACTGCGCACAGTCTGAGTCGTAACACGACGTCCTGTGGCTGCACCAAAACCATTACTCAACATGGTGGCGTAGCTGTCAGGGTTCCTCTGAGCCACAATCCGTAGGTGGCGGTCATCCACTGCAGTAGTAGCCCTTGGGTGGCCTGAGCGAGGCAAGTAATCTACAGTTCCTGTCTCTGTATCTCCTCCATGTCCGAACAACATTGCTTTGGTTCAGTCCGAGACTCCTGGACAGTTCCCTTGTTGAGAACACTTTCTCACACAAAGCAACAATGCGGACGCGATCGAACCGTGGTACTGACCGTCTAGGCATTGTTGAAGTAACTAGCCGTGTACCTGGTGGAATGATAGGAACTGATCGGCTGTCGGACCCCCTCCGTCTAATAGCCGCTGCTCGTGCATCTTTGGGCCGGTTTAGTGACATCTCTGAACATTCAAACGGACTGTGTCTGTGATACAATATCCACAGTCAACGGTCTGTCTTCAGGAGTTCTGGGAACCGGCGTGATTCAAAACATTTTTTGATATGTGTAGCTAGCTGAAACTTGCACCATGCACAGAAAGAGTTGCTACTGTGTATTACAGAAGGTAACTGAGATAAATTCGAAATGAGACGAACAGAAAAGTCATTTTAATTGGGAGTCAGTAATTAAATTCAAGTCACCGTTGTTCATGGTGGTCCCCTGCACATTACAAACGGCGGAACACGGTTCTTAATAGAACTGCAACGTACCCCCATTCTGACCACGAGATTGGTAAGGAGTTGCTGTGGCATCCCTCAACCAGCGCAGCAGAGAAGTGGTTGGACAGCAGTCGGTGCATGTGGACATTCTGCAATACGTCTCCTCAACGCGTCCCACACGTTCTCGGGGTAACGGGCGAGCCATCGCATTAGCCGAATATCCTCTTCCACCTGCACTGTTTGAAGAGGTCATTCACTGTCATCCAGAAAAATGAGGGTCAGCGGCGAATGCGTCACCGGAAAAACATTGAGAAGGAGTACAGTCTCCAGTCTCACAATAACGTTGATAGGCAAGTGTGCCGTGTTCAAAGACATGAAGGTCAGCAATGCCTATTCAAAATATGGCCCCTCTTCCCCCCCCCCCCCCCCCCCGCCCTTCCATCCAACTTTAGTACCTGGATCACCAAAACGATCATGTTCGACAATGCTGGACGAACACTCATATACGGTGAGAGGTAGGAACGTCTAATGCGCCCAGGATCATTGTCGAACATGACTTTTTTGGTGGTCCAGGTTTTCCAGTGTGGGGAGACATAATGTTGTTTGGAGTATTGATCTCAAAATCTCTGAACACAGTACATCACCGGCCAACGTTATTAAAACACTGTACTCCGTCCCCAAGTGTGTCTCTTCAGGTGTGTTCTACCAGTTGTTCCATTCTTCTGTAAACAATTCGCGTCAGTGTCTTAAAACTGCAACCTCATACTTTCGTAATATCCAAACCTGTCACACTTGCTTTATTTGGAACTGCAATTATTCCATTATTTTGAAATCTGAGGGTATTTCTCCTGTCTCATATATCTTGCACACAAGGTGGAATAGCTTTCTCATGGCTGGCTCTTCCAAAAATAATATCAGCAGTTCTGAAAGAACTTCATCTACATCAGTGGCCCTTTTCCGGCTTAGGTCTTTCAGTGCTCTGTCAGATTCTTCCAACGATTTTTCTTTCCCGTATTTCATCCTCTTCTGCCTTCGCAATTTCATTTGTCGCAGCTATCCATTTCTTCTTCTGATGTGTCAACCGTTGCCTAATGCTGCCTTTGAAACTTTCAGCAACCTCTGGTTATTTCAATTAGACAGGTCCCATCTCCTTAATTTGCCCCTTTTCTGCAAATTCTTCACTTTCAATCGACAGTTCATAACCAAAAAATTATGGTCAGAGTCCGTATCTACTCCAGTAATGTCTTACAGGTTAAAATCTGGTTTCTAAATACTGTCTTACCATTATGTTATCAATCTGAAACCTTCCAGTGTATCCAGAGCTCTTCCATGTACACAACCGTATTTCATTATGTTCAAACCAAGTGTTAGCAATGATAAAACGATTCTCTGTGCAAAATTCTACCATGCTGCCTCTTCCTTCATTCCTTTCCCCAGTCTATGTTCTCTTACTTTTTTCTTTCTCTTTCTTATCCTGCAGCCGAATTCCAGTCATCCATCATTATTAAATTTTCGTCTCTCTTAGCTTTCTGAATAATTTCTTTTGTCTAATCAAATGGTTCAAATGGCTATGAGCACTATGGGACTCAACTGCTGTGGTCATAAGTCCCCTAGAACTTAGAACTAATTAAACCTAACTAACCTAAGGACATCACACACATCCATGCCCGAGGCAGGATTCGAACCTGCGACCGTAGCAGCCCCGCGGTTCTGGACTGCGCGCCTAGAACCACTAGACCACCGCGGTCGGCTTTGTCTAATCACACATTCTTTCAGTCTCTTGATCATCTGCGGAGATAGTACGGATATAAGCTTATACTACTGTGGTGGGTACTGGCTTTGTGTCTGTCTTGGCTACGATAATGCGTTTACTACGCTGTTCATATTAGCTTACCCGCATTTATGTTTCTTATTTATTATTAGACATACGCCTGTATTACACTTATTTGTTTTCGTGATTATTTCCTGTACCCAACTGATCAGAAGTCCTATTCTTGACGTGGTACGTCACTATTTAACACTATATCCAGCCTCAGTGTACCCATTTGCCTCTTTAAGCCTCGGAGAAGATCAGTTTGTGTTTCATGTTGGAACACATGAGGCAATATAAGCTCTACGACTTATCTTAGAAGATAGTCTAAGGAAAGTCATATCTACATTCATAGCCTTTTGGAAACTTATAAAGCTTCTGTAAATACTAACTCGAATACACTCTTTGAAATTCCATAGGTAGCAGGGGAAAAAATACAGGGATCTACAGTTTATATACAACTTGTCCAGAAACCAGACGGCAACTATAAGAGTCGAAGGACTTGAAAGGGAAGCAGTGGTTGAGAAGGAAGTGAGAAGGGACTGTAGCCTAACCCAGATGATATTCAATCTACACATTGAACAACCTCTAAGGGAAGTCAAAGAATAATTTGGAGAGAGAATTAAAGTTAACTGAGAAGGATTAAAAACTTTTAAAGTTTGCAATGACACTGTATTTCTATCGGAGACGCCAAAGGACTAGGAAGAGCAGTTAAACGCAGTGGACAGCGTCTTGAAAGAACTGTATAAGATGAACATCAACAAAAGCGAAACAAGGTGATGCAGAGGGAATTAAATTACGGAATGAAGTGGAAAATGAGTTTTGCTGTTTGGGCAGTAAAACAACTGATGGTGGCTGAAGTGGAGAAGATATAAAAGGTAGACTGGCAATGGCAAGAAAAGTGTTTCTGAAGAAGAGAAATTTGTGAACATGAGCTATAAATTGAAGTGTTAGGACGTCTTTTCTGAAGGCATTCGTGTGTGTGTGTGTGTGTGTGTGTGTGTGTGTGTGTGTGCCGGCCGGTGTGGCCGTGCGGTTCTAGGCGCTACAGTCTGGAGCCGAGCAACCGCTACGGTCGCAGGTTCGAATCCTGCCTCGGACATGGATGTGTGTGATGTCCTTAGGTTAGTTGGGTTTAATTAGTTCTGAGTTCTAGGCGACTGATGACCTCAGAAGTTAAGTCGCATCGTGCTCAGAGCCATTTGTGTGTGTGTGTGTGTGTGTGTGTGTGTGTGTTTGAATTCCTCAGGGAACAAATTGCTAAGGTCATCGTCCCTAGACTTACACACTACATAAACTAACTTACGCTAAGGACAAAACACACACACACACACACATACACATGCCCGAGGGAAGACTCGGACCTCTGGCGGGAGGGGCCGCACAATCCGTGACATGGCGCCTCTAACCGTGCGGCCTTGTATGCAAGTGAAACGCGGACGATGAGTAGTTAGACGAGATTAGAACAGAAGCATTTGAAATGTATTGCTGCGGAAGACTGTTGAACATTGGATGGGTCGATCACGTAACTAAAGATGAGGTACTGGATAGAATTGAGGAGGAAAGAAATTTGTGACGAAGTTGATTAAAAGAAGGGATCGGTTGATAGGACACATTCTGGACCATCAAGAAATCGTCAATTCAGTTTGGAGGGAAGTGTGCGGGTAAAGACTGCGGAGGGAAACCGAGAGATGAGTACAATAATCAGGTTCAGATGGATGAGGGTTGTAAAGACTGCAGAGGGAAACCGAGAGACGAGTACAATAATCAGGTTCAGATGCATGTAGGTTGCAGTATTATTCGGAGGTGAAGAGGCTTTTAAAGGATACAACAGCATGAAAAGCTGTATCGAAGCACTCTTAAGAATGAAGACCACAACAAAAACATAAACTGCCGAGTGTTATTGGAGGTGGAGATCGATGAAAAAATGTTTAAGACGGATGCCATGGCAGGATAGAATTTGCAAGCAAGTGTAGTAATCGAATTCGACAGGTTAGTGGAACATAAGGTGGAAATAGATCACAAAGAAACGAAATGAGAATCTAATATACAGACAGAAAGAGAACAGCACAGTTTTGTAGGAAAGCGGCCGGCAGCAATGAAAGAGGATTCACTCATACCTATTATGCAGCAATTGAAAAGGTAAGGAAGAGCAGAACCAAATAACTATCAACGAATGGAGAGTAACTTATATATCATAGCACGAATGAACAGCAGATCCATCCGAAAAGGAAATAAAATTAAAAAAGTAGCAGCAGTGGAAGAATTACCAGTACACGCAATAGTGGACAATACCAACTTCTTATTGTTAAACTATAAATGGATTTTTCACAAAAGCCGAGAGTAATACAAAGACTGCT
This sequence comes from Schistocerca serialis cubense, assembly GCF_023864345.2. NCBI lineage: Eukaryota > Metazoa > Arthropoda > Insecta > Orthoptera > Acrididae > Schistocerca > Schistocerca serialis. The sequence continues at coordinate 112,299,092 of NC_064641.1, read as the reverse complement.
TACAAAATAAAAGTAAAGCAACAGAACGCCGTATTTAACAAACCACACCTGATTCCGCAAGTAAAAAGGCTGCAGTTGAAAAGAAAAAGACTGCAGATGTTGGCAGCAATAGCCACAGAATGTGGGCGTTGCCTTACAACAGTCCATTGTTCGTTGCAGGTTAAGAACGATGGAGATATGCGTGTTGTACTAGACGCACGAAGAGTGAATCAGATTTTGGAACCTGAAGAAAACCGACTGGAAAATACCCAAATTAATGCAGAAGTTCAACGGTGCTCAAGTGTTCACAAGTCTGAACCTGACATCAGGGTACCATCAGGTGTTTTTATTACCTGCTGTGCAGACATTATACCCCGTTCCTGTAGAAAAGATGTAGGGGTCAATGTCGAATCCTTCCTTTTAAGTAAAATGTGGGTACACCAGCATTTACCCAAACACAGAGCACAGCTGTCGGTGAAGATCTACGTAGGTCACATTCTGATCGCAAGAAGTTCATATAGAGAGCATTAGGCAACGTTTGAGGAACTTTTTGAGAAACTTGAAACTGCAGGAGCTGAATTAAACTTCAGAAAATCAGAGTTCGGTAGGCAAGAAACAGCGTTTTTTGGGTACGCCGGAAAGTGTAAATGTGAACGGGGAAAAATTAGAGTCAGTATGTAGTTTTCCAAAGCCTAGTTGCAAGAAACGTTTTAGGAGGTTTTTATGGCTTGTGTGGCTTCTATCACCGTTTCATAGACAATCAAGTGCTCAACAAAGAATCCTTTCACAACTTTCTTAAGAAGAATAGCGTGTGGTCGTGGACGGAATATTGTGAGCAAGCATTTCGACAGATTAAAAAGCGTGAATCAATGCATCGATATTGTATCACCCAGATCTTAATAAAACCTTTTCTTTAACGTGTGATGTTTCCGATCATGGTGTGGGAGTGCACCTGTTTCAAATCGACAAATAAGAGGAACATGATATGAAGACAACAGATTTCAAGAGCAGGCTGCTGACGAGCTATGAACAAGAAGTATTCATTAATGGACGAGGGACCAGTGGCAGTACTGTTCGGAATTCACGTAATGTCGCTGTTATCTACCTGGCCGTAAATCTGTAGTGGGCTTTATTGTTCCTGTTAACAAGTAAACTATGACATGGGAAATTAGCAACATACCTTAGCTCTGTAAGAATTTGATTTAAAAGTGCAAGTATGTGCCAGGAGAACACAGTTTAGTGCCCGACGAGCTTTCGCTTTTACCAGTATGTCTGAAGATGTAGGAAGCAGAGCTACAAACATCAGACCAGAAGATACTTGTTGTGAAAGGTGTGGTTCTTGTAGGACAAGTGCACACAATTCTGAAACATATGTGCTATGAACTTAATGCTAACGAATGCATATCATTGGTCAAAGGGATGTATGACTGTGCTGCGAAAGAGAAAATCGATACACATTGTCTAATGCAGTGGTTCCTAAGCTGGGGGTAATCATCGTCTGAGGGATAAAATAAGATCTAAGGGGTAAAAAACCAAATGGGTGCGATTGAGATTCATTCATGAAAGTAAATTACTTTTAAAACATCATTACTCTTATCACATTTTTGTAAGATTATAAGATTATATAAGTTATCAGTAATCACTTTTCCTTTATTTCTAGCATTAAAGCATGACAGCATGCGGTGGAGGTGACAGTCGCATCACGTAGACCAACCATTACACATGTACTTTGTAATTTGAACTGTACATCTATGAAACTAAAAGTAAGACATGCGTAACAAACCCTAATTATCTTATGAAGATGTCTTCTGCAAGTTGTAGATAGTTACTGCAATAGACCAGAAATTGGTTCATTACTTACTTTGAAACAGATATATGAACTAATTGGCAGTACAACACTATAGTGCTGTACACAGGGTTATTATCATTATTGTTGTCATTAGAGCGGTCAGACAGAAAGCGTTAACAGTCTTAAGTCTTGTATTGTGTGGCACTTCAGAAGTAAGGAGTCCAGCATTCAAGCGATTTACAAAGAGTAACAAAAAAAAAAAAGTCTCTGAGCACTATGGGACTTAACGTCATCAGTCCCCTAGAAGTTAGAACTACTTAAACCTAACTAACCTAAGGTCATCACACACATCCATGCCCGAGGCAGGATTCGAACCTGCGACCGTAACGATCGCGCGGTTCCAGACAGAAGCGCCTAGAGCCACTCGGCCACACCGGCCGGCAACAGTAACAACAAAGCGCACAATTTAGCTAGGTGGATTTTGAATGGGAATGCGTAGTGTGCTAATGCCTCTAGAGAGAGCAGAAGTGCAGAGAAAGCACGTTTTGTAACAATGTCTACTCTCACTGTCGACAGTTAGCTTTCGTGGCTCACTTGTAGGTAGCACTCGCTATCCACTGGGAATTCCTTAATCATTCATTATAGCGCGCGCACACACACACACACACACACACACACACACAAATTTCATTTATATTTCGTCATTTTCAAAACAGAGGTTTTCAAAGAAAATTCTTTTTCATTCTGTAGTTTAGTTAGACGTTAAAGTTGATGACGGTGAGAGGGGCGGGGGGAAGTGGTTGAGAGGCGGGGAAGGTGTAAGTGAGGGGCGGGAGGTACTAGATAATATATGATTCCACTCAGGAATAGTGATCGAAGAAAGGCTGGGAACCACCGGTCTTGTGTGTATCAAGAAATGAATAGAGCAAAGCAGATTGGAAATGAAGCATGTCACAACGTCCTATTGACGATCTCAGACGTTACATGCACTTTAGCTATGGACACTTTAGACCTAACAAGAATCTGTTTATTTTTTATAGTGGCCAAGAGGATTTAATATTTATTAAAAATGTGTGAAATTTGTCGAAAAAGAAGAACGTGACTACTCCCGTGAAATATAAAGATTTTTTGCACCTTGTGTTGCCTAAAAGGTTGAGAAAAACTGTAGTGATCGATCTACCTGGACGACAGAACGATTAATGCAGTTTCTTGTAACTATGGAGCTTTTCTCAAGCTATATAAAGCTTTACGCACTGCGAAAAGGGGCTTCTTCGTAAATGTATGTTTGCTGAAACGAGTTAGCAATGACGACGGAAGTCAGTTTTCACGTATGAAAAGGGTCGACACTTTAAGAAGATGTGATATAGAGCCAGTGTGCATCTCACGCTACAGATCTGCCTCACACCCTGCGGACTACGTTATAAAAAAGATAAACTGCATGCAACAGATGTGCTGGGATAATAAACATGGTAAACGGAGACGATTAAAAATCAATTTTGAGGGCTTAATCAATAATGTGCCCCACAAGCTATAGAATACACAGGCGCTGAAATTCTGTTTAACGATGGTGACAGTCCGATCAAATAAACCCTAAAGAACTTGCCTGATGAAGGAGAGACGTGGGAAGAGAAGATCAGTACGGCGAAACAAATGTTAGTGAAGAAAGACAATGCCTGGAATATCCGATAATATACAGGTTAGGAGACTCTGTTCTGGTTAGGATGTTTGTTTAACTCAATAAGACCGGAGAAATTAGGAAATTTCATCATATCTACTAAGGTCTTTACAACTTTGTTGAAATGAGGCGCCTGAATATACTGGAAACTGAAAATATAGGAAAAGACAAAGTTTATGGAAGACGAAAGTCACAATGTCTGCGTATGTTATATGATGGAATAAGAGGTGGAAGAAGATGGCGAGAATGTCGACCCGGCTGCAATTGGACCTGATGAAGCTCAGAAAGAAGACTGAGTGCTACCTACTAAAGAAAAGAACTATCAGAATCAATGAACAGTAATTAATATAGCTTTCTTTACTGCCGATGTCATTGTGTTGTATGCATTGCGTTAGCAGCAAAGTACAGTGTCGTTTTTAGAAGTCTTTTCTTAATATGTGGCAATGTGAGAGACGTATGACTGAGGCACTCTGTTATTTACGTGTCTGCTGAGATACGGAGTCAGCAGAAGAATGGGGACTTCGGATTCGTCCAGCTTACCACGTTTCCTGCCACAGACGGCCACGATGGCACAGCTGAACTTGTATGTCGATGCACAATATACGCAACACTCTAAGCGGTCTTCACTGATAACAAACGTCAAAATCAGCTGTAAAATGTAAATGTCGTGTGACTAGGGCCTCCCGTCGGGTAGACCGTTCGCCGGGTGCAAGTCTTTCGATTTGACGCCACTTCGGTGACTTGCACGTCGATGGGGATGAAATGATGACGATTAGGACAACACAACACCCAGTCCCTGAACGGAGAAAATCTCCGACCCAGCCGGGATTCGAACCCGGGCCCTTAGGATTGACATTCCGTCGCGCTGGCCACTTATTTTATTTTATTTTTTTTTTTAATTCTCATTTTGTTCGTTTTCGTTCGTTGTGTGTGCTCAGGGCGGACGTCGTAAGACATCCGTTTTAAGTTCGACTTTGATCGGTTAACTCAGTTTTTTTATTACAGAGGGCTGCTAACCCTCTGACCGAACACGCTGAGCTACCGTGCCGGCACCACTCAGCTACCGTGGGCGGACAAAATCAGCTGTTACATCCATCTGTGACTGAGTGTGCGTGTGGTTTTATGTGTTGTGCAGCAAAGGAAAACGCCAAAATTATGCGTGTGTTAGTGCAGCGTTTTCTTTCAGTAGACTGATCACAACATGTGTTACTTTGTTTTAGAACGTCTAACAACTATAAATAACAATTTTTTCTTTCTGTTCAACAAAATGTACACGAAAATGATAAACATTTATCTGTTTCTTGACATCATTGTAGCTAGTAAGACTTGACCCGTGAACATAGTATCCTGTCTATGCTTGAGATATATATTTTCATTTTTGCTTGCGTAGAATTGTGATAATCGTGTTAGGGGATCGTTTTCCGGAAACAGTCACATAACAAATGCAAATTTATAATGAAATACCGATTGGATTGGAATATTTAATTAACACTGCGGAATATGATAAACAGCAGTACTAGTGATTGTTGGTAACTAGCTAAAATAACCATACTGTTCTTTTGCTATCAACGAAATTTGCATCTCTTGTAGAAGTGAGAAAGCACTAAAAGCATTCTGTACTGTGACAAGGCAAGCGGACTGCCAGAGGTAGCAGAGTCTACCGTCCCTCAGAGCCAGTTCAAGGAAGAACCCTCCACGGAGAGCCGAGGGTCAATAGCCCACGAGCCAACGGCCATATCTTTGTGAAGCCGTTCTAGGACGTCCGGCCACGTATATAACACCTCCTGCGGAGCAAACTCCTGGCAAAAACATTTTACGAGCTGTGAGCGGAGTAGAAGGCCTGCTTTTTAGCGGAAGGCACCGTTATGTTCAAAACGTAGAAAGCTGGAGTCTCTCCAGAAATCACTGAAAGCTAGAGATAAACATCTCGAAGACTTATTGGGAACCCGTAGTCCTCATTCTTTGAAAAAGTGAGGCACCAATGCACATTTCGACTTGGCGATAACAACAAATATTTACGCAATGTAAAACCTGCCAAGATTGGCTAACATAAACAAACTGGAAGTCAGAAAGAGACAGTGGAAAGTGATGACGAAGAGCGCCTCATTGGTCACAGAGAGAGATGGTGAGACAGTGCCACGACATTTCTATGTGGAGGATGGTAGGACAGAAATTATTGGTTGCCCAGATAGAGGAAGGGGACTCGTGGTTTGAAAGAAGCAATTCTTGCAGATTTTAGGACGTCCCCCAGCAACAGATATCAACATTCTTCTCCTTGAGTAGAAATATTGAGGTATAGTAGAAACTTTTTTGCACCTTGTTTTCTCCTTTACCTTACTGACACGATTTACATCAATTAATTCAGTTTCATTTTGTGAAAAGAATGCTCTGTTTCATCTAATATCTTACGGTTATTAACAATGTTATGTCAACAGTTCATAGTTATTTAGTTTTCAGTTCGATTAACATAATTATATGCTTTCCTTAATTGCTCTAATATATTCAGCTGACGTTGGCGTGATAGGTATTTTTTATACTTTGCTGTTGTTTAGCCTAAGATGTTCTTACATTCATTTCCTTGTGTATAGTATATCTACATACCTCCTATGCAAAAAGAATGTAAGCATATTGTAACTTCATGTATACGGCTGAGAGAATGTGAAGTATGCCTGATGTTCATAATTTATCACTGTCAAGATGACATAGGAGGAGGGAGCCATTGCTCAATTGTTTACAGTGTGTAGTTATTTGTTTTCACTGGGATCTTCTCGTTGGATCATAAATATTTGACATTTGTTTTCTAGTTTGTTTTTGTGATTTCAAAAACTGTTTTGGGCGGTTGATGTGTTGGGTTGTTTGAGGGAAGAGGCCAAACAGCGAGGTCATCAGTCTCATCCCGGCATTTGCCTGGGGCGATTTAGGGAAATCACGGAAAACCTAAATTAGGATGGCCGTAAGCGGGATTTTTTTTATTTTATTTTATTTTCTTTTTCTTTTCTTTTTTTATTTACCGGCCTCATCGGCCAAGCGTAAACGCGTATCCAGCGGCATCCCAAAAATTGGGATTGCGGGTGGCTCTATGACTACCGCCAAATACGAATGTACAACATTTTTACGCTCGGTGTTTCCTCTTAATTGGTTGGTTGGTTGGTTGGTTGGTTTGGGGAAGGAGACCAGACAGCGTGGTCAACGGTCTCATCGGATTAGGGAAGGATGGGGAAGGATGTCGGCCGTGCCCTTTCAGAGGAACCATCCCGGCATTTGCCTGGAGTGATTTTAGGGAAATCACGGAAAACCTAAATCAGGATGGCCGGACGCGGGATTGAACCGTCGTCCTTCCGAATGCGAGTCCAGTGTCTAACCACTGCGCCACCTCGCTCGGTCCCTCTTAATTCGTAGCGATATAATGAATTGAAGTGCACATTAAATGTGTGCAAATTGTGAAATAATTGTCATTTTGTTGAACTACCACTGCCAAAAACGGTAATTCTTAAAAATTCTCCATCGGCTAATTCTTTAACGTCGCGCGAGACATCTGATTGAACCGTCGTCCTCCCGAACGCGAGTCCAGTGTGCTAACCACTGCGCCACCTCGCTCGGTGGCGGATGTTGAAAAAAAATCAGTGAAGCGGATCTAAGAGATACTAATAACGATAGTTATAAGCCCCAGTAAAGTGCATCACTTACACATTGCTAGTTTCATGGAACTTTCGGAGCTGAGCCCGCTTTTTCCAGCAGGGCATTGTTTTGATGTTACGTCCAATGAGCCCAAGCGAAACCATCCACCCGCTGTAGATCAAAAATGGTTCAAATGGCTCTGAGCAATATGTGACTTAACAACTGAGGTCATCAGTCGCCTAGAACTTAGAACTACTTAAACCTAACTAACCTAAGGACATCATACACATCCATGCTCGAGGCAGTATTCGAACCTGCGCCCGTAGCGGTCGTGCGGTTCCAGACTGAAGCGCCTAGAACCGCTCGGCCACATCGGCCGGCCCTGCTGTAGCACCGGTGTCGTTATCTGGGTTTCGCGCAGACAGCAGCGTGCAGTTCAGTCGCACTTTAATCATTTGAACAGACTGCATACGTGATGAAATATTAGTTTGGAAGTTGTTCGTCGAGTGGTAGAACAACAGTGGGTGATTAATCAGTTTGTTCTCTGAGGATGTGCGTAATTACGCACAAAATGACGAAATAGTCTCGTCATTCTTGGCCGGTAGCATCCGTTGGCGGGACTTATTATGTCTCGAATGTTTATAAAGACTAGCGTGGACTGTCACAGCGTGAAAGGTTAATTTGGAGAAGCAGTACAAAAACTAAGGTGTGAAACTGGAACCAAAATTTAACTTTTAATATGGTTATATTTGGGTCAAGGCATTACGCCTATTGTCCGGCCACCCTGATTTAGGTTTTCCGTGATTTCCCTAAATCGCTCCAGGCAAATACCGGGATGGTTCCTTTGAAAGGGCACGGCCGACTTCCTTCCCCGTCCTTCCCAAGTCCGATGAGACCGATGACCTCGCTGTCTGCGCTCCTCCCCCCATAAAAACCCCATTACGCATATTAGGAAGAGTGTTGCTGACGACTTCAATAAACGAAGTAAAATGGTATCTCCTGTTGTATTCACCTTTAAACTAACGTTTTCCAGCTAAAATTTGTAAAACTTAAATATTCATAAAGTAAAAAGACACGTTTTCAGTTTACGCAACATGGTCAGATGTCGTGTTATCTCTGAATCCTTTACTCATGTCCGATCGCCACAAAGTAATCTCATGCCGTTGAGTATGATCAAAGAATATAAAGGAAAGGACACTTTACGTCAATGCAAGAGTCATTTCAACTGTATGCAAACTATTTTTGTTAGGATTTCTGGTACTCTAATATGCACTTCGTCTCAGAGAATACCAGCCGTCAATACCTCCTCTGAATTTTAAATCGAGACTGTAGTGTTAGGTGTTAAATCATTGAAATCCTTAGAAATTAAATACAGTTAAAAAATTCTCGTCTTGAAAAGGTTGAGTTCTTAAGATTAACCATTGCAAATTTCAGATTCCTTGAATAACATTACGGCACATTGAACATAACTTACAGCATTCACACAATCTTTTTTAACTATACCTACGGCAATCTGACGTTCAGGTTAGTGCGTTCACAACGTGTACACATCACGTATTATTTGTAATTCTTTCTGACTATGTGCTTCGATACATATTTTAAGTATACTCGTTAAATCCTGAATGAAGAACAATTAGCATAAACATAACTGAACGTTCCAAACAATGGGCGCTCAATGGTTATCTAAACAGGTCTCAAATGTTTGATAATGACTTAAATACTATCAGAGTTTGCATACGCAGGATGTTCAAAAGATTCATACGATTTCACAAGACTATACGTTCTAGATGAAAATAGAAATATGGAGCAAATTTTAAATTTTTCCTTACGCACAGGAGTACGACGTTTTCTACTACACCCATTGTCGATACAATGTATATCTCACTCTATACACAGGATGAACACTAACAACAATGACAAACTGCAGGGACGGATTCCTGGATGGAAGTGGAGGAGAGAAGGTCTTATGAACACGTGTCCGGAAATGCATCGTTGCCACGGTAGATGGCGCTGACGCACGGAAGTTCCTCTGACCACGTGCCGTGTCAGTAGCCCACAGATGACGATCGTGCATATTGATGAAGCCAGTTCCGGTAAAGGTCGCTTCGTCGGTAAAGAGTATTGATGACAGAAATCCCCTAACTGTGTTGGTCAGCTGCAAAAACCACCGACAAAATCCTTCCCATACAGGGAAGTACGCTACTGATAATCCTTGCAGTTGTTGCAGGTGATACGGATAGTAGCGGTTGTCATGCAAGATACACATAAACGTAACGCACTTTGGCTTATACCATGTTGGCTGGCCACTTGTCTGGTCTTGTACTAGAGTTGGTTTCAATATCCTGTATAACCCGGTCCTCCAAGTCTCGTGTGCGCACAATCCGCCGCTTTTCTGCACGTTCTTCTGTCTGAAAGGACCATTATCACGCAAACGCCGAAAAAAAGGCTTGAGATGTTGGTGTTTATGGGGGTGTTTGTTGTGGTTTAGCCGTGCTGCCTGGCGACCGCTTCCATATGCTTGGCCGTATACAAACACCATCTCGACTTCCAGGCGGAGTAAAACGGTGTGTCGGACAGAGACTCGAACTCGGGACCTTTGCCTTTCACGGGCAAGTGCTCTACCATCTGAGCTACCCAAGCACGACTCACGAGCCGTCCTCACAGCTTTACTTCCGCCAGTCCCTCGTCTCCTAGCTTCCAAACTTCATAAAATCACTCCTGCGAACCTTGCAGAACCAGCACTCCCGGAAGAAAGGATATTGCGGAGACATGGCTTAGCCACAGCCTGGGGGATGTTATCAGAATGAAATTATCACTCTGCAGCGGAATGTGCGCTGTTATGAAACTTCCTGGCAGATTAAAACTGTGTGCCGGACCGAGACTCGAACTCGGGACCTTTGCCTTTCGCGGGCAAGTGCTCTAGCATCTGAGCTACTCAAGCACGATTCACGACCCGTCCTCTCCTTTCGCAGGAGAGCTTCTGTGAAGTTTGGAAGGTAGGAGACGAGGTACTGTCGGAAGTAAAGCTGTGAGGACGGGTCGTGAGTCAAGCATGGGTAGCTCAGATGGTAGAGCACTTCCCCGCGAAAGACAAAGGGCCCGAGTTCGAGTCTTGGTCCGGTACACAGTTTTAATCTGCCAGGAAGCTTCATAACAGCGCACACTCCAGTGCTGAGTGAAAATTTCATTCTGGAACCATCTCGACTTGTTCGCGACACGAATACCGGACCAATCTGCTGCTTACAGTACGCTGCCTCAATCACTCAGCGTACAACACGCAAGGAACACACAGCACGTGGTTAGAGGTACTGTCATTGGTCAGCGCCATCTACCGTGGCAACGATGCATTTCGGGACACATGTTCATATGACCTTTACTCCTCCATTTCCAGTCAGGAATCCAACTTTTTGGCCCATATTACATGTGTATTGCCAACGTGCGGAAACAACTGCACCTTTCGATGATCACTTGCCTCCATCTGAAAACATTTTATTCTGTAGTTTGATGCATCTCACGTCAAAGGTCGCGATTTGATAAAAGTGGTGTCTAGCATCTTTATACACTTTGTACTGACGTTCATTGTTTGAGTACTCTGAAATCAGGAACGTCTAAATACTGTAGTGTCTGTATGTGTGTGTGTGTTTGTGTGTGTGTGTGTGTGTGTGTGTGTGTGTGTGTGTGTGTGTAAGCTGGAGAAAATGTCCTTTGTCGGAATGAATTTGTCATGAATACCATGAGATAGCGCAGTGTAAGTATCTTAAAACAAAACGATCTTTTCGCTTCGTAAACATTTCGATAACTTAAATAAATTTCCTTTGTTTTCTCCAGCATCACGACCCTAGCACCTACTTGAACATGGTGCAGAAAATAATTCTTCTGTAACATCTGTATCTTATAATCCTGCAGTGGATCTAAAACTAGTTAATGGTAGAATAAACCGTACCAAATTCAAGAAGTGAGAGGCTCCATTTCATTCACGCATAAAACGTCAATACAACGCTTTTATTTTCACAAGGATCATCCGATACTACCATATAAGGGTATATCTTCCATGTGCATATATATACTTCTACATCTACATACACACTGCGCAAAAATCAAACGTTCAAATGTGTGTGAAATCTTATGGGACTTAACTGCTAAGGTCATCAGTCCCTAAGCTTACACACTACTTAACCTAAATTACCCTAAGGACAAACACACACACCCACGCCCGAGGGAGGACTCGAACCGGGACCAGCCGCACAGTCCATGACTGTAGCGCCTTAAACCGCTCGGCTAATCCCGCGCGGCACGCAAGAATCCATTCAGTCCACGACAGGGGGCTACTTACTTCACTACGAGTCATTCCTCTTCCTGTGCCACTCGGAAATGGGGCGAGAGAAAAATTATAGTCTATGCGCGTACGTAAGAGCCTTGATTTCTCTTCTCTTTTCTTCACAGTCCTTAAGCGAAATGTACGTTGGCGGTAGCAGAATCTTTCCTCAGCCAGCCACAAATGGCGTTCTAAATTTTCTCAATAGCATTTCGTGAAATAAACGTCGTTTTTCCCGCAGGGATTCCCATTTGAGTTCCCGATACATCTCCGTAATAATATAACCTGCTGGTAACAAATCTAGCAATACGCGTCCTATTGCTCCGATTTCTGCCTTTATTGATCCGTCCTAGTGGTCAGAAGTACCAAGAATGAGTCAGATTAGTGTTCTATACCCTGTCTCCTTCGTAAACGGGCTACACTTTCCTTAAATGCTCCCCATAAACCGAAATGGGCCCTTGTCTTCCCTAGTCATGACCTTAACGTGGTTATTCCATTTCATATCTCTCTGTAACCATGATGTAAGTATTAAAAATTGCGCTTAGGATCAAAGTTTTCGTTCACCTTTCACAAATATTCAACACACCGTCCTCTGGGCGCACGTCAAACATATGGTCGACAGTCAAACTCGCTCAGTGCTCCATTGCCGCCAACGTACATTTCCTACAAGGATCCCGAAGACAAGAGAAGTCGTTTTTCCTTCGCATCATTTTCAAGTGGAACAGGAAAGAAAATGATCATAGTGGTACGCGGCATGGTGACTTGCTGAGTATGTATGTGGATTAGATGTAGATTCACGTATGTTACTATTCAGTTCACTCAGAGGTGATGGAGAGGGAAGACCATAGACGGAGCCGTTGCTTTTTTATTAAAAAAAAAAAAAAAAGAAAGAAAGAAACCGCAAGAACAGGCGACACTGAATGCAAATGGCGCAATTCGATATCTATTTGTTCCTTACGGCAACTGATTGCTAGCAAATTTTTTCGACGCAGGTGCCAGAGAGGTGATGTTTCGTCGTGTTGGAAAATGAATTGTTCAGCGTATTGTCGCAATTTCGGAAAAAGCCAGATAAGCAAGTGAGCATCGACCGAGTTAGCTGCGCCAGGGAGATATGGGGAAACTTGCAATTGGTGTCTAGGTAAACTTTTATTTTCGATGAATAAACTAAAATCAGTTCCGAGTTCATGTAGAAGGTATAGTCTTCTGAAATCGGCTGAATCTTTTTGAAACACCCTATTCTTTTGAGAAACTATATTTAATGAAATTGTTTTTAGATTAGAGGTTAGATTAGATTCGTACTTGTTCCATAGATCATGAATACGACACTTCGTAACGATGTGGAACGTGTCAAGTTAATAAAAGGTGTCTATACAAGACGTTACATTTTTTTTTTTTTTGCTGGGGTGTGGGGAAATTACCCACTTACTATACCCAAAAATTCATCTAATGAGTAGAAGGAGTTGCCATTCAGAAATTATATATATATATATATATATATATATATATATATATATATATATTGTGAGGCTACAGTGAAGATCCCTAGCTCTTTAAATAAGTGTCTGCAGGATGATCTTGGATGAGCTCTAGCAATTATTCTGATTACACGCTTTTGTGCTATGAACACTCTTTTACTCAATGATGAGTTACCCCAGAATATGATCCCATACGACAGCAGAGAATGAAAATAGGCGTGGTAAGCTAATTTACTGAGATGTATATCGCCAAAATTTGCAATGACCCCAATAGCAAAAGTAGCTGAACTCAAACGTTTCAGCAGATCTTCAGTGTGTTTTTTCCAGTTCAACCCCTCATCAATGCATAGGCTACACCTAGATATTTTGAATATTCTACCTTAGCTACCTATTTCTAATCGAAGTCTATATTTACAATCCACTGTCGTCGTAAATTAATGTTAGTGCTCTTTGCGTTCACAAAGTAACGGAATGGTAATGAAACTTGGAATAACCTGCTTCTGTATTTAATGTCGTATTCAGAAATATACACTGTCGCATTTGCAGTGCGTATCTGCGTGATAAAGAGTGTCAACATAAATGCTGGAAGGCAGTGCACCGCTTTATATACCAAAAATGTTTAAACGTATTTAGTTCAGATTGCGAAGTCGGTACCCGTGCTGACTTTAATGTCAGTTGATACTTGCTTAGTTCATTCTTAATTTTATTCTGAGTAGTGGCAGATCTGAGCAAACAATGTCAACTTTGTTCAAGAGGCATTTGCATTGTTTACGACACCTGATTTTAGGAATTAGACATACTAGATTTGGAAACATTTCAACAGTCGTTATGCCTTCTCATATTTCCTGTATAAAAATAATTTGTTGCCTCAGTAAACAGAACTAGTTTTACAAATTCAGTTGTAAGGTAGGACTAAATGAAAAACACCAAATTAGCCGATATAATCCATATTCTTCATATTTAAAGAGAAAATAAAGGAAATACATTAGGTACACAAATATTGCTCTCCGCAAATGAAGTGAGCGAATTTACTACAGATAGCTGACAGAGGAAACTTGTCTTCCATTTCTAACCTCAGTATAATCAGAAGTAATTATTGTGGTTGAAATTTTGTGTAGCAAAGTCATGTCCGCCTCAAAATCCACAAAACATCCATTATAAGCAACACGTCTCGAGTTAATATTTTCCTCAGGGTCTAGTCTATCACTGGAATGACGATAAATGGTAAAAATGTCAGTCTGAAACGAAAAAAAGGTATAAAAATCTGAAAGCAATTATTTACCGGCTTCTCTCAACTAGTGCTCTGTTTTCTAAGTAAACTTTTTTACAGAAACTTTGTCCGCTGAAAAGAAATTTATCTGTATAACAAGGCGCATTTGGGTAATTACCTTCTTTGTGGCGCAGCCGACTTTCTGTCTACATCATCCCATTCTGTGAATTAACTAAGCGTTTTTCGTGTTTACCCATTATTCTTAGTAAAGCTGAGAACTACAGACGACCATGCAACTGCTACGTTCTTTTCCCGAATTTTAAATTGCAATCTCTTGCTGAGTGTACTTAAAGAATTTCTCGGCCCTCGTTGGAATCTCCAGGTTATGAAACGACCTTCTTTCTACGACGATTTCATCGCGATTAACAAGAAGCACTATGAAATGCACCAGCCGTGTTCCTAAATGCTGCTCCGTTTACTTTTCACAACATTTTCCATTGCACTCAGAGCATCTGTCTGTCTTTGAAAACCACTCATCGCTCATTTTCCAACTGTTTCTGGTACTTGGGTACATTCACCATATTACAGCTGCACGAGGTATTTATACAAAGAAAATAGGCGACCTTTCACATAATCTTTAAATGCGAACATTTTACTTTAGGCTTTCAGATGATTCTTTGCATATCCAAGGAATACATGTGTCTCAACACCGACGTTTTCGAGATTCCCGATTCTCGCCCAATTTGTCTGCTACTGATGTGCGGATTAGCCGCGACAGCAGCTAAAACACCTATTTGGGCATCATCATTTGTTGCAGGTCGTGGTTGATGTTTCACATGTGGCTGAACACTTCCTGTTTCCTTAAATAACGTAACGGTCCGAACACTTGGATGATGTCGTCCAAGATACCGAGCAGCATACATAGAACACCCTCGTTGGGCATTTTGATCACAATAGCCATACATCAACCCGATATCGACCTTTTCCGCAATTGGTAAACGGTCTATTTTAACGTGGGTAATGTATCACGAAGCAAATACCGTCCGCACTGCCGGAATGTTACGTGATACCACGTAGTTATACGTTTGTGACTATTACAGCGCCATGTATCACAAAGTGAAAAAAGTGGTCCAACTAAAACATTCCCATTACACGAATATGTAATAAAAATGGGGGTTCCTATTTTAAAGAAACGCAGTTGATATCCGTTTGACCTATGGCAGGGCCATCAGCGCCATCTGGTTTTCCCCTTCAAGCTAGACGAGTTTCGTTCTTTGTAGTTTTTTCGTTTGATGCTTATTTCGTGAGATATTTGGCCTGGTCACAGTCAATGGACCACCCTGTATATAAAAGACGTACCAACGATCGACATGGGAGAGTACAAGCATCTAAATCAACCTCAAATCATAAGAAATGTTGCTGCAGAAACACTGCTTTCGCTATCTAGTTGAATGTAAGAGTTCCAGTTTTCAGTATTGTTAATGTCTGTCATATGAGTTTCAAGGATTTGCGTGAATGTTTTTATTATCTTAACCACCAACATTTCTGTAAATTTGTTTCTATATTTTTCAGACCAAAGACTACTTTCATGAGCCTCTTTAAGTTAATCTGAACAATACAAGGCTCTTCATCTCTGCTTATCTACTGCAGGCTACCTTCGTTTGAACCTGCATGCTATGTAGTCAAGGCTTGATGCCCCTCTACAACTTGTATTCTTCGCATATCTCCCAATTACCAAATTATCTATTCCTTTATGCTGCATGATATGTCCTATCGAATTGTCTTTCTTTGTGTCAGTTTGTATTATAAAGCTTTTTTCTCTCTTATTTTATTCAGTACTGCCTCATTACTTAGCTAAATTTTAGAGTTTTTCTGTAACGTCATACTCCATATTGACTGCTTAGATACTCTGCAGTTTGTATCCTAATATTCTTACTAAAAAAATATATTTTGCTAATTTTTTTTAAATTCCTTGTAGTGCCCGTAGTCATTGATGGCATCACAGCCTTGTGGTCACTGATGCCCACCTCGATGTAAAACTTACAAAATTTTGGGTCTGTTAGGAGGTCTAACGAGGGAACCTCCCCATCGCACCCCCCTCAGATTTAGTTATAAGTTGGCACAGTGGATAGGCCTTGAAAAACTGAACACAGATCAATCGAGAAAACAGGAAGAATATGTGTGGAACCGTGATAAAAATTAGTAAGATATACAAACTGAGTAGTCCATGTGCAAGATAGGCAACATCAAGGAGAATGTGAGCTCAGGAGCGCCGTGGTCCCGTGGTTAGCGTGAGTAACTACAGAACTACAGGTCCTTGGTTCAAGTTTTCCCTCGACTGAAAATTTTACTTTCTTTATTTTCGCAAAGTTATAATCTGTCCGTTCGTTCATTGATGTCTCTGTTCACTGTAATAAGTTTAGTGTCTGTGTTTTGCTACCGCACCGCAAAACCGTGCGATTAGTAGACGAAAGGACGTGCCTCTCCAATGGGAACCGAAAACATTTGATCGCAAGATCATAGGTCAACCGATTTTCCCACAGGAAAACACGTCTGATGTATTCTATACGACACTGTGACGGCATATGCGTCACATGACAGGAATATGTTGTCGACCCACCTAACTTGTACACTTGGCGAATGGGTAGAAAGATTCTTCTACCTTGCCCGATTTAGGTTTTCTTGTGGATGTGATAATCACTCCCAAAAAAGTGATGAAAACATAAGAGTTTGTCACATAAACTGAAAATAAAAAATTAAACTTTTCACTCGAGGGAAGACTTGAATCTAGGACCTCTCGTTCCGTAGCTGCTCTCGCTAACCACGGGACCACGGCATTCCTTGGCTGACACTCATCTTGATGTTGCGGCATGGACTACTCAGTTTTTACATTTTTACTAATTTTTTTCATAGTTCCACACAAATTCTTCCTGTTTTCTCGATTGATCTGTGTTCAGTTTTTCAAGGCCTATCCACTGTGCCAACTTATAACTAAATCTGAGGGGGGTGCGATGGGGAGGTTCCCTTGTAAGATATTGCTCTCAGGCATCGGTTTTGTACATGTAAAAAAAGAAGGGATGTGGCACTACACACTTATGCTTTACGTTGTTTTGAAGCCAGAGTGGGTGCAATTTTAAGTAGCCCAAAATGTTAGCAGACTACTATTTACGAGTGCTTCTTGTTAATTATTTATGTCATACAAGCGCAATAACTGTATTAGATACTAGAAATTATAAAACCTACATGAATAACATAGTGTCAGGAAGGCAATTTCGAACGTTTTTTCTGTTTTTCAATAGGTATTTGCTCTAGTAATACGACGCGGAGTGGCGTCACGGGGAAGTTCACCACAGTACGGGGGGTATGAATGCAGGGAACCTAATGTTTTGTGCTAGTTAAGATGGCGGACCTCAGCTTCAAGTTTTTGACGTAATGCCACCTCCCCTTTTTCTTTACCTCCATGGTTTGTATCGGCTGTTAATAATCTGTGACAGGGATCGTTAACGAGACTCTGTGGAGACGAAGTTACATATCGCTGACACATTCCTTTGTTCGGCTTTCTACAATAAGGAGTACACCTCAATATGTTCAGTATTATATGTTACATATGTCGATAAATATCACAGAGTTAAGCTTTTGTGAAATTAATAAGCAGCAGAAATTATACTGCAGTACACAGGAACAACAAATTGGCTAAATCCCCAGACATCAGAGTGTTTGCAGATAAGTACACTGAGTAAAAGTAGATTCTCATCAAATTAGTTTTCTTAAGTGTTCCAATAGTATGAAAAGCTGGCTTTTCAATATTTTTTTGGAGACAGCTGTTTCGGGCTTTCTCGCTGTATGATCTAACCAGCAATACAGCCTTTACCAATGCACACGTTTTTAGTTTAAAATCTACAGGTCTAGAATTAGAACAGTTTACTGTCATGTCGGGTTACAACGTTTTACCGTCACGGAAGTTATTCTAAACTGAGCAGTGGGATTTCACCTGCGGGCTTCACTAGCATGACTTTACTGTTTCTGTTTTATAGAAATGGGCTAAAATTAAATATTGGTGCAGGTGGAATAAGACACTGAAAATATTTATTTTTCTTCTAGAGATTTTTTAAAAATGTAGTTGTGGCGCCAGACTAGTCTGTCTCGAAGACTAGATTAGGTTGTAAGATCTGCTGAAAAAGGTGATAGTTACGTTGGGGAAGCCAATGAGTGTGAGGACGAAATATTAGTTGTGGTGACAGATTGATAATAGCACAGCCCGAGACCTACATTAAGCTGAAAGATGCGTGTAGCGGTGAGTAAGTGGAGCCATCGAATGCGATGTTATCGAAAAGAATATATATATATATATATAGATAGTTGCTGAATTCTGTACCACGGGCAATAGTTTTGTTATGGTGCGCATGTTACGAACTTCGCGATTACGCTTTAGCTACTTATTACTATATTTCAAACGAAACGATATCGTATGCTGGATATTATTCTGTCATTAGTTCCGCTACTTTACGTAGTCAGACAGTTTAATCCGTTGTCATCTACAATCCCATAATTAGCATAATATTCTGAAACAATCATTTCTGGAGTACTTTTTTTGCAAACATTATGATATCAAGTAACAGAGAACCTCTTGTCTACAGTTTACTATCATGTACACGTCTATAATATATTTCTGTGCTTTGAAACTGCTATTGGGCATTTAACCAGTATTGCATAGGCGTTCGAATGTGAGATTTACCTGTGAAACTTACGCCGTACTTGCTTCTCTAATGACAACAAAATCAGTTCTTTATTAACGTCATCAGGTTATAACACTCGGTTTCTGTTGTTGAAAATACCCAACCTTGGCGCGACGGTCGGGTAACAAGTCAGATTAGGAACGCAGTAAATGAAGGGAATAGGTTTTTCCATTTTTTCAGTCGTAACGTAAATGTTCGGAACAATGAGATTAACAAATGGGAGAAAATGACTCCTGCAACTGGAAGACAGGCCGTATTCCCGTAACCACACGATCATGAGACATCACATTACTTTATGTGAATAAACAATTAAATACTTTGAATAATAAAAACCATCGGTGTATACCGACATCACTTTATTAATAACCGAGAGAGGGGGAGGTGAAATGGCGTAAGAAGAAGTCTATTTGTTGAGAACCAGCCCAACATTATTTTGTTAAAACTCTAGTGCGAAGTCCTTCATTATTAATTCATTCATCGCGTTCCGTAAATCCCCTGAAGAAGCAGATTCTTCATGTTTTTCGAACGAATCTGCATATACGTTAACAAAAGACATGAAAATCCTAGTAACGTAATCTGTACACTGCATTAACAATGAGCTGTACTTAATATTACTAAATTTTTTCTTACTCCAGCTATATGTAACACAGTAAATGAGCAGGAAAACCTCTGATTAAAAAAAAGCTGCTGTTGGCACTGTTATAGTAAATAGTTGCTGCTTACTTGTATTGCTCGTTTAGTATTTTTTTGCTTAAAATGATATTCTTTTTTTAAAAAAAGTTACGTCTGTAACCACAGAGGCCTGCTTACAATACACTGCTACATGTCAAGTTGTCAATGAACACTGCTAACTGCAATATAGCTAATAGGAATTTTCTGTACTTCGGTCTTGAAAACCATATATTTGTAAACGAAGAGGGTAATGAAGTATTCTCTTAATTTTCTTTTGAATGTGTAGTGATTTCCAATATCTTGGATTGTGTTGGATGGGAGCTTGTTGCATAGCTTTGTACATAACTCCACTCTGAATCCTAGACGAGTAGGCGCGGTCTACATGAAAGTTATTTTTGTGAAGTTGTGTAATGGACTTTCAATTCTTGACTGAAGCTTGTTATCTTAACTACATAGAGCTCTCTATTCCTAGCAACAGATATTTTAATCGCAAGGGTTGTCTATCTGTATCACGGTTTCTGCTCCCTTGAATGTCTTAGGGGAAAACGAGACAAAATGTTTTAGGAATTTGTTCAAGAAAGAGTTAAATTTCCCTTCTACATTTCTGCCTCATAAATCGCTTCCCAACTAACTTACCTGTAAACACAGTGATTGAGTCATTGTTGGTAATTCTGAGATACAGTACTTTTTTATATAATTTGGATGAACACGTCACGAAATTTTCCCAAGTATTCATTAGAAACATAATATTTTGTAAGAAATAAGTAGTGAAATAGGTTACAATAACAACAGTAACTATTAAAGGCACCTTCGCTGTTCCTACAGAATTTGCGAAAAGACTTTGGCTTCTTTAAAACTTTAAAATGATGTTTGGTATTGTAAAAGAGTGCCAATAGACACCTAGCTCTTCTGAGGAATAAGCTACAAAGCACATGAACGTGATAGTTCTCTTGATATTTTTAGCGGTTTAAACTTGCTTAGTTCATTCGTGTACACATCCTTAACAAGATGATGTTTGACGCACCTACTTAAAACAAAGAGACAAACAATTAAAATGGTAATTAATTAAACATTTAGTCGTTATTACACACACATACAAACACATTACACTACACACGAATTTTCGGTTGGCACCGAGACCATAATAATACTTCTGTCTTTGTATTATATTCGTTGTCTTTCACATCTATGTGTCTAAATACTGAGCCATCATCTCTCCTTGTGTGAATAAGAGATTGAGCTCAGGAAAATGGTAGGAGGTGAGTATATAGCCCATCACACATTATAGACATAAGATCTTACTGTATGGTCTACTATATTTTGAATTTGTGCAGTAGAATGGTGTTTATTATTAATTTACGTAGTTTTTTTACTGATCTCTGTTCTGTGGTCCATAAATAGTTTCTCACTGTGTGTTACGTATTAATTAAGAACTATGCTTTAACACACCTTTTAGTGTGCTAATATGCCTCCTAGAATGCTCCAATTTTTTGTGGTCCACAAGTGTCAGTAGTCTCCGCTTTACAATTAGGTAAATCTTTTTTGTCATTGCCCTCTTTGGCAGCTTATCGGACCTTTACTATTTTCCTTAAAGCACTATGTAGTTATATCGACACACGTAGCGAGATATCCTAACATACGGGGTGATTACTGTTATGCTGATTTGCGATTTTGTCACAGGCATAGTATATATTCTTCGCAGTACGTGCAAAAGATGTGTGTGATCCAATTCATTGTGACTAACGGACAGGATATAGCAAATATTAACATCCTACGGAATGCATACCGTCCAAGTGACTGTGGAATGCATCGTGGAGGGTGCTTGGCATTAGCGTTTCCACACACTGGCCCGTAGCATAGTGAATGAGACGAAGGACGTACAAACACGATGACACGTATTCGCGTCGTAACGTACAGTACTGCGCTATTTACTGACAGGAACTGTGCATCACAACTATTCCATTCTTCCCTTGCTTTTCCAGTTGTGGTGAATTAACATTTCTTCACTTTGTCGATTACACAATTTGGGGATACCTGTCATTTTATGAATTTAAGGTTAATTCTCATAAGGAAAATGAATTTATACTACCAGTCACTTCGTGAATGTTGTTTTAGTTTTAAAAGCACGACGCATTTCCACAATTTATTCTCATTTTAGATTGCGAGTTTTTACATACATGTCTCTAGTTGCTTATTATTCACGAGGAAGGTACCGTATTTTGCGTTTTTCTTCGTCTTTATTTAACTGGAAAGATATATATCAAAGATTATACATTGTAGAGGACAACACAGATATGTCAAAGATATTACATTTAACATAGATTACACCATGGTCTATGAGGTACACAAACAAACAAGCGTAACTAGCATCAACGTCAGTATTAGTTTATTATATATATGAGACGATGCGATAATCCACTTTGTTTAGGATGTGCTTGAAAATTATTTGGAAAAAAGCTTTTAAACCATATTCCAATTTTTCATTCGGATTATTATTTCCTGACTTTTTATAGCGCCAAAATATTTCTAATTTCTGTAGACAACACATTCTGTGACCTTCGTCCAAACAAGGCGTATCTTAAGAATAGAAGAATGCGTAGGCTGTTTTGTGTGTTCCGTGGCAGTTGCAGATTGTGTATGTCTGTTGAAGTGTTACGTGTATCTGACAGTTTGTCCTACGGAACAAGTCCTACTTCATCTTGTCTCAGCTAAGTGATAAACTGACGCTGACATTGGTATAAGTTTTGTTTGTAGTTATATGAGGAACCTATTTAACAAATATATCATCTTTGAAATATCCATTTTCCTTATGTAGGAAATGTATGATTTTTGACATTTTTTCTGTAAATATTTTACACTGAGTGTCGATGGTGTGCAAGAGCGAGCTAATTCAGCGCCAAAAATTTATCACACAGTAAATAAGCAAGTGCTTGCACAGTTTCATTACAGACATATGTATTTTTAGATAGTGAAGTAAGTTTTGTTTGTCGCTTTGCGGTAACAAAGAGTAAAAAAAGACGAAGCAAAACTTAAACTGCTGCAAAACGTTTGTGAATTATGCACAAATAGACGACCATATACAAAAATGTTTGAGATCAATCACCGGAAAATAAGAATAAATTATCTGAACACGTCGCGTTTTTAAAAATAAAACAATATTCATAAAGTCAGTGAATCATATATTCAATAATATTTCTTCCATTACCAGGGTTCATATCAGGTACTTCCTAATGAGTTCAATGTCCCAATAAAACTGTCAGCTCTCGACTTAAATACACAATACTGATTTTATCGGGAACTACAGGATGTCCAAATAATATACAGAATTCAAATTACGGGTTATTTTCGTTCCCATCACTTCCAATGATTGCTGTTGCTGAGTTGCCGTCGAGAAACGTTACGGTTAGTGGCAATTAATGGCTTTGACGTCGAACAAAGCAGTCCCATGGTCAAAACGTACTACCAATACGTTGTAAGTTCTTAGGCGATACAGAATAAATGTCCGTCAAAACGTTGCTGAAAAATTAAAAATTGCCCACAGTGTTGGTCAGCGAAACGTACCCGATCCATCGACAATTCAGCGAGTAACTGAAAGGCTCGGAATACGGTTCGGTTGGTGATTTTAGACCCATAATGACGTCGTACCGGCCGCTCAGCTGAAAATTATGGCTGAGTAAATGAGAATGTGTTTTTCCAGCTAGATGCTGCTACCTGTTATACTGCAAGCGAGTAATGTGCATGCTAGAGGAGACAAAAATGGTTCAAATGGCTCTAAGCACTACGGGACTGAACATCTGAGGTCATCAGTCCCCTAGACTTAGAACTACTTAAACCTAACTAACCTAAGGACATCACACACATCCATGCCAGAGGCAGGATTCGAACCTGCGACCGTAGCAGCAGCGCGGTTCCGGACTGAAACGCCTAGAACCGCTCGGCCACAACGGCCGTCCAGAAGAAATGGTTCAAATGGCTCTGAGCACTATGGGACTTAACATCTGAGGTCATCAGTCCCCTAGAACTCAGAACTACTTAAACCTAACTAACCTAAGGACATCACACACATCCATGCCCGAGGTAGGATTCGAAACTGCGACCGTAGCGGCGGCGCGGTTCCAGACTGACGCGCCTGGAACCGCTCGGCCACATCGGCCGGCCGCGAACATAGGACTAGTGACGTAATATAGTGGTGGTGGTGGAGGGGGGGGGGGCGCAAGTCAAGTCACGTGTTAACGCTAACAAACAGAGAACGATTTCTGGGTTAAAAACGCAACCTCATTGTACACTGATGAGCCTTAACATTATGAGCACCTGTTTAATAGCTTGCCGAAATACATCACTGATTCCGCGTATCAGGGATCAAACAGTTTGTTGGTAGATTTGTGGGGGTATGTGGCATTAGATACCTACGCACAGGTCATGTAATTCGCGTTAATAACGAGCCGTTGGTTTGCGTACGCGGTGATGGCGCCCGATAGCAACCTAGATGAGTTACATAGGATTTACATCAGGTGAATTCAATCGGCGAGACATCATCGTGAGCTCACTATAATGCTCCTCAAGCCACTGTATGACGGTTCTGACTCAAGAGACATGGAGATTTGTACTGCTGAAAGCTGAAACCACCGTCGATGAAGATTTCAAGCATGAAGGTGTGTAGGTAGTCAGCAGCTGTCAGAGTTTCTTCGATTGCTAACACAGGTCCCGTGCAGGCGCAGCAGAATGTTTTCCATAGCATAATAGTGCTCCCATCAGCCTGCGCCCGTGCCTCGCTGCACGTTTCGAGCCGCCGTTCAACTCGATTATGGCTTTTGTGGGGTCGTCCATCGACCTAGTATAGCAAAAACATGATTCACCCGAAGAGCCTACACGGTCGAATCCCGACGGTCCCGTGACCACTGCAGTCGTAACTGACGATGCCGTTGGTTCAACAAGTGAACACGTGGGACGGGCCCGCCGCGGTGCTCCATGTTCGACAATGTACGTTGAACGGTGTGCTCTGAAACACTTGTGCCTGTACCAGCATTCCGCTCTTTCTACTTTACAGATGAGACAAGCCGCCGTCCACTGTGGCCGAGCGGTTCTAGGCGCTTCAGTCCGGAACCACGTGGCTGCTACTGTCGCAGGTTCGAAACCTGCCTCGGACATGGATGTGTGTGATGTCCTTAGGTTGGTTAGGTTTAAGTAGTTCTATGTCTAGGGGACTGATGACCTCAGAAATCCCATAGTGCTTACAGCCATTTGGACCATTTTGAGACAAGCCTCCGAACCCCACGTTCTTTGAAGAGTCGTGGACGTCCAACCATTTAGCACCTAGTGGCAGTTCATCTCGCCTACGTCTTTCCGCAGATGCTAACTACAGTAGCCCATGAACAGTCGCCAAGCTTCACCGTTTTCGAGATACTTGTTAACAGCCTTTGCGTAATAATAACTTGCCCTTTGTCAAAGTCGCTTATCTCAATGGATTTCCCCATTTGCAGCCCAAATCTTCACCCGGCCGAGACTGCTCCACTTACATACTTTTGTGTCAGCAACGCCACAGATAATGGAAAAAAACTAGCAGACGAGGAATAAAACAAATAGAAACAAACGAGAAAAACATAGTTATTTATAATGTAAGGGGGATACTGGTTCCATATTCAAATGAAAGGAAGAAACTGAGATATGCCGAGAGGAAAGCTACGTCGATGATACAAATTTATGGCCTTGTAATTTCAGTGTGATGTGACCTCTAGGTATGACTGAGTAAACCCTGGTGCTATAGCGTGGATTCGGACAGCTCTATGACGGTTTGTTGATTAAATCTTTCACTCCTGAAAATTTCGACCCTGCAATCTGTACAATGCAGGTTTTCTAAAGTAAATGAGATAAATTGCCTTTGGCGCAACAGCACTCCATGTACAATATTTTTTATTTGTTTTTAATAGGTACGAAGACCGCATCGCCATTTGCTGGTAACTCTCAGTTTCTTTTTTACTTGTCAATTCTTTTTATTTGGTGACACGATCGCTCGCTTTATAGAGTTCAGCTCCAGTTCGATTTATTACGCAAAAAAGAGCCTTTGGCAACCGACGTCGGCGACTTTCGCCTCAAAACGTATTCCAATTACTTTAATCCCAGAAAAGTAAAAAAAAAGGGGAAAATTGGTATAAAAAATGCGTAATCCACGGACGCACGCGAGCACTGACGCACACACGTACGTGCAGAGGGAGGACGGCAACGAGGCAAACATTTTTTGATTGTCGCTGTTTACTCCCGCGGCATTGGGGCGGTTCTGCTCGCCAATCAACGCTCTCTGCACCAGAGCACTGCGCTGCGGCCCCATTCCACCGCACGCCGCGCGCGGCGCAGTGAGTAGGGGGGGGGGGGGGGGGAGGGAGAGACGGGCGGAGAGAGCAGTGTGGAGGGGTAGGGGGAGAGAGACGAGTTTCCGCATTTGGCCACCGCACCGCGTGGCGCGCCGGCAGATTGAATTTCGTGGAATATCCCGAGGTTGTGCCGCCCGCGGGTATCAAAGCTGGGCGGGCGACCCATCTGCAATTCAGCGCAACAGTTAATGAAAATCGCGTTTGGCGAGCCCCCCCACCCCCGGCAGCCGCCGACTCGCATCAAAAGCGGAGCGGCGTCTGGCTGGCGGCTGCACAGCCCAGCGCGGCCCATTCAAGCGACCGCCACTGTTCTAATTAATCAACTGACTATCTGTGCCTTATTAACGTCATTCAGCGGGCCCGCCTTGTGTCGTCCCGTCCCGCGCTGTGAGCCAGCCCTCGTCGCTGTCCCTCTCTGCTAGCTTCTCTCTCTCTCTCTGTCTCTTCTCTCCTCTTCTCTTCTCTCTCTCTACTCTCCACCGCAAACTGCGCCACTGCCACCACGCGCCGCTGGCGCCCTCGTCGCCTACCCACCAGCTAGCTAGTCGAGCTTAGGCTGCGGCGTACCCAACCCGTGTTCCACGAGCACAGGGTGAAGCCGTTTGTTCCTTTTGGGGGAAAAATGTGCTTATGTAACATTCTTTTAAGCTAGTCAAATCGGCCAGTGAGTGGGTTCCAATAATAATCGCTTGTTTTGAAGCTCTAGCAGCAGTCGCGTTTGCATACTAAATTACGGTATTTGAGATGAGCTAACTATGCAAACAACTGTTGCTTTGAAAACTCTAAAAATGTTTCAGCAAGTTTGTGCCAACATCAGTGCGTACTTTTATTCAGTGCTACAAAATACAAACATGTTTTAAGTACTAATCACTCCACGAACTTAAGGCCTTAGAACATTTTATGGCTGTTGTGTTAATTACTTTATTTTCTACATTGCTAGCCGGCTCCATATCCGAAGGTCACCAACGACGCTCGATTCTTACCACTCCCTTTCGAATCCTGGTGGTGGGTGAAATTTTCACCGCTTGTATTTGGACGGCAAGGCGAGGAGAGGTGGAGGCGTGAAGTTTCTGATAACTAGTCTTTGCGCATATGGTGGACTAAATTCCAAACTTCTCCGCAGAATCTTATGAAGTGAGAGCATGTGACACTGTAGAGGTGATAGGGTCGTCGAATTCGAGAAGAGAACGCTGGAGTGCCGGCAAGGGGTCTCAACCTACCCCTTCCATCATCATCATCATCATGCAACACAAACATAATAATAACAGGCATCCATTACACTCACCTACACCCCATGAATAAACATACGCCACAACTCACATATTCGCAAGGATATGGGCGCGGAAGAACACCGTTGATATGTGGGCGAAGTCAACTATCCTAGACAACTATGCCATACGACACTTTTTGCTACATTGCTTGCTTCCGTAGGATTCTCTTTACGCCATTGAATACCTGTAGCTTGTCACGTTTTTTTCGAAGTATTCCCCTCCGTTGCGGAAATGCACACAATAACACGATACATGTTTTTAAGTACCTTCCCATGCAAGTTACAATTTTTGACTTCACGAAACCATTCAAAAGTGTCTCGCGAGTGCAGTTCCTTAAAAACATATATCATGACTAATTAGTACTTAAAACTCGTCTGCAATTTACAGAAATGAATAAAAGTACGCACAAATGTGCTGCAACATGCTTAGGCATTTATAAACAACAGTTGTTTACCTAATAGTATCAAAATTAAAAGTGTAAAAAACATACTATTGAAAATAATAGAGGAATGAACGAGCACATGGAGGGATAACCAGTGACAGTCTGTGTGGGGGTATGCTAACTTGATAGAAGAAGAATCTGGTGTCGACTCAGTTCGAGGGTGGATTGATAAGTTAGGTAAATTTCCATGAAAGAATGGAACATTTTTGTTGCGCCTCCACGGTTGCTAAGTTCGATTGTTCCAAGGATCGCATGGGGAATTTCAACAATGAACAGCGTACAGTTCATTGTTGACAGCTGTCTGAATTGGTCAGTGTGTCGACTGCGATTCAAAATCGAGAAAACAAGAGTTCCCTGCTGTTATTAAACGTTTTCATTTGAAGAGTTGGACTGCCGCACAAATCAAAACAGAGTTGGCCGATGGTTCATTCTGCACCATCGTTGAGGACGAAGCGCTCACGCCATCCAGTTGAGGTCGATGATGGCCATTGTTTTTTGGGATTCCCTATGCTCTATGCTTGCTCTATTCAGCAAGGGACGAACACGCATCGAAATCCACGTATGGGGAAGTGTCTCGCTTTGAGAAATGTGAGGAGGAGGAGGAGGAGGAGGAGGAGGAGGAGGAGGGGGAGGAAGAGGACTAGGAGGAGGAGGGGGAGGAGGAGGAGATGTGGGTACTGTGAGCTCGCAAAAGACCGTGAACATTTGCATCACAATGAGCATTCTGGGAGACCATGTTCATCACTGCCTCACATCACATCCCGCGTTTAGGCAATGGAGAAGGCGGATAGGCGTGTGCTCGTAAAGGACAATTGCTGGAAGCTTGGCATTTCGTATGAGAGTGTGTGCGACATCGTTCATGGCACGTTAGGATACCCGAAGGTTTCTTGTCGGTGGGCACCTAAGCAGCTGGATGACATGATTGAAGGCGAGACACTGATTGCTTCAGTGCATCATCTGCAGTGGTGTAACGAGGAGTTCGACAGTTTCCTGGACCGCACTGGCACCGGTGATGCAACATTGGTACTGGATATCAAGCCAGAATGGAAGGAAGGGAAGCATTCGGGTCCGCTTGTGAATAATATTTTTTAAAAAGGCGTACACTGCCATCTGTTGGGAAAGCAGTGTTAGCGGTCTCCTGCGATCGCCGTTGACCGCTGCTGCTAGATTTCATGCCACTAGGTGCAGCCATCAATACCTACAGTTATTGCGCTACACTGTCACGTCTGCGGGATGTTATCAGGAAGAAATGCCGAGGGATTATGGATGTGGACAACGTGGTTATCCTCCACAACAATGTGACGCAACGTGTGCAATCTGAACCACAATCTCCGGTCATTTCACTGGGAGAGTGTGGACAGTGCACCATATATAGTCGAACCTCGCCCCAAGTGATTTCCACATTTTCGGTCCACTGATGAAATTCGTGGCGGGACAGCGATTCACATCCAACTATGAAGCCAAGACAGCAACCCGAAGGTGGTTCCACAGTCAGGCATACGTGTTCAACTACAGGGGTTTTAAAATTTAGTACTGGAATGGGACAAATGTCAGAATCAGTGCGAAGACCATGTGGAAAAATTGGCTAAGGTACGTAGATTAGTACATATTTTTCCAGTTACCTATATGTACCTTATTTCGGCTAAAAAAATGGGCATAGACTTTCTGATTCCCCCTCGTAGGTTAGTTGGAAAGAAGCAGAAGCATAACTGGACCACATTTTTCTTAATTGTTCGTTCGATTAACAGTTGAGTCGACAGAAGAAGACCAACGTTGACACACAAAGAAGTGCTCCTTCACAAGGGAAATGCATCATCCCACACATCCCCGACAACAGTAGCGAAATAGCGTGAAATGGGCTTTGAATTGGTTCCTAATCCAACCTACTCAACAGACTTAGACCCAAGTGACTACTTCCTGTTCTCTAACTTGAAACTTGGGCGTGCTGGGAAGAAATTTTCATCAAATGAGGAAGTGATAGTTCCAGTCGACGAGTATTTTGCAGAATTTGACAGAACCTCTGTTTCCGATAGGATGAAAAAACTGGATGATCGCTGGGCCAAGTGTATATCCCTCAAAGGAAACTGTGGTGTCACCGCCAGACACCACACTTGCTAGGTGGTAGCTTAAATCGGCCGCGGTCCATTTAGTACATGTCGGACCCGCGTGTCGCCACTGTGTGACCGCAGACCGAGCGCCACCACAAGGCAGGTCTCGAGATACGGAAGAGCACTCGCCCCAGTTGTACGACGACTTTGCTGGCGACTACACTGACGAAGCCTTTCTCTCATTTGCCGAGAGACAGTTACAATAGCCTTCAGTTCAGTCCATGGCTACGACCTAGCAAGGCGCCATTAGCCTTACATAGTTTGATAGTTATCGTATGAAATGTCTCATCACGAACGTTGTAAACCAATGACGGATTAAAAGTTAAGTATTCCCAAAGCAACGTACTTTTCTTTATAGCAATTCATTGAGCGTCCTGTTTCAGACTTCAAGATATTCTGCGTGAGCTTATAGCGTGCCTATCGGCCCCCTCAAAATAACACTGTGTCGGCACTTCTGTCGACACATCAGAAACAATGACTAGAAGTAATGTGAGGGTGCGATTTTGTCGCATGATGACACGGTTGGAGACCGTCGCTGTTATTTGAAGACAAATGTTGATGGTGTTGAGACAGAAAACAGCCACAAATTTATTTAAGTTCCTTTATTCAAAAGGTACCGTTACCGGTTTCGAATCATTACGATTCATCTTCAGACGGCTTCCATGCTTTCATTACAACATGTGCTGCGTTTTTTACTGATTAGTTATCCTAAAACATAAATTATAAGCACGTCACAAAGATGGTTGAGTTACGTTGACACACAAACATTTTCCCTGCTTTTTCCAGACTTACCAAACCACCCTCCTACTGGAGTTAGAGTTTAACAGAGGCTTACAAGATTTACGATCAAACAAAGCACAAGGGATAGATGTTATTCCTTTGCAAGTTCAAAAATCATGGGGAGAGGGGGGAGGGGGGGGGGGAGGTCATGCAAACTGTTATCCAAGTTAGTGTGCCGAATCTACGAGACGGAAGGAAGGATGTCAAGAACACAATCCTGAAGATAGCAGTCGACAGTTTATCCATAATACTGAGCAGAACGATACACAAAAGAAGATAAAACTGAGAATCTGTTAGACGATGATCAGCTCGAAGTTGGGAAAGCAAAGGCCCAGTTGTGTTATTGCGCTTCATAACGACAGAGCATTTGAGAAAAAAATCAGGCTCTGTCATAGTATTTATCGATCTAGAAAACGCAGTTCGACAGTTTAAAGTGATGCGAGACTTTTAAAACATCAGAAATGAAAGAAATAGAAGAAAGATCCCTAAGTACTGTCAAAATCCAAGGTGAAGGGGTATCAGTGACAAGATGCGCTGCTGAAATTGTTATCCTCTGTAAAAGTGAGGTGGAAATCCAGGTTTCTTGCATAGGCGTAGGAAGTAGAGTAAACCAAAGACAGACGAAAGTATTCAGGGGAAGCTGGAATGAGATTACCGACGAACTTAACAACATAATTGGGGACCACGTAGTTGACGAATGAAATAATTGTGTTACCTTACAAACAAAACGGCACACGAAGAGCTAAGCAACGAAGTCGTAAGAAGCAGACGAGGAAAGGCCAAAGGAAGTCCTCTAGTGCCAAAAATACGCCTTAATTTGTGAAAGGAACTTCTGAGAAAGTACGTCAGGAACACAACATTGAATAAAAGTCAGTCGTGGACTGTAAACTAAAAAACAAGTGAATCGAAGCGTATGAAATGTGCTGCTGAAAGCTGTAGGGGCTGATAAAAAATGAGGAGGTTCTCCACAGAATTGGCGAGGGAGGGAATATGGATAAAACATTAACAAGAATAAAGGACAGAATCTCACTATTTGTGTTAAGACGTCAGGTTATAACGTTCATTCTACTGGAGCAGTAACTTTCAACCTTTCTGAGCTCATTACCCTTGAACGAGATCTTATACCCACAACAGAGTTTACTATCTAAAGTTTAGATTCGAAAAAATGTTTCAACAACCCTATTTTTTAAGTTACGGTGTAATGTATAGTACTTCGTTGACGTTCCACAAATGAGATTCACATGTTTTCGTAGTCGTTATTAAATCAAAAAATAATGAAAGTGAACGATTTGGTTGGTGAGAACGAAGTTTTTCGCGACGGCTCTGTTGTATACAACATTCTCGGACTCCTTGCCACGTTAATTCAGGGCTGCTCCTGACGATGGCGATTGTGGAAATCGTCGAAAGCTCGGGCTTTTACCTTGGATTAACGTGGCAAGAATCCGAGAATGGTTTATACAACGATATAGCCGGTACTGTATATCTGCAATCTTCTATTTTATATTGGGTTTGGTCTCGCCCAGTGCACACCGTAAATAGCGTTCTAAGTTTAGTTGGTTCCTTGCTTTTCTTATCGTCGTAGTAGTAAATCCACTTTACACGTTGTGGCGAATGAAATAATTATCCATAAGACTTTTTCTGATGCTTAAGGATACTTGCCACCGACCTTTCTCCAAAATGTTGCTAGTTCCGTTTTAAAGAAATATATTTTCAGTCCGTTGCCTTCATGTTATCCAACTAATTCTAGTTTCCCTTCAACTTCACTGTCTAAAAATACCCCTCCATTCACCGCAAACGGTCTTAAAGCCCAGGTCTGTACTTGCCGAGTATGCCAGTTTTCTTCGTAGATTGCCGGCCTGGGTGGCCGAGCGGTTCTAGGCGCTACACTCTGGAACCGCGCGACCGCTACGGTCGCAGGTTCGAATCCTGCCTCGGACATGGATGTGTGTGTTGTCCTTAGGTTAGTTAGGTTTAAGTAGTTCTAAGTTCTAGGGGACTGATGACCTCAGAAGTGCTCAGAGCCATTTGAACCATTCTTTTTTTTTCTTCGTAGATTGGAGCTTTGACAAAGCAGAGTTTAAGTTCAGGACATTTCAATGTTCTCAGAGCTGACAATGGTTTTCTACGACAACGGTGGAGAATGCTCATTCGTGCATCATATAAATCAGCACTTCTCATCAGTAATAAATTCAATAAGCAATTACTTTCCTTCAGGATAAAAAGAAGAAACTGGGCCGGCCGGTGTGGCCGAGCGGTTATAGGCGCATCAGTCTGGAACCGCGCGACCGCTACGGTCACATGTTCGAATTCTGCCTCGGGCATGGACGTGTGTGATGTCCTTAGGTTAGTTAGGTTTAAGTAGTTCTAAGTTCTAGGGGACTGATGACCACAGATGATAAGTCCCGTAGTGCTCAGAGCCATTTTTTTGAACCTTAGATGTTAAGTCCCATAGTGCTCAGAGCCATTTGAACCATTTTGTTGAAGAAACCGGCAACTTTTATTTCGCCGTCCAAATATTCACCATATTTCCTTACAAGCCAAAGTTGAGCCTGTTTGTTTCTACAAAGAAATCTGCAAGATGTATCACTTTGGAAATGAATGTATTAGCTGTTATTTCTGCGTGTACGTATTTCTCCTTTTCCGCCATCGCCCTTTTCGGAAACAAAACAGTTTTTGTGTCGAAGCCTGAGCACTCTCGTGTTCGTCATTCCACGAACAAGTATTCTTCCCTCAGCTGTTCTCTGCGTGATAAGTTAATGGTGTTCTCCCAAGTTGCTGTTATCCATTTTACGTGCAATATTTCGACGGCCAACGCAGCCGTCTTCTTAGGTGCTGCGAGCTGTTTTATTACGTGTAGGCCCTACTCTCTGCCTGGACTCCGACCACACTGTAAACTGCTGACGGCCGCGCGTCGCTATATATACGTGCTGAACATTAAAAAAACAGAGAAACTGCACGGACGGATTTCTGACTGGAAGTGAAGGAGAAAAGGTGCTATGAACATGTGCCTGGAAATGCATCGTTGCCACGGTAGATGGCACTGGCAAATGAAAGTTCCTCTGACCACGCTGCGTGTATTCCTTGTGTGTTGCAGGCTGTGTGGTTGACGCAGCGTACTGTAGGCAGCAGAATGGTCCGGTATTCACGTCGGGAACAAGCCGAGATGGTGTTTGTGTACGTCCGAGCAGATGCAAACGGTCGAGAGGCAGCATGGCTATACCAAAACAAATACCCTCACAGGCACCAACCACATCACACAACCTTTCAAGCCGTTTTAGATGTTTATATGATAACGGGTCCTTTCAGACAGACGAACGCTTTGGAAGGCGGCGAACTGTGCATACTGTAATATTTCTGACTTAGTCAGCTATCATATTAGGCTCCAAGAGGCTGTTCCCAGAACAGTGGAGATGCAAGAAGTATATACAGGGTGTTTAAAAAATGACCGGTATATTTGAAACGGCAATAAAAACTAAACGGGCAGCGATAGAAATACACCGTTTGTTGCAATATGCTTGGGACAACAGTACATTTTCAGGCAGACAAACTTTCGAAATTACAGTAGTTACAATTTTCAACAACAGATGGCGCTGCGGTCTGGGAAACTCTATAGTACGATATTTTCCACATATCCACCATGCGTAGCAATAATATGGCGTAGTCTCTGAATGAAATTACCCGAAACCTTTGACAACGTGTCTGGCGGAATGGCTTCACATGCAGATGAGATGTACTGCTTCAGCTGTTCAATTGTTTCTGGATTCTGGCGGTACACCTGGTCTTTCAAGTGTCCCCACAGAAAGAAGTCACAGGGGTTCATGTCTGGCGAATAGGGAGGCGAATCCACGCCGCCTCCTGTATGTTTCGGATAGCCCAAAGCAATCACACGATCATCGAAATATTCATTCAGGAAATTAAAGACGTCGGCCGTGCGATGTGGCCGGGCACCATCTTGCATAAGCCACGAGGTGTTCGCAGTGTCGTCTAAGGCAGTTTGTACCGCCACAAATTCACGAAGAATGTCCAGATAGCGTGATGCAGTAATCGTTTCGGATCTGAAAAATGGGCCAATGATTCCTTTGGAAGAAATGGCGGCCCAGACCAGTACTTTTTGAGGATGCAGGGACGATGGGACTGCAACATGGGGCTTTTCGGTTCCCCATATGCGCCAGTTCTGTTTATTGACGAAGCCGTCCAGGTAAAAATAAGCTTCGTCAGTAAACCAAATGCTGCCCACATGCATATCGCCGTCATCAATCCTGTGCACTATATCGTCAGCGAATGTCTCTCGTGCAGCAATGGTAGCGGCGCTGAGGGGTTGGCGCGTTTGAATTTTGTATGGATAGAGGTGTAAACTCTGGCGCATGAGACGATACGTGGACGTTGGTGTCATTTGGACCGCAGCTGCAACACGGCGAACGGAAACCCGAGGCCGCTGTTGGATCACCTGCTGCGCTAGCTGCGCGTTGCCCTCTGTGGTTGCCGTACGCGGTCGCCCTACCTTTCCAGCACGTTCATCCGTCACGTTCCCAGTCCGTTGAAATTTTTCAAACAGATCCTTTATTGTATCGCTTTTCGGTCCTTTGGTTACATTAAACCTCCGTTGAAAACTTCGTCTTGTTGCAACAACACTGTGTTCTAGGCAGTGGAATTCCACCACCAGAAAAATCCTCTGTTCTAAGGAATAAACCATGTTGCCTACAGCACACTTGCACGTTGTGAACAGCACACGTTTACAGCAGAAAGACGACGTACAGAATGGCGCACCCACAGACTGAGTTGTCTTCTATATCTTTCACATCACTTGCAGCACCATCTGTTGTTGAAAATTGTAACTACTGTAATTTCGAAAGTTTGTCCGCCTGAAAATGTACTGTTGTCCCAAGCATATTGCAACAAACGGTGTATTTCTATCGCTGCTCGTTTAGTTTTTATTGCTGTTTCAAATATACCGGTCATTTTTGAAACACCCTGTAGATGACGAAATGTGGTGTGAGATACCTGTGACAGATGTCAGATTCGGTACCATTCCTGTGAGAAAGACCGCCTGCATAATGCTGTTGCTCTGTGATTGGCTGCTGTGTTCGGAGCAAGGGCGCCAAAACGTTAAAGTAGAGTTATTATTATTAGTTAAACTACTCATTGGAATGACTTCACTTTTTTATATAAATATCTCTTCAACAGCTGACTATCAATCAGTCGTTTTAGAGTTATTAAAAACAATTTAAATTAAAAACAAAACACTGACAAAATTGCAGACGAAGCACTTCGGAAGCGTTCAGGTCACGCCTTTTCTGGTATGGCGCGCGAAGTGTTTCGGGCTGTTCGTCACTCTGGATTAGGCAGTCGACAAGAACAGACATGTTGTCTGTCGTAGGATGTGTTTCCAATTTTTAATTAAGTTCCCGTTCGTCACTCTGGATTAGGCAGTCGAGATGTAGTCATGTTGTCTGTGACAGGATGTGTTTGCCAGTATTCAGTATATTAAAAGAGCCGCGCGGGATTAACCGAGCGGTCTTAGGCGCTGCAGTCATGGACTGTGTGGCTGGTCCCGGCGGAGGTTCGAGTCCTCCCTCGGGCATGGGTGAGTGTGTTTGTCCTTAGGATAATTTAGGTTAAGTAGTGTGCAAGCTTGGGTACTGACGACCTTAGCAGTTAAGTCCCATAAGATTTCACACACATTTGAACATTTTGAGTATTAAAAGATTCACTCCTTTAGTCATGAGGCACAGACACGTCCCACAAATAGTGTAAAGATACATTTTCGTAAACATTGTGCTTCATCATGTACTTTGCTTTATCAGAAGGTGTTGTGTTAAGATCATGTAGTCTATGTAGTCTTATCGTGTGGCTATATTAAAATACGCGAGTGGCATCCCAAAGAAGTGATAAATTATTCCAGTACAGAACCTCGCTAAAAGTCAGTTTCAGCCTCAAGATACAGAACCTACGACCTGCGTGCTGTTTTCCGCGCTGGGGACATCAACTTGAAGACAGCACGTTAGTGAACTATAACAGAACCTTCGTATTCCACACAGCGCAGTGGAAACAACTAGGCGCTTCACATGTACTGCATGCACAGAACAAATGTGCTCAGTGACACGTCAACATACAGTAATGCAGAGGAGGTAAAGGAGGATGATCGTTATTAAGACCAACAATCAGTTCATTCTTCCTTTCTTGCCGTAGTACACCAGATTTGGAGGACCGGGTTCTACAGGATATTGAGACAGACCATAGTACAAGCTCCAGACAAGTGGACTGCCAACATAATGTAAGTCAGTACTTTTAGTGTATTATAAATTATACGTTGTCGTGTTGGAAGCCAGATCTGGAAGCTGGAGAGATCTGTAGAGATTGAATAAGAATCCCTAACCGTTATTTCTACCGACCTGACGTCTTCTAAAGTTGTGTCCCCAGCGCACAAGACAGCTCGTCGGTTGTGGGATCTTCTTCGGCAGAGGCCGCAATGCTGTCATATCGAATTTGAACCTGTGAATGTGCTTTTTATGGGATGCCACTTGACCAGGTTAGTCTCTGTATCTACGTAGGGCAAGCTCTGTAGAACTGACAGTGACGGTATGCGCTACCTCTCACTAACGAATCCTGATTGTTTACATTTTAAAATATCACTTTTTACACTGTCTTCTACAACACTCGACACCGCTTTCTTAATACACTACTGGCCATTAAAATTGATACACCACGAAGATGACGTCCTACAGACGCGAAATTTAGCCGACAGGAAGAAGATGCTGTGATATGCAAATGATTAGCTTTTCAGAGCATTCACACAAGGCTGGCGCCGGTGGCGACACCTACAACGTGCTGACATCACGAAAGTTTCCAACCGATTTCTCATACACAAACAGCTGTTCACCGGCGTATCCTGGTGAAACGTTGTTGTCATGCCTCGTGTAAGGAGGAGAAATGCGTTCTATCACGTTTCCGACTTTGATAAAGGTCGGATTGTAGCCCATCGCGATTGCTGTTTATCGTATCTCGACATTGCTGCTCGCGTTGGTCGAGATCCAATGACTGTTAGCAGAATATGGAATCGGTGGGTTCAGGAGGGTAATACGGAACGCCGTGCTCGATCCCAACGGCCTCGTATCACTAGCAGTCGAGATGACAGGCATCTTATCCGCATGGCTGTAACGGATCGTGCAGCCACGTCTCGATCCCTGAGTCAACAGATGGGGACGTTTGCAACACAACAACCATCTGCACGAACAGTTCGACGACATTTGCAGCAGCATGAACTATCAGCTCGGAGACCGTGGCTGCGGTTACCCTTGACGCTGCATCACAGACAGGAGCGCCTGCGATGGTGTACTTAACGACGAACCTGGGTGCACGAATGGCAAAACGTCATTTTTTCGGATGAACCCAGGTTCTGTTTATAGCATCATGATGATCGCATCCGTGTTTGGTGACATCGCGGTGAACGCACATTGGAAGCGTGTATCCGTCATCACCATACTGATGTATCACCTGGAGTGATGGTATGGGGTGCCATTGTTTACACGTCTCGGTGACCTCTTGTTCGCATTGACGGCACTTTGAACAGTGGACGTTACATTTCAGATGTGTTACTACTCTTGGCTCTACCCTTCATTCGATCCCTGCGAAACCCTACATTTCAGCAGGATAATGCACGACGGCATGTTGCAGGCCCTGTACGGGCCTTTCTAAAGACAGAAAATGTTCGACTGCTGCCCTGGCCAGCACATTCTCCAGGTTTCTCACCATCTGAAAACGTCTGGTCAATGGTGGCAGAGCAACTGGCTCGTCGCAATACGCCAGATACTACTCTTGATGAACTGTGGTATCGTGTTGAAGTTGCATGGGCAGCTGTACCTGTACACGCCATCCGAGCTCTGTTTGACTCAATGCCCAGGCGTATCAAGGCCGTTATTACGGCTAGAGGTGGCTGTTATGGGTACTGATTTCTCAGGATCTATGCACCCAAATTGCGTGAAAATGTAATCACATTTCACTTCTAGTATAATATATTTGTCCAATGAATACCCGTTTATCATCTGCATTTCTTCTTGGTGTAGCAATTTTAATGGCCAGTAGTGTAGTATGGTAACGCTACTGACAACTTCCAATATAGAGTACGACATGTCCGTCCGAAACAGAGATACACGTTCGGCTCTGAAAAACACCCGAAACAGAGTGACTAGCGCAACGGAAGTACTTCGTTTCCCAAGTGCGCTAAAGCGACCCGAAGGAATCTCAAGCACTTCGGTTGTAATATCATTACTCTTATGTTTCTCAAAACTAGTGAAATTTATTAAACAAAAACGGTAGACTCGTAGGGTAACCATCAGAGATTCCCATACTGAAAACTGCGTTAAATAGAACCTATTGTTCTCCTTTGATTGACAGGTACTTATCCTATTGTTCTCCTTTGATTGACAGGTCCTTAACCTACCGTCCCCCACCCTCTCCCACACCACTCCCCCAAGGAACCTCCAACCAACCAACCCCCTCCCTCTAGCTGCTACAGGTAGACTTTTTATATCAATTTGATTAACTATATAAGTAAACTGATCAATTAATTAACCTCACCCCTCTCGTAAAACCCCTCACCTCCCACCCTCCCTTCCGTAAATTGGCAGGAAAACGACTCGGCATGTTCTGGGCTGCTGGAGAGACGAAGAAGTGTATTTATTTTGGAAAAATTTATTTACGCATCCATTTCACGTAGTTCATTTATTACACTCATACAAAACACTCGTTCAGATGTGCTTGGTGTCACACTACATAGCCTACATACCTGAAAAAGACTTGTAAATTGTCAAATGGCTCTGAGCACTATGGGACTCAACTGCTGAGGTCATTAGTCGCCTAGACCTTAGAACTAGTTAAACCTAACTAACCTAAGGACATCACAAACATCCATGCCCGAGGCAGGATTCGAACCTGCGACCGTAGCGGTCTTGCGGTTCCAGACTGCAGCGCGTTTAACCGCACGGCCACTTCGGCCGGCTGTAAATTGTCAAAATAGTACATGTCAAAGGATCTGTAAACACACTCACAACGCTTAAACAGCCGAAAATAATGCTGTGCACAAACACTCAGTGCACGTAAAAAACACTGTCATCAACCGCAACGTGTCAGTACACTCTTCTCTACAGAGCCCCAAGGTATGCACACCGGGCGGCACACTCACGCCAGTCCCTTACTCGAGACGCCTTTGGGCCGCAATATGTGTTTTCCGTTGTTGCTCGCGTGATGCCCCTCTGTCTGCGGTCCAGTGCTGAGAGAGATGTTTGCGTAGCGGCTCATCCCCGTAGACGCAACTAAAAGGTTCTCAATGTTATACTGACGTCACATAGCTATGTAAATAAGAATCAAGTCGACCTCTCAGAAATTGTAAAGTATCTCAGAAATAGTTAACGGTCGCTTTTGTAGGAGCTTTCGTGATATCTCAACTTGTCCACATGGAAATTCTTGTACTAACAGAACCTGTTTACGAAAATAGCCCGGAATAACGCCGAATGCATTCCTCCCTACGATCCTAACGTGGCACCCTGTCCACCATGTGTTACCCTTCCTGGAAATCGTTAAGTCCTGCTGTCAACAAACATCTACAAAATGGAAACGTCCTCACTGCTATGTAGAGGCTCCTATATCCCGGGGCAAAGGATGTCTTGTAAATGAATGGAACTTTATGATTGGCTCTTACTGAATTTACCCGCCAAATTACTGATGCCACCAGTGTGGAAGCACTGTCTGCCTTTTTTTTCTTTCTGCAGACGAGACTTTGAGCAGCAACACTATTTTGTACAGATCGCTGTATTGCACTGACAATTAGACTCTGCAAAGTGGTCTGCAGATCATCAAATACATCCCACATACTCACCGTGCCGCAGTGCAGCGCCTACAGAGGAAACCGCCGCCATAAACACGGCCCATGACTGCAGCTGCAGAAGTGCATGTCAGCCAGAGAGAGGCCAGCTGGCTGTGGATTAGCGCCCACCCCAGGAGGACCTAAGTTGTAGGAGTTCGAATGCTATCAATAGTCCCAGTGCAATCTTCTTAAATTTCAGCAGAGTATACATGTGACACTTGTGGTCCCAAAGGCAACTGAACACAAACTGGGTATTAGTTCACTATTCACCCACCCAGGGGGAGCCGCAAGCCAAATCATTATAAGCCGGAAGCTTTCTCGGACTCTCTGAACTGGTGTACATAGGATGGGCAAGCCCCATCTCAGAACAAAAGCATCTGCTGAGATACTGTTAAAACGTCCCCTTAGAAAAATTACTGACTGTGCTTAAACTGACACACAATATTTTTTTGCGCAACGCAATCTGGCTTTCAAAAATCCCTACAAAAGAATGGCCCTGGCTAACATTAACCTATACCTTTCACAAATCACTTACCTCACAAAAATCTTCGTTACTCGAACTACTGCAATAGAGCGAGCGCCACTACTGCCAGCTAAATAAAAGTTTCAAACTACTGAAGGCACTACATCTACATCTACATTGATACTCCGCAAGCCACCCAACGGTGTGTGGCGGAGGGCACTTTACGTGCCACTGTCATTACCTCCCTTTCCTGTTCCAGTCGCGTATGGTTCGCGGGAAGAACGACTGTCTGAAAGCCTCCGTGCGCGCTCTAATCTCTCTAATTTTACATTCGTGATCTCCTCGGGAAGTATAAGTAGGGGGAAGCAATATATTCGATACCTCATCCAGAAACGCACCCTCTCGAAACCTGGCGAGCAAGCTACACCGCGATGCAGAGCGCCTCTCTTGCAGAGTCTGCCACTTGAGTTTATTAAACATCTCCGTAACGCCATCACGGTTACCAAATAACCCAGTGACGAAACGCGCCGCTCTTCTTTGGATCTTCTCTATCTCCTCCGTCAACCCGACCTGGTACGGATCCCACACTGATGAGCAATACTCAAGTATAGGTCGAACGAGTGTTTTGTAAGCCACCTCCTTTGTTGATGGACTACATTTTCTAAGCACTCTCCCAATGAATCTCAACCTGGTACCCGCCTTACCAACAATTAGTTTTATATGATCATTCCACTTCAAATCGTTCCGCACGCATACTCCCAGATATTTTACAGAAGTAACTGCTACCAGTGTTTGTTCCGCTATCATATAATCATACAATAAAGGATCCTTCTTTCGATGTATTCGCAATACATTACATTTGTCTATGTTAAGGGTCAGTTTCCACTCCCTGCACCAAGTGCCTATCCGCTGCAGATCTTCCTGTATTTCGCTACAATTTTCTAATGCAGCAACTTCTCTGTATACTACAGCATCATCCGCGAAAAGCCGCATGGAACTTCCGACACTATCTACTAAGTCATTTATATATATTGTGAAAAGCAATGGTCCCATAACACTCCCCTGTGGCACGCCAGAGGTTACTTTAACGTCTGTAGACGTCTCTCCATTGATAACAACATGCTGTGTTCTGTTTGCTAAAAACTCTTCAATCCAGCCACACAGCTGGTCTGATATTCCGTAGGCTCTTACTTTGTTTATCAGGCGACAGTGCGGAACTGTATCGAACGCCTTCCGGAAGTCAAGAAAAATAGCATCTACCTGGGAGCCTGTATCTAATATTTTCTGGGTCTCATGAACAAATAAGGCGAGTTGGGTCTCACACGATCGCTGTTTCCGGAATCCATGTTGATTCCTACATAGTAGATTCTGGGTTTCCAGAAATGACATGATACGCGAGCAAAAAACATGTTCTAAAAATTCTACAAGAGATCGACGTAAGAGATATAGGTCTATAGTTTTGCGCATCTGCTCGACGACCCTTCTTGAAGACTGGGACCATCTGTGCTCTTTTCCAATCATTTGGAACCCTCCGTTCCTCTAGAGACTTGCGGTACACGGCTGTTAGAAGGGGGGCAAGTTCTTTCGCGTACTCTGTGTAGAATCGAATTGGTATCCCGTCAGGTCCAGTGGACTTTCCTCTATTGAGTGATTCCAGTTGCTTTTCTATTCCTTGGACACTTATTTCGATGTCAGCCATTTTTTCGTTTGTGCGAGGATTTAGAGAAGGAACTGCAGTGCGGTCTTCCTCTGTGAAACAGCTTTGGAAAAAGGTGTTTAGTATTTCAGCTTTACGCGAGTCATCCTCTGTTTCAATGCCATCATCATCCCGTAGTGTCTGGATATGCTGTTTCGAGCCACTTACTGATTTAACGTAAGACCAGAACTTCCTAGGATTTTCTGTCAAGTCGGTACATAGAATTTTACTATCGAATTCAATGAACGCTTCACGCATAGCCCTCCTTACGCTAACTTTGACATCGTTTAGCTTCTGTTTGTCTGAGAGGTTTTGGCTGCGTTTAAACTTGGAGTGGAGCTCTCTTTGCTTTCGCAGTAGTTTCCTAACTTTGTTGTTGTACCACGGTGGGTTTTTCCCGTCCCTCACAGTTTTACTCGGCACGTACCTGTCTAAAACGCATTTTACGATTGCCTTGAACTTTTTCCATAAACACTCAACATTGTCAGTGTCGGAACAGAAATTTTCGTTTTGATCTGTTAGGTAGTCTGAAATCTGCCTTCTATTACTCTTGCTAAACAGATAAACCTTCCTCCCTTTTTTTTATATTCCTATTAACTTCCATATTCAGGGATGCTGCAACGGCCTTATGATCACTGATTCCCTGTTCTGTACATACAGATTCGAAAAGTTCGGGTCTGTTTGTTATCAGTAGGTCCAATATGTTATCTCCACGAGTCGGTTCTCTGTTTAATTGCTCGAGGTAATTTTCGGATAGTGCACTCAGTATAATGTCACTCGATGCTCTGACCCTACCACCCGTCCTAAACATCTGAGTGTCCCAGTCTATATCTGGTAAATTGAAATCTCCACCTAAGACTATAACATGCTGAGAAAAATTTATGTGAAATGTATTCCAAATTTTCTCTCAGTTGTTCTGCCACTAATGCTGCTGAGTCGGGAGGTCGGTAAAAGGAGCCAATTATTAACCTAGTTCGGTTGTTTAGTGTAACCTCCACCCATAATAATTCACAGGAACTATCCACTTCTACTTCACTACAGGATAAACTACTGATAAGCATAGTTAGAAAATGAAAGATTTTGATAGAGAACAAGCTATGTATTTACCTTAATAGTGTTCAAAAGTCATAATATATATAGCAGTTCATGACATCCAGTCTAACAAATTTCAAAACTCCGTCATTTCTCTCCAATTATAAAAACCTAAACAGCCTACTTACACTGTTTCCGGCCCTGACCTGCTTGCTTGCTACTACGCTTTCTACAGCCATTTCCAGACTCAAGAATATTGGGAACCAGACACATATTTATCAGTGTAACTACAATTAAATATTAGGATTGCTGCCACAGCCTGACACTGAGTAATGTACTGGATATGTCTCTTCTATACAACTATCGTTCTGGAACAAATCTCAGTATCTATAGCACACATAATTTTCGGCATTAAAAAAATCTTTCATTCCCCTTACAGATATCAATGTGCTGAATCTATACCTCCCTCATGATAGGACACACAGTAGCGATCACCAGACAGTTGTACATATACCGCGAAGATTTTTGTACAAAGGCTGGGTCGGTTCCCCTCAGCACAAAGGCATCACTGTTTCTGGCGCTGACCTACTTGCTTCCATTCTATACCCATCTCCAGACTCTGGGATTACAAGAACACATGTATTTTCACTTGGTTTGCTAGAATATTATACCATTTACGCGATACTTCTAGATATCAAGCACATAGCAGTATGCTACCGATCGCTCGCACAACGTAATTCCAAAGATATAGACTGAAAGTTTTTTCTGTAGAAAATTGAAACATTAGCAGGGTGGACTGTGCTGTAAACCATTGAGTAACTGGAAACTTATCCAGTTTGTGAAGACCTTTACGAGAAATCTCGAAGGAAATAGAGGAAACTGATATTTCCACTCGTGAATATCAATGTCGTTGATGTAACAGATTCCAAATCATCCCTATAATATACAAAGTCAACGAAGGTGCTTCTCATGTCTGGAGAACCAGCAATCGTGTCTTCTGCCCATCTTTCACCTGCTACATGCACACGCCACAATCGATGTTCTCTCAACTAAATAAAGGGGCAGAAAGTGCAGAAGCAGTCAACGAGACAATTTACGTGGGAGGGAATAATGGTGCAGCACAAACACATGTCCATATTGAATCTTCTCAAATTTCCACAGGATCACGAAAGCTATCCAACACATACTAATTATTAGTTCGCTAT
The DNA here is from genome assembly GCF_023864345.2 of Schistocerca serialis cubense. Classification (NCBI taxonomy): domain Eukaryota; kingdom Metazoa; phylum Arthropoda; class Insecta; order Orthoptera; family Acrididae; genus Schistocerca; species Schistocerca serialis. The sequence goes on along the minus strand of NC_064641.1, from coordinate 112,254,396 downwards.
TCGGCCATCTAGGGGACGACACAGTTTAGTCAGCTACATTCCTGCATTCCAACAGGCCTCTCCATTCGGACAGCTCCTACTGTTAGTTGGAAACTTGAATCATTCCCGCCACAGGCCACCGGCGTAGACAGAATCATCCTAGGAAACAGGCCACATACAGGGCTATCACAAATGATTGAAGCGATTTCATAAATTCACTGTAGCTCCATTCATTGACATATGGTCACGACACACTACAGATACGTAGAAAAACTCATAAAGTTTTGTTCGGCTGAAGCCGCACTTCAGGTTTCTGCCGCCAGAGCGCTCGAGAGCACAGTGAGACAAAATGGCGACAGGAGCCGAGAAAGCGTATGTCGTGCTTGAAATGCACTCACATCAGTCAGTCGTAACAGTGCAACGACACTTCAGGACGAAATTCAACAAAGATCCACCAACTGCTAACTCCATTCGGCGATTGTATGCGCAGTTTAAAGCTTCTGGATGCCTCTGTAAGGGGAAATCAACGGGTCGGCCTGCAGTGAGCGAAGAAACGGTTGAATACGTGTATCTGGACATGCTGGAAAATTGGCTCATGCCACAACTGGAGACCGACAGCGGCGATTTCATCTTTCAACAGGATGGTGCCCCACCGCACTTCCATCATGATGTTCCGCATTTCTTAAACAGGAGATTGGAAAACCGATGGATCGGACGTGGTGGAGATCATGATCAGCAATTCATGTCATGGCCTCCACGCTCTCCCGACTTAACCCCATGGGATTTCTTTCTGTGGGGTTATGTGACAGATTCAGTGTTTAAACCTCCTCTACCAAGAAACGTGCCTGAACTGCTAGCTCGCATCAACGATGCTTTCGAACTCATTGATGTGGACATGCTGCGCCGAGTGTGGGAGGAACTTGATTATCGGCTTGATGTCTGCCGAATCACTAAAGGGGCACATATCGAACATTTGTGAATGCCTACAAAAACTTTTTGAGTTTTTGTATGTGTGTGCAAAGCATTGTGAAAATATCTCAAATAATAAAGTTATTGTAGAGCTGTGAAATCGCTTCATTCATTTGTAATAACCCTGTATATATTTTGCCACTGTACTTACAATTAAATATTACGATCGCGGTCTCAATTCGACGACATGTGACAATGAGCGAGTGTCAGAAATACACCCTGCTGATAGCAGTGGTTCTGGAAATAGAAATATCTATACCATTCTTATAACTTGACATACTTCCCCCTTTGTTATCACAGTATTCTACATCAAATTCATACCTTCCTTACGACTGGACATAGTCATGTCAGAATGCATACACATACTTTAGAAGTCTGATGCTTAAAGCGAACCTATGATGCCTCCCCTACTACTAAGTATAATACTCCACCAATAACTGATTGCTGGCGATACGAAATAATACTAACCGAAAATCAACGATGGGTGGACATGTCTCATAAGTTTTTCTTGTGAGTGGTACCACTTTGTCTTAGAAAGGGTGACGTTATTGTCTTACAAACCTCCAGATGTTAAAAACACGACCATATTACTGTCACGAGCAGATTTGGTTTTACAGGTGCACATAAGTATCCATGTTAAGAGTTATACTGGCTTTATAAATCGAGGTATGGCATTACCTCCGAATGAATTGGTTTTTCCAGACAAATACCGCGACACTGAATATAGACAGTGAGTACATTATCAGACCAACAGTGTGGTTACATGTCGCCGACGGTGCAACCTCTTAATAAAATTACCGAATTTAGAACGTGATTTGGCTAAGGTACCTGGTATGTAACTGATATTTGCAAGTCCCTCATGCTGCTGCTAGGTATTTCTCCAGTATTTGTATGTTCCGTCTTGATGCCACGTCAGAGGTCCGGTAATATATCGACTGGGTTATAGGCGATGGTTGACTGAGAAGGATCACAAACAGTAGATGGTGTGCTGATTGAGGTCATAAGAAATGTACACTAGCTTTTCAAATCTCTAATGCTACGCTTTCAGTAGAAATGGTGTCTATGATTTGGAATCAAGTCTTTCCATTCAACCACATACCTGCATTGTATCCGATGGAGAAACCCTTTCATGATTACAGCCACTAGTCCAAATGTTCAAATGTGTGTGAAATGTTATGGGACTTAACTGCTAAGGTCATGTCCGTAAGCTTACACACTACTTAACCAAAATTATCCTAAGGACAAACACACACACCCATGCCCGAGGGAGGACTCGAACCTCCGCCGGGACCAGCCGCACAGTCCATGACTGCAGCGCCTGAGACCGCTCGGCTAATCCCGCGCACAGCCACTAGTGAATCATGTTTCTGGCACTCTCATATATCGAAGTGAGTCACATTTTTCGAACCTATCTGCTACAGTAAAATTTTAGATAGTCCCTATGCCTCTTGCAATTGCTGCCATTTCTGTAGCTTTGCACATGTTATCGTTCCAGTTCAAGTTGGAACTGAGAAAATGTTGGAGAGAGCTATATCTCACATTCTGCAACCCGTGTAGAAACAGGCTAAGCTGAGTTAGTCTGACAGGGATGTGCTTCGACCATTTGATGGAAACGGGAACATTTTGTCGTAGCTCCACCAACAGTGTACGATGTGTAATGTCAGCACCAAGCGATGCCCACGCCAGCAACACTAGGTAGTGTAGAAGACAGCACAGGAACTGGGAGAAGGATGAAGATTTTGCTACTGCATTGTGGTGCTTCTCCGAACCACATACAGATACTGCAGTCTGAAGCAGATTCACGTCCCTCAGAGCTCATTCACGTCTGTCACCCCAACATTCTATCATCGTTATTCTATACCATCCACAGAGAAAATTACGAATTATAAAAGCTCCAATAACTTCATCAGATACAGAACTCGATAAGATTTTTACTACATCTCTCTCCTCCCATAAATCAAAAACAAATATCGTATGCATGCTGAGCACACGTGGCGATCCTATTAAATATACAGGTACTGATTCACTGCACAGATCAGTTTAAAGTTTCATCACCTGTACTGTAGGAGGATGACTGTATCCACGTACTATTATACTGTAAGTCACAAGAGACGCTCCCTATGACCCTTTGGCGTTGTTTGAAACATTGTTTTTTTTCTACTGTAACACGCTTTGTTTCAGAAGGATGTAGGTTGCAGTAGGTACTGGGAGATGAAAAAGCTTGCACAGGATAGAGTAGCATGGAGAGCTGCATCAAACCAGTCTCAGGACTGAAGACCACAACAACAACAACAACACGCTTTGTACACTGCCATACATTTTGTTTTTCCACCATGACTTCGAGGTCTGTGTCAGGTTCTAAACTGACATTAACACGTTCTGATCCATTGCCTCTCATAGAAAACTAGACATTGCTCAGTGTTAATCATGTGTTACTGATGCTACCATAACATACCATACACAAATGGTTCAAATGGCTCTGAGCACTATGGGACTTAACTGCTGAGGTCATCAGTTCCCTAGAACTTAGAACTACTTAAACCTAACTAACCTAAGGACATCACATACATCCATGCCCGAGGCAGGATTCGAACCTGCGACCGTAGCGGTCGCGCGGTTCCAGACTGTAGCGCCTAGAACCGCTTGGCTGCTCCGGCCGGCTACCACACACACTGGATGATTTTAAATAAAAGACAGTTGCAACATGAGGAAACTGAAAGAGTTTGGCAGCATTGTAGAGCGTTTTCAAACTGCAGTCTGAAGGTGATGAACGACCTCTACATTTAAACTCATATGTCACAGTGATGGGAATAGTTGATGGCTCTGTGCTCCTCTTCAACTGATTACTCATATTGCAATTATGTACGGTACACGATCACTATTTCATTGCTAGCCATCCCCAAAACATGTTGCCCTTCCACCAAAACTCTTTCTCCATCTCAAACAAACGATGTCAGTCAGTCACTATGTGGTAACCAACAGCATACCAGAGGACAGATGGGATGGAAAAGACGCCATGGATGTAATGTAATAATAAGTATCATAGTTGATTGTGCGAATAATTTTTGGCAATTGTACAGTAATTTCAACACTTACCAATGATGTGACACCATGTTTCCCAATTTCAGTATCATCGCTAAACCACCCATTCTCTACTTTGAGAGTATCATTGCGAATGTAGATAGATGACTGTGCAGTACTTCCATTCATTGTTAATTCTTGAACATATACCGGGTGATCAAGAAGTCAGTATAAATTTGAAAATTGAATAAATCACGGAATAATGTAGATAGAGAGGTACAAATTGACACACATGCTTGGAATGACATGGGGTTTTATTAGAACCAAAAAAAATACAAAAGTTCAAAAAATGTACGACAGATGGCGCTTCATCTGATCAGAATAGCAATAATTAGCATAGCAAAGTAAGACAAAGTAAAGATGATGACCTTTACACGAAATGCTCAATATGTCCACCATCATTCCTCTACAATTGCTGTAGTCGAGGAATAATGTTGTGAACAGCACTGTAAAGCATGTCCGGAGTTATGGTGAGACACTGGCGTCGGATGTTGTCTTTCAGCATCCCTAGAGATGTTAGTCGATCACGATACACTTGGGACTTCAGGTAACCCCAAAGCCAATAATCGCACGGACTGAGGTCTGGGGACCTGGGAGGCCAAGCATGACGAAAGTGGCAGCTGAGCACACGATCATCAACGACGCGCGCAAGAGATCTTTCACGCGTCTAGCAATATAGGGTGGTTCTAATAAAACCCCATGTCATTCCGAGCATGTTTGTCAATTTTTACCTCTCTATCTAGATTATTCCGTGGTTTATTAAGTTTTCAAATGTATACTGACTTTTTGATCACCCAGTACATCGTAAAAGTATACCAGACAATGGTCTACATATTTCTAGCACCTCGATCGTAGTGCATAATTTACAATCTACCTTGTAAGAGGTGAGGTTTGCGCTATATGCGCTGCCTGCAACAGGCAAGACTTAGGAGAGTCTCTGACCAGAGAGCAGTATGTCGTTAGTTGTTGCTTGTCGCTAGTCTGCCCGTGTCGACAGTAGTCTTGAGTAGTCTGCGTTGAGTCGGAGGTAGTCGGCGCGTGTCGGCTGTCTGGTCTGCTCGGGACTCTGGTCAGGACTCTGGAAGATGAGTATTGTTGTAGAAGGTAAAGAAGCAGCCTTGCGCATATCTAATAATGTATGTCAATTGTCATTTAATTTGTTTCAAAAAAATGCCCCAATAATAATTTTTATAATATAAAGTAATTTTTTTTAAAAAAGCATTCATTTCAATTTAAAGAGTTTATCCAATGAATAATTAATTCCTTTCACGAATCACAAAGCATGGGCCAGCATTGCACAGAGCTGTGCCGAAAATTTTTATGTAAGAGCAGATATATTTGCAGTTTTTATTGAGGTAAGAATTTTTGCTTTTTTTATTCAGAATACAGGGCCGAGTCGCAGCGTTGCTGTCGTCATAAAATTTACCAGGTTACTGAATTTTTTTTATTGTTTTTGGTGTTTAGGAATTTTTCTGTTTCGAACTTAACATAAAATGAGAAAGGAATTTTGTGGGAACACGAAATGTGAATGCATTTCTGCACACAGATTATAAATGGGAGCCAATTTTGTTCAGAGGTTACAATACTAAAAAATTCATTTAATTATTATTTTTTGTGGGGAGCTTACGCTTGGTCCATTTTCATTGTTATATTTCTGGGGGGAGTTTACATCTGGTTCATTTTCATTTATATAATATTGTGGGGAGGTTACAACCTCTATTCGGATGCGAGTCACAGAGCATTCTTAGGATAAAATTAGAGACTGAAAGACCCCCTGACACTGTCTGTGTCCAGCCCTACAGCACCATTACCGATTTAATCTGCAGCTGCCCAGACGTAGACCACTACATTCTGCATCCAATGAATGAATGGACTTTGCCGAGTTCTGGTCCATCCAAGTGCACACGATTTCTCCAGGTTCACCCATGTTGATGGGGTTGGCACCCCTTACCTGAGTATAATAACACATTTGAAAGTGTTGTAATAGCAGACAATTAAGAAGAACAAGAAACGGGTGGTTTTTACGCATGATGGAGCCACAGATGGATGGAGTTTGAAGCATTTTACATAAATCAACTACACTATCAATTTTAAAGCATTGTCTAGTGTCTGGGATCAATACCAGAAGGCTATTGGTAAGAGAGAACATAAATGCATGCACTCTCAAGGCTACACGTTTCTGCACATAAAACAGGCTGTAATGTTAGATCGCTTCAGTCACATGGAATGCAGTGCTGTTATTATCCCACAGTAAGAAGATATATTTCCAATGCATGCATGCATCCTTCTTGCAGGTTTCTCTATGATAAACTATTGTAACAAACTGTAAAATGAAAAAAACATGTGCACAGCTAGATGCATCTTGCACGTACCATTAGGATTACAAGGAACAATGCACCCTGTGCTATTCTGGGAAGTATTCCAACAGATTTCTATAGCACAACCTATGATATCAGTTCAAATGGCTCTAAGCACTATGGGACTTAACTTCTGAGGTCATCAGTCCCCTAGAACTTAGAACTAATTAAACCTAACTAACCTAAGGACATCACACACATCCATGCCCGAGGCATGATTCGAATCTGCGACCGTAGCGGTCGCTCGGTTCCACACTGTAGCGCCTAGAACCGCACAGCCACTCTAGTTGGCCCTATGATATCAGTATAACATTGAGAACCATTTAGTTTTGTCTGCGAGGGTGAGGTGCTATGCAAACATCTCTCTCAGCACTGGATTGTAGGTAGAGGGGCAACATGCCAGCAACAACAGTAAACACGTGTGCGGCCCAGAGGCGTCTCACATATGGGACCAGCATGAGCGCGCTACCTGGCATGTGTACCTTGGGGCTCTGTAGGGATGAGTTCGCTGGCATGTTGGGATTGACGATAGTTCAAAAGCATTTTCTACATACACTGAGTGTTTGTACACAGCATTATTTTCGGCTGTTTAAGCGTTGTGAGCGTGTTTTCAAAGCCTTTTACATGCACTATTTTGACAATTTATGGTTCTAGGAGCTTCAGTCTGTAACCGCGTGACCGCTATGCTCGCAGGTTCAAATTCTGCCTCAGGCATGGATGTGTGTGATGTCCTTAGGTTAGTTAGGTTTAAGTAGTTCTAAGTTCTAGGGGACTGATGACCTCAGATGTTGTCCCATAGTGCTCAGAGTCATTTGAACCATTTGACAATTTATGAGTAGTTTGCAGGTCTGTAGGCTATGTAGTGTGACCCCAAGCACATCAGAGCTAGTGTTTTGTATCAGTGTAATAAATAAACTACGTGAAATTCGCCCCAAATAAATTTTATGCTTTATTTCGACAGCTTATAATTAGTGAGTGTGTCTGCAGAGTTTTTACATGAATCATTTTGGTGATTTACAAGTAATTTGCAGCTTGTAGGCTATGTAGTGTGACACCAAACACATGAGAGCGAGGGTTTTGTATCAGTGTAATAAATTAACTATAGGAAATCCATCCCTAAATAAATAGTTCCAAAAATAAATAAAGTATACTCCTTCCTCTCTCTAGCAGCCCAGTACATGCTGAGTCCTTTTCCCACCAATTTCCAGAAGGGAGGGTGGGAGGGAAGGGGGTTTACAAGAGGGGTGAGGTTAATTAATTGATCAATTCAGTTAAATATTTAATCAAATTGATATCAAAAGTGTACCAGTAGCAGTGAGGGGGAGGGGGGTGGGTTCGAGTATTCTTGGGGGAGGGGAGTGGGAGGGGTGGGGGAACAATAGATTAAGGGCCTGTCAGTCATAGGGAAGATACTTTAAGCAGAAGAATAGTTTAAGAACCTATCAATCAAAGGTGAACAATAGGTTAAGCACCTTTCAATCAAAGAGGAACAATAGGTTAAGTACCTGTCAATTGAAGGTGAACAATAATTTTGCCCCTGAGTCCATAGTGCCACTGATGTAGGCAACCCACACAAACAAAATGTGCTGGTATGAAGTTTGTCCCACTACTATGGTCCTTGCATCGCTCCTCGAATATTCTAATTGTTTGGCCCACTTAAGGAAAGCTGAATGCATTCCATTTGGCCACAGCACAGGTGTCACACATGTATTGATAGAAAGACGTTGGTTTCAACTTGGAGGATTCTAATGATTACCTCTGCTTCAAAGTGTACCATGTATAGGTTAGCCATGATAGGCGACAATGGACTAATCATCGCCACTTCTTCGGTTTGTTCGTAATACTTTCCTCCAGATAGAAAATAAGTTAGCGTCATAATATGCATAAAAAGCATGTCAGTAAAGCGATCGTCGTAGTTATAGCTCTTCCAGAGGCACAGAAAGTGGGGCTCTACATCGAAGCTGATCATAACATCTATATCTCGCAGCCGCAGATAACTCATATGATGTGCAAAGTGAGAGGAGTTGTGAATATAGTGTTCGCACTTCTCTACAAATTTGCTCATCAGTGCCAGTAAAATACATAAGCGACACAAGCTGCTTGTTTCGCTAAGCTGAGAGGGGCGGCAGAGGTGCCGAAGTGCAAAATTTGTACACAAGATGTACAACCCATTTCCACGCTCACTAGATTTAGATTTATTTTTAAAGGTCTTACCAAGAGCCCCAGGAACTGCCAGTAATGTGTGAGGGATTTAGGGAAGGGGTGGGCGCAGCGGATGATATGGCGCTGAAGTGTCAAAATGGAAGGTGGGGTTGGGGGGCAAATAATGCATCCTTTGTGTGGCCAAAATGTTCTCGAAGTGGTCCTACCGCTGATAATGCATTTTCAGGTAATGCGTCAGCTGGCATGTAGGAACTCCAATATTAGTAACTGTGGGGTCTTAGAGGAATACCTTCCCTGTGTGCCTAAGGAAGGCCATACAGTCGTGATGGCACAGGTGCTCATATTCTGAGACTCTGAATGACGTTTCTGGGAAAGGGTGATTCCTCTCGGTTTTAGTCCTAATGTCGACATCTGTCTTTCTGTAGATCACAAGATGAAAAATCTGATTAAAAGTGAACTGAGACCGCAGCATTGCAGTTTTCAGCTGGCAGAGTTATAGTTTTCATGTTAATGACAATATTGTAGCAAAATACGTCTCATACGCTCCTATAAGGATTTTCCTCGCCGTAAATTTCGTTGACACGATTGTGTCGATGTTTTAAGTCATTAACCTTTATGTGCAGTTTTGATTCCGTAGTGGAAAATCCGGCTTGATGCACATGCGGAATTTAGTTTTGTCCCTACTATGAAGTAATTTTTTGAATGTAAATGTGCACGTCATATATGGTGATCTTTGTATTATTACTGCTCAGTGGTACCACATCTACAGATAAGGAAGAAAGTCACATACCTACTTACATGTTACCTGCTCAGCTGTTTATGTCCAATAGTAAACGAAATGCATTGCTCTAAATTAGCATATTCTTCCCCAGTAGTTGGCACTTACGTACTTCTGTTTCTCATCTAACAATCAGAATTACGTTTATTTATTTATTTTGGCTTTCGATAACATAGACCATGCAGCTAGCAAACATGACAATAGTAAAGAATTAACACAATTAAAAATTTCACAGTGGAACAATAAATTGAGTTGTTAGGTACAAATATAAGTTCTCAATTTAAAATAAATATACAAAGTCACAAGGCAGGTTTCCGACTGGGCTGATTCAAGAGGAGTACTTCGGCCCCATCAACTTATAGTCCAAATGTTTATATTAATTTCTTTTAAATATCAAATTGTACTTATTTGCTTCGAATCGATAGAGCTAGGAAGACAAACTTGTAGGTAAGGGTAAAACATTCCTGTACAGTACTTCTTTTGCATCTTTGTAATTAGTATCCCGTGTGATATGATTCAAATCTGCCATGTCAGACTGATGGTCATAGTAATGTCCAGAATTTACAACTTTTAGTCGGTGTAAATGTGCGGGGTAGCGTCAGCTTTCCAACCTCATTCGAATGATGGAAGTCACATGACGTCTGCTAAGGTTCATGCAGTCGACCTATGGTCAGTAGAGATGTCCGGCAAGCAGCTTTCTTGATTGTAGGTTTGGGTTCAGTATGAGGGATTGGCGTTAGACGGAACACTCCGTCAGTAATGCTCCTCTTTGCTACGTGTTCGATTATTTCATTATGTAAAATTCCGTGATGTCCGTTTATACATGGTAAGTGGATGACTATGTCATTTTCCTTGGTTCTGTCATGGCCAATATATTCAGAATATATCTATAAGTCTGCTTTTCCAATTTCGGATTTCGTTATTTCTGCATAACGCTTAGGGAGTCCGTGGCTATCGATATAAGCAATGTCTGTATACCGTACCAAATAACCTCCATTATGGGCAATAACTGCGCTGTATAGACAGAAGTTCCAGGTGGAAGGGCTATCACTTTGTAGGTGCCATCAGAGGGAGTGAAAAAGACATACCCCCCTCCCCCTCTTCTCCTTAGAGCCATATGTGTATATACAAGCATACTGTACCAAGTATCGTTGAATAAATTCCACTAGTTCGTAATTGGCGTCCTTCCCTTTTCTTAAGTAGTGTGGCAAGTGTGACACTGCAGCTGCAGTGAAAAGATATCAAACGGATAGTGAAAGCAAGGCATGTTCGTGTTCTGTAGAACTATTGGTAAGAGATTTCGCCATTTCTCGTAGCTTCTTATAGTAGGAGAGGGTTCGGATCGTGCTTTTTCTGTGTTGGCACGAAATGCGTTGAGAAAGTAGTATAGTCAGAGGTACCAAAGGTAAATTCGTTTGACGTGTGCGATGACTTGATTGGCGACTGAACTCGTCACTAACGAAAGAACAACAATGAGCGAGACAGTAACTCTGTGTAGTCAACAATAAACGCGCCGCACCAAGCAAGCGCCCGGCTGCGGTTCCTTGTCATCGCCGAATGCGTGTGAATTTCGCTGTGGCCTCCGCCGCGTCGCGTTTTGCTCATATACCGTGTGACATTTTTAGAATAATCTGCCTATAAAAACATAATTTGTCTAATGATATAGTGATACTAATTTCGTAAAATAATTTAGTTTCGTGATCGAATCGTAATCGAACCCTTCCTGTTTTTACCCTCCTCCCCCAGAAAATTTCATTTTACCCGTCATGGGGTAGTAACCGCTAGGTGGATAAACACTATACTACAGGGAGCCGTAGAGTGCAAAAGTTGTAACTGAAGACAGCTATTGGAATATTGCCAACAAATGACTGTCCTACTTGAGTGTAAATACTAATCTGAGATACTGCATTTGCAGAGAAGAGAAAATCGTGTAAGAAAAGTAAGTCTATATCTGAAGTACCATTTTAGAACATTTTTTATTTGAAACCTCTCAATCAGCCCGAGAGGTTAAAAGCTGTTTCTGGAGAAAATCGCTCAGTTGGTGTAACTGAAGATTTGATTACAAAAAGCATCTGCTACGTCTTTGTTAGCACTTAGTTCCTCGCCGTTCCTCGCCCTCCTCACCCAGAAAAAAAATCCTGTATCATTCTTTAAACAGAGTCAGCCATTCTGATGAATGGTTAAATTTTCATTTAATCTTAAGAGTTTGATGGAATTCTCCTGATTTCTCAATTAACATCTGACCTGATGCTGGAACTCCTCCTCCTGCCTTCTGGTGGAGTCACAAGTGCAATACTTTATCTACTTTCGCATTAATTGAAGTTTTCAGACACTTCAGCTGTGACCATCTGACTTCGCTGTCAGCTTTGGTTGAAAAATGTATTTTTTATTTAAGTGTCTCATTGTATACGTGCCTGTTCCATAATCAGGAGATTCGCCATTGACTAACTTTCCTGTAACTTACAATTTCTTTTAGATCGTTACAAAACACGTTTGCTTTCGTCTTTCTAGTCTTAGGACATTTAAACCACCCCTAATTACGGAACAACAAGAAACGTTCTATAGGTTAACAATGTCAATAATCCGTTTTAGAAGCTACAGTATTGATGAGATCTGTCGGCGGCTAGAAAAGTACGATCAACAATGCATTCCTCCTAACGATGTTTATATGCTTGCTTTCATTACGTATCAACACAGAGCAAGAATTCTGCCGGGAAACATCCTAGAAGAACATCTAAGTCATTTTCTTTTGCTTTTGCCTTTAATTGAGTCAGAAATGATGGACATTTAGCTCCTAGGGAACCGACTGTGCAAACATGTGGACTGGAAATCACTGTGGATATGTAATAAAGGTAGAGTCGTCGCATTTGCTTGAAGATGAAATCGGGAACACCGGGAAAACACTTCAAGGATTTATCACAGTGGAATTAGATCCTGCGTCGTCTTCCGCGGCAAAACACGGTCCCTTAGATAATTGTGTATTCTAAACTAAAATATTCGTTCTCATTATAGCATTTTCCCTGACATTATGGAATAACTCACAGAACAACCAGATCTGCTAACTGTCATCACAAGAGGTACATGAATTTTCCAACATGAGCAGAAAACAAAGCAACAATCGATGAACTGCAGGAACCTTTTGTCACCAAGAATGAGAAAGATGTGTCCAAGCAGTAAAAACTGAAGGCAAAACTGATCTTTTCTTTTATATCAACCGTGCAGTTTAAAATCTGGTTTCAAAATCTCTGTCTTAGCATTATATAATCAATCTGAAGCCTTCCAGTATCCCTAGGTCTCTTCCACATATAGAACCTACTTTCACAGTTCATAACCCAAGTGTTAGCGATCATTAATTATGCTTTGGGCAAAATTCTGGCAGGTGGCTTTCTCTTTCATTCCTTTTTTCATCCTCGAATTGTGTTCAGTGATGGGGCTTGGCCTCGAATTGAGCTCCAATGACCACCAAAGAAGTGTCTCCAGATGCCCCGGACAGTGGTGGGACACCAACCTGACTGTTGCCCACCATTTGGCCTGGCAATCAGAACTGGTGGTCTGGAGAGTCATTTCATTTTCCCATCAGGCACCCTTACTGCACAACGATACGCCAACAATGTTCTAAGCCCCGTTTTGTTCCTCTTCATGGCAAGCCATCCTGGGCCTACGCTGAGGCTTGCAATACGTTAGTTCGTATAGTCGTGGAGTATTGTACATCTGAATGGGACCCTTACCAGTTGGTTCTGATTCAAGAGATTGAGAAGGTCCAAAGAAGAGCGGCAAGGTTCGTGACTGGTACATTTAGCCATCGAGAGAGAAAGTTTGAAGTGGGACACACTTGCAGATACAGGACGCGCGAAACGGAAGGGACTGCTCACTAGACAGGCGCGTAATGGGGCCCCTTAGTGATATGACTGCAAGGGAGGGGAAGAAAACCAATGAGCAATCCGTGTGCATACCGGGGGGAATCATTTCAGATGTGGAAAGGGTCCTTCCGGATGCCATGAAGGGTACAGGGTGCACCCATCTGCAGGTGGTCGCTCATGTCGGCACCAATGATGTGTGTCGCTATGGATCGGAGGAAATCCTCTCTTGCTTCCGGCGGCTATTTGATTTGGTGACGACTGCTAGTCTCGCTAGCGGGATGAAAGCAGAGCTCACCATCTGCAGCATCGTCGACAGGACTGACTGCGGGCCTTTGATATAGAGCCGAGTGGAGGGTCTGAATCAGAGGCTGAGACGGTTCTGCGACCGTGTGGGCTGCAGATTCCTCGACTTACGCCATAGGGTGGTAGGGTTTCGGGTTCCGCTGGATAGGTCAGGAGTCCACTACACACAGCCGGCGGCTACACGGGTAGCAGGGGTTGTGTGGCGTGGACTGGGCGGTTTTTTTAGGTTAGATGGCCTCAGGCAAGTACAGAAAGGGCAACAGCCTCAAAGGGGCAAAGTCAGGATATGAGGGGACCAAGCAGCAGTCGGTATTGTAATTGTAAACTGTCGAAACTGCGTTGGTAAAGTACCGGAACTTCAAGCGCTGATAGAAAGCACCGAAGCTGAAATCGTTATAGGTACGGAAAGCTGGCTGAAGCCAGAGATAAATTCTGCCTAAATTTTTACAAAGGTACAGACGGTATTTAGAAAGGATAGATTGCATGCAACCGGTGGGGGCGTGTTTGTCGCTGTTAGTAGCAGTTTATCCTGTAGTGAAATAGAAGTGGATAGTTCCTGTGAATTATTATGGGTGGAGGTTATATTCAACAGCCGAGCTAGGTTAATAATTGGCTCCTTTTCCCGACCTCCCGACTCAGCAGCATTAGTGGCAGAACAACTGAGAGAAAATCTGGAATACATTTCACATACGTTTTCTCAGCATGTTATAGTCTTAGGTGGAGATTTCAATTTATCAGATATAGACTGCGACACTCAGATGTTTAGGACCGGTTGGGACAGAGCATCGAGTGACATTATACTGAGTGCACTATCCTAAAATTACCTCGAGCAATTAAACGGATAACCGACTCTTGGAGATAACATCTTGGACCTCCTGATAACAAACAGACCCGAACTTTTTGACTCTGTAAGTGCAGAACAAGGAATCAGTGATCACAAGGCCGTTGCAGCATCCCTGAATATGGAAGTAAATAGGAATATAAAAAAAGGGAGGAAGGTTTAGCTGTTCAGCAAGAATAATAGAAGGCAGATTTCAGACTACCTAACAGATCAAAACAAAAATTTCTGTTCCGACACTGACAATGTTGAGTGTTTATGGGTAAAGTTCAAGGCAATCGTAAAATGCGTTTTAGACAGGTACGTGCCGAGTAAAACTGTGAGGGACGGGAAAAACCCACCGTGGTTCAACAACAAGCCGGCCGAAGTGGCCGTGCGGTTAAAAGGCGCTGCAGTCTGGAACCGCAAGACCGCTACGGTCGCAGGTTCGAATCCTGCCTCGGGCATGGATGTTTGTGATGTCCTTAGGTTAGTTAGGTTTAACTAGTTCTAAGTTCTAGGGGACTAATGACCTCAGCAGTTGAGTCCCATAGTGCTCAGAGCCATTTGAACCATTCAACAACAAAGTTAGGAAACTACTGCGAAAGCAAAGAGAGCTTCACTGCACATTTATACGCAGCCAAAACCTCTCAGACAAACAGCAGCTAAACGATGTCAAAGTTAGCGTAAGGAGGGCTATGCGTGAAGCGTTCAGTGAATTCGAAAGTAAAATTCTATGTACCGACTTGACAGAAAATCCTAGGAAGTTCTGGTCTTACGTTAAATCAGTAAGTCGCTCGAAACAGCATATCCAGACACTCCGGGATGATGTTGGCATTGAAACAGAGGATGACACGCGTAAAGCTGAAATACTAAACACCTTTTTCCAAAGCTGTTTCACAGAGGAAGACCGCACTGCAGTTCCTTCTCTAAATCCTCGCACAAACGAAAAAATGGCTGACATCGAAATAAGTGTCCAAGGAATAGAAAAGCAACTGGAATCACTCAATAGAGGAAAGTCCACTGGACCTGACGGGATACCAATTCGATTCTACACAGAGTACGCGAAAGAACTTGCCCCCCTTCTAACAGCCGTGTATCGCAAGTCTCTAGAGGAACGGAGGGTTCCAAATGATTGGAAAAGAGCACAGGTAGTCCCAGTCTTCAAGAAGGGTCGTCGAGCAGATGCGCAAAACTATAGGCCTATATCTCTGACATCGATCTGTTTAGAATTTTAGAACATGTTTTTTGCTCGCGTATCATGTCATTTCTGGAAACCCAGAATCTATTCTGTAGGAATCAACATGGATTACGAAACAGCGATCGTGTATGACCCTACTCGCTTTATTTGCTCATGAGACCCAGAAAATATTAGATACAGGCTCCCAGATAGATGCCATTTTCCTTGACTTCCGGAAGGCGTTCGATACAGTGCCGCACTGTCGCCTGATAAACAAAGTAAGAGCCTACGGAATATCATACCAGCTGTGTGGCTGGATTGAAAAGTTTTTAGCAAACGGAACACAGTATGTTATTCTCAATGGAGAGACGTCTACAGACATTAGCCGGCCGGAGTGACCGAGCGGTTCTAGGCGCTACAGTCTGAAACCGCGCGCCCGCTACGGTCGCAGGTTCGCATCCTGCCTCGGGCATGGGTGTGTGTGATGTCCTTGGGTTAGTTAGGTTTAAATAGTTCTAAGTTCTAGGGGACTGATGACCTCAGCGTTAACTCCCATAGTGCTGATTCAAATGGTTCTAATGGCTCTGAGCACTATGGGACTTAACTTCTGTGGTCATCAGTCCCCTAGAACTTAGAACTACTTAAACCTAACTAACCTAAGGACATCACACACATGCATGCCCGAGGCAGGATTCGAACCTACGACCGTAGCGATCGCGCGGTTCCAGACTGTAGAGCCTAGAACCGCTCCGCCACTTCGGGCGGCTTCACCCACAGTGCTCAGAGCGATTTGATTTTGAATTTCTACAGGCGTTAAAGTAACTTCTGGCGTGCCACAGGGGAGTGTTATGGGACCATTGCTTTTCACAATATGTATAAATGACCTAGTAGATAGTGACGGAAGTTTCATGCGGCTTTTCGCGGATGATGATGTAGTATACAGAGAAGCTGCAGCATTAGAAAATTTGCAGCGAAATGCAGGAAGATCTGCAGCAGATAGCCACTTGGTGGAGCGAGTAGCAACTGACCCTCAACATAGACAAATGTATGTATTGCAAATACGTAGAAAGAAGGATCCTTTATTGTATGATTATATGATAGCGGAACAAACACTGGTAGCAGTTACTTCTGTAAAATATCTCGGAGTATGCGTGCGGATCGATTTGAATTGGAATGATCATATAAAATTAATTGTTGGTAAGGCGGGCACCAGGTTGAGATTCATTGGGAGAGTCTTTAGAAAATGTAGCCCATCAACAAAGGAGATGGCTTACAAAACACTCGTTCGACCTATACTTGAGTATCGCTCATTGCTGTGGGATCCGTACCAGGTCGGGTTGACAGAGGAAATAGAGAACATCCAAAGAAGAGCGGCGCGTTTCGTCAGAGGGTTATTTGGTAAGCGTGATAGCGTTACGGAGATGTTTAGCAAACTCAAGTGGCAGACTCTGCAAGAGAGGCGCTCTGCATCGCGGTGTAGCTTGATGTCCAGGTTGCGAAAGGGTGCGTTTCTGCCGGCCGCGGTGGCCGTGCGGTTCTAGGCGCTCCAGTCCGTAGCCGCGCTGCTGCTACGGTCGCAGGTTCGAATCCTGCCTCGGGCATGGGTGTGTGTGATGTCCTTAGGTTAGTTAGGTTTTAGTAGTTCTAAGTTATAGGGGACCACAGCAGTTGAGTCCCATAGGGCTCAGAGCAATTTGAACCATTTGGTGCGTTTCTGGATGAGGTATCGAATATATTGTTTCCCCCTACTTATACCTCCCGAGGAGATCACGAATGTATAATTAGAGAGATTCGAGCGCGCACAGAGGCTTTCCGGCAGTCGTTCTTCCCGTTAACCATACGCGACTGGATCAGGAAAGGGAGGTAATGACAGTGGCACGTAATGTGCCCTCCGCCACACACCGTTGGGTGGCTTGCGGAGTATAAATGTAGATGTAGATGTAAATTCCAAAATCCGATATTCGCCGAGGATGTAGAGCATATATTATTAACACCAACTTTCAAATCGCGCAATGATCACCATTCAAAGATAAGGAAAATTAGAGTTCGTACTGAGGCGTTCAGACAGTCGTTTTTCTCTCGAGCGATCCGCGTGTGGAACAGGGGGGAGGGGGGGGGGGGTATGTCTTTGGCGCGGATTGTGCCCTTCGCCACACACTGCTTGGAGGCTAGCGGAGTGTATATGTAGATGTACATGTATATGTAGGTGGCAAAAGTCATGGGATACCTCCAGATATCGTGCCTTTTCGCCCGGCTTAGTGCAGCAACTCCACGTGGCATGGACTAAACAAGTCGTTCGAAGTCCCCTGCAGAAATATCGAGCCATGTTGCCTCCGTAGCCGTACATAATTCCGAAAGTGTTGCCGGTGAAGGATTTTGTTCTATAGGATTCATATAGGTTGAGCTGGGCGGGCAAATCGTTCCCTCGAGCCGTCCAGAATATTCTTCAAATCAATCGTGAACAATTGTGGCCCGGCGACATGTTTGCCGTCATGAAACCCATGAATGGCTGCAAGTGGTCTCCAAGTAGCCGAACATAACCATTTACAGTCAATGATCGTTTCAATTCGATCAGACGACCCAATCCATTCCATGTAAACACAGCCCACACCATTATGGAGCCACCTCCACCTTGCCTGTAGTGCCTTGCTGCAGCTTTGGTCCACGGCATGATCTGCGCCACACTCGAAACCTACCATCAGCTCTTTCCAACTGAAATCTGAGCTCACCTGACGAGGCCACGGTTTTCCGATCATCTGGGGTACAACATATACGGTCACGAGCCCAGGAGAGGCGCAGCAGACGATTAGCTGTTAGCGAAGACAGTCGCGTCAATCGTCTGCTGTCCATTAACGCCAAATTTCACCGCACAGCCCGTCGTGCGTCGTACGTTCTACATTGATTTCTGCCATAATTTCACGCAGTGTTGCTTATCTTTTAGCACTGACAACTCTATTCAACCGCCGCTGCTCTCGGCCGTTAAGTGAAGGCCGTCGTCCACAGCGTTGTCCGTTATGAGACGTAAAGCTTGAAATGTGGTATTCTCGGCACTCTCTTTACTCTGTGTCTGTCGGAATACTGACTTCCCTAACGATTTCCGAAATGATATGTCCAATTCATCTAGCTTCAACTACCATTCCGCGTTCAAAGTGTGTTGATTCACGTCGTGCGGCCCTAACCTCGTCGGGAACCTTTCCACATGAATCACCTGAGAACAAATGACAGTTCCGCCAATACACTGTCATTTTATACCTTGCGCACGCAGTACTACCGCCATCTGTGTATACGTATATCGGTATCCGATCACTTTCGTCACCTCAGTGTAAATTACACGAAGATAATGCCATTTGGCACACGGCGAGAGTTTCTACAGTCTGTCTTCCTGCTTACCAAACTCTATCTTGGCCAGCAAGGTCGCCCAATCTTCTCACCAACTGAGGACAATTGGAACATCATGGGAGGTCCCACCAACCACCTCAGGATTTTGAAGATCTAACGCTCCAATTGGACAAAATTTGACACGATATCCCCAGGAGGATCTGCAACAACTTAATCAGTCAATACCAAGCCGTAAAACTGCTTGCATAATGGCCAGAGGTGGGCATACTACATTTGTAAAGCTCTTTGTCTTAAATAAATCATCCAGTTTATCTAAAATTGTAATTGTTTGTTTGTCTGTACACGTACATCAGATCTACTGATTTCCGTCCCATTCGGATAATTCCTTCATCGTGCGTTCTTTTTTAGTCTTAGAGTGTAGCTTTAAGGTGAGCCGATGACATTACAGTTCTGTTAGAGACGGCAGAGGGTGTGGAAAAATAGTTGAATGGAGCGGGTAGTATCCTGGAAAGAGTTTATATGATGAATGCCAATAAAAGTAAAGCAAAGGTAACGCATTGTAATCGAATTAAATCATGGGATGCTGACGGAATTAGATTAGGGAATGAGGGACTAAGAGTAGTAGATGCTGTGACTGACAATTCGCAATTTTTCACAAACACAACTTTTATTGATGTAAGTTCACAAGGTTGATGACTGATAATACAAACGAAAGGTACCAATAACGAAAAAAAGTCTCCTAATTGAAACAAACAAAAGTTCACTTCTAATTTTCCACAAAGATTCGTTGTAACATACACACTAGTAACAGTCCAATTCCGAGACGAAGACGTGATCTTCAACGGTCGCAGTACACGAGGTCGGCATCTGGCGTGAACTGAACTTCGGGCCTGGTTCTAGCCCGTAAATAGTTGTCTCCAGTCATTCAGGTTTTGGCGTAGTGATACTTCCTGCAGACCATGGCCGAGCTCCCCCTGCAGGAAGTAGTGTTCGGCACGTCTGTTTCCATTGTCTTGCATGTAGATAGCTAGTGTTTACCATGGTGCTTTTGGGTACGCTTTGGGCATAGACAACCTCGTCCTCTATGGTGTTATATGGGTTGCCGGCCCTCAGGGGCTGCCTTGGCTACAGTATAGCAGTTTGGTTATTTGAGAATAAAATGAGTAACGATGGTCGAGTAGAAAGAATATAAAATACACTCTTGTAATAGCAAGAAAAGTAGTTTTGAAAAAGTGGAATTTGTTGACATCTATCAAAAATTCAAGAATTAGGCCTCTGGCCATTATGCAAGCAGTTTTACGGCTTGGTATTGACTGATTAAGTTGTTGCAGGTCCTCCTGGGGATATCATGTCGTGTAGCGTTCTACAGAAGTGACATGTGGACGACAAGCAGTTCAGACAAGAAAAGAATAGAAGCTTTAGAAATGTGACGCTACAGAAGAACGCTGGAGGTTAAATGGGTAGAGCGACTAACAGATGAGGAGGTACTGAATCAAATTTAGGAAGAAAGACGTTTATGGCATAACATGACTAACAGCGGGTCGGTTGGTAGGACACATCCTGCTGCTTCAAGGAATTGTCAGTTTTTGGTAATGGAAGGAAGTGTGCTTGGTAAAAAGTTGTACAGCATTCCATTTTTTTCACTTCCGCATACCATTCTGCGCAGTGATTAAGGACGTGTTATCGAAGCGCTAATCATTCTTCTGCCTAGTGTTCACCTAAGGAACGACGCAATTTTTTCTGAATGAGTCGACGATGGAGTCTATGGGATTTCCCAGTAAGGTGCTGCGGTGTACAAACGAAACAGTGGGTTGAGGAAAGTCTTACTTTACGTATAGTATTCATAAAATGCATCATTTATCTTGCATGTACCGTCTTATGGGTCATTCTCCATAGATAATACACAACCTCCAGTTTCACCGAATATGCTTCGAACACCGCTAAACCCCCATGGAAAAATGGTTTAATGCAAAATATGTTAGAAGAACCAAGTCACCATCCATTGCTACCCCCAGATCTCGCCACATTCATCCACAATCTCGCAGTCTCTGTCAGTGACACTAACGCACCTGACAGGTGCACTTCCTTACTCTCCAACCAGGACCCGGAAATCGACTAAAGTTCAAATGGTTCAAATGGCTCTGAGCACTATGGGGCTTAACATCTGTGGTCATCAGTCCCCCAGAACTTAGAACTATTTAAACCTAACTAACCTAAGGACATCACACACATCCATGCCCGAGGCAGGATTCGAACCTGCGACCGTAGCAGTCGCGCGGTTCCGGATTGCGCGCCTAGAACCGCTAGACCACCGCGGCCGGCTCGACTTAAGTACTAAGCGTCATCCGTACTTGCAAAGGTCTCAAGAACGCCGTCCTGATCTCTGATAACTTTGCATGAATTTGCGCCGTTTCCAAATTTTTCTCATCGCTTGAAATGCTGCACCATATAGCGCCCCTTTTCGTCCGGCACCCTCAGAAACAGTTTCCCTGTACCAACTCGCCAACGTCTCAAACCTCCCCCTCTTTCCAGAGCACTTTGAATCATCACCTCGAACCCACCTGATGGACCTCGAAACAAGCGAACTGGCTTATAATAGGGAGAAGCAAAGCTCTGATATCCGTACAGTCGAAGAAATACAGGTTTTCAGCGACATCCCCGAGTGATTTTAGATGTATCTCTGAATGACAATTTCCTTCCTTATTCTTGTCAGCTCCAAGCTGATGTTTCTAGCTTTCCATCAACAACGACGGATGTCTAAGATTATTCGATCGCTTCTAGCGCGAGTTAAAGGCACGTAACATATCCTCCGGGAAAACGGGCTGTTCTATCAAATGGAGTTAAAGTTATTCCATTACTTTTCTCATTTACATCGTCAAATAAAAAGCCGTGTTATGACAAATCTATAGGATACAAAATTTGTCAACAGTCCGTAAACACTTTTAAATCTACTTTCCCTGTCTGTCGTAGCAACTATGCACTCCTGTCCGAGATAGAAAATTAACTCAAAATACACGGTTTTCAAGCTAATATTTTTAAGAATTAGTCCCCATAGAGAAAAGTATGGTTGTTTACGGTACGAATTATTTATTATATTATTAAGATAACTTTTAACAAACATCTTATGTTAGTTGCAAAAACAGTACATTCCTGTGTACCTGTACATCAAAAGATGCATTTTCCTGTTCAACATGAAACGTGAGAACAAAATATAACCTCTTTAGCGTGTGGAATTAACTAGCGGATCAGGCCAATTACATGATACATTCCACTTCACCTAGCCATTAGAATAAACATATGCTTATACTCTCGAAAAGCGCCCGCAGTGGTCACACACTTCAACGGTCTTCGTGTTCCAATCACCGATGCTGCACATCCGTGACCTGAAAACAAGTGACGACGGTGTCAATAACAGTGACGTTCTCAAGTACTCGCAACAGTTCCGGTTTATTACGTGCCTGCTGTTGAGGAGCGGTTACAAGTTCTCCGTATCTCGATTAAAACTCTTTTACTTCCATACCTTATTTTTATTCATGCTTGATTTCTTATTTTTCGCATCACACTTTTTGCTACGTGCAAAGCTCTTTCGGGAACTGCTGTGATTCTTATTCAGAGTAGTAAGAGTTTTACTGTATCCCAGTTCCACGGGAGGCATGTCACGTGAAGTCTTTATGGAAGTTTCCTTATATTTGTTTCTAAGAATTATTTGAAAAGAACAACGGAAATTAATATCAGGGCTTCGGTACGACGATCCAGCGAGTCGGTTTTTATTGAACATTTGTTATTCATTTCTCAATCAGGTCTCTTCCCGTAGATGATATCACAAGTCATATAGGAAAGTGGTGGAATGAACATGAGGGGGGAGAACGAAGAGTGAATCATATTCTCTGAAACAAATGTTAATTAGCTAGACAGATTTTCCGTATCAAGTGACACATTGTCTAGCAAGAACAATCTTATCGATATGGTTCCTTAAACGGGGTATGGATTTCCCTTTAACATTCTTTACATTTGACATTATCGAGGGATTTCTGTTCAAAGATGATAGGATATGGATGCCCTTGGAAAGACAATAAGCTCTGAACATAGTTACACACAAGCTGTGCAAGCTAGAAAAGAAAAGACTATGGGACTACATTATTCAGGATTTGCATACTAGTATGCACTGTTATTACAGATGGATCTCAAAGGAAACAAGAAGCTAAGAGCACCATCCTGACTAAAGGGATGGGTTGTTTTAGGGAAGGAGACCAGACAAGCGAGGTTATCGGTCTCATCGGATTAGGGAAGGACGGGGCAGGAAGTCGGCCGTGTCCTTTCAAAGGAACCATCCCGGCATTTGCCTGGAGCGATTTTGGGAAATCACGGAAAACCTAAATCAGGATGGCCGGACGCGGGATTGAACCGTCGTCCTCCCGAATGCGAGTCCAGTGTGCTAGCCACTGCGCCACCTCGCTCGGTCCTGACTAAAGATAAAAATTCTAATAAATCTCAACCTGTCACTATCTTCTCTGGATTTTGAGTATTCACTCTGGTCTGGAAACTTAGTAGGTTACTATTGTATGATCCCATTGTGGGTGGACGCTAATTTCAAACATATTAGACTGTTAAAATTCGGCACACGCAAATGTGGATATACTTCCAGGTATTTATTCCAGTCAGTCAGAAAAGCCGTTATTGGTTATTAAGATGGTAATTTTACGCAGAGATCATATTCGTAGTTTGCAAAAAGGAAACAACGAATCTTATGTAATATTCACTGCTTGTTCCGGTAGAAAGAAATCATTTCTAAGTTAAAGGAGTCAGTATATTTAGTAATATGGAGAGAAGAGTTTGGAAAATTTGGCGACCAGCAAGTGAAACCATCAACTGTTACAAACAGAAGTCTACTATTTCCTGTCATACACATGAGTCTTTGAGAATTTGCTGCGTTCTTCTGAGGATGATTCGAGATAGATTAGACTAGATTAGATTAGATTAGATTAGATTAATACTAGTTCCATGGATCATGAATACGATATTTCGTAATGATGTGGAACGAGTCAAATTTTCCAATACATGACATAATGAAGTTAATTTAACAACATACTTAAGTTAATATAACAACTTTTTTATTTTTTTGTGTTTTTTTATTTTTTTATAATTTTTTTGTTTGTTTGTTTTTTTCTTAATTTATATCTAAAAATTCCTCTATGGAGTAGAAGGAGTTGTCATTCAGAAATTCTTTTAATTTCTTCTTAAATACTTGTTGGTTATCTGCCAGACTTTTGATACTATTTGGTAAGTGACCAAAGACTTTAGTGGCAGTATAATTCACCCCTTTCTGTGCCAAAGTTAGATTTAATCTTGAATAGTGAAGATCATCCTTTCTCATAGTATTGTAGTTATGCACACTGCTATTACTTTTGAATTGGGTTTGGTTGTTAATAACAAATTTCATAAGAGAGTATATATACTGAGAAGCTACTGTGAATATCCCTAGATCCTTAAATAAATGTCTGCAGGATGGTCTTGGGTGGACTCCAGCTATTATTCTGATTACACGCTTTTGTGCAATAAATACTTTATTCCTCAGTGATGAATTACACCAAAATATGATACCATATGAAAGCAATGAGTGAAAATAGGCGTAGTAAGCTAATTTACTAAGATGTTTATCACCAAAATTTGCAATGACCCTTATTGCGTAAGTAGCTGAACTCAAACGTTTCAGCAGATCATCAATGTGTTTCTTCCAATTTAATCTCTCATCAATGGACACACCTAAAAATTTGGAATATTCTACCTTAGCTATATGCTTCTGATTAAGGTCTGTATTTATTGATGGCGTCATACCATTCACTGTACGGAACTGTATGTACTGTGTCTTATCAAAATTCAGTGAGAGTCCGTTTACAAGGAACCACTTAGTAATTTTCTGAAAGACAGTATTGACAATTTCATCAGTTAATTCTTGTTTGTCAGGTGTGATTACTATACTTGTATCATCAGCAAAGAGAACTAACTTTGCCTCTTCATGAATATAGAATGGCAAGTCATTAATATATATTAAGAACAACAGAGAACCCAAGACTGACCCTTGTGGGACCCCATTCTTGATAGTTCCCCAGTTTGAGGAATGTGCTGATCTTTGCATATAATTGCACTCCACTTCAACCATTCTGTTCGGAATGTAGTGGCAAATCCCACCAAGTAATCCTTTTTAGAGCATCTTTATCCATGCAATCAGTGAAACATGGCCAGATAGCGTTACCCTCAACATTTGCTGCAACGAACAGCTCGTCAACGTTCAAGGTCATTCAGTACTGGTTTATGAAAGCCAACCCCGAAATTGCGTCAGTGGTGAGAGATGCAACAAGTAAGATATTTATCCACATTACCCTTGTCTGGCAAAGAAAATCTATCCTAGTCTCCATTGTCACTTCTACTGTCTTTCCCATCATTGCATCTTTAACTTTTGTCTTTTAAATTGGTAATTCAGGCCGTGCGTTCTCCTGCAGGCAGCTGCTCCAAAACGCTGTTATTCATCACAGAGACCTGGCGTCCTGTGTCGTGAATACAATGTCTCTCCTTATTAACTACCATAATCCAAAGTACTGGATAACTAGCAGTCTCAGAATCATCCTCTTCTTCGAACAACATCTTCCTCATCTCTTCAAAACTTAAATGTAAATGGCAGGGGTTCATTTTTGCTATTTATATTGTTACCTGGTCTATGTACTCCTAGCCAATTCCTCGAGTTACTAATTTTGCCCACTCTCGGGACGTCATTTTGTGTTGGGTGGTCTGCTCTTCTATGATTTCTAGTGTCAAATCACAACTTAGAACTTCTTCATTCCTACCAGACTCATGTCTGCCGTTGTAATTATTTCTTGGAGACCAGAGTGATCTGAGACTGTGATTCCACCTATCATAGTTCTGATGCAGTTGATGGGGTTGCCTTTCTTATTTGTCATTTGATGCATGGGAACTCATGTCTCGGCGAGTGTGGTCTACCCTAATTCTTCTAAAATACATTGAAAGACTCTTAAGCCATTTATGTGTCCAGATATGACGATTTTTCACTGTAGTTGGCTTGGAAGTTTGGTTTGGATGTGACGTGTTCTCACTAACTCTGACACGTCATATGGTGCAGCAAGTCACTGATTTCGTTTTATCATTCCTTTAAATAATATAATCAGGAATAGAAGCAGAATAGTTTTTAACGTGATATGGACATCTTTTATATGGTGATGCCTGTCATGATAGATATCACAGAACTTCTGCTTAGCTGTTAGATTAAGTGAAGTACTTAATTTGTAATTTCTCTTGTAGGGCACGCACTATTCTGAATGATGTAGTAATTCACAGCACTTATCCATGAAGTTGCGCTTCAGTGTTGACTAATGCCAAATGATATTTGTCCTTTCTTTTTTTTTTTTTTTTTTTTTTGTAAATTATGAGGAGACACTCTACTTGGGAATTTCAACTGAGTTTTTCATTTTTTATGTTACAAGTAGGTCCACCCAGTCACAAGCAAAGTCTAATCAATATGAGCCACTCACAAGGGAAAAAGAATCGAATGGGATAACATTGAGGGTAAAGGAAAGATATTTTCTCAGAACTATGTAGCTATGTCCAGCAGTACAATAATGGTGGAGAACCTCATGAAACAAGTTTTGGACGGTGAGCTGATCAGAACCTCACGCCACTTCTAGAGCTGCAAAGCAAGGGAACAATTATGCCTCCAGCCATCTAGATGGAGTAGCTACTGGCCAACGTCCAACGGATCTAAGCACTTTTCAAACCCTAAAGCTGCAATATTTTGCGAGCTCAGAATTCAAAAATGAATAACCTACAAAAAAATAAAAGCACAGAGAATGAACTTAGAGAAGAAAATAGACGCAAACATTGTAGAGAGTAAAATTACCGAGGTGGAAATTCGGAGAGAAACGGCTGAAGTTAGGTCTGATTGGAAACAGTAAAGCCACGACGCGAAGAAGTGAAATAGAGGACTTCTGAGACGACAGAGTACCAATCCAAAATAGTTGAGCGCATTGAAAAGTTGATGATACTTCTGGAAAGGGAATAAGCATTGCGAAGTAACGTTGTACCACTTGGTCGCACTCAAGAATGAGAATGGATTAACGAAGTTAACAGTGATCAGAAAGAAACTCTGTAGACTGTGTACCAATAAGTGTTACGGCACAATGAGGTAGTACAACTGCGAGAATGCAAAAACTGAGTACATACTGAAATGCTTAATAGGTCATGACCAAAACTGAAACTTATACCGAGCATGCTCCAGAGAGCTCGCTCCATTCATCACGTCGTCACCAGGGGCAGTGCCTTCTCTAAGACCTCTACATTCTCTTGTTACACCAGTTTACACACTGTTGCCTGCACATCCACGCATCCCAGATGTTGTTCATAGTGGGGATTACAGAGAAAGGATAAAACAGATTGAGACAAAACAAACAATAATCTATAAAAAGTGTGTCCCAACACAACCGTTCTCCAGCATAGAAATAATATGACAAAAAAAGCAGACCAGTCTGCTAGTCCAATTCAGAGGAGCTAAGTACAAAGGGTGTTCAAAAGTATTGCACTGTCGTCTCTATTTTTTTTATTTTTTGCAGGAGAAGAATGATTTTTTTGTGATCATACTTGGAACATTTAGTTATACATTGGACCTACTCAGTGTAACCTCCATCAGCAGTGACGCATCTGGTCCAATGTTCTTTCCATGGTGTTAATGTACTTCGGTAAAATTCTGGAGATTGACTTTTACACCATCACTTGACACAGGAAATAAGGTCTTTCTCACTACAAAATAGTTTTCCGCGCAGGTGGGCCTGTAGATGACCAAATAGGTAAAAATCAGACGGAGCCAAGTCCGGACTGTAGGGAGGATGAGGAACAATTTTCCAACCCATTTTCCTGATTTTCTCCTGCGTCATAAGTGCTGTATGGGGTTTGGAATTGTCATGGAGTAGTCTGATGAGCTGACCCTGAAGCTGTGGTCTTTGGTTCTCGATGGCACGGCGCAGATTGACCAATGACAAACAGTAACGGTTCCGGTTAATTGTGGAGATATGTTCCAAAAAGTCAATGAAAATGACACCACACTGATCCCAGAAGAAGGAGGCCATCACCTTTCAGCCTGCTGTTCGTGAAAGTCTGGGTTTCTTCTACCGAGAGGAACCCGGATGACGTCGCTCCGCCGGCTGGAGTGGTCGTGCGGTTCTAGGCGCTACAGTCTGGAACCGCGCGACCGCTACGGTCGCAGGTTCGAATCCTGCCTCGGGCATGGATGTGTGTGATGTCCTTAGGTTAGTTAGGTTTAATTAGTTCTAAGTTCTAGGCGACTGATGACCTCAGAAGTTAAGTCACATAGTGCTCAGAGCCATTTTTTTGACGTCGCTCCATGGATTGGGTTTTGCTCTCAGGTTCGGACAAAAACAACCATGTTTCATCCTGGGCAATGTCGCCGTCAAAACATTGTTTCCACTTTTCAGTAAAGGTCTTCACGAGACCCGCGCGCACATTATTCCTCATCGTTTTCATTTCTCTTGTCAGTAATCTAGGCACCCAACGTGCACAGATTTTTCTGTACCCTAGTGAGTGCACCAATGATACCACACTACCCAATGACAAACGAGTCATTTCAGCAAGCTGTCGTGTCGTCACACATTTGTCATTTTGGGTGATATGATCAATGGTCTCCTTATTCACATCACTCACTGGCCTCGGCGGTCTACCGCATCGTGGATTGCCCTCCTTCTTGAAACCTCTGCAACCACCGCTGGATACTGCTGCGATCCACTGTGTCCCCCCCAGAAACAGGGACCAACTTCCTGTGAGTCGATGTGTCAGAGTCATCGCCGGTCTTGAAGAGGAACTCCATCACCGACCGTTGTCGCAACCTGACACCTACTTCACGGTCCATTGTGGCTCACACTGTAAATAAAAGAAATTACTTTTATACACCAATTTATAGCTAAATGTTCCAAGTGTGTTCACAAAAATTTCATTCTCCTTCTGCAAAAAATAAAAAAAATGAGAGACGACTGTGCAGAACTTTTTGAACACCATTTCTATTACGAATGACGATTATATGAAAGGTGGCTGAAACAGGCTTCTTTCACTGTGGCAGAAAGTAGTGCATAATATATCTTTGAATGTTTGTTAGTAACCTTGTAATGACTGCAACGAAGTCTGTTAAACGGTACGCAACTTTATTGAAGACTGAGATTCGTTACCTATTGTTTGGATTATTGCAGATCTAAATAATAACCATAAACTCATTAGAAAATGCTAATTGATGAGCTTTTGTTTATTTATGGAATACTTAAACCTAAACCAGCTGACTGGACAGAAGTAATACTTTTCCAACGATCACAGAGAACTGAGAAAAGTTGTACCAGCGTAATGGTCTGGGCATCAGTTGCTGATGGTGTTACCACTCGATCTGTTTCAATGACGGATGTACTTGTAGAACCTGGTGATATGGCAGAGTGCTTCAAATATGCAAAATCTTTTCCATTAGTGTGGGAACAAAACTATCAAATTTTCGGGGCTATGTGTACTTATATACTGAGGTGCTAAAACTCATAGGATTGTGATATGCACATATACAGATGGCAGTAATATTGAGTGCTGAAGATATGAAAGGGCAGTGCATTGGCGGAGCTGTCATTTGTTCTTACTTGATCCATGTGAGAAGGTTTCCGATGTGAATTAACAGACTCTGAATACAGAATGGTGGTTGGAGCTAGATGAATGGGATATTCCATTTCTGAAATCGTTAGGCAATTCAATATTCCGAGATCCACAGTGACAAGAGTGTGCTGAGAATACCAAATTTCAGGGATTACCTCTCACAACGAACAACACAGTGGCCGTCGGCCTTCGCTTAACGACCGAGAGCAGCGGCGTTTGCGTAGAGTTGTCGGTGCTAGCAGACAAGCAATCAGAAATCAATGTGGGACGTAACGACGAACGTATCCGTTCGGACAGTGCGGCGAAATTTGGTGTAAATGGACAATGGCAGCAGATGACCGACGCGAGTGGCTTTGCTAACAGCACGAAGTCGCCTGCAGCACCTCTCCTGAGCTCCTGATCATATCAGTTGGACCCTAGACGACTGGAAAACCGTGGCCTGCTCAGATGAGTCCCGATTTCAGTTGGTAAGAGATGATGGTTGAGTTCGAATGTGACGCAAAACCCTCGAAGCAATGGACGTAAGTTGTGAACAAGGAACTCTACATGCTGGTGATGGCTCTGTAATGGTGTGAGCTGTGTTTACTTGGAATGGGCTCGGTTCTCTGGTCCAAGTGAACCGATCATTGACTGTAACTGGTTACGTTCGGGCACTTTGACGACCACTTCCAGCCATTCATGGACTACTTGTTGCCATACTGCGTTGGAATGTTTATGGATGGTAATGCGCCATGTTATCGGCAACTGTTCACGATTGGTTTGGAGAACATTCTGGACATTTCGAGGGAATGTTTTGGTTACCCCGATTGCCCGACATAAATTCCATCCAACGTTTGTGGGACATAATCGAGGGATCAGTTCGTCCACGAAATCCTGCACCGGCAAAACTTTCGCAGCTATCGACGGCTACAGAGGCAGCTTACCTCAATATTTCTGCAGGGGACGTCCAGCGATCTGTTAAGTCCGTGCCACGTCGAGTGCTGCACTACGCCGGACAAAAGGGAATTCGACACGATATTAGGAGGTATCCCGTGACCACGAAGTATCACCTCACTATATATTCAGCAGGCAGCTGTACAAAGCTTGGCGCCTTTATTAGCGAATTCCTTTTGTTCTCTACTCGCGTACTGAACGACGGAATCTGCGTGTCGACATGCTTCTGCACGTGCCCTAATTTTTCCGACCTTATTCTCATGTTCGCAGCTTTGTCTTTCTTGTAGGCATTATTTTGTATTTATAGACGCTTAAAGACAGCTGTCATAATTACACCAAGTGGAAATGTTGTCCCAATCTTTCTGTATTTTCCTACGATCGTAAAACGACGGTACAACAGCATCGTCAGCGAAGAATATCACAGTGATGGTGTTGCTATCCGATAAGTCGTTTCTGTTTATTAAGATCATTAAACATCACCGAGCGAGGTGGCGCAGTGGTTAGACACTGGACTCGCATTCGGGAGGACGACGGTTCAATCCCGCGTCCGGCCATCCTGATTTAGGTTTTCCGTGATTTCCCTAAATCGCTCCAGGCAAATGCCGGGATGGTTCCTCTGAAAGGGCACGGCCGACTTCCTTCCCCATCCTTCCCTAATCCGATGAGACCCATGACCACGCTGTCTGGTCTCCTTCCCCAAACAACCAACCAACCAACCATTAAACATCCTACAAGGGTAATCCCAAAAGTAAGGTCTCCTATTTTTTTGTAAGTACATAGACCTGTCTATTTCTACAATGATTTACATCAGTTTACAGCTTGAACATTTAGCTACTTTTCGACAATCACCATTGCTGTCGATGCATTTTTGTAGACGCTGTGGCAGGTTTTGTATGTCCATGGCATACCAGTTCGCCGCCATGCTGTTCAGAGAGTTATGAACCTCTTCTTTCATCTCGTCGTCGGAGCTGAATCGCTTTGCGGCCAAATGTTCTTTTAACCTAGGGAACAGATGATAGTCACTGGCCGCCAAGTCAGGACTATAGGGTGGGTGGGTGATTATGTTCCACTGAAACCGTTGCAGGAGAGCAACGGTTTGCCGAGCGATGCGTGGGCGAGCGTTGTCATGGATAATGTGTACGCCCTTGCTCAACATTCCTCTTCTCCGGTTCTGAATTGCCCGTTTGAGTTTATTCAGAGTCTCACAGTGCCTGTCAGCGTTAATTGAGCTCCTAGTGGGCATGAAGTCGATGAACAATACCCCTTTCCGATCACAAAAAACACTTGTCATGACTTTACCTGCAGACTGTATTTGTTTCAATTTCCGCAGCTTTGGAGAAGAAGGATGCCGCCACTGGCGTGTTTGTAACTTGATCTCAGGTGTAAAGTGGTATGCCCAGATTTCGTCACCCGTGACAATTGAGTCCAGAAAGTTGTCCTGTTCGGCTACAAGGCGATGAAGAAATGCGCGGGAAGCATCAACTCGTTGCCGCATGTGGTCCTCAGTCAGCATGCGTGTCACCCATCTTACGCACACCTTCCGGTAGTTCAATGTTTCCGTTAAAATTCTGTGGGCGGTGCTTCGGGAAACCTCAGGAACCAACGTGCAGGGTGATCCGCCGATCTTCACGCATGCTTTGCTCAACCTTCAGCACTGTCTCCTCAGAAATTGACAGTCTCCCGCTCCTTTGTTCGTCGTGAATTTCGGTCCGACCAGCTGCAAACTCTCTACACCACTTACAAACATTTTTGATATCCATTCACGACTAACCATACAGTTCTGTCAATTGGCGATGGATTTCAATCGGCGCAGTGCCTTTTGCGTTCAAAAACCGAATAACTGCGCGCAATTCGCACTTGGCGGTAACATCCAACGGGAGCTCCGTTCTCAACGGCTGCCAAGCCAAAACTGAGCGCCTCAGCGCGGCGTGCGTGTGTTTTCATACAGTGCGTGAAGCACTCTTCATAACAGTGTCACCAACTGCCACACAAACAGAGTTCTGTACTTATAAAAAAGTAGGAGACCTGGTATCGACATGTTCCCTAATTACTATCCATGCCAGCTGCGACATAAAGCTGCGCTGGAGCGTCATAACATTCATCCATCGGCAACCAAAATTTACAATTTTGTATTTTCGGTCGATACCTGTATGAATATCAGTTTGTGACCAATTTGCATAATTCCTTCGTGGTGCATCGTTTTTTGTCTTAGAGTGTATATTACGTGTCCGAGCACTAATACTTGAGAGAATAATATCACTCAATTTTTCGTGTGGCCATTGTATTAATAGATGCTATGTAAATAGTTTGTTAAGAATGCTGCTATGTAAGTTATTAAAGATACGCACTAGTAAATAAAATCGCAGAACGTTTATAGGGAACAATAAACCGTAACATGACTTATAACGAAGTCCATTGGTAAGGCAATATTTTTCAGACTTCAGACGGCAAATAAAGCCGCGGGTGAACGGGAATGAAGGGAAGACTTGCCCATTCCCTGCCTCGTCCCTTCTGAGCTGCCTGCAATGTGTGACAAACTCAGGATCACCTTGTGCATTTTAGTTGATGAGTTGATAGTCGGGAAAGAGTAATGAATGTGTGTCTGTGATGGTATTAATCTCACGCGTGCGCATTCCCCCTGCTAAATATTGCAGTCTGCGTATACAGAGTGAATGGTATAAGACGTAACACACATTATTTCCTGAGCGGTTCAAGATTTCTAAACGATATTTCCTGTATAGGGTATACGGGGGCACATCTAACACTGTTGCATAGCCGTTGTATCAACCGAGAACGGAGTCGAGTATTTTTTATGAGTAGGTATACTTTTTAAGGCATTTGAAAGCCTATTAAAACACGAGTACAGTGACGTAAACGTTGTTGATGTTGGCAAACGCATGTGAGGAATGAGCTGTAACTGACAGACAAGGTGGCAGGGTTTCTCTACCGCGGTTTAAACACCACCACAGGGGGCTCTGCTGCCAGGCTCCGTCGCTATACGTGTGTCCAACAAGATTCCAGGTCTTTACTTTGCAGTAGCGCGTCCTGCTCTAGACTTGCTTCAGCGTTTGCCTTCAGTCGTAAGGCTGGTTTCATGTATGTCTCAACACCAGTCCAACCTGTGCAGGCCACTTCATATACAGGGTGTTACAAAAAGGTACGGCCAAACTTTCAGGAAACATTCCTCACACACAAAGAAAGAAAATATGTTATGTGGACATGTGTCCGGAAACGCTTGCTTTCCATGTTAGAGCTCATTTTATTACTTGATCACGTTGGAATGAAGCCTCATCCGTTAAGAGAACATTTGCACTGAAATGAGGATTGACACATTGTTGGATGAACCATTCGCAGAAGTGTACCCGTGGAGGCCAACCAGCTGCTGATAGTGCCTGCACACGCTGTACATGGTACGGAAACAACTGGTTCTCCCGTAGCACTCTCCATAAAGTGACGTGGTCAACGTTACCTTGTACAGCAACAACTTCTCTGACGCTGACATTAGGGTTATCGTCAACTGCTCGAAGAATTGCCTCCTCCATTGCAGGTGTCCTCGTCGTTCTAGGTCTTCCCCAGTCGCGAGTCATAGGCTAGAATGTTCCGTGCTCCCTAAGACGCCGATCAATTGCTTCGAACGTCTTCCTGTCGGGACACCTTCGTTTTGGAAATCTGTCTCGATACAAATGTACCGCGCCACGGCTATTGCCCCGTGCTAATCCATACATCAAATGGGCATCTGCCAATTCCGCATTTGTAAACATTGCACTGACTGCAAAACCACGTTCGTGATGAACACTAACCTGTTGATGCTACGTACTGATGTGCTTGATGCTAGTACTGTAGAGCAATGAGTCGCATGTCAATACAAGCAACGAAGTCAACATTACCTTCCTTCAATTGGGCGAACTGGCGGTGAATCGAGGAAGTACAGCACATACTGACGAAACTAAAATGAGCTCTAACATGGAAATTAAGCGTTTCCGGACACATGTCCACGTAACATCTTTTCTTTATTTGTGTGTGAGGAATGTTTCCTGAAAGTTTGGCCGTACCTTTTTGTGACAAAATAAAAATGGTTCAAATGGCTCTGAGTACTATGGGACTTAACTTCTAAGGTCATCAGTCCCCTAGAACTTTGAACTACTTAAACCTAACTAACCTAAGGACATCACACACATCCATGCCCGAGGCAGGATTCGAACCTGCGACCGCAACGGTCACGCGGTTCCAGACTGTAGCGCCTTTATCCGCTTGGCCACATTTTTGTAACACCCTGTGCAAATTACATCGTTTTGAATCCGCTTATTCCATTCAATTCATGTTAATCACAGTGTAAATGTAACTGTAAATGCACTCTATGATGCCAGAATGCTGCCGAAACACGTCGTGCTAATAAAATATTAGTAACAAATGACTATCGCAGTCTATATTATATCATAAGACTCTTACAGTACAGTCGCAGCTGTCAAACAACATGCATATACCATGAATAAATTTAAGCTTATTCTTTTCTTGTCTGAACTGCGATTCACTTCTGGAAAAGGGTACACTCCATGCAAATACCTTCAGGAAAGAGTCCGTCATACTTAAATTGGTAGTCAATGTTAATAAATTCTCTTTTCAGAAACACGTTTGTTGCTTCAGCCAGTCTACATTTCATATCAACTCTACTTCGGCCATCGTCAGTTATTTTAATGCCCAAATAGCAAAACATATCTACTAATTTTAGCTTCGAAATATACCGTCCCATTAAAAATACCGTACTTGCTTCCATATCTCTTTTAATGTTAGAATTAATAGCATCAATCATGTAACAAAATTATGAACTCCTCTGGGTAGTGTTATTTGCCGAAAACCCCGACTACGTATCTGCAACCGTTGAGAAAATAAAAGAAGTGCACGTCTTGTGCCATTCGCCCTGTGTAATAAATAAAGTGGGTGAACGGCTACAGCCTCGTCGCCCTCCCCTTCATATTACACGATGCTGATAGCAGCGCAAGTGCACGGGGCGCCCCATCCTACCCCCGGTGTTTTTATTAGGTAATGGGATCAGATTAACGGCAGCGGCCCTTTAACTCCATTTAGGGCGCATCAGGGGGGCGATCAAAGGGCGCCACCGGTGGCCGCCAATCCTGCAGAGAGGCCACTTGGCTCGCCTCCCGCCCCACCCACACCGGCCAATCACAGCCCGCCGTTATCCCCCCCCCCTCATACCCCTCTTCTCACCCTCTGTGCCTCGCGCTTCTCTTCCCCGTGTTTACATCTGCGCATACATAACGAGGTGAAAACTGCCCTCGAGTTTGGTCGTAGATAATCTTATATTTAATGGTCCACCTAATCGCTGAGGGTAGCAGGGGTTCAGACAGGTCCTCTCGCGCATCCATGGGAGGGGGTGGGAGGGGGGGGGGGGGAGAGGGGAGATTTAAATGGTGTCATGACACCGCCCCCTCAAAACAATTTTAGCAGAAATTATTGTATTTCCACTAATATATCAATCTCCAAGTTCCTCAGCTAACTTCCAACGTCTACATTATACTTTACAGTGGGTGGCGGAGGGTACTTTGTATACCATGGCAACTTTTCCCCTTTCCTGTTCGATTCGGGCATGGTTCGCAGGAAGAACGATTGCTGGCAAGCTTCCGTGTGAGCACGAATTTCTCTAATTTCATCTTCACGGTATTTTCGCAACGTATAAGCAGAAGGAAGCAGTATCATGCCGCACCATTGGCCGGAGACTAGCAGCTGCCGGCCTAGGGGCTGCCGTGTCCTGTGCATGCTTCCATTAACACCACAGCACAAGTTACTGCGTTTCAAGCGCTGCTGGGACCAGGAAGCACGGTCTGCTGATGCATAGCAACGTCGCATTGTGTTCTGCGATGAATCGCGGTTCTGCACGACCCAGGCTCACCATTGGTGGCGACTTGGGGGGAGGTGCAACCCTTCCAGTGTTTTGCAGAGGCACAGCGGTGTCGGTCCTGGCGTTATGGTGTGGGCAGCGGTAGGGTATGACTTCAAGACGCGGCTAGTCGTGATTGAGGGAAATCTGACTGCACAACGATACGTCACGAACTACTGTGTCTTCGTGTGTTAGCTCTCGTGTGACAGTATTGTGGTGCCATTTTTCAACAGGACAATGCTCGTCCACATATGTTACCTGCTTCTATGAACTGTTGCATGAGCCGGCCGGTGTGGCCGAGCGGTTCTAGGCGCTTAAGTTCAGACCCGCGCGACTGCTACGGTCGCAGGTTCGAATCCTGCCTCGGGCATGGATGTGTGTGATGTCCTTAGTTTAGTTAGGTTTAAGTAGTTCTAAGTTCTAGGTGACTGATGACCTCAGATATTAAGTCCTATAGTGCTCAGAGCCATTTGAACCATTTGTTTGCATGATGTTGAGGTAGACTCGTGGCCAGCAAGATCCCTAGATCTGGAAGTGATAGTACAAGGATGGAAGACAACATCATCCCACTGCCAGTACGCTGGATGTCAAGAACCAGTTGTGGACCATCTCGCGTCTAGATTTCCAGAAGGCTTTTGACGCTGTACCACACAAGCGGCTTATAGTGA
This sequence comes from Schistocerca serialis cubense, assembly GCF_023864345.2. Lineage (NCBI taxonomy): Eukaryota > Metazoa > Arthropoda > Insecta > Orthoptera > Acrididae > Schistocerca > Schistocerca serialis. The sequence continues at coordinate 112,217,372 of NC_064641.1, read as the reverse complement.
AATTGCGTGCTTATGCAAGATAGTCTCAGTTATGCGACTGGATTCCTGATTTCCTGTCAGAGAGGTCACAGTTCGTAGTAATTGAAAGAAAGTCATCCAGTAAAACAGAAGTAGTGTTATAGGCCCCCTGCTATTTCTTATCTATATACAATCTGAGCAGCCGTCATAGGTTGTTTGCAGATGATGCTGGCGTTTATCGTCTATTAAAGTTATCAGACGATCAAAATAAATTGCAAAACGATTTAAAAAAGATATCTGTATGGTGCGAAAATTGGCAATCGTCCCTAAATAATTAAAAGTGTGGGGTCATTCACATGAGTGCTAGAAGGAATCCGTCAAACTTCGGTTACACGACAACTCAGTCAAATCTAAAGGCCGCAAATTCATCTAAATACCTGGGTATTGCAGTTACGAACAACTTTAATTGGAACGATCACATACATAACGTTCTGGGGAAGGCAAACCAAAGACTGTGTATTATTGGCAGAATCCTTACAAAATGTAACAGATCTACTAAAGAGACTGGCTAACTATGCTTGTCCGTCCTCCTTTCGGAGTACTGTTGCGCCATCTCGGATCTTTACCAGATAGGTGGTAAGTTCTGTGGGAACAAACTGCTGAGGTCATCGGTCCCTAAGCTTACACACTACTTAATCTAACTTATACTAAAGACAACACACACACCCATGCCCAAGGGGGAACTCGAACCTCCGACGGGGGGAGCCGTACGAACCGTGGCAAGGGACCGTAGACCGCACGACTATCCCGGGCGGCTTTACCAGATAGGGTTGACGGAGTACTTCGAGATAGTTCTAAGAAGACCAGCACGTTTTGTACTATGGAGAAGTAGGGAAGAGAGTGTCACTCACGTTATACAGGTTTTCGGGTGGACATCATTAAAACAAAGGGGTTTTTCGTTGCGGCGAATAGTTTCACAAAATTTCAATCACCAACTTTCTCCTCCGAATGCGAAAATACGTTGTTGACGACCTACATATGGAGAAACGATCATCATAATAAAAAAGGGATATCAGAGGTCGCACGAAAATTTATAGATGGTTGTCTTTTCTGCACGCTTGTCGAGATTGAAATAATAGAGAATTATTGTGAAGGTGGTCCGAAGAAACCTCTGCCAGGCACTTAAGTGTGATTCGAACAGTATCCATGTGGATTCCCATGTAGACGTAGGAGAGGATACAAAAGCTCTACGATGCCCTTCCCAACCGGATAACTAGCGAGGTGGCGCAGTGGTTAGCACACTGGAGAACGACGGTTCAAACCCGCGTCCGGCTATCCTGATTTCGGTTTTCCGTGATTTCCCTAAATCGCTTCAGACAAATTCCAGGATGGTTCCTTTGAAAGGGCACGCCCGACTTCCTTTTCCATCCTTCCCTAACCCGATGGGACCGATGACCTCGCTGTTTGGTCCCCCCGCCCCCCGCCCTCACCTTCCAAGTCAACCAACAAACCAACCCAACCGGATCAATGCCTGCATGCAGGGAAAAGCGGCTGCAACGCTGCTCTGACTAGTTCTTTGCAAATTTGACTCGATTTTGTAGTCACTGAAATAACATCACTTACCCTCTCAACCAGTGCAGGACCATTTCGTTTACTCTTCCCCTTCTGACTGCTTCTCTTTTTTTTTTTATCAGGCGGTTTATTTTCCGAAAGATATAATATTCAAGCAAATGAGAATAAAACCGAAATCCTTGTATGTAGTAAAGTTCCAGCAGCAAAAACCCTACGTCTAGATGGTGAGAAACTGACCTACAGTGGTAGAATAACAGAGTATGGCAGATCATGGCAAGAGATTAAATGTAGAACTACACAAGCTAAAACACTAGCGCCATTCAAGATGAAGAAAAAATAAAGAACGCTACAAAACAGTACGTAACAGCCGTAGTTTGGAACGGTGCCCTTTATGGCTCGGAGACATGGACATTAGGGGAGCCAGAATATGAAAGACTGTAGCCGTTTGAGGCGTGGTGTTGAAGAAGAGTTCTAAGGATTTCATGGACGGAGAGAATTATCAACGAGGAAGCTTCAACAACGTATGAAAGGAAATATAGTTAAGAAGGTCTATCAAGGAACAGGAGGGACTGACTGGTTGGACACCTATACGTTGCCCATTCATTGTGAAATTAATAGAAGGAGAAAGGCGTGGGAAGAACACGCATGAACTGAAGAGCCTTGCGGAAGATACGGGAAAATGGAGAACGAGGATTGTTTACGACCAGTCTTCGGACTGCTGAACGGAGGAAGAAGAAGAACCTTATAGGTAACAAAATGAGAGCATTTGTTTACCTGATAAACTGAACATAAATCGTGTCAGGTCCCCTAATATTCATCTAAATCCAAGCTGTTTTCAGTCCCAGGCTTGGTATGAACACCGCACAATGCTTTTACAAGGCAAAGTCCTATTCAATGTTATATGTCTTGCCTTCAACCGACCTTCCAATTGTCATACCATGCAGTTATAGGAGAACCTACAGTTTAATTTAGGCTCCGTATCAGAGTCCAACTTAACATTTGTCACAATAATCATTGTCAGAGAGGAAGAAAACAATAAGTGACAAAGACTGTGTTAGACTGACTGGGAATCGAATGTCGGACATCTGGATTTGCGGCCCCTGAGCCCCCACATCACACTATTATTCATCTTCCATATCTGCCTCTGTCATACTCTGAAGTTCGTGATGGAGGCTGCATAGCACTGTTGACAGACATTCCCTAACCTCTTACAGACGCATTTGGACCGAGCCGCAGATGGTGGTGTCTATACCTCTGTACGAGCCCTCGTCTTCCTTATAAAGTGTCTCGCAATTCCGGATTCTCTAAACTTCCTCAATAGCATTTGTCGGAAATATTGACTTCTACTCTAGAAGAATTGCTGTCTAAGTTCACGTACCAATCGCGTTGACCCTAACAAATATACTGAACGAGATGGCGTATGAGTTGGCACATTGGACACGCATTCGGGGGGACGACGGTTCAGAAGCACGCCAGGAGATCCAGATTTTGTTATTCCGTGGTCACCCTTAATCTGTCATAGTAAGTACCAGCAAGGTCTCTCTCAAAGTGGACGGCCGAAATCCTCCGGCATCCTTCCATACCCCCAACTTGTGCTCCATCTCTGATTACCTCGAAGAGACGTTGTCGCACAATCGTACTTTTTGTTTCTTATAGGAAACTATCTTTAAAAAAGGATGAACATCAATAAAAGAAAAACGACGAAATGGAATGCAGCCGATTTAAACCAGGTGATGCCAAGGGAATTAGATTAGAAAACAAGACACTTAAAGAAGTACATAAATGATGATGGCCGAAGTGGAGAGGATATAAAATGTAGATGGGCAATGTCAAGAAAAGCATTTCTGAAGAACAGAAATTTGTTAACGTCGAATATAGATATAAATGTTAGTCAGACTTTTCTGAAATTACTTGTATGGAGTATAGCCATGAATTGAAGTGAAATATGGGCAAGAAACAGTTTAGACACGAAGAGAGTAGAAGTTTTTGGAATACGGTGCTACAGAAGAATGTTGAAGATTAGGTAGGTAACTGATGAGGAGGTACTGAATAGAATTAGCTCAAATGGCTCTGAGCTCTAGGGGACTTAACACCTGAGGTCATCAGCCCCCTAGAACTTAGAACTTCTTAAACCTAACTAACCTAAGGACATCACACACATCTATGCCCGAGGCAGGATTCGAACCTACAACCGTAGAGGTCGCGCGGTTCCGGACTGAAGCGCCTAGAACCGCTCGGCCACTCCGGCCGGCACTGAATATAATTGGGGAGACAAGAAATTTGTGACACAACTTGACCGAAAGAAGGGATCGATTTGTAGCACACATTATGAGACATCAAGGGATCACCAATTTAGTACTTGAGGGAAATGTGAGGGGTGAAAAGAGTAGAGGAAGACCAAAAGATGAAAGTAGTTAGTAGATTCGGAAGGATGTAGGTTGCAGTAGTTATTCGGAGATGAAGAGGCTTGCACAGGATGGAGTAGCATGGAGAGTTGCATCAAACTAGTCTTCAGACAGAAAAATGGCACGTCTCTAAATTGTTATAATTTTTTTTCCTTTAATCCGATCTTGTGGGGATCCCAAACACTCGAGCAGTGGTCGAGTATGGATCGCAAAAGCATTCTTTACGCGGTCTCCTTTATAAGTGGTCTGCTCTTCCCCACGCCAAAACGTAGTTGGCCACTCGTCTTCCCTTACAACTTACCTTGACCTTGTGTACTCGTTCCACTTCATGTTGCCTCACAACTTTACACCAAAATTCTTAAACGAGCTGACAGAGTCGAGCATCATACTACTAATACTGTATTCGAACATTACAAGAAAGTTTCTCGTACTCATGTTGATGGAAAAAGCAAGTGGAGGTTAAAAATATTACCTACCAGTGACCGAAAAGTTTTGATTATCGTAGATATTGCAATATTAAATTTAGACGTTTTACTAGTCATCGGAAACTTGCGAAAGTACTTTTTGGACCCAAACCAAATAAAGACTATTATTGTTGTTGTTGTGGCCTTCAGTCCAGACTAGTTTAACGCAGCTCTCCATGCTATTCTATCCTGTGAGAGATTCTTCATCCTCGAGTAACTACTGCAATCTTATCCTTCTGAATCTTTTTAGTGTATTCATCTATTGGATTTCCTCTACGATTTCTACCCTCCAACCTTCCCTCCAATACTAAATTGGTGATCCCTTCATTCCTCAGAATGTGTCCTACCAACCGATCCCTTCTTTTAGTTATATTGCGCCACAAATTTCTCTTCTCCACAATTCTATTCAGTACCCCCCTCTTTAGTTATGTGATCTATGCATCTAATCTTCAGCATTCTTCTGTAGCACCACATTTCGAAAGCTTCTATTCTCTTCTTTCCTGAACTATTTATCGTCTTTGTTTCGCTTCTGTAAATGGCTACATTCCATACAAATACTTTAAGAAAAGGCTTCCTGACACTTAAATCTATATTCGATGTTAACAAATTTCTCTTCTTCAGAAACGCTTTCCTTTCCATTGCCAGTCTACATTTTATATTCTCTCTACTTCGACCATCATCAGTTATTTTGCTCCCCAAATACCAAACATCACCTACTACTTTAAGTGTCTCATTTCCTAATCTAATACCTTCGGGATCACCTAATTCGACTTCAATCCATTTCCTCGATTTGCTTTTGATGGCCGGCTGGTGTGGCCGAGCGGTTCTAGGCGCTACAGTCTGGAACCGCGCGACCGCTACGGTCGCAGGTTCGAATCCTGCCTCGGGCATGGATGTGTGTGATGTCCTTAGGTTAGTTAGGTTTAAGTAGTTCTAAGTTCTAGGCGACTGATGACCTCAGATGTTAAGTCCAATAGTGCTCAAAGCCATTTAACCATTTTTTGCTTTTGTTGATGTTCATCTTACATCCTCCTTTCAAGACACTGTCCATTCCGTTCAATTGTTCGTCCAGGTTCGCTGCTGTCTCTGACAGGATAACAATGTCATCGGCAAACCTCAATGATTTTATTTCTTCTCCATGGATTTTAATTCCTACTCCAAATTTTTTCTTTTGTTTTATTTACTGCTTGCTCAATATACAGATTGAATAACATCAGGGATAGGCTACAACCCTGTCTTACTCCCTTCTCAACCACTGCTCCCCTTTCATGCCCCTCGACTCTTATAACTGCCATCTGGTTTCTGTACAAATTGTAAATAGCCTTTCGTTTCCTGTATTTTACCCCTGCCACCTTCAAAATTTGAAAGAGAGTGTTCCAGTCAACATTGTCAAAAGCTTAATTTAACCTAACAAATGCTAGAAACGTAGGTTTACCTTTCCTTAATCTATCTTCCATTTATGGCTCGCGTGTTCCAACATTTTTATGGAATCCAAACTGATCTTCCCCGAGGTCGGCTTCTAGCAGTTTTTCCATTCGCCTGTAAAGAATTCGTGTAAGCGTTTTGCAACCATGACTTATTAAGCAGATAATTCGGTAGTTTTGACACCTGTCAACACCTGCTTTCTTTGGGACTGGAATTATTATACTCTTCTTGAAGTATGAGGATATTTCGCCTGTCTCATACATCTTACTCACCAGATAGTAGAGTTTTGTCACGGCTGGCTCTCCCAAGGCCATCAGTAGTTCTAAATGGAATGTTGTCTACTCCCGGGGCCTTGTTTCGACTCAGGTCTTTCAGTGCTCAGTGAAACTCTTCACGTAGTATCATATCTCCCATTTCATCTTCATCTACATCCTCTTCCATTTCCATAATATTGTCCACAAGAACATCGCCCTTGTATAGACCCTCTATATAATCCTTCCACCTTTCCGCTTTCCCTTCTTTGCTTAGGACTGGTTTGCCAACTGAGCTCTTGATATTTATACAGGTGGTTCTCTTTTCACCAAAGGTCTCTTCAATTTTCCTGTAGGTAGTATCTATCTTACGTTTGTCCTCTAGCCATCCCTTCTTAGCCATTTTGCACTTCCTGTCGATCTCAATTTTGAGACGTTTGTATTCCTTTTTGCCTGCTTCATTTACTGCATTTTTATATTTTCTCCTTGCATCGATTAAATTCAATGTTTCTTCTGTTACCCAAGAATTTCTACTAGCCCTCGTCTTTTTACCTACTTGATCCTCTGCTGCCTTCACTACTTTATCCCTCAGAGCTACCCATTCTTCTTCTACGGTATTTCTTTCCCCCATTCCTGTCAATTGTTCCCTTATGGTCTCCTGAAACTCTGTACCACCTCTGGTTCTTTCAGTTTATCCAGGTCCCATCTCCTTAAATTCCTACCTTTCCGTTTCTTCAGTTTTAATCTGCAGTTCATAACCAATATATTGTGGTCAGAGTCCACCACTGTTCCTAAATCTCTGTCTTACCATTATATAATCTATCTGAAATCTCCCAGTGTCTTCAGGCCTCTTCCACGTATACAGCCTTCTTTCATGATTATTAAACCAAGTGTTAGCTGTGATTATGTCATGCTCTGCGCAAAATTTTTCCAGGCGTATTCGTTTCATTCCTTATACCCGGTCCATATTGACCTACTACTTTTCCTTCTCTTCCTTTTTCTGCTGTCGAATTCCAGTCCACCGTGACTATTAAACGCCGGCCGGAGTGGCCGAGCGGTTAAAGGCGCTACAGTCTGGAACCGCGCGACCGCTACGGTCACAGGTTCGAATCCTGCCTCGGGCATGGATGTGTGTGATATCCTTAGGTTAGTTAGGTTTAAGTAGTTCTAAGTTCTAGGGGACTTATGACCACAGCAGTTGAGTCCCATAGAGCTCAGAGCCATTTGAACCATTTTTTTGACTATTAAATTTTCATCTCTCAGCTATCTGAATTTATTTCATCGCATCATAGACTTCTTCAGTCTCTTCATAATCTGCAGAGCTAGTTGGCACATAAATTTTTACTACTGTGGTAGGCGTGGCCTTCGTGTCTATCTTGCCAACAAAAATGTGTTCAGTATGCTGTTCGTAGCAGCTTATCCGCGCTCCTATTTTTATTCATTAATAAATAAAGCCTATAGTCACTAAAAAATTTAACAGGTCAGTCAGCCTCTTGTAGTCTGTTTCTAAAGTAGCTGAACAAATCACACTTATACGAATCGGTAAACTAAGCAATGTCATTCGATTTATATCAAATGTTCATTTCGGTCTCCATTTTTAACAGTCGCCTCCCCTGCAGTTGTGAATCATACTAGATCAAATCTCTAGTTATTAACAATCTACGGCAGCTATTTACGTAGACATTGCTTAAGGGTTCTACGGAATATGGCGTGATGGCTTATGATACAACTTTTGTAACATTAAATCTTTCCTCATTCACGATGTGTTTACTTCGCCTCTTAGAGACTGTAGTTTAAGTGCATATATTGCTGACACTCACCTATGGTGACACACGAGAATTATTGCCGGACCGAGACACGGAGAGCCGAAGTGATTAAGGCGACTGCTCACGACAAGCGGGAAATAGGGGTTCGAGTCGCGGTCCGGCACATATTTTCAGGTGTCATACCTAACGCAGCGATTGCCAGAAAGATTCAACTGCACATGAAATTTCATAAATTTAGCACAGCTGCAAGATCGTCACCAATGTCTGTTTCTTCAGACATTGTTAAAAATAAGTGAACCAGAATGACGGAAACACCTACATCGTTCTATCCTGCATCAATTCTATGTCAGAGGTCTCGAGTGGTAGTGGCTGGAGAGTGATGACGTGCGCCTGTCTCTTGGCATGCCACCACCAGAGGTTTTCCAGTGGCTGAGAAGTTTGACCACGGCAATAGCCGAACACCCTCTGTACCTTGGCAGTTCAAGACGAGGCTGGCAGCGTTGTAAGTAGGCTGTTTATGTTTTCTTATTGGCAACGTTACGTAGCGCTCTGTATGAAAATCACTGGCTGTGCTGTGTGCAGTCTGTGGCTATTTTGCATTGTTGTCTGCCATTGTAGTGTTGGGCTGTTGGCTGTTAACAGCAGGTAGCGTTGCGCAGTTGGAGGTGAGCCGCCAGCAGTGGTGGATGTGGGGAGAGAAATGGCGGAGTTTTGAAATTTGTAAGACTGGACGAACTGCTATGTATATTATGATTTTTCAACACTATTGAGGTAAATACATTGTTTGTTCTCTATGAAAATCTTTCATTTGCTAACTATGCCTATCAGTAGTTAGTGCCTTCCGTAGTTTGAATCTTTTGTTTAGCTGGCAGTAGTGGCGCTCGCTGTATTGCAGTAGTTCGAGTAACTAAGATTTTGGTGAGGTAAGTGATTTGTGAAACGTATAGGTTAATGTTAGTCAGGGCCATTCTTTTGTAGGGATTTTTGAAAGTCAGATTGCGTTGCGCTAAAAATATTGTGTGTCAGCTTAAGCACAGTCATGTATAATTGTTCTAAGTAAGGGGACGTTTCAGCGTCTAGGGTGGCATTATGTGACATGACAATCACATATCCCTGAGAGATATTTGATCATCTTTCTACGCATTAATCGACCATTTTTAGGAAAGTACGAGGCATGCTGACTCGGAGAGAAGGCTTCAGATTATCTTGTTACGAAACGAGTACCCTCAGCTGTTCGTGCTATAGTGTGGCTTGACCACAGGAGGTGAGTCACAGCACCTCTAGAGAAGGGAAGTGGTTCCCCAAGGTACTGCCATTTGCAGAAGCATTTGTGGTAAGCTCCGAGTCCACATAGTGCAGGGAAATGCGGTTTTCTCCTCTGAAGGCAGCTGCCGCTAACCCACTGCAAGTCCCAAGAGTACAATTGTGCATGACGAATACATCCCCCTGTAGACAGATCTGAGAACGAGACACCACGCAGTTCTTGGCAACAGAGAGCGAATTCGTTCCCTTTCCCTCCAGATATTGTGAGTCTCTCCCACAAACGTGCTTAGGCACGAAAGGCTCGACCAATGGGGGGAGCGTGGCCAGTAGCCAGTACCAACCTATTGCAGGTTAGGATGCGTTCTGTAAGCCAAGAATTGGAAATTTCTGCAAGGTTCCCCTGTATTCACGTAAATTAAGTGATCTTCTCGATAGTCACTGTGGCAATGCCTGGGCGTCATCCCTTGCACGTGGAATTTTTCTGAAAGTTGGGAGTTATGTTTAGAGGAAGACACGTGCTGGACTTGCCTCCTGCTGTGGAGGGGGAGAGAATTGGGGTCCAGTCGCGGAGGGAGAGAGACTTGTGGTCCTGGCGCACTTTTACTGAGTTTTGAGTAAGTGTCGCATTTTGAGTTAGTGCCCCCCTCCTTCTGAGCAACCCACAATTTGAGGAATTTGCTACGCAACTCGTGCCGCATGATAAATTGTATTATTCGCAGGTCTTCGACTACTCCACTTCCTATTTGCGAGCTGCACAGATTAGGAAAGCCTGTAGCGTTTCCCAAGCAGTCTTCCACATAGATGAAGTACCTCTCCACAGTGTTAGCAGGACATATACGATTAAACTGATCTTATGGAGAGCTTTGTGTTTCAATATTTTGGGTGGTTTTGTGCTCCTTGTGTTGAGGCAATTACTCAGTCAACATTACGAGAGTTACCATACATTTCCATGGAAACTTATTCGTTGTCATTTTAATGTGGTGTGTGTCGAGATCTGAGCGTAAATGAATGACTGATTAATGTCGGAGTTGATTCAGATCTCAGAATCAAACTACCGTCGTAAAACTGATCCTGGTTAGGCAACCCTCTGAAACATATATACCCCTGCATTTCTAATTTGTTTGTCTCACTGTAACCGTGTTCCACTGCATTTTTTTGGTTTAAATACTTAAGATGAAAGTATTTTGATTTCTCGTTATGACCTATTATTGCACTGAGGTCGTCACAGAGCCTACCGCGGTGGCCGAGCGGTTCTTGGCACTTCAGTCCGGAACCGCGCGACTGCTACGGTCGCAGGTTCGAATCCTGCCTCGGGCATGGATGTGTGTGGTGTCCTTAGCTTAGTTAGGTTTAAGTAGTTCTAAGTTCTAGGGGACTGATGACCTCAGATGTTGAGTCCCATAGTGCTCAGAGCCATTTGAACCATTTGAAAAAGGCTTGCACTTTGAAATCGAATTCTTACAGAGCTAAGGTACATGTTGCCAATTTTCCATTTCATAGTTTACTTGTTAACAGGAATAATAAAGGATCGTCACAGATGTGCTAAAGAAAGGTTAGAGAGAGACGTAAGACAGGACGCAGCCTTCAAGCTAAACAAGTGACAAATATAACGGGCGCTCCCCAAATTACCAGCTGTGTGACCCAGAAGTAATAGTGTTACGTACGCAGTTGCACCCCATACCATCAGTCAAGTATGACGATGATGAATGCGGTTAGATTAGACAACACTGGTTTTTCTCGGAGCCTCAACACACGGCTGCGTCCATCGTGTTGGTGTACGCAGAAGCGAGACTACCTCTGCTGCCGCGTCGAGGGAAGCCTCAACAACGGTCGCCGAGCTTAGAGCCTGTGATGCTCTAGACGTCGTAGAAAAAGAAGGAAGATCACAGTGTAACATCCTGTCGACAGCGTGCTCATGAGGGACGGAGCACAAGCTCGGATTGCGAAACGACAGGGAAGGAAATCAGCTGTGTCCTTTTCTAAGGAACCGTCCATGCATTTTCCCGGAGTGATTTTGGGAAATCGCGGAAAAACTAAATTTGGATCGCAGGACGAGGACTTGAGCCATCGCCCTCCCGAATGCGAATCCACTGCGGCACCTCTCTCGGTCAGACGTCGTCGCAGTGTCTGTGTCGATTCTTGCCTATCTGTAAACACACTGATTTCGTGTCGTGGCTGTACAATCCTACAGGGATAAGCGAATAATATGTGTGTCCTCCGTGTGGTCGCTGGGATCCAGTGTGGTGTTGAGAACGGCCCTCTTGAACGCGCCGGTTTCAAATACGCGTGACAGCCGTGAGATCCCGACCACCTGAGCGCCAAAAGCGCGGAACGATTAACTTACGGTCTCGACAGTCCGCGTTTCAGCAGCTGTCGAATTCCTACTCTTGCTGGCAATCGAACGACACTCAAATGCGATTTCTGAGTGAGAAAAACACATTGCGCTATCTTCCGCTATACACAGAATTTGGATGACAAAATTGTTAAGGCTTTCGTGGCCACTTGTTGACAAACTGCCTATTGGCTTCTGTCTCGGGTTCTTCGGCCGACGTACATCTAATGATTTTTCTGACGTTTCGGCAGCACGAGTGGCTGGCATTGTCAAAGCTTCACCCTCCATTGCCGGTGGTGAACTGGAGCCGAGCTCGAGGGCGCAGACTATATGTACCTGGCGCGCCAATGTCCTTCTCCGCGTTCATTCCGGTGATGTTCTCCTCTTGCTACCTGCGACGGTCGTTCGCTGCAGTACGGGAAGCCAGGATCCGTTGACCTTAAGGCTTTCCGTTGACCTTAAGGCTTTCCTCCTCGGGATCTCACGGCTGTCACGCGTATTTGAAACCGGCGCGTTCAAGAGGGCCGTTCTCAACACCACACTGGATCCCAGCGACCACACGGAGGACGCACATATTATTCGCTTATCCCTGTAGGACTGTACAGCCACGACACGAAATCAGTGTGTTTACAGATAGGCAAGAATCCACACAGACACTGCTTGTTCGGAGAAGGTGTAGAAATACAAAAACACGCGAACAGTTTGAACAAGAAAGAGGAAAGCCTTAAGGTCAGCGGATCCTGGCTTCCCGTACTGCAGCGAACGACCGTCGCAGGTAGCAAGAGGAGAACCGCACCGGAATGACCGCGGAGAAGGACGTTGGCGCGCCAGGTACATATAGTCTGCGCCCGCGAGCTCGGCTTCAGTTCACCACCGGCAATGGAGGGTGAAGCTTTGACAATGCCAGCCACTCGTGCTGGAGAAACGTCAGAAAAATCATTAGATGAACGTCGGCAGAAGAACCCGAGACAGAAGCCAATAGGCAGTTTGTCAATTTGGATGACGTTACTCCTACCCACTTCATGACAATTTGACGTTTGCTGCGTTGTGTTGCAATTTTAATAACACCAGTGTATATGAGAAAGAACCCAAGCAGTTACTCTGTCAAGACTTACTAATACCGCTGCTGTTGCTCAGTGGATAAAGTACCAAGGACTGAGTCCACCAAATATGGTTCAAATGGCTCTGAGCACTATGGGACTTAACTACGGAGGTCATCAGTCCCCTAGAACTTAGAACTACTTAAACCTAACTAACCTAAGGACATCACACACATCCATGCCCGAGGCAGGATTCGAACCTGCGATCGTAGCGGTCTCGCGGTTCCAGACTGTAGCGCCTAGAACCGCACGGCCACTCCGGTCGGCTTCCACCAAATATCCTGAGTTATTTCGGATTTCGTCATGTCTTTAACAAACACATAACAGCCATTGACAATAAAGAAAACAAAACACTCACTAGACAGGAAGAAACAGTCTCGTTCGTTTCAATTCGATAGTAAAACGTCATATGAAACAACAGCAAATGCTTCTTGTTTTAAGAGAATTAATTCCAATGGTTCAAATGGCTCTGAGCACAATGGGACTTCACATCTGAGGTCATCAGTCCCCTAGACATAGAACTACTCAAGCCTAACTAACCTAAGGACATCACACACATCCATGCCCGAGGCAGGGTTCGAACCTGCGACCGTTGCGGTCGCGAGAATTAGTAATGCCCTAAAAATTAAAACCGATTTAGAAGAGATTCGCTCTATATCTGAAAGCTTTTTCTGCAACCTACCTCTCTCGCTCATCATGGTATCCAGTTAGCCTTTAAATTGGGACAATATTTCTATTTAATCATTAATGAATATCTAAAGTGGATAGAACAAACCATATGCAAGTTTCCAACTAAAATACAACAAAAATTAATCCAATCGTTAGCGCTGCCGAATATCGGAGACTGCAAGAATTGAGATACCTATGAACGCACACTTGCACAAGAAAGTAGAACTATGTGGTAGTTGTTTTCCAAGATGCTACTCCAGACGGGTGTAAAGATGAATGTGCGCAACAGAAAATACTGAACGCGAATATTAAGATTTGGTCCTGTCTGATTACCCCCTGAAGTAGATCAGAGGATCTATTAATGGTAATATTATTTCCTCCTTCTTGCTCTTCAACATATAAATTACAACATTAACATAAATGAATGATTAAGGGGACTAGTAACTACTAAATGACAAATTTTTTCTGCTTACACATTTATTGTAGCTTAAAACCCATTTATATATTACAAATGTTTATATATCAATGTCGAATGGACATAAAGAGTTACAAATGAGTTTCCTAACTAATATTACTCATCAGTTGCCCATGTATGCTCTTTTTTATGGTTATGTGATCTAATATAAACAACGCGAGATGACTGACATCATCTACGTACCAAACACTAGAAGACAACACTTTAAAAATGATCTACACTGGTGTGGAACCGCAGTGGAAATAAAACTTACGTGATCACAGCTGTTTCGCTTTATAACCCTAATAAGCCGAAACAATTAGCAATATCACCATATGTACTGCATCCAGTGCGTCGGAGAGATGGTTCTCATACACGTCTGCGATGGTGGAAGAACTCCAGCCACAAAATAAAAACTCATTCAAACAATACGACGGTAGAAGGCGATCCTCTGACTAGTATAATCTATGACTTCTCCTCTCTGTGTTCTACAGAAAAGAAACACGAACTCCCAGACACAAGGACAGAATTCAGATAACATCTCAACGTTAATATAGACAGAAGAAGTGCTCTCAATCACTGAACACTGCGTACTGAACGTTAAATCCCTACCTGGAGGTGAATTCCAGAATCATATAAGTTCGCAACAGCACAGTGCCTAACCGTTCTAACTATAAAATCTCATGCGAGCCAAGACAGCAAGTCCATCTGTACCAACAAAAGCTGATACTGAGCGACTGTCAAACACGGGCTCTGAAAACGGAAGATCTCTTCCTCTCCAATGTGACTTCCCAGGAAAGCTCGGCTTCCCTCCCTCCTAACTGCAGAAGGCGAATCATATTCTCGAAACCGTGGAATATTCTCCCTCTCTACAGATTCTTCCGAACGCCAGCCAACCATATCTTAGTCTTTTGTCGTCCAGCGTGGAAAGTTTGTCAGGAAATACCTATACCTGGTAATCAGGACTTCATACAATGGTACGCTTCTCAGAGTAAAAATCCTCGGAAATAACCCAGCGCGCGTGATTTCCGAGGTATCGCTTCCTCGTTCCTCTCTCTTGCGTCCAAGATTTTCAGAGTTTCTGGAGTATTATTCGATTATCCTTCCAGCTTCACTACAAAACCGGCCGGCCGCCGCTGCATTGTGCTTCAGCGCTCAGGAGACCCGACAGTTTGTCTTGGGCTATTTCCTGTGTTAAGCAGACGAACACATCTTTGAGGGCTTTTCCACCCAGGGCCTGAGTTACGCCTGCCGTTTCATTTCCACTGGCGTTCCAACCTCTGCTAGTATAGGCAATCATTCATTACGCCGTTTTGACAATAAAGGCAATCCATCACCTTTCATGCAGTAAGCGTTAACAACTGTTTACAAGGTGTACGTGACAATGTCAGTCTTCTTTAAATATTCGTAAATACGACATACAACCTAACAAATGATACATAATTCCGATTGTAAATCACGCAAAATATATAGATGAGTGCTTGTAAGGTGAGAAATTATAGCCACCTTACAGTTTTCCCACGTCAGTCATTCTTGTGCTCAGTTGTGGCAAGATACTGATCCACTCACAGTTTTGGTCCCATACTCTCTAAGCTCGTATTAATTTCGTATAAATACAGTGTGGAACCGCGTCGAATACTTTTTGGAAGTGGAGGGCCTTGTTTGCGGAATCCTATTTCATTTTTATAAAAGAGATTTTCGTTCGTGAGCATAACACGTGTTCCGTAATCTTAAAACAGAGTGGCCTCAGCGATACGCCAATAATCATGTCTATATACCTTTCTTGGAAAAAGGAATGACCAATGGCTTGGTACCTTCGTTGCTCCAGGGACCAACGATAAACTGCTGCTAGAGAACGAGTTTGTAATTTCGCAATGCATGTGGCGTTACACCTCAGTTACCTTACAAGGTCCAGATGCTTTCCAACAGTCTCGGTTGATTTTGTCTTCCTCTATCACTTAGCCTCCCCCGCCAGTGAACCATGCACCTCGCCGTTGATGAGGAGGCTTGTGTGCCTTAGCGATATATCGTAGATAGCCGTACCGTAGGTGCAACCACAACCGAGTGGTATCCGTTGAGAGGCCAGAGAAACGTGTGGTTCTTGAAGAGCCATTTTAGTAGTTCCAGGGGAAACAGTCTGAATGATTGATCTGGCTAACATCAACCAAAACGGCCTTGGTGTGTTGCTACTGCGAAAGGCTGAAAGCAAGGGGAAACTACAGCTGTAATTTTTCCCAAGGGCATGTAGCTTTACTGTATGGTTTTTTAAATGATGATGACGTCCTCTTGGGTAAAGCATTCCGGAGGTAAAATAGTATGGTCAATGGTGGCCGAGCAACTGACTCGTCACAATACGCCGGTCACTACTCTTGATGAACTGTGGTATCGTGTTGAAGCTGCATGGGCAGCTGTACCTGCACACGCCATCCAAGCTCTGTTTGACTCAATGCCCAGGCGTATCAAGGCCGTTATTACGGCCAGAGCTGGTTGTTCTGGGTACTGATTTCTCAGGATCTATCCAAGTTGCGTGAAAATGTAATCACATGTCAGTTCTAGAACAATATATTTGTCCAATGAATACCCGTTTATGATGCATTTCTTCTTGGTGTAGCAATTTTAATGGCCAGTAGTGTACTAGCACGAATTCTTTACAGACGAATGGAAAAAGCCGATCTCAGGGAAGATCAGTGATTCCGTAGAAATGTTGGAACAGGCGAGGAACTATTGACCCTATGACTTATCTCAGTAGATAGGTTAAGGAAAGGTAAATCCTACGTTTCTAGAATTTGTAGACTTAGAGAAAGCTTTCGACAATGTTGTCTGGAATACTCCCTCTCAAATTCTAAAGGTGGCAGTGGTAAAATACAGGGAGCGAAAGGATTTTTACAATATCGTACAGAAACCAGATGGCAGTTATAAGAATTGAGGGGCAGGAAAGGGAAACAGTCGTTGAGTGAGACAAGGTTGTAGCCTATCTCCGATGTTGTTCAATATGTATATTGAGCAAGCAGTAAAGGAAACAAAAGAGAAATTTGGAGTAGGAATAAAAGCTTTGTGGTTTGTCGAGGACATTGTAATTCTGTCAGAGACAGTGAAGGACCTGGAAGAGCACCTGAACGGAATGGACAGTGTTTTAAAACGAGGTTATAAGATAAACATCAACAAAAGCAAAACGAGGATAATGGAATGTAGTCAAATTAAATCGGGTGATGCTGAGGGAATTAGATTAGGAAATGAGACACGTAAAGTAGTAAAGAAGTTTTGCTATTTAGGGAGTAAAATAACTGATGATGGTCGAAGTAGAGAGAATACAAAATGTGACTGGCAATGGCAAGGAAAGCGTTTCTGAAGAAGAGAAATTTGTTAACATCGAGTATAGATTTAAGTGTCATGAAGTCTTTTTTGAAAGTATTTTTGTGGAATGTAACCTTGTACAGAAGTGAAACATGGACGATAAATAGTTTGGACAAGAAGATAATAGAAGCTTTCAAAATGTGGTCCTACAGAAGAATGCTGAAGATTAGATGGGTAGATCGCGTAACTAACGAAGAGATACTGAACATAACCGGGAAGAAGAGTACCTCCTCCCCATTCCCGCTCCTTCCCTTCTCGAGGCCCGGAATCTCTCCCTCCTCCTCCGCCAACACTTCCCTGGTGCCCCCATCTCTCTCCTCACTCCCAGACAGGATTCCGTTCTCATCTCCTCCCCCAGCCCAACCCTCCATACTGACATCCTCTCCCACCTCCCCATCACTCGTTTTCGCCCCAACGCCTCCCTCACCCCAGCTCCTTCTCCATCTCCTACCCGCCAACCCCAACCCCCGTGTCGCCTGCCGACCCTCACCACCATGATCACTCGGCTCAGTCCGACGATCACGGAGGAGGAGGTGTTGGCGGAGCTCAAGGCACATCCCACGCTGGAGGTGCAGGCGGTCCGCCGCATTTTCAACTCGGCCGGCCCCACCAGCCTTATGCGGGTTTTCTCCGAGGACGCCCCCTCCATTGACCGTCTCCTGAAGGAGGGTGCCCTCCTCTTCAACCAGCGCTATAAGGTCGACCCCTCCCGTTCCCCTCCTCAATACCTGCGCTGCCAGAGTTGTCTGCACTATAACACACACCCAATAGCCGAGTGCCGCAAGGCCACCACCTGCCCGCATTGTAGGCAAGCGCACTTCCTCCAGCAGTGCCCTAACCTTCAATCCCCTCCCTCCTGCCATACCTGCAATCTCCCCCATCCCACCTACTCCCAAAAGTGTAAAGCCTGACCCCCTCCAACCACTCCTGAACTCACCGTCCCTGTCCGTCCTTTGGACGCCCCCACCCCTCCTGGCAATTCCCTTCGTCCCCCCCCCCCCAACCGCTGAGGACATCATCAGGTTCCTCACCATTGTCCAACAAAACGTCCACCCTTTCCAGCGCCCTCACACCCTCCAACAGGTCTCCCTCATGCGCCCGTTCCATTTTCCACTTAAAAATGTATGCCACCTACTCCAACAACCAGGCCCATTTCACCTTCTCCCATCTTGACACCCTTGTCTAATTCCCTGTCATGGCGCGACAGCACCATATGCTTTTCAACAACATCCGCTCCCTTCCCGCCAACAAGAACCTCTTCCTGCACACCCTTGCCACCCACCACGTGAATGCCTTCCTCCTCAATGAAACTTTCCTCCAACCCCACCACACCATCCACACGTCACCCTACCTCCTTCACCGCTCCAATAATCCCCTCTCGATTGCACGTGGCAGAGTTGCCATTGGTCACCACCGCCATATCCCAGTTCGGCTCCAACCTCTCCTTCCCGACTCCACCGAACACCTGATGGTTAGCCTCTTCTTCCCTGGCCTTACCGTCACCTGCACCACCATCTATGTCCGCCCTAATGACCCTATTCCCTTCGACTTCCTCTCCCACATTGACCGTACCTTCTCCTCCTACGTGATCACTGCCGACCTCAACATCCATAGTCGTTCTGCCGCCCAGTTACGGCGGTGGCATCGGTTCCTCTCCTCCCTTCAAGGCGACCTCATCACCATCCCCCAGCACACCCGTCCCGAATCCGACTCCACTCCCGATGTTATCCTTTCTTCCCCTAACCTCCTTGGCCACATAACGGTGGATGTCCTGGAGCCTATTGGTAGCGACCATCTCCCTGTCCTCCTCACCGTTTCAGACGGTCGTCGCCCCTGCCCCGACCCTCGTAATGACCCTCCCCCACAGTACGTCCATGACTATTCCTGTGCCAACTGGAATGCCTATCGGGATACCCTCTCCACCCAGGTCGATAGCCACCCCTTCACCTACCACCACCCTGACGATGTATCCCATGCTGCCTCCTTTCTCCATCAAACCTTGTCTGAGGCTGTGGAGGCCCACGTCCCTACTGTCGCCATCCACCCCCACCGTCCTACCTTACCCCACAGGCTGTCCTCCTCCTCCGTGAATTCCGCCGTCTCTACCATGCCTTCCTCCACACGCGTGACCCAGACACACTCCGACGTCACCGGCAACCCCAGCGACACATTTAAATTTGCTCGGGGTTAAGAAACGCCGGGACTGGCGACAGACATGCACCCGTTTAAATGCTACCCTACCTATAAACTCGTCCAAGTTCTTATCTGCCTTCTGTCGCCTTACCGGAACTAAACCCTCCCCCTACTATCCTCTTCTCCATGATGATCACCCCATCCCTGACACCCTTAGTAAGGCCAATCACTTTGCCTCTTACCTTTCCAATGTCTTTTCCATCCCTGATGATCCCCAATTCGATTACTCCCTCTTCCCGGATGTCTGCGATCGAACTGACACCTCTGTCCCTCCCCTCGCACCTGGTTTCCAGTACTTGGACAACATTGCACACATGGAACTGAATGCCCCTATCACTACACAGGATCTCATTGCTACACTCCACACGAAACGCAACACCACTCCTGGTCACGATTGTGTCACCTACCGTCACCTTCGTGAAGCTCCTCTCTCTTTCCTCTCCACCCTGGCCAGGCTCTACAATGTAGTCCTGTCCACTGGTTACTACCCCGACCTGTGGAAAACCTCCCATATCCTGATGTTCCTTAAACCTGGTATACCCTCGTCCGCCGTCTCCTCCTACCATCCCATCAGCCTTACCTCGGTCTTCAGCAAGGTCCTGGAATCTATCCTCACTCGCCGCATCCGCCAGCATCTCCGCCAGCACCGCCTCCTTCCCGTTACCCAGTGTGGCTTTCAGCCATCCTTCTCTTCCGACGACCTTCTCCTTCACCTCACTCATCTCCTTTCCGAACAGCTTCATTCCCGTCGCTCCGCAATCTTCCTCTCCCTGGACCTCGAACGTCCTTATGACCGCATATGGCATTCCGGTCTCCTCTGCAAGCTCCAAACCTTCGCCCTTCCCATTAACTACGTCCGTCTGATCGGCTCCTTTCTCTCCCACCGTCCTTCCTGCATCACCATCCATAACACAGAGTCCTACACCTTTTTTCCCTCCGCTGGTGTGCCCCAAGGCTCCGTCCTCTCTCCCCTTCTGTTTTATATACGGCGGACATACCGCCGCCGTCACCCCCCGTCTACCTTCTCCAGTCTGCCGATGACACTGCCTTCCTTGCCCTTGCCCCCACCCTGCAGCGCTCCCAACACCTTCTCCAATCCCATCTTGACCGGTTCACGCTTGGTGCAACCAGTGGTTGCTCAAGGTCAATCCCTCCAAAACCCAGGCGATCATTGTAGGCAAAACCATCCCTTCCTTCCGCCTCCTTGATTTCTATCTCACCATCTACGGCCGTCCTATCGCCCTCACCCCCACCCTTAAGTACCTTGGCGTCACCCTTGATCGTCAACTCTCCTGGACTCCCCCATCTCTGGACAATCCAAGCCAAGGCACGCTCCCAACTCCGTCTCCTAAAGCTCCTTTCCGGCCGTACGTGAGGTCTGGACCCCTCCACCATACTCCACACCTATAAATCCCTCATCCGCCCTATCCTTTGTTACGCCCATCTGGCCTGGATCTCCGCCCCCCTACCTTTTATAAATCACTTCAAATCCTTGAACACCATGCTCTCCGCCTCACCTATCGCATCCGTCTCCTCTCCCCCGCGCGGATCCTGTACGATCTCATTCCGTTTCCCCACCTCCTCCTTTTCCTTGAAAGGATACGGATCCTGTACATCTCCCTCAAACTCAATCCTCCTCACCCACTTGTCTCGTCCATCCTCTCCTGCCCCCGCCCACTGCCACACCTGTATTCCCACGTCCCACCCGGTCTCCATCTCTCCATCCTCCTTACCCTCTCCCAAGATGGTTTCCGCCAGCTCCCTCTCCCTGATGATGCCCTCCTCCCCTCCATCTAACCCTCCTTCCTACTTTGATCCTCCCTCCCTCTTCCTGTTTTTGCTCCTTTGGGCACCCTCCCACCCTTCTCTCTCTGTTCCCTCCCTCCTCCATTTCTCCCCACTCCTCCCCTGGGCTTCCCCTCCCCTGTCCCTCTCCTCCTCCCCCCATCTCCTCAGCCATTGGCATCTTTGTTCTCCCCTCTCCCCCACCCCACCCTTCTTCCCCTCTTGGCAGGTCCCCGGACTAGCACACGCTAAGTAGACATTCGCGCGCCGGAGATCATTGCCATCAGTGTCTCGTGTGTGCCGTCGTGTTTAGAGTTCAGTGTTCACCGTCACACTCCATCGTTCACCTGTGCCATCGCCATCTTCAGTGTTTGTGCGTCGTGTCAACAGTTTGTAGTGTGGATTATCGTCGAGTGTGAACGGCTCTGTGTTTGTCTTTACGTGTCTACTGTTTTATTACCCACCGTTATGTCACATCTGTGTATTCTTTCTGTTGTTTATTTATCTACTCTATGGCTGAAGAGCGGCGTAACATGCTGCTGACAGCCTGCCTGTTTGTACGGGTTTGAAAATAACAATAAAAAAATAAAAAACAAAAATAAACGGACTTGCTTGGCTGCAAAAGGCGGGTGTAACGTTGATGTTCAGTGCAGCGTTCTTTCACGGTGCGTGTGGTTTGACCTATGTAAGCCATACCACATTGGCACGGTATCTTGTAAATTCCGGCCTTTCGTAGTAACAGATTGTCCTTAACTGATCCCACAAGGTCCGCAATCTTCGATGGTGGGCGGAAAACCACTTTTACCTGAAATTTTCGGAGGATTCTTGCTATTTTAAACGAAGTGTTGCCAACGAAAGGAAAAAAGCTAAAGTCATGCTATTGTCAAGGAGAGGATTTGCTATACAAGACGAAGGTTAGATGCTATTTCAGCAGAACTTTACCAGTTACATCTGAAGGTTGCAAGGTATCTTCCTCCTGTATCATGGGACTGGGTTGATGGAGTGACTTCGGCCAAGTTCGAGTGGATCCACAATGATGCTAATTGTCAGCAGATATCAAAATTTGATCGACTGTTGCCACAGAAGCCGTCGCCAGAAGGGATAATGGTACGACGTTCCGTTATCAATCTCACGGAGAAGAATTTGGACGACGCTACGCTGTCTGTATTAAGCAAGGGACTCAATTTTGCACCTACACCTACAACGCCGCCATTAATAAGTATTTTGAGTGGTGTTGAAGAAGCTGTACGACGTCTTCCTTTGTATGCTGCAGACGAAATAAGAAGGGAAACTTGCCGTGCTCTGTTGAAGGCTCCTACTCAACGCAGTAATTTTACCTCTGCAGAAAGGGCCGCATTACGAAATCTGAGAGAGGACCCTGACGCAGTGGTATTGAAAGCTGACAAAGGTAATGCAACTGTTTTGTTACCTCGTGGTGTGTATAAAGATAAGATGTATGGTCTGCTAAGTGACTCTACCTATAGGAGGATTGATTACGATCCTACAGGACTTATGCAACGAAAAACTTCAGCACTATTAAATTCCTCCTCCTTACCGCAAGAGACCATCAAGAGGTTAAGACCACATGGTTGTGTACCTCCAAGACTGTATGGCCTTCCAAAGATTCATAAAGAGGGTCTTCCTCTGCGTCCAATAGTGAGCAATATTGGAGCTCCTACATACGATTTAGCTAAACATCTCGCTTCCTTACTGAGACCTTTCGCAGGCAAGTGCTCACATCACATACGAAACTCAGCTGATTTTATCAATAGACTGGGGGCTCTTCGTCTTACCAGTGTAGACCTTCTAGTAAGTTTTGATGTGGTCTCACTTTTTACAAAAGTTCCTCTTGCAGATTCTTTGACACTGATTGGTAAAATGTTTCCTGCGGATATCGCTGCTTTGTTCAGGCACGCACTTTCCTCAACTTATTTTATGTTTAATCAAGAATATTTTGAACAGACTGATGGTGTCGCCATGGGTAGCCCCCTGTCTCTTTTGGTGGCCAACCTTTTTATGGAGGATTTTGAAGAGAGAGCGCTTGAATCAGCTGCCCTGAAGCCAACAGTTTTTTGGCGGTATGTGGATGACACTTTCATAGTGTGGCCTCATGGAGCAGATGAATTAATTGAGTTTCTACATCACCTCAACTCCATTCATAGCAACATCCTGTTCACCATGGAAACAGAGAAAGATGGTTGTTTGCCTTTCTTGGATGTCCTGGTGCGAAGGAAGAATGATGGTTCTCTAGGGCATTCAGTTTACCGGAAACCCACTCATACTGATTTGTACCTGCAAGCATCGAGTTGCCATCACCCATCGCAAACCATGAGTTTGCTTAAAACACTTGTTCGTAGAGCTCATACTGTCTCAGATCTAGATAGCTTACCTCAAGAACTCGCCCATCTAAAGACAGTATTCAGCGAATATGGGTATTCCATCCGGCAGATTAACAGGGCACTAACAGTTAAAACTAAGAGGCAGGAAGTGAATAAAGAGGAGAACATGTCGGAACAATCTTCAGCTTTTCTTCCTTTCGTTGGCAACACTTCCTTTAAAATAGCAATAATCCTCCGAAAATTTCAGGTAAAAGTGGTTTTTCGCCCACCATCGAAGATTGCGGACCTTGTGGGATTAGTTAAGGACAATCTGTTACTACGAAAGGCCGGAATTTACAAGATACCGTGCCAATGTGGTATGGCTTACATAGGTCAAACCACACGCACCGTGAAAGAACGCTGCACTGAACATCAACGTTACACCCGCCTTTTGCAGCCAAGCAAGTCCGCTATTGCTGAACATTGTATTTCTACTGGACATTCAATGGAGTATGAGAAAACAATGATTTTGTCCACAGCAACGTCTTTCTGGGACTCCATTATTAAAGAATCCGTAGAAATACGACTGGCGGAAAATCTGTTAAACCGTGACAGCGGATACCAGCTGTACAGTGCATGGAATCCCATCATCTCCACGATTTTCTCAAATCGAAGACGACAGAGTGCCTCGACGGCCGTGGCAAACAGCAACGCAGAGGGCGACTGAGTTCCGCTATTCCACCAGCGAGGGCGCTGCCGGCGGGCAGTGTGGTTCAACTATCAAGTTTTCGACGCATGCGCAGAAGAGTTACATTCAGAGTTCGCGATGCCGACGAGCGAGGACGATGCGCGCGCGGCCGGGGCAGCCGCCTCGGACGCGCCGGAGTCAGCCGCTGGTCGGTCGGTTGGGCCTGGCCGGCCGGACGCCCCAGCGGCCGCTCCACACAGGACGGAACCCAGGTTGACGACTCAGGCTACGGCACCGGTTGATGACAGGATAGAACGTCAAGAACGACGATCGACAGGCGCTATTCGACCGCAGAAGACTACAAACCACATGACGAAACCGTATTCGGACGTCGGCCATATGTCACATCACGACGGACGCAGCAATGAAGACGACCGCCAGGACTACGCCAGAAGACTCGATATATGTCGGGAGGAGGACAAAGAAACGCTGAAGGACATACAACGCCTTATCCGCTATTCACCGGTAACGCAAGAGCAGGAAAACGACACCTGTCTGCCATTTCCACCTATCGACTCAGATGTCGAATCACAGTACTCCCACCAAACGGTCGACGACGCGGAGATGGCAGCGGCCTTTCCAGCAGAAAACGACAACCGCTCCCCACACGCAGAGGGGGACTTTACGCTCGTACACAACAAACGGCGCAGAAGCAACGCATTAGCCAAGGACTTAGCCAACCCGGCTAAGAGACGAACGGAGACCATCCCCACAACGAACCGATTCGCCCCACTGACACCTCAAGCTGCGCCTCCATCACCCACCAACAAGCCACAGGCACAAACTTCTAATGCCGCAGAAGCCGTGGACAGAGACAAGAATGTGCTTCGCAAAGTGCCCTCAGTCACTATTTATTTCACAAAGGATTACGTTCACCTCAATGAAACGCTCAACGGACTTCTAGAGGGGAACCTTAAAGCTATATACCAAAAGGACCACATCAAATACCACTTTGAGTCCTTCGAAGACGTGCAATAAAATTCTTCACGAACCACAGCTTCTCCTATTTTACGCATCAAGCACCAGACGACAGGGAACTGAAAGTAGTTGTCAAACGCCTTCCGGCGGAAGTTACAGAAGAACAACTTTACTATGCCCTCAAGGTTCAAATGGTTCAAATGGCTCTGAGCACTATGGGACTCAACTGCTGAGGTCATTAGTCCCCTAGAACTTAAAACTAGTTAAACCTAACTAACCTAAGGACATCACAAACATCCATGCCCGAGGCAGGATTCGAACCTGCGACCGTAGCGGTCTTGCGGTTCCAGACTGCAGCGCCTTTAAACGCACGGCCACTTCGGCCGGCTGCCCTCAAGGAAAAAGGTTTCAAAGTGCTATAAGTCTACCAATCTAAGGAACGCGACGAGAAAACGAAATAACTGATACCGCAACCTGTGTATTGAGTCACCTTCCCATCCGGGAAAGACAGTGACAAGATATATGATGTCAAATACCTGCTCTACACACGAGTGATAATAGAAACCTATAATAGCAAAGAAGGGCCAGTCCAGTGCCGACATTGCCAACGTTTCGAGCATACAGCGAACTACTGCAGCATGCCAGCCCGCTGCGTCCGCTGCGGTGGCTCCCATAAATCATCGAATTGTATCCATCCTATGACGGCGCCTCCAAAGTGCACCAATTGTGAACAAGAACATCCAGTGACCTTCCGTGGCTGCCCCAAATTTCAAGAACTCCTACGGAAATATACTAGAAGGACACCAAAGAAGTCGACCCCACAACGGCCTATAATTGTTAAGAACTCGGCCATGGTAGCGATTCCGGCCACCCAACAACAAGCGGTACCTCTCCCTGTGGAAACAATCGTCTCTCGACCACAACCGGCACCCAGAATGACTCTACGACAGACAAGACAACAGCGCTCTTACTCTGAAGCAATACATGCCCATCCACCGACGCCAACACCAGCGGAGACATCATCTGCCTGGTCGACCACCTTTACACCAGCGTTAACAGATATTCTTCAACTACTCATCACCATGCCAACTAGCTATGCAGATGACCAAGAAATTGAAGAAATGTATGATGAAATTATTCAGATAGTGAAGGGTGGCGAAAATTTAATAGTCATGGGTGACTGGAATTCGGTAGTAGGAAAAGGGAGAGAAGGAAACGTAGTAGGTGAATATGGATTGGGGCTAAGAAATGAAAGAGGAAGCCGCCTGGTAGAATTTTGCACAGAGCACAACTTAATCATAGCTAACATTTGCTTCAAGAATCATAAAAGAAGGCTGTATACATGGAAGAAGCCTGGAGATACTGACAGGTTTCAGATAGATTATATAATGGTAAGACAGAGATTTAGGAACCAGGTTTTAAATTGTAAGACATTTCCTGGGGCAGATGTGGACTCTGACCACAATCCATTGGTTATGACCTCTAGATTAAAACTGAAGAAACTACAAAAAGGTGGGAATTTAAGGAGATGGGACCTGAATAAACTGAAAGAACCAGAGGTTTTACAGAGTTTCAGGGAGAGCATACGGAAACAATTGACAGGAATTGGGGAAAGAAATACAGTAGAAGAAGAATGGGTAGCTTTGAGAGATGAAGTAGTGAAGGCAGCAGAGGACCAAGTAGGTAAAAAGACGAGGGCTAGTAGAAATCCTTGGGTAACAGAAGAAATATTGAATTTAATTTATGAAAGGAGAAAATACAAAAATGCAGTAAATGAAGCAGGCAAAAAGGAATACAAACGCCTCAAAAATGAGATCGACAGGAAGTGCAAAATGGCTAAGCAGGGATGGCTAGAGGACAAACGTAAGGATGTAGAGGCTTATCTCACTAGGGGTAAGATAGATTCTGCCTACAGGAAAATTAAAGAGACCTTTGGAGATAAGAGAACCACTTGTATGAACATCAAGAGCTCAGATGGAAACCCAGTTCTAAGCAAAGAGGGGAAAGCAGAAAGGTGGAAGGAGTATATAGAGGGTCTATACAAGGGCGATGTACTTGAGGACAATATTATGGAAATGGAAGAGGATGTAGATGAAGATGAAATGGGAGATACGATACTGCGTGAAGAGTTTGACAGAGCACTGAAAGACCTGAGTCGAAACAAGGCCCCCGGAGTAGACAACATTCCATTGGAATTACTGACGGCCTTGGAAGAGCCAGTCCTGACAAAACTCTACCATCTGGTGAGCAAGATGTATGAAACAGGCGAAATACCCTCAGACTTCAAGAAGAATATAATATTTACAAGCCCAAAGAAAAGAGGTGTTGACAGATGTGAAAATTGCCGAACTATCAGTTTAATAAGTCACAGCTGCAAAATACTAACGCGAATTCTTTACAGACGAATGGAATACCTAGTAGAAGCGGACCTCGGGGAAGATCAGTTTGGATTCCGTGGAAATGTTGGAACACGTGAGGCAATACTGACCCTGCGACTTATCTTAGAAGCTAGATTAAGGAAGGGCAAACCTACGTTTCTAGCATTTATAGACTTAGAGAAAGCTTTTGACAATGTTGACTGGAATACTCTCTTTCAAATTCTGAAGATGGCAGTGGTAAAATACAGGGAGCGAAAGGATATTTACAATTTGTACAGAAAGCAGATGGCAGTTATAAGAGTCGAGGGGCATGAAAGGGAAGCAGTGGTTGGGAAGGGAGTGAGACAGGGTTGTAGTCTCTCCCCGATGTTTTTCAATCTGTATATTGAGCAAGCAGTGAAGGAAACAAAAGAAAAATTCGGAGTAGGTGTTAAAATCCATGGAGAAGAAATAAAATCTTTGAGGTTCGCCGATGACATTGTAATTCTGTCAGAGACAGCAAAGGACTTCCACAAAAGCAAAACGAGGATAGTGGAATGTAGTCGAATTAAGTCGGGTGATGCTGAGGGAATTAGATTAGGAAATGAGGCACTTAAAGTAGTAAAGGAGTTTTGCTATTTGGGGAGCAAAATAACTGATGATGGTCGAAATAGAGAGGATATAAAATGTAGACTGGCAATGACAAGGAAAGCGTTTCTGAAGAAGAGAAATTTGCTAACATCGAGTATAGATTTAAGTGTCAGGAAGTCATTTCTGAAAGTATTTGTATTGAGTGTAGCCATGTATGGAAGTGAAATATGGACGATAAATAGTTTAGACAAGAAGAGAATAGAAGCTTTTGAAATGTGGTGCTACAGAAGAATGCTGAAGATTAGATGGGTAGATCACATAACTAATGAGGAAGTATTGAATAGGATTGGGGAGAAGAGAAGTTTGTGACACAACTTGACCAGAAGAAGGGATCGGCTGGTAGGACATATTCTGAGGCATCAAGGGATCACCAATTTAGTATTGGAGGGCAGCGTGGAGGGTAAAAATCATAGGGGGAGTCCAAGAGATGAATACACTAAACAGATTCAGAAGGATGTGGGTTGCAGTAGGTACTGGGAGATGAAGAAGCTTGCACGGGATAGAGTAGCATGGAGAGCTGCATCAAGCCAGTCTCAGGACTGAAGACCACAACAACAACAACTCATCACCCTCCAGCAGAAGCTGACGTCAATCCTCTCGCTTGTAGAAAGCGTACTGACAGCTTTCCAAACACCCTAAATGGATAGACGGCATCACACGAGGAATCTTAACTTCTGCATTTGGAATGCCAACGGCCTGAAACTGAAGAAAACAGAATTCACGGACTTATTACATCGCCACAGGATAGACATAGCATTGGTCTCCGAAACACATCTCCGCGAGTCAACCGACCTCCGCTTGAGGAACATGCACATCTACCGGACGGACAGACAGGGACCAACGGGGGGAAGGGACTGCAGTTCTGATCAAAAAATGCATTCGTCACCACCAAGAACGTTTACCCCAACTCCGGGCTTTAGAGGCCACGGCAGTAACAATCCACACGACGCTCGGAAACATTACCTGTATTGCGGCTTACCTTAGCCCAAAGAAACCTCTCCACCCAGAAGATCTTTACGCCGTTACAGAGGGTTACGACAAGATTCTCCTTGGAGGGGATCCTAATAGTAAACATGTTGCCTGGAATTCCCGTAAGACTAACCCAAAAGGACATATGTTGTTTGCACTAGCTGAGAATTTACATGTTTCCGTCCATGGCCCCCGCGAACCGACGAGGATACCTTACGTCCAGACACAAGACCCTGATGTTCTAGACATTACCATAATCAAGAACATCAACCCGAATCTCCATCTGCGGCCGCTGGATGATCTTTCGTCGGACCACAGACCGGTGTTAGGACTCATAGAGAGGGCTACTTTGCAACTCCCACTGCCGACGACAAGAACTTACGACTGGCAGCAGTTCCAAACGTAACTCAACAAAAATATGCGACCAACCCAGGTTGTTACTACCAGAGAAGCGATTTATGTGGCAGTCACAGTACTCACGAAGAAGATTAACAGTGCGAAACAACGAGCACTCACGGAGCGCCTGCAACCAGAAGTCAGTTACGACGAGTTTCCACCACCACTGCAGGAACTTAAGACAAGGCGCAATCGATTTCGGAAACGATGGGTCCGTTACCGCCATCCGGATGATAGACGGGAGACTCACAAACTAACCCAAGAACTCCGGCGGATGGTTCAGGACTGGAAGCAACACACGTGGGAACTCAGAATGGACAACTTTCTATTACGGACCAAAGATGAATGGCGAATAGTTAAAAGTCTCAGACAGCAACAGCCCCCCAAAAGGGCAATTCGAGGACCCCATGGCCTCTTGTACGACTCACTGGCACAGGCAGAGCTGTATGCGGATACTTAGCAACAACAGATGACTACGCCCCCCACGGAGGATGGAGATGATGCACTCCACCGTGCAGAGGAGGACACAGCGGCGGAATGGGAAGCTATTCGGGACGCCTCGACTAACACTATGCCCCGGCTGACAACGCCGGAGGAAATTCGGAGGATTATCAAGTATAGCAAACACACCTCACCTGGAACAGATAGAATCAGCAATATGGAATTGAAACACCTACCGAGAAAGCCTATTGTGCTTCTCACCCGGATAGTGAACAGCTGCCTCAGGACTGGATACTTCCCAGAGGCATGGAAGATTGCCAGAATAGCGCCAGTACCAAAACCGGGCAAGGATCTCTCATACCCTGACAGCTACAGACCCATAAGTTTACTGCCGACGCTGGGAAAGGTACTGGAACGTGTCCTACTGAAACGAATGCTGGACATCCTTGTGGCACACATCATCATCCGACCGGAGCAGTTTGGCTTCCAGGCGAAGCTATCGGCTGAGTTACAACTACTGCGTATCACAGAATCTATCCAAGACAATTTCAACAAGAAAAAACATACCATTGGAGTCTTTCTCGATATAGAGAAGGCTTACGATAAAGTGTGGCGACGCAACTTGATCGTCAAGCTCCGACGTGCCACTCCCCTACCAGACTGCTATTTAAAACTTATCTACAATTTTCTTCAGGATCTCAGATTATATGTTCGCATTGATGACAAGAATTCAACAACACGGCCTGTCCTTGAAGGACTTCCACAAGGATCGGTTATGACCGATGACTGTTTACTTTATAGATTAACGACCTCCCGACGGTGCCACATGTTACTGCCAGTTTCTATGCCGACGACACAGCGCTCCTGACTGCAGGCACCAGAATGGACCACCTCGTCACACGGATGCAGCGCCAACTAGATTTAGTGGACCACTGGACCCACAGGAACAAAATAACGGTCGATGCAGCGAAAACCAAAGTCATTGTCTTCACACGTCGGAGATCCATCGTCAATGAACGCCTACGGATATCAGACCAGCCACTCCCCTGGGCAACAACTGTAAAATACCTTGGAGTGCATCTGGACGCCAAACTGCTGTATAGTCATCACATTATGGAGAAGAAGACGTCTGGCCTCAAAATGCTGGGAGCTCTCCTCCCATTTCTGAAGAGCTCGTACCTCAGCCAACGCACGAAACTCCAGTTGTACCACGCCACAGTCGAACCATCTATTTTGTTTGGATCGACCTCTTGGGGTACTACGTGTGCCACTAACTACAAGAAGTTACAGGTTGTACAAAGCAGATCCCTACGATGGATCACAGGAGCCCAATGGTGGATACGGAATCATGATATTCATCGAACCTTAAGCGAATCTTACCTCTCAGACAAGGTGGAGGAGAAGGCACGAACCTTATTTCGGAAATTGGACATGATACGTGACAGTACACCACAACTCACCACAGTAGGTACGGTAGAACCCTTACGCAACCACAAATATAAAGTACCGAAGGCGATAGTATTTGAGCCTCCGTAAATGATATACGTACGTAATTCTCCATAATTAAAGGACATAAAGTCCTTTAGCACTTCTACACACATGTTTTCAAACACACACCAAAAGCAGCGAGTAAAAGGACCCTTACCCTTTCCATTCCCTACAGAAGTAAAAATCAACGAAGTTGATCAGACTTCAGCACCACCACAAAAAAAAGAACAGTTACAGGACGCTATATATTGCGGAACGGAGGACGTTTTCGCCAGTCTGCGACGGCTCACCTGAAGATGACTGGCAGGTGCCCAGTTGAAATATCGTGCGAAGTATTGAACGACGACCGGCTGCAAGCCCGAAATTTGTTTGAACAGTCAATTCGCCGGGAAAATTTTAAAATTCACAATACGGATATTGCTTCAGCATATTACATGTTACAGTTTACTATAGAATAGTAGCTGTTAAATGCTATGTTCCACGTGTTTTCACCGCATTTGATTCAATAAAACTCATTTCTGAAGTACGTTGTCAAACGTTCAAATGTGTGTGAAATCTTATGGGACTTAACGGCTAAGGTCATCAGTTCCTAAGCTTACACACTACTTAACCTAAATTATCCTAAGGACAAACACACACACCCATGCCCGAGGGAGGACTCGAACCTCCGCCGGGACCAGCCGCACAGTCCATGACTGCAGCGCCTAAGACCGCTCGGCTAATCCCGCGCGGCGAAGTACGTTGCCGATTCCTTCAAACACCTGCGAATGACGTGGTAAACCTTCACAAGACTGTACAATTCGCAATTCCATTTCGTCAGTATATCGAAGAGACTGCTGTAAACTTCACTTTTAAAATGATTCCAGACAGGAAAAATCTAAACGTCACATATCAGGTGATTTTGGAGGCCAACGCAGAAGCCATACTGGAACTAAGATAACTATATTGGCGTTAGATGTTTTGGTATCCCCACCAGACTGCGGTGTCGGACAAGGAATCGTTCACGGTCCAAAATCGGAGTCAGAATGATTCGCGACTCCACCGTAAGTGGCAAGAGTGTAGCACACATTGAACAGTGCCTACGGAATTGTAGCTTTCCTGGTGCGACCTCGCAACTCCGAAGTCAGTTGCACGCTAACGTTAGTTTACTCTCGGCTTACGCTCACCTGCAGTCGTTTTGTGAATTCTTCGTGCTATCGCGCTCTTTTTGTGACTGGTAGCCGTTTAGGTTGACACTCGGTGTTTACCACGGATGCCACGTGTCATTGTACGCACTCCGCGCTCATCCTGATCGTTTTCGTGGACTCTGTCATCTCGCTTTGCAATGTAAACACGTATCGGATTACAATAGCAGCATTATGTGCTGGTGCCCTATTGTGAGTCTGCCACGTAGCCCTGCTCGCGAACAGCTCTAATGGAGTGGCGGACGAAACTGAATTCAGGCGCGAACGCGCGGTCACGATCGGTCAGCGCGGGTGTGTCGACACTCACGCAAGAGGATGTGTCCGGTGGGGCAGTTTGAGGGACAGGTAAAGGGACGAGTTCACACTTCTGCACACAGATGGCAGCGGCTTTGACGTGTGACGGACAAAATCTCAGCAAGAGAATCCTGGTGGTTAGGCGGACAGCCGCATCTGGGCCGTTTCCCGAGGCAGGGAAACCCAGACATTGGACTGGACGGAGGAGAGGGCCCGAATAGCCGTGCGGCCATTGCGATGTGCAAAAATAAGACTCAAATTAGTAAATATTAAACCACTTGGGGTACTGAGGAGCCACTAGATTCATTTCATCGAGAAAAGTAAGCCGACTGTGCCAATGAAGACGCGCCACCGATATCAAATACTTTCCACAGTACTGCAAAATGAATATTTGATGTATTGTTCTACCTATAAAAATTTATATTTCAGCAACTCATTATGCAAACTTCCTGGCAGATTAAAACTGTGTGCCCGACCGAGACTCGAACTCGGGAGTTCGAGTCTCGGTCGGGCACACAGTTTTAATCTGCCAGGAAGTTTCATATCAGCGCACACTCCGCTGCAGAGTGAAAATCTCATTCTGGGAACTCATTATGCGTTTATAACAGATGCGGTGTCAATGGATAGATCTTATTGGGCTCTATCATGCAGTTATAACAGACTTTTTAAAACAGTACACAGTTTTCAGTTGAAGACGGAATGTGCCTTCTGCGCCACAAAATGTTGCTTCTTAACTAAATAATAATTAAAATCGTAAGTGTAGCGGTAGTATCCAAGGCTAGCGGTAAGTGGAGAGTATCAACATGGTGAATTGTTGAATTGTACTTGTTTATCTTTATTTACTCTGTACAAAAAAATGGTTCAAATGGCTTTGGGCACTATGGAACTTAACATCTAAGGCCATGAGTCATCTAGAACCACATTTGGATTCCATAACACTCATTTCTGATGTATGTTGTCAAACGTTCAAATGTGTGTGAAATCTTATGGGACTTAACGGCTACGGTCATCAGTCCCTAAGCTTACACACTACTTAACCTAAATTATCCTAAGGACAAACACACACACCCATGCCCGAGGGAGGACTCGAACCTCCGCCGGGACCAGCCGCACTACTTAAACCTAACTAACCTAAGGACATCACACACATCCATGCCCGAGGCAGGATTCGAACCTGCGACCGTAGTGGTCGCGCGGTTCCAGACTGAAGCGCCTAGAACCGCTAGGCCACAATAGCCGGTATTTACTATGTAAAACCTGGGAATAGTCAGCACAAAATCATTATTTGTAAGTAAGCTCTTGCAGACATAAAAAATGAAACATATATTTTGCAAAGAGCTAACTAAATATACTTGTTATTTGATGTATACTATGTATATAAAAGTCAAAATTACGGTTTTTAGTATTTTGACGTAATACTAATATTTCCTTTGACTCGCGTCAATATAAGGATTTAGAAGTACTCGGCCATTTTGGAAGAGACAGACGTGATTAGGACCTTGGTGAGGGAAGATCTGTGGTGGTTTTGTCCACATGGTTGGTGAGACAGTCGTATTTCGTGGGTGAAGGAACATTCCCAAGTTTTTCACTTCGGGCTTGTATAATATTCGTGGAATGTCATTGGCGAGAACTTAGAATATTTTTTTACGGGAGTGAACTTGGAAATTTTCGCGTCCAACAACTCCTGTGAACGTAAACCCTGCTGTAGTTGCAATCAGCGTGTGTGTTGGACATAGAATAATTTTGTGCGCATGAGAACTAATAGTTTTCTACATGATGGAACTTGGAAATTTTCGCGTCCAACAAATCGTGCGACCGTAGACCCCATTGCAGTTGCATTCAGCCTATGCGTTGCGCATAAAATATTTTTTTGCACAAGCAAATTTAGAATAATTTTTGCGTGGGACAAACTCATGTGGACTTTTAATTTTTTTCTGCAGGTGGACCCAGTTAGCAATTTGGACTTAGTATATTTTTCGCGATTAGACATTGTGATTTTTGTATTCTGAAGTGACGCTGGTTGAATTTAACATTTCTGGGGAAAGTTTTTCGGAGTTTGGCGCGGTTTGATGATAACCTCCATTGCATATAAACCCTCAGTAGAACTTTGATTTAATTCGTGACTCGTGAAATTGAATTTCTTTTGTGGTGTCGAGAATTTAATAAACCAAGTGTTCTGTAAAATCTTAACAAATGTGAGTGGGTATCTTCTTTTAGACTAGCAATTCCTTTGTGCATTTGTTTGGACTACAGTGAAATTAAAGCATTCGCAATATGTGACAGGTGTGTGTTGGCCCCCTGAGACGTTGCGTAGCCAGCATATCTAAGCCTAACCACACACTAGTGTGGCCCATGGTTCTGTCTTTCTGTGGTGAGTGTCCTTTCTGAATATCTTTTTGTGCATTGGCATGTGGGGGTCTGAACTATACTGCAAACAGTGGACATCCATATTTTATTTACCTTAAGCTTTTTAAATTCTGTATCCTGAACTGCACAAAAGATCGAGCAAGCCATAATAGGCAAAATTAAAATCCGAGTACCGTCGCATGCGCTTGGTTTCGCCTGAGGCAAAACAAGCGATTATAACTCATGAACATGCGTGAAATTTGTACCCAATCAGGTGGAGACTTGATGGAAAAGCTTACATTTCAAACACATTAGTGCTAGTATGAAACTTCCCGGCAGATTAAACCTGTGTGCCCGACCGAGTCTCGAACTCGGGACCTTTGCCTTTCGCGGGCAATTGCTCTAGCATGTGAGCTACCCAAGCACGACTCACGCCCCGTCCTCACAGCTTTGCTTCTGCCAGTACCTCGTCACCTACCTTCCTAACTTTACAGAAGCTCTCCTGCGAAACTGGCTTCTGTAAAGTTAGGAAGGTAGGAGACGAGGTACTGGTAGAAGTAAAGCTGTGAGGAAGGGGCGTGAGTTGTGCTTGGGTAGCTCACATGGTAGAGCAATTGCCCGCGAAAGGCAAAGGTCCCGAGTTCGAGTCTCGGTCGGGCACGCAGTTTAAATCTGCCAGGAAGTTTCATATCAGTGCACACTCCGCTGCAGAGTGAAAATCTCATTCTGGAAACGTTAGTGCTAGCTAGCTAGGACAATATTTCGTACAGAAGTCAGTGACGGATCGTAACAGGCTGTTTTTTACGACAATCACCATCTTCCTATTGACATCTTCTACAGTTTTCAATCTGCCCAATCTTCTTCCTGAAGGCTTCTTGAATTCATCGCATCTTTAACATCATCCATCCATCTTCTAGGTGGTCTTCGGCGTTCTCTTCGCTCAGGTGGTGCTCATTCACAGATTCTTTTGGCCATGGGTTATCATCCAATCGTTGCGGGTGACCACATGAAGCTAGTATTTTTCTATCTATGGCGTCGAGAATAGTATCTTTCTCCCAACAGTGCCCTGCATTGTTATTTCTGATGTTTTCTAGTCTGGAGATGCGACAACTTCTTTGTCAAAAATCCATCTCAAGACACATGAATATCTACATCTACATCTACATACATACTCCGCAATCCACCATACGGTGCGTGGCGGAGAGTACTTCGTACCACAACTGGCATCTTCCTGTTCCACTCCCAAACAGAACGAGGGAAAAATGACTGCCTATATGCCTCTGTACGAGTCCTAATCTCTCTTATTTTATGTTTGTGGTCTTTCCGCGAAATGTAAGTTGGCGGCAGTAAAATTGTACTGCAGTCTCAAATGCTGGTTCTCTAAATTTCCTCAGTAGCGATTCACGAAAAGAACGCCTCCTTTCCTCTAGAGACTCCCACCCGAGTTCCTGAAGCATTTCCGTAACACTCGCGTGATGATCAAACCTACCAGTAACAAATCTAGCAGCCCGCCTCTGAATTGCTTTTATGTCCTCCCTCAATCGGTGCTGATAGGGATCCCAAAC
The DNA here is from genome assembly GCF_023864345.2 of Schistocerca serialis cubense. Taxonomy (NCBI): domain Eukaryota; kingdom Metazoa; phylum Arthropoda; class Insecta; order Orthoptera; family Acrididae; genus Schistocerca; species Schistocerca serialis. The sequence goes on along the minus strand of NC_064641.1, from coordinate 112,180,706 downwards.
GCTCGAGCAGTACTCAAGAATAGGTCGTATTAGTGTTTTATAAGCGGTCTCCTTTACAGATGAACCACATCTTCCCAAAATTCTACCAATGAACCGAAGACGACTGTCCGCCTTCCCCACAACTGCCATTACATGCTTGTCCCACTTCATATCGCTCTGCAATGTTACGCCCAAATATTTAATCGACGTGACTGTGTCAGGCGCTACACTACTAATGGAGTATTCAAACATTACAGGATTCTTTTTCCTATTAAGCTGCATTAATTTACATTTATCTATATTTAGAGTTAGCTGCCAATTTATACACCAATCACAAATCTTTCTCTTTATTAGTTAGCTGCCACATTTCAGGACCTTATGTAGTGGTACTCTCTATGAGTGGCCTTTGTTCTCTGTAATTTTGTCACTCTACAGCAATGAGCTAATTTGGCCGATTACTCTTTATTCTTGATAAGTTTTATTAGTGTTGTCTTGTGTGCTTCTCCCATTTGTTGTAAAAGTGACACCCAAGATTTAAATATACAGACGTTTTCAATTTTACAGAATCCTGAACTCAAATCCTCTCGGTGATCTTCACCCACTACCACGTATTCCTTTTTTTGTGTTTATTTTCAGGTGCTGTGTAGAGTATTCTTCATGCAGTTTCCTGAACGTGTACCTAGAGTCATCTTTGACTCTCGCTATCAGGAACTGGTCATCGGCGAAGAGCAAAGTATACAGATTTTCTTGTCCTACACGCCCTGTAGATATAGATGTATACGTAGACGACCGTACTGCATAAGTAACGAGAAGGGAATCATTGGGACACACCGTTGTGAAAACAACTTGTTTTACTACAATGAAAGAGGGCTAAAAGAGATTAGTATTGTGTACGGGGTCGCAGCTACCCACTTGTGGAGAGGCGCCAGCGGGGCGCGCAATCGGCCGGTGTCGGCTCTGTCGCCGGTGCAGCTGGAGGCTTTGTGCGCCATCTGGGCGCTCCCCAGCCCTGGGGGACAGGCGCCCCACGCGTTTTCACGGCCACCCGTATCTCAGTCCGCCGGCCCCCCATAAAGGCCGTCCACTGCGTTTACCGCTATTGACGGATTTCCCTATTATCCGCGGCCCAGTGCCTAGGATAAAGGGACAAGTTGTCCCGGAAATGGACCGCCAATACTCGTCCGGCGTCATAGCTCTGACGGACTCCGTGTATCGTGGAGCGCGTGCCACGATGGTAGGCGTCTCAGGAGTTTCGAAACCGGGGAGTATCTGCTCACAGCGCCTCTCAACAGGCCTTGCCATTCTATTTACACTACTGGCCATTAAAATTGCTACACCACGAAGATGACGTGCTACAGACGCGAAATTTAACAGACAGGAAGATACGCAAATTATTACCTTTTCGGAGCATTCACACATGGTTGGCGCCGGTGGCGACACCTACAACGTGCTGACATGAGGAAAGTTTCCAACCGATTTCTCATACACAAACAGCAGTTGACCGGCGTTGCCTGGCGAAACGTTGTGATGCCTCGAGCAAGGAGGAGAAATGCGTACCATCACGTTTCCGACTCTGATAGAGGTCGGATTGTACCCTATCGCGATTACGGTTTATCGTATCGCGACATTGTTGCTCGCGTTGGTCGAGATCCAATGACTGTCAGCAGAATATGGAGTCGGTGGGTTCAGGAGGGTAATACGGAACGCCGTACTGCATCCCAACGGCATCGTATCATTAGCAGTCGAGATGACAGGCATCTTATCCGCATGGCTGTAACGGATCGTGCAGCCACGTCTCGATCCCTGAGTCAACAGATGGGGACATGTGCAAGACAACAACCATCTGAACGAACAGTTCGACGACGTTTGCAGCAGCATGGACTATCAGCTCGCAGACCATGGCTGCGGGTACCCTTGACGCTGCATCACAAACAGGCATGACGGTCGCATCCGTGTTTGGCGACATCGCAGTGAACGCACATTGGATGCGTGTATTCGTCATCGCCATACTGGCGTATCACCCGGCGTGATGGTATGGGGTGCCATTGGTTACTCGTCACGGTCACCTCTTGTTTCGCATTGACGGCACTTTGAACAGTGGACGTTACATTCCACATGTGGCTCTACCCTTCATTTGATCCCTGCGAAACCCTACATTTCGGCAGGATAATGCACGGCCGCATGTTGCAGGTCCTGTACGGGCCTTTCTGGATACGGAAAATGTTCGAGTGCTGTCCTGGCCAGTACATTCTCCAGATCTCTCACCAACTGAAAACGTCTGGTCAATGGTGGCCGAGCAACTGGCTCGTCACAATACGCCAGTCATACTCTTGATGAACTGTACCTGTACATGCCATCCAAGCTCTGTTCGACTCAATGCCCAGGCGTATCAAGGCCGTTATTACGGCTAAAGGTGGCTGTTATGGGTACTGATTTCTCAGGATCTATGCACCCAAAATACGTCAAAATGTAATCACATTTCAGTTCTAGTATAATATATTTGTCCAATGAATAACCGTTTATCATCTGCATTTCTTCTTGGTGTAGCAATTTTAATGGCCAGTAGTGTAGAACAGCCACAGCATTTGATTAGGTATGATTACTCTAATTACGTCAATGTCATTGGCACTGTATTTCCAGTAACACGTCCAGATAGGCTACTGTTCTATGTCATTCTCTTGTTGTTTACAATAACATTTATTTTAAATTTATATTATTATTATTAATAATAATATTCAGTCATTCTTTGATCATTTGGTACGATGGAGCGCGCAAATCGGGAGGTGTACAGTACTACACAGAATGTATGTAATTGTAAGTAGGTTGTTTATGTTTTTATATTGGTAATGCCACGTAGCGCTCTGTATGAAAATCACTGGCTGTGCTGTGTGCAGTCTGTGGCTAGTTTGCATTGTTGTCTGCCTTTGTAGTGATGGGCTGTTGGCTGTTAACAGCACGTAGCATTGGCAGTTGGAGGTGAGCCGCCAGCAGTGGTGGATGTGGGGAGAGAAATGGCGGAGTTTTGAAATTTGTAAGACTGGATGTCATGAACTGCTATATATATTATGACTTTTGATGACTATTAAGGTAAATACATTGTTTGTTCTCTATTAAAATCTTTCATTTGCTAACTATGCCTATCAGTAGTTAGTGCCTTCCGTAGTTTGAATCTTTTATTTAGCTGGCAGTAGTGGCGCTCGCTGTATTGCAGTAGTTCGAGTAACGAAGATTTTTGTGAGGTAAGTGATTTGTGAAACGTATAGGTTAATGTTAGTCATGGCCATTCTTTTGTAGGGATTTTTGAAAGTCAGATTGCGTTGTGCTTAAAATACTGTGTGTCAGTTTAAACACAGTCATGTATAATTTTTCTAAGGGGACGTTTCATATGTCGACCCTTAGCCGAGGATACCTCACTAGAATCTTCTGATTTTTTCTTGCAGTTTGTGTAATTAGCGTAGCTTTTGTTTATTGCTAGCACGTAATTCTAGGGAGAATCTTCTTTGTAGTTGCAGTCTTCATTGTTGTACAGTAAAACAGTTGTGGCATGCATGTAGATTTGCACCAAGTATTTCGCAGCTGCGCTTGCAATTAAGTAGATAATATTTTCAGTGCTATGTTAATGTGTTCTCTTGTTTTTGCTCTTCAAATTGTGCTTTTCTGTGTTATCGTGTGAAATATTGTGACAATAATGGCGTGTGAAAAACGTAACACTAGGCTCCAAAGTAAACTGAGAAATAATAGTGACGACGAGCGTAGCTTATCAGCACCACTGTGTAATGAATTAACAGACATTCGAAGTAGTAATTTGGTAATTGTGCATAGGAACATGGAGCGGGCGGTAAATAATGGTGTAGACAGTGAAACAATTAGTGAACATGGAAGCATTATCGCTCGATCGGTCGGCAACAGCTCGGCTCAGGAATCCGAAATGACAGAACACGATATTCCAAATACTGGAGACTCAGGTTTTGGGTCCTCACCGTTTTCTCAAATGAGTCAAGACACATTTTCTGCTTGTCAAAATGTGAATGTTGCCGGTGAAAATGCACTGCCAAAAAGCATAGAGAAACAGATTCCAGACACTAATACATTGTTATTGCAATTAATGCAACAAATGGAACAAAATCAGAGACAAACACAGCAAAAGCTTCAAAAGTTAGACACAATGGAACAAAATCTTCGAAAGTTAGACACAATGGAACAACACAGCAACAGTTAGACGCAATGGAACAAAATCTTCAAAAGTTAGACACCACACTTGAACAAACACGTGAAGATTTAACTACTGAGTTACATAAAATCGAATCGAAATGTCAAAAAGTCTGTAATGTAAAAACACAAATTTGTGAGCATTTCCAACCTATTTTTTTGCGGCATGAAAATGCATTACAGAATCACAAGCAGCCATAAAAGAACTCCAAACTATTCTTCATGAAAATCATGAGACCTTGCAAGCTGAAATCGACTCAGTTTAATCTACCGATTCGGTTATGCAACTTGCAAAAACTCAGGAAACCTTAAAGGGCACAGTAGATTCTCTGAAAATTGGTTCAGAAAGACACATGGAGGAAATTAGTTCATTATCAGAGAAAGTAGTTGAACTTTCGGATCAGCTAAATAATTTATCTACGAAGGTAGATGATAATCTGAATGCCACAAAACCGGTAGTCTTTAATGACACATAAGAGTGCGAACAAATTAGGAAATTCAAAGAAAATCAGAATCAAATTAATACGCAATACCAAAGAGAATTCCGGGAAATACAAGATCAGTTGCCACAAGTAATACAATAATTACATATTTCAGAGGACACTCGCGCTCCAATATGGGAAGAGGGACTTAGAAATACGGAAAAGCCACAAAATAATAACACAGGACATTTCGGAAATTATAAAAGAAATTGGCGAGGTGCACCGAATTTTGAGATGGAACAGCCGACACGACGTATCAATGACCGATATGCGACTCGCCGACATGATGATTTTGACTATAAGCTGTTTATTACTACACGTAAATTCAAAACATTTAAGAATTCTCTCAACGACATTCATCCACAAACGTGGCTTCATCAATTCTCACATTGTGTTCCTCCCAACGGGTCATTAGAGCATAGATTAGAATTTATGTGTGGCTACTTAGAGAATGAACCAGCTGTGAGAATGCGATCGGTCATTCACGATTGCCACAGTGAAGGAGAGTTTTACCATGCCTTCCTCTCAGCATATTGGTCTCAGGCCACACAAGACCGAGTAAACATAGCATCATAATGATGAAACATTTCGAACAATCTGAATTTTCCAGTCTTGTGAAATATTTTGAAGACATGTTGCACAAGAATCAGTATCTGTCAAACCCTTACAGCCCCTCAGAACTCATTCGCATTTGCTTAATCAAATTGCCTGAACATTTACGACATATTATTTTGGCAGGACGTTGCAAAGACGACATTGAAGCTTTTCAGGGACTGTTATAAGAATTGGAAATTGACACTGACAGTCGCGGAACGCGAAAACAGGAGCACAACAATTACAGGTCACATCCGTCACAATTCCACGATGACAGAAATAATAAATGGACACGACAAGGCTATTCTTACAACGTAAATCGTGACCAAAACAGACACCACCCATATGACAACCGTTGGTAGAGTAGTAATAATTACAGGGAAAGATCACCTCTCCGCGGTAATGACTATCACAGAGACAATCAGAGAAACAGACAATATGGGAACCAAAACAATTATCATCATGGGAGACAGAATAACTTCAGACGCAACGGTCCACCGTGCAGTTGCGATTCAGGGAGACATTCTCAACCATGTGACCAACAAGATGGAAATTATGGAATCTACTGACATGACGACAGACGATATAATCGTAACAACAGACCAGAATTTAATCAGAACTGGCGGGTTTCAAACAGGGCAGGGCCCTCTCGACAAGGTGAATTTGTAGAAGTTAGCTCTCCTAATCCCAATAACGACGCGCGCCAACAAAGAGACAGACAATGACTCGCACCGCAGGCAGCCACGTGCGCCGGCTGGCTCAGCGAAAAATAACATAGACGCTAACCTTGAGAAACATTTTAGCATTCCTTACCGACGTATACAACATGATAATTACTTTGAAGTTGAAACTCTGCGCACTAGAAAGGGTAAAGGCCTGCACCACATTTCACATGTAAAACCGCTTATTGAGAGATAATCTGCTTTTTAACTTTGTCTTTGCCATAAAACTTTTAACTTTACATTACTAGTATGTTTTGTCAGACTTACAACCTGCTAACATGCAACAATGTTTGAAGTTAAATATCCAGTCAAGAACCAAGAGAACTTATTTAAACAGAAATTACGAATGCATTGTTATAGTGAACAGACATCACAGTGTTATTGTGTGTGTACATTCTTGCTTGTTAGTTGCACGATTATGTAATGACTATAGGGCTTACATACTTAGAACGCATACTGGTACTGCTAATGAGATTTTAATGCAACATTTTGGTTTACTTGAAAATACATTCTGGATTTTAAGTACTTTCTGTGAGATATCAGATGACACAGTGGTTAGTTTATGTGACAGCTACACGATTTTATCATGACGCTACTAATGAGTGACAATTTACAATGTTGCTTTTGCGGTGTTTCTGTTTTATATCTGCACAGTTTTTCTGTATTATTCTGGAAAGTAAAACATGTTTTAGTAGTAACTTTTGCGGTATAGCTACAATGAGACAGCCTTTTTCGTAGCACAACAATACATCACATTATAGTACTTTCTTGATCATGGTAAGGTACGTAATAACTACGATATCTATACGCAAAGCATTTCACTTTCGTTTATGATGAGGTAAGTACATTGACTTTAGCAGAACTTTGCTTACAGAGGACGATAACTACGACACTTCCACAGAATTATCTTACAGCAAGACGCACATTTAGCGCTACAGGTCACGCATTTGAGTGGTTAATTTTGTACTTAAACAATTTATTTTTCAAAATTTTTGAATTGCAAAGAAAGTTTTCCATGATACATTTCATTCCATTGCTGTAATCTGTAACACCTGAGGGTATAATTACATTAATCCTCAGGGGGGTACACGCTTACTTTGTGTACCATGTGTTTGGCAAGTACAAGGAGCCCTAGCTAATATAGTATTTGCTGATACAACTTTACACATCGATACCATATTTCTCTAACACAGAGTTACACAGCCATCTGGTTATTTAACAGAGAAACAAACTTTTTTTTTTACTACATCAGCGACACATGTTTACACAATTACACAGTTGGGTAACTTCACACTTATGAAATTGTATTTTGTCTGTTCTTTGTGAACTGTTCATATTTTTTCGGAACCATTGTGATACTATGAGAGCTTTGAATGATGTATTTGGTATGGGATCATGATTTTTAAAGTACGTTTGAGGTAGATGACACTATTGAAATGAGCAGAGAATTTTTCTTAGGTCTTGAAATTATTGAAAGAAGCTGCGACGATTTTGAGATGTGAGTGATCTGTTATGATGTTATTATTACGATGACGATGTGTATTATGCTGTTGAGGTATGTTTATGATCAATAAGATGATAATTTGATTATACTACATATTTATTATGATGAAATATTGAAAAAGTGTCGACGAATATGTATATGTGTAATAAAGTAAGGAATAATGAGTGGTGGTTAGGGACTCTGGTTTGTGAAAAAGGATGTTGGAAACCAAAAATCTTACTTTAAGAGTTATGAAATGTATGTAAATGTGTGAATGTATCACAATGCCGGCGAAAATTTTTTGGCCGCTGTTATATTTACAGGATTTTGTTCCTACACATTTGCAACTCAAATTCTCGACCTGTGAAATTTTTATATGAGACTGTCACTGTAGTGCAAACTGGTGTCGTAAATATTTCGGTAAGTAAGTTAAGTGACCACTTTCACGTAATGCGTTGTGGGCAGCCAAGTGCTCGACAGTCGCCTGGAAAAAAGCCGTTAGTGTGTGCCTTTCACAGGCACAGGTGGAGAAAAAAAAGTTGCCATTATCCTCGCTATTGACATTCCTTTGTAGGAAGCATCACAAATGTGACACGCTCAAACTTGAAAACATATGATTACACTGTGGAGCTCTTAATTTATGATATTTACTAAAATGCCTAATGAAATGATGAGAAACATTTTACATCTATTGTCTTTCTAGTTGAGAGATTGCTCATTTCGTTTAATATCTAGTTACTAGCTGCACGGCAGCATTGGTTAAAATAAAATGTAATAGATGTACTAATATCACTATTTTCTGTCTACAGACCCAGTAAAGAATAATTTTATGATCTACTTCCAAAAAAACGACATTTCCGCTTCACAGGAATTGCATACATAATTTTTGTCAGTGACTTGGTAACTTGTCTGCTAGAGTAAGTTACAGTGATGCATCACTCTAATGTTAAGATCTGACATAGGTATTAGACATTTCCTATCTTTACTGCAATATTTTTTCTGCTTGAGCTTTGCCATGTTTAGGTATAAGTTATAGTATTTGCTGCTGCTGCTTGCCAGGCATAGTGCTACTAAATTTCACTTTGTATTACTCTGTTAAGCCAGTTTTGCTACAGATTTACTTTTCTTGTTTGCTGCGCATTGCCTTATATTAGTTGTAATATTGCATTTGCTTTGCTAATTTATGCTGCTTGCTTTGCCAATTTCCATTTTTTTGTCGTTGCTGTTTGTGTTAATTTGTTATGTGCTGCTGCATTGCCTCGTCCCTTTGTATATATATCTGAGTTCAGTAGATTTAAGTTAGCTTAAGATGGGGTAGGCTATATGAGAGAACGAGTTGTGATGAATTGGAAGAAATGCATTGAGAAGCTATAAGAAAATGGTTTGGCCAAAAAAGAATTTTGAAAGAGGATATGAACAAAAAAGTAGGGTTTAGGGACAACAGGTTTAGGTAGGACTTTCTTGGAAATAAATGATGATATAAGATAATGGAAAATAAATAATGAGGTAAGAAATATGTGAACATATAAATACAGAAAGCATGCTTGGGTTGGATTTTTTTTTTTTTTTTTTTTTTTTTTTTTTTGGTGGAAACAAATGTTGAAATAAGACGAAAGATCTATGGAATGAAGTTTTGGGTTGGACTGCAGTACCAAATGTTACACTGAAAACAAACCCTTCTTCTTGTGTTATTCTGCTATGTGTTTGTGTACTCTTGTATATTTGTGTTTTTCCTGTCTTTATATGTTTAGCTGATATGAGTTATGTTGTGGAATTTTTCAAATACTATGTTATTTTCTTTGTGAAGATGTTTAGACATTAATTATTCTGTTTTGTTTTAATGTTCATGTGTGAAGTTGATGTTTCAAAAGTTATTCTGATCTTTTATGTATGTACTTATGTCATAATTCTTGTAACACTGATGTACATGTTTATTTCTATTCTTTTGTAAAGCCTGTTTTACTACAAATGTTATCTATATTGTTATGTTCTTTAATGATGTATTTTGTACCTTTGTTATTGTATTCTTATGTTATAAAATTGTAATTGGCACTAGTTCATCAAATTATTAACTTGTAAGTTACATTTCACTGCACACGTTTTTGTTGGTCGTAGTATATGGGCAATATGTGAGAAGTAGGGACTGATAGTGTTTGCACATGTGTTAATAATTCAGCAAGGGACTGGTTAACAGCATTGCTGGTTCTAAGGACATTTCCAAAAAAATTTTTGTGAGTGCACAAGTGGTGGTTCATGGACTTGCTATATTGTGCGCAAGACTCTTCGATGTGATTGTGCACCTGCACAGTCGCAACGGATGGCTGCTAGCCATCTCTACAAGGACTACAGTGGGTCTACACCTTTGAAGACTCACCAATACCATATTTCTACAAGGACTGCAGTGGGTCTGCACCTCTGGTGGCCCACCAATACCGTAATCTCTACCAGGACTGCAGTGGGTCTGCTCTTTGATGAGCTACCTACCAATATTCTTCAAAACTTCGACTGACTCTGCTGTGGGTTTGCTCTGTTGTGGCCCATTGCCTGTCTGCACGTCAAGAGTCAGCACTGTCTTTCCCTTGGAAGGACAACACTACTTCTTCAAGACTGCATGGAAATCCACTACTTCCGTGTGCATTTTCTTTTATTGCTTAGACTTTGAGAAAAACACTGCAATTTTACTGTGATGAACGATTAGGAGTGTCTTTATGGACTGTGAGAAAATTTTAGCTTTTGACCAACATTGTATCCATAAGTGTGTATATTTGATTTCTTTGTTATTCTAATTATGAAAAAAAATTTTCAAATCTGTATTGGCCACTGCCAAAAACAATTTGTAAAATTTTTTGTGGAGAGCATGGGGGCTATGTAAGTAGGCTGTTTATGTTTTTATATTGGTAATGAAACGTAGCGCTCTGTATGAAAATCACTGGCTGTGCTGTGTGCAGTCTGTGGCTAGTTTGCATTGTTGTCTGCCTTTGTAGTGATGGGCTGTTGGCTGTTAACAGCACGTGGCATTGGCAGTTGGAGGTGAGCCGCCAGCAGTGGTGGATGTGGGGAGAGAAATGGCGGAGTTTTGAAATTTGTAAGACTGGATGTCATGAACTGCTATATATATTATGACTTTTGATGACTATTAAGGTAAATACATTGTTTGTTCTCTATTAAAATCTTTCATTTGCTAACTATGCCTATCAGTAGTTAGTGCCTTCCGTAGTTTGAATCTTTTATTTAGCTGGCAGTAGTGGCACTCGCTGTATTGCAGTAGTTCGAGTAACCAAGATTTTTGTGAGGTAAGTGATTTGTGAAACGTATAGGTTAATGTTAGTCATGGCCATTCTTTTGTAGAGATTTTTGAAAGTCAGATTGCGTTGCGCTTAAAATATTGTGTGTCAGTTTAAACACAGTAATGTATAATTTTTCTAAGGGGACGTTTCATAATTTACAAGTGAATAAATGTTTGTGTAAATTATGTAGAAAACAGTGAAAATTCTACATTGTAATTTGTAGAGGATGAACAACAACTCCACCGACAAACTTTCAGAGGCTATTCAGGGATGCCATCTAAAAATTTTCATATAATGGCACTGAGATTTTCGTTCAACTCCTTTCTAGATGAAATTACATTCTTTATTGCTGTTGACAATGCTCTGAAGAATACTTTAGGTTTATTTAGAACTCCTTGTGATATTGGCCTTCGTATGTATTTCTCTATGAAAATCATTCGAACTTTTAGCTTCGTAGCTGTGAACTTCGTTGTCCAATGTAATGCTTTAAATATCGTATAACACCCACCCATAATCCTATCAGAATAAAAATTTTAAATTATTTAAAAAGGGTCATTCATGATTCGCTATTAGGAAGCTCCTTTTATCATCCTCACTCCTCGATCTTGAATTTTGTATTACTGTTATGCAAACTTCCAGTCCTTCATAACATACTGCAACAGGCTATGGACAATTGCGTAGAAAACACATAATATTGCTTCAATTTTGCAGCAATTGCTAATCGTTCGTAAGACACAACAGTATTTACTCAGTCTTCGACAGGTTTGCGTAACATGCTTGCTCAATGCTACAATCACCTACTTCTATGACTCTATTGCTTCTGGCTTTCATTCTTGTACATGTAAAGCTCAATCATAATATTTTGTTTTCGTTTACAATCATTAAATTTCCTCTAAATTGTATTTCTGTTACTGAAAATGTAACGCACGGTTCACGAAACTAGTGAAAGATCTAGCATTGCCACTACTATATCCCCTGTGTCCAGTGGTCGGCGTCTCCCACTGGTCTATGCGGTACTCGAGCCAGCGAAGCCACGTAGTGATGAAAGGCGAGCAGGTTCCTGTGTATGACGTTACGTGTTCTCCAGTTTTATTCAACCTAAGCTTTTCTTTAACTAGCTGATGTAACCAATAAATTTTCCACATCGCTTTGTAACTTCCAAGTTGAGGTACATACCAGTATACAGCATTTATATTCGCACAGTTATCAGTGCGCAAACGTACTATTACGTTGCGTACGAAACCACTACCTTTGGCGCCATTTAAAGTTAAGTGGCGGTTATCTGATGTCTGTATGATTTCTCTACTCCATTAATTTGTTTTTCTGTCTCTGCTAGTAATTCCCAACACATCTCTCTGAGCAATCCTAAGTTTGGAAATGATTTTCGCACTTAAAGCTCATTTCCCACTGCCACACGTCGCACCGAGCAACAAAATGAAATATCGTTGCACTAAAGCAGCTGCGTTTCTTTGTTTAAACGTTTCGTGGTTTATTTGTGCACTTGAGTGTGATGACCGAGCAGTTGTGCTGACATGATTGCGAGAGCGGATGTATTCCATCGTTCGTCACTTCTTTTCCACAAGGCTGTTTCTTTAAGGTGAAGTAACTTTTGCAGCATTGGCTGATTATACTGTATTATAACTGGCGTTGTACAAATCAAACGGTGTTGTCTATGAAATATTTATTTGTATTACTGTGTTTTCATAGTATATCGGGCTTGTTTCTAGATGGAATGACCCACTGAGTACGAATGTTTGTGGTAAGCTGGTGGCTAGACCTAGTCACAGTCATTCTAACAGCCATTCATTTCAAAATTGATCACTATTAAGCGGTAGAGATAATGCAAAAATGTGCCCGACCACTGCATTAGGAAATTTATTACTAGGTGAACGTGGTGACAAAGGCTCCACTCTGGCCTACTTCAGCATAAATCCGATTAATATTTATATGGTTATAATCTGATTATGCGTACGGTGTACAAAAATCATAGTTGGCGTTTCAGTACTGCGTAGTCTGCTGTACTCAGGGCAGAAGGATCCGTCCGCCAACTCAGGATGAGAAGAAGTCATCTTCTATGGCTGGAATAGGTACTATCGCACTTCATCTGCCGGTAAGCAGTGCTCCCCTGCTCCATGTACCGTCTCACCCACCCACGCCTATCTACATTCACTGTTCAGTTTAACAACGTATCACGTCCCGACCGCAAATTCCACTGAGTCACTGCCCCCTCGTCCGCTGTCCGTCGACCCCTGTTCCCCTTGTCGTTTTAACCCTCCGAGACCACACAATGTAATAAAACCCCTAGCAAATAGCCAATCAGAAAATAATCCCTCACAATAATGACCAATAGCTGAATACTTGAATACATAGTGCACGACTGGAAAGGACAAATGAGTTACTTCACACTTACGATGGTGGATTTCATAAAATTCATGCAACAAATGACTGTATCAAATTAGCTGACGATATTAAACTAGATATGTACCGACTGTGTATTGATCCTTCTTAAGTAAAGACTCCAACACAAATTCAGTTCCACAAGATAGTGAACGCCGTTATCTGTTCAAAATAAAAGACACAATTATAAATATATGTTTATATGAAAATACATGTTATAACTAATTGCGCAATTACCTAATAGCTAGTCCAATCGCCGCCATTAACGATTATAGCTTGGCGTCTTTTTGGCGTGCTTTTCACGATATTTTCTGCATATTCTCTCGGTACCAGTCTCCATACTGTCCCGATTTTAGATGACAACTGCTTCAAAGTATATACTGACTTTCCTCTAAGCTTCATCTTCATATACGACCAAACATTTTCGATCGGATTTGCATCCGGAGACATGTCTTCTTCCACGCTGTACAGTTGTTCAGATCCGATATTTCGGATCATTATCCTCTTGAAGCACGCAGCTTACCTCGTTCAAAGCAAACAGCTTTTTAAAGGACCTCAGAAGTCATTTCTGATAAACATTCCACTTTTTTTTTCAGCGTTTAATTTGGCTGTTAATAAGTGCAAATAGCCACGTCGCTCACGTTAGCCGTTTCTCTGCTAAATCATCCACGTATCCAATGTTTAAGTACTTTTTTGCACCCATGGTCTAGGGGTAGCTTCTTTGATTAGTATTCAAATCGTCCTCGGTCCCGGGTTCGAAAACCGTCACTGCTTAAATTTTGATTAATAATCAGCATTGGCGGCCGAGAACTTCCGACATAAGAAGTCAGCCTCATTCTGCCAACGGCCTTGTCAAAGAGGGCGGAGGAGCGGTCAGAGATTCAGGGCGCTCTCCTGTCCTAGGGGTGGGAAATTGTCATGGGAAACTGCCATGGGAAACACACAAGCTCCCTGAAGTGCAGCTGGTCTGCAAATAACAGAGCGCTCATGGGAACTGTCACACGAGCCAGCAAGTCCGACTGCAGCGAATCTTAGCTACTCTGTGTGAGATGGGCTTTAGAAGTCGCTTCGACCCCTCAACGACCCGGCCGCTGCCCGTGGCCAGCTTTCCCTCCCATCTGATGTGGCTCATCTACAACTCCATGGAATCGCGCAACTCTTTAAATAGAACACATGCAAATAAATATACAGAATAAAATAAGGAACTGAGACTCACCTTAGTGGCTCAGTCCTTGCAATCATTGACATTCTCCATGATATCAACATAGGTATCTATCAAACACTACATGCGTCATTCGAATTTTCGATTAATTAGTATAATAGCAATGACATATGAAATGTATCAGTCGAAACCTAACTGATGCCTTTTAGTGCAAGTTGGGTGAGCCAGCCAAGCTAGATAATACTAAAAGCCCCTTATAAACAATTTATATTAAACGCCAAAAGAAAGATTATTATCTGGAAGGACTGTTCAAATCTAGATTCAATTCCATATGCATAAACACTGTCAGCAGGCAGATAATTGATTAGAGTTCCCATTTTCTGTGATGGCTAGAGCAGCCACCAGAATGTTGTCACCAAGTAACAATGTCATCAGGCCTTACATGTTACATATGGGCATGCACTGTGTCATTTAGTGAGCATTATGAAGCATTATTATGGAACATGGAGAATACTGCCTGGTAGCAAGAAAGAAAGTTACCAGCACTTGTGGGTCTATAAGTGAGTGTTGTTTGAATTGTGCAATATGCAGACAGAGCTCATACAAGATTAATTGGATCACGCACAGCAGCCTCAGGGCTGGGTGAGTCCAACACCCTGTTCCGAAGAAGCAGAATCCTCAGTTAGCTGTCCCCTGCTGAGCTGAGCGCTTTGTCTTTTGGGTGTGCACAGAGCGATAGCAGTTTACCCATGTAGGCCAGACCAGTAAGAGGCAGCTTCAACAATGCGAGGAGTATCCTCCTCCCCCAGGTTAACTAACGAAATGTCACAAGCAAACAGCCGGATGCCAGTGCCAACATCTGCGGGCATGTGTCGGGTGGCTAGCTGGAATGAATAGAAGGTCCTTTCCCCACCTCAAGGCAGCACGTGTCTGACACACCACACAGCGGGATCGGCAGTGTGGGCACATCCGTTCTTTTGCCATCTTTCTCAAAAGATTTTGAAGAAAGTATTCGGTAAAGGAAGATTCTTTTGCAGCTCGAAGCTTTACTCGTTAGCTTCATGGAGAGGTGTCTATGATTTCATTAACCATCATAGTTACTGTGATATTTCACAATTAAGTAACACAGTACATGAAATTCGAATACGTTACAGAGAAAAATATTAGTCACTATGAGTTTATGTCTGGTGGAAGTTAGGTCATACATAACTGCGTATGAAAGTTAACTTACTGAATTTTTCTTTGAAGTTGGAGGATATCTAGATCTACCTCCAATACTGAGTAAATGGATTGTATGTAGCATGCTCACTTACGCTTGCATGCATTGATGACAGAGCGAGAATGAAATATAACATCCATTGTATCTCCTAACCAGTGTAATACACTTTAAGACAAAAAATGATGCTTCACAAAGGAATTATCGAAATGAGATGGAAATCAGTAAATGTGAAATACTTGTACAAACAAACAAATGATTACAGTTTCAGAAAAATTGGATGATTTATTCATGAGGAAGGGCTTCACAAATTGAGCAAATCAACAATGTGTTGGCACAGCTCTCGCTCTTATGCAAGCAGTTTTTTGGCTTGGCATTGATTGAGGGAGTTGTATCCTGAGGCTGATGGTGCAAATTTCTGTCCAATTTGCACGTTAGATCGTCAAAATCCCGAACTGACTGGAGGGCCCTGCCCATAATTCTCCAAATGTTCTCAAATGGAGAGAGACTCGGAGACCCTGGTGGCCAAGGTAGGGTTTTGCAAGCATGAAGACGGGTACCTTGTGCAGGCAGGCACTATCTTATTGAAATGTAGGCCCAGGATGGCTTGAAATGAAAGGCAACAAAACTGGGCATAGAATATAGTCGACATACCGCTGTGCTGTTGGAGAGCCGCAGCTGCCCACCAAAGGGATCCTGCTAGGAAATAAAATGTTACCTGAGACCACTGCTCCTAGTTGTTTGGCTGTATGGCAGGCGACAGTCAGGTTGGTATTCCACCATTGTCCAGGAGTCTCGAGACACGTCTTCGCTCATCATCAGGACTCAGTTCGAAGCAGGAATCACCACTGAAGACAATTCTACTCTGGTCAATGAGATTCCAGGTTGAAGATACGGCTGGAGACAAAACACAGTGGAGTTTAAACACCATCACCTCACGAACTGCTAATGCAGATACAACTGTACATTAAAGGTTTATCAAATGATAAACTGAGGACAAGTGAAGTCAATAGGTTATGAAAAAGCACATTCTCGGCATAAAAATAAAGATGTAATTGAAATCTGGTTTCGCAGGACAGAGCGGATTAGGTTGTGGAAAGGGGCGAAGGTCAATTACTGTTAGTTATACAAGAACAGACACCACTTTATTGCTCAAACCAATGCACAGTTTTCTCGTTAAACCAACAAAAATCAATTCACGGCTGAGGGCCCAAGTAACGTCTCCAGAATAAGTTTGAATGATTCCTTTTAAAACACCAGGACTTAAAGAAACAACTGAAGGCCTTACTTAGGCAAAATTACAATATCTTCTCGGCTAATGGCCGAAATAATACATCAGATCAGCTAAGGAATTCCTTACAAGCCAAACCTCTACAAATTCCAGCTAAAGGCCATATTAAGGAAAATTCCATTAAATTCTTCAGCTGAAGGCCCAATTAAAAATTTCTTTACATAATAAAAGAGAAGCTTTAAAGATACAGTACAACAGAAAAACATCTAAAGAAAACTTAGAGTATGTTGTCAGCTCAAGGCCCAAACAATTGCTTAAGAATAAATGAAAACAACCTTAAGATAAAAATTTATGGGACGCAGCTGAAAGCTGTTTCAGGTTCACATTCAGTGCAGATAAAAAACGCTTTAGGACACTCGTCAGCCATGTCGTATCAGTGAACTGTTCCAATGCGTGAATGCACTGACACCATACAGGCGCTTTGCAGGGCCAGCTGGATACAAGTCAGCCCCAGAGCATGAACCATTGCTCTCAGACCGCTGCCAGCTACATCAAGCAGGTGAAACTGCCGTCTGTTTTCGGGTATACAGTTAGAATTCTCCAAGTGTTATACTGACATCACATGTCTAATCACCATGGCAGGTGCAATACCTCTCCACTTACTCTCTCACATCGCAGGTCACACTATAGAAATCTCTTCCAATGCCTCTCAGAATAGCAGAGGCTGCATTATTCCTAGTGATCCTAACGGGACATGCGAGCTCCCTCTGACAGTGCATGTGTGTGTTTACCTGCCCATAGTGTCTGATGCATCTCTGCGAAATGGTACCGTTGAGACTCACCATCGCAGGCGCATCTAAATGGTTCTTAGTGTTATACTGACGTCACATGGCTATGAAAATAAGAGCCAAGTCGACCCCTTGGAAATGGTAAAGTGTTGCAGATATAGTTGAAGATCGAATTTTAGGAGCTTTCGTGATTTTTACGAAAATAGCTCAGAATAACACTGAAACCATTCCTCCTGATGGTCCTAATCTGGCACCCCGTCCATCACGTGTTACCCTTCCTGGAAATCGTTAAGTCCCGCTTTCAATAAACATCTCCGAAACGCAAATGCTCTCACCGCTATGTATAGGCTCCTACGTTCCGAAACAAAGCATGTCTTGTGAATGAATGGAACATTATGATCGGCTCTTATTGAATTTACCCGCCAAATTACTGATGCCACTGGTATGGAAGCAGTGTCTGCCTTTTTCTTTCTTTCTGCAGGCGAGACAGTCAGCATCAAAACTATTTTGTACAGATCGCCATATTCCACTGACAGTTAAACCCGCAAAAGTAGCATACAGATCGTCAAATATGGAAAGATACTTGCACAATTACGCTGCTCTGCCACTGAGAACAGAAGTTTGAATATTAGAGTGTGAAACCAACTCTGCAATATATCACTGTGTACCGCGTCGATGTAGTAAACATTCAATTTGTATCCTGCGCCATAGAAAATAGCCTCTTTTGATTCATGCGTATAATTATCGACTGCCAGACACTCGTACATATATGGAGAAGACAGACAGCATAATCACATCCACTGTAGGACTAAAATTACACTGTTCTGCCACTGAGGACGGAAACTTGAATATTAGACCATGAAACTGATCTCTAGCCCGACAATACATCAATGCATACCATATCGATGTAGTAAACATACAATTCGTATCCTGCGCCATACAAAATCGCCCCTTTTGCATCATTCATATAGCTATCGACCACCAGACACTCATACATATACACTGAAGACAGACGGCACCGTATATATTCCTCGCAACACTAAAAATTTTCCTGCAGCTGACGGTCACAAGCCATCCACTTCCAACGTGCACCAGAGTGCCCTTGGTGGGCTGAAGTCACTCTCCAAACTGTTGTACAAAAACGAGCTCATTTTCCCTCGACACAAAGGTATCACCATTTCTGGTCCCGTCCTGCTTGCTACCTTGTTTTCTACACCATTATCCATAGTCTGGAATTACAAGAACACATGTACTTTCAGATGGTTTGCGAGAATATTATACCATTTCCACCATACTTCTCGACATCAAGCACATAGCAATGTCACTTGCATAGCAGTATTGCTTAAGCAACATAATTCCGAAGATATAGACTGGAAATTATTTCTCTAGAAACCTGAAACTTAGGTGAGGTGGAGCGTGCTGTAAACCACTGAGTAACTAGAAAATTATCCAGTCTGCTATAACCTTTACATGAAAACTCGAAAAAAATAGAGGAAAGTGGTATTAGCATTCATGAACACCGCTGTCGGTAATGTAACAGATTCCAAATCATTCCTATAATTTACAAATTCAACTAAGGTGAAACTTCCTGGCAGATTAAAACTGTGTGCCCGACCGAGACACGAACTCGGTGTTTTTCATGTCTAGAGAACCAGCAAATGTGTCTTCCACCTGTCATTCACCTGCTAGATGCACTCAACACACACCACATTCGACGTTTACTCAACTAAATAAAGATGGAAAATGTGAAGAAGCAGTCAGCTGGATAACTTACGTGGGATGGAATAATGGTCCAGTGCAAACACATGTGCATATTGAATCTTCTCAAATTTCCATGTGATCACGGAAGCTGTCCAACAAATACTAATTATCAGTTCGCTATTCGGCTGTCTAGGGAACCACACAGTTAAGTCAGCTACATTCCTACATCCCAGCAGGCCTGTCCATTCGGATAGCTCCTACCATTAGCTGGAAATATGAATCATTCCTACCACAGGTCACCGGCGCTGCACACCTAGCATGCATAGACAGATTCATTATAGGAAACAGGCGATGTGTATATATATATATATATATATATATATATATATATATATATATATATATATATATATATATATAATCACTGTACTTACAATTAAATACTATGATCGCAGTCTCTATTATACAATATTCGAGAATGAGCAAAGTATCGGAAATACACCCTACTGATGGCAGTGGCTCAGGAAGGAGAAATATCTATACCATTCTTATGACTTCACATACTCTTGTCTTTGTTGTCACAGTATTCCACGTCAAACCCATACCTTCCTTATGACTGGACATAGTCATTTCCTATGCACATGTTGGAACACATACACACTTTATAAGCCTGATGCTCAAGGCGAACCTATCACGCAACCCTTACTACTAAGTATAATAGTTGGCCAATAACTGATTGCTGGTTATACGAAATAATACTGACCGAAAATCCGCCATGGGTGGACATGTCTCGTACGTTTTTCTTGCGAGTGGTACCACTGTGTGTTAGACAGAGATGCATAATCGTCTTACAAATCAATATGTTAATAAATGGCTGTAATCACTAAAGGACCTCTTCATAGTATCCAACACAAGTACATGGTTGAAAGGAAAGACTTGATTCCAAATCCCAGGCAGCATTTCTAACAGAGAGTGTAATGCTAGAGATATGAAAAGCTAGTGTACTTTTCTTACGACCTCAATCAGCACACCATCTACTCTTTGTGATCCTTCTCAATCAACCTTCGCCTATAGCCCAGTGGATATATCACAGAATCTCTGACATGGTTTCGAGACAGAATGTGTTACAAATAATGGAGAAATATCTAGCAGCAGCATGAGGGAGTTGTAAATACCGGTTTCATACCATGTTCCTTACCCAAATCACCTTCTAAATTGAGAGACTTTAGCACGAGATTGCGTTGTTGGCTACGCGTAATTGCACTGTTGGTCTGATAATACACACTCCAGCGATCACTGTCTCTATTCAGAGTCGCAGTATTTGTCTGGAAAAACCACTCCATTCAGAGGTAATGAAATGCCTCGACTTATAAAGCGGGTATAGATTTTAACGTGGATATTGTGTGCACATGTAGAAACAAGACCGCTTGTGATAGTATTATTGTCGTTGCGATGGCGATTTTTTTTTTTTTTTTTTTTTTTTTTTTTTTTTTTTTTTTTTTACATATGGCGGTTTCTAAGACGATTACGCATCTCTTTCTGAGACACAGTGGTACCACTCGCAAGAAAAACATATGAGACATCTCCACCCATGGCGGATTTTCGAGAAGTATTATTTTATATCGCCAGCAATCAGTTACTGTCCAAGTAAAGGATATGTGATAGGTTCGCCTTGAGCATCATGCTTATAAAGAATGTGAGTGTGTGTGTGTGTGTGTGTGTGTGTGTGTGTTTGTTTGTTTGTTCCAACATGTGCAAACGAAATGACTATGTCCAGTCATAAGGAAGGTATGAATTTGACGTGAAATACTGTGACAGCAAAGGCAAGAGTACGTAAAGTCCTAATTTTTTTTCTTTATTGTGATTTTAAAACCTGGAGAACAGGTAGGCTGGCAGCAGCACAATACGCCGCTCTTCAGCCAAAGATAGCACAATGATATAAACAGAGAAGATACATGACTTGGAAAAACGGCGGGAAAAAACAGTAGACACATGAACATAAAAAAACATGAAGCCGTTCACACTCGATGACAATCCACACGACAAACTGTTGACACGAAGCACAAAACACTGAAGATGACGATGGCACTGGTGAACGATGGAGTGTGACGGTGAACACTGACCACTAAACACGACGGCACCCACGAGACACTGCTGGCGATGATCTCCAGCACGCGAATGTCCACTTAGCGTATGCGAGTCTGTGGACCTGCCAAGAGGGGAATAAGGGCGAGGTGGCGGAGAGGGGAGAACAAGGATGCCAGTGGCTGAGGAGATGGGGGGAGGAGGAGAGGGACAGGGGAGGGGAAGCCCGGGGGAGAAGTGGGGAGAAAAGGAGGAGGGAGGGAAGAGGGAGAGAAGGGAGAGAGGGTGCCCTTGGGGAAAAAGAACACAGGTGGTGGATGGGGACGTTCAAAGTTGGTAGGAGGGGTAGATGGAGGGGAGGAGGACATCATCAGGGAGAGGGAGCTGGTGGAAGCCACCTTGGGAGAGGGTAAGGAGGGTGGAGAGATGGAGACCGGGTGGGATGTGGGAACACAGGCGCGGCATCGGGCTGGGGTGGGACAGGATGGGTGAGACAAGCGGATGAGGAGGATCGAGTTTGCGGGCAGTGTACTGGATCCGTATCCTCTCAAGGAAAAGGAGGAGGTGGGGAAAGGGGATGAGATCATACAGGATCCGCGTGGGGGAGGGGAGATGGATGCGATAGGCGAGGCGGAGAGCATGATGTTCAAAGATTTGTAGGGATTTATAAAAGGTAGGGGGGAGCGGAGACTCAGACCAGATGGGCGTAACAAAGGATAGGGCGGATGAGGGATTTATAGGTGTGGAGGATAGTGGAGGGGTCCAGACCCCACGTACGGCCGGAAAGGAGCTTGAGGAGACGGAGTCGGGAGCATGCCTTGGCTTGGATTGTCCGGAGATGGGGAGTCCAGGAGAGGCGACGGTCAAGGGTGACGCCAAGGTAGTTAAGGGTGGGAGTGAGGGCGATAGGATGGCCATATATGGTGAGATAGAAATCAAGGAGGCGGAAGGAAGGTGTTGTTTTGCCTACAATGACCGCCTGGGTTTTGGAGGGATTGACCTTGAGCAACCACTGGTTGCACCAAGTGGTGAACCGGTCAAGATGGGATTGGAGAAGGTGTTGGGAGCGCTGCAGGGTGGGGGCAATGGCAAGGAAGGCGGTGTCATCGGCAAACTGGAGAAGGTGGACGGGGGGTGACGGCGGCGGCATGTCCGCTGTGTACAAAAGGTACAGAAGGGGGGAGAGGACGGAGCCTTGGGGCACACTGGCGGAGGGGAAAAAGGTGTAGGAATCCGTGTTATGGATGGTGACGTAGGAAGGACGATGGGAGAGAAAGGAGCCGATCAGACAGACGTAGTTAATGGGAAGGGCGAAGGTTTGGAGCTTGAAGTGGAGACCGGAATGCCAGACGCGGTCATAAGCACGTTCGAGGTCCAGGAAGAGGAAGATTGCGGAGCGACGGGAATGAAGCTGTTCGGAAAGGAGATGAGTGAGGTGAAGGAGAAGGTCGTCAGAAGAGAAGGACGGTCGAAAGCCACACTGGGTAACGGGAAGGAGGCGGTGCTGGCGGAGATGCTGGTGGATGCGTCGGGTGAGGATAGATTGCAGAACCTTGCTGAAGACCGAGGTAAGGCTGATGGGACGGTAGGAGGAGACGGCGGACGGCGGTTTGCCAGGCTTAAGGAACATCAGGATATGGGAGGTTCTCCACAGGTCGGGGTAGTAACCGGTGGACAGGACTACATTGTAGAGCCTGGCCAGAGTGGAGAGGAAAGAGACAGGAGCTTCACGAAGGTGACAGTAGGTGACACGATCGTGACCAGGAGCGGTGTTGCGTTTTGTGCGGAGTGTAGCAATGAGATCCTGTGTAGTGATAGGGGCATTGAGTTCTGTGTGTGCAATGTTGTCCAAGTACTGGAAACCAGGTGCGAGGGGAGAGACAGAGGTGTCAGTTCGATTGCAGACATCCGGGAAGAGGGAGTAATCGAACTGGGGATCATCAGGGATAGAAAAAACATTGGAGAGGTAGGAGGCAAAGTGATTGGCCTTACTAAGGGTGTCAGGGAAGGGGTGGTCGTCATGGAGAAGAGGATAGTAGGGGGAGGGTTTAGTTCCGGTAAGGTGATGGAAGGCTGACCAGAACTTGGACGAGTTGATAGGTAGGGTAGCATTTAAACGGGTGCATGTCTGTCGCCAGTCCTGGCGTTTCTTAGCCGCAAGCAAATTACGAATGTGTCACTGGAGTTGCCGGTGGCGTCGTAGTGTGGTCGGGTCACGCATGCGGAGGAAGGCATGGTAGAGACGGCGGGATTCACGGAGGAGGAGGACGGCCTGTGGGGGTAAGGTAGGATGGTGGGGGTGGATAGCGACAGTAGGGACATGGGCCTCCACGGCCTCAGACAAGGTCTGCTGGAGAAAGGAGGCAGCATGGGTTACATCGTCAGGGTGGTGGTAGGTGAAGAGGTGGCTATCGACCTGAGTGGAGAGGGTATCCCGGTAGGCATTCCAGTTGGCATGGGAATAGTCATGGACGTACTTAGGGGGAGGGTCATTACGAGGGTCGGGGCGGGGGCGACGACCGTCTGAAATGGTGAGAAGGACAGGGAGATGGTCGCTACCAATAGGCTCCAGGACATCCACCGTTATGTGGCCAAGGAGGTTGGGGGAGGAAAGGATAACATCAGGAGTGGAGTTGGATTCGGGACGGGTGTGCTGGGGGATGGGGATGAGGTCGCCTTGAAGGGAGGAGAGGAACCGATGCCACCGCCGTAACTGGGCGGCGGAACGACTATGGATGTTGAGGTCGGCGGCGATCACGTAGGAGGAGAAGGTACGGTCAATGTGGGAGAGGAAGTCGAAGGGAATAGGGGCGTTAGGGCGGACATAGATGGTGGCGCAGGTAACGGTAAGGCCAGGGAAGAAGAGACTAAGGATCAGGTGTTCGGTGGGGTCGGGAAGGAGAGGTTGGAGCCAAACTGGGATCTGGCAGTGGTGACCAATGGCAACTCAACTCCGCCACGCGCAATCGGGAGCGGATTATCGGAGCGGTGGAGGAGGTAGTTCGACGTGTTGACATTCTGGTGGGGTTGGAGGAAGGTTTCAATGAGGAGGAAGGCATCCATGCGGTGGGTGGTAAGGGTGTGTAGGAAGAGGTTCTTGTTGGCGGGAAGGGAGCGGATATTGTTGAAAAGGATACAGTGCTGTCGCGCCACGTCAGGGATTTAGACAAGGGTGTCAAGACGGGAGAAGGTGAAATGGGCGTGGTTGTTGGAGTAGGTGGCGTACATTTTGAGTTGGAAAATTGAACGGGCGGTAAGGGATATCTGTTGGAGAGTGTGGGGGCGCTGAAAAGGATGAACATTCTGAAGGATGATGGAGAGGAATCTGATGATGTCCTCAGCAATAGGGGGTGGGCGAAGGGAATTGCCGGGAGGGGTGGGGGCGTCCAGAGGAAAGACAGGGACGGTGAGTTCAGGAGTGGTCAGAGGGGGTCGGGCTTTACACTTTTGGGAGTAGGTGGGATGGGGGAGATTGCAGGTATTGCAGGAGGGAGGGGATTGAAGGTTAGGGCAGTGCCAGAGGAAGTGCACTTGCCTACAATGCGGGCAGGTGGGGGCCTCGCGGCACTCGGCTGTTGGGTGTGCGTTATAGCGCAGACACCTCTGGCAGTGCAGGGATTGAGGAGGGGAACGGGAGGGGTCGACCTCGTAGCGCTGGCTGAAGAGGAGGGCACCCTCCTTCAAGAGACGGTCAATGGAGGGGGCATCCTCGGAGAAAACCCGCATAAGGTGGGTGGGGCCGGCCAAGTTGAAAATGCGGCGGACCACCCACACCTCCAGCGTGGGATGTGCCTTGAGCCCGGCCAACACCTCCTCCTCCGTGATCGTCGGACTGAGCCGAGTGATCATGGTGGTGAGGGTCAGCAGGCGATGCGGGGGTTGGGGTTGGCGGTTATGGGACAGAGAAGGAGCAGGGGTGAGGGAGGTGTTGGGGCCAAAACGGGTGATGGGGAGGCGACAGAGGATGTAAGTATGGAGGGTTGGGCTGGGGGAGGAGATGAGAATGGAATCCCATCTGGGAGTGAGGAGAGAGATGTGGGCACCAGGGAAGTGTTGGCGGAGGAGGAGGGAGAGATTCCGGGCCTCAAGAAGGGAAGGACCGGGACGGGAGAGGAGGTATTTGTATAAAGAGGGGGAGGAGGAGGAGGAGGAGGAGGCAGAGGGAGAAGGGCCAGGTGGGGAGACATCCATGTCACCCTGGGGGGGGGGAAGGAGGATGGGGTGGAGCCTTTTTGGGAGTGGAGGAGGTGGTGGTGCCACTAGGGCGTTTAACGGTGGCAGAAGGGTGGGTGGTGATATGAGGGACGGTAGCTGTAGGGAGGTGGTGGGAAGGGACAGGTCCCAGCGTGGACACAGCAGTCGGCGCCGGAGATGGTGACGGTGAAGGCGATGGCAACGGCGATGGTGGCGGCGGTGATGGCGAAGGCGATGGGGAGAGTTGGGCATGGGCAGTGGCCCGACGGGCCACCACCCTAGCCACCCTAGCTGGAGCTGCAGTGACAGGCTGGGGGAGTGGGGGGAAAGGATCAGAGGGAGAGGAGCAGGAGGAAGAAGCTGGAGAGGGGGCGACAAAGAGTGAGGGCGAAGGGAGAGTGAGAAGAGGCGGGATGGAAAGAGGAGGGTGTGACTGGGCACACCATGTTATGGTGGTGGTGGCGGGGGAGGGGGAAGTATAAACTATGGCTGTGGTGGTAGTGGTGGTAGAGGTGGTGGGGACTGACATGACGATAGGGAGAAACAAAAACGCACAGAACGAAAAAGAAAGGACAAAAACCGGGGACAGACGAAGACGGATGAAGACGAAGATGGATGAAGACGAAGACGGACGATGACCAGAGTCCCACGCTGCTGGCGCTGGCGCTGACTCGACGACGGGTGGCAGGAATGCTGCTGCTGCTGCTGCTGCCGCCGCTGCTGCTGTCGCGGATGGGGCCAGGGCCGCTGCTGCTGCTGCTGCTGGCTGGACCGCTGCTACTAGAGGGCAGGCTGGCTGCTGTTGCTGCTGCTGCTGCTGGCTCGACCGCTGCTGCTGCTGCTGCTGCTGGAGGGCTGGCTGGCTGGCTGCTGGCGGCTGGACCGCTACTGCTGGCCGGGACCGTTGCTGCTGGCCGGGACGACTGCTGCTGCTGCTGCTGCTGCTGCTGGGCTGGACCGCTGGAACGCTTGCTTGCTGGCTGGCTGGCTGGCTGGCTGGCTGGCTGGCTGGCACCTGAAACCTAGCGCTTCGGTTAGTGCTGGAATGGCACAATCGAAGGGCGGTATCCTTGCGGAGTGCCGCCGGAGATGCGTAAAGTCATAAGAATGGTACACATATTTCTACTTCCTGAGTCACACACATCAGCAGGGTGTATTTTCGATACTTTGCTCATTGTCGAATATTATCCAATTGAGACTGCGATCATTTTTTTAATATTAATTGTAATTTCAGTGATAATATATAGAGGGTGGTCCATTGATAGTGACTGGGCCAAATATCTCACGAAATAAGCATCAAACGAAAAAACTACAAAGAACGAAACTAGTCTAGCTTGAAGGGGGCAACCAGATGGCGCTATGGTTGGCCTGCTAGATGGCGCTGCCAAAGGTCAAACGGATATCAACTGCGTTTTTAAAAAATAGGAACCCCCATTTTTATTACATATTCGTGTAGTACGTAAATACATATGAATGTTGTAGTTGGACCACTTTTTTCGCTTTGTGATAGATGGCGCTGTATTAGTCACAAACGTATAAGTTCGTGGTATCACGTAACATTCAGCACGAAACGCAACACCGCTACTGGTCACGATCGTGTCACCTATCCCCACCTTCGTGAAGTTCCTGCCTTTTTCCTCTCCACCCTGGCCAGGCTCTATAATGTAGTCCTGTCCACCGGCTACTACCCCGACCTGTGGAAAACCACATATATCCTGATGTTCCTTAAACCCGGTAAACTGCCGTTTGCTGTCTCCACACGCCCAAAAGGAGAAGATTAAAATGTAAATTTCGTTCTGTGTAATTGTAACTTATCTTTGGATACACTATACCTTGACATTACAAGTGCTGTTGTATAATTAATTTAATGATCGGGGCTCTCAGTGTCATC
The DNA here is from genome assembly GCF_023864345.2 of Schistocerca serialis cubense. Taxonomy (NCBI): domain Eukaryota; kingdom Metazoa; phylum Arthropoda; class Insecta; order Orthoptera; family Acrididae; genus Schistocerca; species Schistocerca serialis. Next base: position 112,153,285 of record NC_064641.1, on the reverse strand, counting down.
ATTTACTACTGTACTTTAAACGTACTTTAAACTTAAGTACTATAGTACAGCCAGTTCACTCTTTAGCGCACTCAGCTATGGCTGTTTTCAAAAACTTGGTTTTGACTGAACCAAATTTTGTAATGACTGAAATGAAACTAATAACCACTCGTTGTGTGAAGTTTATTTCTCTCCCTCCTCTCCTTATAAGTGCTCTTTATTTTTCTGTCAGTCAGTAAAAGCAGCTCAGAAAAGCACGAAATCTTGAAAGACATTCCATGATTGTGTCATTGTCTCCTTGAATACAGCACAGATCAGCTAGTAAACGAGTTACAGTATGACGTACAGAAATCTGTAAGCTACAAACATTGCACCTGGTTGGGCGCTCTCGCGTGAACAGAGGGTAGACTCCAATATGGAGGAGCTACGCCTCGCCTTAGGGCCACAAGGACTGGTTGTTGTCCCTCAGCTCAATACATTCTTCCACTGGGTGAGTTATAGTCCAGGGCGTGAACAGCGGAATAACAGCAAGTGACACAGTGTGCCCCATACAAGCATGCTGAACTGCACCATACGCGTCGTCATCTACCCGAACTACCCTGTGTCCCCCTACCTAGTACAGTGGTTCCTCACCTTTCTTAGACTGTTACCCCGGAGTGTAATCAGATATTAGCTGGTACCCCCTTCCTCATACTTTTCCCCTACCATTATCAACACGAGCACCTAATCTAAACTTTAGAATAAAAACAATTTTCTTTAAAAACATTTATTTTCAAAATAACGAAAGTATATTATATTTAACCGTTATTTTTTCATTAAACCGTGAACTAATGAGGTAATGAAACTATGAATAGTGCTTATTTCAATGAAGCAATTCTTAGTGCACAGCGACTACCACCTGCAACTCCTTCTCAGAAAAGAAAGCTAACTGTCCTCATTGGGGATACATATTTGCTACAAAACATGGTTCTTCTGCAACACTGTAGTGACTGATGCTTCTTCACCCACGCCCTGCACTCCCATTTAAAATCATTCAAGTTAAAACGCGTGTACTATACTTACTGTTTGTAAATAACTTGATCACTGCCCTCCTTTCTACTGAACTGGCAGAAATTGGAAGGCTTCGGGTTGCTAATGCTTTATATCTGACGACCGCTACTAACGTAGTAGCCATTACTTAGTTACTGTTGTTTTGTGCTGTTAATTAATTCATTTATCTATTGTGAAGTGAATAACGAAGATTTTATGGTTCACGCGGGAACTATCTACAACGCAGAGAAGGCATATTTATGGGATATCTAAGCTATTTGATGTATATCTCTGATTCTTACTGTCTTAGATGGGGGTACAAAGGAGGAGCCTCCTAGAAGATTGTGAGTCTAAAGACTGAAGACAGTCACAATCGGGCGTACCCTGGAAACGGTGAAAGGTTTCACCGGCTAATCCTTCTAACACCAGATCAAGTTAAATTCCAAAGCCAAATTAACATCAAGATGCAATGGCCTTTATCAAGACCACCCCTTGTGACGATCTCGATAAATATTGAGGGATTCTCTAGTCATAAGAGTGTTTTATTAGCAGACATGTGCTATAAGCATAAATGCGACGTATTGTTGGTGCGGAAAACACACCGGGGAGCCACCAGCCACAGACCTAAAATAGCAGGAATGGATTTGGCCATTGAAAGACCTCACGACAAGTATGGGAGTGCGATTTTCATCAGACCCGGGCTCAACGTAACATCAGCCGCAATGACAGAAGTAAATAACATTGAAGTACTTACCATTCGCGCCCAGAAGTTCTCTGTGACGTCTGTGTACAAACCACCAGATGTGGACTTTGTTTTCCATGAACCAAACAATTTTACATCTGACCATATTAATTTTGTCATGGGCGATTTCAACTGCCATGGTGAAGCATGGGGATATAATGAGACTGATGAGAATGGTGTACAGCTTGAATCCTGGGCTGACACTAATGACCTACAACTCATTCATGACCCAAAACAGCCAGCATCGTTCAACAGCAGAAGATGGAGAAGGAGATATAATCCTGACAACATCTTTGTGAGTAGGAAGTTGGCAGCATGAAGCTTGTTGAAGAACCTATTCCAAGTACACAACACAGACCCGTCATTTGTGTTGTAAATGCCATGGTTAAAACAGAGGAGGTGCCTTTCCGAAGACGGTTTAATTTCAAAAAGGCAGACTGGCAGAAATTTAAAGAGCAATTGGACGAAGAGATTGAGAAAATCCCTCCTGGACCAGATGAGTATGGTAGATTTATCGATCTTGTGAAAGGGATCTCAATACTACGACGCCAATCACCTCAAGCCAAACCCTGACAAAACCCAAGTATGTGCTTTCCATTTGCGCAATAGAGATGCTGGAGTTGAGCTCGACGTTACATGGCAAGGTAAGAAGCTAAAGCACTGTCCAACATCTAAATACCTTGGGGTTGTACTTGACATAACGCTTCCCTTCAAGCAGCATTGCCAAAACACCAAGGCTAAAGTCTGCTCCAGGAATAACATCATCCGCAGGCTGACAAACGATGAATGGGGAGCTCAACCATCAGTACTGAGAACATCAGCACTTGCTCTGTGTGTTTCTGCAGCAGACTATGCAGCGCCAGTATGGGAAGCATCTGCACATGCTAAACAGGTTAATGTGAGTGTAAATGAGACAATGCGAATTGTTACAGGCTGTCTCAGACCCACACCAACGGGTAATTTGTACCTACTTGCTGGAATTGCCCCATCCAAGATCAGAACGCAGGTGGCAGCAGACGCTGAGAGAACAAAGAAAGAAACAGATTCTCGACACCCACTGAAAGGGCACGTCACTCAGGTTCGGAGGCTTAAGTCTAGAAATAGCTTTATTGCAAGAACCAAGATCCTTGACGGTTCACAGGAAGATAATAGAGTCCGTAAATGGGAGAATGAACAAACCGCACTGCAGATAATATCAAAAGAGCAAATGGCACCTGGAAACAAACTTTCTTATACAGTGTGGAGAACACTAAATAGGCTGAGGGCTGGTGCACCCAGATGCAAAACTAATCTGTGCAAGTGGGGACTGCTGACTAACGATGACGAAGTTCTTTGCGGATGCGGAGAGGTACAAGACGAGGCACATCTGCTCATGTGTCGACTACTGCCGCAGCCCTGCAGTTTTAGTGACCTGCTACAAGCCAACGACAAAGCCGTAGCGGTGGCTAATTATTGGAAAAATAAAATTTGATCTGGACACGGAAAAGTAAAAGTAAAGTAACTGTCTTAGATGCACAGTTCGAAGTATGTTCTTACTGGAAAAACGATGTGAGGAAGAAACGTTCATACATTTGTTTCACAACCTGTAATCTCCACCACGTTGTGTCACGCATTAATAGTAGTATTTAAGAAATGTAATAATTGGTAATAATCGGTATTACGGTCTCTCGAAATAGTGGCAAAAATAATTGTCTGTTAAAATTAGTTTAGTTTTGTGACCAAAACACAATCAGACGTTTTGTTTTCACCCCTTAGAAAATTTCATTTTACCTCTCAGGCTGTAATCATTCCCAGGTTGGAACCACTAACCGAGTGCTCGTAGATCATCATGAGTCGACAGTCCACATCGGGTGTGGCAGTGTTCACTCGGAGGAGGAGTATGGCCCTTGGAACCACGGAGTCCAAGGGAGAAAGGCTCGACAAAAAATCAGATTCTTTGCCAACTTCCATTGCAATGTCCATACAGCCGGCTAAGTGCTCCAGTAGACCAGGGACCAACTGAGTGACTGTGAGGAATCTCTGACGCAGTAATAATGGTGGAGTTTGGCATACTAGTAGTAATCGCGATGCTGATGGTGGCAGTATTAGGAGTATTAATGGTAATAATTATACATTATTTCTGATTACGGTCGTTATCACTTAAACTAATGAGAGTATGGAAATAAACTTGTACACAGAAAATATGGGTTATTGTATACCGCTACCTGACACCCACAAGGTACAAAATATTCACGGGAGAAAAGTCACAATACACTGTGTTGGAATCTTCATTTTCTATAACGGACTGATACCCAAAACATTATGACCCTCTTGTTAACAGCGTGTTGACCTACCTTTGGAACGTATGACGGTGGCGATTCTACAGAGAACGGGTTCGAAGAGTTCTTAGTAGGTTTCCAAAACATGTGCCACCAAGTGTTTATGTAATGGTTTGCAGATCTCTGAAATTACAGGCTGTAGGTTTGTGGTCACGGATCTGGCGCCTAGTAGCGTCCCAGGTATTCTATCGCGTTCAGATCAGGCGAAATTGGAGGGCAAAACATGAAAATGAGTTCACTATCCTGGCTTTGTTATACTCGGACAGTTGTTCTGCTGAAATACGACATCGTCGTCGGGTTCGCAGTAATGTTCACGTAGTCCACAACTATCCTGATGCCTTCGGCTCCTACAACAAGTCTCATGAAAGCCCAGGTAATGCCACGCATAGTGTAACACAGGACTGCAATGGCGGCAGTACACAATCGACAACCTACTGTAGCAAGAATGTGTTTCGCCTGACCAGGCGGCAATTTTACACTGATCCACGGCCCAATCTCCATGATAATGCGCCCTCTATTGTCGTAATTGACCACGTGTTTGGGTGAATAGGGGAACACGTAGGTATCGTCTGCTACAGAGTCCCATGGTAAAAAATAGTATTCACCGAAAGAACTATGCCTTCACCAGTAATGGTTCGTGTCGTCAGATCTGACACAGATCGCCGCCTATCCTATTTTACAGAGTGGGCAAACCTCCGACCTCCACGTTCAGTGATGAGGCGTGGACGTCGCTTACAGCCCATCATCTTCGGCGTTTCCGAAATCTTCGTTCCCAGGCTGCGGCCCATACCAATCTGCCGTTTGTCTAAGTCGCTTATTTCAGTCGATTCTCCCCATTTGGGGGCCGTACCACTGCTGGTATGGCTCCCCATTAGTCTCTGTTCTGCTTATATACATTCCTTGCCACATCACATGGCCGCAACGCCATCAGCCACTATTTACTCTCGAGTTGGGCAGTACTAATAATGCTGTGGCTCATCAATGTATGTTGTCTAGGAAGAAATTGATATCTTTAAAGATCTGTTTTGAGTGTGGCACAATAGATGAATGGCAGACATCGAATCTACAGCTCTGATACTTCGATCATATGTAGTTGCTAGTATTGTTGTCGCTTACTGCCTCTTTCACGTCTGCCAGCGATTTCCAAATGTTCAGAGTATCAAGTTGCAGCGTAATTCTGAGGCCATGTTAAACTAAAGGTCTGGCTGCGTATATCAGTTCGAAGTGTGAGATGTGAGGGTCAAGGCTGCAGTGTACCCGTTAGATGCAAATTAAAAGTACCTTTATCGAGAAACGAGTGAAACTGCATATGCAGTCATGCGAATTTACTTTTAAAAGGTAATGAAACAAGTCACGTAACGGATAACATCTTATGAACTCTGAATGTAACGGCAGTAGGACAACCTTTAAAAGTTAACAGTCATGCATGAAATACACAGGTCAACCACCACACGGCACCTCATTTTAGATAAGGGAGGCGTCTGTCTAACTAGTAAATCAAAATGCGCTATTATAAAAGATATTTACACTGAGGTAACAGAAGTCATGGGATAAAGAAATGCACATATGCAGATGGGTTTAGTATCGCGTACACACAGTGTAAAAGGGCAGTGCATTGGCGGAGCTGTTATTTGCACCCAGGTGATTCATGTGAAAAGATTGGCGACGTGATTTTGCCCGCACGACGCGAATTAACAGACTCTGAACGCCTAATGGTAGTTGGAGATAGACGCATGGCACATTCAATTTCGATAGTCGGTAGGGAATCCAATATTCCGAAATACACAGCGTCAAGAGTGTGCCGAGAACTCCAAATATGAGGCGTTACCCCTCGCCACGGAAAACGCATTCGCCAAAAGCCTTTATTTAACGACCGAGAGCTGTGGCGTTTGCTAGAGATGTCAGTGCTAGCAGACAAGCAACACTGCGTGAAATAACCTCAGAAATCAATGTGAGACATACGACGAACTTATTCGCTAGCTCAGTGCAGCGAAATTTGGCGTTAATGGGCTATGGCAGCAGATGATGCCACTGCTAACACCACTTCCTCGCCGGCTGGGCCTATCCTGGGCTAGTAGCCATATCAATTGGACCCTAGGCGAATGGGAAACCGTGCTCTGGTCAGACAAGTCTCGATTTCAGTTGGTAAGAGCTGATTTCAGGGTTCGATTGTGGCGCAGACCCCCCAAAGCTATGGACCCAAGTTGTCAACAAAGCACTGTGTAAACTAGTGGTGGATCCATAATGGTGTGAGCTGTGTTTACACGGAACAGAATGGGTCCTCTGGTCAGACTGAACCGATAATTACTGGAAATGGTTAATTTTTGGCTACATGGTGACCATTTTTTTTGGGCAACGGCCTTGCCGCATTGGATACACCGGTTCCCGTGAGATCACCGAAGCTGTCGGACGTGGTCGGCACTTGGATGGGTGACGATCCAGGCCGCCATGCGCTGTTGCCATTTTTCGGGGTGTACTCAGCCTCGTGATGCCAATTGAGGAGCTACTCGACCGAATAGTAGTGGCTTCGGTCAAAAATACCATCATAACGACTGGGAGAGCGGTGTGCTGACCCCACACCCCTCCTACCCGCATCCTCCTCTGAGGATGACACGAGCCGGCCGGTGTGGCCGTGCGGTTCTAGGCGCTTCAGTCTGGAACCGCGTGACAGCTACGGTCGCAGGTTCGAATCCTGCCTCGGGCATGGATGTGTGTAATGTCCTTAGGTTAGTCAGGTTTAAGTAGTTCTAAGTTCTAGGGGACTGATGACCACAGATGTTAAGTCCCATAGTGCTCAGAGCCATTTGAACCATTTGAGGATGACACGGCGGTCGGATGGTCCCGGTAGGCCACTCGTAGCATGTAGACGGAGTGCTTTTTGGTGACCATTTTTAGCTATTCATATACTTCATATTGCCAGACAACGTTGGAAATTTTTATGAATGACAATGTCACCAGAGCACAGTTGTTCGCGTTTGGTTCAAAGAAAATTCTGCACAATTCGAGCGAATGATTTGGCCACCCAGATCGCTCGACGTGAACTCCTCGAACATTTATGAGTCGTAATCGAGAGATCAATTAGTGCACAAAATCATGCACAGGCAACACTTTCGCAATTAAGGAGAGCTATGGAGGCAGTATGGTTCAATATTTCTGCAGGGGGTTTCAACGACTCGTTGAGTCCGTGACACATCAAGTTGCTGCACTACGTCGAGAAAAAGGAGGTCCTACACGATTTCATGTGTCCCATGACTTTTATCGCCTCAGTGTATTCCCTTAACGTGCATTCAGATGGGGATAACTTCAACAAGATAACAGCGAATTCAAAGCTAAGGAGACTATTTTGTCTAATTCCGATCTTGGTACCAATTTTAGGGTCTCGTAACGAATATTGCGAACTAATGAAAAGTAAACATCGGAAGAAAAAAATCGTTCACACATGCAAAGTGCATCCTGCAAATGAAACAACTAAGAACGGTCATTAATTACTTAAACGACTAATCCTGCAAAGTTAATAAATACCGTGCCCCCTGGACTATTCCACAGCATTGCTGACCGAAACTCGCCTCGCCAAATAAACTTCCAGTAGTGGGATGCGTGCATGCCGGCTGTGAGTGACAGTCAATAGTGTACCGGACCCGTCTTGGTACGTGCAGCCCTCGAGGTGCTGCAAGACCATAGTTCGTGGAGGCAGGTGGCAGAGTGAATCTCAACAGAAATTTTAGCTTTTCTCTCCTCTTCTGGAAAAGCTCAAAGTCATCCACCAATGACAGTAATGATTCCGAGTGCTATCCAATCTCTTGTCAAATTTGCCGATATTGCGACCACCGCCCCAAAGAAATTTCAAGATTTCGACACGCGACTGCAAGAGTCAGCCATTTTGTTTTTTGTTGGTGGGGACACGTGCAGAAGCTAATCGTCTTTCTAGCCACGTCCCAGTGTAGGCTTTCAGACGCTGTCTTTTGTGATCCTCACGGAAAACTTCAAATTGTCGCTTTTTTAAGTAAAGGAGACATTCTTCCACGTAGGCATCTTGCCCTTGTGCGGGCACTTCCTAGCTGCCAGGCACGTTACCTCCTGCCGCATTAACATGGCCAGCCCTGAGTCGGGAGAGACAGCGAGGGCGGGCGCTGCATCGGCTCTGAAGACAATGCTACACATTTAAGGCCGTGGCGAAGGTCGAACGCTTGTTGCCTTCTGCCGTCTCGCTCTGCTAGGCTGCTGTGCCAAATAAACGAAAAAATACAGCTTCTCACCAGCCGAAGTGAACGGCTGCGGTTCGCAGGAGAGCTTCTGTAAAGTTTGGAAGGTAGGAGACGAGATACTGGCAGAAGTAAAGCTGTGAGTACCGGGCGTGAGTCGTGCTTCGGCAGCTCAGACGGTAGAGCACTTGCCCGCGAAAGGCAAAGGTCCCGAGTTCGAGTCTCGGTCGGGCACACAGTTTTAATCTGCCAGGAAGTTTCATATCAGCGCACACTCCGCTGCAGAGTGAAAATCTCGTTCAGTGAGGGAGTTATTAGGGTGGATGAAGTCGAGTGGTTAGATGGGAGCAGTGAGTTCAGATTTTGCTGGGGGAGGTTTTGCTTGTGATTTGTGGGATGGAAATGCTATTATTATTAGTGGGTGTGGATTTCACATTAGGAAGGTCTGTAGAAAGGTGATGGGACATACAGTGAGGACATGTGGGTGAGTTTCTGCAGTTATACATGTAATGATCGCTGTATTGGAAAGAGTAGAGGCAACAGATAGATCGGTGTTCAGATTTAAAGGATTCAGCTTCAGACGTTGCAGACTTTTAAATGCTCCTTTTTGGCTTAAGTGGTCGATAGTGGAAGAATGAACAGCTGGACAAGATAGGTGGGACCATGGTTGTGTGGATACAGATTAGAGTATGGCTCTCTAAGTCGTTGGGGGGGGGGGGGGGGGGAGGGGGGGAATTTGTTTACCACAAAAGGTCGTCTGGTGTGATCTCAGGATTTATTCCCTTAACTGTTGAAACGTTCTCTTAGAAAAATTAATGAATTACTGTGCTGAGAAACCTCTACGTTATTTGATTTTCAAACAGCTGAGCAGAACTGAACGTACTCAGACATTTCTCTCTTTGCTTATTCTGATCAACAGTAAACTGACACACAATATTTTTAGCGGCACGCAATCTGACTTTCAATAATCCCCACAAGAGAATGGCCCTGATTTACATTAACCTATACCTTTCACGAATCACTTACCTCACAAAAATCTTCGTTACTCGAACTACTGCAATACAGCGAGCGCCACTACTACCAGCTGAATAAAAGATTCGAACTACTTAAGGCACTAACTACTGATAGGCAAAGTTAGCAAATGAAAGATTTTGATAGAGAACAAACAATGTATTTACCTTAATAGTGTTAAAAAGTCATTATATATATATATATATATATATATATATATATATATATATATATATATATATATATATATATATATCGGACACACGTCCAGATCGTCCGCTCTTAAAATTCTGCCATCTCTCTCCCCACATCCACCACTGCTGGCGGCTCACTTCTAACTGCGCAGCGCTACGCGCTGTTCACATCCAACTGCCCAAAACTACAATAGCGACTATTCCAACAATGCCAACCAGCCACAGACTTCACACAGCACCGTCAGTGATTTTCATATAGAGCGCTACGTGGCGTTACCAACATAAAAACTTAAACAGCCTACTTACACTGTAGCCTAGATAGTCTGCATGTGATGTGGTGGGGGCGCCATGTGGTGGGTCGCTGCGCCAGCGGAGCTCTCGTTGGACAACATTTACCGTATAGATACATAAGCGGCGGCCGAAAAAGTTTCTTTCTTCGATTTCTAGCAAACATGCGTTTGCGAACTCCATATGTGACGATGAAAAATGCTCAGTCTTCAATTATCTATAGATCCCATCAGTTTGACTGGAATGCATGTCATGAACTTTACGACTGTTTTCTCAAATACGACGGAGTATTGAGCAAAGATTGTACCCAAGCGACGTGCCTCACAAACTATGTGATCAAATGTATCCGGACACCTAGCTGAAAATAACTTACAAGTTCGTGGCGCCATCCATCGGTAATGCTGGAATTCAATGTGATGTTGGTCCACCCTTAGCCTTGATGATAGCTTCCACTCTCTCAGGCATACGCTCAATCAGGTGCTGGAAGGTTTCTTGATGAATGGCAGCGTATTCTTCACGGAGTGCTGCACTGAGGAGAGGTATCGACGTCGGGTAGTCAGGCCTGGTACGAAGTCGGCGTTCCAAAACATCCCATAGGCGGTCTGTAGGATTGAGGTCAGGACTCTGTGCAGGCCAGTCCATTACAGGGATGTTATTGTCGTGTAACCACTCCGCCACAGGCCGGGCATTATGAACAGGTGCTCGATCGTGTTCAAAGATGCATTCGCCATCCCCGAATTGCTCTTCAACAGGGGAAGCAAGAAGATGCTTAAAACATCAGTGTAGGCCTGATAGTGCCACGCAAAACAACAAGGGGTCCAAGCCCCATCCATGAAAAACACCACCACACCATAACACCACCGCCTCCGAGTTTTACTATTTGCACTAAACACGCTGGCAGATGCCTTTCACCGGGCATTCGCCATACCCATACCCTGCCATCGGACCACCACATTGTGTACCATGGTTCGACACTCCACACAACGTTTTTCCACTGTTCAATCGTCCAACGTTTACGCTCCGTAAACCAAGCGAGGCGTCGTTTGGCATTTACCGACATGATGTGTGGCGTATGAACAGCTGCTCCACCATGAAATCCAAGTTTTCTCACCTCCCGCCTAACTGTCATAGTACTTGAAGTGGATCCTGATGCAGTTTGGAATTTCTGTGTGATGGCCTGGATAGATGTCTGCCTATTACACATTACGGCCCTCTTCGATTGTCAGCGGTCTCTGACAGACAACAGACGAGGTCGCCCTGTACGCTTTTGTGATGTACGAGTCCCATCACGTTTCCACTTCACTATCACGTAGGAAACAGCGGACCTAAGGATGTTTAGGAGTGTGGAAATCCCGCGCACAGACGTATCACACAAGGGACACCGAATCACCTGACCACATTCGGAGTCCGTGAGTTCCGCGGAGCACCCCATACTGCTCTCTCACGATGTCTAATGACTACTGAGGTCGCTGATATGGAGTACCTGGCAGTAGGTGGCAGCACAATGTATCTAATATGAAAAACGTATGGTTCTGGGGGTGTCCGGATACCTCTTATCACATAGTGTATGAGCCAAATTGGCTGGCCGGAACCGAGATATTTGCTTGTGAGTGACGGGCGACCGTTGGGAAAAATCGTTTCATTACTAGTTTTGCAAAAGTCTGTTTCATGTCCACTGTAAAGAACATCCGAGCCGACACGCAGCATCGCTTTCCGGGAGACTAATGTTGTTGTGATGGAGGTGCAGATGAGCTGCCATGAAGCAAGTGGCATCACATTAACCCACCAGCGCCTAACATTATAGCCCACCTCCGTAAATGAATGATTGTAGTCGGCTCATAGCTGTGACACTATGCGGCCGTGCTGAGCAGCACACCGCAGGCGTGTTTTTGTTTACTCATTAGCGCACGGTGCTAAGTCGCTATATTCCCTCAATTTCTGACCTGCGATGGCGTTATCTTACGGCTGTGCGACTATGAAGGTCACCTTACAAGTGGAAGAAGCACGACCTCGAGTGCACGAAGCGGAACAGTTCATACATGACGCACATTGAGATATTGTAGGAATTCACTTCTCCATCACGAGCGGCGTCGTGTACATCACACTGTGGACCAAAGAAGCTTGCTCTGATGTTGTGCAACGTTTCGCCCAGGGACTGAAATTCAAACAGCCTGGTAGCAACGGCAGAACTGTTTCGGTTAATCACGCAGGGTTTCGCCTCCGCACCCTGCATGTTTCCGAACCAGACATTCGAGACTTACCACGTCTTGAATGGTATGCGTCACATCAAACTGGAACTGACGAAGTACATGTCCTCTTATTTTACTATTGGCAGCGTGCAGGCTATCGTGATGTACGATGGTCAGCCACGAACTTGTGTGGGATGTGGCCAGGAGGGCCATGACTGGTCGGTTTGCCTCCAGAAACTGCTGATACAGACGCCAGTAGGAGACGTCGCACTACCCGTGACACAGTCCTCCCGGTCACTTACACTGCTGATGCGTAGGCGTCGGATGCACCGGTCCAGATTCCTTCCGATCTGCCATCGTTGGCGGACACTGACAGGAAGCCTTCTAGCAGACGGGCCACGAAGCCAATGGGCACTGATTCACACCATTACTGATGATGAGGGCAGGCAAAATGACACCCAGTGTGGCGTTGGACGTTCCGTCACGCCCATTATGCTATGTTATACGCTAACCATCCTTATTTACCAGCTGTCACTAAAGAAGTGTCTTGGCTCAAGATCGACACAGTATCAGAGGACATGTCATTGGAATTGGAGGCACCAGTAACAGGGGACCATGTCCTCGATGCTACCTGAGCAGGCGCTGCTAACAAGTCACGTGGCCCTGATGACATCCCCCTAGAATTTTGTCGCGCCTTCCGATATCTTTTAGCGCCCATGTGGATTTTTGTCTGTGGCGAATTGATGTCCCTGCGGTGAGAGTCTTCAAGGCCTTTTTAAAGGGCCTCATTGTCCCTATTCCCAAACCCCTTGTGGTCCACCACCAGTGACTATCGTCCTCTGATATTGCTAAAGGTCTTTACACGTCTTTTGGCGGTGCCACTTAACAGGATGCCCATCATGTTAAGTTCTATGACCGGGTGCCACCAGGGGAAGCATACAACATTCGGACAGCGCTCTCCCGTTACAGGGATCTGTTTGTCCTTACCTCTGGCTCAACATTTGTCCATGGCTTTGGATCCTTAGACCTCAGCCATGGGTTTGATCGGGTCTATCAGTCTTTTTTTTACAGCTGTTCTCTGTATGGGATGTCTAGAAACTTAAGGTGGTAATTTTTCTCCTGTGCAGTGCGACATCCCAGGCCCTGTACTATGTTAGGCTCACACAACCAATCCTGGTCAGGTGCTCGGTGTGATAGGGGTGCCCTCTCTCAGTGCTGATGTACAACTTTACCCTAGAACCTTTGTTATGTAGCCTATGACAATGACTAATGAGGATGACGATAGGTGGACATAGATTTTGCTGCATTGCCTATGTGGATGATTTGATCCACTGCCTTCGAAGTGCCAACGATACCCAGGCTGTGCTAGATGGGTGGCGACCTATGGCAAGGCATCAGGCAGCTTCCTCAATGTATGTAAACTGTGAGCTATGTATATCGGTACATGCCTGCCTCCAGTGTGACCTTCAGCTACCTTGGCATTGATTTTGCAGCTGACCTGTGGCACCCTGCAGCCCTCAACTGCAGATAGCCGCTGCAGTGGATCATGTTTGCACTCATTGTATGTCGTCTCCGCTTCCTTGACTTCCTGCAACATACGCGCTATGTCAACACCTACGTGGTGTAGCGGATCCCCCACATGGTGCAAACTCTTCCAGTACCACGCACCTTGGCTCACCACATGTTAGCTGAAATGGGTTTCAATGTTAGCCAGGGGATGATCTTCAAAATCTGCTACGACACCCTCACGCTTCACCAGGTAAGAGGGTGATTGCGCCTTTACCATGTTCCAGATAGAGCTTGGACCCTTTTCGTCAATTCACAGTGGATGATGTGGCAGCCTTGCCCGACGTGTCTTTTCAGATTACTGCTTGATGCATATGGCCTGGCCTCGTTGGTCCCTCTGGTGACGTTGTCCGACATCCCAATACCCTTCTGTTAAATTAGACTCTTTTTTTTCTGGAGAACAGCTAACTCTCTGCGTCTGTGCCTGTTGTCGACGAAAGTGGTCCACACTGAGATGCAACTGGCCAGTGCCCCCCAGTATGATACAACAGAAGTACCTGCGCTACAGGTGGTAGAATATCTGCTGGGTGGTGTATACCCCTTTTCTTCACACTGCTCCGTGCTCCGCATGATATGTCACTGTCATCCAACAAATAGTTCTCATCTGTGCCAAGTACACCTTGCCGAATGCTCGCTGAGTGTCACATGAGGGGTGCCGGACATGGACGATCATCTCTTTGTTTGTGGCCTGCAGTACACATCTGATCCAGAGAATTCTGGCCTTCTTCACTTACGCGACTCCAGACTCCAGACCGAATAACAGTGTACACAATGTTATTCCCAGATGACGTGTACTGCCCAGAGATGAAGACTCACTCCGTGAATTGGTTCTGCGGCCTTGCAGTTCGATAGTTTTTTGCCACTGGCGCTAAGCATATTCTCAATTTTTGGAATTACCCGAACGGACAACATTGCGCCATTGTCTGTAATCCGAAATATTAGCAATACTCTTCCAACTTCCTTTGGCGTGCTTTCTATGGCCCGCTGAGTAGTTGGAATGTCCCTGTAATGGGCAGTTGATCTGATGCACTATTTTTGATACTACGATCCCCAGCAGTATCCCGTTTTATTTCGAACCTTATCTCTGTTACATATACACTCCTGGAAATGGAAAAAAGAACACATTGACACCGGTGTGTCGGACCCACCATACTTGCTCCGGACACTGCGAGAGGGCTGTACAAGCAATGATCACACGCACGGCACAGCGGACACACCAGGAACCGCGGTGTTGACCGTCGAATGGCGCTAGCTTCGCAGCATTTGTGTACCGCCGCCGTCAGTGTCAGCCAGTTTGCCGTGGCATACGGAGCTCCATCGCAGTCTTTAACACTGGTAGCATGCCGCGACAGCGTGGACGTGAACCGTATGTGCAGTTGACGGACTTTGAGCGAGGGCGTATAGTGGGCATGCGGGAGGCCGGGTGGACGTACCGCCGAATTGCTCAACACGTGGGGCGTGAGGTCTCCACAGTACATCGATGTTGTCGCCAGTGGTCGGCGGAAGGTGCACGTGCCCGTCGACCTGGGACCGGACCGCAGCGACGCACGGATGCACGCCAAGACCGTAGGATCCTACGCAGTGCCGTAGGGGACCGCACCGCCACTTCCCAGCAAATTAGGGACACTGTTGCTCCTGGGGTATCGGCGATGACCATTCGCAACCGTCTCCATGAAGCTGGGCTACGGTCCCGCACACCGTTAGGCCGTCTTCCGCTCACGCCCCAACATCGTGCAGCCCGCCTCCAGTGGTGTCGCGATAGGCGTGAATGGAGGGACGAATGGAGATGTGTCGTCTTCAGCGATGAGAGTCGCTTCTGCCTTGGTGCCAATGATGGCCGTATGCGTGTTTGGCGCCGTGCAGGTGAGCGCCACAATCAGGACTGCATACGACCGAGGCACACAGGGCCAACACCCGGCATCATGGTGTGGGGAGCGATCTCCTATACTGGCCGTACACCACTGGTGATCGTCGAGGGGACACTGAATAGTGCACGGTACATCCAAACCGTCATCGAAACCATCGTTCTACCATTCCTAGACCGGCAAGGGAACTTGCTGTTCCAACAGGACAATGCACGTCCGCATGTATCCCGTGCCACCCAACGTGCTCTAGAAGGTGTAAGTCAACTACCCTGGCCAGCAAGATCTCCGGATCTGTCCCCCATTGAGCATGTTTGGGACTGGATGAAGCGTCGTCTCACGCGGTCTGCACGTCCAGCACGAACGCTGGTCCAACTGAGGCGCCACGTGGAAATGGCATGGCAAGCCGTTCCACAGGACTACATCCAGCATCTCTACGATCGTCTCCATGGGAGAATAGCAGCCTGCATTGCTGCGAAAGGTGGATATACACTGTACTAGTGCCGACATTGTGCATGCTCTATTGCCTGTGTCTATGTGCCTGTGGTTCTGTCAGTGTGATCATGTGATGTATCTGACCCCAGGAATGTGTCAATAAAGTTTCCCCTTCCTGGGACAATGAATTCACGGTGTTCTTATTTCAATTTCCAGGAGTGTATTTGATACCGTCTCCCCGTTCTCCTTTCTTAGTTTAGGTAGATCTGTTGGGATAAGCACAGTTAGGAGCCAATGCCTGAAGTGGTGCATTTTTTTTTTTTTTTTGAGGGGGGGGGGGGGCAAGTGGCGGTGACAAATACACTTTTTGAAGGTTCTTTTACAATCACAAAAGTGAGAGAGGCAAAAAGTTGTCAGTGTAGATGGCTAGTGAGTAGGAGACCCGAGTTCTATTCCTGGTATTTCCAAGGATTTTTCCTTGATGTGAGAACAGGTAAATGGTGCCCTCAGCCTAGCGTTGCCAATTAAGGAGCTGCTTGATCGAGTAGTAGCGGCTCCAATGTATGGGAAGTCTGCAAAACTGCAAGGAGAGTGGTGTGCTGAGGACAAGCTCCTCCATACAGCACAGCACAATCCCACAAGGCAGAGGATGACACGACGACCGATAGACGCCCCTTGGGCTTTCACACTCGTCGCTAACATTGTATTATGAAATAGTAGGTCGTTGTTTTGAATTCGTTTTAGACTAACGTGAGAGAAATTAGCGCCAGGCTTGGGCCATTGCAGTTACGAGGGTTGACTGAAAAGTAATGCCTCCACCTTCGTAACTCTTCAACAGTTGTCAGCACTGGCATGCGGCAGGTACTGGCTTGTTCCGTAGCCTCTTCTCTACAGCTCCAGTTGGCGGGAAGCCTCAGCATTGAATGTTGTGTTGCTACAGTGTAAAGTACGGAAACCTGCGCAGATGGTCGGTCAATGCGATTTAACCAACATGCAGTCATTGAATTCTTGACAGTAGAAGGTGTCACCCCAAAGGAGATTCATCAGAGAATGAAAGTACACTCCTGGAAATGGAAAAAAGAACACATTGACACCGGTGTGTCAGACCCACCATACTTGCTCCGGACACTGCGAGAGGGCTGTACAACTAATGATCACACGCACGGCACAGCGGACACACCAGGAACCGCGGTGTTGGCCGTCGAATGGCGCTAGCTGCGCAGCATTTGTGCACCGCCGCCGTCAGTGTCAGCCAGTTTGCCGTGGCATACGGAGCTCCATCGCAGTCTTTAACACTGGTAGCATGCCGCGACAGCGTGGACGTGAACCGTATGTGCAGTTGGCGGACTTTGAGCGAGGGCGTATAGTGGGCATGCGGGAGGCCGGGTGGACGTACCGCCGAATTGCTCAACACGTGGGGCGTGAGGTCTCCACAGTACATCGATGTTGTCGCCAGTGGTCGGCGGAAGGTGCACGTGCCCGTCGACCTGGGACCGGACCGCAGCGACGCACGGATGCACGCCAAGACCGTAGGATCCTACGCAGTGCCGTAGGGGACCGCACCGCCACTTCCCAGCAAATTAGGGACACTGTTGCTCCTGGGGTATCGGCGAGGACCATTCGCAACCGTCTCCATGAAGCTGGGCTACGGTCCCGCACACCGTTAGGCCGTCTTCCGCTCACGCCCCAACATCGTGCAGCCCGCCTCCAGTGGTGTCGCGACAGGCGTGAATGGTGGGACGAATGGAGACGTGTCGTCTTCAGCGATGAGAGTCGCTTCTGCCTTGGTGCCAATGATGGTCGTATGCGTGTTTGGCGCCGTGCAGGTGAGCGCCACAATCAGGACTGCATACGACCGAGGCACACAGGCCCAACACCCGGCATCATGGTGTGGGGAGCGATCTCCTACACTGGCCGTACACCACTGATGATCGTCGAGGGGACACTGAATAGTGCACGGTACATCCAAACCGTCATCGAACCCATCGTTCTACCATTCCTAGACCGGCAAGGGAACTTGCTGTTCCAACAGGACAATGCACGTCCGCATGTATCCCGTGCCACCCAACGTGCTCTAGAAGGTGTAAGTCAACTACCATGGCCAGCAAGATCTCCGGATCTGTCCCCCATTGAGCATGTTTGGGACTGGATGAAGCGTCGTCTCACGCGGTCTGCACGTCCAGCACGAACGCTGGTCCAACTGAGGCGCCAGGTGGAAATGGCATGGCAAGCCGTTCCACAGGACTACATCCAGCATCTCTACGATCGCCTCCATGGGAGAATAGCAGCCTGGATTGCTGCGAAAGGCGGATATACACTGTACTAGTGCCGACATTGTGCATGCTCTGTTGCCTGTGTCTATGTGCCTGTGGTTCTGTCAGTGTGATCATGTGATGTTTCTGACCCCAGGAATGTGTCAATAAAGTTTCCCCTTCCTGGGACAATGAATTCACGGTGTTCTTATTTCAATTTCCAGGAGTGTAGTTTATGGTGATTTTGTTGATGTGAGTGCTGTGCATCTTCATTCTCGTAACGCGAGAGGAGTTCCTGCAAATTTCAAGTCTGTGCACTTTCATTTCAGGAGTGAGCATCCGGGGCACCCATCGTGCATAGATCTTCCGATAGCCAATCAAAGCAATAATGTGACCCACACGTTCTTGTGAAATGCCGATTGTGCTTTCAATTTCCCCCTGAGAGATACGACGATCGTATTGAATCAATCTGTCAACATTTTGCTTGTGTAACTCGCCTGTTGCTGTCACGGGACGTCCAACTCTTTGTTTGTCTCGCAGGTCAGATGTTCCCACCTCAACATCTTTAAACTTACTCGCCCAACGACGCACAGTACTCACATCAACACAATCACCATAAACTACTTTCATTCTCTGATGAATCTCCTTTGGGGTGACACCTACTGCTGTCAAGAATTTAATGACTGCACGTTGCTTAAATCGCATTGACCGACTAACAGCGCAGGTTTCCGTACTTTACATGGTAACAACACATTCAATGCTGAGGCTTCCCGCCAACTGGAGCTGTAGATAAGAGGCCACGGAACAAGCCAGTACCTGCCGCATACCAATGCTGCCAACTGTTGAAAAGTTACGAAGGTGAAGGCATTACTTTTCAGTCAACTCTCGGGGAACGATCAGTTATACGAGATGCTGCGGCTATACTATTATTGAAAAATTATATTATGCGTCATCTTAAGTAATCAGTCGTTTCTGTACAAACTGAACTGCTGTGAAAGTGTGCTCCATTTATTTTCAGTAATTTTGCTTAATTTTCAGTTTTTATGTTTTGCACTGAGCTGTAATCATTTCTACTGTGCATCAACCTTTTGTGTTCAATTGGTTTTTTGAGAGGCGCCTGTAGGGGCCGAACATTTTTATTCCGATCAGATGCTAATCTAGGGCTCAGTTGCGATTTTTGCATTAGTAACATAATTTTTACTGGGGAATTTATTTCATCTCCTTAATGCAGTGACCCACCGGAGCCAAATTATAATAGGTTGAACTGTAGCGTTCGATATTTGAGGTTATCTACCAAACTTTAACCCTCGAGCAGGCGCGCCGTTGTAAAAAGTTCAATAGCAGCAGTTTTATGCCTAATCGATGCCTTAACCTTGAGCTATTACGCCATTGCTGCCATATATTCCATTCTTGATGTTTTCTCGACAATGATAAAGTGGCTTCAGTTCATTTGGTTAACTTTCTCTGCTTGTTTTCTGAATTGCAAGCAACGACATGCCAAATATTGTAAAAAGTACAATGCGCGGCTTCTGATGTGACAGTTGCAACCTTTGCTCCAGCAGTCAGTGTCCAGAGGAAAGAGTAGTAAAAAATTAGCTATACTTGCTAGTTGTTCTTTTTAGTTTTTGTAGGTGCACATTAAACGTTACTTTGGTTTCACCGACAACTGAATATATCTAATCATTTCATTTCTTTGATGTTTCACTCCAGTTCAAAGGATGTTTCAGACGAAGAAATTCACAAACTGCTCGAAGTAGGTGATGATAAATTCTGTCCAGACTTTTCAGACTTGGAGGAAAGTAAAGTAGATTTGAGTGATGGAAACACTGAATAGGAGCATGGCAATGAATCTGAACTTGAAGGTGAGGGTGGTGATGATCCCGAAGTGACAGGAGATGTACCAGTCTATAGTCAAGTTTCAGTCTGCGCCTAATAAGATTACCATATTCCTGTACATAGCCATGAAGATAAATTAATAGACACTTTGTCAAGTATCAGAGATATGTGAGAATAAAATTAATGTACCAAGACCAAAGGAACTTCAGCTTGTCAATTGTAAACAGCATCCAGAATTATTTTAATAAATGTGTGTGAAAATTAATCAAGTTCTGTTTAAAGTTGGTCACCGTCAATCTGCTGCTCTAAGCATGCAAGTGACATTTCTATCGTCTGACCTAACGGCAGAAGATAAACACGCCACGATAAGACCACGAGACATATTGCTGACACTCGCCTACTTCGTTAGAGCGACAAGTCAAATAATCTGATGGTGTGTGTACCGAAGGTCTTACAGTACGCACACCACAGTTTAAGACAAGTTTGTTTTTACTAACAAATGACCATGTTATAAATTTTACAACAAGTGCCTGCTCGTGTGACAATAGTAGGCGCGCCTGCCAGAGGGTTAAATAAAGTCTTTCGCCACTGAAAAAACGCAAGTATCACATCTATGAAGGTTGTTTATGAAGTTAATGCATGTATAAGGCAGGCAAAACCTACAAGCCAAGCGGTGTGGCCAAGCGGTTCTAGGCGCTTCAGTGCGGAACCGCGCTGCTGCTACGGTCGCAGGTTCGAATCCTGCCTCGGGCATGGATGTATGTGATGTTCTTAGGTTAGTTAGGTTTAAGTAGTTCTAAGTCTAGGGGACTGATGACCTCAGATGTTAAGTCCCATAGTGCATGGAGTCATTTGAACAATTTGAATTTGAAAACCTAAGTGCTAATACGCGCGCCAGGTGTAACCGATAACTGCCACTGGAGAGCGCTGCAGTCGCAAATCGCGTCGGCGAGCAGGTCCAGTGTGAGTGTGGCGGTTTCTCAGCGCTCGCCAGACACACCGGAAACTTAGCTTTCTCGTCCCTCGTGCCCAGGGCTCGAGGCTAGAGCGTAGCTATCGCTGCTGTAACAGCAATCCAGAGAGGGTGGAGCGGCTGCCCGCGGGGGCGCCCGGTGACAGAAACAGCGTCTGCTAAGTACCGCCGCCGCCGCCGCCGCCGCCGCCGCCGCCGCCGCCGCCTCCACGCTGACGTCAAGCGCGCAGCGGCAGCCCAGCAAACTCAAAAAGAAGAGCGCTCCTGTGTCACCACAAAATACGCGCCGCAGCACGCAGTTACCGGCTGCTTTCAGCGCGCGCATTGTCCGCCCGCACAAGCGTGCTGTCAGCCGCTTTGTCACGCGGGAAATGCTCTCTGCAGATTTCTCTGCTTACCGTTCCGCCGCGAGGCCTGCCGGCTCTAGCCACGTCTCCGCTAATAGCACATCCGCTGCGAATTCCACATAGCGGAACGCACATTGTGCTCGCTCGAGGTGACTTCTCCGCACACAGAACAACTCCAGTGCGTCGATCAACACGGTTTTCCGCAAAAGCACAGATCGTGTGAAACTCAGCTTCCTCCGTTAGTTCATGAACTTTAGAAGACATTAAATAGCGGATTAAGTGAGATGTAGATTTCGATACAGTTCAGAAACGTTCATACGAAATCTTCTAGAAAATATGTGATTCGATTACACTTCCTAGCGAAGAGAGCTCAGCAGATCGTTTTTAGTTGGGAGGCTTCGTCGAACAGAAGGTGTAGTCTGACAGACCCCCACTGTTCACGATATACTCTGCCTGACATGAAAAGTGAAGCACCAAGAAGGGTATGTGATGTTATTGCAGTCATTAAAAAATCCTGTGCGACCTTGTCACTATGAGTCCATTTATCAGGATGACGTTTTACCCACTCTGTTCTGGATGCACTTATGTGGTTGGGAAGTGTGTGATGAGGGCCTTGTATCTTCCCTGAAACAAGCTGTCCAACCACTATTGTAACTGGTGCTTGATATACTGGATTCTAACGCTGTGACAGGGAAGGAGTTGACATCCGACCTGGTCGGTCGCTCGGCTGCAGACTGTAGCACCTAGAACCGCACGGCCACTCAAGCCGGCAGACAGGGAAAGAACCTGTTCTTGGGCAACTACTTCTATAATGACAAAAAGGCATTAAATGATCTTCAAGTACATGGGTTGAAGCAGCGGTATGAAGAAAATGATAGAAATAATGACGGTAATAATCGAATTATCCGGTAACTTCACACTTCAAAGTGGATTTTCTCGAACTAAGAAATTTGCTGAATTAGTGAAAATTTCCAAATGGCTTCACATCGAGGTTATGATGTCCAGAAGAGTCTTTACATCATGCTGACACGAGACTAGCGTAATCTCCACGTCAAAAGCTTGCTTCTACTTAACCATTTAATAGACTCGCATTTTTTCCACCGTGACTAATTTAGTAAGCTAAGCACATCTTCCGTTTCAGCACACGCGTGGGGTTGGGAAATGTGGCCACAATGGTCTGGTGGAACGAACTATCACAAGAACAATGCGTGGGTTCAGGCATTTACTTTAAGAGGCACAAACAGATTTACTTTACCTCTGGTAACCTCAAGAGAAAGATGTTATAATCCAGAATACGCATTACACATAACGTTTCTTCATTACCAAATGGGCAGAGCCGGTTTACGTTCGGAAATGACATAGGTGGAGGTCATGGTCAACAGAAATACTGTCGCCAGTAAACTTACTTTATATCTGAAAATTTTATTTTATTTGATGAACCGATAGCCATTTAAAGGAGCAGGGCTCTTATTTTGCTTGTACTTGATTGAACTAGAGACGTTGAAAAATTTGGTGCTGGACTGTGATTCGAATTCGTATCTCCTCTTTCGAGGATCTGAATCTCTCGGAACAGTGTAGTTCAATCATTTCGTTCCTTTTCCCAAGACTGCAACATTCTCTGGGTCTCCTCCAAAGGCAACTATGTGGCTCCGAATCCTGATCCAGTACAAAATTATTCATAATTTCATTTCAAGCCCTATCACGTGCACACCGTCCTGCTAGTGAAAATTGACGTGCATTTTTAATGTCTGTGCATGTGTTGCCAACAACTTCTGGTCAAACACGCACAAATCTTACTGTTGGTGAGTAAGCAGTTCGTACTTAAGCTATATTCGTGGACGATAAAGAAGAACGATAGCAGTGCGTTTCCAAATGCGCTCAGGCACAAAAATTTGTATCCTTATCTTAGATTCAAACACCTAGCAGCTACCGAGCGAGGTGGCGCAGTGGTTAGCACACTGGACTCGCATTCGGGAGGACGACGGTTCAATCCCGTCTCCAGCCTTCCTGATTTAGGTTTTCCGTGATTTCCCTAAATCGTTTCAGGCAAATGCCGGGATGGTTCCTTTGAAAGGGCACGGCCGATTTCCTTCCCCATCCTTCCCTACCCCGAGCTTGCGCTCCGTCTCTAATGACCTCGTTGTCGACGGGACGTTAAAACAACACTAACCTAACCCTAACCTAACCTAGCAGCTGGCAAGAAAACCCGATACGTAACATTTGATTTTACTTAGTTAACAGTCCGATTACGTGTTGGGTTCGTATCTCCGTCACAGAATTTCATATCATGCGCTTCATATTTAAATGCATACACACGTTGTTACTTCTGAATTGAGGTGTATCAGACATCTTTCGTGGTTAGTTAACAGGGGTGAAAGGGTCTTGATAGGAGTCCCGGTTTATTACAAAAACTGTCGTCTTTTATTTTCAAGTTTAGATTTAGTTACTGATATAGGCGAAAATTTCGGTAATTCATGACTGTTCATGGCTAGTCAGCAATATGATATGATTAGATTAGATTAGATTAATACATGTTCCATAGATCATGAATACGACATTTCGTAATGATGTGGAACGTGTCATTTTAACGAAAGATTTCTTTACATACCAGTATTCAATTTCTGTACAAAAGTTTTTTATCCTCACTCTCATTCTTTTTTATTTTTATCTCTCTCTCTCTCTCCCCCCCCCCCCTCTCTCTCTCTCTCTCTCTCTCTTACACACACACACACACACACACACACACACACACACACTTTTTAATTTTGCTTGTTGTGCTCGACTATCGGCGAGGCACGAAAACGTCCTTGATTGAGTTTCTTAGCTTTGCGTACAGTTACGAAAGAAACATAAAAACAACAATTAGAGTTACTGATTTATGATACTTAGTTAGCGGTCAGTTCTGAGTATTATTAATAACTACGCTCCAGCCCCTAAACCTAGTTACAGAAATGCGATTCAGACGCATTACATATTCCAGGCCGTAGCAGCCGCGTCTTTGAGACGCCAGCTATGGTCACTTCGCAGCCCGCTGTAGGATCACATCCGTTAATATTCTTCCTGCTGGTACTGTAACTGAGATTTGGCAACATGGCAAGGTATGTTTGGCAACACTGTGATCGACGAGTTACTTCCTGGTGTGCACGGAATTAAGCCTCAAAGTTCACTTGATATTTCCTGTCATTTCCATTGAATAATCTGAGCTGTTATCGCTTGAGGTGTAACAGAAGATTATAAATTTACCGTTTTCACCCTAGGAAAGTCGTTGCACGTGGAAATCGCAACTAATCTCGTCCTTTAAATAGCGGATTACGAGTTCTAGCCACTATTGGCTTTGTAAGGCGAAGGCCCACCACATTCTTATTCGCTGGCCTTGTGGTGGCGTGCTAACACGTGGAAACGCGTCTGTAACGTTTCGCTGTTCCAGTCTCGTTAACTGTCACGTTTTTATCCCATCTGTGAAAGAGCTACAAGCAGTCAGATCAAACATCGATAAGCAAATTGCAAGAAATACTTTCAGCTCAGAGTGCAATGGTGACAAACTTCCTTCCATTGCTGCACAACCGGTAACGCCTCTTTCCGCTGTTGACAAGCAAATTTTGGATTTCTAGGAATAGATAACTTTATTTATGAAATTCCACATTTGCATACCTGTTGAGTATGACACAGCATACCAATTAAACACAGAGCCAATCGAAATCTAAATGAGTAGTATTTTACTAATTCGTGCCGATAGAGGCACGCTTGTGTACAGATACTCAGTCATATTAAAACAGACTTTCGTCGTAAGGTTATCGTGGGTAGTTTTATTTCATTTCTTATAATACAGTGCACAATTTTCGTAAGGTTTCTTTTAGTGTTGTTAAAACAATACTAAACATGAGAGAGAAATTAATCGTCAACGATATGTGCGAATTCTCTGATGTTATCTGTAACAGTCTGACAACGCACATGCGTTTTATTGATTACATACATGTAGAAAACTTGTTCTGAGTTAAAGCTGTCAAACAAGGTTTGAAGAAGAATAAAATACCACTGCCAGACGACAGCTAATGTAGAAAATACTTTTCTGACTATTTTGGCACGATGCGCTCTCCCCAGACATAATACAAAAGCTTCGAGATGCATCAGCTGCCTGGCCGTCTATTAAACCTGAAAAGAACTAAATGTCGCAGAAGTTAGCCCTTTTTCCACATGCGACTATTTTGGGTTGAGAAGTGAAGGGAATTATGTTCAAAGTTCCATTAAATTGATAACTTCAGCAGACAGCAGAACTGCGTTTTAAAAAATGTAGAAACGGCTGTAATAGAACTCGTGACGTTTTATCGACAGCGCGCGACGCTTACCGTTACGCTAGTAGCTAGCAACTCCAGAAGTCGACAATAGTTCCTCCAGATCTTCCGCATTCCACAGTGCTGCGAGATAATGCATAAGGCCGGATCTCGACTTCTGAGAGGCAGACAGTTACAGCTTTTCTTTTGCACTGCACGACGGTTTCAACAAACAAATAGCGCAATAGAGTAGCTCAAATGGAAAGGAACACTTCCTATTTAAATTTCTGAATCCTACACTGTTGGCAGTTCTGCGTAGGTGGCAGTTACGTTATTTTATTTCGGTGATTACAAAATAGAGTTGAATGTATGAACTGGATAGCCGAGGCAGCTAGTTCATGGCGATTAGGTCAACCAAGTAAATGACTGTACTGAACATGATGCAAACCACTACAGGGAGCCTGTGTGTCAGAATTCTCATCCAGTATGGCGCAACGGCGTTGCGAGAGAAGATGATTAGGTGGTCTGTTTGATTGATGTTAGGTTCGCTTTCTTGTGGTCTAGGTTCAATTCCAACTTCTACCGATGATTTTTGATAGGTAGAGACAGATTCTATTCGCTTCTGGCTACGCCAAGTGAAGAAGGTATAATGGAATTGTGGTCTGAAATTCACATTAAACGTGATATTCCTTCTCTACCAAGTAAACGTTAGGTTGAACCACAATAAAGTCAGGGGTGGCGAAATGTAGAAACTCTATCACAAGTATCCTTTCTTATTCTAGTTATTCATGACGAAACAAACGCTATGTAGGGTCACAGGACACTTATTCCATCTTTTATTTGAGCTTCTGTATGCCGATAAAATTGGTCCTGAACTGGGAATGCTACTCAGACCGGCCTTAACGCGGAATTTGATCTCTTCGTGACAATACAGCTCGACTACAATTTGTTGTTTGTTCAAAACTGCAGATTCCTCAACATCTCCACATATTGCTCGTGAATGGGTTCGAATCCTGGCCGGGCACTAAGGTTTTCATTATGAATTATCAAGCTCTAGCATGAGAACACCTATCTGCTGGTGGATAATAATTTTGATTTTTAATGCATTTTCATTCATTGTCAACACTAACGATATCTGACGTTTTTGACTCCCAGTGAGACATATAAGCATTTGCGAGATCACTGAAAGTTCAAGGATGTTATTCCGAGCTGCTGGTGGAGAAAAATTCGGTAGCTGACGTCTATTTGTGTGTAGTCAACAACGATATGTGTGGGGTTCGATTCCCAATCAGCACTGAACTCTTCGTCATATTATTTCTAGTTCAAACATGCTCACATGTCGCTGCTGCTGTAACAAACCCGTATTTAACGTTCGTTTTCTCTAGAATATATCAGCGATAGGTCCCGGGTTGAGTCCTGGGAAGGAAAAAAAATGATGTTTCGTCTCGTCATTTCAGTTAAAACATCTATCTATTGCCGAGAGAATCCGATATGTCACAGTTGATTGTGCTTCGATAACAATCCGATTAGGTTCTGGTTTCGAATCACTCGTAGTTCTTTAATAGGGACAATAGATGCTGGGCAGGAATTAGCGTCCGTTAAAAATGTTTACGTTATGTAATTTAAAGTTGATATTTGCTAACTGATACTGTCTAAAATCTTATGCCTAGTCAGGAATGACTGTTAGTTTCCGTCAGTCACGAAATCTTAGTCTGCATGACCTGGGTTTGAATCCATATGCAGAACGAGACGGTTCGTTGTGTCATTTGAAGTTCATACATATTCTCAACTAGCTGCTCGTGAATAACTTAAATTTTTAATGTCTTTTGTGTTAAATAACAAGTACAGTATGTTACTTTGAAGAGGAAATCATGAATACGACGAACTTACTTCGCGCATTACTTATCTGACGTAATAGTGAGAGTGGTAACATTTAAGGTATGTCAGTTATTGCAATAAATGTGAGCTTACAAGCCTTACGGACAGTCTTATCTGTGATAAGGTGTTCCCTGGTATTTCTAGTATCGTGGTGTTACTTTACATCTTGAGTTATTGCGATACAGAGCAGTGTTTTCTGGTAGTGACTTGTTGGAACAATTTTCAATAGTCAAACGACTGTACCAAGGAGCGATTAGAGGACCTGCTAGACAGCTGCGTTATGTGATTTGCATCCGAATCAGGCTAAATGCAATTCAGGTCGTTCGGATACTTTTGAGCATGACTGTACATTGGCACGAAATGATGGTAGACTAGCAGTTGATCAGTGCCTGGTAGAAAGATTTGCTACTGCCTATGAACACAATTAAATCTCATGTAATCTGTGTAAACAGGCGAAACGATCGGTTATTATCATTTAACTAAGCAGTCGGTCATCAGATACCGGACTCAGTCACAGCCTTAGGATTATTTCAGGTGAAACGAGTACATAGATCTAGCCATGGCAGAGGCAGATATCAGACTCCCATTTATTGGGAGAATCCTAAGTAAGTATAATTCTCACACAAAAAGCAGGTCGATTACCAAAGCCTTGTTCCAACGATTCTAGAGTATTATTCGTCATTCCAGGACCCTTACGAAATTAGAGTAACGGAAGATATTCAAGGAAGAACTGTACGACTGATCACAGGTTTGTTTGTCTGGCGACAGTGTTATACGAATGCACAACGAACTGGGCTGGGAGGCGTTACAAGAAAGACACTGCGTTTTCCGAAGAACCTATCGGAATTTCCAAACAGACTGAGAAAACATCTTACTTCCTCCAGCATACTCCTGACGTAATGACGAAGACGCTAAAATTAAATATAGAGGTTTCCCGATGTTCATTGTTCCCCCATACCATCTTCGAAAAGAACGGGACTTGTGAATGAGGGATAAAGACGTTGGCGACTTATTGTCTTTCTGAAGTATTTCAAAGGGGAGGATCGTTTTATAGTGCCAGTTATTGTTCCAAACAAAATTATTTATTTATTTATTTATTTCGTTAATCTGTCATTTCAGGACAACAATAAGTCTACAACTACTGTGATAATTGCCCTCAGGTATTGTTTCTCTCGCTTAAGCCACTTTTTTCGTCATTTCACTTTGTTTAGTACGAAGTTCAATATACAATGTGACCCAGAAGTCCGTCAACACTTGAAAACTATATATTTCACGGAATAATCTAGGCAGAGAGGTAAAAATAGACAAACATTCTCGAAATGATGTGGAGTTTTATTGGAACCAAGAAAAGTGCACAGAACTGTCAACAGAAGGCGCTTCGTGTGACACAAAATCAATAATTAACCTAATAACTGGTTTTAAGCAACGACAATTTTCTTTATAACAAATGCCTAACATATCAGCCGTCACTCGTCACAACCACCTGTACTAGAAAGGCTACAGTACTGTAAAGAATATTAGTAAGTATGTAGAGAAATTGCCGTCGGATGTTGTCTTTTTGCATCCCTATTGAGTTGCGACTGAGGGTAACCGCACAACTAGTAATCACACGGATTGAGGTCTGGGGACATGGGAACGCAAGCATGACGGAAATGGCGGCTCAGCACGCGGTCCTCATCAAACGACGTCGCCAGAGATGTTTCACACATGTGGCAATATAGGGTGGAACGCCATCCTGCGTAAATGTCATGCCTTCCAGCATGTGTTTGTCAGCCACTCTAGGGACGATGCCATTCTGTAAAATATCGATGTATCTCCAACCTGTCACGCTGACAATACGAAAAGCAGAATTCCAGATTTCCTTGAAGAAAAAAGGTCCGATCACTACTGATGTGGTAAATCCACACCACACCGCGACTTTCTCGTCATGCAATGGCGTTTGCACGACAGTTCTACGATTTTCGGTAGCCCAGATTCTGCAGTTGTGGGTTTCGACAGACCGTCTGAGTGTGAAATGGGCTTCGTCAGTCCATTGCCATCTGTTGGCCAGATTTTGCAGTCGATTTCGGTACCGATAAAACCCATGTCATTTTAGTCATATGAGTCAATTTTTACCTCTCTACCTACATTATTCCGTGAATTGGAGCATTTCCGCATGTTCACTTTTGGGTCACCCTGTACTTCTTGCACTGGTTGTCCCTTTCTTCTCTCACAAAGTCCCGAATGTTATTATAACTGTTCTGAAAATACTTCAGTTTTACGTACCTTCCAGCTATATGCCCAAAATCTCTACATCTTATCTGACATTCATGGACCAAAATATTCTTGCTTTTGAAGTTTGAGTCAGAGATGATGAAGATGCATTTCGTCCCTTTGGAGTCACTCATTCTTCATGTGAAGATACCTACGTTTTCTCCTTGTGTCTCAGAGAGCGTAATATACTTGGTTGCATATACAAGCATGGTATTATGACAGAGTTGTAATGCGGAGAAGCAGTTTTTGTTTTTAATATTTAGTATTGTATGGGAAGCCCTTTCCTTTTTTCTGGCTCTTGCTTTCAAAGCTTCTTTTATGTAGCC
This sequence comes from Schistocerca serialis cubense, assembly GCF_023864345.2. NCBI lineage: Eukaryota > Metazoa > Arthropoda > Insecta > Orthoptera > Acrididae > Schistocerca > Schistocerca serialis. The sequence goes on along the minus strand of NC_064641.1, from coordinate 112,123,334 downwards.
AATTGACTGTAATCAAGCCGTCCAGTAAAACTATTCACACCTTTGTTATTATCTGATGTTTTCCCGGTGTAGTTCTAACTTGAAGAATTCTTGGGTATCTGCACCAATCATGTCGTAATTTCTCTACGATATTTCGGGAAACAGTCTCATTTTTAAATAATTACTATTAAAAACAGTCTTGATCACAATTTATTTTACAAGGTGACCGGTTTCGACCACTACTGTGGTCATCTTCAGACCATTGAGTAGGAACCCCTTTCTGTTGGAGAATTCTCCAACAGAAAGGGGTTCCTACTCAATGGTCTGAAGATGACCACAGTAGTGGTCGAAACCGGTCACCTTGTAAAATAAATTGTGATCAAGACTGTTTTTAATAGTAATTATTTACAAGATATTGATCACTGCTGTTCCCATGATGCATTCAAAAGTCTCATTTTTATCTCCAGGTCGTTCCTGATTACTACTGCTCTCCTCGTGTGAGGTTGTCTACAGTGTGTTTCCTGGTCTTCGCAACAAACGTGTGAAGGTGATGGATCACGTCATGACGAAATACGAGGGCAGTTCAATAAGTAATGCAACACATTTTTTTTCTCGGCAAATTTTGGTTGAAAAAACCGGAAATTTCTTGTGGAATATTTTCAAACATTCCCGCTTCGTCTCGTATAGTTTCATTGACTTCCGACAGGTGGCAGCGCTGTACGGAGCTGTTAAAATGGCGTCTGTAACGCATGTGCGTTGCAAACAACGGGCAGTGATCGAGTTTCTTTTGGCGGAAAACCAGGGCATCTCAGATATTCATAGGCGCTTGCAGAATGTCTGCGGTGATCTGGCAGTGGACAAAAGCACGGTGAGTCGTTGGGCAAAGCGTGTATCATCATCGCCGCAAGGTCAAGCAAGACTGTCTCATCTCCCGCGTGCGGGCCGGCCGTGCACAGCTGTGACTCCTGCAATGGCGGAGCGTGCGAACACACTCGTTCGAGATGATCGATGGATCACCATCAAACAACTCAGTGCTCAACTTGACATCTCTGTTGGTAGTGCTGTCACAATTGTTCACCAGTTGGGATATTCAAAGGTTTGTTCCCGCTGGGTCCCTCGTTGTCTAACCGGACACCATAAAGAGCAAAGGAGAACCATCTGTGCGGAATTGCTTGCTCGTCATGTGGCTGAGGGTGACAATTTCTTGTCAAAGATTGTTACAGGCGATGAAACATGGGTTCATCACTTCGAATCTGAAACAAAACGGCAATCAATGGAGTGGCGCCACACCCACTCCCCTACCAAGAAAAAGTTTAAAGCCATACCCTCAGCCGGTAAAGTCATGGTTACAGTCTTTTGGGACGCTGAAGGGGTTATTCTGTTCGATGTCCTTCCCCATGGTCAAACGATCAACTCTGAAGTGTATTGTGCTACTCTTCAGAAATTGAAGAAACGACTTCAGCGTGTTCGTAGGCACAAAAATCTGAACGAACTTCTCCTTCTTCATGACAGCGCAAGACCTCACACAAGTCTTCGCACCCGATAGGAGCTCACAAAACTTCAGTGGACTGTTCTTCCTCATGCACCCTACAGCCCCGATCCCGCACCGTCGGATTTCCATATGTTTGGCCCAATGAAGGACGCAATCCGTGGGAGGCACTACGCGGATGATGAAGAAGTTATTGATGCAGTACGACGTTGGCTCCGACATCGACCAGTGGAATGGTACCGTGCAGGCACACAGGCCCTGATTTCAAGGTGGCGTAAGGCCGTAGCATTGAATGGAGATTACGTTGAAAAATAGTGTTGTGTAGCTAAAAGATTGGGGAATAACCTGGTGTATTTCAATGCTGAATAAAACAACCCCTGTTTCAGAAAAAAATGTGTTGCATTACTTATTGAACTGCCGTCGTACTTTTGTTAAAGACAAAATGTTCGCTGACGCTTCCCGGGGACGTTAGACATCTATTGGTTATGCTCCTCATAGGTGGCAGGGCGTAGGCATTCTGTGGCGTAGTCATGTAATGTGTGTTGCCTATCATCCAGCCATCTGTTCTGCGTGAAAGGCAGTAGACCCAGCAGAATTAAAGTCCCTGATTCCCTTCTGAAATATCTTTCTCTGCATTATAACACTCAGTCTTACAGTTTATTGCTGAAAAGCACTTTATCAGTTTACTGTGGTAGGTAGCATGCTGCTGGTCAGTAGACTGCGCCAGTTGGTGAAATCTCTTTGTACCAGGGCTGGCGTACACTAAAGGAGGCCTGGTGTTAATGGGAGACATTTTGTCTATAATAAAAGTTGTTACCCATGATGTGATCTATCATCCTCAGACGTTTGTTGGAAAGACTTAGAAACCCCCTGTACGCGTTGGCGTTAGCCCCTCCATCACTCGGGTTCTGTAGTTCCCAGTGCAGTGTGTGGTGGCAGCGGTAGGGGAGGGGGGGGGGGGGGGCGCTCGGCCCTGAACTGTGGTCACCGGAGCCCGTGCTACCGTCGTCGGGTGTCGACCTCGCAGTACGCAGATACATTTCTTCTTCTGGGCTCAGTGTATGATTACAAGCATGACTCGCTATCTTTGATAGTTAGACAGTTTTGGACCCTAATTTTAGTCGCGCGTTTAATCAGTTAATCAAATGCAGGCGGAGTTTGCCTAAGTACGAGGGTTGCCCGGAAAATAATGCATCGCATTTTTTTTCCTCAGCCGAAAACAATGCTACTAATGCGAACGTTGCGTATATATTATTTGAAATTCCCGTCACTTTCCACAAATAGCGTAGCTGCAATACAGATTCAAAACGGCGTCTGTAGGTGATGTACGTTACATCAACGTGCCGTGATTTAAATTCTCAGTGCGGGGAAAGAAACTGTGGGGAATATTCACAAACGCTTGTGCCAATTCTATGGAACATCTGCTGTCTATACAGTTGGTCGCTGGACACGCAGGGTGAGGTCATCAGAAGGCGGTTCGGCGATGCTCCACGATTTGCAGCGGTCGGGGAGACCAGCCACGGCTGTCACACCTGAGCTAGCCCCCTCGGACTTCCACTTGTTTGGGCCATTAAAGGATGTCATTCGTGGAAGACACTTTGAGGACGATCAGGAGGCGATTCACACAGTGAAATACTAGCTCCGCCACCAGAACCAGGATTGGTACCGGCAGGGCATACTTGGCCTTGTTTCGTGCTGGGGGAAGGAGATTAAATGGAACAACAGGTTGTGTAGATAAAACACCATTATTTCGTGTATGTAATTCTCATTATGTTCAATAAAGAACTGTTGAAGAAAAAAATGCGGTGCGTTGCTTTCTGGGCAACCCTCGTATCTTGGTTTTGTTGTAATTTATACTTTGGGCCATTTTTATTTTATGGTCGGCCATGGTAGATTTAGTGGTCTGGTGTAATTCAATGATGGCAGCTACAGGGTGACGGTATGAAGTAAAACGGTCATAATTTTGAAGGGTTTCCTTTAGGACGTTCAAACTGCACTGTTGCCCGTGGGGCATGAAGATATTTAGTATGCGCAGTACGAACATCTTCAACTTTTGTAGTCCTGTCTTCCTCAGTTGCGTGTAATATTACGGTATGCTGATAATTTTTGCTTCATGGACCGTCTGACTACAACTGAATGAAACAGTTTTCGTGCCATACGTGTTTCGCCTTTATTTTCTGCAAGGCATCTTCAGTGGCCTGGAATATGCACATATTTTTGCTATTTAGTTTACATTTTGGTCAATGTACCTGTAGGTTAAAAACAGTTCTGGCGGTTGGTTTTTGCTGTTATATAGTAATGCTCCTGTTGCATTTTTTGTGTTGTTTTTCTTTTTAGAAATGCCAATTTGCGGCTTTTTCCAACATTTAACAGCACTAGGAACTGAACACTAGTTTAGATGCAATGTTTTGTTTTGTGTTTCCAAGTGTCAGATGTTATTGCCAAAGATCGAATGTTATTGCCAACTTTCGAGTATAATTATTGAAGTATCTGTGATGTGTTTGTGTATGCAATTTGTGTGTGTGTGTGTGTTTTTGTGTGATATTATTTTTTTGTGGGCTGTGTGTGTGTGTGTGTGTGTGTGTGTGTGTGTGTGTGTGTACAGAAGGCGAAAGGGGGGGGGATTTTTTTCCTGGTTGTGTGAGGGATGATTTTTATCTTATCATTTCTTTTATTAAGTGTAGTAGGGAGCTTGTGCTGGTGTGTGTTTGTTTATTTATCACATGTTTGTTTTCAGCGATAGCTTTCTGAATGTGGAAGTTTTCTTGCATTTGTATAAGCTGCAGTGCTTTCGCAGAAAGTTGGTGATAAAGACAGACCATTGCTTTCGCGTCAGAAGTGTTGTCCAAAGCTCAGTGTAATTATTCACAGATGGAGAAAGAGGCGTTGGCTATTGTGTGTGGTGTTATCAAATTCCACCACTGTTTGTATGGGAGAAAATTATACTCAGTAACGGACCACAAGCCATTGCAGTCCTTGTTTCATCCCTCGAAGCTGGTTCCTGTACGAACTGCCCAAAAATTGCAAAGATGGGCTTTGTTGTTGTCTCAATACCAGTACGAGTTGTGTATCATCCGACAGGACAACATGATAATGCGGACTCACTTTCACGGCTTCCGATTGGTCTTGATACAGACTTTCTGCTGCATCTTGTTGTCACAGCGATGCTCAGGATTCTGAATTGCTTCAATCCTTTCCTCTGAGCTATACGAAAATTGCACGGGACAGGGGAGCTGCTTCAGATTTGAACGTTTTGATAAAATGCATTCGCACATCTTGGCCTCGCTCATTGCGTAATATAAAGAACTCTGTAGAGCGACGCTACTTTGCACCTCGGCATAGCCTCGCTATACAGCAAGGTGTGATCTCTTACAAAATGACAGTGGACAGTCACGTGTGTTGATCCCCAAAGTTTTGCAAAAACAAGTGTTGCTGTTACTTCAGCAAGGACACTGGGGGATTGTTCGTACGAAACAGCGCATCGACACTGTAATTGCCTGAGTTGTTGTTGTTGTGGTCTTCAGTCCTGAGACTGGTTTGATGCAGCTCTCCATGCTACTCTATCCTGTGCAAGCTTCTTCATCTCCCAGTACCTACTGCAACCTACATCCTTCTGAATCTGCGTAGTGTATTCATCTCTTGGTCTCCCTCTACGATTTTTACCCTCCACGCTGCCCTCCAATACTAAATTGGTGATCCCTTGATGCCTCAGAACATGTCCTACCAACCGATCCCTTCTTCTGGTCAAGTTGTGTCACAAAATTCTCTTCTCCCCAATCCTAATCAATACTTCCTCATTAGTGATGTGGTCTACCCATCTAATCTTCAGCATTCTTCTGTAGCACCACATTTCAAAAGCTTCTATTCTCTTCTTGTCTAAACTATTTATCGTCCATGTTTCACTTCCATACATGGCTAAACTCCATACAAATACTTTCAGAAATGACTTCCTGACACTTAAATCTATACTCGATGTTAGCAAATTTCTCTTCTTCAGAAACGCTTTTCTTGCCATTGCCAGTCTACATTTTACATCCTCTCTACTTCGACCATCATCAGTTATTTTGCTCCCCAAATAGCAAAACTCCTTTACTACTTTAAGTGTCTCATTTCCTAATCTAATTCCCTCAGCATCACCCGACTTAATTCGACTACATTCCATTATCCTCGTTTTGCTTTTGTTGATGTTCATCTTATATCCTCCTTTCAAGACCCTATCCATTCCGTTCAACTGCTCTTCCAAGTCCTTTGCTGTCTCTGACAGAATTACAATGTCATCGGCGAACCTAAAAGCTTTTATTTCTTCTCCATGGATTTTAATTCCTACTCCCAATTTTTCTTTTGTTTCCTTTACTGCTTGCTCAATATACAGATTGAATAACATCGGGGAGAGGCTACAACCTTGTCTTACTCCCTTCCCAACCACTGTTTCCCTTTCATGTCCCTCGACTCTTATAACTGCCATCTGGTTTCTGTACAAATTGTAAATAGCCTTTCGCTCCCTGTATTTTACCCCTGCCACCTTTAGAATTTGAAAGAGAGTATTCCAGTCAACATTGTCAAAAGCTTTCTCTAAGTCTACAAATGCTAGAAACGTAGGTCTGCCTTTCCTTAATCTTTCTTCTCGTAAGGTCGTAAGGTCAATATTGCCTCACGTGTTCCAGTATTTCTACGGAATCTAAACTGATCTTCCCCGAGGTCAGCTTCTACCAGTTTTTCCATTCGTCTGTAAAGAATTCGCGTTAGTATTTTGCAGCTGTGGCTTATTAAACTGATTGTTCGGTAATTTTCACATCTGTCAACACCTGATTTCTTTGGGATTGGAATTATTATATTCTTCTTGAAGTCTGAGGGTATTTCGCCTGTTTCACACATCTTGCTCACCAGATGTAGAGTTTTGTCAGGACTGGCTCTCCCAAGGCCATCAGGCTGAGTATGGACACACAAATAGAACAGATGACGTCACAGTGTCACGCATGTGCGGAAAATCAGTCCGCTCTGCCGCAAAAATTTTCTGGCTGGCCTAAATCGCACGTGTGCACATGGACTCTGCGGGACCTTTTTGGAACATTCGTAGATTGACTGTGATAGAGTCTTGTAGCAACTTTTCTTTTGCTGCGGCAACGAACTCGACAACGTCACGTAGCACAATTCAGGTGTTGTCCTCAATTTTTTCCCTCTAAGGTTTTCCTGCAGTCGTAGTGTCGGACAACGGTCCTCAGTTCACGTCAAATGAATTTGAAATGTTCTGTGAACGCAATGGCATACAGCATGTAATTAGTGCACCGTTCCATCCATAGTCAAACGGCGAAGCGGAACGTTTTGTCAGAACCTTCAAGCGGCAGATGGGCAAACTTGGCACGGCACATACCAGGGATGAAGCACTGAAACTGTTTCTCGCCTCATATCGTTCGCACGCACGAGATGGACCATCGCCTGCAGAATTGCTACACGCAGACGCCATCGGACATTGCCCCACCAGCTTCACCCTCCTCAGCATCCGGCGCCAAAGGAAGGCCGCAAGTATCGCTTTGCGCCGCATAACATTGTGTTTCTCAGAGAGTTTAGCGGCAGCAGTCAGTGGGCGCGAGGCGAGATCCTTCTTCGACTTGGCGCATGGATGATCCTTCGTCGACTTGGCGCATGCATGTGCCTAATTTCAGGCCCAGACGGATTGCAGCGCTATCACAATCAAATTCGCCACCGTCATGTGCACGCTGATCCTTCTGTATCTCTTCCGACAGATTCACGGATACCGAGCACAGCGCGGCCACACCAGCTGCCAGAGGGTGTCATCACGACACCGCGGGACGACCCCATGGAGGCGGAGCCTTCGCCTCTTCCGTTTCCTCTCGTTCTACTGAAGGAGCTGGACCCGCCCTCACCGCAGCAGTCGACGCCTTCTGCGAGGGTGAGTCAAATGAAAACGTTAAATTTTCAATATTGTTGTTGTTGTTGTGGTCTTCAGTTGAGAGACTGGTTTGATGCAGCTCTCCATGCTACTCTATCCTGTGCAAGCTTCTTCATCTCCCAGTACCTACTGCAACCTACATCCTTCTGAATCTGCTTAGTGTATGCATCTCTTGGTCTCCCTCTACGATTTTTACCCTCCACGGTGCCCTCCAATGCTAAATTTGTGATCCCTTGATGCCTCAGAACATGTCCTACCAACCGATCCCTTCTTCTAGTCAAGTTGTGCCACAAACTTCTCTTCTCCCCAGTCCTATTCAATACCTCCTCATTAGTTACTTTATCTACCCACCTTATCTTCAGCATTCTTCTGTAGCACCACATTTCGAAAGCTTCTATTCTCTTCTTGTCCAAACTAGTTATCGTCCATGTTTCACTTCCATACATGGCTACACTCCATACAAATACTTTCAGAAACGACTTCCTGACACTTAAATCTATACTCGATGTTAACAAATTTCTCTTCTTCAGAAAAGCTTTCCTTGCCATTGCCAGTCTACATTTTATATCCTCACTACTTCGACCATCATCAGTTATTTTACTCCCTAAATAACAAAACTCCTTTACTATTTTAAGTGTCTCATTTCCTAATCTAATTCCCTCAGCATCACCCGACTTAATTCGACTACATTCCATTATCCTCGTTTTGCTTTTGTTGATGTTCATCTTATATCCTCCTTTCAAGACACTGTCCATTCCGTTCAACTGCTCTTCCAAGTCCTTTGCTGTCTCTGACAGAATTACAATGTCATCGGCGAACCTCAAAGTTTTTACTTCTTCTCCATGAATTTTAATACCTACTCCGAATTTTTCTTTTGTTTCCTTTACTGCTTGCTCAATATACAGATTGAATAACATCGGGGAGAGGCTACAACCCTGCCTCACTCCTTTCCCAACCACTGCTTCCCTTTCATGCCCCTCGACTCTTATAACTGGCGTCTGGTTTCTGTACAAATTGTAAATAGCCTTTCGCTCCCTGTATTTTACCCCTGCCACCTTCAGAATTTGAAACAGAGTATTCCAGTTAACATTGTCAAAAGCTTTCTCTAAGTCTACAAATGCTAGAAACGTAGGTTTGCCTTTTCTTAATCTTTCTTCTAAGATAAGTCGTAAGGTCAGTATTGCCTCACGTGTTCCAACATTTCTACGGAATCCAAACTGATCTTCCCCGAGGTCCGCTTCTACCAGTTTTTCCATTCGTCTGTAAAGAATTCGAGTTAGTATTTTGCAGCTGTGACTTATTAAACTGATAGTTCGGTAATTTTCACATCTGTCAACACCTGCTTTCTTTGGGATTGGAATTATTATATTCTTCTTGAAGTCTGAAGGTATTTCGCCTGTCTCATACATCGTGCTCACCAGATGGTAGAGTTTTGTCATGACTGGCTCTCCCGAGGCCATCAGTAGTTCTAATGGAATGTTGTCTACTCCCGGGGCCTTGTTTCGACTTAGGTCTTTCAGTGCTCTGTCAAACTCTTCACGCAGTATCTTATCTCCCATTTCGTCTTCATCTACATCCTCTTCCATTTCCATAATATTGTCCTCAAGAACATCGCCCTTGTATAGACCCTCTATATACTCCTTCCACCTTTCTGCCTTCCCTTCTTTGCTTAGAACTGGGTTGCCATCTGAGCTCTTGATATTCATACAAGTGGTTCTCTTCTCTCCAAAGGTCTCTTTAATTTTCCTGTTGGCAGTATCTATCTTACCCCTAGTGAGACAAGCCTCTACATCCTTACATTTGTCCTCTAGCCATCCCTGCTTAGCCATTTTGCACTTCCTGTCGATGTCATTTTTGAGACGTTTGTATTCCTTTTTGCCTGCTTCATTTACTGCATTTTTATATTTTCTCCTTTCATCAATTAAATTCAATATTTCTTCTGTTACCCAAGGATTTCAACTAGCCCTCGTCTTTTTACCTACTTGATCGTCTGCTGCCTTCACTACTTCATCCCTCAGAGCTACCCATTCTTCTTCTACTGTATTTCTTTCCCCCATTCCTGTCAATTGTTCCCTTATACTCTCCCTGAAACTCGGAACAACCTCTGGTTTAGTCAGTTTATCCAGGTCCCATCTCCTTAAATTCCCACCTTTTTGCAGTTTCTTCAGTTTCAATCTGCAGTTCATAACCAATAGATTGTGGTCAGAATCCACATCTGCCCCAGGAAATGTCTTGCAATTTAAAACCTGGTTCCTAAATCTCTGTCTTACCATTATATAATCTATCTGAAACCTGTCAGTATCTCCAGGCTTCTTCCATGTATACAACCTTCTTTTATGATTCTTGAACCAAGTGTTAGCTATGATTAAGTTATGCTTTGCAATAACAAATCGAAATCCTGTAAGATGGTAAGCGTGCTATAAACAACGTGCAGAATGGTCTGTAGGTGGCAGCATAGTGCAGATTCACACATACCGTCGCAGTATCAGTATAAAGATGGCCGCCCCACTTGCGACTTGCACCAGGGAAGAATAGCGTTCTGTTATTCGATTTTTGCGTAGTGAAGGTGTGAAACCTATTGAAATTCATCGACGAATGAAGGTTCAGTACGGTGATGCATGTTTGTCGCAGCAGCAAGTTTAAGAATGGAGTAGGAAGTTCGCAAATGGTGTGACTTCAGTGGAAGATGCTCCTCGTCCAGATCAGGCACAACGAGTTGTGACTCCACAGAACATTGCAGCAGTTGAAGCCATAGTGAAAGAAAACTGCCGAGTGACATTGCAGCATGTTTACAGATTAGTTAAAAAATGGTTCAAATGGCTCTGAGCACTATGGGACTTAACTGCTGTGGTCATCAGTCCCCTAGAACTTAGAACTACTTAAACCTAACTAACCTAAGGACATCACACACATCCATGCCCGAGGCAGGATTCGAACCTGCGACCGTAGCGGACACGGGGCTCCAGACTGTAGCGCCTAGAACCGCTCGGCCACTCCGGCCGCCTACAGATTAGTCATGGGTCAGCACACCACATTGTGCATGATGTGCTCTAGTTTCACAAAGTGTCTGCAAGATGGGTGCCACGGCAGGTGACTCCTGAAATGAGAGAACGACTTGTTGATGCTTGTGAAGAACTTCTTCTGCGCTTTGAACGAGAAGGTGATGGCTTCCTTGCAAAAATCGTTGTTGTTGTGGTCTTCAGTCCTGAGACTGGTTTGATGCAGCTCTCCATGCGCATACAGTAAAGCTACATGCCCTCGGGAAAAATTACGGCTGTAGTTTCCCCTTGCTTTTTGCCGTTCGCAGTACTAGCACAGCAAGGCCGTTTTGGTTCTTGTTACAAGGCCAGATCATATGTTTGTCTGGCCTCTCAACAGATACCCTTCCGTTGTGGTTGCACCTACGGTGCGGCCACCTGTATCGCTGAGGCACGCAAGCCTCCCCACCAACGGCAAGGTCCATGGTTCATGGGGGGGGGGGGGGGGGGGAGGGGGCAAAAATCGTTACTGGGGACGAAACTTAGGTTCACTTCCACCAATCGGAAACGAAGAGAGTGAGCAAGCAATGGCGCCTCATCACCAGACTTTGCCCCAAGTGATTTCCATATGTTTGGACCACTCAAAGACGCAATGGGAGGAAAGAAGTTCCGTTCTGATGAAGAGGTACGCCACGCGGTGCATGCGTGGTTACGCGGATTACCAAAAGGATTTTTTCCTAAAGGAATTTATGCACTTCGTAAGCGCAGGAGGACTTGCATTGAGCGTGGGGGAGATGAAAAGTGATACAGCTTTGTACCACTTCTTCACAATAAATAATATTTAAAAAAATATTTACGGTTTTCATTTGAATCACCCTCGTACATCTTATGGGTCTCATGGGGTGGACGCGTACCCATCTGGTCGTTTTCCGGGGGACGTTTCAGCCAGAGCGAAGACTGGATGGCGGGGTACGACTGGTAGTCTGACGGCCCCTGCAGCCACATTTTCCAGTTGAGCGCAGCTTCCACGCCCCTGCCTTCCCTCCCACTGTCGCGCTCCTTCTACGACGACGATCCGAGGAACGTCACGGCGTAAAGTGAAGCGCCGGCACTCCAGTCGAGAACGATAGCGCAGAGAGGTCTGTGACAAGACGTCAGCCAACTGCACGCACGACAACGCGACAGCAGCGGCCCCTACGTGAAGAGAACGTAAGCGCCGCGCCCGACTGGTCACGGCCCAGTCGAACAGCAGCCTCAGCAATAGAGACTTGCATATAAGCGTCACCCTTTGCTAGTGTCGGTAGTTCCACGCGGCTTTTCGCGGATGATGCTGTAGTATACAGAGAAGTTGCAGCATTAGAAAATTGCAGCGAAATGCAGCAAGATCTGCAGCGGATAGGCACTTGGTTGGTTGGTTGGTTGGTTGTTTCGGGGAAGGAGACCAGACAGCGAGGTCATCGGTCGCATCGGATTAGGGAAGGACGGGGAAGGAAGTCGGCCGTGCCCTTTGAAAGGAACCATCCCGGCATTTGCCTGGAGCGATTTAGGGAAATCACGGAAAACCTAAATCAGGATGGACGGACGCGGGATTGAACCGCCGTCCTCCCGAATGCGAGTCCAGTGTCTGACCAGGCACTTGGTGCAGGGGGTGGCAACCGACCCTTAACATAGACAAATGTAATGTATTGCGAATACATAGAAAGAAGGATCCTTTATTGTATGATTATATGATAGCGGAACAAACACTGGTAGCAGTTACTTCTGTAAAATATCTGGGAGTATCCGTACAGAACAATTTGAAGTGGAATGATCATATAAAATTAATTGTTGGTAAGGCGGGTGCCAGGTTGAGATTCATTGGGAGAGTCCTTAGAAAATGTAGGCCATCAGCAACGGAGGTGGCTTACAAAACACTCGTTCGACCTATACTTGAGCATCGCTCATCAGTGTGGGATCCAAGCCAGGTCGGGTTGACGGAGGAGATAGAGAAGATCCAAAGAAGAGCGGCGCGTTTCGTCACAGGGTTATTTGGTAAGCGTGATAGCGTTACGGAGATGTTTAGCAAACTCAAGTGGCAGACTCTGCAAGGGAGGCGCTCTGCATCGCGGTGTAGCTTGCTGTCCAGGTTCCGAGAGGGTGCGTATCTGGATGAGATATCGAATATATTGCTTCCCCCTACTTATACCTCCCGAGGAGATCACGAATGTAAAATGTAAAATTAGAGAGATTCGAGCGCGCACGGAGGCTTTCCGGCAGTCGTTCTTCCCGTGAACCATACGCGACTGGAACAGGAATGGGATGTAATGACAGTGGCACGTAAAGTGCCCTCCGCCACACACCGTTGGTTGGCTTGCGGAGTATAAATGTAGATGTAGATGCTTCTACTTTCTATGTAGCTCAAACCTGAAAGTGTTATACCGAAGAAGCTTGTTTATTTTCTATGTCGCCCTTAGCTTGCGACACATCCGTGTATTTCTCAAAGTTAAGTACTGTCATTTACTTTTCGTAATAAAACCCATTAATACGATTTGCTTGAATTTTATCTAGCGATCCGAGAAAGCAGGCTTCATAGACACCCCATCTTTGACGATTAAGCAGGATTTAACAGTTTGTAACTAATTTACGTTTTTTTTCATATAGTTCCGTAATTGTCGCCCTCTATGTTCATGGCACGTCTCTTCTACCGTACGTACAGTTTTCCCATTGTATACGTCTTCGCAGTGGCAGTGGATTCGGTAGACGCCTGGTTTGCAAAGGCCTAAATCATATTTTAGGGGGGTAGGACGTCAAACGGGCCGTCATGGAGCAGGGGAGACATCACAGGACATTTTAATTTCCATTGTCTATAGTTTTACGAATAAATTCATAGAGCTTTGTGAGCATGATCAGGAAGGATTCAGGATTCACAATCATAGCACTGGAAGTTCAAAAAAATAACAAAATAATTTTTTTTCACATATGAAAATTCATCATATTTTCACTTTTTTGCTATAGGTACACGTTTCTTCATAAGTAAGAGAGATACTTCGATGATTTTTGCACAGCATACAAATCATATTTACAGGTGTATGAAACTCTAGAAATTATTTAATTTGTGAAAAAATGAATGTGCTGTTACATTTTAAACTTCACGTTTAGAAAAAACTAAAATTTTATACTTAATTTTTACCAAACTTTTTAATAGATTTGGAAAATTCTAGAGTTTAATTCACCTGTAAGTATGGTTTGTATGCTGTGCAAAATTCAACGAAGAATCTCTTTTACTTATGAAGAAAAGTGTACCTATAGCAACAAATGCAGTCAATGATAAGTGAAAAAAGGTGAAATTCAAATGTAAAAAAATAAATTTACACTGTAAGTGTAAATCTTGAATCCTTTCTGGACATTCTGACAAAGTTTTATGAATTTATTTTTAAATGTATAGACAGTGGAAATTAAACATTCCTGTGGTGTCTCTCCTGCTCCAAGTCGTCCCGTTTGACGTCCTACCCCCCTTAACTGATCATAGTAGTGTCGACGTCTTGGGGGGGGGGGGGGGGGGGGGGAGTGAAATATACGAGTACATTTGATATTGTGTCATTCCAAGATGATCTGGAGATATTGACGATAAATGGGATGCACGCTAGTGATTTCTTACTGCTCTTTTTCTTTCTTCTGCTGCCTAGGTACAACTTTTCTAAACGCAGACCTTATCTGCTTGCTGCTGTGCCCATGTGTTCGGGATGTTGTCTACAGGAGCTTCAGCTCAGCTGGAAGGCTGTCTTGGTCGCGGGTGGATCGCGCCCGTGAACGTGTGCGTAAAATGCCTTCACGCTACTGGAGGCATGTAGATATAGATCAGTCTGTGTAAGCTTTCTGTACACATTGTGACTCAGTTTTATTCTGACTTCCGTTATACCAGGACGGCAAGAAACACAGGCGCCATCCTCTTCCGTCTCCGCATAAAATTATGTTGGAGTGAAGTGAGTTGAGGTGATGGAGAAACTCACCTAAGTTGTCCCATGCACGTTCTCGTACTACGAATATGTCCTCCACGTAAACAGTAGAAAGAAGTTGCTTTTAGTTGCACTTGTTTCAAGGCCTTCTCTTCGAAATCTCCCCTGGACAAATTCACCACAGCCAGCGGTAACTCACACCCTATAGTGATGCCACCCGTCTGTTCATAATAATTTCCAGTGAACAGGGAGGAAGTTTAGGTGAACGCAAACTTAAATAGTCTCGCCAGGTTGGTCTCTAATTTCTTGTTTATCAATTCCGTGGAGTCCCTTAGTGTTATGCTGACAAAAGGGGAAACTTCATGAAAACTCACCAATAGATCGTCATATATGAGAAAAAGTTCTTGTAGATGTTGTAGAAAATGAATTAAACTATGGATATGGTGTTGGAATTTCCTCATAGATGGAGTCAGGAGAGCATCAGTGTTTGGTCAAGTCATATGTTGCTGCCCCTATATTGCTGCCTATGGCTCGCATTGTGATGCCCTCTTTGTGGATGTTTTGCGCACACACAGTCATAGTAGAACACCAGTTCACGGTTGAAGTTGACAGTTTTCGAATCGAAGGTACTGTATTCAAGTCTGTCATTCCTCCACAGACATTCAGACCTCCCATTGAAAGTGACCCCAGAGACTTCAAGGCGAAGGTTGGACACATCCCATGTTAATGTCCGCAAATAAGTGTCCGGATACTTTTGATCAGGTAGACTATCAGACCAATTGTGCGATTGGATTGAGGAGTTCCTAGATAACAGGACGCAGCATGTCATTCTCAATGGAGAGAAGTCTTCCGAAGTAAGAGTGATTTCAGGTGTGCCGCAGGGGAGTGTCATAGGACCGTTGCTATTCACAATATACATAAATGACCTTGTGTATGACATCAGAAGTTCACTGAGGCTTTTTGCAGATCATGCTGTGGTGTATCGAGAGGTTGTAACAATGGAAAATTGTATTGAAATGCAGGAGGGTCTGCAGCGAATTGACGCATGGTGCAGGGAATGGCAATTGAATCTCAATGTAGACAAGTGTAATGTGCTGCGAATACACAGAAAGATAGATCCTTTATCATTTAGCTACAAAATAGCAGGTCAGCAACTGGAAGCAGTTAATACCATAAATTATCTGGGAGTACGCATTAGGAGTGATTTAAAATGGAATGATCATATAATGTTGATCGTCGGTAAAGCAGATGCCAGACTGAGATTCATTGGAAGAACCCTAAGGAAATGCAATCCGAAAACAAAGGAAGTAGGTTACAGTACGCTTGTTCGCCCACTGCTTGAATACTGCTCAGCAGTGTGGGATCCGTACCAGATAGGGTTGATAGAAGATATAGAGAAGATCCCACGGAGAGCAGAGTGCTTCGTTACAGGATCATTTAGTAATCGCGAAAGCGTTACGGGGATGATAGATAAACTCCAGTGGAAGACTCTGCAGGAGAGACGCTCAGTAGCTCGGTACGGGCTTTTGCCAAAGTTTCGAGAACATACCTTCACCGAAGAGTCAAGCAGTATATTGCTCCTTCCTACGTATATCTCGCGAAGAGACCATGAGGATAAAATCAGAGAGATTAGAGCCCACACAGAGGCATACCGACAATCCTTCTTTCCACGAACAATACGAGACTGGAATAGAAGGGAGAACCGATAGAGGTACTCAAGGTACCCTCCGCCACACACCGTCAGGTGGCTTGCGGAGTACGGATGTAGATGTAGATGTAGTGCATTTACAGTTAATCTCAATACATAAACAGCGTTTTCTGTCCTTCCGACAATGGAAATCGTACTTTCTTTATTTGTTTCCATATCGGACATCATCTGCGTTTTTCTGAGGGCAGAGCTGCAGAAAAACTCGCAGAGACGAAGAACTGACCATTTATTGAAACGTACAGACTTAAATAGTTGTGACTGAAATCTGCAACGCGACTTCCGGGCGATTGACGTGTGTGCCTCTTTTTGCAGTGGCCGCTTCGGTAGAACACTCTAAAACAAAAGAAAGAATTATAAGAATGGGGCGAAAATCCGTAGGTGAGATGTACATTTACAGAAAAACAAATAATTACAGTTTCAGTAATACTGGATGATTTATTCAACAGAAAGAGCTTCACAAGTTCCCAATTGGCGCAATGCATAGTCGAAATCCCGAGCTGGTTGGAGGGCCGTGTTGATAATGCTCCAAACATTCGCAATTGGGGAGGGATCCGGCGGCCTTGCTGGCCAAGGTAGGGTTTGGAAAGCACGAAGACCATCAGTAGAAACCCTCACCGTGTGCGGGCGGGCATTATCTTGTTGAAATGTAAGCCCAGCATGACTTGACATGAAGGACAAAACACAACGGACCGTAGAATATCGTCGACGTACAGCTGTGCTGTAAGGATGCCACGGATGACAACCAAAGGAAATCCAGACTATGGTTGTCAGGTGATACAGGGGGTGACAGTTACGTTGTTATCTCACAGCTGTCTGGGGTGTCTCCAGACACGTCCTCGGCTTTGGATCTGATTGAATGGAGTAGAACTGTCTTTAGTGATTAGTCTAGCTTCGAACTAAGCCCTGATGACCAGCGAAGACCTATCTGGAGACGACCAAAACAGTGGCAGCATACCAGTCTGATCGTCGCCCGCCAGATGCCACGACAGCCAGGAGTGGTGGTCTGGGGTGACATTTCTTTTCACAGTAGGACCCCTTTGGTTGTCATCCGCGGCACTGTTAATGCAAGGCGCCTCTTCGACGATTTTCAAAGCCCCATTTGGTCCTCTTCATGGCAAGCCATCCTGGGCTTACATTTCGGTAAGGCAATGCCCGCCTGCACATGGCGAGAGTATCTACTGCTTGTTGGGGTTGTTTGCGGGGGATATACCAACAGCAAGGTCATCGGTCTCATCGGGTTAGGGAAGAACGGTGATGGAAGTCGGCCGTGCCCTTTCAGAGGAACCATCCCGGCATTTGCCTGGAGCGATTTAGGGAAATCACGGAAAACCCAAATCAGAATGGCCGGACGTGGGATTGAACTGTCGTCTTCCCGAATGCTATCTACTGCTTGTCTTAGTACTTACCAAACACTACATTGGTCAGCAAGGACGACTGATCTCTCCCCAGTTGAGAACGTTTGGAGCATTATCAGTACGGCCCTCCAACCAGCTCAGGAGTTTGACTATCTAACGGGCCAGTTGGGCAAAATTTGGCACAATATGTCTCAGGAGGACATCCAGTAACTGCCAACCAATACCAAGCCGAATAACTGCTTGCCAGAGGTGGCCCAACACGTTATTCACTGGCGCAATTTCTCTTGAATAAAGCATCCAGTATTTCTGAAATACACACTGCTGGCCATTAAAATTACTACACCACGAAGATGGCGCGCTACAGACGCGAAATTTAACAGACAGGAAGCAGATGCTGTGACATGCAAATGATTAGCTTTTCAGAGCATTCAGACAAGGTTGGCGCCGGTGGCGACACCTACAACGTGCTGACATGAGGAAAGTTTCCAACCGAATTCTCACACACAAGCAGCAGTTGACCGGCGTTGCCTGGTGAAACGTTGTTGTGATACCTCGAATAAGGAGGAGAAATGCGTACCATCACGTTTCTGACTTTCATAAAGGTCGGATTGTAGCCTATCGCGATTGCGGTTTATCGTATCGCGACATTGCTGCTCGCGTTGGTCGAGATCCAATGACTGTTAGCAGAATGTGGAATCGATGGGTTCAGGAGGGTAATACGGAACGTCGTGGTGGATCCCAACGGCCTCGTATCACTAGCAGTCGAGATGACAGGCATCTTATCCGCATGGCTGTAACGGATCGTGCAGCCACGTCTCGATCTCTGAGTCAACAGGTGGGGACGTTTGCAAGACAACAAGCATCTGCACGAACAGCTCGGAGACAATGGCTCCGGTTACCCTTGACGCTGCATCACAGACAGGAGCTCCTGCGATGGTGTACTCAATGGCAAAACGTCATATTTTCGGATGAATCCAAGTTCTGTTTACGGCATCATGATGGTCGCATCAGTGTTTGGCGACATAGCGGTGAAGCCACATTGGAAGCGTGTATTCGTCATCGCCATACTGGCGTATTGCCCTGCGTGATGGTATGAGATGCCATCGGTCAGAAGTCTCGGTACCTCTTGTTCGTATTGACGGCACTTTGAACAGTGGACGTTACATTTCAGATGTGTTACGACCCGTGGCTCTACGCTTCATTCGATCCCTGCGAAACCCTACATTTCAGCAGGATAATGCACGACCGCATGTTGCAGGTCCTGTACTGTCCTTTCTGGATACAGAAAATGTTCGACTGCTGCCCTGGCCAGCACGTTCTCCAGATCTCTCACCAATAGAAAACGTCTGGTCAATGGTGGCCGAGTAACTGGCTCGTCACAATACGCCAGTCACTACTCTTGATGAACTGTGGTATCGTGTTGAAGCTGCATGGGCAGCTGTGCCTGTACACGCCATCCAATCTCTGTTTGACTCAGTGCCCAGGCGTATCAAGCCCGTTATTACGGCCAGAGGTGGTTGTTCTGCATACGGATTTCTCAGGATCTATGCACCGAAAGTGCGTGAAAATGTAATCACATGTCAGTTCTAGTATAATATATGTGTCCAATGAATACCCGTTTATCATCTGCATTTCTTCTTGGTGCAGAAATTTTAAAGGCCAGTAGTGCAGTAATTTTTTGTCTGTACACTGCATCACCGATTTCGGTCCCATTCGGATGATTCTTTCGGTTTCTTTTTTTTTGTGTTTGAGTGTATTTTTAGATTTGTAGAGGACTGCTTACGCCGCGTACCTCTTGAGGAGTGCCGGGCGACTTCCGTACCTCAGGCACTATTGTGGCCGGCTCGGCACTGTGCAGGCAGCAGCGAGGTGAATGCGTGAAGCGCTGCACAGAAACTGAGTGTCTCGCCGAAGAGACCTCGCGTTGTTTCTTCTCGGAGGAGGGCGCAGTGGCAGGAGGGCGTTTTGCCAGGTGGGCGCGCTGTTTACGACGAGAGCGCGCCTGCTTCCTGTGAGAGCAGGCGCCGGGTCTCGCAGTAGGCGCCGGACCGGGGGCCCGGGAGCTGCCGGCCCCGTTATTAAAAAAGAAAAACGAGGGGCCGACACAAAAAAGCCGGCTGCGCCGTGTCGCGAGGCGCCCCAACACAATTTGCGCGCCGAGGAGCTCGACAATGGGGCGGCGGCGGCGGCGGCGGCGGCGGGTCGCCATTCAATCTGGGCGCGCCCCCGCGACACGCCACAGAAAAAGCATATCCCGGTTTTTAATTCGTTCATCGCTGAATGAACTTGTAGATGATTTGATGGAGCCGAGCTGAGGCGAGGCGAGGCGAGCCGGGGAGAAGGCGCGGCGGCCGAGGTCGGAGGCGGCGAGGGCGGCCGGAATACTCGCAAACACATCTGTGTGTGGGTGTGTGCCGGCGGCGGCGGCGGCGGCTGTGTGCCGGTGGGCGAAGCACGCGCGGCCGGCTGAGCGGGCGAGGAGCCGGGGAGAAGGGAAGAAAGCAAGGAGGAGAGGGAGAGGGAGAGGGCGAGAGCCGCCGCTGCCTCCTCCTCCCCCTCCTCCTCCCTCCTGATGCATTTACTCATCGCATTCGTTGTTATGCTCGCGGGGGCGGCGGCGGCGGCGGCGCTGCTGTAGGAGCCCGCGGGCCTCGCTGCCAGAAAGAAAGAAAGGAAGAGTCGGCCGGAGTAATGAAAATTATGCATTAGTTCATATTCGAAAAGGGTTCCTCTCTAGCAGGCATTCTTCTCACAAAGCATTTTTTACTTTTCATTTCTTTTTTTCCCCCTCTTTTTCTTTTTCTTTCTGTTTTTTTTTTCTTTTTTTTCCCTGTCGTCGCTGTTGCAGGCGGCCGGGGCGGGCCCGGCGGCTCGGAATTAGATGAGTGGGAGCAGAGCAGAGGAGGGCGGGAGAGCGCGCTGTGTGCAGAATGGGCGCAGCCGGCCGGAAACGCGGGGGCGGCGGGGGCGGCGCCGCTTCGACGCCCGGCGCGGCTCGGTCCCAAAAACTGCGCGTCGGCGCCGGAGCGGTGGCGAGGGGCGAGGGCGCGAGTCTGCTGTCGTGCGACTCCTCCCGTACCGGACAAAGGGCAACTCGCGGGCCGGGCCGCCTCACCTGTTACCGTACTCTCACGGCGGAAAGTAAACATTACGTAGGCTGTCATTAAACTTCGGTCACGAGCTGTCCCTAAAGCCGTCGGCACACGGACCGTGCTGTCGAACAATAACGTTGAGCGTGCCAAGTTCAACGTGCTGCTGAAGGCTCACAAGGGAACCTCCCCATCGCATCTCCTTCAGATTTAGTTATAAGTTGGCACAGTGGATAGGCCTTGAAAAACTGAACACAGATCAATCGAGAAAACAGGAAGAAGTTGTGTGGAACTATGAAAAAACAAGCAAAATATACAAACTGAGTAGTCCATGTGCAAGATAGGCAACATCAAGGATAGCGTAGGCTCTAGAGCGCCGTGGTGCCGTGGTTGCCGGGACGGTAGCTCAGCGTGTTCGGTCAGAGGGTTAGCTGCCCTCTGTAATAAAAAAAAACTGAGTGAATGGATCAATAACGAACTTCAACGGGCGACACTTGACGTCCGCCACGAACAATTGAAACAAACAAAATGAGATTTAAGAAAAAAAAGTCTTCCCTCGAGTGAAAATTTTACTTTATTTATTTTCGCAAAGTTATGATCTGTCCGTTCGTTCATTGAGGTCTCTGTTCACTGTAATAAGTTTAGTGTCTGTGCTTTGCGACCGCACCGCAAAAGCGTGCGACCGTGCGATTAGTAGACGAAAGGACGTGCCCCTCCAATGGGAATCGAAAACATTTGATCGCAAGGTCATATGTCAACCGATTTCTCCACAGGAAAGCACGTCTGATACATTCTATACGACACTGGTGACGGCATGTGCGTCACATGACAGGAATATGTTGTCGTCCCACCTAACTTGTACACTTGGCGAATGGGTAAAAAGATTCTTCTACCTTGCCCGATTTAGGTTTTCTTGTGGATGTGATAATCACTCCCAAAAAGTGATGGAAACATAAGAGTTTGTCACATAAACTGAAAAATTAAACTTTTCACTCGAGGGAAGACCTGAACCTGGGACCTCTCATTCCGCAGCTGCTCACGCTAACCGCGGCACCACGGCGCTCCTTCGCTCAGACTATCCTTGATGTTGCCTATCTTGCACATGGACTACTCAGTTTGTATATTTTGCTTATTTTTTCATAGTTCCACACAACTTCTTCCTGTTTTCTTGATCGATCTGTGTTCAGTTTTTCAAGGCCTATCCACTGTGCCAACTTATAACTTAATCTGAGGGGGGTGCGATGGGGAGGTTCCCTTGTCAGGAGCTATGTGACTTGGGAATACGGTACGTGGGCCCCAGCGTGGTATGCGCGATCGCAACGCACTCCATCGGCAGTTTGAGGGATGTTCCTAGTTCGTAGATCACACTGTTTACTTAACGGGCGTGCGTATAATTCCCAAGTTAGCTGTATTAAAACGCACATTTCCTCCATCGTCCACGAAAAAGAAAGTACCACGTCCAATCAATAAGGACACAGGCTTATAAAAGTTCCATCACAAACGGTGCGGTACAAATTTGGAATACTTCTCCGCGGCCGCGCGGGATTAGCCGAGCGGTCTGGGGCGCTGCAGTCATGGACTGTGCGGCTGGTCCCGGCGGAGGTTCGAGTCCTCCCTCGGGCATGGGTGTGTGTGTTTGTCCTTAGAATAACTTAGGTTAAGTAGTGTGTAAGCTTAGGGACTGATGACCTTAGCAGTTAAGTCCCATAAGATTTCACACACACACACTTCTCCGCGTAAGATAAACATTATTTCATCATTCCCACCTTTTAGTAAAACCCCAAAGTCAGTCTTACTTGATCACTGTTCCTACCCAGTAGCAGAATCTTTACAACATGCGAATTACGAAGCGTAAAAAAAAAGGAGCAAAATATCCTTATACAAATAGCGCAAGCTGTGCTGTAGATTAAGTCAATCGAACAAAGTCACCTCTAAAAAATAGGTGAACTTATATTTACATAACATCAAATATTATATTATATGCTTATATTAAACTAATAATAAAGTATCAGAACCTAATAAAAACGCCAATGTTAGGAAAAAAATTGGGGGTGTGCAGACGCGAACGACCCTCCAAACAAACAATTCTACAGTAGACAGTGACGGCACTCATTACGCTTTTTTTTTTTTTTATTAAAATAAAAACGCGGTTCCTCCGCTTTATGGTCCAACAACGCGACCACTTTTTTTTTTTTTTTTTTTTTTTTTTTTTTTTTTTTTTTTTTTTTGAACGGGAAGTCAGGGTAAACAAACAATCTTTATTCGTACAATTGTGCTGTCCTAGGGATAAGTAAAGTATCGAGACAGCAAAAACAATTTGAAAACCATAAAATCAACGCAAAGGCCGCCCTCTTTTTTTTTTTTTTTTGTAACAGGAATAAAGTAAATGACAATCCTAGTCACGGGCGGGAGTGAAAATGAAGTTATCATCTCTATCACAGTCCCTGCAGCACGCGGTGTCGCATCATAAACCTGGCAGAAAGCCATATAATCTTGACCATTTCTGCCACTGTCTCTAGTCGTTCTGCTGCAGGAGTCTTCCCAGTTCTGGGATACCCCAGCTGTCGGGCGGATTGTGAAAAACACTTCCTAAAAAATTGGAAAAGTAAGTCCTGTATTTCGTATGACTCCGTATGAGCTCGTGTTGTTCTTGTAAATACAACCAATAATCCATCACGGACTTAATATCGTACGAATACAAATATTTCGCCGCATGTCCAGCGATCCAATTGACCGCATACGTCTTTTGATTCGGAAAAAAGGTCTTGTCCGGTAGAAAAAGTACATCCGATGTGATTTCTGTGTAGTTAGTGCGCCGAAGGAAGGCCAATATTCGACGCGTCAGCATCCAGACGTCCCTCGCTGCGCCACACACTAAACCATGTTCTTCCGTGGCTAACAGTCCACAGTTGGTGCAAAGAGGAGAATCGACCATATGAATTGTATGTAATCGACTCCTGGTCACAAGTTTACGGTTTATAAGAATATACCACATCGATCTCGCTGCTGTTGACAGTAATGGAGTATGCACTGCACACCAAATGTGGTTCCACGTTCTCGACGGGTATTTGAATTCCATTATGTTGCGGCCATGGTGATCCATCAAGCATCTATAGATCTCCCGAGTCGTGGGTATTCTCGTTGAAGGAACTTTCAGACGAACATAACTGTAATCAACAAGAAATGAGGCAATGTGTGCAAGAGAAGGCGAAATATTGCCCACCGCAATAGGGGGTTCGTACGAAGGCGGAACAAGTGCTTCTATCAGAGCTGACGTTATGGTATGCTTTCTTTGTTGCCAATTTCGTATCATTGCTCGCATGTAAAGCGCCAGAGCTTTGTTTCGCACGTTTGTGAGGTTGAGGCCACCGTTCCGGAAGTGTAGCGTTAACGTGTCATATGTGATCTTAAACAACATCCCAGTACTAACATAGTAACCAAAGGCAGCCATGAGGCGGTCGGCGATACCCTTCGGTATTGGTAGGATCTGCGCTAAATGGGGCATTCGTGACGCTATGTGAACGTTGGTGTATGCCACACGTTGGATCATGTCAAAGGCTCTCAGTGAGTTGTTGCGTATCGTCAGACGAACATTCTGCAGAAGCCGCCGAGAACTCGCCGCCGCTGACCGCCGTAGTGAACGGGTAAATGTAATCCCCAGACATCTCAGCGATTCCACCGTCTGGAACGGTCCCGGTACGTCTACCAGACCCCGTCCAATGTGCATAATTTTGGATTTCGTCATGTTAACGACACTGCCTGCCGCCGTCCCGTAGGAGTCTACATGTTCAACAGTCTGACGAACTTCATGTCCTGATCTGACAAGAAGGATCAGGTCGTCCGCATATGCGCGACAAATGAAAGAGTTCTCATTAAGCGCTATCCCAGTAAGTGAGCGCCTCATAACACACATCAGCGGCTCAAGCGCTATCGCAAACAGCATCATGGAGAGTGGGCACCCTTGTCGGACTGAGCTGTTAATAGGAATCGAGCCCGCTTCCCGACCGTTTACAATCACCTTCGATGTAGCCCCTCGTATTAGCCTCATAACGATGGAGATGAAAACCGGAGGAATCGCCATTCGACTCATGACTGACACCAAGAAGTCATGGTTTATCCTGTCGAACGCACGATCGAAGTCCACAGATATCATCGCTGCTCGCATTTTACACGTTTCCGCAAGGGCGATAACGTCACGGTATTCACTTAACGCCGAGGTGATGTTGCTTCGCACCCCTAGGCAAGCCTGATCAGGGGATATTGTCCTGGAAATCGCCAGCTTGAGACGAGACGCTAGTAGTCGTGCAAAGATTTTATAGTCGGTGTTTAGCATAGTGAGAGGCCGATATTGATTAACACTACAACTCCCCGCCATCTTCGGGATAGGAAGAAGAAAGCCCGTCATAAAATCCGACGGTAGGCGCATGTCCGGACGCATCGCCTCATTGTACATCGACACCAACTGTGGCATCATCATGTCCACGAATTCTCGATAAAACTCTAGCGTAATCCCATCTGGTCCTGGTGATTTATGGGCCGCTCCTTTTGTGAGTGCCACCTTTATATCGTCTTCGGTGAGTGGCTCCATAAGCGCTGCCTTATCCGTCTCTGTCAGTGTCGTTTGCAGATGTTGCAGTATCTCTTCCCCCACCAGACGGTCCTTCGGTGTACCGGCATAGAGGTGGCGGAAATGCTCTAAAAATTCATTTGCAATGTCCTGTTGTGTTGTCAGTTGACGGCCATCTAAACCGTGGAGCACTGTTACCAATGCCCGGCGGTAACGCTTATGTTCCCGCGACACATGGTGCATCGAGGTACGTTCCCCAGTGATGGTATCGAGACATCTTGCCCGTATTGGGATGCCACCCAGTCGTCGTCGCGTGATCGATAGGATTTGTGCCTTGACACGATGAACTTCCGCATGATGTTCTGCAGACGGCACCTGGAAGGACAGCTCACGAAGCATGGTGTAATAATAATCAAGAGTGTCTCGTTGCCATCTCGTCTTATCCCGACCATACTGTATGAGAGCTCTTCTTAATGCCGGCTTAGTACACTCGAGCCACCATTGAAGCACGGTGGTATATGTTGGTAGACGGCGTTGACATGTGACCCATACCTCCTCGACTCTCCGACGACATTCGGGGTCCGCCAAAAGTGACGAATTGAGCTTCCATGTCCCGCGGCTTCTCCACACACCTTGCCTAGGGAGTGATATGGTACAAATGTAAGCCAGATAATCAGTAAATGCCGCAGGCCATCGTTCCGCGTCGACCACCGTATCCTGTAGGCCAACCGAAACATATATTCGATCGAGTCTGCTCGCCGAGTGACTGGTATAAAAAGTATATCCCTCACGGTTCCTATGAATCATGTCCCAGGTGTCGCTTAACTCCAGATCCCGGCATAGCACATGCAATTCACGACAGGTATTGTAATGTGGTGTCTGGTCTTTTTGCGCTAAAACACAATTGAAGTCACCACCTATAATGAAATGATCGAATCTGCCGGTAAATAAGGGCACAATCTCTTCCGAATAATATCTAGCACGCGCCCGTCTGTTGTCTGTGCCGGAAGGGGCATAAACATTGAGAATACGAATTCCATTAACAGTTATCGCCAGTCCTCGTGCCGAAGGTAGATAAGCCAGGTCTCGGACCGGAATCCCGTCCCGGACCAATATCGCCGTTCCACTGTCGTTGTTCGAGTGCGGCGAGGTGTAGGAGATGTATCCATGTACTTCCTGGAACTCAGGAATGTAAATTTCCTGCACCATAAGTATATCCACATCCGACGCGTATATCATGTCCCTAAACAACTGCTGTTTCACGGGCGATCTAATGGTATTTACATTCACTGTCCCTATTCTGTATGCCTGGGGTCGAGTAGCTGTCATCTCCACATGATGTTAAAATGACACAGTTTCACCGTATCGATAGTCCCTTTGCACATCCGCAGAGGGTCGCCCGACGGACGTGTCCCTGCGGCATTAGGTTTCTTGAGATGCGGACGGATGCGAGTCCCCACCAGTAGAATGGTCCGCATCGGTGATTTCGTCGTCCTGTTCATACCAGCTGATACTATTGGGGTGCTCCAAATTTTCCTGTGCGGCATTGATGTGTGACATCTGTTGTTCTTTCGCAGCATTAGACTCCACCGCAGAAGGGGTAGCAGTCCCCTGAGCGGATGCGTCTTCCGAGCGACATGACATCTTTTCACTGTCCGAATTCATATGGTCTGCGACATCCGAAGCTTGTGGTTCCAAGTCAGACAGTTCCATAGTGTTAGACTCATCTGGGCTTCCAAGAAGAGAAGGGAGCGTCTCCGCAGAGTTTAGTCGGCGCTTCTTGCGGCGCTTTGGCGAGCGTTGTTTGCGGGCCCTAACCTCGGCCTCTGGTGTTGGCGAATCTTGCATCACCTGCGCTCTCGCCGCCGCTACAACGCCCTGGGGCCGTTCCACTTCAGCTTCCATGCCTGTTGTGATGCTCTCATCCTCTTTCTGCACCACCTGTAATGTCTGGCACTGAGGGTTGGTGGGAGCTGGTCCTTCTTCAGTGGGGTCCGAAGGCGCCTCAATCAACTGCGGCGTCGGTTCGATAGTGCGCTCCGACCTCGGCGTCACCTCCCCGCGAAGCGCCGCCACGTAAGTCATCGGCAGTGACGTTGGTGTAGTCGGATTCTGGAGGTCTCCGCTGGGGAGTTGCACGAGTCTCCTCTGCATACACGCAGATCGAAGATGTCCTTCACCACCACACCCGGAGCATGTCCGGGGCTGTCCATCATAGATGACAATAGCTCGACAGCCGCCGATGTTGATGTACGATGGCACATGTTTCGTAAGTGCAATTCGCACCTGTCGGACACCATTGAGCACTGGATACGTGCTAAAACTTGCCCAACGTTCGGCCGTATGACTGATAACTCTGCCATATGGCTGGAGCGATTCAGTGACCAAGGATTCTGGTAACTCGAAAGGCAGCTCAAAGAGTCGAATCGTACGCACGCCCAGGCCCGAATGAGCGACTAACACTTCGCCAATATGACCATCGGAGTGTCGGAACTGGAATCCTCGTTTGGCAGCTTCAATGATCTTATCGCATGCTGCGTCGTCAATCATCTTTACGTAAAGAGTGCTGCTCACGATCGATAAATGAATTCCAATAACCTCAGTGTAATTAAGTTGCACTTCGTCCCTCAAGAAACGTTCGATTTCGAATGCCTTCGGTCGTGCATACTCGTTACAGAACGTGAACTGTATCGTGGTTTTTCGGAAATTGTGTGCCATTGCGTTCGATTCAAACAGTAACACACGCGAGTGACGACGGTGTAAACACCGCTTCTTCCGCGAACGTTCGCAGCCGGGACGTAAACAAGTCCGAGCTGCTCCGCGGCTAAAGGCGGACTCTACTAAACCTACATCTATGGTCCGCATCTAATCATATTACGTTAACCCTTGCTGAAAACCTTAATCGTAGATATGTTACTGATTGTAATTTAATTATAACAAATTGTACCAAGAACAATGCGTTTTGGGTGGATCTTCAGTGTGTTGCTGCCTTCTAATAGCCTACTTTCATAATACGTAAGTTACAATAATTCTTTTGCCACGAATATGATGTTTCTCATTATTTCATTGGAACGAATCACACACTTAACAACAGGTTTCCCAGTGATCCTCAATTTGCTGGTGCTCAGAAACGGCATAAATACGTATAGGCTTGAAATAAATGCCAATATGGCTCCTCACAACTCTGTGCTGAAGGGAGACGGCGTGCGTGTGACGTATGTGGCGTTGTCCCATCTCATTGGTCAACGCTCAGACGCACGCTCAGAATATCTGACATGCCAGATATTGCTCTGCACGTTCGAAAAGACTCCCTAGCGTGCTATTTCACTCTGTGATGTCAGAAACTCGGCACGCTCAACGCTCAACATTCGGATGCACGGTCCGTGTGTCGACGGCTTAAGCATCTCCAATGTCAGTTCAGAGATTATGTATCAAACATAGGCAAAAATACTACGAATCAGTACATCTACAGGGTGGTCAGAAAATGTGTGAAATGCTTGTAAGGATGTTACAGGGCAGGTTGTACTGAGACATAAATGTTAAGAAAACCAATTCGATACGTCGCTCCGTTTCCGAGTAATTTAGCGTAGAATTTAGCCAATCGGGGCGTCGTGCGCTCACACTCAAGCGGCCTGCCAGGGGCGGTGTTGGCCAACGAGTGCTTTGCCTCGTTAGCTGAAACTTGAATTTACGCGCGCGACGATCTGATTGGCTAACTTCAATGCTAAATAACCCGTAAACGGCGCAACGTAACGCATTTTTTCTTAACATTTATGTCTCAGTACAATCTGCCCTACAACATCACGACAAGCGTTTCATACATTTTCTGACTACCCTGTATAGCTGTTAAATATCAAAGTCACTAAAAATGTTAAGAAACGAATTTTTAATTTGAGACGTAGGTGAGGGAATGAACCTTTAATATTCAATGACGTATTCAATCGTTTGTAGCCTACTGGCCATTAAAATTGCGGTACGATGAAGAACAGCAAATAACATAGTTTTATTCAAAAAATGATTCAAATGGCTCTGAGCACTATGGGACTTAACTTCTGAGGTCATCAGTCCCCTAGAACTTAGAACTATTTAAACCTAATTAACCTAAGGACATTACACACATCCATGCTCGAGGCAGGATTCGAACCTGCGACCGTAGTGGTCGTGCAGTTCCAGACTGTAGCGCCTAGAACCGCTCGGCCACTCTGGCCGGCACAGTTTTATTTATCGTTTGTGTACAGTACAGTAGCGAGAACACACGATTAAATTTGTGGTCGATTTGAGCGGTATACAGTGTGCAACGATAACGGTTCTAAATCGGCTGGATATCGAATAGAACTGGATGACAGATAAGAGTATGTATTTCCGTTCTGCGAGAGGTCACCAATAGTACTGGTTCACGAATGATGGACTTCAAGACCAAACGTTTTCATTGCATGAGAGATCTGAGGAATTTGATGGCCTGCGCAGCTACCTACGTAGGTCAGGACAGCGTCATCTTCTCGAAAGACGCCTTACAGATAACGTACAGTCACCATCTTGAACACATCCCAAACGCAACACCTCCTGTCCAGGTTACCAGCTGGCTGTGCGAACCATATGTGATGGTATTGTGTGCACAGGTACAGGCCATGCCATCACACTAGGTGCTGGGCCCGTACAATGGTGACAGATGCCATCAGCCAACTTTCGTCCTCTCAAAGTCTCCATGTACGAATACATCCATCATAATACTGCACGCAGCACCACGATTCGTCCAAAAGATGACACGGTACCAGACCTTCGTCGTTCACCGCGCCTCTCCTACGTCACTGGAGAGGTCGCCGTGCTGACATTCGCGGTCTACAGACGTCGTGTGATACTTGTCTTTCTGCAGACAAGTCCATTTCCTCACTCTAGCTACGTGACGATCCTGCATAACCAAGCGAACAGTATGTTTCTCCTCTCGGGCGCTAGTCACGTGGGCCCATTGAAATCCACCACGGCGATGAGTATGGCTCTCTGAACCGCCGTCTCGATAGGCCACGACGTCGACACTGTCGAATTCTGGCACGTGCTGGTAGACGATGGTCCTTCTTACATCAGCTGTATCTTCTCACCGAAAACAGTAGCATGCGACTTTTGAATGAGATCCCCGTTGTGTAACCATTCCTTATATACATAATGTACATGTCGCTAATCTTGCCTACCTTGTACGGTTGCGCTGAAACCCTAAACATTAATATGTAAAGCGCGTTATACGCTTGATGCCAAAAAGGAACGGATGTCTCACATTGGACCACGTAAGATTGTGACGTGAGATTCCCTTGGACCAATGCGCAATATGTATGGTGCGCTGCGCCCTATTTCTCTCTGTCCGCTTGCTTACTGTTGCTCCATCCCGCCGCGTGATTTACATGGTCGTAATGAGACGACGTTCGAGCGGTGACACCGTGTCAGCTCTCCCCGCAGAGATATTGCGAAGTTGTAGAATATTCTCCGATTTACGGTTTCAGGAAGAGGATCGCATAAAAATTGTCCTTCGAAACAAGCAAATAAGAAAGCTAAATGATAGAGTGAGGAGATTAGTCATAAAATGGGCTGATCGTAGTACTGTATTAAATACAACCAAAATTGCAATCCAGATGCTGCAAGAATATGGTGAGGAAGTATGTGAAGTAAGTGTCTGAAGTGTTATCGGAGAAGAACTGTACAAGAGAAGAAAGGCAAGTCAACAAAATGAACCGAGCCAAAAGCTCCAGTTTGCAAGTACCTAGCTTAACGATGGGTAACAGTGTTAGAATGATGTTATATTTGGTTATTTGGTAGAGGAAATTCAATGCATTTTCAGCAGACAGAGTCACTTAAGTCAAATCACGAACTGCAAGATACACACTTGCAACTTGTTGTAAAAAAATAAAGTAATCATCATCATCATCATTTAAGACTGATTATGCCTTTCAGAGTTCAGTCTGGAGCATAGCCCCCTTATAAAATTCCTCCACGATCCCCTATTCAGCGCTAACATTGGTGCCTGTCCTGATGTTAAACCTATTACTTCAAAATCATTCTTAACCGAATCCAGGTACCTTCTCCTTGGTCTGCCCCGACTCCTCCTACCCTCTACTGCTGAACCCATGAGTCTCTTGGGTAACCTTGCTTCTCCCATGCGTGTAACATGACCCCACCATCTAAGCCTGTTCGCCTTGACTGCTACATCTATAGAGTTCATTCCCAGTTTTTCTTTGATTTCCTCATTGTGGACACCCTCCTGCCATTGTTCCCATCTACTTGTACCTGCAATCATCCTAGCTACTTTCATATCCGTAACCTCAACCTTGTTGATAAGGTAACCTGAATCCACCCAGCTTTCGCTCCCATACAACAAAATTGGTCGAAAGATTGAACGGTGCACAGATAACTTAGTCTTGGTACTGACTTCCTTCTTGCAGAAGAGAGTAGATCGTAGCTGAGCGCTCACTGCATTAGCTTTGTTACACCTCGCTTCCAGTTCTTTCACTATGTTGCCATCCTGTGAGAATATGTATCCTAAGTACTTGAAACCGTCCACCTGTTCTAACTTTGTTCCTCCTATTTGGCACTCAATCCGTTTATATTTCTTTCCCACTGACATTACTTTCGTTTTGGAGATGCTAATCTTCATACCATAGTCCTTACATTTCTGATCTAGCTCTGAAATATTACTTTGCAAACTTTCAATCGAATCTGCCATCACAACTAAGTCATCCGCATATGCCAGTCTATTGTTTTCAACATATGATCCATAAACAATATGAACAACAGTGGAGACAGGTTGCAACCTTGTCTTACCCCTGAAACTGCTCTGAACCATGAACTCAATTTACCGTCAACTCTAACTGCTGCCTGACTATCCATGTAAAGACCTTTAATTGCTTGCAAAAGTTTGCCTCCTATTCCATAATCTCGTAGAACAGACAATAACTTCCTCCTAGGAACCCGGTCGTATGCCTTTTCTAGGTCTATAAAGCATAGATACAATTCCCTGTTCCACTCATAACACTTCTCCATTATTTGCTGTAAGCTAAAGATCTGGTCCTGACAACCTCTAAGAGGCCTAAACCCACACTGATTTTCATCCAATTGGTCCTCAACTAATACTCGCACTTTCCTTTCAACAATGCCTGAGAAGATTTTACCCACAACGCTGATTAAAGAGATACCTCTGTAGTTGTTACAATCTTTTCTGTTTCCATGTTTAAAGATTGGTGTGATTACTGCTTTTGACCAGTCTGATAGAACCTGTCCCGACTCCCAGGACATTTCAATTATCCTGTGTAGCCATTTAAGACCTGACATTCCACTGTATTTGATGAGTTCCGACTTAATTTCATCCACCCCAGCTGCTTTATTGCACTGCAATCTATTGACCATTTTCTCCACTTCCTCAAATGTGATCCTATTTCCATCATCATTCCTATCCCATTCTACCTCGAAATCTGAAACATTACTGATCGTATTTTCACCTACATTGAGCAACTCTTCAAAATATTCCCTCCATCTGCCCAAGGCATCCACAGGATTCACCAGCAGTTTTCCTGACCTGTCGAAAATACTTGTCATTTCCTTCTTACCTCCCTTTCGAAGACTGCTAATTACACTCCAGAATGGTTTTCCAGCAGCTTGACCCATGGTCTCCAACCTGTTTCCAAAGTCTTCCCAAGATTTCTTCTTGGATGCTGCAATTATCTGTTTGGCTTTGTTTCTTTCTTCAACATAATTTTCTCTGTCTACCTGAGTTCTAGTATGTAGCCATTTTTGATACGCCTTCTTTTTCCTTTTACAGGCTGCCTTGACTGTGTCATTCCACCAAGCTGTTTGATTCATCCTACTTTTACACACTACTGTTCCAAGACATTCTTTCGCCACTTCTAGTACTGTGTCCCTGTACCTTGTCCATTCCTTTTCCAATGACTGTAACTGACTACATTCAACTAACTGGTACCTTTCTGAGATCGCTGTTATGTACTTGTGCCTGATTTTGTTATCCTGAAGTTTCTCCACTCTTATCCTCCTACATATGGACCTGACCTCCTGCACTTTCGGCCTCACAATCCCAATTTCACTGCAGATTAAAGAATGATCAGTGTCATCAAAGAATCTCCTGAATACACTTGTGTCCCTCACAGCCTTCCTGAATTCCTGATCTGTTATTGTATAGTCAATGACAGATCTGGTTCCCCTGCCTTCCCAAGTATACCGGTGAATGTTCTTATGTTTAAAAAAGGAGTTTGTGATTACTAAGCCCATACTGGCACAGAAATCCAAGAGTTGTTTCCCGTTCCTTTTGGCCTCCATATCCTCTTCAAATTTACCCTAACCTTTTCATACCCTTCTGTTCGATTTCCAATCCTGGCGTTAAAATCACCCATGAGCAGAACACTGTCCTTGTCCTTTACTCTAACAACTACATCACTGAGTGCCTCATAAAAACTATCCATCTCATCTTGACCTGTCCCTTCACAATGCGAATATACTGACACAATCCTAATTTTCTTGCTAGACACTGTCAAATCTATCCACATCAGTCGTTTGTTTACATACCTTATTGCAACTACGCTGGGTTCCATTTCTTTCCTGATGTAAAGCCGTACACCCCATTGTGCTATTCCTGCTTTGACTCCTGACAGGTAGACCTTGTATTCTCCCACTTCCTCTTCTTTCTCATCCCTTACCCAAATGTCACTAACAGCTAAAACGTCCAGCCCCATCTTACTTGCAGCCTCTGCCAGCTCTACCTTCTTCCCAGAGTAGCCCCCATTGATATTAATAGCTCCCCATCTCATTACCATTTGTTTGCCAAGTCGTATCTTAGGAGTCCCTGATTTGCCAGTTAGAGGTGGGACTCCGTCACCTCCAAAGGTCCGAGGCATTTTGCTGTGATTGTTGCCAGCATCATATTTAAAGTACCAGGGAAGCAGGTTGCTAGCCTTAATTGCCCCGAGTCCCATTGGGTTTCACCCCTAACGGTTGAGGGACTAACCGGTGGATTTGGTAGTCTTTGCCGTATGAGCACAAAGGTGACCACGACTCAGAATATGTCCGAGATGCCCAGCCTTATTCCAAAGTAACTGGTATCCCGACTGTCGGGACCACTTACTTGGCCACTCATACGTTGCCCGTGGTTCACGAACTAGGACATGACTACAGGAACCCACACCATGAACCAGTAAAATAAAATAAAAAACGGCACGGGAAGTGTTTGGTGTAAGGCTGTATTTCATAATCTGGAGTCGGTAGATCACTTTCACCTCACTGAAACATAATCATCTAGCTCAGTAGTTAAGCAAAACGATTTAGTAAACTCGAACTAGAAAAGTAGATACTAAATGATCCCGTATCTTCCCCCGAGCAAACTTACTCACCTTTAGCTTGCGGCAAGACTCGCATTATTTACAGCAGATTTCGTTAATACTACAGAAAAGAATAGGAGCATGTATGTTATTGCAAGTGTATGACAGGGCAAAGAACGTTACATGTTTCCGGGGAAATGTACATATGTTTTGTTGACGAGGAAAAGGCGTTTGACAGAGTGAGCTGGAGTATCCTCCTGAAGACATTAAAACGTGTTGGTGTAGAGAAAAAAAATGACTCTGAGCACTATGGGACTCAACATGTGAGGTCATCAGTACCCTAAAACTTAGAACTACTTAAACCTAACTAACCTAAGGACATCACACACATCTATGCTCGACGCAGAATTCGAACCTGCGACCGTAGCGGTCGCGCGGTTCAAGACTGAAGCGCCTATAACCGCGCGGTCACAACGATCGGCGACGAAGATAAGACTTTTAAATGAATTTTACACAAGATTGGAAGTGCTAGGGCTAGAAACAAATGAGTCATGTCGTGTAGGCTTTCACGGCCGGCGTCTTCATTAGTTAAAACTTCCGGGCCGAGATGCCTTGGTCGATCTGTAAAACTTCTTCTTCCTGATGTTTGCTCTCTATACAGGGTGTTCCAGCTATCTTGTCCACCCAAAATATCTCTGGAACAATAACAGCTATTGGAAAACGACTTTCATCGGTATCAATGTAGGGCTGGGGCCCATGAATGTACATATTTGGAAACATTCTAAAACGAAAGCATATGTGTTTTTTAACACAAACTTATGTTTTTTTAAACGGACCTCCTGTATTTTTTCTTCAGCAATCCATAGCATGATAAAGCACATACACAATGGCGTTGATTGCATCGCAATATTCCCATTACATCCGGAGATATCGAGACGCGAAGTTGACGCTTGAAACACCCGACATGCGCTGCTAGCGCACGTCCTGAGACTCAGGCGTGAACCCCATGCTGCCCGTAATCGCGATGTGATTGACATGTGTAATCACACCTCCATACTTATCAAGAGGTCCGAAACGAATAATACGATCTGCTGCCATCAACTCTCATAAGCACATAATGGTTTCCCTCGTGCATGTTTTACGTATCTACGTACACAATATGAACCAGTACCGATCGGTGTACACCCGTCAGGTTGTCTTATTTATCCTGCACACCCAAAATAAGGTTTATCTAACGCGTTATAT
The DNA here is from genome assembly GCF_023864345.2 of Schistocerca serialis cubense. Lineage (NCBI taxonomy): Eukaryota > Metazoa > Arthropoda > Insecta > Orthoptera > Acrididae > Schistocerca > Schistocerca serialis. Next base: position 112,087,770 of record NC_064641.1, on the reverse strand, counting down.
GACCCATTGTGCCTGTCGCGCAGGGCCTGGTTCTACCTAGTCAAGTGTCCAACGAAGTTCCCACTACTGCCACAGTTACCACTTCGCCTTGTTTATGATTTGCGACCCATGCAAACTCCTGTGCTCCACCACCCTCCGAGCATCCCATTTGTTGTTGCTTTGGCGTGCAGTACACCGCTTGCCAGTATAGTCGTGCATCAGAGTCATCTAGTGACGGCTCGGAGGTAGTACACATTGTGAATAAACGTTGTGTTGTGGAACTTATACTGTACAGTATAATGAACACACATGAAGATATGGCAGAAATGCTGCTGGTCTATGGAGAATGTACGCTGACGGGAAATACGTTATGAGATTGCTTGTTTGTTGATAGTACTGTTAGCGAACATTATGATTATTAAGTTAATATGTCTGTTTTCTACCCTACTCTACATACCTGTACTGTACCATGTTGTAGGTGGACGAAATGCTGTTCAGGCAGAACGACTGTGCAGAAGACGATTCCCTGACAAGCCATCGCCTTCGCGCCGGATGTTGGGTCGTCTCACATCTCGTATACGTGAAACGGGAAGCTTAAATCCAAGACCTCGACATTGTCCTAGAACACACACAGATGAACGTGCTGAAGTTGCTGTGCTCGCTACCATAGCTGTGAATCCTCAAATCAGCACACGTCAAATTGAACGTGAAGTTGGTATGTCGAAATCAAGTGCACAGCGTATTCTTAAACGTCATAAATTTCATCCTTACCATGTTCATTTACACCAGGATCTTCATGGAAATGACTTCCGCAATAGGGTAACATTTTGTCAGTGAGCTCAGCAAAAACTTCTGACTAATCCAAATTGTTTTGCGGATGTTCTCTTTACCGACGAGGCATCATTCTCCAACAAAGGAATTGTCAGTATGAGGAATATGCATTATTGGTCCGCAGACAATCCAAAATGGCTCCGTCAGGTAGAGCATCAACGCCCGTGGAAAGTTATTGTTTGGTGTGGGATTGTTGGAGATACCATCATCGGACCTTTCTTTATAAATGGCATCCAAAATGGCAGACAATACTCCAGATTTATACGACACGATCTTCCTGTTCTCTTGGACACCGTACCTCTGAACCGGAGAATGGTCATGTGGTATCAGCACGACGGATGCCCTGCACATAACGCCTTACGAGCACGACGACTTCTGAACCGTAAGTTCCCTGGTAGGTGGATTGGACGAGGTGGCCCAGTTAGGTGGCCTGCCCGATTTCCGGACCTTACACCGCTGTATTATTTTCTTTGGGGAGCAGTGAAGGATGCTGTTTACCAACATGAACCAACAACACCAGAGGACATGAGGCAACGCATTATTGATGCTTGTACAGCCATCAAAGAGGAAACAGTAGCACGAAGTAGGGCATCCTTCATCCGCAGAGTGACCCTATGTATACAAGCCAATGAGCATCACTTTGAGCATGAGATGTGAACGCTATGTTTAGTATGTAGTGCTGGTATCACAGTGGAAGTTTCTACAAAGGGCCATTTTACCCAGTGATGTTAAGAAACATTTGTTTGCAACAATTTGTCATTTAATGCATCAGATAAACATAACATTAATAATTATGTAATAACAAAACTAATTGGTTAAACATGTTTACATTCATCTTCTATGTCCTACCTGAACTTCCCAAATCAAAATATTTTTACCTAAACAACGGTAAAACTTTTAGTCCACTTGCTCGTTTCACTAAAACCATCAACATGAATTTTACTATTACGAGTGAATGATTAACTGTCACTTGCGCTAGATCTACAGTAAACTAAAGGTTTAACGTTGAACGGCATTACCTTTTTAGTAACGGATTAACGATAAGCGAAGTTAACTTTGTGACTAACGTTGCAGTACATAGATATGTTACAGAACCGCATCACCCCTAGCCTGTGGGATAAATACCTGCTGGAATGTACGACGTTAATGCAGGATGGCAGCAGACCATATTATTCGTTTCGGGCCTCTTGATAAGTATGGAAGTGTGATTACGCATGTCAATCACATCGCGATTACGGGCAGCATGGGGTTCACGCCTGAGTCTCAGGACGTGCGCTAGCAGCGCATGTCGGGTGTTTCAAGCGTCAACTTCGCGTCTCAGTATCTCGGGATGTAATGGGAATATTGCGATGCAAATAACGCCATTGTGTATGTGCTTTGTCATGCTATGGATTGCTGAAGAAAAAAATTTAGGAGGTCCATTTAAAAAAAAACATAAGTATGTGTTAAAAAACACATATGCTTTCGTTTTAGAATGTTTCCAAATATGCACATTCATGGGCCCCAGACCTACATTGATACCGGTGAAAGTCGTTTTCCAATAGCTGTTATTGTTCCAGAGATATTTTGGGTGGACAAGATAGCTGGGACACCCTGTATATAAACGGGATCTCCACGCCTCGTAGCCAGTCGTTGACTGACTTCGGGAGATGTTACCCGCAGTTGGCAACGAAATGTCGGGAAGAAGACGTTTTACAGATAGACGATGGCCTCTGAGCCCGTACGTTTTCACTAATGAGATGAGACAAGTATTTTAAGCGGTAGTGGAAAATGATGTTTTGTGTCACCAGCGCTTTTCAGCATTCGTTCTGCAAAACTAACAGACCAAGCATTAGAAAAAATATGGAAGGATAAAGACAATTAAGTATGCAGGTGATGACGCAATGTTGTTTGAACCAGAAGAAGAGCTACAGAATCGTAAATTCGGAAAAGAATATGGGATGAGATCAAAAGTATGCGGACTCCTACTAGCTGACATTAATACAGGGTGTGTCCACTCAAGATGTGTCCACTGCTCGCCTTCTTAAAGGCTGGGGACCTTTTGAGTGAGGTGTCAGATAGACTGTGTAGGAGCTTTAGCGCATTCTTCCTGAAGAGCCGAAACCAGACAAGATACAGATATTGTAGGTGGAGTCTGCAGCAAAATCGACGTTCTAATTCACCCCACATATGTTCCATTGCGTTCAGGTCGGGATTCTAGGCAGGCCAGTCAATTTTCGGAATGTTATTGTACACAGACAATTCCTCACTGATTCTGCTTTATGACAGGGTGTATTGGTATCCTTATACAAGAAATCTTTGATCCAGAACTGTTCCTCCACTGTGCGCAGTGCACAGTACTGAAAAATTGTGTGAATATCCAACACGATTTAGCGTTATCTTAGGCACCAGAAGGGAACAACAGAGTAACCACGAAAGACAACGCCACACAGTAATACCGCCTCCTCCGTTCTTCACTGTTGTCCGTACACGTGATGATGGCGGGCAACGTTCTGCAGGGATCCACAGTCTCCTACACATCCATCGGACTGCCACAGGACGTAGCGTAATTCAGGGTATAGCGTACTTCATCACTTCCCAGTCATGCACTATCCAGCAGCGTCGGTGTTTGCACCGTCTCGAGCATATCTTACCACTCAATATAGAAATGTAGGATTAATGACGAGCTGCTCAACCGTTGTGCACAATGTTTCTTCATTCCATACGCTCACTTATTGTGTTGGCTGGACTACTGATAGCACTTTGGAACTCGCGAGTGATTCCTTCCGCTGATTCCGTGCGATTTTTTCCAACCACGCTTCGCAACGCTCGACGGTCTCTCTCCGTCAGTACACGAGCTCCGCCTGCTCTCGGTTCAGCTGTGGTTGTTCCTTCGCGTTTCAACTTTATAACCTGATCACCAACAGTCGCCCTGTGCGTACTATTGAAGCGTTGAAATACACACCTGGAAATTGAAATAAGAGCACCGTGAATTCATTGTCCCAGGAAGGGGAAACTTTATTGACACATTCCTGGGGTCAGATACATCACATGATCACACTGACAGAACCACAGGCACATAGACACAGGCAACAGAGCATGCACAATGTCGGCACTAGTACAGTGTATATCCACCTTTCGCAGCATTGCAGGCTGCTATTCTCCCATGGAGACGATCATAGAGATGCTGGATGTAGTCCTGTGGAACGGCTTGCCATGCCATTTCCACCTGGCGCCTCAGTTGGACCAGCGTTCGTGCTGGACGTGCAGACCGCGTGAGACGACGCTTCATCCAGTCCCAAACATGCTCAATGGGGGACAGATCCGGAGATCTTGCTGGCCAGGGTAGTTGACTTACACCTTCTAGAGCACGTTGGGTGGCACGGGATACATGCGGACGTGCATTGTCCTGTTGGAACAGCAAGTTCCCTTGCCGGTCTAGGAATGGTAGAACGATGGGTTCGATGACGGTTTGGATGTACCGTGCACTATTCAGTGTCCCCTCGACGATCACCAGTGGTGTACGGCCAGTGTAGGAGATCGCACCCCACACCATGATGCCGGGTGTTGGCCCTGTGTGCCTCGGTCGTATGCAGTCCTGATTGTGGCGCTCACCTGCACGGCGCCAAACGCGCATACGACCATCATTGGCACCAAGGCAGAAGCGACTCTCATCGCTGAAGACGACACGTCTCCATTCGTCCCTCCATTCACGCCTGTCGCGACACCACTGGAGGCTGGCTGCACGATGTTGGGGCGTGAGCGGAAGACGGCCTAACGGTGTGCGGGACCGTAGCCCAGCTTCATGGAGACGGTTGCGAATGGTCCTCGCCGATACCCCAGGAGCAACAGTGTCCCTAATTTGCTGGGAAGTGGCGGTGCGGTCCCCTACGGCACTGCGTAGGATCCTACGGTCTTGGCGTGCATCCGTGCGTCGCTGCGGTCCGGTCCCAGGTCGACGGGCACGTGCACCTTCCGCCGACCACTGGCGACAACATCGATGTACTGTGGAGACCTCACGCCCCACGTGTTGAGCAATTCGGCGGTACGTCCACCCGGCCTCCCGCATGCCCACTATACGCCCTCGCTCAAAGTCCGTCAACTGCACATACGGTTCACGTCCACGCTGTCGCGGCATGCTACCAGTGTTAAAGACTGCGATGGAGCTCCGTATGCCACGGCAAACTGGCTGACACTGACGGCGGCGGTGCACAAATGCTGCGCAGCTAGCGCCATTCGACGGCCAACACCGCGGTTCCTGGTGTGTCCGCTGTGCCGTGCGTGTGATCATTGCTTGTACAGCCCTCTCGCAGTGTCCGGAGCAAGTATGGTGGGTCTGACACTCCGGTGTCAATGTGTTCTTTTTTCCATTTCCAGGAGTGTATCTTCGACGGATTCGTCGTTCACGTGGCATCCAGTGACTGGTCCACGTTAGAAGTCACTGCCCCTCACGCCCGGCCCTTACTGCTGTACTGCTGTCACTGCTTCTCTACTCACAACACGATACTCCCCGCCTCCTTTTATAATGGCTGGTCCTCCTCTCGTGGCATCTAGTAGCCAGTACATAGGAATGATCCGCCTACTTTTTATCAGTGTATAGAGAATACCTACATCTACATCTACATTTACACTCCGCAAGCTACCCAACGGTGTGTGGCGGAGGGCACTTTACTTGCCGCTGTCATTACCTCCCTTTCCTGTTCCAGTCGCGTATGGTTCGCGGGAAGAACGACGGCCGGAAAGCCTCCGTGCGCGCTCGAATCTCTCTAATTTTACATTCGTGATCTCCTCGGGAAGTATAAGTAGGGGGAAGCAATATATTCGATACCTCATCCAGAAACGCACCCTCTCGAAACCTGGACAGCAAGCTACACCGCGATGCAGAGCGCCTCTCCTGTAGAGTGTGCCACTTGAGTTTGCTAAATATCTCCGTAACACTATCATGCATACCAAATAACCCTGTGACGAAACGCGCCGATCTTCTTTGGATCTTCTCTATCTCCTCCGTCAACCCGACCTGGTTTGGATCCCACACTGATGAGCGATACTCAAGTATAGGTCGAACGAGTGTTTTCTAAGCCACCTCCGTTGCTGATGGCCTACATTTTCTAAGGACTCTCCCAATGAATCTCAACCTGGCACCTGCCATACCAACAATTAATTTTATATGATCATTCCACTTCAAATCGTTCCGTACGCATACTCCCAGATATTTTACAGAAGCAACTGCTACCAGTGTTTGTTCCGCTATCATATAATCATACAATAAAGGATCCTTCTTTCTATGTATTCGCAATACATTACATTTGTCTATGTTAAGGGTCAGTTGCCACTCCCTGCACCAAGTGCCTATTCGCTGCAGATCTTCCTGCATTTCGCTGCAATTTTCTAATACTGCAACTTCTCTGCATTCTACAGTATCATCCGCGAAAAGCCGCACGGAACTTCCGACACTATCTACTAGGTCATTTATATATATTGTGAAAAGCAATGGTCCCATAACACTCCCCTGTGGCACGCCAGAGGTTACTTTAACGTCTGTAGACGTCTCTCCATTGAAAACAACATGCTGTGTTCTGTTTGCTAAGAACTCTTCAATCCAGCCACACAGCTGGTCTGATATTCCTTAGGCTCTTACTTTGTTTATCAGGCGACAGTGCGGAACTGTATCGAACGCCTTCCGGAAGTCGAGGAAAATGGCATCTATCTGGGAGCCTGCATCTAATATTTTCTGGGTCTCATAAACAAATAAAGCGAATTGGGTCTCACACTATCGCTGTTTCCGGAATCCATGTTGATTCCTAGAGAGTAGATTTTGGGTTTCCAGAAATGACATGATACGCGAGCAAAAAACATGTTCTAAAATTCTACACCAGATCGATGTCAGAGATACAGGCCTATTGTTTTGAGCGTCTGCTCGACGACCCTTCTTGAAAACTGGAACTACGTGTGCTCTTTTCCAATCATTTGGAACCTTCCGTTCCTCTAGAGACTTGCGGTACACGGCTGTTAGAAGGGGGGCAAGTTCTTTCGCGTACTCTGTGTAGAATCGAATTGGTATCCCGTCAGGTCCAGTGGACTTTCCTCTGTTGAGTGATTTCAGTTGCTTTTCTATTCCTTGGACACTTATTTCGATGTCAGATATTTTTTCGTTCGTGCGGTGATTTAGAGAAGGAACTGCAGTGCGGTCTTCCGCTGTGAAACAGCTTTGGAAAAAGGTGTTTAGTATTTCAGCTTTACGCGTGTCATCCTCTGTTTCAATGCCATCATCATCCCGGAGTGTCTGGATATGCTGTTTCGATCCGCTTCCTGATTTAACGTAAGACCAGAACTTCCTAGGATTTTCTGTCAAGTCGGTACATAGAATTTTACTTTCGAATTCACTGAACGCTTCACGCATAGCCCTCCTTACGCTAACTTTGACATCGTTTAGCTTCTGTTTGTCTGAGAGGTTTTGGCTGCGTTTAAATGTGCAGTGAAGCTCTCTTTGCTTTCGCAGTAGTTTCCTAACTTTGTTGTTGAACCATGGTGGGTTACGATTGCCTTGAACTTTATCCATAAACACTCAACATTGTCAGTGTCGGAACAGAAATTTTTGTTTTGATCTGCTACGTAGTCTGAAATCTGCCTCCTATTACTATTGCTGAACAGCTAAACCTTAAAACGTAAAGTTTCTGTAAAAGGAATATTGGAAGGGAAATCTTTGAACCAAGTGAAACCTTCTTTTGTAGTTCGGAAGTTTGATGATAGAAAATGGAATCTGTGTCGATGAAATAAGAAGGAGAATGTCAATAAGTAAAAGAGTTTATTGTGAAAAGTTTGTTCACGGCAATAAGAATTTGATAGTATAAGAAAGTGATTCATCAGATGGTTTTTTTTTTTTTTTTTTTTTTTTTTTTTACAGGAGGTGGAGCCCCTCTACGCCCACACCGGCATGATGGCCAACACAAAAGGTCTACTGCCATCTCTGCATAAGGGTTAGTATTCACTATAGTGAGGCGTCGCAGGATGTGGGTACTGCGATGTTTGCGTACGTCTGGTTAGGGTTAACCATTAATACGCGCTCATCTGGACATAGATTGATCGAAATCGAACGAAGGGTAGCGGTTTAAATGGCAGTGGAAAAAAAGTGCCAAGGCAAGAGCCAAGGGAAAAAAACCTCTGCGATAGTTAGGTCGGGTGGTAAGAGCAGTAGCGGTTGTCTTGCTGCCTGCGATAGGTCGTGCAAGGGTAGGCTTTGTTAGTAGTGGGTATCACGCATGTCGATACCTTGACGTTGTGTGTTTGTGCTGCTCGGCGGCTGGCGCTGGGTGCTGGTGCAGAGTCCTCGTTCAGCGTCAGCAACCTGCAACAGTTAGGTTTGCTATCGATCTTGTGTCCGATAGGTCATATACCGGAAGCGCAGTGTGAGGGAATGTTGGCAGATTGTTTGTGCGTCTGTGGGCGAGCTCGTCGGTGTCCCTGCTGTGGCCTGTTGGTCGGCTCTAATAGCAGCTGGTAGTTACCAGTCAGTGTTGCTGATATGGAGGGGTTTGCCGACGTTTGTCGCTGTTTGCGTATGTTAGTTTACCATAGATGGCTATGCCCTAGCTAGCGGTGTCTTTGGCCGCTTGTGCTTCCACCTGTGGTTGTGATCGTAGTTTCCCAGAGTGAGGATGAAAGGATTGTTCGAGTGTCTCGAGTTCCTGTATAGCCGTGTGGCGTGTTTTTTGAATACTTCCTTGAGGGTATCAAGGCGGTATTCATGGTGAAGATCCACGGTGCGTGTGTAGCGTGGAGCGTTGCTAAAGATTCGTAGCACCTTGTTCTGTATGATCTGCAGGCGGCGCAGTCGTGTAGGAGCTGCATATCCCCAGACGGGAGCTGCGTACGTCATCAGAGGTCTAATCAGTGTCATGTATATGGACCTCGATACCCTCCAATTCAGTGTGCTTTCCCTGTTGAGCATTGGGTAGAGCTGTTTGAGCCTCGCGTGCGCTCGGTTGGCAACGTATTCGATGTGGTCCCCCCATGTAAGTTTCCGGTCCAGCCAGACACCAAGGTATCTGACTTTCTCTCGGAAAAGTATTGGGCGTGTATGTAGTGTTATCGGTCTACAGTGTTGGTGTTTGCGCGGTAGTTTCCGTCTGCATGTGAACAGAACTGCTTCGCACTTGTCGACGTTTACTTTAATACGCCATCGCTCCAGCCAAGGCTCAGCTGTTCTGAGTGCTGTCTGTATTCGTGAATTGATGTTCGACGGTTTCCAATCTTGCGCAAGGATGGCGGTGTCATCCGCGTAGACGGCTAACGTTGTTTTTTGTGTTGCTGGGAAGTCATTAATGTTCAGGTTAAACAAGATAGGCCCTAGGATGCTTCCTTGGGGTACTCCAGCTTGTATACCGTGTTGTGTTGATTATTTATCCTGCACGTTAGTGTTGAAACACCTGTTGGTGAGATATGAGTGTATGAGACGTGCGAGTCCGTCCGGGAAACCAGCTTCGCTTAGTTTGCGTATGAGTCCGCTATGCTAGAGACGGTCGAAAGCCTTTTCGATGTCCAGGAACACGACCCCTGTGGCTTTATTCATGTTGTAGCCGTGTGTTATATGTTCGACTACGCGGAGCAGTTGTTGTGTTGTCGAGTGGTGGTTCCTAAAGCCGAATTGCTCCGGTCTTAGAATGTCGTTGGCGATGCAATGGCTAGTGATAGGTTTTAGTATTACCTTCTCAACAATCTTGCTGAGCGAACACAGCAGACTGATGGGTCGGTAATTTTGTGGGAGGGAGTGGTCTTTCCCTGGCTTCCTGAACATCAGGACCTTGGCCGCCTTCCAAAAGTCAGGGAAGTGTTGGTGTGTCAGGATGGCATTCGTTAAGTGTGTCAGGTATTCTACGGCTTTATCCGTGAACTCCTGGAGGACACGGTTTTGAATGCCATCAGGCCCAGGGGCTTTTCTAGCGTTAGTGTGCTTGATAGCCCATGTGTGCTGGTACGTCTAATTTCGTTGCGCGAGGGCTGGGCTACAAGTCGTGTAACCTCCTGGTCCGTTTCAAGTGTGAATACTGGGTCTGAAGGAACCAGATTCGGCATGAAAAACGCTGCAAGTGTTGTGGCCATAAGCTCTGCCTTCTCCGTCGCGGAGTAGGCTGGGCTATGTGGTCCTTGTAACGTGGGAATGTAATGTTTCTCCCTGGTGAAGTGTCTGGCCAGCTGCCACACGCCAGGACGTGTGGTATCCAGCCCAGCGAGTTTTTTCCCCCATTGCTCGTTTCTGAATGTTTGTATTTTATCCCGTATTATGCCCTGGAGTCTGTTGACGTGCAGTTTATAGAACGGGCGCCTGGTACGCTGCCAGTATCTCCTGAGGGGTTCCTCATTGAGATAAGGCCCAGGATTTCCTGGGGCAGGGCCGTCGAGTGTTGTCTTGGTGTTGTAAATGGAATGGCGTCAGTCATTGCGTCTTGGACGGCAGCTGTGAGAGCATCCACAGCCTCATCGATTTGCTGTGTGTTGTTAATTTCGTGGCTGTCAGGAATGTGACTGTCTAGCGTTTCCTTGAACAGTGTCCAATTTGCGCGCTTGTAGTTAAGCATCCTGCGTGGTTCGATGTCCTGCAGTGTTTTTTCCATGCGCAGTATTACAGGCATGTGGTCTGAGTCCAGATCGTTTTCAACCGTTAGGTTGAGTGTGCATGTGATGCCCTTTATGAGGGCTATGTCTAACACGTCTGGCCTATGTGGAGCCTGTGTAGGCACGAACGTGGGAACGTCCGCCCAAGTATAATGTAGTTTCGGCCTAGTGCGTGTTCGTACAGTTTCTTGCCGTTGGACGTTCGTATTCGTGAGTTCCAATCGGGGTGTTTTGCGTTTAGGTCTCCAGCGGCGATTACCCGCGGTGCTATGTTGAGTATTGTGCTGATATCGCGTGTTACTATGCTTTTAGGAGGATTGTATATCGATACCAGTGTGGTGTTGGCTCCGTTGAACTTGACCCTGACGGCCATGGCCTCTAGTCTTTCAAGCGCAGGGAGCTCGATGTTCGTGTGTTCTATCTCTCTGTGTATGATGATTGCCGTGCCGCCTCCCCTCCTGCCATCCGCTCGGTCGGTACCATACTGTAGTATGGTATGACAGCAAATAATGGACAGTCAAAAAGAAAGAGGAAAGTATTAGGATAACTTCGAAATGAGGTTGTGAGAAAAATGCTAAAAGTGAAATCGGCTGACAGAATAACAATCGAAGAAGTGTTTCTAAGAGTAGTAGAGTAAAGATAATTAGGGGAAATGACAATGAGAAAAACATATTGGTTGCGGAGAAGATTGACCTACATGAAATAAAATCGTCATAACTTCTGAACGGTTTGCGTTAGCACGTTCAGACTTCACGATTGGCCGCGGAGCATGATGGGAATTAGTATGCACACTGTTGCTTGGTTTAGTGACGAATCATCTGAATGGGTTCGTCAATAAGCAAAATTGGCGCATTTGGGGGGGACTGAGAGTCCGCATTTCGCGATCGAGAAGCCTTCTCTTTCTCAATAGGTGACCGTGTGGTGTAATGTCCAGTCACGGAATAATCGGTGCGATATTCTTCGATGGCACTGAGACTGCTGAACGGTAGATATAGACTGGGAGAATCAAACGTTTATAACGGGTGGCAGGGACAAAGAATCGAGTGAAATTTTTTTAAGTGCATTGTCTGGAAACTACCTTGAGCAGTTAAACAGAGAACCGACTCGTGGCGATAACATATTAGACCTTCTGGTGACAAACAGACCCGAACTATTTGAAGCAGTTAACGCAGAACAGGGAATCAGCGATCATAAAGCGGTTACAGCATCGGTGATTTCAGCCGTAAATATAAATATTAAAAAAGTTAGGAAGATTTTTCTGTTTAGCAAAAGTGACAAAAAGAAGATTTCAGAGTACTTGACGGCTCAACACGAAAGTTTTGTCTCAAGTACAGATAGTGTTGAGGATCAGTAGTGGACAAAGTTCAAAACCATCGTACAATTTGCATTAGATGAGTATGTGCCAAGCAAGATCGTAAGAGATGGAAAAGAGCCACCGTGGTACAACGACCGAGTTAGAAAACTTCTGCGGAAACAAAGGGAACTTCACAGCAAACAAAAACATAGCCAAGGCCTTGCAGAGAAACAAAAATTACATGAAGCAAAATGTAGTGTGAGGAGGACTATGTGAGAGGCATTCAATAAATTCGAAAGTAAAGTTCTATGTACTGACTTGGTAGAAAATGTCAAAGCGGTAAGTGGATCAAAACAAAATGTCCAGACACTCTGTGACCAAAATGGTACTGAAACAGAGAATGACAAACTAAAGGCCGAAATACTAAATGTCTTTTTCCAAAGCTGTTTCACAGAGGAAGACTGCACTGTAGTTCCTTCTCTAGATTGTCGTACCGATGACAAAATGGTAGATATGGTAGAGGGATAGAAAAATAATTAAAATCGCTCAAAACAGGAAAGGCCGCTGGACCTGATAGGATACCAGTTCGATTTTACACAGAGTACGCGAAGGAACTTGCCCCCCTTCTTGCAGCGGTGTACCGTAGGTCTTTAGAAGGGCATAGCGTTCCAAAAGATTGGAAATGGGCGTATAATGACTTTTCTGGAGACTAGAAATCTACTGTGTAGGAATCAGCATGGGTTTCGAAAAAGACGATCGTCTGAAACCCAGCTCGCGCTATTCATCCACGAGACTCAGAGGGCCATAGACACGGGTTCCCAGGTAGATGCCGTGTTTCTTGAGTCCCGCAAGGCGCTTGATACAGTTCTCCACAGTCGTTTAATGAACAAAGTAAGAGCATATGGACTATCAGACCAATTGGATTGGTTCAAATGGCTCTGAGCACTATGGGACTTAACATCTATGGTCATCAGTCCCCTAGAACTTAGAACTACTTAAACCTAGCTAACCTAAGGACAGCACACAACACCCAGTCATCACGAGGCAGAGAAAATCCCTGACCCCGCCGGGAATCGAACCCGGGATCCCGGGCGCGGGAAGCGAGAACGCTACCGCACGACCACGAGCTGCGGACTGGGATTGGATTGAAGAGTTCCTAGATAACAAAACGCAGCATGTCATTCTCAACGGGGAGAAGTCTTCCGAAGTAAGAGTGATTTCAGGTGTGCCGCAGGGGAGTGCCGTAGGACCGTTGCTATTCACAATATATATAAATGACCTTGTGGATAACATCGGAAGTTCACTGAGGCTTTTTGCGGATGATGCTGTAGTATATTGAGAGATTGTAACAATGGAAAATTGTACTGAAATGCACGAGGATCTGCAACGAATTGACGCATGGTACAGGGAATGGCAATTGAATCTCAATGTAGACAAGTCTAATGTGCTGCGAATACATGGAAAGAAAGTTCCTTTAACATTTAGCTACAATATAGCAGGTCAGCAACTGGAAGCAGTTAATTCCATAAATTATCTGGGAGCAGGCATTAGGAGTGATTTAAAATGGAATGACCATATAAAATTAATCGTCGGTAAAGCAGATGCCAGACTGAGATTTATTGGAAGAATCCTAAGGAAATGCAATCCGAAAACAAAGGAAGTAGGTTACAGTACACTTGTTCGCCCACTGCTTGAATACTGCTCACCGATGTGGGATCTGTACCAGATAGGGTTGATAGAAGAGATAGAGAAGATCCAACGGAGAGCAGCGCGCTTCGTTACAGGATCATTTAGTAATCGCGAAAGTGTTACGGAGATGATAGATAAACTCCAGCGGAAGACTCTGCAAGAGGGACGCTCAGTAGCTCGGTACGGACTTTTGTTGAAGTTTCGAGAACATACCTTCACCAAGGAGTCAAGCAGTATATTGCTCCCTCCTACGTAAATCTCGCGAAAAGACCATGAGGATAAAATCAGAGAGATCAGAGCCCACACAGAGGCATACCGACAATCTTTCTTTCCACGAACAATACGAGACAGGAATAGAAGGGGGAACCGATAGAGGTACTCAGGGTACCCTCCGCCACACACCGTCAGGTGGCTTGCAGAGTATAGATGTAGACGCAGGTTTACGTGAAGGTTTTGGAAAATGATTTCGTCCTCATTATCCAAAGTGATCCTGATTTCTACAAGATGTAGTTCATTCAAGACGGAGCTCGACGCCATCGAAGTAGGTGGGTGTTTGATGTCCTGGAGGAGCACTCTGGGGACCGCAGTCTAGCTCTGTGGTACCTAGAGGCCTCGATTGGCCACCATATTGCCCGGATCTGAACACATGCGTCTTCTTTTTGTGGGGCTGTATTAAAGACAAGATGTACAGGAATAACCCTAAAACCATTGCTGAGCTGAAAACTGCCATTCAGGAGTACATCGGCAGCGTCGATGTTCCGACACTTCCGCGGCTCATGCAGAATTCCGCTGTTCTTCTGCGCCACATCATCGTCAATGATGGCAAGCATATCTAACACGTCATAACCTATATCCGAATATCTGTAGTGACGTTTACATATTGAATAAAGTGTGTGCACGCCGTATAGTTTGTAACTAATTTACGTTTCTTTTCGTATAGTTCAATAATTGTAAACCTGTACATGCAGCCAAGTCATCGAAGGGAAGATTGCAGTTAAGTGGGTGAAAGGAAGATGAAGACTTGGAATACTGGATGATTTATGCAGTTAACAGCAGAGCAAGGGCAGGGGAAAGTGGGAAGTGACCAGACGACACCCAACGCAAGACAGAAATACCTAAGTGTGGCAAAGTATCGTTTCAGGTCTTTAGCTGCGAGCTTCTAAGAAGTACTTCGAAGGCTACAGACAAATCTCTTCCACATATGCCTTGCAAGTGCCCACTTCCCCTTCCGTTCCTTTTAACCTCTACTTCCGCCTCTTGCAGTATAACAATTGCTGTAAGATTTTTTTCGCTCTCGTTTTGTGGAATATCTTTCAGTATAAAGCCGGCTGGTGTGGCCGAGCGCTTCTAGGCGCTTTAGTCTGCAACCGCGTGACCGCTACCGTCGCAGGTTCGAATCCTGCCTCGGGCATGGTTGTGTGTGATGTCCTTAGGTTAGTTAGGTTTAAGTAGGTGTAAGTCTAGCAGACTGATGACCACAGACGTTAAGTCCCATGGTGCTCAGAGCCATTTGAACCATTTTTCCAGTACACACCTCTCATCAGTATACACTTGAGTACCACCTAAATCATGTCTCAAAGGACATCCACATACTCCCTTTTCTCTTTTACACTAAACCACACGCTATTGGGTCACACAACTGGCACAGTGAAAAACAGGATGACACTTGTTTTAGCAATTTAACTGTACTCGTAGAAATGGCGGTAGATGAAGCACAGTGTTGTAGTCCGTTGCACGACCAACAATTCCGGGTCAACTTTTATCCGCTCTGAATGAGAGACGCTGTTGTAACCTTAAACACTTTGCTCAACATTTCGACAGTGCGGGCGTTCTCCAAAACAAGGACTCTTCTCTCTTCCGCTTCCGAGTGCTTCGGCCGCGCATTCGAGGATTTTGTCGACTTTTCAGTGTCTTATTTTTATTTGAAAATATGATTATATGAAACCATTACAATTTATCGAAATTCAACAGCGTACTACTTTTTCCGGGATGTGAAGAATTATCGCGATAAAAATGCATAAAAAGGGGACATTCGGGTCACTGATTACTAAGCACGAAGTGACATTGACAGAAAAACTAAGTAAAATCGTATGGCAGGAATGGCTTGAAGACACCGAAGGGCACCGCCTATTTCTGACGATTTTTCCTGTCCTCCAACTCGCAGGCAGCTTAACTTCGCGAAGTATAATAGCTGTGTGGGTAAGTGTACCTGTTAAGTGTAGATGAAAGTTAAGTTGTGTGTGGATAGCGCAGTGTCGTGTTCGTGTTGGAGATGGTGAGAGAAGGGGGAACGTGAACCCTGGTGCCGGCACACGGCCTACTCTTGTCGAACAGTACCGAGGGGACGCCGAGCTTACCGCTCCCATCCGACGGATGGATCACCATCAACAGAGTCACGTACCCTCACTTCGTGAGACACTGTGGAGAGGTTGGAATTCAGCCCAGGACATTGGCGCACGGAGTAGTGGTCATCACCCCTCCTGATCCCTCTGCCATGAAGGCAAAGGAAAAATTGTCAACGGCGCTCGTCGTGCCCGGATGTCACCCTTCCAAGTACTGGCCACTCCCAATACTGCTTAACTTCGGTGACCTGACAGGAACCGGTGTATCCACGGCACGGCCGTTGACTGGCACAAGGGAATACAATGGCGAATGTCGTCTACTCTAAAAACTACAGTTGCCTCGCGTATTATTATCTGCTGCTCCTGCCACCAGCAACCAATTAAAGGGCAACCGGAACACACATTGTAAAAATGACGTCACAGAGAGAGAAGGGAAACATCTCCAGTTCCAGGAAATGCAAAGCCGCCACCAGTTATATGGAGACTGATATTTCCCTCAAATGTCCACAGTTGTCACGGCGCGTTCAATTACAGCCACACTACTACGGAAACCAAAGTGAATGGTCACCCATCGCGTACCACTGCCTCCACAAGGCTGCGCATCCATCGTCTTGCTGTTAAAAAAATGTGATTCATCGGACCAGATGACAGATTTTCATTGATCCGTGGTCCGATCTTCATCCACTGCTATCGTAACTGATGTATCATTGGGTCAAGATTGGAAACGGTCTGCTGCAGAGCCCAATGTTCAACAATGTGCACTGAATGGTGTGCTCTGAAACACCTGTGCTTCCAGCAGCATTGCACTCTGTTGTCAGATATGCCACAGATCGGTGCCTATCGTGCTTTATAGAGTGGACAAACTTCTGACCTCCACGTTCTATGATGAGGCGTGGGCGTCCAATACCTTCTCGTCTACTCGTGGTGTCACGACCCTTCAACCACGTTCTGTAGGTGCTCGCCAAAGTAGCACGCGAGCACCCCACCAGCTTTGCCGTTTCGAGACGATCATTCCCAAGTGTAGGACCGTAATAATTTAGCCATTGTCGTGCATTTCCCAATTTTCGGTCCGTATCACTACTAGAATGATTTCCCGTTCGTCTCCGCTCCGCCTCGTACTTACCTCACCTCGCAGTGCGCTGTGTCCATTATGTTCTGGACCGTCAGTGTATATGCAGAATAAAAAAAACCAAAGCACAGTATTAATAATGTTACACCACACACAACTGGCTGATCATATGGTCCTTGACACCCTGAAGGCACTAGATACATTTTCCGACCGTCGCTTCCTGAACAAAACCAGAGCTTAACTGAGCATCAGACGAGAAATCTCTCGATATCATTGCAGGTATGCCTATGTATCGTCGAGAGTACGGTAATGCACTTCCTACAGCTTAAAGCTGTCGAAGATGACAGGGAAGTTTAGAGACGCTGGATTTTTTAAAACCAGATGTGACCCTCGTGAGTTCGTTGAGGTTGCAGAGAGCGTTCAACACACATTAGGTAGAAAAGAGTGAGCGAGCTGTCAGTGAGACCCCTGCCGGCGACCACGTGAAGCAGCATCTTGCAGCTTGAACCATAATAAACGTTGAGGTCCGATTCACAAGTTAAAATACGATCCAAGTTTGTATCTACATTCGTGTGCAAGATGTGGTCTTGGAATATCGGATGAATCTTTTTGAAACACCTTGTAATCTGAATTCTGTTTACGCATATAACATATTTGCTCTTCATTTCACTGAACGGAAACTGTAACGACATAAAGAAGATGGTTTCTGGAATTCGTACAAGAAATGAATTAGTATGTTAAATATACACATCAAAAAAGTCTTGCATCACCCCGATTCTTAGAACTCTTGAAGATAGACGTTCACTGTGGGTATTCTGTATCACAGACACAGTCCCTCTGATTGTTCAGAGATGTCACTAAACCCGCCCAGAGATGTAAACAACCATGCATGAGCAGAGCCTATTAGACGAGGGGGTCCGACAGCCGATCAATTCCAGTCATTCCACCAGGAAGGAGGTACACGGCTCGTGTTGTCTGTAGTTCAACCAACACCGCGGTTCGATCGTGTCCGCACAGTTAATTTGTGCCAGGAAGGGCCCTCAACAAGGGAAGTGTCCAGGCGTCTCGGAGTGAGCCAAAGCGATGTTGTTCGGACATGGCGGAGATACAGAGAGACAGGAACTATCAATGACATGCCTCGCTCAGGCCCCCCAAGGGCTACTAGTGCTGTGGATGACCGCTACCTACGGATTATGGCTCGGAGGAACCCTGACAGCAACACCACCATGTTGAATAATGCTTTTCGTGCAGCCACAGGACGTCGTGTTACGACTCAAACTGTACGCACTGTACGCAGTAGGCTGCATGATACGCAGCTTCACTCCCGACGTCCGTGGCGAGGTCCATCTTTGCAACCACGACACCATGCAGCGCGGTACAGATGGGCCCAACAACAAAGCGAATGGACCGCTCAGTATTGGCATCACGTTCTGTTCACCGATGAGTGTCGCATATGCCTTCAACCAGCCAATCGTCGGAGACGTGTTGGGAGGCAACCCGGTCAGGCGTAGTGCGTCAGACTCACTGTCCAGGAGCGCAGTAAAGTGAAGGTTCCTTGGGGAATTACGTGAGGCCGACGTACGCCACTGGTGGTCATGGAAGGTGCTGCAACTGCTGTACGATACGTGAACGCCATCTCCGACCGATACTGCAACCATATCGGCAGCATATTGGTGAGGCATTCGTCTTCAATTCGCGCCCCCATCGTGCACATCTTGTGAATGACTTTCTTCGGGATAACGACATCGCTCGACTAGAGTGGCGAGCATGTTCTCCAGACATGAACCCTATCGAACATGCCTGTGATAGTTCGAAAAGGGCTGTTTATAGACGGTGTGACGCACGAACCACTCTGAGGGATCTACGCCGAATCGCCGTTGAGGAGTGGGACAATCTGGACCAACAGTGCTTTGATGAACTTGCGGATGGTATGCCACGACGAATACAGGCATGCATCAATGCTATAGGACGTGCTACTGGGTATTAGAGGTACCGATGTGTACAGCAGTCTGGACCACCACCTCTGAAGGTCTCGTTGTATGGTGGTACAACATGCAATGTGTGGTTTTCAAGAGCAATAAAAAGGGCGAAATGATGTATATGTTGATCTCTATTCCAGTTTTCCGTACAGGTTCCGGAACTCTCGGAACTAAAGTTTTGCAAAACTTTTTTTGATGTGTGTATTTGGCGTGAAACAAGTAAGCGAGAAAAAAATTAAGAAAAGGTTTGAAATTATGCTTGAAATTTACCAGAAGTCGCTAAGTGCTCTCATTATCAAATCTACATGACTACAGACTGAGTATTTCGCATATTCTGGGTCCAGTATATACACATTTTCTAACTATAATACTTGTCTCACTGTGTTAAACCTTTAACTTAAGATTATAGTTCGTTATGAGAGCATTTTAATTTTTAAAGTCAGTTAATGTACGCAATATTGAAAATGAAATTATTTTTGACCCTGGAAGCTGTTAGATAGGCGACCTGCAACTGGTCCAAGTGGCGGCCACTGTCCGTCCTATACTGTGGCGGAAGAGGAAGAGGACGCTCATGGTACGGAGCCGCTGGCTCAGTGGGCTTGTTCCATTAGGTCCGCCATTTTCCAGGTAGCAGCTACTAGCGTCTGACGGAAAACTGCAGTTCCGTCGTCAACTTTGGCGCCCGTGGAGTGGCACTGATACGTGATATTACAATGATATTTTAATCCTTCTGCCTCTGCTACAACATATTTCTTTTATTTCGAAGTACAGAACACGTTTCAGACTATGTGTCCATTCTTAATTGTCTCCCGCTTAGGACATATACATCCACATGGTTACTCTGCAATTCACACTTAAGTGCTTGGCAGAGGTTCATCGAGCCATTTTCATACTACTTCTCTACCATTCCATTCTCGAATGGCGCGTGTGAAAAAGGAACGCCTAAATCTTTCCGTTACAGCTCTGATTTCTCTTATTTTATTATGATGATCATTTCTCCCTAAGTAGGTGGCTGTCAGCAAAATATTTTCGCATTCGGATGAGAAAGTGGGCGACTGAAATTTCGTAAATAGATCTCGCCGCAAAGAAAACCGCCTTTGTTTCAGTGACTGCCACCCCAACTCTCGTATCATATCAGTGACACTCTCACACGAAACGAGCTGCCCTTCTTTGCACTTTTTCGATGTCCTCCGTCAATCCTACCTGGTAAGGATCCCACACCGCGCAGCAATATTCCAGCAGAAGACGGACAAGTGTAATGTAGGCGGTCTCTTTAGTGGGTTTGTCGCATCTTCTAAGTGTTCTGCCAACAAAGCGCAGTCTTTGCTTCGGCTTCCCCACAATATTATCTATGTGGTCTTTCTAATTTAAGTTTCTCGTAATTGTCATTCCTAGGTATTTTGTCGAATTGATAGCCCTTAGATTTGTGTGATTTATCGTATACCCAAATTTATCGGATATCTTTTAGTACCCATGTAGATGATCTCGCACTTTTCTTTGTTTAGTGCCAATTGCCACTTTTTGCACCATACAGAAATTCTCTCTAGATCATTTTGTAATTGTAATTGATCGTCTGATGATTTTATTAGACAGTAAATTACAGCGTCATCTGCAAACCGTCTAAGGGGGCTGCTCAGATTATCACCTAGATCATTTACGTAAATCTGGAACATCAGAGGGCCTATGACACTACCTTGCGGAACGCCAGTTATCACTTCTGTTCTACTCGATGATTTACCGTCTCCCATTACGAAGTGAAAAACATATTTTAAATTAACACAGTACATATATAGATCCAATCTAGGTAATTAAAGCTAAAAGGACATAAAACATGCGGCTGCGGAAGAAAAAATGGGGATCATACTAATTCTGTTACACCAGCATGCCAATGTCATGGGTAAACAGCCTGAAACTGAACGAAATGAACTTCGATATGTAAGAGGGCACATAAAAGATAAGTAAATTTGATGTATCCATGTGTACAAAATCAAATTAAGCTTTTTTGGGCCCGATAGAGATTGTATATTCCCCCGCATTGCGTTCGTTAGATTGGAGCTAACTCGGCACAGAAATAAATGTGATGTAAAGCGCGTAAATATGCGGAAAGAGCCGTTGAAATTGGGCTACGCGATAATCGATAAATCAGTGGAATCAGTGCCCATGTTAACGTATCTGGGAGTGATATATGGTGGAACTAATTCTTAAATCTAGCCGCAGGGAAGGCGGATGTCAAAATAAGATTTTTTGCGGAGAATCCTAAGTAAGTATAAATTCACAGAGGAAATACGCTAAGGTGGAAAAAGTTGTGTGATACCTCCCAATATCGTACTGGACCTTCTTGTGCCTGGCATAGTGCAGTAGCTCGACGTGGCATTGACTCAACAAGTTGTTGGACGTCCTCTGCAGACGTTTTGAGCCATGCTGCCTGTACAGCTGTACGTAATTGCGAAAGTGCTGCGGGTGCTGGATTTCGTGCACGAACTGATCTCCCGATGAAGTTCCATAAATATTCGGTGGGATTCATGTCGGGGGTCTGGATGACCAAATCATTCCATCGAACTGTCCAGAATGTTCTTCAAAGCAAGAGACAACAAATGTGGCCCGGTGACACAGCGCACTGTCATCCTTAGTTGAAGTTCACATGAACTGCTGCAAATGATGTCCAACTAACCGAACATAACTATTTCCAATCAATGATCGGTTCATTTTGACCAGAGGACCCAGTCTATTCCACGCGAACACTGCCCTCACCAATTTGGAGCCTCCACCAGTTTGCACAGTGCCTTGTTGACAACGTGGGGCCCATGGTTTCATGGGGTCTGCGCCACACTCGAACCCAATCACCAACTCGTACCAACTAAAATCGTGACTCACCTGACCAGACCACGGTTTGCAGTCTTCTAGAGCCCATCCAACATGTTCACAAGCCCTGAAGAGGCGCTGCTGGCGACGTCGTGCTGTTAGCAAAGGCACTCGCGTCGATCTCTGCTGCCAACCACCAACTCTTACCAACTGAAACCGGGACTCATCTGACCAGACCACGATTTTCAATCATCTAGGGCCCAACCAACATGGTCACAAGCTCTGAAGAGGCGCTGCAGGCGACGTCGTGCTGTTAGCAAAGGCTCTCGCGTCGATCTCTGCTGCCAACCACCAACTCTTACCAACTGAAATCGGGACTCATCTGACCAGACCACGGTTTTCAGTTTTCTATGGCCCCATCAACATGGTCACAAGCTCTGAAGAGGCGCTGCAGGCGACGTCGTGCTGTTAGCAAAGGCTCTCGCGTCGATCTCTGCTGCCAACCACCAACTCTTACCAACTGAAATCGGGACTCATCTGACCAGACCACGGTTTTCAGTTTTCTATGGCCCCATCAACATGGTCACAATCTCTGAAGAGGCGCTGCAGGCGACGTCGTGCTGTTAGCAAAGGCACTCGCGTCGATCTCTGCTGCCAACCACCAACTCTTACCAACTGAAACCGGGACTCATCTGACCAGACCACGGTTTTCAGTTTTCTATGGCCCCATCAACATGGTCACAATCTCTGAAGAGGCGCTGCAGGCGACGTCGTGCCGTTAGCAAAGGCACTCGCGTCGATCTCTGCTGCCAACCACCAACTCTTACCAACTGAAATCGGGACTCATCTGACCAGACCACGATTTTCAATCATCTAGGGCCCAACCAACATGGTCACAAGCTCTGAAGAGGCGCTGCAGGCGACGTCGTGCTGTTAGCAAAGGCTCTTGCGTCGATCTCTGCTGCCAACCACCAACTCTTACCAACTGAAATCGGGACTCATCTGACCAGACCACGGTTTTCAGTTTTCTATGGCCCCATCAACATGGTCACAAGCTCTGAAGAGGCGCTGCAGGCGACGTCGTGCTGTTAGCAAAGGCTCTCGCATCGATCTCTGCTGCCAACCACCAACTCTAACCGACTGAATCTGGACTCATCTGACCAGACCACGGTTTTCAGTTTTCTATGGCCCCATCAACATGGTCACAATCTCTGAAGAGGCGCTGCAGGCGACGTCGTGCTGTTAGCAAAGGCTCTCGCGTCGATCTCTGCTGCCAACCACCAACTCTTACCAACTGAAATCGGGACTCATCTGACCAGACCACGGTTTTCAGTTTTCTATGGCCCCATCAACATGGTCACCAGCTCTGAAGAGGCGCTGCAGGCGACGTCGTGCTGTTAGCAAAGGCTCTCGCGTCGATCTCTGCTGCCAACCACCAACTCTTACCAACTGAAATCGGGACTCATCTGACCAGACCACGGTTTTCAGTTTTCTATGGCCCAACCAACATGGTCACAAGCTCTGAAGAGGCGCTGCAGGCGACGTCGTGCTGTTAGCAAAGGCTCTCGCGTCGATCTCTGCTGCCAACCACCAACTCTTACCAACTGAAATCGGGACTCATCTGACCAGACCACGGTTTTCAGTTTTCTATGGCCCCATCAACATGGTCACCAGCTCTGAAGAGGCGCTGCAGGCGACGTCGTGCTGTTAGCAAAGGCTCTCGCGTCGATCTCTGCTGCCAACCACCAACTCTTACCAACTGAAATCGGGACTCATCTGACCAGACCACGGTTTTCAGTTTTCTATGGCCCCATCAACATGGTCACAAGCTCTGAAGAGGCGCTGCAGGCGACGTCGTGCTGTTAGCAAAGGCTCTCGCGTCGATCTCTGCTGCCAACCACCAACTCTAACCGACTGAATCTGGACTCATCTGACCAGACCACGGTTTTCAGTTTTCTATGGCCCCATCAACATGGTCACAATCTCTGAAGAGGCGCTGCAGGCGACGTCGTGCTGTTAGCAAAGGCTCTCGCGTCGATCTCTGCTGCCAACCACCAACTCTTACCAACTGAAATCGGGACTCATCTGACCAGACCACGGTTTTCAGTTTTCTATGGCCCCATCAACATGGTCACCAGCTCTGAAGAGGCGCTGCAGGCGACGTCGTGCTGTTAGCAAAGGCTCTCGCGTCGATCTCTGCTGCCAACCACCAACTCTTACCAACTGAAATCGGGACTCATCTGACCAGACCACGGTTTTCAGTTTTCTATGGCCCAACCAACATGGTCACAAGCTCTGAAGAGGCGCTGCAGGCGACGTCGTGCTGTTAGCAAAGGCTCTCGCGTCGATCTCTGCTGCCAACCACCAACTCTTACCAACTGAAATCGGGACTCATCTGACCAGACCACGGTTTTCAGTTTTCTATGGCCCCATCAACATGGTCACCAGCTCTGAAGAGGCGCTGCAGGCGACGTCGTGCTGTTAGCAAAGGCTCTCGCGTCGATC
This sequence comes from Schistocerca serialis cubense, assembly GCF_023864345.2. Lineage (NCBI taxonomy): Eukaryota > Metazoa > Arthropoda > Insecta > Orthoptera > Acrididae > Schistocerca > Schistocerca serialis. Next base: position 112,063,689 of record NC_064641.1, on the reverse strand, counting down.
TCTGCTGCCAACCACCAACTCTTACCAACTGAAATCGGGACTCATCTGACCAGACCACGGTTTTCAGTTTTCTATGGCCCCATCAACATGGTCACAAGCTCTGAAGAGGCGCTGCAGGCGACGTCGTGCTGTTAGCAAAGGCTCTCGCGTCGATCTCTGCTGCCAACCACCAACTCTTACCAACTGAAATCGGGACTCATCTGACCAGACCACGGTTTTCAGTTTTCTATGGCCCCATCAACATGGTCACAAGCTCTGAAGAGGCGCTGCAGGCGACGTCGTGCTGTTAGCTAAGGCTCTCGCGTCGATCTCTGCTGCCAACCACCAACTCTTACCAACTGAAATCGGGACTCATCTGACCAGACCACGGTTTTCAGTTTTCTATGGCCCCATCAACATGGTCACCAGCTCTGAAGAGGCGCTGCAGGCGACGTCGTGCTGTTAGCAAAGGCTCTCGCGTCGATCTCTGCTGCCAACCACCAACTCTTACCAACTGAAATCGGGACTCATCTGACCAGACCACGGTTTTCAGTTTTCTATGGCCCCATCAACATGGTCACAAGCTCTGAAGAGGCGCTGCAGGCGACGTCGTGCTGTTAGCAAAGGCTCTCGCGTCGATCTCTGCTGCCAACCACCAACTCTTACCAACTGAAATCGGGACTCATCTGACCAGACCACGGTTTTCAGTTTTCTATGGCCCCATCAACATGGTCACAAGCTCTGAAGAGGCGCTGCAGGCGACGTCGTGCTGTTAGCAAAGGCTCTCGCGTCGATCTCTGCTGCCAACCACCAACTCTTACCAACTGAAATCGGGACTCATCTGACCAGACCACGGTTTTCAGTTTTCTATGGCCCCATCAACATGGTCACCAGCTCTGAAGAGGCGCTGCAGGCGACGTCGTGCTGTTATCAAAGGCTCTCGCGTCGATCTCTGCTGCCAACCACCAACTCTTACCAACTGAAATCGGGACTCATCTGACCAGACCACGGTTTTCAGTTTTCTATGGCCCCATCAACATGGTCACAAGCTCTGAAGAGGCGCTGCAGGCGACGTCGTGCTGTTAGCAAAGGCTCTCGCGTCGATCTCTGCTGCCAACCACCAACTCTTACCAACTGAAATCGGGACTCATCTGACCAGACCACGGTTTTCAGTTTTCTATGGCCCCATCAACATGGTCACCAGCTCTGAAGAGGCGCTGCAGGCGACGTCGTGCTGTTAGCAAAGGCTCTCGCGTCGATCTCTGCTGCCAACCACCAACTCTTACCAACTGAAATCGGGACTCATCTGACCAGACCACGGTTTTCAGTTTTCTATGGCCCCATCAACATGGTCACAAGCTCTGAAGAGGCGCTGCAGGCGACGTCGTGCTGTTAGCAAAGGCTCTCGCGTCGATCTCTGCTGCCAACCACCAACTCTTACCAACTGAAATCGGGACTCATCTGACCAGACCACGGTTTTCAGTTTTCTATGGCCCCATCAACATGGTCACAAGCTCTGAAGAGGCGCTGCAGGCGACGTCGTGCTGTTAGCAAAGGCTCTCGCGTCGATCTCTGCTGCCAACCACCAACTCTTACCAACTGAAATCGGGACTCATCTGACCAGACCACGGTTTTCAGTTTTCTATGGCTTCATCAACATGGTCACAAGCTCTGAAGAGGCGCTGCAGGCGACGTCGTGCTGTTAGCAAAGGCTCTCGCGTCGATCTCTGCTGCCAACCACCAACTCTTACCAACTGAAATCGGGACTCATCTGACCAGACCACGGTTTTCAGTTTTCTATGGCTTCATCAACATGGTCACAAGCTCTGAAGAGGCGCTGCAGGCGACGTCGTGCTGTTAGCAAAGGCTCTCGCGTCGATCTCTGCTGCCAACCACCAACTCTTACCAACTGAAATCGGGACTCATCTGACCAGACCACGGTTTTCAGTTTTCTATGGCCCCATCAACATGGTCACCAGCTCTGAAGAGGCGCTGCAGGCGACGTCGTGCTGTTAGCAAAGGCTCTCGCGTCGATCTCTGCTGCCAACCACCAACTCTTACCAACTGAAATCGGGACTCATCTGACCAGACCACGGTTTTCAGTTTTCTATGGCCCCATCAACATGGTCACCAGCTCTGAAGAGGCGCTGCAGGCGACGTCGTGCTGTTAGCAAAGGCTCTCGCGTCGATCTCTGCTGCCAACCACCAACTCTTACCAACTGAAATCGGGACTCATCTGACCAGACCACGGTTTTCAGTTTTCTATGGCCCCATCAACATGGTCACAAGCTCTGAAGAGGCGCTGCAGGCGACGTCGTGCTGTTAGCAAAGGCTCTCGCGTCGATCTCTGCTGCCAACCACCAACTCTTACCAACTGAAATCGGGACTCATCTGACCAGACCACGGTTTTCAGTTTTCTATGGCCCCATCAACATGGTCACCAGCTCTGAAGAGGCGCTGCAGGCGACGTCGTGCTGTTAGCAAAGGCTCTCGCGTCGATCTCTGCTGCCAACCACCAACTCTTACCAACTGAAATCGGGACTCATCTGACCAGACCACGGTTTTCAGTTTTCTATGGCCCCATCAACATGGTCACCAGCTCTGAAGAGGCGCTGCAGGCGACGTCGTGCTGTTAGCAAAGGCTCTCGCGTCGATCTCTGCTGCCAACCACCAACTCTTACCAACTGACATCGGGACTCATCTGACCAGACCACGGTTTTCAGTTTTCTATGGCCCCATCAACATGGTCACAAGCTCTGAAGAGGCGCTGCAGGCGACGTCGTGCTGTTAGCAAAGGCTCTCGCGTCGATCTCTGCTGCCAACCACCAACTCTTACCAACTGAAATCGGGACTCATCTGACCAGACCACGGTTTTCAGTTTTCTATGGCCCCATCAACATGGTCACAAGCTCTGAAGAGGCGCTGCAGGCGACGTCGTGCTGTTAGCAAAGGCTCTCGCGTCGATCTCTGCTGCCAACCACCAACTCTTACCAACTGAAATCGGGACTCATCTGACCAGACCACGGTTTTCAGTATTCTATGGCCCCATCAACATGGTCACCAGCTCTGAAGAGGCGCTGCAGGCGACGTCGTGCTGTTAGCAAAGGCTCTCGCGTCGATCTCTGCTGCCAACCACCAACTCTTACCAACTGAAATCGGGACTCATCTGACCAGACCACGGTTTTCAGTTTTCTATGGCCCCATCAACATGGTCACCAGCTCTGAAGAGGCGCTGCAGGCGACGTCGTGCTGTTAGCAAAGGCTCTCGCGTCGATCTCTGCTGCCAACCACTAACTCTTACCAACTGAAATCGGGACTCATCTGACCAGACCACGGTTTTCAGTTTTCTATGGCCCCATCAACATGGTCACAAGCTCTGAAGAGGCGCTGCAGGCGACGTCGTGCTGTTAGCAAAGGCTCTCGCGTCGATCTCTGCTGCCAACCACCAACTCTTACCAACTGAAATCGGGACTCATCTGACCAGACCACGGTTTTCAGTTTTCTATGGCCCCATCAACATGGTCACAAGCTCTGGAGAGGCGCTGCAGGCGACGTCGTGCTGTTAGCAAAGGCTCTCGCGTCGATCTCTGCTGCCAACCACCAACTCTTACCAACTGAAATCGGGACTCATCTGACCAGACCACGGTTTTCAGTTTTCTATGGCCCCATCAACATGGTCACCAGCTCTGAAGAGGCGCTGCAGGCGACGTCGTGCTGTTAGCAAAGGCTCTCGCGTCGATCTCTGCTGCCAACCACCAACTCTTACCAACTGAAATCGGGACTCATCTGACCAGACCACGGTTTTCAGTTTTCTATGGCCCCATCAACATGGTCACAAGCTCTGAAGAGGCGCTGCAGGCGACGTCGTGCTGTTAGCAAAGGCTCTCGCGTCGATCTCTGCTGCCAACCACCAACTCTTACCAACTGAAATCGGGACTCATCTGACCAGACCACGGTTTTCAGTTTTCTGTGGCCCCATCAACATGGTTACCAGCTCTGAAGAGGCGCTGCAGGCGACGTCGTGCTGTTAGCAAAGGCTCTCGCGTCGATCTCTGCTGCCAACCACCAACTCTTACCAACTGAAATCGGGACTCATCTGACCAGACCACGGTTTTCAGTTTTCTATGGCCCCATCAACATGGTCACCAGCTCTGAAGAGGCGCTGCAGGCGACGTCGTGCTGTTAGCAAAGGCTCTCGCGTCGATCTCTGCTGCCAACCACCAACTCTTACCAACTGAAATCGGGACTCATCTGACCAGACCACGGTTTTCAGTTTTCTATGGCCCCATCAACATGGTCACCAGCTCTGAAGAGGCGCTGCAGGCGACGTCGTGCTGTTAGCAAAGGCTCTCGCGTCGATCTCTGCTGCCAACCACCAACTCTTACCAACTGAAACCGGGACTCATCTGACCAGACCACGGTTTTCAGTTTTCTATGGCCCCATCAACATGGTCACAAGCTCTGAAGAGGCGCTGCAGGCGACGTCGTGCTGTTAGCAAAGGCTCTCGCGTCGATCTCTGCTGCCAACCACCAACTCTTACCAACTGAAATCGGGACTCATCTGACCAGACCACGGTTTTCAGTTTTCTATGGCCCCATCAACATGGTCACCAGCTCTGAAGAGGCGCTGCAGGCGACGTCGTGCTGTTAGCAAAGGCTCTCGCGTCGATCTCTGCTGCCAACCACCAACTCTTACCAACTGAAATCGGGACTCATCTGACCAGACCACGGTTTTCAGTTTTCTATGGCCCCATCAACATGGTCACCAGCTCTGAAGAGGCGCTGCAGGCGACGTCGTGCTGTTAGCAAAGGCTCTCGCGTCGATCTCTGCTGCCAACCACCAACTCTTACCAACTGAAATCGGGACTCATCTGACCAGACCACGGTTTTCAGTTTTCTATGGCCCCATCAACATGGTCACAAGCTCTGAAGAGGCGCTGCAGGCGACGTCGTGCTGTTAGCAAAGGCTCTCGCGTCGATCTCTGCTGCCAACCACCAACTCTTACCAACTGAAATCGGGACTCATCTGACCAGACCACGGTTTTCAGTTTTCTATGGCCCCATCAACATGGTCACCAGCTCTGAAGAGGCGCTGCAGGTGACGTCGTGCTGTTAGCAAAGGCTCTCGCGTCGATCTCTGCTGCCAACCACCAACTCTTACCAACTGAAATCGGGACTCATCTGACCAGACCACGGTTTTCAGTTTTCTATGGCCCCATCAACATGGTCACCAGCTCTGAAGAGGCGCTGCAGGCGACGTCGTGCTGTTAGCAAAGGCTCTCGCGTCGATCTCTGCTGCCAACCACCAACTCTTACCAACTGAAATCGGGACTCATCTGACCAGACCACGGTTTTCAGTTTTCTATGGCCCCATCAACATGGTCACCAGCTCTGAAGAGGCGCTGCAGGCGACGTCGTGCTGTTAGCAAAGGCTCTCGCGTCGATCTCTGCTGCCAACCACCAACTCTTACCAACTGAAATCGGGACTCATCTGACCAGACCACGGTTTTCAGTTTTCTATGGCCCAACCAACATGGTCACAAGCTCTGAAGAGGCGCTGCAGGCGACGTCGTGCTGTTAGCAAAGGCTCTCGCGTCGATCTCTGCTGCCAACCACCAACTCTTACCAACTGAAATCGGGACTCATCTGACCAGACCACGGTTTTCAGTTTTCTATGGCCCCATCAACATGGTCACCAGCTCTGAAGAGGCGCTGCAGGCGACGTCGTGCTGTTAGCAAAGGCTCTCGCGTCGATCTCTGCTGCCAACCACCAACTCTTACCAACTGAAATCGGGACTCATCTGACCAGACCACGGTTTTCAGTTTTCTATGGCCCAACCAACATGGTCACAAGCTCTGAAGAGGCGCTGCAGGCGACGTCGTGCTGTTAGCAAAGGCTCTCGCGTCGATCTCTGCTGCCAACCACCAACTCTTACCAACTGAAATCGGGACTCATCTGACCAGACCACGGTTTTCAGTTTTCTATGGCCCCATCAACATGGTCACCAGCTCTGAAGAGGCGCTGCAGGCGACGTCGTGCTGTTAGCAAAGGCTCTCGCGTCGATCTCTGCTGCCAACCACCAACTCTTACCAACTGAAATCGGGACTCATCTGACCAGACCACGGTTTTCAGTTTTCTATGGCCCCATCAACATGGTCACAAGCTCTGAAGAGGCGCTGCAGGCGACGTCGTGCTGTTAGCAAAGGCTCTCGCGTCGATCTCTGCTGCCAACCACCAACTCTTACCAACTGAAATCGGGACTCATCTGATCAGACCACGGTTTTCAGTTTTCTATGGCCCCATCAACATGGTCACAAGCTCTGAAGAGGCGCTGCAGGCGACGTCGTGCTATTAGCAAAGGCACTCGCGTCTATCTCTGCTACCAACCACCAACTCTAACCGACTGAATCGGGACTCATCTGACCAGACCACGGTTTTGAGTTTTCTATGGCCCCATCAACATGGTCACAAGCTCTGAAGAGGCGCTGCAGGCGACGTCGTGCTGTTAGCAAAGGCTCTCGCGTCGATCTCTGCTGCCAACCACCAACTCTTACCAACTGAAATCGGGACTCATCTGACCAGACCACGGTTTTCAGTTTTCTATGGCCCCATCAATATGGTCACAAGCTCTGAAGAGGCGCTGCAGGCGACGTCGTGCTGTTAGCAAAGGCTCACGCGTCGATCTCTGCTGCCAACCACCAACTCTTACCAACTGAAATCGGGAATCATCTGACCAGACCACGGTTTTCAGTTTTCTATGGCCCCATCAACATGGTCACCAGCTCTGAAGAGGCGCTGCAGGCGACGTCGTGCTGTTAGCAAAGGCTCTCGCGTCGATCTCTGCTGCCAACCACCAACTCTTACCAACTGAAATCGGGACTCACCTGACCAGACCACGGTTTTCAGTTTTCTATGGCCCCATCAACATGGTCACAAGCTCTGAAGAGGCGCTGCAGGCGACGCCGTGCTGTTAGCAAAGGCTCTCGCGTCGATCTCTGCTGCCAACCACCAACTCTTACCAACTGAAATCGGGAATCATCTGACCAGACCACGGTTTTCAGTTTTCTATGGCCCCATCAACATGGTCACCAGCTCTGAAGAGGCGCTGCAGGCGACGTCGTGCTGTTAGCAAAGGCTCTCGCGTCGATCTCTGCTGCCAACCACCAACTCTTACCAACTGAAATCGGGACTCATCTGACCAGACCACGGTTTTCAGTTTTCTATGGCCCCATTAACATGGTCACAAGCTCTGAAGAGGCGCTGCAGGCGACGTCGTGCTGTTAGCAAAGGCACTCGCGTCTATCTCTGCTACCAACGACCAACTCTAACCGACTGAATCGTGACTCATCTGACCAGACCACGGTTTTCAGTTTTCTATGGCCCCATCAACATGGTCACAAGCTCTGAAGAGGCGCTGCAGGCGACGTCGTGCTGTTAGCAAAGGCACTCGCGTCTATCTCTGCTACCAACCACCAACTCTAACCGACTGAATCGGGACTCATCTGACCAGACCACGGTTTTCAGTTTTCTATGGCCCCATCAACATGGTCACAAGCTCTGAAGAGGCGCTGCAGGCGACGTCGTGCTGTTAGCAAAGGCTCTCGCGTCGATCTCTGCTGCCAACCACCAACTCTTACCAACTGAAATCGGGACTCATCTGACCAGACCACGGTTTTCAGTTTTCTATGGCCCCATCAACATGGTCACAAGCTCTGAAGAGGCGCTGCAGGCGACGTCGTGCTGTTAGCAAAGGCTCTCGCGTCGATCTCTGCTGCCAACCACCAACTCTTACCAACTGAAATCGGGACTCATCTGACCAGACCACGGTTTTCAGTTTTCTATGGCCCCATCAACATGGTCACAAGCTCTGAAGAGGCGCTGCAGGCGACGTCGTGCTGTTAGCAAAGGCACTCGCGTCGATCTCTGCTGCCAACCACCAACTCTTACCAACTGAAATCGGGACTCATCTGACCAGACCACGGTTTTCAGTTTTCTATGGCCCCATCAACATGGTCACAAGCTCTGAAGAGGCGCTGCAGGCGACGCCGTGCTGTTAGCAAAGGCTCTCGCGTCGATCTCTGCTGCCAACCACCAACTCTTACCAACTGAAATCGGGAATCATCTGACCAGACCACGGTTTTCAGTTTTCTATGGCCCCATCAACATGGTCACCAGCTCTGAAGAGGCGCTGCAGGCGACGTCGTGCTGTTAGCAAAGGCTCTCGCGTCGATCTCTGCTGCCAACCACCAACTCTTACCAACTGAAATCGGGACTCATCTGACCAGACCACGGTTTTCAGTTTTCTATGGCCCCATCAACATGGTCACAAGCTCTGAAGAGGCGCTGCAGGCGACGCCGTGCTGTTAGCAAAGGCTCTCGCGTCGATCTCTGCTGCCAACCACCAACTCTTACCAACTGAAATCGGGACTCATCTGACCAGACCACGGTTTTCAGTTTTCTATGGCCCCATCAACATGGTCACAAGCTCTGAAGAGGCGCTGCAGGCGACGTCGTGCTGTTAGCAAAGGCTCTCGCGTCGATCTCTGCTGCCAACCACCAACTGTTACCAACTGAAATCGGGACTCATCTGACCAGACCACGGTTTTCAGTTTTCTATGGCCCCATCAACATGGTCACAAGCTCTGAAGAGGCGCTGCAGGCGACGTCGTGCTGTTAGCAAAGGCTCTCGCGTCGATCTCTGCTGCCAACCACCAACTCTTACCAACTGAAATCGGGACTCATCTGACCAGACCACGGTTTTCAGTTTTCTATGGCCCCATCAACATGGTCACAAGCTCTGAAGAGGCGCTGCAGGCGACGCCGTGCTGTTAGCAAAGGCTCTCGCGTCGATCTCTGCTGCCAACCACCTACTCTTACCAACTGAAATCGGGAATCATCTGACCAGACCACGGTTTTCAGTTTTCTATGGCCCCATCAACATGGTCACCAGCTCTGAAGAGGCGCTGCAGGCGACGTCGTGCTGTTAGCAAAGGCTCTCGCGTCGATCTCTGCTGCCAACCACCAACTCTTACCAACTGAAATCGGGACTCATCTGACCAGACCACGGTTTTCAGTTTTCTATGGCCCCATCAACATGGTCACAATCTCTGAAGAGGCGCTGCAGGCGACGTCGTGCTGTTAGCAAAGGCTCTCGCGTCGATCTCTGCTGCCAACCACCAACTCTTACCAACTGAAATCGGGAATCATCTGACCAGACCACGGTTTTCAGTTTTCTATGGCCCCATCAACATGGTCACAAGCTCTGAAGAGGCGCTGCAGGCGACGTCGTGCTGTTAGCAAAGGCTCTCGCGTCGATCTCTGCTGCCAACCACCAACTCTTACCAACTGAAATCGGGACTCATCTGACCAGACCACGGTTTTCAGTTTTCTATGGCCCCATCAACATGGTCACAAGCTCTGAAGAGGCGCTGCAGGCGACGTCGTGCTGTTAGCAAAGGCTCTCGCGTCGATCTCTGCTGCCAACCACCAACTCTTACCAACTGAAATCGGGACTCATCTGACCAGACCACGGTTTTCAGTTTTCTATGGCCCCATCAACATGGTCACAAGCTCTGAAGAGGCGCTGCAGGCGACGTCGTGCTGTTAGCAAAGGCTCTCGCGTCGATCTCTGCTGCCAACCACCAACTCTTACCAACTGAAATTGGGACTCATCTGACCAGACCACGGTTTTCAGTTTTCTATGGCCCCATCAACATGGTCACAAGCTCTGAAGAGGCGCTGCAGGCGACGTCGTGCTGTTAGCAAAGGCTCTCGCGTCGATCTCTGCTGCCAACCACCAACTCTTACCAACTGAAATCGGGACTCATCTGACCAGACCACGGTTTTCAGTTTTCTATGGCCCCATCAACATGGTCACAATCTCTGAAGAGGCGCTGCAGGCGACGTCGTGCTGTTAGCAAAGGCTCTCGCGTCGATCTCTGCTGCCAACCACCAACTCTTACCAACTGAAATCGGGAATCATCTGACCAGACCACGGTTTTCAGTTTTCTATGGCCCCATCAACATGGTCACAAGCTCTGAAGAGGCGCTGCAGGCGACGTCGTGCTGTTAGCAAAGGCTCTCGCGTCGATCTCTGCTGCCAACCACCAACTCTTACCAACTGAAATCGGGACTCATCTGACCAGACCACGGTTTTCAGTTTTCTATGGCCCCATCAACATGGTCACAAGCTCTGAAGAGGCGCTGCAGGCGACGTCGTGCTGTTAGCAAAGGCTCTCGCGTCGATCTCTGCTGCCAACCACCAACTCTTACCAACTGAAATCGGGACTCATCTGACCAGACCACGGTTTTCAGTTTTCTATGGCCCCATCAACATGGTCACAAGCTCTGAAGAGGCGCTGCAGGCGACGTCGTGCTGTTAGCAAAGGCTCTCGCGTCGATCTCTGCTGCCAACCACCAACTCTTACCAACTGAAATCGGGACTCATCTGACCAGACCACGGTTTTCAGTTTTCTATGGCCCCATCAACATGGTCACAAGCTCTGAAGAGGCGCTGCAGGCGACGCCGTGCAGTTAGCAAAGGCTCTCGCGTCGATCTCTGCTGCCAACCACCAACTCTTACCAACTGAAATCGGGAATCATCTGACCAGACCACGGTTTTCAGTTTTCTATGGCCCCATCAACATGGTCACCAGCTCTGAAGAGGCGCTGCAGGCGACGTCGTGCTGTTAGCAAAGGCTCTCGCGTCGATCTCTGCTGCCAACCACCAACTCTTACCAACTGAAATCGGGACTCATCTGACCAGACCACGGTTTTCAGTTTTCTATGGCCCCATCAACATGGTCACAATCTCTGAAGAGGCGCTGCAGGCGACGTGGTGCTGTTAGCAAAGGCTCTCGCGTCGATCTCTGCTGCCAACCACCAACTCTTACCAACTGAAATCGGGACTCATCTGACCAGACCACGGTTTTCAGTTTTCTATGGCCCCATCAACATGGTCACAATCTCTGAAGAGGCGCTGCAGGCGACGTCGTGCAGTTAGCAAAGGCTCTCGCGTCGATCTCTGCTGCCAACCACCAACTCTTACCAACTGAAATCGGGACTCATCTGACCAGACCACGGTTTTCAGTTTTCTATGGCCCCATCAACATGGTCACAAGCTCTGAAGAGGCGCTGCAGGCGACGTCGTGCTGTTAGCAAAGGCACTCGCGTCTATCTCTGCTACCAACCACCATTTCTAACCGACTGAATCGGGACTCATCTGACCAGACCACGGTTTTCAGTTTTCTATGGCCCCATCAACATGGTCACAAGCTCTGAAGAGGCGCTGCAGGCGACGTCGTGCTGTTAGCAAAGGCTCTCGCGTCGATCTCTGCTGCCAACCACCAACTCTTACCAACTGAAATCGGGACTCATCTGACCAGACCACGGTTTTCATTTTTTTATGGCCCCATCAACATGGTCTCAAGCTCTGAAGAGGCGCTGCAGGCGACGTCGTGCTGTTAGCAAGGGCACTCGCGTCTATCTCTGCTACCAACCACCAACTCTAACCGACTGAATCTGGACTCATCTGACCAGACCACGGTTTTCACTTTTCTATGGCCCCATCAACATGGTCACAAGCTCTGAAGAGGCGCTGCAGGCGACGTCGTGCTGTTAGCAAAGGCTCTCGCGTCGATCTCTGCTGCCAACCACCAACTCTAACCGACTGAATCTGGACTCATCTGACCAGACCACGGTTTTCAGTTTTCTATGGCCCCATCAACATGGTCACCAGCTCTGAAGAGGCGCTGCAGGCGACGTCGTGCTGTTAGCAAAGGCTCTCGCGTCGATCTCTGCTGCCAACCACCAACTCTTACCAACTGAAATCGGGACTCATCTGACCAGACCACGGTTTTCAGTTTTCTATGGCCCCATCAACATGGTCACAAGCTCTGAAGAGGCGCTGCAGGCGACGTCGTGCTGTTAGCAAAGGCACTCGCGTCTATCTCTGCTACCAACCACCAACTCTAACCGACTGAATCTGGACTCATCTGACCAGACCACGGTTTTCAGTTTTCTATGGCCCCATCAACATGGTCACAAGCTCTGAAGAGGCGCTGCAGGCGACGTCGTGCTGTTAGCAAAGGCTCTCGCGTCGATCTGTGCTGCCAACCACCAACTCTTACCAACTGAAATCGTGACTCATCTGACCAGACCACGGTTTTCAGTTTTCTATGGCCCCATCAACATGGTCACAAGCTCTGAAGAGGCGCTGCAGGCGACGTCGTGCTGTTAGCAAAGGCTCTCGCGTCGATCTCTGCTGCCAACCACCAACTCTTACCAACTGAAATCGGGAATCATCTGACCAGACCACGGTTTTCAGTTTTCTATGGCCCCATCAACATGGTCACAAGCTCTGAAGAGGCGCTGCAGGCGACGTCGTGCTGTTAGCAAAGGCTCTCGCGTCGATCTCTGCTGCCAACCACCAACTCTAACCGACTGAATCTGGACTCATCTGACCAGACCACGGTTTTCAGTTTTCTATGGCCCCATCAACATGGTCACCAGCTCTGAAGAGGCGCTGCAGGCGACGTCGTGCTGTTAGCAAAGGCTCTCGCGTCGATCTCTGCTGCCAACCACCAACTCTAACCGACTGAATCTGGACTCATCTGACCAGACCACGGTTTTCAGTTTTCTATGGCCCCATCAACATGGTCACCAGCTCTGAAGAGGCGCTGCAGGCGACGTCGTGCTGTTAGCAAAGGCTCTCGCGTCGATCTCTGCTGCCAACCACCAACTCTTACCAACTGAAATCGGGACTCATCTGACCAGACCACGGTTTTCAGTTTTCTATGGCCCCATCAACATGGTCACAAGCTCTGAAGAGGCGCTGCAGGCGACGTCGTGCTGTTAGCAAAGGCACTCGCGTCTATCTCTGCTACCAACCACCAACTCTAACCGACTGAATCTGGACTCATCTGACCAGACCACGGTTTTCAGTTTTCTATGGCCCCATCAACATGGTCACAAGCTCTGAAGAGGCGCTGCAGGCGACGTCGTGCTGTTAGCAAAGGCTCTCGCGTCGATCTCTGCTGCCAACCACCAACTCTTACCAACTGAAATCGGGACTCATCTGACCAGACCACGGTTTTCAGTTTTCTATGGCCCCATCAACATGGTCACAAGCTCTGAAGAGGCGCTGCAGGCGACGTCGTGCTGTTAGCAAAGGCTCTCGCGTCGATCTCTGCTGCCAACCACCGACTCTTACCAACTGAAATCGGGACTCATCTGACCAGACCACGGTTTTCAGTTTTCTATTTCCCCATCAACATGGTCACAAGCTCTGAAGAGGCGCTGCAGGCGACGTCGTGCTGTTAGCAAAGGCTCTCGCGTCGATCTCTGCTGCCAACCACCAACTCTTACCAACTGAAATCGGGACTCATCTGACCAGACCACGGTTTTCAGTTTTCTATGGCCCCATCAACATGGTCACAAGCTCTGAAGAGGCGCTGCAGGCGACGTCGTGCTGTTAGCAAAGGCTCTCGCGTCGATCTCTGCTGCCAACCACCAACTCTTACCAACTGAAATCGGGAATCATCTGACCAGACCACGGTTTTCAGTTTTCTATGGCCCCATCAACATGGTCACAAGCTCTGAAGAGGCGCTGCAGGCGACGTCGTGCTGTTAGCAAAGGCTCTCGCGTCGATCTCTGCTGCCAACCACCAACTCTTACCAACTGAAATCGGGACTCATCTGACCAGACCACGGTTTTCAGTTTTCTATGGCCCCATCAACATGGTCACAAGCTCTGAAGAGGCGCTGCAGGCGACGTCGTGCTGTTAGCAAAGGCTCTCGCGTCGATCTCTGCTGCCAACCACCAACTCTTACCAACTGAAATCGTGACTCATCTGACCAGACCACGGTTTTCAGTTTTCTATGGCCCCATCAACATGGTCACAAGCTCTGAAGAGGCGCTGCAGGCGACATCGTGCTGTTAGCAAAGGCTCTCGCGTCTATCTCTGCTACCAACCACCAACTCTTACCAACTGAAATCTGGACTCATCTGACCAGACCACGGTTTTCAGTTTTCTATGGCCCCATCAACATGGTCACAAGCTCTGAAGAGGCGCTGCAGGCGACGTCGTGCTGTTAGCAAAGGCTCTCGCGTCGATCTCTGCTGCCAACCACCAACTCTTACCAACTGAAATCTGGACTCATCTGACCAGACCACGGTTTTCAGTTTTCTATGGCCCCATCAACATGGTCACAAGCTCTGAAGAGGCGCTGCAGGCGACATCGTGCTGTTAGCAAAGGCTCTCGCGTCGATCTCTGCTGCCAACCACCAACTCTTACCAACTGAATCGGGACTCATCTGACCAGACCACGGTTTTCAGATTTCTAGGACCCGTGGTCTAGGGGTAGCGTCTTTGATTCATAATCAAAACGTCTTCGGTCCCGGGTTCGATCCCCGCCACTGCCTAAATTTTGATAAATAATCAGCATTGGCGGCCGAAGACTTCCGGCGTAAGAAGTCAGCCTCATTCTGCCAACGGCCTTGTCAAAGAGGGCGGAGGAGCGGATAGAGGTTCAGGGCACTCTCTTGTCCTAGGGGTGGGAAATTTCCCCTAAAGGCGGAAGAATCAGCAATGAACAACGACATGAGGATGCAGAAGGCAATGGAAACCACTGCATTAAAGACACGTAACGTGTATCCACAGGACATGTGGCCTGTAATTGAAGAAGTGTCATGATGATCTCTCCATTGGCAAAAGATTCCGGAATAGTCCCCCATTCGGATCTCCGGGAGGGGACTGCCAAGGGGGAGATTACCATGAGAAAAAGATTGAATAATCAACGAAAGGATAACGTTCTACGAGTCGGGGCGTGGAATGTCAGAAGCTTGAACGTGGTAGGGAAACTAGAAAATCTGAAAAGGGAAATGCAAAGGCTCAATCTAGATATAGTAGGGGTCAGTGAAGTGAAGTGGAAGGAAGACAAGGATTTCTGGTCGGATGAGTATCGGGTAATATCAACAGCAGCAGAAAATGTTATAACAGGTGTAGGGTTCGTTATGAATAGGAAGGTAGGGCAGAGGGTGTGTTACTGTGAACAGTTCAGTGACCGGGTTGTTCTAATCAGAATCGACAGCAAACCAACACCGACAACGATAGTTCAGGTATACATGCCGACGTCGCAAGCTGAAGATCAACAGATAGAGAAAGTGTACGAGGATATTGAAAGGGTAATGCAGTATGGAAAGGGGGACGAAAATCTAATAGTCATGGGCGACTGGAATGCAGTTGTAGGGGAAGGAGTAGAAGAAAAGGTTACAGGAGAATATGGGCTTGGGACGAGGAATGAAAGAGGAGAAAGACCAGTTGAGTTCTGTAACAAGTTTCAGCGAGTAATAGCGAATACCCTGTTCAAGAATCACAAGAGGAGGAGGTATACTTGGAAAAGGCCGGGAGATACGGGAAGATTTCCATTGGATTACATTATGGTCAGACAGAGATTCCGAAATCTGATACTGGATTGTAAGGCGTACCCAGGAGCAGATATAGACTCAGATCACAATATAGTAGTGATGAAAAGTAGGTTGAAGTTCAAGACATTAGTCAGGAAGAATCAATACGCAAAGAAGTGCGATACGGAAGTACTATGGAATGACGAGATACGTTTGAACTTCTCTAACGCTATAGATACAGCAATAAGGAATAGCGCAGTAGGCAGTACAGTTGAAGAGGAATGGACATCTCTAAAAAGAGCCATCACAGAAGTTGGGAAGGAAAACATAGGTACAAAGAAGGTAGCTGCGAAGAAACCATGGGTAACAGAAGAAATACTTCAGTTGATTGATGAAAGGAGGAAGTACAAACATGTTCCGGGAAAATCAGGAATACAGAAATACAAGTCGCTGAGGAATGAAATAAATAGGAAGTGCAGGGAAGCTAAGACGAAATGGCTGCAGGAAAAATGTGAAGACATCGAAAAAGATATGATTGTCGGAAGGACAGACTCAGCATACAGGAAAGTCAAAACAACCTTTGGTGACATTAAAAGCAACGGTGGTAACATTAAGAGTGAAACGGGAGTTCCACTGTTAAATGCAGAGGAGAGAGCAGATAGGTGGAAAGAATACATTGAAAGCCTCTATGAGGGTGAAGATTTGTCTGATCTGATAGAAGAAGAAACAGGAGTCGATTTAGAAGAGATAGGGGATCCAGTATTAGAATCAGAATTTAAAAGAGCTTTGGAGGACTTACGGTCAAATAAGGCAGGAGGGATAGATAACATTCCATCAGAATTTCTAAAATCATTGGGGGAAGTGGCAACAAAACGACTATTCACGTTGGTGTGTAGAATATATGAGTCTGGCGACATACCATTTGACTTTCGGAAAAGCATCATCCACACAATTCCGAAGACGGCAAGAGCTAACAACTGCGAGAATTATCGCACAATCAGCTTAACAGCTCATGCATCGAAGCTGCTTGGTACAAATGGCTCTGAGCACTATGGGAGCACTAGAAATGGCTCTGAGCACTAGAACTTAAGTAGTTCTAAGTTCTAGAACTTAGAACTACTTAAACCTAACTAACCTAAGGACAGCACACAACACCCAGCCATCACGAGGCAGAGAAAATCCCCGACCCCGCCGGGAATCGAACCCGGGAACCCGGGCGTGGGAAGCGAGAACGCTACCGCACGACCACGAGATGCGGGCTCGAAGCTGCTTACAAGAATAATATACAGAAGAATGGAAAAGAAAATTGAGAATGCTCTAGGTGACGATCAGTTTGGCTTTAGGAAAAGTAAAGGGACGAGAGAGGCAATTCTGACGTTACGGCTAATAATGGAAGCAAGGCTAAAGAAAAATCAAGACAGTTTCATAGGATTTGTCGACCTGGAAAAAGCGTTCGACAATATAAAATGGTGCAAGCTGTTCCGGATTCTGAAAAAAGTAGGGGTAAGCTATAGGGAGAGACGGGTCATATACAATATGTACAACAACCAAGAGGGAATAATAAGAGTGGACGATCAAGAACGAAGTGCTCGTATTAAGAAGGGTGTAAGACAAGGCTGTAGCCTTTCGCCCCTACTCTTCAATCTGTACATCGAGTAAGCAATGATGGAAATAAAAGAAGGGTTCAGGAGTGGAATTAAAATACAAGGTGAAAGGATATCAATGATACGATTCGCTGATGACATTGCTATGCTGAGTGAAAGTGAAGAAGAATTAAATGATCTGCTGAACGGAATGAACAGTCTAATGAGTACACAGTATGGTTTGAGAGTAAATCGGAGAAAGACGAAGGTAATGAGAAGTAGTAGAAATGAGAACAGTGAGAAACTTAACATCAGGATTGATGGTCACAAAGTCAATGAAATTAAGGAATTCTGCTACCTAGGCAGTAAAATAACCAATGACGGACGTAGCAAGGAGGACATCAAAAGCAGACTCGCTATGGCAAAAAAGGCATTTCTGGCCAAGAGAAGTCTACTAATATCAAATACCGGCCTTAATTTGAGGAAGAAATTTCTGAGGATGTACGTTTGGATTACAGCATTGTATGGTAGTGAAACATGGACTGTGGGAAAACCGGAACAGAAGAGAATTGAAGCATTTGAGATGTGGTGCTATAGACGAATGTTGAAAATTAGGTGGACTGATAAGGTAAGGAATGAGGAGGTTCTACGCAGAATCGGAGAAATGGTTCAAATGGCTCTGAGCACTATGGGACTTAACTACTGAGGTCATCAGTCCCCTAGAACTTAGAACTACTTAAACCTAACTAACCTAAGGACATCATATACATCCATGCCCGAGGCAGGATTCGAACCTGCGACCGTAGGGCCAGAATCGGAGAGGAAAGGAATATGTGGAAAACACTGATAAGGAGAAGGGACAGGATGATAGGACATCAGCTAAGACATGAGGGAATGACTTCCATGGTACTAGAGGGAGCTGTAGAGGGCAAAAACTGTAGAGGAAGACAGGGATTGGAATACGTCAAGCAAATAATTGAGGACGCAGGTTGCAAGTGCTACTCTGAGATGAAGAGGTTAGCACAGGAAAGGAATTCGTGGCGGGCCGCATCAAACCAGTCAGTAGAATCTACATCTACATCTACATTTATACTCCGCAAGCCACCCAACGGTGTGTGGCGGAGGGCACTTTACGTGCCACTGTCATTACCTCCCTTTCCTGTCCCAGTCGCGTATGGTTCGCGGGAAGAACGACTGTCTGAAAGCCTCCGTGCGCGCTCTAATCTCTCTAATTTTACATTCGTGATCTCCTCGGGAGGTATAAGTAGGGGGAAGCAATATATTCGATACCTCATCCAGAAACGCACCCTCTCGAAACCTGGCGAGCAATCTACACCGCGATGCAGAGCGCCTCTCTTGCAGAGTCTGCCACTTGAGTTTATTAAACATCTCCGTAACGCTATCACGGTTACCAAATAACCCTATGACGAAACGCGCCGCTCTTCTTTGGATCTTCTCTATCTCCTCCGTCAAACCGATCTGGCACGGATCCCACACTGATGAGCAATACTCAAGTATAGGTCGAACGAGTGTTTTGTAAGCCACCTCCTTTGTTGATGGACCACACTTTCTAAGCACTCTCCCAATGAATCTCAACCTGGTACCCGCCTTACCAACAATTAATTTTATATGATCATTCCACTTCAAATCGTTCCGCACGCATACTCCCAGATATTTTACAGAAGTAACTGCTACCAGTGTTTGTTCCGCTATCATACAATCATACAATAAAGGATCGTTCTTTCTATGTATTCGCAATACATTACATTAGGCAAAAAAAAAAGAAAAAAATTGGCCCAACCAACATGGTCACAAGCCATGAAGAGGCGCTGCAGGCGGCGTCGTGCTGTTACCGAAGACACGCGCGTCGACCACTGCTGCTATAGCCCATTAACGCCCAATTTCTCCGCATTGATCTAACGGATGCGTTCGTCGTACGCCCCACATCGATTTCCGCGATTATTTCATGCACTGTTGCTTGTCTGTCAGCACTCACAACTGTACGCAAACACTTTGCTCCCGGTCTTTAAGTGAACGCGGTCGGCCACTGCGTTGTCCGTGGTGAGAAGTAATGCCTGAAGTTTGGTATTCTCGGCACACTCCTGACACTATTCATCACGGGATACTTAATTCCCTAATGATTTCTGAAATGGAATGTCCCATGAGTCTAGTTCCAACAATCATTCCGCGTTGAATGTCTGTTAATTATCATCGTGGGACCATAACCATGCCACTGATCGGATCTGCTTTCCAAAGAGCCTTCGTTCTTTTAAAATAAGCAATACTATCAAAAAATACTTGAGTTATGAAAATTATATTATTCAGTTCATCATACATTATGATGCACACCACCTATTTGTCTAATTATGGTTATATAAGGACGCCAATACGAGAAATCTGCAACTTACAAATTGTGACATGGACGTGGTGTACAGAAAAACGTACGACAGCGTAAACATAGTATCGAGCAAAGATAAGAATTGGTTTCCTTACACGTCAACGCTACATTGTCCGCCCCCGGTAGCTGAGTGGTCAGCGTGACAGACTGTCAATCCTAAGGGCCCGGGTTCGATTTCCGGCTGGGTCGGAGATTTTCTCCGCTCAGGGACTGGGTGTTGTGTTGTTCTAATCATCATCAAATCTGGCTGGCTATGGCAGCTGCACTTATGAAGTCTAGCGTCTGGCTGCAACAGGGATCTGACTACGCGTAGTTCTCCAACAAAACTAACATGACAGTCTACTCTCTCTGGCTGGATTTTATAATCAAACTAGCCGCAGAGCACCCGCTTTGGTTGATCTTTTTCCTATTTGTTTTCTTAACGGGGAAAAATGTGCAGTTAACCATCTCATTTGTACAGCATGTAACTAATTCAAAGTAAGGTTTCAAACATGGCTGCGTGATCAGCGACCGTTTGCATATGTGAGCAGCCCACAGTGGCTTGCCTTCCACGTATTCTACTTTAAAAATTTTCTAACTAAAGCTTTATCGCTTGATATTTGTTTTATACGTGACATGTAAGTACTGTTTCTTTTTTGTACTGTTAGTTACTTTTCAGTCTTAAAACTGTACTTGTACAGTAGAACCCCTCTAATCCGACCTTGGATGGTCCTTCACTCCGGTTAGTCCGACCATGCTCAGGCTCGCGAGCCTGTGCCGACTTGTCACTGGCTGCATGCCTGTGCGATGCCTATCGCTGTGCGTATTGTTATACTTTACGTTATTGTGCAGTTGTATCCTTTGTTTGGATTAAAAAACGTCGTTGTTTGCTTTATTCCGCGTTCTCTACAGTACTTATTACTGTAGATTCATTGTGTGTACAGTTGTCTGTTATTCAACATGTCTGGATTCAAACGTGAACACGTAACTCTTCCACTAAATGAAAAATTAGCAGTGCTACAAAGACTGGACGAAGGAGAATCGCTCCAAAAAATTGCAGAGGAACTGGATGTAGGTGTTACGACAGTTAAGGATTGGAGGAAGAATCGGATAGATATTGAATCCTATACAGTTACGATTGATGGTGAAAACACTTGAACTGGTTGATAACGCATTGTGGATGTGGTTTTGTCAAGAAAGAAAGAAAGGAACTCCAATATCTGGGCCAATTCTCATAGATAAAGCGATAGTTTTGCACAAAAAACTGGAAGCCGATGGTAAATCTGCTGCCAGTGAAGGCTGGATTGATCGTTGGAAAACTGATCATGGTGTCCGATTTGTTTCTATTTCCGGTGAAAAACTATCTGCCGATGCCGCAGCTGCTAAGAAGTTTTCTGTTAAGTTTCACGAAATTGTAGAAGAAAATGAACTGTTACCCTGCCAAGTGTAAAACATCGACGAGACAGGGCTGAACTTTAAAATGTTGCCAACAAAAACGCTCGCAGCTTCAAATGAATCCGAGGTAGGAACGAAACTTATAAAAGAATAACAGTCATTCCTTGTAGCAACACAGATGGTACCCACAAGCTCCCCTTGTTCGTCATTGGCAAATCTAAGAAGCCAGTGGCATTCAAAAATATAAACTTACTTTCCTTGCCGGTTTATTACCGCAATCAAAAATGTGCTTGGATGGACTGCAAACTTTTTAAATCCTGGTTTTTCGACGAGTTTGTGCCATCGGTCAAAAAAGACTTGAAGCAAAAAAATCTGCCTGTTCGTTCTCTACTGCTGTTGGATAATGCACCATGACATCAATCTGAGGAAGATTTGGTGAAAGGGGACATAAAAGCTCTCTTTCTGCCTCCTAATGTGGCCTCACTCATCCAACCAATGGACCAGAGCGTTATCGAATGGTTAAAAAGGCGGTATCGCAAAAAGTGTATCAGCTCAATCTTCGAAAAATCTGAAGAAGGTCATAACTTATTTGAGGCAATGAAATCGCTGAACATCAACGATGCTATCTACACAGTCGCTGCAGCATGGGATAAACTGAAACCTGGCACACTGCGGATATCGTGGCGTAAGCTTTGGCCACAAGTTATGACTGAAAATGAGCGAACCGAAGATGAGCAAAACAACGACACACTGGAAATCGTTAAAGATCTACAAAATCTGGAGTCCAACGTCCTTGCCAATGAAGTTGAAGAGTGGATCAACGAATGTGGCAAAGACTGTGATGCTTTTGAAGAGCTCAATGACGACCAGATTGTTGCCGCTGTTAGCCAGGAAACTGTGAATGAGGACTCGGATGGCGAAGACGAACCCCCCCACCCGGATTTCACACAGCGATGCAAAAAATGCTTTTGACATCGCCCTTCAATACCTCGAGCAGAATCCAACTTCAACTCCAAAGGACGTTTTGTGGCAGTATAATCATTCCTTAGTTTATACATACAGTAGTTTACTCCTTTGTAAAAAATTTCTTTTTTATATACAGTGCTATAAACAGTTTTTAGTATACAGTATACATCGTTTATACGTTATTCAGTACAGTACAGTACAGTACTGTAATTTGTTTGTTGTTTTTCCATTTAAAACCAATACATATTACAGTGTGTGTAGCCGTTTTTTAGTTAATATATTGTTTAACACTGTGTAAAAATCATCTTTTATATTACTGCAGACGTCTTTAGTTCTTAAACCGTTTAATTTTTTGTACTAAATGTCTTTTTATAGTTTTTACAATAAATATTAGGTTTTTCGGATAATCCGACCTTTTTTTCGTTCCGACCATGGTCCCGGTCCCGAAGGTGACGGATTAGAGGGGTTCTACTGTAAGTTCTTACGTAGACAAAAAGTTGCTGTGTCTGCTGTTGTCAAATAAAACATTGCTTTTACTTAATGTACTAAATAATGTTGATCTTAGTAGTCATCTGTCTATATTTTGAGTGTTAAGTAGCCTACTTGTATTTGCGGTTACTATATGGGACTCTTGGTGTAATGTTCACCTGCCCGCAGTTGGTAACGCGATCACCTCAGTCTGTTGCTACCGGTGGCTTGTCATGAGTGAGCAGCCCATAGTGGCTTGCCTTCCATGTGTTCTTTTTTCTTTAAAAAATTGACTAAAGTTTCATTACATGATATTTATTTTACATGTGACCTGTAGGTAACTAAAGTTTCTTTCTTGTACTGTTTGTCAGTACTTACACTTTTACAAAAAAAAATTTCCCGTAAGTTTCTACTTATCTTATAGGCCAGCTTTAATGTATTACTTCTGATGAAGGCACTCATAGTAGTGCCGAAAACAGGTCAAAAGACTTAATTTTTGCCACAGAGGGCTGCAATTGCTTTAATTTTAATGCAGAGTATGTTATTACAAACTGCGTTAGTTGTTTTGCTTTTCGGTGCAAAGACATTCAGGCTTTGTGGCTGACCAGCACGTGAAAACATTACATAAAGTTGTTCATGTTGCGGTGCGGCACGTTTATTTTTACTGCCCTGCCAGTGTCCAGCAATGTTCATTTGTCTAGCTAAAAGCTGTAGTAGAAAATACTAGACCACTACTGTCTATTGCAGGTCGCAACATACATAGAATTGTCCAGTAAACGGGATGTGGCTAGCTACTGAAATAAAAGTTTTAACTTGGCAATGTAAATTTTCAGGTGTATTTTTACGATAAAGATCACAGTTAATACTGCCAAGTCCGTACTAAGTGGCAACACAATGTAAAGTTCACACACACACAACAATCACACACGTAGCCAGTTTATGGTATTTACACCCATTACCGAAGTTAATAGAGTAGCAGCTCTGTAACTCAGTTCCATGTCAGCTGGTGACATCTGCCGATGATTCATGCCTATAACGATAGCGTCCTAGCAAGTGACAAGAGCGATGCGAAAACGCTACGCCGCAGTGTGAGAAACACGATTCCTTTAAATTCGGTAAGCAGCACTTGAATGTTTGCCCTTGTGCCTTATTGATAGTCATACAGTACACAAAATTAACGGAAAATTGGAGCCTTTTAGAAGTGAATGGTGAATTAGTTGAAATGAATGGAGTTCGCGATATGAATACTTACTTGCCTTTTTCATTTTTAGTTTATATTCCCGCTTCTACAACATCGTATAGACATTCTGGGCCCTTCTGGGGACATTAGGCGACTATAGCAATTCTGTTGGAAATTTGCGCCTTCGTCTTGGTTTATCTTTTTATCAATGAAATTTTTTAAAAAAATTCTTTGCTTGCTGTCATACTCTTTATTCCCTGTTACGTTTGTTGAACTATATCATAACTATTCTTGTCTTTGTTTTTGTGGGCTGTAATTGTTCGTTCACACAACCATTCTTTACTTCGCAGTTTCTCTCTATACAAAACTTCGTCGGAAGAGGCCCCGATCCTCACTCAGCCGGTAGGCGTCACTGGATGCTGACATGAAGGGGCATGTGGACGGCACACCGCTCTCCCGGCCGTTGTCAGTTTCGTGACTGAAACCGTTACCCTTCAATCAGACAGCTCCTCAATCGGCCTCACAAGGGCTGAGTGCACCACACTTGCCAACAGCGCTCGGCAGACTCGGACGGACACCCGTACAAGTGCCAGCCAAGCCTGACAGCACTTAACTTCGGTGATCTGACGGGAACCGGTGTCACCACTGCGGCAGGGCCGTTGGCTCTCTCTAGAAGCTGAAACAGTTTTTCGATTAGTAGTTTCCCTGTCTGTACTACATTGGGCTATTTAACGATTACGACGATTTTGCTGAAGTGCAGACCAATACGATATGCGCCGTTTTCGAGATGTATTCTAGGACACTGGAGAATATTCTACAGTACTGGCCATTAAAATTGCTACACCACGAAGAAATGCAGATGATAAACGGGTATTCATTGGACAAATATATTGTACTAGAACTGACATGTGATTACATTTTCACGCAACTTGAGTCCATAGATCCTGAGAAATCAGTACCCAGAACAACCACCTCTGGCCGTAATAACGACCTTGATACGCATGGGCATTGAGTCAACAAGAGCTTGGATGGCGCGTACAGGTACAGCTGCCCATGCAGCTTCAACGCGATACCACAGTTCATCAAGAGTAGTGACTGGCGTGTTGTGACGAGCTAGTTGCTCGGCCACCATTGACCACACGTTTTCAATTGGTGAGAGATCTGGAGAATGTGCTGGCCAGAGCAGCATTCGAACATTTTCTGTATCCAGAAAGGCCAGCAAAGGATCTGCAACATGCGGTCGTGCATTATCCTGCTGAAATGTAGGGTTTCGCAGGGATCGAATGAAGGGTAGAGCCACTGGTCGTAACACATCTGAAATGTAACGTCCACTGTTGAAAGTGCCGTCAACGCGAACAAGAGATGACCGAGACTTATACTATCACGCCGGGTGATACGCCAGTATGGCGATGACGAATACACGCTTCCAATGTGCGTTCACCGCGATGTCGCCAAACACGGATGCGACCATCATGATGCTGTATACAGAACCTGGATTCATCTGAAAAAATGACATTTTGCCATTCGTGCAATCAGGTTTGTCGTTCAGTACACCTTCGCATTCGCTCCTGTCTGTGATGCAACGGCAAGGGTAACCGTAGCCGTGGTCTCCGAGCTGATAGTCCATGCTGCTGCAAACGTCGTCGAACAGTTCGTGTAGATGGTTGTTGTCTTGCAAACGTCCCCATCTGTTGACTCAGGGATCGAGACATGGCTGCGCGACCCATTACAACCATACGGATAAGATGCCTGTCGTCTCGACTGCTACTGATACGAGGCCGATGGGATCCAGCACGGCGTTCCATATTACCCTCCTGAACCCACCGATTTCATATTCTGCTAACAGTCATTGGATTTCGACCAACGCGAGCACCAATGTCGCGACGCGATAAACCGCAATCGCGATAGTCTACAATCCGACCTTTATCAAAGCCGGAAACGTGATGGTACGCATTTCTCCTCTTTACACGAGGCATCACAACAACGTTTCACCAGGCAACGCCGGTCATGTGCTGTTTGTGTATGAGAAATCGGTTGAAAACTTTCCTCATGTCAGCACGTTGTAGGTGTCGCCACCGGCGCCAACCTTGTGTGAATGCTCTGAAAAATCATTTGCATATCACAGCATCTTATTCCTGTCGGTTAAATTTCGCACGTCATCTTCGTGGTGCAGCAATTTTAATGGGCAGTAGTGTATAACGTTCGGACACGTTCGACAGTATCTGTAAAAGCATGAGAGCAATCCAGATAAAACTGACCGCTTTATGATGATGATCACTAGAAACATTGATGTCCCCACAACGACAGTTACCATCACACAACTATTGCAGCGACGTTTGGTTGGTTCAAATGGCTCTGAGCACTATGGGACTTAACATCTATGGTCATCAGTCACCTAGAACTTAGAACTACTTAAACCTAACTAACCTAAGGACATCACACAACACCCAGTCATCACGCGACGTTTGGTGTGTGTGTGTGTGTGTGTGTGTGTGTGTGTGTGTGTGGTCTCTGATGACTACGTGGGCAAGCCACAGGAACGAGGACGCTGCTGTTGGGACAGGAGACAACGTTGTACGCAGCAACGACGGTGACTTCCCCACAGCTAACATGTCCTCACATCCTTGCATCAAGTGTCGCTGTTGGCAGCATAGTTCGTCAGCATCCGTACCACTCGTCTAGGAAGTTATTTTTCCCACCGATTGTCTATAGCAGGGGTCTCCAAACTTATTAGTCCGCGGGCCACGTTGACTCCTCCACGAAGTCATAAGGGCCAAGATCTAACTAGTGGGATTAACGCACCCTAGCACTCTATAATCACCGAAATGTAAGGCTAAAGGAAAGATGAAATCGCAAAAATCTAAGGTTGTGGGAATATCTAGCACTGAAACTAACTACGATTTTTATTTAATTACATAATTTTGATTGGTGGACGTACCTGACCGAAATTCTGACGTATTTTATTTGGTGAATTTCACCGCCAAAAAAGTATGTCACTGCACATTCTTCACGAAAGCGTCCTGCAAAGTTAATGAAATGTCAAAATCATTGTTAGCAACACTAAAACTGCAAGACGTAACAGAGGCGGAGTATGTCAACGCATTGTTATTTTAAATGGCGCAACAATAAGTTTATTTGTGTAGTCTTGTAGTGAGTAGCAGAGCCAATGTCGCGGTGTATTGGTCGCGATAGGCCTCGAAACTCAATTGTTGGCAGTACAGGTACCACCTCAAAATTAGGCGGGCCGGATACCGGGGATGGCCGGCCAGCTAACGCGGGCCGGTTTGCCGGCCCCGTATTTATGACTACATGAACTCAGACGTTGAATAACATCATAGACCCGTAACCTGTGGCTTCCGGATAGAAATACTTTCGCAGAGGTAACAGTAGACGTTTTGTGGTGTCACCGTGTAAGTGCGAGCGTGGAGGAGCAACACTTTTAAAAAAAAAAAGAAAAAGAAAACAAAATGAAGGCATTCAGTTACCAAGTGAAGACGGCCGAGGAACGATCGGCGGATTAATTATCGGAATATAATGACTTGAAGCGACCGGAAGCCCGAGAAGATTTTATTAAGTATTTTAATTTCCGGACAGAACAGAAGCTGTCCGTAATATCCTTTTTGTGTTCGTATCAATGCACATTTCTGGAAATGCAGGATGCCACGTAAGACTTTTCTTTAGAGAATGAGAGTTCTGACACACGGAGCGCTAACTAATTATATGCGGAGACTTTTTAAAGGGGAGACGAACGCTTTTTTTTTAATTTTTGCGCTGGCGGCTCCCTTTGCCCGTGCAGAGAACGGAGGACCGTCCGCGCAAGGAACGCCGAGTGGGGTTCTGTGAGGAGCTGGAGGCGCCGGCTGAGGCTGCGTAATCAGCTTAATCAGCAGCGGCTGCCGCCCCCGCCCCCGCCGCCCGCGCTCACGTAATTAGCACGCCAGCCATCAGGCGCTTCTTTTGAGGCGCGGCGCCAGCAGGTGTCGGCGCCGTTCAAAGCGCCTCTCCCGCCCCCGCCCCCGCCGCGCACACGAGTAACTAGCCCGGCCGCCTGCCGCTCCCCACGGCCGCGATCAAAACGTCCTCAAGTGGCTCCTTTACCTGCGCGCGCGCGCGCCGACTTCCCGCGCCCGATTTTCTGGCCCACAGAGGCGGCCACCGCCCGAAATTATTGTGAGATGCGATGCGGCGGCCCTCCCCAGGTAAAACACTTTGCTAATGGCCCGGGCAGCGGCACGCGGATTATTAGCCGAACCGCCGAAACCGGGCCCTGTCCCGCGTAGGAATGCGCATAACTCCTGTAAATGGCCGGAGAAGCGATCCGGCTAAGTTCGTTTGCCGAGAGGCCGCTTTGAAGGAGGAGCGTTTCGGCCGTTCGAGGTAATCATCGGAAGCGAGTGAGACCTGCCATATGCAGCATACGTGTAGGACTGAGGTGGCAGCCGATTCCGGAACAAGTGCTGCTCTGCGATCCTGGCTGGCGATCGACCTCTCCTCTCAGACTCTACTTTGCTTCGCGTTTGAGATCTGTGAGAAATCGGCACCGCTGTAATTCGGTGTTCCCCAAGCCCGCGGTACATTACTTAACGAGGCACGGTCCGTACCCAGTTCAGTTCACATATTCAATAGGAACGACATTGGTATATCTGTCTAGATAAACTGCGAACTTCTAAGGTATCGCGAATCGTGGACCAATGTAGACAATGTCACTAACGCAGTTTCCAAAAGGAAGAAGAAAAATGTTCAAATGTGTGTGAAATCTTATGGGACTTAACTGCTAAGGTCATCAATTCCTAAGCTTACACACTACTTAACCTAAATTGTCCTAAGGCAAACACACATACCCATGCCCGAGGGAGGACTCGAACTTCCGCCGGGACCAGCCGCACAGTTCATGACTACAGCGCCTCAGACCGCTCGGCTAATTCCGCGCTTCAAGGAAGAAGTCAAATCTGCCAATATATGACACCTACCATTACGCCCCCACCCCCCTCCCTCCCGCATCTTGCACAGCATAATCATAGTGGCTTCAGTGTAAGTGACAACATCCTAGTGAGCGAAACTGAAGTTTCCACAATGAGATTTTCACTCTGCAGCGGAGTGTGCGCTGATATGAAACTTCCTGGCAGATTAAAACTGTGTGCCGGACCGAGACTCGAACTCGGGACCTTTGCCTTTCGCGAGCAAGTGCTCTAGCATCTGGGCTACTCAAGCACGACTCACGCCCCCTCCTCGCAGCTTTACTTCTGCCAGTACCTCATCTACTACTTTCCAAACTTTACAGAAGCTCTCCTGCGAACCTTGCAGAACTAGCACTCCTGAAAGAAAGGATATTGCGGAGACATAGCCAGAATGAGATTTTCACTCTGCAGCGGAGTGTGCTCTGATATGAAACTTCCTGGCAGATTAAAACTGTGTGCAGGAGCGAGACTCGAACTCGGGACCTTTGCCTTTCACGGGCAAGTGCTCTACCAATTGAGCTACCCAGTCACGACTCACGTCCCGTCCTCACAGCTTCAATTCTGCCAGTACCTCGCCTCCTACCTTCCAAAACTCACAGAAGCTCTTCTGCGAACCTTGCAGAACTAGCACTCCTGGAAGAAAGGATATATATAAGCCATGTCTCCGCAATATCCTTTCTTCCAGGAGTGCTAGTTCTGCAAGGTTCGCAGAAGAGCTTCTGTGAGGTTTGGAAGGTAGGAGACGAGGTGCTGGCAGGATTGAAGCTGTGAAGGTGGGCCGTGAGTCGTGCCTGGGTAGCTCAGTTGCTAGAGCACTTGCCCGCTAAAGGTAAAGGTACTGAGTTCGAGTCTCGGTCCAGCACCCAGTTTTTATCTGTCAGGAAGTTTCGAAACTGAAGTTGTTGAAAATGTGGATAGGAATTGTACGAACGCGAGTGTTGTGTTATAGTACGTATTCGTCCAATAAACATCACAACGTCACACCACACACAACCTGCAGTACGTTATCACTCTCACGCTGACAGAACATCCAATATGGCAGACGTATTATCGGCGGAAAGGAAGAGCTGTGCGTAAAACTGGACGAGGAGGAGTAGATTAGTGTTTAACATCCTGGCGACACTGAGGTCATTTCAGACAGAGCACAAGCTCGGATTAGGAAAGGATGGGGAAGAAAATCGGCCGTGCCCTTTCAAAGGAACCATCCTGGCATTTTCCTCAAACGACTTAGGGAAATCACGAAAACCTAAATCCAGATGGCCGAACACGGGTTTCAATCGTCGTCCTCCCGAATGCGAGTTGTAACGGATCATCCTCCTCTGGCATTACTTATCCTCAACAGCGCTTGCCGATAGCAGAATTATTTTTTTATTTTTTTCGAATTTTGGCCAGGTCAATATTATCTCAGTTGGTTTTCTGAAAACTTTCGTATCATTTTATACACAGTATGTTATATTTCAAGCTAAAATTTATGAAAAGGATTTACTATATTAAATGTTTTAGTTTCGATGTTGTAATCGATAACTACTAGTTCTGATTGTACAGTTAATTTTTTTAGAAACTTTTTAAATTACGTCTTATTTGGACACTTAAAATTTCTATTATTAATTACGCAATCCTGCACTGTTTATTATGTTTATTTCTGGATTCATTTATGAAACAATAATCGAAATTAATAAAGTAACGAAAACTAGTATGAATTCATTTGTTAACAAACATTCTAAACCCTTCAAAATATTGTTTATTCCGTAGAGTGTGAGAGTCGTAAGCTTGCCTCTGATATTATCGGACGTATTTTTGTATAATAGGTGCGAAAAATGTAATTTCAGATTTGTTAATGAGAAAAATCGAAATACTGTATGATATACTAAAAGGTGAGAAAATCAGTGGAAAATGTATTTACGTAAAAAACTCTGCAACAACAATCTTCCAATTTATTTAGTTCGAAGCAACCGTGAGGACTTGATGTTAGATTTTCAGCTTCAAGAATCAGACCCCTAAGCAAGAAGAACTGGAGCCATCTCAACATGACAAGCTAAGTAAACTTGAAAGTTTATTGTAATCCTCTCTCCTCTCAAATCGTTGCTTATTAATTACTTGGACTGGGCAGTGTTTAATGTGCACAATAGATGGTAGAGGAAAGGAGGGGGAGATTACAGAGTCCAGTGTGCTAACTAGTGGGCTACCTGCTTCGGTGTGCCTAGAAAAGAGGTGCGTCACATATCCAGTGTAATATAGTGCCAGAGACAACCCCTACGCCAATCCTAGTCACTGCATTCCAGCACCTAAAATTGTGATGGCTGCTGCAGAGGTTCAATAGTAATGAACTAGGGACACGACTATCCATACATATGCAATGAATGGTTAGAATTAAAGCGATAACGTTGGGAGTGCAGCACTGTGGGCTGTATATATCACCGGACGCCGAAAAGTCGTAAG
The DNA here is from genome assembly GCF_023864345.2 of Schistocerca serialis cubense. NCBI lineage: Eukaryota > Metazoa > Arthropoda > Insecta > Orthoptera > Acrididae > Schistocerca > Schistocerca serialis. Next base: position 112,032,937 of record NC_064641.1, on the reverse strand, counting down.
TGTGCTCTTTAAACTGTGCGCTTGCGGACAATGGTGACAAAATTAAGTTCCACTTTCTGACACCAGGTGAAAATTCGGTGCTGCAAGAAGTCAGAATGTGGCCTGATTTGGACCGGAAGACTTGCCTTTCATAAGTGATTTGTTTCTCAACACCTAAGATATCTAGTTTTACGTCACTCATGCTAACAGCTGTCCTGGTTTCGAATTCTGGAATATTTACTTAGTCGTCTTTCGTGAAGGAATTACGGAAAACTGTATTTAGTAACTCCGCTGTAGTGGCACCATCATCGGTAACATTTCCATCGCTATCCCGCAGTAACGGTATTGACTGTTTTTTGCCACTCGTGTACTTTACATACGACCAGAATCTCTTTAGGTTTTCTACCATATTTTGAGACAATGTTTCATTGTGGAAACTATTAAAAGCATCTCGCATTGACGTCCGCACTATACTTCGAGCTTCCGTGAAACTTAGCCACTCTTGGATATTTTGCGTTCTTCTGAATTTGGACTGCTTTTCCGTTGCTTCTGCAACAGTGTTCTGACGTGTTTGGTGTACCATGGTGGATCAGTCCCGTCTCTTATTAACTTATGTGGTATGTATCTATTATTGCTGTCGCTACTGTAATTTTGAATTTGAGTCATATCTGGTCTACACTTACATCAGGTGCGGGCAGGAATCCTGCACGTGTGCGGTGCACTTGCTCGTGTGCAGTTTACAGGTATTCTGCGTGCACACAGGGGCAAGCTGACCACCCGCTTCTCTCCCCTCCCCACCATTCCGTCTCTCCGCTCCTTCTCTGTAATGCGTTTTATTTCCTGGCCTGCTTTATTGAATGAAGGAATAAGGTTAGTAGGAGTACTTGAAAGAAATCATCGTTTGAAAGAGTACCTATTACAGGGCTGAACAACTGGCCGGTTTTGAGCGCGAGTACTCGCCTCTGCCCAGGCACGTGCTCGCGAGCAGCTGCAAGGTCGCTGAGCAGGGTGGGAGTGGAGGGAGGGGAAATGCGCGCGCACGTATGAATAGGGCCGCAGCATGCCTATTGAATTCGTGCCGACTGTGTAACGTTTAAAGTACTACGATCAGCTGTTAACAGTCACTTCGCTGGTTAAGAATCATGTGAAGTCGCCGTTGTGTAACCCCAACCATGCTTTCGCAGTTCAACCCCCACTGGGAGGAATTGTATCTGTTTACTGAAAAAGATGGTGTTGCAAAATGTTTAGTGTGTCACAAAACGCTGAATTCTTTTACGAAATTTAATTTGCGGCTACATTATATGTCGTAACACGCGAAAGACTACGGACGTGGAAAATGTGATGGACCAGATCGTGCACAGGAAGTTATTAAACTTAAAAGGAAGCTATCCGAAGAAGATCTGGACGATGAAGAAAAATCAACTGAGGCAGCTCTCAGAGTGGGTTACAAAATTGCTTTGCTTTTAGCAAAATCCCTGCACCCCTTAACTGATGGCGATTTAATAAAAGAATGTTTGGTAGTTGCAGCGGAACATTTGTGTCCATCTCAAGTTGAACAGTTTCGAATTGTGCCATTATCTAACATGACCATTATGCGTCGCATACAGGACACGGCAGACGACGTCCAGAGCCAGCTTGCAAATATCTGTAAAGATTTTATGGCGTATTCTCTAGCTCTGGACGAAAGTGTTGATATCACTGGAACAGCGCAGCTTGCCATATTTATTAGAGGTGTTAATAGAGATCTTCAGGTGAGGGAGGAGCTCCTCGATGTAGTAGCCGTGAAGAACACTACAACCGGAGGTGATATTTTAAGTAGTGTTGAAGAAAGTGTTGAAAATATAGGATTGTCGTGGAATGCTTTAGTTTCAGTGTCTACAGATGGTAGAGGCATACACTAAGCTAATAAAATTATGTGGCACGTGTACATTCTCCTTTATTTGTTTCATTTGTGGCAGTAATAATTCGTGACTCTCCGCTCTGGTCCGGTAGTGGGGGTAGCGTGCTCGGGCTGCTCCGTGCTCGCGCCTTGCTGCTCACAGCTTGCTCCGCGAGCACGTATGTTGTGAAGCCCTGACCTATTACCTACGATACGTTTTATTTAATTATCACAGGTGGGGTCTATAATACGTTTAATGTTTGGAACAAAATTTCTACATACAGATAAACGCAAACAGTTACGTAAATTTTCATCACTGATGTTTACTCTGAACCGAGACTTATTAATTCTCATAACAGAAAAAAATCTGTCACAAACGTATGTCGAGCTAAACATTGACAATATCTTCGCGGCTTCACGATGGAGACCAGGAAACTCTTACTAAGCAAAGTCGTGATAAAAGTCTATTACACGTCTTGCCAAAGGGAACTTGTCTCTCAGACGAGAATTACATTCCTTTGTCCTTTAAAAACTGATTTATTGGTATTCTCAGCTCAAAACATTTTTTGAGTACATTATCGCGGCTAAGCCAGCGGTCTTCACCGTGGTATAGTATGTCACCGTAAGCTTCCCCAGTTTCAGCTAGATATGTGTGAAACTGTCTATGTGTAAGCCCGTGGGAGCTCAAATAATTAACTGCTCGAATAACCACTTGCATGACGTCCGCCAGTTTTGCTGCTTTTGCACAGAGTATTTCTTGGTGCAAAATGCAGTGCATGCTGTAGAATAATTCTTCTGTACGCTGTAGCTTTTTCCTTAGTAATCCAACAAATCCCATTTGTTCCCCTTTCATTGCAGGTGCGCCGTCTGTTGTCACTGACACCAAACGTTCCCAGTTCAATCCAGCTGAATTGACAGCTTCTTCAACGGCTTTTAGGATGTCCGCGCCGGTGGTCGTGCTTTTTAAGAATATAATATCTAAAAAATCCTCTGTTATGTGCACAGTAATGTCCACGCCGCGGACATAAGTCACTAATAGCGAGGTGTCTAAAATATCTGTGGTTTCATCAAGTGCGATGGAAAATGCAATAAACTCCTGCACTGGCTCCAATGGCTCTGAGCACTATGGGACTCAACTGCTGAGGTCATTAGTCCCCTAGAGCCTAGAACTAGTTAAACCTAACTAACCTAAGGACATCACACACATCCATGCCCGAGCCAGGATTCGAACCTGTGACCGTAGCGGTCTCGCGGTTCCAGACTTCAGCGCCTAGAACCGCACGGCCACTTCGGCCGGCAAACTCCTGCATTGCACTCCTTAATTGACGGTAAGCGTCACCTGCCATGGCACTTATTCGAAGACTTACAGTCCGCCGAGAAAGAGTGATAGCTCGAAACTGATTTGCATTCAATGGGAAAAGTAAATCAGCAGCGTCATTGATGCACTCCTTTATAAATTCGCCTTCAGCAAATGGTTTTCCAGCTATCGCTATATTATGCTCAATCTTACAACTTGCACGCACCGCTGGGCTATCATTGTTGCCGTGCTGAAAAATTGAAAACAGTGCTCCATAGAATGTTAAATCAGTTAGATGAGAAACATGACGAAAGAAAGTCGCAGATCTCTCGTGACAACAGCAACTACGTCAGATTCATCTAGTATCGTCAGATCGCTCTTCTTAAGCTCAGTCAATTTCCCCATCCGCTCAGAATCCGACAATAAATTGCACTCGTCCTTGTGAAATTTGTGATAATGGCGCTCAATACTAAGCTTCCGCTGACCAGCGAGAATACTGCCACATATTAAATATTTCGAATTTTCACGTTTTTGCACAAAGAAAAAATGGTTCTCCCATTCCTTTTTAAAAGAAAGCAAATCTCCACGTCTCCGTTTCCTTGATTCACTCTGCATTTTCCCGTTCTTGAAATACAACGTTCACTACGTAGTGGTCGCTTCGCATAAACGTCCGCAGCTTAGCCTGGCACTACACTGCCGCAACCTGCCGGCTGTCGCCAACTGCCCCAGTCGACGATTGCACGCGAGCAGCACACGTGCAGCGCTCTGCGCTCAGAGCCGCGTGCAGCGTTTGCCCACCCGTGACTTACATAATTAGCTTGGAAGGAATGGAAATTCTCTCTTAGGAAGGTAGTATACATCGGACCCGCGTGTCGCCACTGTCAGTGATTGCAGACCGAGCGCCGCCACACGGCAGGTCTAGAGAGACGTCCTAGCACTCGCCCCAGTTGTACAGTCGACTTTGCTAGCGATGGTTCACTGACAAATTACGCTCTCATTTGCCGAGACGATAGTTAGCATAGCCTTCAGCTACGTCATTTGCTACGACCTAGCAAGGCGCCATTATCAATTGCTATTTATCTTGTGATACATGTACCGTCAGACCGATGTTCACCAATTATGAATTAAAGTTAAGTATTCCAGTAGTTACTTACGTTCTTTGCTACTATAAATTCCCTTACCTGTTCCAGACCTCACGCCAGCCTGCGTGAGCTTAAACGCGTGCCTTTCGGCTTCCTCTCCAAGTGGCTTGGCTGTCTTGCCAAGTCACAACAGAAGGCATCAAGCAAAATGACAGAAAGAGTACTTTGATGTAGAGACCTTCTATAATTAGAGAAAAGAAAACTGAATATTTGTAAGGTGACGATCAGTTTCTGTTCCTACCTCAAATCGAAACATTTCTTCTTCTCCATCACCCCTGGAAATATGTATCGTCCTCGCTGAACCATCCTGTGTGTCATGAGGTAGCGGATACCGTTATTTGGATCTTCAGGAAACCATTACCAGTGTATCTACTGTTGCCCAGGTGGCATATGACGTCGTCGGATCGAAATCGACGTTGACTTTCCAGGTGTATCATTTTTTTCCTGCATTGTACTATCTGAGGATGCCCACTGAATGCCGATGTTGTTGACAACAGTCAGCCGCAACTGAGCCCGCACAGATGACTCGATGCCACTGATATTAATATGCTGCGACACAACGTGGCAGATCGTGGGCAATATGGCTGATGCTTTTGCAAGAAAAGCTCCTTATCAATCGACCTCCGTCCGCTGCACTACGGGTGGATGCGGCAGAAGGTGGAAAAGCAAAGCACCGAAGACAGCTCAGGTCAACAGTCACGGCAGACGAACGGCCAAGACACGGGGCGTTCGTAACAATACGAGAGTGGAAGCGCAGCCGTGGGTGCAGACTCGCCACCTGACGACCTAGGACCAGGATGCCGTCGCCGGGACAAGGGAGCCGTTTGTCTTCTGAAACCAGGGAGCTGGCAGAGAGCGGGAGAGGCAGATTGCAGCACAACGCCAAAGGAACCGGCAACGTGTGACTACGGGCCAAGAGTAGAGGGACAGGGGCGGTGAAATGCGTCGTACAATGTAACTGACAAAGGTTGGTGTCTTTACTATTGGCAATCTATTTCAGTTAAGGGGGGTAGGACGTCAAACGGGCCGACTTGGAGCAGGAGAGGCACCACAGGACATTTTAATTTCCACTGTCTATACTTTTACAAATAAATTCATAAAACTTTAACAGCATGAGCGGGAAGGATTCAGAATTTCTACTCATAGGAGTGAAAGCTCAAAAACGTAACAAAATACATTTTTTTACATGTGAAATTTCATCATTTTTTCACTTACTACTGGCTGCACTTGTTGCTGTAGGTACACTTTTCTTCCTAAGTAAGAGAGATTCTTCGATGACTTTGGCACAGCATACAAACAATAGTTACAGATGTATGAAACTCTAGAAGTTATTTAATTTATGAAAAAATGAATAAACTGTTACATTTTAAACTTAAAGTTTAGAAAAAACTCAAGTTTTATAGTTAATTATCTCAATTTTTCCACAGTTTTTTAATGGATTTGGAAAATTCTATAATTTCATAACCTGTAACTACTGTTTGTATGCTACGAAAATTTCATCGAAGAATCTCTCTTATTTATGAAGAAAAGTGTATCTATAGCAAGAAATGCAGCCAGTAATAAGTGAAAAAATTATGAAATTTCACATCTAATAAAATGTATTTTGCTCCGTTTTTGAACTTCCACTGCGATAAATGTGTGTCCTCAACCCTTCCTGGTCATGGTGACAAAGTTTTATGAGTTTATTTGTAAAAGTATAGACAGTAGAAATTAAAATGTCCTGTGGTGACTCTCCTGCTCCAAGTCGGCCCGTTTGACGCCCTACCCCCCTTAACTGTAGTGCTCGCCAGTGACGGATAGGACGTAAAGACGTTGCAGGAAAATGCCAGTGACAGATCCTGTTATTAAGGTAGTAGGAGTATTCCCCAGTAAGATGATGAGATATAGTATTGTGTTAACTATAACAGTGAATTTTGTGTTATTCAAATGTTCAGATGTGTGCGAATTCCTAAGGGACCAAACTGCTTAGGTCATCGATTCCCAGACTTACACACTACTTAAACTAACTTATGCTAGGAACAACAAGCACACCCATGCCCGAGGGAGGACTCGAACCTCTGACGGGAGGGGCCACGCAGTCTGTGACATGGCGCCTCTATCCGCCTCTCCGTGCGGCTTTGTGTTATTATTTGTCGATGTATAGGAGAAAATTACTTTTGATAGTATCAGTTTGAGTAAGAATACAGCCTGTGTTTAAATTATACGTAAAAGGCTTCAGTGCAGTAAATATATAAATAAACTCTCAGTACATGTCCTGTGTGTTGGTGAGAAATGCACCACTTTTAGCCCACGAAAGGTCGTGGGTGGGCGTCTCCTCAACGTCCTCCCAAGTCTTCCTTTAACCTCTGGCCAGCAACGCTACGCCGTTTGCTACCCTCAGCGTTGAGCGTTGGCACCTGCCCCCCCCCCCCCCCCCTCACACTTTGATTCTTTCTCCGAAATTTTTGTTCACTTTCTTCGTCGCTCTTTCGATGTACAAGTCGAATAGTGGCGGAAACACCACTCTTACACAAATTCGTCCTCCTTCACCTTTCACTTCGATTACTCCCGCTTCGGTTTTGCAGATGTTGTCGAGTATTTGTCCGTGTCTGTACTTTATTCCCAATGATACGAAGATTGTGAACACCTTTTCCACCCAACAGTACCGAAGCATTTCTGTTGGTCCAAAAACGTTAGGAAAGTATCCTGTTTTATCTCCAGTCAAACTTCCATTACTAAATGCAATGCAAAGTCAGAACTGCTGCTCTGGTCTTCTTCCTTCCTTCCTGAAACCAGAACTGATCATTGGCCATCAGGTCTTCAATTATTCTTTCCATTCCTTTCTGTCTTACCCTAGTCAGCAATTTAAAACCGTGGCGGATCAGAGTAGATCTGTAAAACAGCTACCGAAAATATGCCGCTTGTGGCAAACTCAGTTTTCTACTTTTTATATCGAGGATTATAATCGTAGCCACCTTCTGTTGTAGAACAAACGCTCGCAGAAATTAGTTACAGGCAATAAGAATCTCAAGTGGACCGATATGTCTTTTACGGACGACAGACGGTTTTGCATGTATCTGTTGATGAGATACACGGCCTTCACCAGCCTCATAGAATTACTACCAACAAATAAAACTCAATTCTGAGCACTTTGAATATGATTGTAGTGATCATCAGGATATGTTAGGTTTAGCAACTGTAGGTACCGTACAAGTTTTGCTTAGGTAGCATATCGAGTCTGTAAATGCAGAGGTAATGTTTGATACGTGAGATACCTCTTCGTTTTTCAGGCATTAGATATAATACAAACCTTTCAATTTAACGAAAAAATTATGGGTGAATGCTGTTTCTGAGGACTTTCCCATTACGTCCAACGCTGGGGTGCTATTCCAATGTAAGGGAAAATAAGCAGAAGATATGAACTGAAGTTTGTGTTGGGGAGGGCACTCAACTTGGGTAGTTCGTGAAGCAATGTTGACCATCGTGCTGTGTAATGGTTTGCATTTCTGCCTAGCAAGCAAGAAGACCCGGGTAAGCGTCCCGGCCGCAAGCACAAATTTTAATTCATTTCTTCTGCTTCTATCATTATCTTAGATAATTTCAAAATAGTAATTTCCAGTTAACATCCAAAAAAATTAAATAAACAAAATAATACCGGGTTAGGTTGCTGCCCATGAGTACTCAACTGACAGGAAAGGCAACCACAATGGAGAGAGGCTAGTGGAGTTCTGCTGAGTATTCGACCTGGTCCTGAAGTCAATTACTTTGAAACACCTGTTCAGGAAACAGGAGATCTGGACATCCCAAAACTCAAACCTCGGTGAACTCCAAACTGACCATGTCGCCATTGCAGACAAAGCGAAATGAGACATCCAGAACATGAAGGTCCTGAGGAATGCCGTCCTAGACTCAGACCTTTCGAAGATAAAAGTTACACTAAATCTACGAAATACTAAGAAGGTTACTCCTAGAGAAAATCATAAGTTCGACAGAGACAAGGTAAGGAGCAGCCAAGATTGCACCAATAAGTTAGAATCTTTAAATCTGAAGGACTGAGAACGCTTAAAAGAGGGTACAGACAGATCAGCTGAGGATGCTGCCCCAAACACTGAATCAAGAAAGTAAGCTTGGTGGGATTAGAAATGCGATGCAGCAGGTTGTTTAGCAGAAATGGAAAATTGCCACAAAAATGAGGTGAACAGGATCAGCTTCCTAAACGCGACAAAATCTGTATCAAAACCACGTTTGGGCTGAATCGTCAAAAAAAGGGAAAAGAAAAAAGAAAATATCACGCACGTAACTTTTACTAAACCTTCAAGCATAATCTCAACAAAGACAACGCTCTGAGCTTAGAGTTGGCAGATTCCAAAGGGAAACTAGCTCACAGTGACTAAGATACACTACTGGCCATTAAAATTGCTTCACAACGAAGATGACGTGCGAAATTTAACCGACAGGAAGATGATGCTGTGATATGCAAATGATTAGCTTTTCAGAGCATTCACACAAGGTTGGCGCCGGTGGCGACACCTACAACGTGCTGACATGAGGAAAGTTTCCAACCGATTTCTCATACACAAACAGCAGCTGACCGACGTTGCCAGATGAAATGTTGTTGTGATGCCTCGTGTAAGGAGGATAAATCCGTACCATCACGTTTCCGACTTTGATAAAGGTCGGATTGTAGCCTATCGCGATTGCGGTTTATCGTATCGCGACGTTGCAGGTCGCGTTGGTCGAGATCCAATGACTGTTAGCAGAATATGGATCGTTGGGTTCAGGAGGGTAACACGGAACGCCGTGCTGGATCCCAACGGCCTCGTATCACTAGCAGTCGAGACGACAGGCATCTTATCCGTATGGTTGTAATGGTCGTGCAGCCACGTCTCGATCCCTGAGTCAACAGATGGGGACGTTTGCAAGACAACAACCATCTGCACGAACAGTTCGACGACGTTTGCAGCAGCATGAACCATCAGCTCGGAGACCATGACTGCGGTTACCCTTGACGCTGCATCACAGGTAGGAGCGCCTGCGATGGTGTACTCAACGACGAACCTGGGTGCACGAATGGCAAAACGTCATTTTTTCGGATGAATCCAGGTTCTGTTTTCAGCATCATAATGGACGCATCCGTGTTTGGCGACATCGCGGTGAACGCACATTGGAAGCGTGTATTCGTGATCGCCATACTGGCGTATCACCCGGCGTGATGGTATGGGGTGCCATTGTTTACACGTCTCGGTCACCTCTTGTTCGCATTGACGGCACTTTGAACAGTGGACGTAACATTTAAGATGTGTTACGACCCGTGGCTCTACCCTTCATTCGATCCCTGCGAAAACCTACATTTCAGCAGGATAATGCACGACCGCATGTGCAGGTCCTGTGCGGCAATTTCAGGATACAGGAAATGTTCGAGTGCTGCCCTGGCCAGCACATTCTCCAGATCTCTCACCAATTGAAAGCGTCTGGTCAATGGTGGCCGAGCAACTGGCTCGTCACAATACGCCAGTCACTACGCTTGATGAACTGTGGTATCGTGTTGAAGCTGCATGGGCAGCTGTACCTGTACACGCCATCCAAGCTCTTGTTCACTCAATGCCCATGTGTATCAAGGTCGTTATTACGGCCAGAGGTGGTTGTTCTGGGTACTGATTTCTCAGGATCTATGGACCCAAATTGCGTGAAAATGTAATCACATGTCAGTTCTAGTATAATATATTTGTCCAATGAGTACCCGTTTATCATCTGCATTTCTCCTTGGTGTAGCAATTTTAATGGCCAGTAGTGTAATTGACAGATTCTGAAAGCTGTTTTGAACGTCTCCTATACTGCGAGGCTCCAGAGACCACATTCGTTTATGAAAGCAATCGAAACTTCTGTCCAGATTCCTCTCCACCTATGAAGGAAGAGATCAGGAAGGTCATCCATGCATTGAAGCTCAACAAGGCACCAGGTGAAGCTCAGATAATTGTTGAACCGTGCAAGCATGAGCTTTCAAGTTGGTGATACGATGGTTATTGCATTTATTTACTCCGCCACTTTCGGGACTGAGTGAACGATGTTGTTCCGGAAGCCGTATAGTATAAACCAGTAGGTGGCGATGCGATAGATACACACCTCCTGTCACATGACTGACGTCTGCAATACGTGTAGTGTACGAGCTTGACACTGGTTTTAGCTACAGTAGCTGCATCCCTACAGTGCTTCTATTAAAAAAAATTCTGTGCCTTTTCCGACTCGTGGAGAGCAGGAGAGGGCCCCGGAGGGTCTCCGTGACACGAAATACGCCACTCTGCAGGAAGAGCGGCAGTACTTTTCAACAAATAAACAAACAAACAAAGGCAGAAAACCCGAGACGGGGGGAGGACGTGCCGTGCAAGAAACAGAGGGAGACCCGGTGGACGGCGCGGGTGGCAGCGGGGCAGCGAGCGCTACCAGGTTAGCGGCACAAAGCAGCGCGCAAGACAAGTGATGGAATTAGCGGTGCTGCGGGCGCGCGCGTGTGCGTGTGGCTGCCCCTCCCCTCCCCTCCCCTACCCCCCACCCGGGCGCCCCATTGTCCGCGGGGGGCGTGGCAGCGGAGGCGGGTGCGCGCGCACCTCGTATATATTTACGTTGTTAATTACTCCAAAGTGCCTACCCCGGCACAAAAGGCTGCCTGATTAATGTGCAAGGAAGCGCGCTGCGCCACCCCTCACCCCCACCACGTCCCTCCTCCCGCCGACCCCACGCGCTGCTACCGCCCCCCCCCCCCCCGTCGCCCTCACCCTCCGAACCCTCCCGACGGCTCCCTGTGAGCCCCGGCCCCTTATTAATTTTATGGAGGCACAGAGAAAAACAACTAACGCGATATCTTTTGTTGGTGAAGAAAGGGCTATGAGATGATGTTTTGTCGGAGCTGCAGACGGCCAGCAAGCCCTCTGCTTTCTGCAGAAAGGGGACGGCGCGGCCGGCCGGGGGTCGATGTGGCCGCGTCTCGAGACCGGCCGCGCCTAAGCGACAGGCGGCTGACAACCCGCCACACGCACAGCGGAGCTCAGGACTTCAGCCGCCAACAGGCATTCAGATAAATCAGTGATGAAGGTTGAAAGATTTGGCCGGATCGGGACTCGAACCCGGATGCTCCACTTCTCTAGAACGATTGTCTTATCGGCCTCCCGGACACGCTCTCCCTCCAACCCAAATTCTTAATCTGCCATGCCTAAGTAGCGCTCCCATCCATTAGCCCCACTGCTCATAGTTATTCCAAAAGTAAGGTCCGATCGGTCGCGAAATGGAAACGACTATGAAAATCCGATAAAGCTTTGCACAGATGTGTTGGGTAGTGTCTCTAGTATAACCCCAGTTAGCATCACGTAGCTCTTCTCATTTCTGAGGTCGCAGTGAGTGCGTAAAGATGTCTAGAAAATAGTGTCTGCCGCCAAGTACGAGGGCCTGGTGAGAAATTTCGCCTGAAGCTATGCAGCCAACATTACATAACTGTCGTGCTGTTTCGTCTTCACGACAATTCTCAGCCGCATTCTGCAGGGGCAATGAAGATGCTCCTGCATCGTTTTCAAATGGAAATGTTAGATTACCCACAATACAGTCCGCAATTGTCTCCCCCTGAGTTTCATCTCTGGTCACATGAACCGCTGGCTTTGAAGACAACATTTTGACACAGACAACGAGGTGTAGGCCAGCGTGGAGAATTGGCGGAAAGCACAGGCGGCTGCCTTCTATGATGAGGCTATTGAAAAGTTGGTACAACGCTATGACAAAAGTCTAAGTCAGAACGGCGACTACGTAGAGAAGTAGCTGAAAGGTGTAGCTAATTGTTACAAGTAAAACATTTCTGATGTTCACTGTGGTTTCAATTTGGCAATCAATCGGACCTTACTTTTGGAATAACCCTCGTACACTGAAGAGCCAAAGAAACTAGTACACCCGCCTAATATCGTGTACCGCCCCCGCGACCACGCAGAAGTGCCGCAACACGACTTGGCATGGACTCGACTAATGTCTCAAATAGTGCTGGAAGGAACTGACATTATGAATGCTGCAGGGCTGTCCATGAATCCGTAAGAATACGAGACGGTGGAGATCTCTTCGGAACAGCACGTTGCAAGACATCCCAGTTAAGCTGAATAATCTTCATGTCTGGGGAGTTTGGTGGTCAGTGGAAGTGTTTAAACTCGGAAGAGTGTTATGCAGCAATTCTGGACGTGTGGGGTGCCGCATTGTCCTGCTGGAGTTGCCCATGTCCGTCAGAATGCACAATGGACATGGATGGATGCAGGTGATCAAACAGGATGATTACGTACGTGTCACCTGTAAGAGCCGTTTCTAGATGTATCAGGGGTCCCATATCACTCCAACTGCACACTCCCCACACCATTACAAAGGTTCCACCAGCTTGAACAGTCCCCTGCTGACATGCGGGATCCATGGATTCAAGAGATTGTCTCCAGACCCGTACACGCTCATCCGTTCGATATAATTTGAAATGAGGCTCGTCCGCCCAGGCAACATGTTCGCAGTCATCAACAGTCCAATGTCGGTGTTGACGGGCTCAAGCGAAGCGTAAATCTTTGTGTCGTGCAGTCATCAAGGGTACACGATGTGGCCTTCGGCTCCGAAAACCTATATCGATTATGTCTCGTCGAATGGAGCGCATGCTGACACTTGTTGATGGCCCGCCATTGAAATCTGCAGCAATTTGCGGAAGCATTGCACTTCTGTCACGTTGAACGATCCTCTTGAGTCGTCGTTGGTCACGTTCTTGCAGAATCTTTTTCTCGGTCACAGCGATGTCGGAGATTTGATGTTTTACCGGATTCCTGATATCCACGGTACAGTCGTAAAAAGGTCGTACGGGACGTTGACTGATTCACTGGAATTCTGTCACGCAGCTGTAGCAACTAGATTTCTTAAGCCATGTACCTTTGGCCGTCCTAGCAGAGATGCGAGTTACTGAAGCTACATCACTCACGTCCGTCGTTTTGACCCTATGGCCGCGCCACTGTCCAAAGACTACAGATACAAGAGGTCGAGAGAAATTCTTCGTAAGCAAAGAACTTGTCCGTGCTTAGATGTTAGACTCACGCACATCAAGTGCATCTGCTTCTATATCCACACCACTACTCTGCAATTTACTCTTAAGTGCCTGGCAGAGGGCTCATCGATCCACTTTCACACTATTTTTCTACTGTCCCACTATCGAACAGCACACAGGGAGAAACGAACACTCAAAACTTGCTCTGATTTCTCTTATTTTATTATGGTGGTAATTTCTCCCTATGTATGTGGGCGCCAACAAAATATTTTCGCACTCCGAGGAGAAAGATGGTGTTTGAAATTTTGTGAAAAGATCCTACCGCAACGAAAAACGCCTTTGTTTTAATGACTGTGCGACAGTACCGAACGGTTACTGCTGAGTAGTTTCTCTGCCTAACAGCATCCCATACGAGCAAACCAGTTGCGACTTTGCCTAATATTGCTCGTACTTTAGGTATATGGGCTATTCACGGCTCTGTCTAAAAAGAACAGCCCGATGTAGTAATACGGTCGAGCCGCGCACTTCTGCTTTCATGCCCTGCAGCTTATTAGATTAAAATAATAACCTGTAGCAATGATCCTGCAGTCAAATAGTCTATGCACTGGCTAGAATTGCAAATTAATGAAATACACATAAGTACAAAATAAAAATTAAATGATCAATTTAATAACAATGGTTCTGTTCTGTAATTAACGTAGACGACACACAATTATGCTGAATAATGTTTGTTACACTGGAGCCAAGGTAGCCCCTGAGGGCCTGCAACCCATATTACACCACAGAGGACGGGGTTGTCTATGTCCACGGTGTACCAAAAGCAGCATGGTAAACACCGGCTATTTACAAACAAGATAATGGAAACAGACATTCCAAACACTACTTCCTGCAGGGGGAGCTCGACAAACGGCCTGTAGGAAGTATCACTACACCAAAACCTGTCTGGCTGGAGACAGCTATTTAGGAGCTAGAACCAGCCACGAAGTTCAATTCACTCTGGATGCCGACCTCCTGTACTTCGGTTGAAGATTACGTCTTCGTCAATGAATTGGACTGTTACTTGTGTGTGTGTGTTACTACGAACCTTTATGGAAAATTAGAAGTGAACTTCTGAGTAGTTTCTCTGCCTAACAGCATCCCATACGAGCAAACCAGTTGCGACTTTGCCTAATATTGCTCGTACTTTAGGTATATGGGCTATTCACGGCTCTGTCTAAAAAGAACAGCCCGATGTAGTAATACGGTCGAGCCGCGCACTTCTGCTTTCATGCCCTGCAGCTTATTAGATTAAAATAATAACCTGTAGCAATGATCCTGCAGTCAAATAGTCTATGCACTGGCTAGAATTGCAAATTAATGAAATACACATAAATACAAAATAAAAATTAAATGATCAATTTAATAACAATGGTTCTGTTCTGTAATTAACGTAGACGACACACAATTATGCTGAATAATGTTTGTTACACTGGAGCCAAGGTAGCCCCTGAGGGCCTGCAACCCATATTACACCACAGAGGACGGGGTTGTCTATGTCCACGGTGTACCAAAAGCAGCATGGTAAACACCGGCTATTTACAAAGAAGATAATGGAAACAGACATTCCAAACACTACTTCCTGCAGGGGGAGCTCGACAAACGGCCTGTAGGAAGTATCACTACACCAAAACCTGTCTGGCTGGAGACAGCTATTTAGGAGCTAGAACCAGCCACGAAGTTCAGTTCACTCTGGATGCCGACCTCCTGTACTTTGGTTGAAGATTACGTCTTCGTCAATGAATTGGACTGTTACTTGTGTGTGTGTGTGTGTGTGTGTGTGTGTGTGTTACTACGAACCTTTATGGAAAATTAGAAGTGAACTTTTGTTTGCCTTAATTAGGAGACTTTAACTGGCATCGTTATTGTTATCTTCTGTTTGTTGTTCAGTCATCAACCTTGTGAATTTACATCAATAAAAGAAGTGTTTGTGAAAAATTGCGAATTGTCAGTCACAATAATGTTTATTCAAGAAAGGACGTCTCAAGTAAACGGGAAGCGGTCCTAGGTCCTACAATATTAATTTAAAATAGAGACAGAAATGTCTCTTATCAAATGCGATAAAGTTACATTGAGAGCGATACGATAATGGTAACAAAATACCCAAACTAAATAGTCATCAAAGACTCGCGAAAACTAAGTCCATTTCGTGATCACAATATACAGAAGATTCACCAGCTCAAAACAGTTCAGAGTTCAACATGACGATTCACAAATTAACGCAAGTGATACGAAGAATAGTTACTCATACTCTGTCTATTCGCAGTTCCGTAAATCAAGCGGCAAAAGTTAGAGTCCTTTTCTGGAGCATATTCAAACCTCTAGAAACGTAAGTCACTTCAGAAGTTAAAGTATGGTAGGGGCCGTTCACCGCCCAGAATCAGTCACCTCCACAATCGAATACCACTCGTTTCCACAGGCATTTCTACCTACTTCCAGAACTCGGGTAAAAGTGTCCAAGATCTAACCAAAAAGTTTGATCAAAAGTTACACTCTCACATCGGCTACTCACCATCCAGAATCTATCAACTATATGTCCGATTTACGCATGTTGTCACAGGTAGGTCCGTTTCCTCTCAGCACTCGGCATAAGGAGTTCAGAATCGCCCCTTTGAGCTCTTCACTCAAAGGCTCCCAGCCTCCACTTGACTCATGTAGCGTTCCTCTTCTGTCTGCTTTTCCATTGGCTGAAGGCCATCCCTACCAAAAATAATCGTTCTTAAGTTCTAAAAACATGATTTCACTCAAGCTGACCGCTTTCTGGACTAAACTAATATGCTGCAATAATATTTAAATAAAGAAATGTCATTAACATTCGGTTACACTCAGATCGTATACCATAAATATAAGTAATAGTTAGTTCCTATATGAATAAGCCAGCATTCTTTCCCAAGTATACTCACAAAAAATGACGGACTGTCCTTAAATATTGTTTACACAATTATTTGTGCCTTCTTGACAGCGGCGTCTTTTGGCACTCTTGACAGAGGTGGTGTCAACTAACGCAAGCGGTTGACCACTTTTAAATTACCATGCTCTTCTGTAGCAGTCAACATTTAAATAGACTTACTGGGAAAATAGTAAACTATTCATTAAATAAATACAAAAGTATGATAAAATATGAAGTGTTGATGATGTGTTCATTTGCTGTGTAAATGTGGAGAATACAGTGTTCTGGCAAACTTTTGCATAGTGAAGCAGAAATAAAAGACATCATAAATCAATAAGACAAATGGATACAGGTACGTAGCTTTAAGAAATAACAGCTGTAGTGGAATGCTGTCATCTGAGATATCACTTGTTGAAATCGCATGATGCGATTAAAATTTGTTAATTCAAAGGTTCATTGTGTAAATGATTAGTCACTGTGAAATATTAACTATGTTGTTTTAGAGATATCGAAATTACTGTTGTGTCATTGGATGCATCTCATTTTTCTGGGTTCGCCTATGTACGCAGATTTGCATTAATATTTGATGTGAGTTACTGTTGAATCTCAAAGAGCTGTAACTTCGCCATCTTTAACATTCTCTGACACTCCACAATTTCTTGGAGCGTCTTCTGCACAAAGTTCCTGTGAGTAACAGCCGTCCAAATTCACAGCTTCGGGATTTTCGTAATTTCCGGCGACGCCGTTAGTCTTTGTACCCGGTCTTACTCGTACCGGTCACCTAGCCGGAGGCCAGAACTGCTGCGGCACGCACTGACACCTGGCGCGCTAGCTTCCAGCTGCACAACAAATTCATCTTACCTCGTACCAGTACTGAGCGGCCGAACAACTCTCCTAAATAGGCGTGAGTTTACAACTGCCACGCCAGCGCGAGGATCATATCCGTGACACACTCTCCCCCATTTCAGGATAATACGAACGTGTTGCATTGTACGAATTTTCTCGGTACCCTCTGTAAGTGCTGTCTGGTAAGGATCCCATACCGCACAGCAGTACTTTAGCAGAGGACGGACAAGAGGAGTGTAGACAGTTTCTTTAGCAGACCTCTTCTGAGAGTTCTGTCAAAAAATGACAGTCTTTAGCTTACCTTCTCCACAGCGTTATCTACGTGATCGTTCGAATTTTCTAGGTCTACAACTTTTCTTCCGCCGTTTTTTCTCGAAGTTCGGGGCTTTATTGTGAAAACTTACACACAAATTGTGATTCATAGTATTGCGCATTGCTGGCCACTACATTCTCCCATCCTTCGGATAGCATACGAATCCCGTGGTGGAAGAACTGGGCGTCTTTCGAGGGGATCCGTGAATCGATTCAATTTTGCATTTGTTCATATGTTGGAAGTGCTGGTCGGCCAGGCTGTATGCCACTGATCGTAAAAGGTGGTAGTCAGAGAGAGCAACGTATGGAGAATACGGCGGGAGGGATAGGACTTCTCATTTCAACGTTTCCACGTATATTTTGACGGGTTTTGCGACATGGGATCGAGCACTGACCTGCTGCAAAATTACCTTTACGTGTCAATTGCTGTATTGTGGCCGTTTGTGTTTCAGCTCGAATG
Source organism: Schistocerca serialis cubense (assembly GCF_023864345.2). NCBI lineage: Eukaryota > Metazoa > Arthropoda > Insecta > Orthoptera > Acrididae > Schistocerca > Schistocerca serialis. Next base: position 112,015,077 of record NC_064641.1, on the reverse strand, counting down.
CATCGATTGCTTTCGATCATGATGTCCTGTGACTGTCTCCGTCTGTTTCAGTAGCTGCGAAAACAGTCTGTCTTCCACCGCCTTGCCGGTCTCCGACATCAAAATCACCATTCTTAAGGCGTTGATAACATTCTCTGCACGTTCATCCACTAATAGTTCCCCCGCCATTGGTCTTACCCAGCATTTTAAGAGCCAAAGCAGCAGATTTCTTCACGTTAAAGCAGAAAATTAAAACTACCCGCAAATGGCGAGAAATGCGTACCTAAGTTAACATACTTAATCGAGAATTACCTTATGATGCAATCACAAATCGACTAATATTTTTATGGCATTATGTTTACATACACTCCTGGAAATTGAAATAAGAACACCGTGAATTCATTGTCCCGGGAAGGGGAAACTTTATTGACACATTCCTGGGGTCAGATATATCACATGATCACACTGACAGAACCACAGGCACATAGACACAGGCAACAGAGTATGCACAATGTCGGCACTAGTACAGTGTATATCCACCTTTCGCAGCAATGCAGGCTGCTATTCTCCCATGGAGACGATCGTAGAGATGCTGGATGTAGTCCTGTGGAACGCCTTGCCATGCCATTTCCACCTGGCGCCTCATTTGGACCAGCGTTCGTGCTGGACGTGCAGAACGCGTGAGACGACGCTTCATCCAGTCCCAAACATGTTCAATGGGGGACAGATCCGGAGATCTTGCTGGCCAGGGTAGTTGACTTACACCTTCTAGAGCACGTTGGGTGGCACGGGATACATGCGGACGTGCATTGTCCTGTTGGAACAGCAAGTTCCCTTGCCGGTCTAGGAATGGTAGAACGATGGGTTCGATGACGGTTTGGATGTACCGTGCACTATTCAGTGTCCCCTCGACGATCACCAGTGGTGTACGGCCAGTGTAGGAGATCGCTCCCCACACCATGATGCCGGGTGTTGGCCCTGTGTACCTCGGTCATATGCAGTCCTGATTGTGGCGCTCACCTGCACGGCGCCAAACACGCATACGACCATCATTGGCACCAAGGCAGAAGCGACTCTCATCGCTGAAGACGACACGTCTCCATTCGTCCCTCCATTCACGCCTGTCGTGACACCACTGGAGGCGGACTGCACGATGTTGGGGCGTGAGCGGAAGACGGCCTAACGGTGTGCGGGACCGTAGCCCAGATTCATGGAGACGATTGCGAATGGTCCTCGCCGATACCCCAGGAGCAACAGCGCCCCTAATTTGCTGGGAAGTGGCGGTGCGGTCCCCTACGGCACTGCGTAGGATCCTACGGTCTTGGCGTGCATCCGTGCGTCGCTGCGGTCCGGTCCCTGGTCGACGGGCACGTGCACCTTCCACCGACCACTGGCGACAACATCGATGTACTGTGGAGACCTCACGCCCCACGTGTTGAGCAATTCGGCGGTACGTCCACTCGGCCTCCCGCATGCCCACTATACGCCCTCGCTCAAAGTCCGTCAACTGCACATACGGTTCACGTCCACGCTGTCGCGGCATGCTACCAGTGTTAAAGACTGCGATGGAGCTCCGTATGCCACGGCAAACTGGCTGACACTGACGGCGGCGGTGCACAAATGCTGCGCAGCTAGCGCCATTCGACGGCCAACACCGCGGTTCCTGGTGTGTCCGCTGTGCCGTGCGTGTGATCATTGCTTGTACAGCCCTCTCGCAGTGTCCGGAGCAAGTATGGTGGGTCTGACACACCGGTGTCAATGTGTTCTTTTTTCCATTTCCAGGAGTGTATGCCTAAGCTTATCGCATTACACCTATGACCAACCACCCGAACCCCACTTGCCGCTACTGCCGTCTATTGCAAGACGGCGGAAGCAAAGTTATAGACCTAATACTTTGTCTGTAATTGTTATTCGTAGGAATTTATTTCAATTCACAGCTATTGTGTAAACGAAACTAAACAGATTGCTTGTAAGCAATCATGTGGATGAAATCACACTTTTCAGTATTTAGGTCCAACTGCCACTTTTCACATCTTACAGACTTCATGTGCAAATCATTTTGAAACTGTTTTTCATATTCTGATGATTCTACAATACGGTAAATGACAGCATAATCTGCAAACAATCTTAGATGGCTGCTGAGATTGTCTCATAGATCATTTATATACATTAGGAACATCAGAGGCCGTATAACACTTCCTTGTGGAACGCCAAATATCACTTCTGTTTTACTCCATGGCTTTCCGTCAATTACTGTGATGTTTCTGACGGTAAATCACGAATTCAGACGCACGACGGACATACCACGATAGCACGAAATTTGATTACAAGTCGCTACCGAGGAACAGTACGTTTTCACCGAGGACATGGTTTTAAGCGTTAGCTGATTGGATAGGTTTCGACACTTGAGACGGAGATTACAGAGCCTTCGGAACTTCTTATTAAGGTGCAGGGACGATTGCGTTAGTTCTAAATTCGCCACGTTAACAAACCGCTATTGTTTTCGAGAGGATCATGTTTACCTATCGAAAATTGGATTTAATTTCTGAACAACTGTGTAGTCTGCACTTCAAGATGTCCTTGGAACTATCATGGAACTTTAAAGATGAAACGATACGTGCTAAATCTGATTACGTTTGTGGGGTGGTCACTGTCAGACAGACTGTAAGATTTAACAGACTTGAGACGTCGTCACAGAAAGATACGATTCTCTGTCATTAATATGACGGTTAAAGGTCTACGTAACGCTACACTGATGGTCTCAAGTAAAGGACATGGCATGGACTCAGCAAGACATTGGAAGTCCCCTGCAGAAATACTGAATCGTAGTGCATCTGTGGCCGTCCATAATTGGTTCAAATGGCTCTGAGCACTATGGGACTTAGCAGCTATGGTCATCAGTCCCCTAGAACTTAGAACTACTTAAACCTAACTAACCTAAGGACATCACACAACACCCAGTCATCACGAGACAGAGAAAATCCCTGACACCGCCGGGAATCGAACCCGGGCGCGGGAAGCGAGAAGGCTACTGCACGACCACGAGCTGCGTACCGTCCATAATTGCGGAAGTGTTGCCGGTGCAGGATGTTGTCCACGAACTGACTTCTCGATTATGTCCCATAAACGTTCGACGGAATTAATGTGGGGCGATCATTCACTCGAATTATCAAGAATTTTCTTCAATCCAATTGCAAACAGTTGTGGCCTGATGACATCACTTCGTTGTTTGGAGACATGAGGTCCATGCATAGCTGCAAATACAATCATTTCTAGTCAAGGGGCGGTTCAGGTGGACCAGAGGACCCAGTCAGTTCCATGTAAACACAGTCTACACCATTATGGAGCTCCCACCGGCTTGCACAGTGCCTTGTTGCCAACTTTGGTCCATGGCTTCGTGGGGTCTGTACCAGACTCGAACTCTACAATCAGCTCATACCTACTGAAAACGGGACCAGCCCACGGTTTCCCTGTTCTCTAGGGTCCAACCGGTATGCTCGTGAGCCCAGGAGAGGCGCTGCAAGCGATGTCGCGCTGTTAGCAAAGCCACTCGTGATGATCGCCTGGTGCCATAGCACATTAAAGCCAAATTTCGCGGCACTGTGCTAATGGATGCGTTTGTCGTACGTGCCATTTTGATTTCTGCGGTTGTTTCAAGCAGCGTTGCTTGTCTGTTAGCACTGACAACACACAAATGCCGCTGCTCTCGGTCGTTAAGTGAAGGCCATCGGCCACTGCGTTGTCTGTGGTGAGAGGTAATGCCTGAAACGTGGTTTTCTCGGCATGCTCTTGACAATTTGCATCTCGGAATAATGAATTCCCTAGCGATTTCCGAAATGCAATGTCACATGCGTCTAGCTCCAGCTACCATTTCACGTTCAAAATCTTTTAGTTGCCGTCGTGCTGCTTTAATCATGTCTGAAATCTTTTAAAATGAATCACCAGGGTACAAATGACGGCCCCGCCAATGCACTGCCCTTTTATACCTTGTGTACGCATTACTACCACCATCTTTGTACGTGCACATCGCTACGCCATGAATTTCTCACCTTGTAACGTCCCACCGGTTAGTGAATAGTTAAAACTGGTTTAAATACTTGTGAATAGCTTGCCTTCGGCGTCCCTCCACGACTACATACGAGTACATGAGCTAAAATATGCTTGTTCAATAAATACAGGATACCATAATGGATTTCACTACAGTGATGTAGGCCATAACTGAAGTAAAGTAAGTAAGTAGATTTATTCGCTTTAAAACCTGTATCTTACGAGCTCATGATCAATCTTCGGTGTAATAAGCCTCGTTGGTACTACTACAGCTAACCGATGGTATCACATACTACACTGGCGATATTAAATAGTCCAGATGCAGTAATTTGATAGAAATGTGTGTATGAGGTCCGTTGCATTGTTCAACACTAACACTCAACAAAGTACAAATATAAAGTCACATATAATTCTACATTTTGCGATATTAAATCAAACTGTTTAACATTCCGAAATAATCCGACACTGCACTGTTCTAATACGCTGTTTTAGACAATGTCCAACACACGAGTTGCTCTATTGTAAATCCAAACCTGAATCACGCACCAATAACTTAACTGTACGCACAGATCTGTCCTCTAATGGGTCCAACACGTATCTGCCCTAACAATACTCGAGGCCGAGTATTTATACTCTTCCTACAATGTACTACTGCTTATAATAATGCAAAACATAATTTATAATGTGAAATAGTTTAACAACATTATCAAACACTCTATAATATTCCCTTCTTTGCTAGAACAAGTTTAAGACGTTTTCTAAGCACACAAAAATCACATTAATATTGAAACTGCAGAAATAAGCATTCTAACAAAGCTAAACGATCAGTTATCTATATTATGTTAATTGGGCTTGAGATTTAATTCCTACCATTTACAGATGATGAGAACGAAATACATTATTCTTTTATCCAAACATTTTGCATATATTAATTTCCTGAATCTGATTTTGACTGTTCATGGTCCAAAGGGTATTGTAACTACTATTGTTTGGTATTGCTATTATTCTTCTAAAAGCCTTTTTCCTGCTATCGAAAAGTAATTGAATTTAATTGTAGCTGGAGATACAAGAGTATTGATCTAGTAATACTTAATGCAGAGGTGGTAACCATAAGCCTGGAATGTTACAACCTCGCCCGCATCTCGTGGTCGTGCGGTAGCGTTCTCGCTTCCCACGCCCGGGTTCCCGGGTTCGATTCCCGGCGGGGTCAGGGATTTTCTCTGCCTCGTGATGGCTGGGTGTTGTGTGCTGTCCTTAGGTTAGTTAGGTTTAATTAGTTCTAAGTTCTAGGGGACTGATGACCATAGATGTTAAGTCCCATAGTGCTCAGAGCCATTTTTTGTTACAACCTCAGTGTATATCTATACAAATATGAAATACATAACCCTTATACTCCATTATACTCAAAGTTTATAATCTTATATTACATTCGGACGTATCTTGAGGAACAGACAGCACACATATAACTGTAAAGACACGACTCGACGCACATACCACTTTCGTCCCTTGCGGGAATCAAGTGATGTTGCGGGCAATGGGGAAAACTGACGGCGTCGCAACATCCGTTATGAGCAGCACGTGGGTATTTTAGTCTGAATGGAAGCGTGTCCGGATGGTCGTCGCAGTTAAGGCAACCCCGTTTGTAGAGCATCTGGGTTCTAGTCTCGGTCCAGCACGAATTTTGAAGCGCAGCTGTCAAAATTTTTCAACGCCTAAACCAGTTACGTCATATGAGTTCCCGTTAGTTAAGATTTGTACGGCTCTTAAGTCTCGTTGAAGTTGTGTGGACTGTCTGTTTATTTGTAGTTCCGTGGGGATGGCCTAGGAAGGCAAAAGCCAGTTCACAACAAACTGTAAAATAAGTACAAGTTTGCAGTGTCTGTATTTTACAGGTCTGTATAGTACTATGCATGTCTAAAGGAGCAGACACTACTGCCGATCTGCCGATTTATGAAACAGAAGGGATTTATTCGCAAATTGCGAATACGATTAGATACCAGGTGTACAGTTTATCAGTGGCACATGAAAATTTTTGCCAGGCCGGTCATATGTGGGAACTCTGTGGACAGAAACAGGCTGGAAACATCCCTCAGACGGTGGCTAAGCCACGACTCCGCACTATCCTTTCTTAGAGGAGTGCTAGTTCTGCACGTGAAGTGAAGTTTGGAAGATAGAAGACGAGGTACTGGCGGAAGTAAAGCTGCGAAGACGGGTACTGAGTCGTGCTTGGATAACTCAGTTGGTAGAGCACTTGCCGTGAAAGGCAAAGGTCCCGACTTCGAGTCTCGGCCTCTCACACAGTTTTAATCTGCGAAGAAGTTTCAGAAATAGGTTAAACTCTCGCCAAGCATAAAGATAAAGTGATCTTTTGTCCATCACTGCAGGCAACACCACTTTCGTGTTCCGAAAAGACGGACGTTCATACATCGTGCAGACAGCCTATACAAAACCGTGAGTATGTCTAAATTCTAACGTCATCATCATCACACTGATACACAGTGTAAATTCTGCTGGAAAAGCGGTAGAGTTGCAGTGAGCGAGAACACTGTTTATGCCGTGCGTACAGCGTTTCAACACAGTCCGCCAAACCAGACGCGTCGTGTTTCCAAAAACAAAATAAAAACAGAAGTAGCTCAGAGCACTGTGGTGGAGGCTTTACACAAACGTGTGCATTTCCTTGCATACGTAGCGCAACTTCTGAAAATTTCACACCCACACTGTAGGCTCAGACGTGCTGAGTTTGCTAGGAACATGCTGGAACGAATCGATGCAGACTGTGAGCGTACAAGCTGGGGGGTGGGATTAGAGCGGCAGTTTCCAGCCGCAGAGCACGTGGCTGGCGGCTGCTGCGTGGCCGTGGCGAGCTGCTAGCGCTACGCGGCCTTGGAAACGCTAGGCAGGGGCGCGTAATGCCGTGTCTGCGCGCTTGGAGAAATTTATATGCCAGAGAAAAGTTGACAAAAACAAAACTAAGAGCACTCATCGACAGAAAAATATGTAAAGCAAAATTATCCAAACGGGCCACAAAAGTATATAATAGTTTAAAAGTTATTCTTGTCATAAAAATTGTAAATTTATGTAAGTTCAAAAGGTAATATCTCGGTGATGCTTTGGCCAATCAATATAAACGAAGTGTCTACGAATGTGGCAAAAACAGCTGCATCGAGCAATCATAGCCGATTTAGGAAGACATGTACCATTTTTGAATGAGAGGTCGGAATACGGGATTCGACTAAAAGAAACTGTGTTTTGATAATAAATAAATTTAGAGAGACGAAACTAGCGGCAGCATTCTAAAGTTTAAACAGGTAGATGAGTATTTAAGTTTGTATTTTCATTTGTGTATTTATGTTAAGTATCAAAAATCCAAGAGAAACAATATCACTCTACAAGAACATTATTTGGGAAAAAACGATGGCAGATACAGAAAATTGGAACTTAAATTGTTATTGGCCGAACATTTTCCAAATTTTTCAATGTATAATATGTGTATTTGTGTTTAGTTTTAGAATATTCGTAATTCTTTTTGTCAAACATTGTTTTGAGATAGGCAGTCGTTTCGAGGGTGCATAGGGCGGCCATATTTGATGACATGGGAGTTGAGTTTTAGCGAGGCTAAGAGACGGACGTGCCGCCCATGTGGGGGTAGTGGGTAGGTAGCCACATTCGGGGACAACCATGTATGTAGCGACGTTAGAAAGCGATCAAGTGGAGCGCAATATAGTCGTTTAGGACAGCAGACAAGAGTTTGTTTTGTGAATTGTGAACAGACTGTCGAGTGCTGTGATCGCGACATATGAATTTTATAGTGTTGTAGCATCAGTTATTAACGGCCGCCCTAACGTAAGGACCTCTCAGACTGCATTTTAAGCGGTTAGTGAATATATTGAAGAAAAATAAACTACCTGTTCAAATTATAAATCAACGTGAGTGACTCAATATTTTAAATTTCACCGCACTACCTGTCTGCAATGTTTTCCTTTATATTTTAGTTCAGCTTAAAAATTGAGTTTCCGACAGGTGTGACCTGGCACCCCATGACGAAAAACGTAGCAACCATTGAGACCAGTCACATCTCTGGGCCACCCAATTAAGCTGAGTGTAACAAATATAGATATTTTCGTGCCATAGCACGTGGGGGCTCGAGCCAAACTATTCAAACTTCAATGTGTAGTGCCCAGTACTGTCGTAAGACAATGACTACCTTAATAATGTTTTTTTTCTTTTTTTTTTCTTTTTGGCCGATGAGTCAGCCTTTCACATCTACGGGAAACGAAACAGGTATAATGTCCAGATCTGGAGGTCGAAGAACCCACATTCTGTGATACCGAAAATACAGGCCGAAAATGAATCGGTGTTGTGGCTTAGTGGTTCAAATGGCTCTGTGCACTATGGGACTTAACTTCTGAGGTCATCAGTCCCCTAGAACTTAGAACTACTTAAACCTAACTAACCTAAGGACATCACACATATCGATGCCCGAGGTAGGATTCGAACCTGCGACCGTAGCAGTCACGCGGTTCTAGACTGAAGCGCCTAGAACCGCACGACCACACCGGCCGGCTGTGGCTTTGTGCACTATACAGTTATTGAACCGTCTCCTTTCACTGGACCTACAGTTACCGCAACAGTTTACCTGGATATGTAGGAGCTTTACTTTGCACCTCGGTTACAGGAATTTCAGTCATGGGTAGTGTTTCAACAAGATGATGAACCACCATGGTGCGAGTTATTTGTTTGCTTATTTTTTGATGAAAGCTTTCTGGACAGATGGATCAGTAAAGTCGGTCCAAGATCATGACCACCACTTTCATCAGACATAATCCCTTCTCATCTTATTGTAGGGTTATGTGAAGGAAAAAGTGCGCAGTTACCCAATTCGTGACGTGCTAACTTTTACGGCACGAAGACGACATGATGTAGAGGCTGTGACGGAAGGGATGTTGGCAATGCTATTGAGAGAAATTTGTGTCGGTTAGCTTTCCTCTGTGTAAGAACAAGAGCACTTGTGGAAGTGTAAACATAAAAAGCTTTATACGAGTTACGCTAGCGCTGTAACAAATCGCGTAGCCCTAACCATCGAGGGATAAACGACTCTCTGCATGCCTCCGTAAAAGCCTTAATTTCTTTAATTTGTCTTTTTCTGCAGCCAGCCGCAAAAGTCTGTCCTCTAAATTTTCTCAATACTGTTTCGCGAATAGAACGTCGCCTTTCAGTCAGGGATTCTCATCTGAATTCACGAAGTATCTCCGTAGTACTTGTGTGATGACTGAACCTAACGGTAACGAATCACGCCTCTGGATCGCATCGATCGACTTGGTGGGACCTCAAGTAGTGGACCAGTACTCAAGAATAGGTCGCGTGAGTGTTCTACACGCTGTCTTCTTTATAGATGAGTTACACTTTCCAATAAACCGAAATCAACCTTTCGCCTTCTGTACGGCCGACCGAACGAGGTAGCGCACGGTTAACACACTGGACTCACAATCGGGAGGACGACGGTTTTCCGTATTTCCCTAAATCGCATCACACAAATGCCGGGATGGTTCCTTTGAAGGTCATGGGCGACTTCCTTCCCCATCCTTCCATAATCCGATGGGACCGATGACCTCGCCGCGCGTGATTAGCCGTGCAGTTTAGGGCGCTGCAGTTCTGGACTGTGCGGCTGGTTCCGGCGTAGGTTCGAGGCCTCCCTCGGGCATAGGTATGTGTGTTTGTCCTTAGGATAATTTAGGTTATGTAGTGTGTAAGCTTAGGGACTGATGACCTTAGCAATTAAGTCCCACAAGATTTCACACATAAACCGATGACCTCGCTGTTTGGTCCCCTCCTCCCAAGTCAACCAACCAACTCTACTAGCGACCTTATGTGCTCGTTCAATTTCGTATCGCTTTCCGACCTTGCGCCTAAATACAAATCTATTTGACTGTATCACGCAGCACACCACTAATATTGTATTCGAACGGTACAGGATTGTTTTTTCTTCTCATCTCAACTAAGTTATAATTTTCTACAATTAGAGAAAGCTGCCATTCATCACTCTAAGTTATTCTGTGTCCTCCTACAGTCACTCATGGACGACACATTCCCGTGCACCACAGTGTCATCGGCAAACAGTTGCAGACTGCTGCTCGCTCTGCATGTATGTAGAGAACAAGATCGGTCCTATAATACTTTCTTGGAGCACTCCTGTCTGAAGACAACATGATGTGTTGTATTACTGAGAACTCTTCGAATCACTCGCATATCTGGGAATCTATTCCGTGCTCGTACCTTTGTTAACAGTCTGCAGTGGAGCATCGTGTAAAAAGTCTTCCGAAAATGTAGGGATACGGAATCGCCTATTGCCCTTCATCCATGGTTCGCAAGATATCGTGCGACAAAGTGGCAAGATACGTTTAGCGTGAGTGATGATTTTTTTTTTTAAATCCGTGGTGATTTGTGGACAAAAACCTTTCTGTCTTAAGAAAATTTACTATATACTAAGTTAGAACATGCTCAATAACCCTGCAGCAAAACGATGTTAAGGCCATTTGTCTGTAATTTTTTGGTTCTGTTCTTTTACCCTTCTTACACTGAAGAGCCAAAAAAACTGTTACACCTGTCTAACAGCGTGTAGGGCCCCCGCGACCACCCGAAAGTGCCGCGACAAAACGTGGCATGGACTAGACTAATGTCTCAAATAGCGCTGGAGGGAACTGACACCATGAATCCTGCAGGGCCGTCCATAAATCCGTAAGTGTACGAGGCGATGGAGATCTCTTCTGAACAGCACGTTGCAAGACATCCCAGATACGCTCAATAATCTTCATGTCTGGGGAGTTAGGTGGTCAACGGAAGTGTTTAAACTCGGGAGAGTGTTTCTGGAGCCACTCCATAGTAATTCTGGACGTGAGGGGTGTCGCATTGTCCCGCTGGAATTGCCCAAGTCCGTCGGAATGCACAATGGACATGAATGGATGCAGGTGATCAGGCAGTATGCTTACGTACTTGTCACCTGTCAGAGTCGTATCTAGATGTATCACGGATCCCATATCACTCCAACTACACGCGCCCCACACCGTTACAGCCCCCACAGCTTGAACAGTCCCCTGCTGACATGCGGTGTCCATGGATTCATGAGGTTTTCTCCGTACCCGTACTCGTCCGATCAGGGAACATATTTCCAGTCATCAACAGTCCAACGCCAGTGTTGAGGGTTTAGACGAGGCTTTAAGCTTTGTGTCGTGCAGTCATCAAGGGTAGACGAGTGGGTCTTCGGCTCCTAAACCCATATCAATGTGCTGAATGGTTCGCACGCTTACACTTGTTGATGATCCAACATTGAAATCTGCAGCAATTTGCTGAAGGGTTGAACTTCTGTCACCCTGAACGATTCTCTTCAGTCGTCGTTGGTCCCGTTCTTGTAGGATCTTTTCCCGACTGCAGCGATGTCGGAGATTTGATGTTTTACCGGATTCCTGATATTCACGGTGCACTCGTGATATGGTCGTACGGGAAAATTCCCACTTCATTGCTACCTCGGAGATGCTGTGTCCCATTGCTCGTGCGCCGACTACAACATCACATTCAAACTCACTTAAATCTTGATAACATGCCATTGCAGTAGAATAACCGATCTAACAACTGCGCCAGAGACTTGTCTTATATAGGCGTTGCCGACCGCAGCGCCATATTAGGCCTATTTACGTATCTCTGTATTTGAACACGCATGCCTATACTATTTTCTTTGTCGCTTCAGCGTATATACTGCAGTCACCTTCACGTTTTTCCGGTCTGTTGGTTGCTTTTTTTTGCGCTTGGTGAGACATTCAAGATGAATGGAAGCAAAGTAAGATTCTAATACCGAAGAGTACTTTGTGTAAAACCAAACTGGTGTTCCATCCGGATCTGTTGAGTCACTACCTTTTAGCTCTGTCAGTTGTTTCTCGCCGCCTGGAATGCCTATTCCTTTGTTCTCCATTCGGGAGTCTGTGCGACTTTCAGACGATAGTATGTATGTACGCTCCTCCTACATGAATGATATTTTAAATGCGAATTTTAAAACTTCAGCTTTCCTTTTGGTGCCGTTTATTGCCATACCAGATTGTTCGATGATTGATAGAATAGACGCTTTTTTCGATCCGCTTTGTGACTTTACGTGATACCAGAATTTTCTCGGGTCCTCTGCAAGATCTGTCAATAAGGTAGAACTGCGGAAGCTGTTACATGCCGCACATCGATCTTTTAACAGACGCATTAATTTCTGCTAACTTTTTCTCCACATCGCGTGTTCTTTTTTAAATCGAGAGTGCAATAATCTCTCTTTCCTCATAATTTTCCTAACTTTGATATCAAACCACGTGGGCCGATCCGTCCTTGATCCACTTCCTCGACACTTATTTCTCCAGAGCGCGATTTATAGCTTAAACTTTGTGGTTATTCAGTTTCTCCCAGCACATTTGTTGGTCAAACAGCCCACGAGTGTACTGTAGGTACATAGTGTCACGGGCACAACAACAAGTGCATTGCCGAACTGAACTACTAAGCCTTGCCGAGATTTTAGATCCAGTCGCGATGGATAACATTATCCCTGGTGGGAATTACGATGGCTTCTAAGTCTACATCTACATGTACGTGAACACTCTGCTATTCAAGATAAAGTGCCTGGCAGAGGGTTCAATGAACCACCTACAAGCAGTCTGTCTACCGCTCCACTCTCGAACGGCGCGCGGAGAAAACGAGTACTTAAATTTTTCAGTGCGAGCCCTGATTTCTCTTATTTTATCGTGATGATCATTTCTCCTTATGTGGGTGGGTGCCAACAGAATGTTTTTGCAATCGGAGGAGAAACTTTTTGGTTGAAATTTCATGAGACGATCCCGTTGCAACGGAAAACGCCTTTGTTTTAATTTTAGCCACTCCAATTCACGTATCATATCTATGGCACTGTCTCCCCCACTTCGCGATAATACTAAATGAGCTGACCCTCTTTGTACTTCATCAATGTCATCCGTCAGTCCCATCTGATGTGGATGCCACACCGCACAGCAATACTCCAGAATAGGGTGGATAAACGTGGTGTAGCAGTCTCTTTAGTAGACTTGTTGCACCTTCTAAGTGTTCTGCAAATGAATCGCAATCTTTGGTTGGCTCTACCCACAACATTATCTACGTGGTCGTTCCAATTTAGGGACTGTCCCAGTATTTGAAAGTCTGTGCTAAAATCATGGTACGTTCGTATTCGATCCCCTGATCGACAAACAGTGCTCTGCAACCGCCGACTTGTTTAGATACATTAGTCGAATTTGCTGCTGCTGTTCTTGGCATCGAACTTCGATGAGGCGCACTGTTAGTCCAGCATACGTCCTGACACAATGGCACGGAATCTGATATATCCGAGTCTCCCGCAAACCTAGGTCGTGTTTGACACTCCCCAAAAATGCCCATGCTTTATTGGGCTGGGAAAATATAGTTCTTAAGCGGTGCTTTTTCATTATGCACCGGACTTGTCCCGATAGCGCAAAGGTGTGCGGTAAAAGGCTATGGCTACCTCTTCCTTAGTGATTTCTTCTGGCTCCTCAGGCAGTACTGTAATGGTGGGGTGAAGAGCGCGCTTAATCTGCCATGCTGAGTATCCGTTTTTTCGGGACACAGTTCTGAGCTGTTCCATTTCCTGGGGCACAGTCTCTGCGTCTGAGATGGTGTGCGCATGTGTACTAGTATTTTTAATGCCCCATTGCTCAGCGCAGGGTGGTGGCAGGTAAGTGCGTGCAAATACAGGTCAGTTGCATTTTCTTCCGATACTCACCGCGGCCCAGTGTCACCAGCTATTCACTTTACTATGACGTCCAGAAATTGTAGTCTTCTTTATTCTTCGGTCTCCATAGTAAATTTAATGTTGGGATGTATGGAATTCAGATTCCTTTCCACGGGTCTATATGACGAACTTGTCATCCACAAAACCCAATGAGTTTTCATTTTGATGACGTCAGGCCCTCTTCCCTGAAGTTATTCATGTACAAATTCGTAACCACTCGGGAGAGTGGGCTGCCCATTACGACTCCCTCCGTTTTCTCATAGTATTCGCCATCAAATAGAAAATACATAGTTAGGACATGCCTGAAAAGGTCGTCACAATTCTGATCAGTGAGTCCTAGTGACTCACGTCGAGGCACACTGCTGAGTAACGAATCTACGTCAAAGCCTAATCATAATATCTGAGTTCTTCAGCTTGAAGTTGTCCACAGAATTGCGGATGTAATGTGGACATTTGTCCAGGTAAGGACTTAGTATCTCTGTCAGGTATTTTTCCAGCAAATATGTAGGAGCTCTGTTGTTGCTAACAGTGGGACATACCGGCACCTCATGTTTGTGGATCTTTGGGAGTCCATGAAGTCCTGGCGGTGCAGGTCCCTGTGGTAACAGTTTTTTAATGACACCCTCTGGTAACTCCGATTCCTTGAGAAACCCTTTGCTCTCGATCTGCACCTTCTTGGAGCGGCCAACATTGACTTTCGTGTTGGAGTCTTCGTTTAGCATGCTCTGCATCTTCTCGGCGTAGTCCTTGTGAGAGAACAACAGTAGCATTGCCTTTGTCAGCAGATAAGATAACAATTTCAGGGCACTCTCTCAGTATCCGAATGGCCACTTTGCTGGTAATGTTTGCCTTCTAGTCCTAGTTCTCATCAGAGCACGACAAGTTTCACGACACACTTTTTGTGCTGCTTCACGTATCGGTCGCACGGCAACCTTTTCAACTGCACCTACAGGTACAAACTGAGGATGGCCTGAAAACCTAAACAACAGGCATCGTCGATGCCGACATGTGCCACAGCTTAAAGATGACTGCACTCTGCACTCTAGATAGCCCCAGGCAGGGCCTCCTCCACATCTTGGATGAGGCCCCGCGGAAGACATATTGACCACACAATGAACTTCTTTCCAGCCCTGCACACCATTGCCCTAACGAGCTCCATAACATTCCCATCATGAATGTTCCTCATAACTAGCTAAGTTCTCCACCCCCAAGTGTTTGCTCAGATTCTGTAAGTCACTTCCTTCATGAATGAGGGTTACACTTATAGGGAGATCCCAAACGCTGCCACCCACCTATTTCGACAATTTTCGGGGTATCAAAATAAGTGCCACCAAAGATAAGATAATTAAAATCCGAGTGATTAACCACCAAAGCATTCTCCACAAAAGCTCTACAGTTTGAAGCGCTCTAAAAGCGATGGAACTCACACCATACGAGCTACAGAAAGCTGGCTAAAACTCGACAATGACAGCAGCAAGGCTTTTAGGGTCAATCTATCTAAGAGATAAATCGAAAGGATAACTTAGTGGGAAATGGAGTTGGTGTATTCGTCGTAACAGACATGAGACGGAAACCTCCCGAGGTAGAAACTGATGTTGAATATGAGATTGTTCGGGCAAGACTCAACGGTGCAGAAAAAAATTGTTCAAATGGCTCTAAGCACTATGGGACATAACATCTGAGGTCATCAGTCCCCTAGACTTAGAACTACTTAAACCTAACTAACCTAAGGACATCACACAGATCCATGCCTCAAGCAGCAATGAACTAACTAAAAAAGAATAGATAACAGTAACATTAAAAAACACGTAGTTACCTGTTTATAAGAGATGTTGGAAGTGGTGGCCGTGGGCATCCAGGCATCGCTGACTTCGTGTGGTAACGTTATCAACAACACGCTGTAATTCTGTCGGCGTGATGTTTTTAATTCTCTAGTAATGTTCCGTTTAAGACCGTCTATCTTGCGAGGATTGTCAGTATGCACTTTGTTTTTTAGGGTGCTCCATAAATCAAAATCACTCGATATTAAGTCGGGGGACTTTGGTGGCCAGAGGCCTCTTACTAATAAGTCTGTCTTCAGGGAGCTCATACGTGATGTGGCCCATACTTTGGTTGTATGTATGAGCGGTTGCTCCATCTTGTTGGAACGGTGCATACAGCTTATCTGCATCTGTTAGATGTATACAGAAAGAGTCAAAGATCTCTAGATATCTGGCAGAGTTTAAGGCGTAATCGAAAAATATGAGACCAATGAAGGGCATGCTGGACAACACACACCAAACACTTAACTCCTCTGGATGGAGAGGTTCTTCCTGCAGAATATGTGGGTTTTCCTGCAACCAGTATCTTAAATTCTGAGGGTTTGCAAAATATGACAAATGAAACCAGCGTCATCTGTCATCTTTCTTAGTGTGTTCACTGGCACTGCTACGTTTGCTCGCCTTGTGTGTCCGTGAGTGGCAGCAGCAGCGCTTATCGATAGCGCGTACTGTGGTACCATCTCTGGAGCGGCCTGTAGTATTTCCGGGTCGTCGCGTGTTTTGGGAGTTGAGTAGGGACGGAGCAGCGGTGAGGACCGGACAGCCAGTACTCGCCCGACCGCTGGCGACACACATGCACTGTCCGACGGAAGGATGTGGTCGCGAGATTGCAGGACCACGTCAAGGTCCGGATTCAGCGAGTTTTAGTTTAATGGACCGTGATATTCGAATAGGGCAACTCTGTGTGTGTGTGTGTGTGTGTGTGTGTGTGTGTGTGTGTGTGTGTGTGTGTGTGTGTCCGCCTGTCGAAGTGCCCTTATGGCAATAAGTTGGCTGTCGACGATTTATACTGGGATCTTTCCCGTGCCTGACTTGAGTGGGGACGACCGTTGGTTGGTCGTTCGGTCCGTCGTCGTAGCGGACGACGTGCATTTGGTCTTCCAACCGCTTCTGGCTTCTCTGTGTTTGTGCCGACTTGTAAATCGTTCGTGTCTGGTTTTAGTATTGTGAGTTCTTGATGGAATTGTTTTCCCGGATCCGGGTGTATCTTTTGGTTCTGAATGAGCAGTTATTTTAATGCTGTTTGCATAACGGATTTGGTGAGAGGGGTTGCGAACGGACTTAAGTTCGGTTGGGGCGCAGCAGGCATTGGTTAGTCGGTCGGTCGGCTGCGCTTAAGCTGCCCCTAGTTTGGGTTGCCATCCGATTACTTAACTTCAACTCTTGGCTGCCTGTCTCACCTCACCTTACGCTTGAGCTATCTTCTCAGGCCGACCCTTGGACCACTTCTGAGCACCACTTGTTCTGTTTGTTTTAGATTGTGATTTTCATTTTGTTTGAAGTATTGTGTGAGGCCTTCGGCCGTATATTAATTCAGTTCATTTTAAATTTTACATAAAGGCCTTCAGCCGTGTTAAATTAAAATTTTGAAGATTGATTTTACTTTTTTTAAATATTTTTTTCCTTAAAATTTGTTCTATCTGAAATTGTTTGTAATCTAGGCCCTAAGCCGTTAGTTGTTCGATGTGTTATGCGTGGCCTACACCCGAGGATTTACGTGAACCCCTTTTAATAGGGCCTTCAGCCGTGTGTATTCTTTAAAGGAATTTTTTTGTGAGAATCAAGGGGTTTATTTTAAATTGTTTGACTTGTTGTTCAGGCCTTCACCCGTTGTTTCAAATTTGTTTGTGGCCCTCAGCCGTGCAATAATTTAATATTTCTTTAATTAGGATTTCGGCCGTTCTGTTATAAGTTTAAAAAGAAATTTCTTGGTTAGAAAAAATTGTTTATTGATGTGTTTTAATTATAGTTGTCCTTCAGACATGTAGTGTAGTCCTTCAGCCGCTAATTGTTTTCAATTGCATGTTTTTTTTTTAATTTTTACCTTCCATTTTTAATTGCTTTGATTTCTAAGCCAGGCCTTCAGCCGTTCTTTTTTTGGTGTGGTTTTGGGCCTTCAGTCCAGAAGGCACCTCAAGTTTTCTTTAACTAGGCCTCCAGCCGTATTGTCTAATTGTGATATTTTAAAGCAATGTGTAAATAAGTGGTTCTTAGAAAAATAAAGTTGTGTGTTTGATTGTGCAACTCACAGTAACTGCTCACGGCCCCATCCACAATCGTAACCTATCCCGTGCGCTCTCTGAAAACCTACCAACCAGGTTTCAGAACTATTGTCTCCTGATACTCAAATTTCAACTCTTGCATCATACCCACACGAAAGGGCTTTTAATTTCACATCTTTCAGTACACGATGTACGAGATACACCAACCTGCTTCGATAACTTGCTTACCGACTTGTAGGGGACTGCTCGTAACGTCCACATGTATTCTTCTATAGTTTCAGGGGTCCTCACTGTTGGTCCCTTTTCATCTGCACAATTGAACACATCCTACAGCCATCCATTTACTAAACAAATCCCGAATAGTGCTGGTCGTGGGGAGTTTCCTACCAAGATACTTCACTTGAAACATTTCTTTACATTCGTTTATGGAACCTGTCTTCATGTAACACTCCACAATATCAATTCGTTACTCTACCGCAGACTGCTCCATTTCGGTAACATCTCAACAATACGAGCTTCTCACAACAATTGACCCACGAACACAGAGCTGTGCACCCAACTTTCGAGACACTGCTGCCATTCATAAGCTGTTCGATTGGAGATGATTAAGTGGTACGTGAGTTTCCGGTCTGCACGCCCATTTGCAAGCGACGCCATCGTGGCAAGAGAATGTCAGCACCAATATGTTAATACTTGAAATACTCACCAAAAAAACCTAAAAGTAGTTGAAGACTAGCTACACAACTCATCAGTACACAATTGAACTCATAATAAAAGGACGATTTCAATACAATTTTCATCTCCCATGTAGGACCTTATTAATTTTTATATGTAAAAATCGTTTACAGTAAAAATATTTACGATTGCACACAGTTTCATAAGCAAATGGTGTGTCATCTAAAAAAGAATGTAGACTTCTATAGAATCAACGTAAGTGACACGCTATTAAACAAAAGAGTAATTTATCATAAATAACAGTTACTGTTAAGGAATTCCAAAACAAAAATCCTGCACAGTTACATTAAAAGGTTAGCCTGCTAATGACACTGTGTGAATAGATACTATTGTACTTTATCGTCCATGTGCATTAATAAGAAAATTTACCGATATTATGTTGTAAGAGCATTAGTCGACCAGAGTAGTACACGGTCATGGAGAAGAAATCGTATAGTACCAGGATTATAAGACAGCCGTTTCAGGTCCCTTGTTTCTTTTTTTTTATTCGAACAAATTGAACATTGTACATAATTCTGGTGTCAGGGCATATCTTTGACCTAATGGATTACTCCCATTTCATTTATCTAATATCTCCGATTCACTTGTGTTTTGTATTCATCGACTGTTCTATAGACTCAATTCTTTTGATTTAAAGAGTTTCTTAAGGGCACAATGCGACAGCGCACAACCAGACGGCCACTGAATTTATTAAATTGTTGCGTGCTTGACAGACTGTTGTTAGATAAAGGCAGATTAAATCGTCCAATCATTAATTTCACTTCCTTTTGGTGCTGTAAACGAACTGGTATGTTGTAATTGGTTAGTTTTCTTCAGAAGATGAAGCACCGTTTGTTCACAATAAATTGCGCTATTGAGCACCACAATCACCCTAAGAGGTAATCGAAATTTTCGAGGGAACGTAGCTCGCTGGTACATAGGTTTCCCAATCACGCTGTCGTCACTGGAGGGGGGAGGGGGAGGGAGGGGAGACTCATTAATTGACTGGCATGGGCGTGACAAGACATCGAGTGAAACAATACCAAACGCCTCCTCTTGAAACGGCCTAGAATAGTTAGTTTGGAATTCTGTGAAACCTAATGGCAACAAATAAACCTGAGCTCTTCAACGATATCCACGTTGAAAATGTTATCAGTTACTATGAAACTGTTGTAACTGCAATTATTGTCAAAACACAGAGGGCAACTATAACAAGCAGGGAATTTGACGTGTTTGGTAAAATAGATGAAGAGGAAGTAGTGTTGTATATCACGGGGGAACCTGAGACATTTAACCATGGGCAAGGGCATGTAGAAAAATTGTGTTCCAATTTCAGAACTATAATTGACAAATTGAAGGATAGATATGTACCTAGAAGAATATTTCGTTATGGGAGACACCCTCCACTGAAAAAAAATTCTAAAGGGAAATACTAAAGGAAACGCATTGGACTGTCGAAAGAGCAATGATTGGAGCTTTTAGTGAGAACTGCAGCAAATCTTATGGAAAGATCTTTCACAGAACCCACGGAAATTCTGGTCATATCTGAAAGCTGACAGTGACACCAATGTTAGTGCTCACGCACTTGTGGTAACACAGCAACTGAAATTGATGGTAGCCCAGAGCAGGATTTGGGAATGGATGGAAGTCGGAGACTTGAACGAGCGTGGGATTATATTAAATATCTTTTCAGTAAACACACTTAGTGCTCACACACTTGTGGTAACACAGCAACTGAAATTGATGGTAGCCCAGTGCAGGATTTGGGAAGGGATGGAAGTCGGAGACTTGTACGAGCGTGGGATTATATTAAATATCCTTTCAGTAAACATTATATCGTAACATTGAGCACACAACACAATCTAAGCCTCTGTGCTTGAGGACAGAAATAATATTCCAAATGTCTCCTTTCCTTAAAAAAAAGCCTACTGTGGGAAATGTAGGACACAGAGTCTCAACGACTGCTTTGACACGTGGCTAGAAAGATGGTTAGCTTCTGCTGTTGTACCTGTCTAAAAATAAAATGAAAAGTCTCCCTCTTGCAGACACTCAACGAAATCTTGAAACTTCCTTGGGGCGATGGTCGTAGTATCAGCAAAATTTGGCTAGAGACAGAATCATTACCGTCGTTGGTGGAGCTCTTCCGAAACCAAAGAGAAGTTAGAGTTTTAGTAGCGAGAGACACTCTGGTTTGGGCCCCTAAGAAGAACGGTTCTGCTGCAGCCTCTCGGGACGCACAAGTGAAGATGGGTCCCGAACGCTGTTAACTGCCCCACACGGGCGGCGCGAACGCCGTCGCGAGTACTGAAAGCTATGATAATTAAATCAAGACCCTAAGCTGCCAACAGGCGTTGATATACATTAACTGAGACAGTTGAAAATGTGTGCCCCGACCGGGACTCGAGCCGAGGATCTCTTGCTTACATGGTAGACGCTCTATCCCTCTGAGCCACCGAGGGCACAGAGGAGAGTACGACTTCAGAGATATATCCCTTGCACGCCCCCTGTGAGACCCACATTCCCAACTTAATGACCACATACTAAATTCGTAGTGCCCCTGCCCATTACACTCATTACTCGTGGTATCTGTATCTGGTCTTTCAGACATCTTCATATATAGTTAAGTCTAATCGGCCATTGACCTTCTTCTTCTGTGCTGGATGTACACACATTGCCCGAACTCCTACGGGACTCAGTGAGATTGTCTGCCACGAGTAATGAGTGTAATGGGCAGGGACACTACGAATGTAGTGTGTGGACATTAAGTTGGGAATGTGGGTCTCATGGAGGGGGGGGGGGGCTAGCGATATATCTTTGAAATTGCAAGTAGTTAACTTCTGTAGGTTCTGGCTCACTAGCTCAATTTCATAGAAAATAAAAAAATTGCTTGTTTCACTCACAATTTTTGTTATTTTCTATGAAATTGACCTAATCACCCAGTACCTACAATAGGTAACTACTTTATTTACTAAGTAGAACCTTTAGTAAAGTACTAAAAAAATCACTTATTTTACATACATTCCCATAGGTGAACATAATAAATCAAAAAGTTAATAATTCATTTACCTAGATGAACTTATGAAAATAAACTCAATGAAGTTGGTGAATGACTCATTTCCTTAGGTGAACAAAAGAAATTAAAAAGCGAATGTATAAAATTATTCACTTTCTGCTTTACCAGCCATAAGATTATTATGATCTGTTGTTTGTAAATGTTTTGTGTGATAAGACTTATTTACACTTCTACGACATTCACAAGTAACTTTAATTTTCTGATGTTCTTTCCAGCATTCTTTACATATGTAACAATGTCCACCTGTTCGATATTTATCTTTATAAAATTCCTCAAAACCTTTTTTAATCATACATTCACTACACTGCCTTAACTGTGGCTTAGTGCTATCCATATAACAGAATATAAAATTAATGAGAAAAACAATTTTTTTAAAAAAATTTCCAAGTCATGAAATTCATTATTTCTATTTTTAAGTTTCTCCAATCCTTTATATTTCAATTTCATTTTCCCTTTCTAACTATTTCAAAATCCCAATGATTAATTAATTTGTAATGTCTATTAGGTAAAATAACTTTAAAATCATTATTAAGCTCTATACAAATTTTTTCTCCATATCTAGTATTTAAATATTCACAGTTATTAACATTATATAAAACATTTCTCTCTAGTTCAGATATTTTTTTAATATCTTTCGACATACTAACATCATTGAGCTTCTTGATTAGAATATCCGTTTATATAGAAAAAAGTTTTATTAGATTTATATATAATAATTTTTATTAGATTTTCAATAATGAGTAATGACCATATGTTATATATAATAATTTTTATTAGATTTTCAATAATGAGTAATGACCATATGGTAATGTATCTATTCTATTTTCTAAAACATATCTTATATTTTCATGTGGACTTAAAGATTTCTTATTTATTTCAGTTGTATAGCTTTCATGTTTCTCACTTCTAATCAAATTAATTCTTCTGTTCTGTTCTATATTGTTAAACAAACAATCTTTGTAATATTCTAAACTTATTCTGTTTTTAACAATACATTTCTTAACTCCTTTAGGTTTTTTCTCTATTTTGTCACCAAATTTATAAGCATACATTTTTGCTTTTAAACCACAAAATTCTTCAATTACTTTTCCACTACATTCATCTTTCATTTTTCCAACAACTTTTTTGTTTACTTGTGGAATACCATATACATTATCTGTTGGATAATCACTTGTATCAAATTAATCAATCATTGATTTTATATCTTCATAGAAGTCTTCAGTTTTAATATTGTAAATATAACTATCTGTATCTTGATAACATAGTTCAATATTATCTCCATATTTAGGTTCCATACCTCTATAGTGAAAATCGTACATTAATTCTTTAGATATATCAAGTATACTTAATCCAACATAAACAGGTTTATCAAATGTGATTTTAGGTTTATACATATGGATAGCAGTAATATTTTCATTAAATATAGTTCTACATTTAAAGTTTGGTTTAGCTACAAGTTTATCACATCTTTACTATTTGAAACTAATTTTATATCTTGTCTGTTTCTTATATTTTCCATTGTTTTACCAAATACAGAATTATTCATTAATTTATGGAAGTCTTTCGAAAATCCTTTGGAGCTTTAGTTCATAACTGTGTGTTTAGTTTTGTTTAAGTTTTAAAACTTTATATATTTTTGTGTCATTCCAAGCGATAGATATTGTTTAAGATATGTACTACATAATTATGCTTCTTATCTAAAGTAGTTATTAATTTACTTTCATTTGTACATGTAACAAGTTTTGCTTCAGGATCTAATGGCAAATCTTTATGTAAATCATGTAATTCTTTTGGCTATTGTAGATCTACTTCAAATATATAACCAATTTCACAATTGTTTGACATTTCACATATTTTTGTACAATTAAAGTTATTTGGTTCATCCCATTGAAATCCACCATATGGTAAATATTGGCTCATAGCATAACCATATATGTGCTTGCATCTAGATGTGTTATATAATTTGATATTTCTGTATTATTAAAATCTTTTAAATATTTATTATTTGCTTTTACATATGTTTTAAAACGTTGTGACATACTTCCTCTTATTCCTTTGTCAACAATTAGAAGCATATCATAATCATGTAATAATATAAGTTGTTGTTCAGTCATCTTTAACATTGTGTCCCAAGATAAACTTGGTGCTATAAAATACCAAGATGGATCTAGATCATATGCTTGTATACATGTTTTTCTAAAAATTTAGAAATACATCAGCTAGCAGTATTACATGAGTTTTAAGATACAAATCATGATATTCACCAAGATTTTTCATATTGAATTTTTCCAAAACTAATTTTGCATGTACATAATCTTCATCACTTATGTTACAATCATTTAATTTAGTGTAAAATTTTTCTTTTGGTGGTAATTGTGTCACTTCAAATATTTTCCTAGAATCTGTGTAATCATAAGGATAAAAACCTTTTCTAATTACTAGATTAAATAATTCTGAAGAATTGATCATTCTCCAAATTTGATATAAGTTTGTCAAGTGAAGAAGTCATAAATTTGAATGTATCAACAAATTTCATTTTTAATTTTTTTGTGTATTTACTAGAATTAAGGTTTTATTTTCATTACATGGTATTAGTTCAAAATTAGATTTTGGAAGAATTTAAAAAGGAACACTATTATTTATTGGTTTTAGACATAGCACAAGATTTTGCAGAATTTTTAACAAAGAAGAAATGTTTAAATATTTAACAAATAATTTTAATTTTCGAAAGGCAGGAGAATACAAATAAGATTGCGATGTAGTAGTTAACAACAATAATTGTGCTGGAAAACACTGTAAAATAAGTGATTTTTTAGTACTTTACTAAAGTTATTCCACTTAGTAAATAAAGTAGTTACCTTTTGTAGGTTCTGTGTAATTAGGCAGTTTCATAGAAAATTACAAAAATAGTGAGTGAAACGAGCAGTTGTTTAATTTTCTATGAAATTGTGCTAGTGAGCGAGAACCTACAAAAGGTAACTACTGTCGCACTATCCTCTGTCGCCTCAGTGACTCAGATGGATAGAGTGTCTGCCATACAGGCAGAAGATCACGGATTCGAGTCCCGGTTGGGGCACACATTTTCAACTGTCCACATTGATGTACATCAACGCCTGTCGACAACTTACGGTCTTGATTTAATTATCATTTCATTCTAAGAGAGCTGCATGATCACCAATGGTATCTCTTTTTTCGTACATGTCCGAAAGAACAGTTACCATCTCCATATAGTTAATGCTAACCGGCCATTGACCTTCTACTGTGCGGATGCACATGCATTGCCCAAACTCTTACGGGACTCGGTAAGATTGTCTGCTGCTAGTAATGAGTGTAGTGGGCAGGGTCACTACGAATGTAGTGTGTGGACATTAAGTTGGGAATGTAGGTCTCACGGGGAGCATGCAAGGGATAAATCCCTGCATTCGTACTCTCCTCTGTGCCCTCGGTGGATCAGATGGATAGAGCGTCTACCATGTAAGCAGGAGATCCCGGGTTTGTGTTCCAGTCGGGGCATATATTTTCGACTGTCCTCGTTGATATATATCAACGCCTGTCGACAGCTTAGGGTCATGATTTAATTATCATTTCATTCTTAGAGAGCTGCATGATCACCGATTGTATCTGTTCTTTCGGACATGTCCGAGAGAACAGATACCATCGTCATATACTGAAAGCTATTTGGCGAGAATGAGGCAGCAACCCTTGTTCGTTGTATAATTCAGGGGGCGAGATATTTGTTAAATTCGCTGAGCTATTCATTTCAGTAACTCATGAGTTCAGTTACTCGTTTGATTTGCAGGATGCACCTTGCATCTCTGAACGGTGTTTCCTCTTGCAAGTTGACTCATCATTAGCACTTTCTGATAAGCTTTTCGCTTGACTATTGGCAGTATTCATTCCAAGACTGGTACCAAGATCGGAGTTAAACGTGATTATTTCTTTAACTTTGAAATGACTTGAATGAAGGGAACGACCACTTCAG
Source organism: Schistocerca serialis cubense (assembly GCF_023864345.2). Lineage (NCBI taxonomy): Eukaryota > Metazoa > Arthropoda > Insecta > Orthoptera > Acrididae > Schistocerca > Schistocerca serialis. The sequence continues at coordinate 111,989,441 of NC_064641.1, read as the reverse complement.
TGAAGGGAAATAAATAGCAACCTTCATTCAAGAGTTAAACACCTCCCTTAACAGATATGTGGTGACGTGTGGTAGTTGACCTGTGTATTTCATACATGACTACTAACTTTTGAGGGTGGGCCTGTCCCGTTAAATTCAGATATAATAAGATGTTATCTGTTATGTGATTTGTTTCATCCATTTTTTAAAGTAAACTCGCATTATTGCATAGAAAGCTTCACTCTGTTTTCGGATCACGGGACTAAGTTTGCATCTCAGGGGTATGCACCACAACAACCACAACCATTCCAAGTCACAGCACAACCGCACACATATAACGTATGCTCCGGAACACCAACGGTAGTTTCCGTGGACATGAGATTGGGTGGTTCAAATGGCTCTGAGCACTATGGAACTTAACATCTGAGGTCATCAGTCCCCTAGAACTTAGAACTACTTAAACCTAACTAACCTAAGGACATCACACACATCCATGCCCGAGGCAGGATTCGAACCTGCGACCGTAGCAGTCACGCGGCTCCGGACTGAGCGCCTAGAACCGCTAGACCACCGCGGACGGCGTCGGTTTTGGTCTCGGGTTCACTACGCCTCAGATTTTTTCTCTTTGGAGTCTCATTTGGATCTTACTATTCTGCTGTGCCGCCTTCATTGTCCATTTTACTCTTGTTGCCTACCTGTTTACGCTTAGCGAACCACTGCTGTGCCACCTGGTCAGTCAGTCCAGCCTCATCGCGTTTCTTTTGTCGTTCCCGCCTCTCTGTCTAGACTCGGTCATAATAGGCACACTGCAGGAGACTGGAGTGGGGACGGCCACATGCCCCACATGTTGCCAGATAGTTCCGCTGCTGTGGTCGGTCAAATTATTGGCCGCTTAGTACACTACTGGCCATTAAAATTGCTACACCACGAAGATGACGTGCTACAGATGCCAAATTTAACCGACAGAAATAAGATGCTGTGATATGCAAATGATTAGCTTTTCAGTGCATTCACACAAGGTTCAAAAAAATGGTTCAAATGGCTCTGAGCACTATGGAATTTAACTTCTGAGGTCATCAGTCCCCTAGAACTTAGAACTACTTAAACCTAACTAATCTAAGGACATCACACACATCCATGCCCGAGGCAGGACTCGAACCTGCGACCGTAGCAGTCGCGCGGCTCTGGACTGAGCGCCTAGAACCGCTAGATCACTGCGGCCGGCGTCGGTTTTGCTCTCGGGTTCGCTACGCCTCAGATTTTTGCTCTTTGGAGTCTCATTTGGATCTTACTATTCTGCTGTGCCGCCTTCATTGTCCATTTTACTCTTGTTGCCTACCTGTTTACGCTTAGCGAACCACTGCTGTGCCCCCTGGTCAGTCAGTCCAGCTTCATCGCGTTTCTTTGGTCGTTCCCGCCTCTCTGTCTAGACTCGGTCATAATAGGCACACTGCAGGAGACTGGAGTGGGGACGGCCACATATCCCACATGTTGCCAGATCGTTCCGCTGCTGTGGTCGGTCAAATTATTGGCCGCTTAGTACACTACTGGCCATTAAAATTGCTACACCATGAAGATGACGTGCTACAGATGCCAAATTTAACCAACAGAAATAAGATGCTGTGATATCCAAATGATTAGCTTTTCAGAGCATTCACACAAGGTTCAAAAAAATGGTTCAAATGGCTCTGAGCACTATGGAACTTAACTTCTGAGGTCATCAGTCACCTAGAACTTAGAACTACTTAAACCTAACTAATCTAAGGACATCACACACATCCATGCCCGAGGCAGGATTCGAACCTGCGACCGTAGCGGTCTCGCGGTTCCAGACTGCAGTGCCTAGAACCACTCGGCCACTCTGGCCGGCCATTCACACAAGGTTCCCACCGGCGGCGACACCTACAACGTGCTGACATGAGGGAAGTTTCCAACCGATTTCTCATACACAAACAGCAGTTGACCGGCGTTGCCTGGTGGAAAGTTGTTGTGATGCCTCGTGTAAGGAGGATAAATGCGTACCATCACGTTTCCGACTTTGATAATGGTCGGATTGTTGCCTGTCGCGATTGCGGTTTATCGTATCGCGACAATGATGCTAGCGTTGGTCGAGATCCAATGACTGTCAGCAGAATATGTAATCGGTGGGTTCAGGAGGGTAACACGGTACGCCGTGTTGGATCCCAACGGCCTCGTATCACTAGCAGACGAGATGACAGGCACCTTATCCGCATGGCTGTAACGGATCGTGCAGACACGTCTCGATCCCTGAGTCAACAGATGGGGACGTTTGCAACACAACAACCATCTGCACGAACAGCTCGACGACGTTTGCAGCAGCATGGACTATCAGCTCGGAGACCATGGCTGCTGTTACCCTTGACGCTGCGTCACAGACAAGAGCGCCTGCGATGATGTACTCCACGACGAACCTGGGTGCACGAATGGCAAAACGTCATTTTTTCGGATGAGCGCAAGTTCTGTTTACAGCATCATGACGGTCGGATCCGTGTCTGGCGACATCGCACGTTGGAAGCGTGTATTCGTCATCGCCATACTGGCGTATCACCCGGCGTGATGGTATGGGGTGCCATTGGTTACACGTCTCGGTCACCCCTTGTTCGCATTGATGGCACTTTGAACAGTGGACGTTACATTTCAGATGTGTTACGACCTGTAGCTCTACCCTTCATTCGATCTCTGCGAAACCCTACATTTCAGCAAGATAATGCACGACCGCATGTTGCACGTCCTGTACGGGCCTTTCTGGATACAGGAAATGTTCGACTGCTGCCTTGGCCAGCACATTTTCCAGATCTCTCACCAATTGAAAACGTTTGGTCAATGGTGGCCGAGCAACTGGCTCGTCACAATACGCCAGTCACTACTCTTGATGAACTGTGGTATCGTGTTGGAGCTGCATGGGCAGCTGTACCTGTACACGCCATCCAAGCTCTGTTTTACTTAATGCCCAGGCATCTGAAGGCCGTTATTATGGCCAGAGGTGGTTGTTCTGGGTACTGATTTCTCAGGATCTATGCACCCAAATTGCGTGAAAATGTAATCACATGTCAGTTCTAGCATAATATAATTGTCCAATGAATACCTGTTTATCATCTGCACTTCTTCTTTGTGTAGCAATTTTAATGGTAGGTAGTGTAGTTTAACCCTGACCTGTGATCGAGTGGGAGGCTTTCTGGGACACCGATCGAAAGTCCCACCCAATCTGTCTGAAGAACAGGTTTCGCCTTCTGTGTGTAGTTGATATCGATCATGTGCCAGCTGCAGTGAAAGGAAGTCTCTCGGCATGCAAAATCTTGACATTCACAGTGGGTGGGATTCTTGGTGGTTGGGAGCACCAGCGTTAGGCACGCCATGGAGCCCCTTATGGATATCGTTGCCAAGAAGAAAAATAAATCTACTGTGTACTCTATGTGCATACTGGCGGGGTAAGGGGGGGATCATCACAGATGTCGAATGGGTCTCTCTGGATATTCCGCGAACAGGTGTGCAAGCAGCTGCAGATCGTAGCTCATATCAGTACCAACGATGGGGCGCTTGGGATCAGGAGGGATTCGATCAAGCCGATATGTGAAATGGTTGCTGGATAGATGAAGGCGGTGCACCCCATCTGAAACATAAATGACTAGACCGACTGTGGACGTTTTGAACAGAGGCGAGTGGAGGGTCTGAATCAGTGGCTCAGACGGTTCTCAGACAGTAAGGGCTGCAGGTCCCTTGAACTGTGCCGTATTGCAGGCAGGTGTCAGGATCCGCTTAATAGGTGAAGGGTCCATTACGCACGGGAGACAGCTACAGATGTAGCGGAGGCTGCGTGCAATGGACTTGACGGATTTTTTAGGTCGCATGCTCTTGCAAAAGTACAATCAGCTTTGTAGTCTCAGGGAGTAGACCAAACACAAGGCGAGGGTAGACGTAATAAACATTGCTATACAATTAGAATTTTAAGTTGTCATAGCTTTATTGCGAAAGAACAAGAGCTCCAAGCTCTCATAGAAATCACCGAAACATGAACTATTGTTGCTACTGAAAGCTGACTAAAGCCGGAGACAAGTTCAGCCGCTATTTATACCAAGGGCCTCACGATGTTCAGAGTGGACAGATTAAATAAAGCTGGTGTTGGCGTGTTTATCTTATACTGAAAGTCAAGTAGGATGTTGCTGTGACGTCTTATGGGTAGATGATATACTCAAAAACTAGAATAAATTATTAATTCGCTCCTAACACTGATCCCAACTCCTATGATACAGTTATTGAAAGATTCAATAAAAATTTATGTCTCATTCTGAACAGATACCCAACACACACAGATACAGTCAGTGGTTGCTTCATACTACCTTCGATATGCTGGCCATTTTTTTAGTCTATGATGGGCATAAAACATCATCCAGACCTGGAATGAGATTTTCACTCTGCAGCGGAGTGAGCGCTGATATGAAACTTCCTGGCAGATTAAAACTGTGTGACGGACCGAGACTCGAACTCGGGGCCTCTGCCTTTCGTGGGAAAGCGCTCTATTATCTGAGCTACCCAAGCACGACTCACGCCCCGTCCTCACAGCTTTACTTCTGCCAGTATCTCGTCTCCTACCTTCCAAACTTTACAGAAGCTCTCCTGCGAACCTAGGTCCCGAGTTCGAGTCTCGGTCCGGCACAAAGTTTTAATCTGCCAGCGAGTTTCATCATCCAGACCTGTTTTCGTTTTGAGCAATTAGTTCAGAAACCCATTCAGAGTGTAAATATTTACAATAACACACTCAAGCTATAAGCGACAAACAATCCTGAGCAAATAGAGAGCATGAAAATGGATGCAAAGATTAGGGACCAAAAAGCTGTTGTAGCAACAATCAATACTGTAACATCGAAACCCATCAAAAACAATCACAAAACATATCTATTTAAAAAAGGATAAAATTCTCTTGGCGCCGTCTTAAAAGGTATCATCCATGTTACACAAAACAGGCCAGGACGCTGTTGCAGAAGTAACTAAAAAGGCATGCCAGATTTAAAAGGACGCAGAAGCTCCAAGACGCAATGTTTTACTGAAGCTCCAAATTTAGCTCTCATTTCTATATCTACAGCTACATGGATCTCTGCAAATCACATTCAAGTGCCTGGCAGAGGGTTCATCGAACCACCTTCACAATTCTCTATAATGCCAATCTCGTATAGCGCGCGGAAAGAATAAACACCTATATCTTCCCGTACGAGCTCTAATTTCCGTTATTTTATCGTGGTGATCGTTCCTTTCTATGTAGGTCGGTGTCAACAAAATATTTTCGCATTCGGAGGAGAAAGTTGGTGATTGGAATTTCGTAAGAAGATTCCATCGCAACGAAAAATGCCTTTCTTTTAATTATTTCCAGTCCAAATCCTGTATCATTTCTGTGACACTCTCTCCCATATTTCACGATAATACAAAACGTGCTGCCCTTCTTTGAACTTTTTCGATGTATTCCGTCAGTCCTATCTGGTAAGGATCCCACATCGCGCAGCAGTATTCTAAAAGAGGACGGACAAGAGTAGCGTAGGCAGTCTCCTTAGTAGATCTGTCACTTTGTCTAAGTGTCCTGCCAATAAAACGCATTTTTTGGTTAGCCTTCCCCACAACATTTTCTATGTGTTCCTTCCAATTTAAGTTGTTCGTAACAGTAATACCAAGGTACTTAGTTGAATTTACGGCTTTTAGATTAGACTGATTTATCGTGTAACCGAAGTTTAACGAGTTCCTTTTAGCATTCGTGTGGATGACCGCACACTTTTCGTTATTGAGGGTCAACTGCCAATTTTCGCACCAATCAGATATTTTTTTCTAAATCGTTTTGCAGTTTGTTTTGATCTTCTGATGTCTTTATTAGTCGATAAACGACAGCGTCATCTGCAAACAACCTAAGACGGCTACTCAGATTGTCTCCCAAATCGTTTGTATAGAGAAGGAACAGCAAAGGGCCTATAACACTACCTTGGAGAACACCAGAAATCACTTCTGTTTTACTCGATGACTTTCCGTCAATTACTACGAACTGTGACCTCTCTGACAGGAAATCACAAATCCAGTCACATAACTGAGACAATGTTCCATAAGCACGCAATTTCACTACGAGCCGCTTGTGTGGTACAGCGTCAAAAGCCCTCCGGAAATCCAGAAATACGGAATCGACCTGAAATCCCTTGTCAATAGCCCTCAACACTTCATGTGAATAAAGACCTAGTTGTGTTTCACACGAACGATGTTGTCTAAAGCCTTGTTGACTGTGTGTCAATAGACCGTTTCCTTCGAGGTAATTCATAATGTTCGAACGCAATATATGTTCCAAAATCCAGCTGCATATCGACGTTAACTGTATGGGCCTGTAATTTAGTGGATTACTCCTACTACCCTTCTTGAATATTGGTGTGACCTGCGCAACACGCCGGCCGAAGTGGCCGTGCGGTTAAAGGCGCTGCAGTCTGGAACCGCAAGACCGCTAAGGTCGCAGGTTCGAATCCTGCCTCAGGCATGGATGTTTGTGATGTCCTTAGGTTAGTTAGGTTTAACTAGTTCTAAGTTCTAGGGGACTTATGACCTCAGCAGTTGAGTCCCATAGTGCTCAGAGCCATTTTTTAGCCTGCGCAACTTTCCAGTCTTTGGGTACGGATCTTTCGTCGAGCGAACGGTTGTATATACACTCCTGGAAATGGAAAAAAGAACACATTGACACCGGTGTGTCAGACCCACCATACTTGCTCCGGACACTGCGAGAGGGCTGTACAAGCAATGATCACACGCACGGCACAGCGGACACACCAGGAACCGCGGTGTTGGCCGTCGAATGGCGCTAGTTGCGCAGCATTTGTGCACCGCCGCCGTCAGTGTCAGCCAGTTTGCCGTGGCATACGGAGCTCCATCGCAGTCTTTAACACTGGTAGCATGCCGCGACAGCGTGGACGTGAACCGTATGTGCAGTTGACGGACTTTGAGCGAGGGCGTATAGTGGGCATGCGGGAGGCCGGGTGGACGTACCGCCGAATTGCTCAACACGTGGGGCGTGAGGTCTCCACAGTACATCGATGTTGTCACCAGTGGTCGGCGGAAGGTGCACGTGCCCGTCGACCTGGGACCGGACCGCAACGACGCACGGATGCACATCAAGACCGTAGGATCCTACGCAGTGCCGTAGGGGACCGCACCGCCACTTCCCAGCAAATTAGGGACACTGTTGCTCCTGGGGTATCGGCGAGGACCATTCGCAACCGTCTCCACGAAGCTGGGCTACGGTCCCGCACACCGTTAGGCCGTCTTCCGCTCACGCCCCAACATCGTGCAGCCCGCCTCCAGTGGTGTCGCGACAGGCGTGAATGGAGGGACGAATGGAGACGTGTCGTCTTCAGTGACGAGAGTCGCTTCTGCCTTGGTGCCAATGATGGTCGTATGCGTGTTTGGCGCCGTGCAGGTGAGCGCCACAATCAGGACTGCATACGACCGAGGCACACAGGGCCAACACCCGGCATCATGGTGTGGGGAGCGATCTCCTACACTGGCCGTACACCACTGGTGATCGTCGAGGGGACACTGAATAGTGCACGGTACATCCAAACCGTCATCGAACCCATCGTTCTACCATTCCTAGACCGGCAAGGGAACTTGCTGTTCCAACAGGACAATGCACGTCCGCATGTATCCCGTGCCACCCAACGTGGTCCAGAAGGTGTAAGTCAACTACCCTGGCCAGCAAGATGTCCGGATCTGTCCCCCATTGAGCATGTTTGGGACTGGATGAAGCGTCGTCTCACGCAGTCTGCACGTCCAGCACGAACGCTGGTCCAACTGAGGCGCCAGGTGGAAATGGCATGGCAAGCCGTTCCACAGGACTACATCCAGCATCTCTACGATCGTCTCCATGGGAGAATAGCAGCCTGCATTGCTGCGAAAGGTGGATATACACTGTACTAGTGCCAACATTGTGCATGCTCTGTTGCCTGTGTCTATGTGCCTGTGGTTCTGTCAGTGTGATCATGTGATGTATCTGACCCCAGGAATGTGTCAATAAAGTTTCCCCTTCCTGGGACAATGAATTCACGGTGTTCTTATTTCAATTTGCAGGAGTGTAATTGTTAAGTATGGAGCTAATGCACCAGCATACTCCGAAAGGAACCTAATTGGTATATAGTCTGGACTCCGACGATATTTACTTCTACGTTACTCATGTTGGCAGCTGCTCTCGATTCGAATTCTGGAATATTTACTTCGTCTTCTTTTAGGAAGGCATTTCGGAAGACTGTGTTTAGTAATTCTACTTTGGCAGCACTGTCTTCGATAGTATTTCCATTGCTATCGCGCAGAGAAGGCATTTATTGTTCCTTGCCGCAAACATACTTCACATACGACCAGAAACTCTTTCGATTTTCTGCCAGGTTGCGGAAACTGTTATAAGCAGTTCGCATTGAAGTCCGCGCTAAATTTCGAGCTTCTGTAAAGGATCGCCAATCTTGGGCACTTTGTGTCTGTTTAAATTTGGCATGTTTGTTTCGTTGTTTCTGTAACAATGTTCTGACCCGTTTTGTCTACCAAGGAGGATCAGATCCGTCGTTTGTTAATTAATTTGGTATAAATCTCTCAATTGCTGCCGATACTATTCCTCTGAATCTAAGCCACATCTGGTCTACACTTATATTATTAATTTGGAATGTGTGGAGAATGTCTCTGAGGAAGGCATCAAGTGAATTTTTATCTGGTGTTTTGAATAAGTATATTTTTCGCTTATTTCTCGAGGAGGTGAGAAGCCACTAATAGGTTTCCCAATAAAACTATGTCTAGAAAACTTGTAGAAAATCCAGAGAGATTCCGGTCGTATGTAAAATATACCAGTGGCAAGAGATACTGGTAATGTTACCGACGACAGCGTCACAAAAGCGGAATTACTAAATACGATTTTCCATAATTCCTTCACCAGGAAAGATGTAGTTAATATTCCGGTATTCGAAGCAAGAACAGCTGCTAACAAGAGTAACATATAAGTAAATACCTTCGGTATAGCGAAGAAACTCCAATGGGAATCCCTGGAGTAAAGGCGACGTGCTTTTCAAGAAACACTATTGAGAAAATTTGTAGACCCGGGAAGCTGACTGCCCTACGATTCTACTGCTGCCAACATACATTGCTCTTATGGACTACGAAGATATGATATGAGAAATTAGGGCTCAGACAGTCGTTTTTCCCTCGCTCTATTTGCGAGTGGAACAGGAAAGGAAATGACAAGTAGTGGTACAGGGTACCCTTCGCCACGCACCGAATGGTGGCTAGAGTAATATCTATGTAGATGTAGATGTAGATGAAACTTTTCAATTAAAAAAGGCAACTTTTCCGGTCCAGACTGTATACAAATAAGGTACCTTTCGGAGTACGCTATGAAGGAGCACCACTTTTAACAAACGTATACGATCACTATCTCGAAGAATGATCTATACTTAAGAAATGGAAAGTTGCGCAGATCACACCAATACAAAAGAAAGGCATTACAAGTAATCCACTTTGAAATTGAGACTCATATCACTGGCTGATCCCCGATGTCATTGAGTTTGTACATTGAGCAAAGGAAACCAAAGAATAATTGGAAGTAGGAATTAAAGTTCACGGAGAAGAAATGAAAACTTTGAGGTATGGCGATGGCATTTTAATTCTGTCAGAGACAGCGAAGGATTTAGAAGAGCTGTTAAATCGAATGGGCAGTGTCCCAAAACGTGGATATAAGATGAATATCAACAAAAACAAAACAAGGGTAATTCTATGTAGTCGAATTAAATCAGGCGTGCCGGCCGGAGTGGCCGAGCGGTTCTAGGCGCTTCAGTGTGGAACCGCGCGACCGTTGCGGTCGCAGGTTCGAATCCTGCCTCGGGCATGGATGTGTATGATGTCCTTAGGTTAGTTAGGTGTAAGTAGTTCTAAGTTCTAGGGGACTGATGACCTCAGAAGTTAAGTCCCATAGAGCTCAGAGCCATTTTAAATCAGGTGATGCTGAAAGAATTAGATTAGGAAACGAAATACTAAAAGCAGTAGATGAACTTTGCTATTTGAGTAGTAAAATAAGTGATGATGGCCGAAGTAAGTAAACAATATAGACTGGCAACGGTAAGAAAAGCGTTAAAAGCAGTGAAATTTGTTAGCGACGAATATATGTTTAACTGTTAGGAAGTATTATCTGAAAGTATTGGTCTAGAGTGCAGCCTTGTATGGAAGAGAAACGTCGATAATAAAAACATCGAACGCATATACTGTCGAGACGAAATAGTCTCAAATAAAAGATCGCTGGTGAGACTCAAACCAAATTTTATGGACTACTTATTTTATTAATCTGCCATCAAGGTTTCATTTGCAATAGTACGGGCATAATAGGAATGCTAGATGCTGCAGACGAGCTTGCTACGTGGTCAACACTATTTCACGCCTCCATTACGAGAACTTCCAGCTCCACTACTCGGGCGCGCATTGCGCAACTGCGGAATCTCTCCGACCATACACTAATCTTCGCTCACAGAACCTGCTGCCTCATCTAGATTTCGTATATGGACTTGTTAACTAAATCATACGCTAATTCTGAAAATTTAACTTTAACATTTAAGCTAATTAAAAGTCGTAATTTCAAAATTGTTGTAAATAGTCTTCACCGGTGTGCCGCCGGATGACGTTGTGCAAATCCCACAATATTTCTTCGGAGCAACTGTCCGACATCATCAGGTGGTCGAACCTCGCTGGTGCCTAGGTACGACTGACAAGATCCGCATGTCGACGCCGCTGTATATAGAGCACGCGCGTGAAGATTGCGCAGGCACGGGAACCACGCATGCACAAAAATTTGCAGATAGATGGCGCCAGACTCAAACGCCCTCTGCCGGGAAACGCAGAGCGGCCTTTCTGCGCGTGCGCCGACGCTGTGTTTACTAACATGCTGCCAAAGTTATGACGGGTCTATTATCGAAAGCTCTTTGCTTTCTCGTCGTGATTTAGCAGCAGCCAATGCAGGGTTCCAGGCTGTACTCAATTGAAATCCCGCATCCCTGCTGGTAAGGTTATCAGCTGTACGGATATGTATTGCCTCCTTAATGACGCAATCCCAGAAAGAGGATGCTGGGGATAAAACTTCCGTCTTTTCATAAATCGTGTGATGTCCTGTGTTCAGACAGTGTTCTGCAATTGCCGACTTCTCCGGTTGGCGTAGGCGTGTATGACGCTGATGTTCATCGCAACGTTCTTGTACTGTGCGACATGTCTGACCTACATATTCCGCCCCACACTGACAAGGAATCCTGTACACACCACGTTTCCTCAGACCGAGATCATCCTTAACCGAACCTAACAGGTTCCTCAGTTTTACAGATGGTCGGAAAACACACTTGATGTCATATCTTTCGAGGACTCTTCCGATTCTTGACGACATGTGTAACGCCGCAAATGCATATCCTCCTATTTCCATCTATTGTACTATATTTTTTTCCTTATTTTGTCACCTGAAGATATGACATTTCTGTCTCTTTATTGTAATTGTTTTACTGTTTATATATAACGACTACATCGATAGGTCGTGTGGAGAACCAAAGTGTTTAGGATCTTTGGTAGTGTGAACTAGGCCGCGTGGAGCGCGGGCAGAGCAGAGAGAGTCTGGCTGGGGTAGGGCGGTGGAGCAGGTGTGTTGTGTGACGCTCCCGGAGTTGCCGCGCTTTCGGGGTTTGGCAGCATGTAATTGCGTTCCACTTGCTATGATAGTTTCTGACACGGTGTCGCGGACGGGAAGCATTAGCTGGCGCACATCAAGAGCCCGTTTCGCCTGGTGACCGTGTCGAGAAGGAGGCGCGCCAACATCCAGCTTCTGCAACAGCGACGGCCGGCAATGAGTGACTGTCGCCACCTCCTTGATCGACGGCTTCAAACCTTCAATCAACAAACAAGGAAGACTGGAAGCACGTAAAGTTTTAGAACTGTATGGCAGACCTCAGCTTTTAAAATTGTTGCATCACAAAATTACAGCAACTTAGCATGAACCTTTGTTGCTCATTGCCGCAATTCCGTTACCAAGCAGGGTCCCTTCCTTTTCCGAAATGAACCCGAGTGTCGTTGAAATTCAGACGCCAGCATTAAAGTAATATCATTCCATTTCACTGCTTTAATTTCAAAGTTCAGTTAAGGTATTCATAGCTGGCCACAATATTTAGATTACACATGCACAAATTAAGAGTGCGAGTTTTGTTAGCATATTTTTGCTTACCTGTGACTGCAGCTCAGCTTGGTACGTACTAAATGTTATACTGTTGATTGTCCAGAATCGTTTAATTCAAGTTCAAAGTTAAATCTCTTACCGGTATTTCTAAATTGCGTAGATTCAAGTAGCTTTTGAAATGATTGTTGAGGTAGCCCAAGACTAACCATATTTTACTGAATTTCGTAGTGCTTCAAAAGCAAATCTCACTATTAATTTCAGTCACTAAATTAACTTTCAATTTTCCGGTTTTATTAATTCTTTTGCTAAATTAAGTCAGAGTGTAGCGAAATTTATTACTTCTGACAAACATTCAGTTTTCACACAAAACGTGTCAACCTTCAGTTGCCACGTTTTTAGTGCTAATTATATGTGCATTAATCTTCCATTTTCAGTTATTATAGTAGTTGTCCATAGGACTTGCGACCGTAATTTTCCCCAAATCTCAAATATCTAATTAAGGCCAATTAATTGTTAACGTAACGACCGCACATTTACTTTCTTTATTAATTTTACCCTTTTCTCAAAATTAATTTTCACCAATTTCATTTGCATTTTCCTTTCATTTAGATGCAACCCTTTCCTCCCTCTTTACCGACAAATAAACTTCGGTGACGATTGCTTTTCCCAAATTCCCATTAGGTGCACGCGGTTTAATTTTTCACTGTCATTAAGGTCGATAAGTGAGGGGGAGGTTACACGTGGCACCAAAGTACGGCTTGAACGTGGTAGGGAAACTAGAAAATCTGAAAAGGGAAATGCAAAGGCTCAATCTAGATATAGTAGGGGTCAGTGAAGTGAAGTGGAAGGAAGACAAGGATTTCTGGTCAGATGAGTATCGGGTAATATTAACAGCAGCAGAAAATGGTATAACAGGTGTAGGATTCGTTATGAATAGGAAGGTAGGGCAGAGGGTGTGTTACTGTGAACAGTTCAGTGACCGGGTTGTTCTAATCAGAATCGACAGCAGACCAACACCGACGACGATAGTTCATGTATACATGCCGACGTCGCAAGCTGAAGATGAACAGGTAGAGAAAGTGTATGAGGATATTGAAAGGGTAATGCAGTCTGTAAAGGGGGACGAAAATCTAATAGTCATGGGCGACTGGAATGCAGTTGTAGGGGAAGGAGTGGAAGAAAAGGTTACAGGAGAATATGGGCTTGGGACAAGGAATGAAAGAGGAGAAAGACTAATTGAGTTCTGTAACAAGTTTCAGCCAGTAATAGCGAATACCCTGTTCAAGAATCACAAGAGGAGGAGGTATACTTGGAAAAGGCCGGGAGATACGGGAAGATTTCAATTAGATTACATCATGGTCAGACAGAGATTCCGAAATCAGATACTGGATTGTAAGGCGTACCCAGGAGCAGATATAGACTCAGATCACAATATAGTAGTGATGAAGAGTAGGCTGAAGTTCAAGACATTAGTCAGGAAGAATCAATACGCAAAGAAGTGGGATACGGAAGTACTATGGAATGACGAGATACGTTTGAACTTCTCTAACGCTATAGATACAGCAATAAGGAATAGCGCAGTAGGCAGTACAGTTGAAGAGGAATGGACATCTCTAAAAAGGGCCATCACAGAAGTTGGGAAGGAAAACATAGGTACAAAATACATTGAAAGCCTCTATGAGGGTGAAGATTTGTCTGATGTGATAGAAGAAGAAACAGGAGACGATTTTGAAGAGATAGGGGATCCAGTATTAGAATCGGAATTTAAAAGAGCTTTGGAGGATTTACGGTCAAATAAGGCAGAAGGGATAGATAACATTCCATCAGAATTTCTAAAATCATTGGGGGAAGTGGCAACAAAACGACTATTCACGTTGGTGTGTAGAACATATGAGTCTGGCGATACACCATCTGACTTTCGGAAAAGCATCATCCACACAATTCCGAAGACGGCAAGAGCTGACAAGTGCGGGAATTATCGCACAATCAGCTTAACAGCTCATGCATCGAAGCTGCTTACAAGAATAATATACAGTAGAATGGAAAAGAAAATTGAGAATGCGCTAGGTGACGATCAGTTTGGCTTAAAGAAAAGTAAAGGGACGAGAGAGGCAATTCTGACGTTACGGCTAATAATGGAAGCAAGGCTAAAGAAAAATCAAGACACTTTCATAGGATTTGTCGACCTGGAAAAAGCGTTCGACAATATAAAATGGTGCAAGCTGTTCGAGATTCTGAAAAAAGTAGGGGTAAGCTATAGGGAGAGACGTGTCGTATACAATATGCACAACAACCAAGAGGGAGTAATAAGAGTGGACGATCAAGAACGAAGTGCTCGTATTAAGAAGGGTGTAAGACAAGGCTGTAGCCTTTCGCCCCTACTCTTCAATCTGTACACCGAGGAAGCAATGGTGGAAATAAAATAAAGGTTCAGGAGTGGAATTAAAATACAAGGTGAAAGGATATCAATGATACGATTCGCTGATGACATTGCTATCCTGAGTGAAAGTGAAGAAGAATTAAATGATCTGCTGAACGGAATGAACAGTCTAATGAGTACACAGTATGGTTTGAGAGTAGATCGGAGAAAGACGAAGGTATTGAGAAGTAGTAGAAATGAGAACAGCGAGAAACTTAACATCAGGATTGATGGTCACGAAGTCAATGAAGTTAAGGAATTCTGCTACCTAGGCAGTAAAATAAGCAATGACGGACGGAGCAAGGAGGACATCAAAAGCAGACTCGCTATGGCAAAAAAGGCATTTCTGGCCAAGAGAAGTGTACTAATATCAAATACCGGCCTTAATTTGAGGAAGAAATTTCTGAGGATGTACGTCTGGATTACAGCATTGTATGGTAGTGAAATATGGACTGTGGGAAAACCGGAACAGAAGAGAATCAAAGCATTTGAGATGTGGTGCTATTGACGAATGTTGAAAATTAGGTGGACTGATAAGGTAAGGAAAGGAAAGGAATATGTGGAAAACACTGATAAGGAGAAGGGACAGGATGATAGGACATCTGCTAAGACATGAGGGAATTACTTCCATGGTACTAGAGGGAGATGTAGAGGGCAAAAACTGTAGAGGAAGACAGAGATTCGAATACGTCAAGCAAATAATTGAGGACGTAGGTTGCAAGTGCTACTCTGAGATGAAGAGGTTAGCACAGGAAAGGAATTCGTGGCGCACCGCATCAAATCAGTCAGTAGACTGATGACAGAAAAAAAAGAAAACTGAACTCGCTTGGGCATGAATGCATTACGTATCTGTCTCTCAGAATAACCGTTTTGACGGAAGACTGTCTTCAAATGTTGCATCTCACTCGGCAGGCTTTCAGAGTCAGATACCACACGCGCTCTATGAACTAGCGTACGTAATGCACTACCGCATTGTGCTGGATGATGGCAGCTTGTGGCCTGCAAATACAGATCTGTATGCGTTGGCTTGCGGTATACGCTGTGTCCCAAGGTTCCATCTGCTTTCCTTCGTACCAAAACATCAAGAAAAGGTAAAGTGCCATCTTTTTCCACTTCCATAGTGAAGTTAATATTTGGATGGAACGAATTTAAATGTTGAAGAAACGTAGGTAGAGTATCCAGTCCGTGTGGCCATACCACAAACGTATCGTCAACATACCGCAGAAAACAAGAGGGCTTGAGAGTGGCTGACTGTAGTGCTTTATCTTCAAAGTCTTCCATAAAATAATTAGCCACCACAGGAGAAAGAGGGCTCCCCACGGCGACACCGTCGACTTGTTCAAAATATTGGTCTTGAAATAAGAAGTACGTTGCAGTAAGCACATGTTTAAAAAGTGCCACTATGTCCTCCTCAAACTTGTTACTAATGAGCTCTAAAGAGTCCTGCAAGGGCACCTTTGTAAATAAAGACACAACATCGAAACTTACTAAGAGATCCGATGATTGCAGTCTAAGAGTTTTCAAGCGACCTATGAGATCCTCAGAGTTGCGAATATGATGGTCGCAGTTGCCTACGAGAGGTCCCAATAGTGACGTCAGATATTTGGTAACAAAATAAGTAGGTGCTCCAATGTTGCTCACGATAGAGCCCAGAGGCACGTCATTCTTATGGAACTTGGGAAGGCCATAGAGTCTAGGAGGAACTGCAGCTTGTTGACGTAAACCCTTAGCGGCTTGCGCTGGGATCGAGCTCTTCCTGATGAATTTCAAAGTCTTCCTCTGGATCCTACCCGTCAGATCACTTTTTAATTTACTGTATCCAGGATCGTCGAGCAGTTTGTGCATCTTGCTGTTATATTCTGTGCGTGAGAGGAGAACAGTAGCGTTTCCTTTGTCAGCAGGTAAGATGAGGATGTCATGGTCTCCATTCAGACCTTGTAGTGCAGTCCTTTCAGCTGCGGTAATGTTAAAGCTGGTCTGGTCTTCCTAGGTGGCGCCCGAGTCAGAATGCGGCATTAATCACGCCTAATCTCTTCGGCAGCTTCCTTAGGAAGTTTCAAAACAGCCTGTTCTATTCCACTAATCACATCTCGGATAGGAATGGTGCCAGGTGTAGGAGCAAAATTCAGACCTTTCTCTAGCACCGAATGCTATTTTGTAAGAAATAGTTCAGCAGCACGTTTTCTGTGATAGCGAAGGAGAGAGGTAAGAGTCACTGATATTGTAAGTAAGATGAGATGGCACTCATTAAAACAAAGGCGAAAACTTTTCACGAAGTCGCCTACGTTGTCCTCTGAATTCTGAAATGTTTCGTCGATTCTGATCTACATGGTGAGCTATGACCATCGCAATGAAATAATGGAAATCAGAATTCGCATGGAAATACACTCCTGGAAATGGAAAAAAGAACACATTGACACCGGTGTGTCAGACCCACCATACTTGCTCCGGACACTGCGAGAGGGCTGTACAAGCAATGATCACACGCACGGCACAGCGGACACACCAGGAACCGCGGTGTTGGCCATCGAATGGCGCTAGCTGCGCAGCATTTGTGCACCGCCGCCGTCAGTGCCAGCCAGTTTGCCGTGGCATACGGAGCTCCATCGCAGTCTTTAACACTGGTAGCATGCCGCGACAGCGTGGACGTGAACCGTATGTGCAGTTGACGGACTTTGAGCGAGGGCGTATAGTGGGCATGCGGGAGGCCGGGTGGACGTACCGCCGAATTGCTCAACACGTGGGGCGTGAGGTCTCCACAGTACATCGATGTTGTCGCCAGTGGTCGGCGGAAGGTGCACGTGCCCGTCGACCTGGGACCGGACCGCAGCGACGCACGGATGCACGCCAAGACCGTAGGATCCTACACAGTGCTGTAGGGGACCGCACCGCCACTTCCCAGCAAATTAGGGACACTGTTGCTCCTGGGGTATCGGCGAGGACCATTCGCAACCGTCTCCATGAAGCTGGGCTACGGTCCCGCACACCGTTAGGCCGTCTTCCGCTCACGCCCCAACATCGTGCAGCCCGCCTCCAGTGGTGTCGCGACAGGCGTGAATGGAGGGACGAATGGAGACGTGTCGTCTTCAGCGATGAGAGTCGCTTCTGCCTTGGTGGCAATGATGGTCGTATGCGTGTTTGGCGCCGTGCAGGTGAGCGCCACAATCAGGACTGCATACGACCGAGGCACACAGGGCCAACACCCGGCATCATGGTGTGGGGAGCGATCTCCTACACTGGCCGTACACCACTGGTGATCGTCGAGGGGACACTGAATAGTGCACGGTACATCCAAACCGTCATCGGACCCATCGTTCTACCATTCCTAGACCGGCAAGGGAACTTGCTGTTCCAACAGGACAATGCACGTCCGCATGTATCCCGTGCCACCCAACGTGCTCTAGAAGGTGTACGTCAACTACCCTGGCCAGCAAGATCTCCGGATCTGTCCCCCATTGAGCATGTTTGGGACCGGATGAAGCGTCGTCGCACGCGGTCTGCACGTCCAGCACGAACGCTGGTCCAACTGAGGCGCCAGGTGGAAATGGCATGGCAAGCCGTTCCACAGGACTACATCCAGCATCTCTACGATCGTCTCCATGGGAGAATAGCAGCCTGCATTGCTGCGAAAGGTGGAGACACACTGTACTAGTGCCGACATTGTGCATGCTCTGTTGCCTGTGTCTATGTGCCTGTGGTTCTGTCAGTGTGATCATGTGATGTATCTGACCCCAGGAATGTGTCAATAAAGTTTCCCCTTCCTGGGACAATGAATTCACGGTGTTCTTATTTCAATTTCCAGGAGTGTATTTAGTTGTTAAGTTTTCTTATGTGCTATTCGGGAGTGGAACTGGTAAAAGATATTTCTTAAAAGACATCATAGTCGCCGTTGACTGTATAAAATATTTATTGTTACTATTGCAGTTTCGGCCTTATGGCCATTTTCAAGTAACACTGCAAAATTACATTCTGTTGGTAAAAGATAGTCTACACGTGGTCTACTGTACCAAACGTTTAAGCGTAAACTTAGAGTAGGAATATGTATGTAAATGGAAGACCTAGTCCACAGTAATCGTTCGTGAAAAAGGTAGACATACTAAAACTATGAGAGGAAGTCTTCTTCGAAAGTTCCTGTTAGCTGAATGTTGACGCATGGCCTCGTGAACCTAAGGCCCCAACTTGGACCCAGGAAACGTGACATGGTCGAATAATAACGTCAAAGGCGTGAACTAATGGGAACCTAGAGGCTTGTAGCAAGAACTTCCCTGTGGCCAAAAACGGGTGGCAGCCAAACACTCTCCGACTGCACTACGTATGAAATGCTTCCAATCTCTTCTTGTGTTGTCCACCTGTCAGTTCGAGACCGAGAGTAACTTTCTCGTTGTTGTGGTGCCAGTAGCTAGCCTTCATTGCGTGCCTTGCCACAGTTGGCAGTCATACGTTGACACCCATTGCCGAAAAGCTGCGGGATTACTTTGTCTAAGTCTGTATTTTATGACAATTATATATGTTCTTCATTTGTATGTCTCACGTACACTGACGCGCCGAAGAAACTGGTACACCCGCTAATATTGTGTAGGGCCCCCGTGAGCACGTAGAAGTGCCGCAACTCGAGGTGACATCGACTCGAATAATGTCTGAAGTAGTGCTGGAGGGAACTGACACCATAGATCCTGCAGGGCTGTCCATAAATCCGTAAGAGTACGATGGGGTTGAGATCGCTGCAAGCCATCCCATATGTGCTCAATACTGTTCATGTCTGGGGAGTCTGGTAACTAGCGGAAGAATTTTAACTCAGAAAAGCTTTCTTGGAGCAGCTCTATAACAATTCTGGATTTGTGAGGTGTCGCATTGCCCTGCTGAAATTGCCCGCGTTCGTCGGAATGCATAATGGACATGAATGGATGCAGGTGATCAGACAGGATGCCTACGAACGTGTCACCTGTCTGAGTCGTATCTAGACGTATCAGGAGTCCAATATCACTCCAACTGCACACGCCCCACACAATTACAAATGGTTCGAATGGCTCTGAGCACTATGGGACTCAACTTCTAAGGTCATCAGTCCCCTAGAACTTAGAACTAATAAAACCTAACTAACCTAAGGACATCGCACACATCCATGCCCGTGGCAGGATTCGAACCTGCGACCGTAGCGGTCGCGCGGTCCCAAACTGTAGCGCCTAGACCACACAATTACAGATCCTACACAGCTTGAACAGTACTCCACTGGCGTGTACGGTCTACAGATTCATAAGGTTGTCTCCATACCCGTACACGTCCATCCGCTCGATATAACTTGAAACGAGACTCGTCCGACCAGGCAACATGTTTCCAGTCATCAATCATCCAATGCCGGTGTTGACGGCCCCAGGCGAGGCGTAAAGCTTTGTGTCGTGCAGTCATCAAGGGTACACGAGTCGGCCTTCGGCTCCAAAAGCCCATATCGATGATGTTTCGTTGAATGGTTGGCACGCTGACACTTCTTGATGGCCCAGCATTGAAATCTGAAGCAATTTGCAGAAGGGTTCTCTTCAGTCGTCGTTGGTCCCATTATTGTAGGATCTTTTTCCGACTGCAGCGATGTCGGAGATTTGATGTTTTACCGGATTCCTGATATTCACGGTACACTCGGGAAATGGTCGTACGGGAAAGTCGCCAGTTCACCGCTAACTCGGAGATGCTGTGTCCCATTGCTCGTGCGCCGACTATAACACTACGCTCAAACTCACTTAAATCTTGAGAACCTGCCGTTGTAGCAGCAGTAACCGATCTAACAACTGCGCCAGACGCTTGTTGTCTTGTATAGGCGTTCCCGACCGCAGCGCCGTATTCTCCCTGTTTACATATCTCTGCTTTTGAATACGCATGCCTATACCACTTTCTTTGGCACTTCAGTGTACGACGGAAACGTATGGTTGATCCGTTGATGTACAATGTGTAAGTACTTGTGTTTAAAAATGACCTTTGTTAATTACTTCATTTGCTATGATGCTTGTGTGTATTCTATAGTCGTTTTTTAAGTACCCTGTAGTTTTATCCTTGAAGATGATTGTAAGACTCGAAACTGGTAGAGAATAAACATAAAAATGTACGACTGATGGCAGAAATATACTTTTTTCCAAATTATTTGACGTGTGTATACAATAGCCTACGAAAAGGTCAACATTTAACTGACTCCTATTAGCACTCGTGTGGACTGTCATAGAGATATTTTGTCTAAATCATTTGTAATTGCTTTTGATCTTCTGATAATTATCCTAGACGGTACCCAGCATAATATGCAAAAAATGTAAGAGAGCTACTTAGATTGTCTCCTAACTCGCTTCTACAGGATGTCCCAGAAATGTTGCGACCTACTTCGAGTGGTTGTAGAGGGTGTCTTGAGGAACAAATCGAGGACAGGTACACGTTTCCGGAAACGTCTTCCAACGACGCTACAGATCGTCGAAGTTAAAGGCTTTGTACACTGTCGGACAGTCTCCCAATGTTGTTTGTTACTCGGTGATCGCGACTGATCGCCACGGTAGCCAGTGGAGAAGATGCAGCTAGCTGTTACGTTCAAAATGGTTCAAATGGCTCTAAGCACTTTGGGACTTAACATCTGAGGTCACCAGTCCCCTAGGCTTAGAACTAAGTAAACCTAACTAACCTAAGGACATCACACACATCCACGTCTGGGGCAGGGTTCGAACCTGCGATTGTAGTTGCCGCGTGATTCCCGACTGAAGCGCCTAGGACCGCTCGGCCCTACGGGCAGCAGCTGCTGCGTAGACAGGCCTTTACTGCTGTGAATTTGATGATCTTTCGCCTTAGTTGGTGACGGTTTCGCACACGTGTTTTCCTCCGCAGTTTATTTTTCTCCTGTATACCGAAAAACATTGGAGATTTTAGAGGGTTCCAGGAGGAAAATAAACGGCACGTGGAAACCTGTGCCCAAAACCGTCATGCATCGAGACAAGAGAGCATCAAATTCATAGGAAACAAGGACTGTCTACGCAGCAGGTAGCTTCGTCTTCTCCACTGGTGGTCATGTCAATCAGTAGCGATCACAAAATAACAAACAACATCGCGAGACGACGTTATGCCTACGGTCCGTCGGCGAAGTAAGTCACGTTTGCTGCTGTAGGGGTGGTCCAGTGGCAGGCGCCAACGCCTAACTTCGACGCTCGTAGCGTCATTGGAATGACGTTTCTAAACATGAGTTCTTGTCCTAGATTTGTTCCTTAAGACGCCCTGAACAATCCCTCGAAGTATGTAGCAACATTTCTGGGATATTTGAAAATTAAACAGATTGATTGAACTATTATTGGCATATTTGGTTTTTATGATTTTTTTTTGCGGGGAATAAATTGTCTTTCGTTTTTAATTCATAAATCTCGCAAATTGTGAGACAGTGATGTCGTGAACTTACGTCCAATCTGGTATCCTTGGTTGTATTCGTCTTCCTCCGCCATCAGTATTTATCTCTTGACCGTGTGTATAACTTCTTAATCGGGCTTCTTCTTCCTATGCAGGCCGCTTGTCGACCTGACATTGAGATGGCGCGAGGAAGAAAAGAAAACTTTCGTGGTCTGGCACAAAAAACCAATTTTGAGACTTAGTATTTTCATAGGATTATTATTCAGACAACACATTGATTCACAAGAAAAACGTCTTCTCGCTACGAGAACTAAAGACAGAGTCTCTCTATTAATTGACAAAAAAATTGAATGAGATTTCCCTCATTTGTTACCGCCTTCCGTCATAGTAAAATACATCTTTTGCTGGCGCTTACAGAGGTCGTGCTAATGTTTTTTGTCAGTGCTTTCCTTACGTACCGATACAGACACTGTGTATAGATTCAGTGTGACACAGCTGGTGCCTGATGATACAGCCACACGCCATACAACAGGGTGCTGCGGGTTGCCGACCCGTCAGACGCCAGGACAGCGCCCTGTAGTTCGCCAACCAGTGCGGGTTCCATCGTTGACATCGGCGCCCTACTTCGGAAGTGACGCGAATATACGCCTCGGAGTTCTGCGGATGTTACCGAAACCTTGGGCATCATCAGTGCAGTTTACTGCGTCCGTGGCTACAGCAATGTTTCTCGATAGTGACAGACTGAGTGCGCAACTTGCACCTTCAAGAACTGTATCATATTTGGGACATTCTTTCAGTGGATCAGGATGATCTTTACGTCCCTTTTACTTGAGTCTTTTTTCTGTTGCTCCCGTTATTATGGACTTTTCTGCAGAAATAAATTGCTTTTGTTATTCGCTATCTGGGTATCTTTCTCTGCTTGTGCGTGCGTCACCCACAATGAGACACTTTATTAGGAACAGCAGACGGCCTGTAAAACGTCCTTGGGGAACGCCATATATCACTTCTATTCCACTCGAAGACTTTCAGTTACTACGAAGTGAGGCATTTCTGACAAGTAATCACAAATCTAGTCGTACAACTGAGATAATACTCAGTACCCATGCAATTTGATTAGAAGTCGCTTGTGAGGAAAACCAGTTCGTCGTGTTGTAAAAGTCTGCCTTCACGTGCAGGGATAGGACTGCAAGTTGAAGTTGCCACTAAAATGTCGCCAGAAGCTGGCAGCTTATCAACATCTATACTCTGCAAACCACTGTGAAGTGCACGGCAGAGGGACGACGCATTGTACCAGTTACTACGTTTCTTCCCGCTCCATTTATGTATTGAGCGTGGGAAGAATGTTTAAACACCTTTGACCGTGCTGTAATTAATTTAATCTTGAAACTTCCTGGCAGATTAAAACTGTGTGCCGGACCGAGACTCGTACTCAGGACCTTTGCCTTTCGCGGGCAAGTGTTCTACCATCTGAGCTACCCAAGCACGGCTAACGCCCCGTCCTCATAGCTTTACTTCCGCCAGTACCTCGTCTTCTACTTTCCAAACTTCACAGAAGCTCTCCTGCGAAACTTGCAGAACTAGCACTCCTGGAAGAAAGGATATTGCGGAGACATGGCTTAGCCACAGCCTGGGGGATGTTTCCAGAATGAGATTTTCACTCTGCAGCGGAGTGTGCGCTGATATGTGCTCTACCATCTGAGCTACCCAAGGACGCCTCACGCCCCGTTCTCACAGCTTTACTTCCTCCAGTACCACGTCACGATCCTTAGTGAGTGATACGTATGGAGTTGTAGTATTTTCCTAGAATCATCATTTACAGCCCGTTCTTGAAACTTTGTAAGTAGGCTTTCTCGAGATGGTTTACGTCTATCTCCAAGGTTCTGTCGAATCAGTTTCTTTATCTTCTCTGCAACAGTCTTCTGTGGGTCAAACAAGCCTATGACCATTGGTGCTGCCGATATCTGCATACGTTCAATATCCCCTGTTAGTCCTGTTTGGTATGGGTCCCACACACCTGAGCAATTTTGCAGAATGGGTCACACGAGTGATTTGTAAGCAATCCCCTTTGTAGATCGATAATATTTCCCTAGTATTTCACCAACAAACCATTTCATATCGCTACAAAGCGTACCACCTAGGTTTTTGTACGAAGTGACCGATTCCAACTGTGACTCATTGATATTGTAGTTACAGGTGACTACATGTTTTTTGTTTTGTGAAGCGCTCAATTTTACATTTCTGAACATTTAAAGCAAGTTGCCAATCGTTTCATCACTTCAAAATCCCGTCAAGCTCTGACAATAGTTATCCAGCTTTTTTCAGACATAATTTCACAATAGATAACTGGATCATCTGCAAAAAGTTTGAAGTTACTATGAACATTGTCCTCAACGTCCTCAACGTCCTCAACGTCCTCAACGTCCTTAACAGCAAGGTTCCCAACACACATCCCAGGGGTACATCCAAAGTTACTTCTACATCTCCATCCAAGATAACATGCTGCGTCCTTCCTACCAAACAATTCTCTCTCTAGTCACAAATTTCTCTTGATACCCCACAATTTTGACAATAATCGTTGATGAGGTACTGACTCAAATTCTTTTCGGAAATAAGTAAATACTGTATCTACTTGACCTCCTTGACCCAAAGCTTTCAGTATGTCATGGGAGAAATGTGTGAGTTGGGTTTCGCATCATGGATGTTTTCGGAATCCATGCTGGTTCGCCTATAGGAGGTCATTCTGCTCCAGTTACCCCGTCATGTTTGAGCTGAGAATATGCTCTAAGAGTCTACAACTAATAGACGTCAATGATATCAGACAGTTGTTTTTTAGATAACTTGCACCACCATTGTTGTAGAGTGGTGCGACCTGTGCTTTCTTTCAACTAATGAACACGATTTTTCGTACGAGGAATTTAAGGTAGATTATAATTAGAAGAGGGCTAGCACGGCCGAAAATTCAGTATAGAATCTAATAGAGATTCCATCTGGCGCTGGTGCTTTGATCAATTTCAAGGATTTTTAGCTGTTTCTCAACACTACGGACACTAACACATATTGCGCTTAATTTTTCAGTGATACGAAGATTAAACCGGGGAAACTCCCCAGGGGCAGTAACTTTGGTATCACAACAGCCTTTAAATACGACCAAAATTTCTTTGGGTTTGAGAAAGATCATTTGTCAGTACTCTGCTGCAATAGTCTTTGGACGCATCAAGCACCGTTCTCTTGACAGCCAAAATCGTTTCATTCACCACCTATCTATAGCCCTACGCTTTGTTTTACACCTGTTATGCAGTAGTCTCTGTTTCTTTACAAGTTTCGTTACAGTGACTGCATACCATGTAGTGTCCCTAGAATTTTGAACTGTTATACTGGCTACATATCTGTCCAATGCGTGGTCAACTATTCTTTTAAACTTGAGCCAGAGTTCCTCTACATGCTCCTGTCCTGTACTAGAAGTGTCCGATTCATCATTGAGATGTGACACTACTGATTTTTATCTAGTTTACGGAAAGTATATATCTTCGTATTTGTTTTAGTTGTCCTATGTACTTTGTTAATCACTGATGCCACAACCGTGCCACGGTCACTGATGCCAGTTTCGATGTGGACATCCTCAAAGAGATCAGGTATATTTGTTGCCATTAGGTCAAATATATTTCCATTATGAGTGGGGTTCCGAATTAGCTGTTCTAGATAGTTTTCAGAGAAGGCTACTAGTAACTTTTTACAGAATATCTTGTCACGCCCGCCACTAAAAAAATTGTAATTTACCTAACTGATTGTTGGATGATTAAAGTTGTTGTTGTTGTTGTGGTCTTCAGTCCTGAGACTGGTTTGATGCAGCTCTCCATGCTACTCTATCCTGTGCAAGCTTCTTCATCTCCCAGTACCTACTTTAACATACATCCTTCTGAATCTCTTTAGTGTATTCATCTCTTGGTCTCCCTCTACGATTTTTACCCTCCACGCTGCCACAAACTTCTCTTCTCTCCAATCTTATTCAATACTTCCTCATTAGTTATGTGATCTACCCATCTAATCTTCAGCATTCTTCTGTAGCACCACATTTCGAAAGCTTCTATTCTCTTCTTGTCCAAACTATTTATCATCCATGTTTCACTTCCATACATGGCTACACTCCATACAAATACTTTCAGAAATGACTTCCTGACACTTAATCCTATACTCGACGTTAACAGATTTCTCTTCTTCAGAAACGCTTTCCTTGCCATTGCCAGTCTACATTTTATATCCTCTCTACTTCGACCATCATCAGTTATTTTGCTCACCAAATAGCAGAACTCCTTTACTACTTTAAGTGTCTCATTTCCTAATCTAATTTCCTCAGCATCACCCGACTTAATTCGAGTACATTCCATTATCCTCGTTTTGCTTTTGTTGATGTTCATCTTATATCCTCCTTTCAAGACACTGTCCATTCCGTTCAACTGCTCTTCCAAGTGCTTTGCTATCTCTGACAGAATTACAATGTCATCGGCGAACCTCAATGTTTTTATTTCTTCTCCATGGACTTTAATACCTACTCCGAATTTTTCTTTTGTTTCCTTTACTGCTTGCTCAATATACAGATTGAATAACATCGGGGAGAGGCTACAACCCTGCCTCACTCCCTTCCCAACCACTGCTTCCCTTTCATGTCTCTCGACTCTTATAACTGCCATCTGGTTTCTGTGCAAATTGTAAATAGCCTTTCGCTCCCTGTATTTTACCCCTGCCACCTTTAGAATTTGAAAGAGAGTATTCCAGCCAACATTGTCAAAAGCTTTCTCTAAGTCTACAAATGCTAGAAACGTAGATTTGCCTTTCCTTAATCTTTCTTCTAAGATAAGTCGTAAGGTCAGTATTGCCTCACGTGTTCCAGTATTTCTACGGAATCCAAACTGATCTTCCCCGAGGTCGGCTTCTACTAGTTTTTCCATTCGTCTGTAAAGAATTCGTGTTAGTATTTTGCAGCTGTGGCTTATTAAACTGATTGTTCGGTAATTTTCACATCTGTCAACACCTGCTTTCTTTCGGATTGGAATTATTATATTCTTCTTGAAGTCTGAGGGTATTTCGCCTGTTTCATACATCTTGCTCACCAGATGGTAGAGTTTTGTCAGGACTGGCTCTCCCAAGGCCGTCAGTAGTTCCAATGGAATGTTGTCTACTCCGGGTACCTTGTTTCGACTCAGGTCTTTCAGTGGTCTGTCAAACTCTTCACGCAGTATCGTATCTCCCATTTCATCTTCATCTACATCCTCTTCCATTTCCATAATATTGTCCTCAAGAACATCGTCCCTGTATAGACCGTCTATATACTCCTTCCACCTTTCTGCTTTCCCTTCTTTGCTTAGAACTGGGTTTCCATCTGAGCTCTTGATATTCATACAAGTGGTTCTCTTATCTCCAAAGGCCTCTTTAATTTTCCTGTAGGCAGTATCTATCTTACCCCTAGTGAGATAAGCCTCTACATCCTTACATTTGTCCTCTAGCCATCCCTGCTTAGCCATTTTGCACTTCCTGTGGATCTCATTTTTGAGACGTTTCTATTCCTTTTTGTCTGCTTCATTTACTGCATTTTTATATTTTCTCCTTTCATCAATTAAATTCAATATTACTTCTGTTACCCAAGGATTTCTACTAACCCTCGTCTTTTTACCTACTTGATCCTCTGCTGCCTTCACTACTTCATCCCTCAAAGCTACCCATTCTTCTTCTACTGTATTTCTTTCCCCCATTCCTGTCAATTGTTCCCTTATGCTCTCCCTGAAACTCTGTACAACCTCTGGTTCTTTCAATTTATCCAGGTCCCATCTCCTTAAGTTCCCACCTTTTTGCAGTTTGTTCAGTTTTAATCTACAGGTCATAACCAATAGATTGTGGTCAGAGTCCACATCTGCCACTGGAAATGTCTTACAATTTAACACCTGGTTCCTAAATCTCTGTCTTACCATTATATAATCTATCTGATACCTTTTAGTATCTCCAGGCTTCTTCCATGTATACAACCTTCTTTCATGATTAAAGTCTCCACCAATAATTACACTGGGGCACTTGCGCACAAGAGGACTAAGCTTTTCTCTACAGTTTTCTATTACATCAGGAGATGTGTCTGGTGAGTGGTAGGAGGATCGAATTACCATTCTATGCCCACCCATAATACTGAGTCTTGCCCAAACAATCTCGCATGCAGCTCCAATTTATATCTCGTCGAATTTCAGTTTCTTGTCTACAACGGCAAATACACCACCTCCATTCCCCATTAGCCTATCGTTTCGACATACACTTAAAGTTCCCCCAGAAGAATAGCATTGCTCTCAGTTTCAGGTTACAACCAGCTTACTTACATGGGGAGGCCACGACGTTTGGAACGCGGATTTACTGCAAACTTCGTACACTCGTAGTACTCCATGAGGACAACAAAATGTGTAAGCAGTAGCGCGTACTTCTCAAGCGTTATTGAGAAAACCGCAAGATAATTTCGGTCGTCCAATATCGTCAAATATATACACCTGTGCGTAGCCGTTTTTGCCAGGCAGCGCCGGCAGCCGACAGTTATGGTAAACGGTCAGTCCAGTAGACCCATTGTAATGAAAAGTTCGGTGCGACAAGGGTTCCCGATGTCTATGTCACTCTTTGCAATAGCAATCGAGCCATTACTTTTTCGCCTGAGCCACAACTTACAAGGATTCACTACACGCCGCCGTAGGATTGTCTGCAGGGCATATGCCGATGACGTTGCATTTATTGTCAGAGACAACGACGAGATAGAGAAAGCACTCGACATAATAAACAAATATGAACAAGCATCTGGTGCGAAACTGAATAGAAATAAGTTGGCATAATGAATATTGGAAGCGGATTAGAAGTTCCCATTCATGGGCCAATAAAGGAAATTGTCACCATGATATGTCTCGGGGTGGAGTATACAAGGAATATTCGGCAGACCATCGCAGTTAATTACAGAAGAATCCTCAACACCATCCGTGCCTGTATACGTCAGCACAATCTCCGTACTCTTGATGAGATGCAAAGAGTGGCTCTCGTCAACATCTATTTGTCCTCTAAATTAAATTACGTGGCGCAAGCCCTGCCAATGCCGAGGGAAGTGGCGAACAGGATTTTGGCTGCTTTTGGCCACTTCGTCAGCCGCGGCCACATCTTCAAGGTCAAGTACCAAAGGTTGACTCTATCGATTGAGAACGGAGGATTGAATCTTACAGACGTGTACAATAAAGCACAAGCATTGTACGTCTGTAAAACATATAAACTGTGGAAGCGGTCAGTCGACAGTGTTGCCGCATTTCTGTTAAATGAAATAGCGCCGGTCAGCCAGGACGCCCCAATTGACTTTCACCACATCCCAAATGAACTTTACCACCTAAAACATTTCTTCATAGAATATAGCTACATTAGACTGGGAACACCCGAGAAAGATGTCATCAAAGTCAAGAAAATATACCAAAACTTAATGAACTTTCTACGTCGGTCACTCTTGGCATGATATCTGGAGGAACATACACCACCCGTATTTACCAACAGAAGTGCGGTCATTGTGGTACTATTTTGTGAATGGGAAATTTGCAACGAACTCCAGACTACATTCCATTCACCTGGCTGATTCCCCTTTGTGTACTACTTGCAACCTGATGGATACAGATGAACATCAATTTGTCTGTGGAAATGCGAATAATATATGGTTGTCAATCAGAAAAAAATTAGCAACTATGCAGAGAAAACCGCCGTATTTGATAACGCCAGCGTGCCTTTTATACCCGGAAGAAGAACTATACCCCACATGGAGGAAAAATGCCGTCAACTGGTTGAAGGGACACGAGGTATTTTACCTGCTGTCCAGTAAAGAAAGGAGCGAAGGAGATTTTCGGACGTACGTTTCCGACCAGCATCACAAGCTACTACGCATGGATAATTATTATGATACATACGCCAACTTCCTCAGAAGAACAGTCATGTGAACTCCATTTTCGATTATGCGATTCAGAGCATGAAGAAACGAGACACAATTTGATCTTTGAAAAACAAATACGATCAAGTGACGAACATCACTATTTGGTTTAGACTTGGATTTTTTCTAAAATGTCAAGGAACCTGTGATTAATTTTAGTTTGTTTTATTACTTTTAAATGTCAGTTGAAAATTATGTACTACTGTGGAACGTTATGACTAATAAATAGGAGGGGGGAAAAGAGTGGTTAGCGTACAAGCCCCGTAATCACTGGGTTTCTGGATCGAATCCCGCTCGTCAGTTATTTTTTTTATTTCTAACACAGTCATTTTCTTTACTCTTTATATTACAGTTGATGTAATGGGAAAAATACGTGTAATCGTATTAAGTTTCATTATATTTACAATGTCATTTGGCAGTCTACAATTTTCATCATCACAAATAATATAATATTCATACCTACCGACTAGTTTACTAGTCGGTAGTTATGAATATTACATTATTTGTGATAATAAAAATTTGTAGACAGCCAAATCTCATTGAAAAATTTAATAAAAGTTCATCCGATTACACGTATTTTTCCCATTACATCAACTGTAATATAAATAGTAAAGAAAATGACTATGTTAGAAATTAAAAAAAAGAGAAAAAATCTGAGTAGCGGGACTCGATTCAGCGACCCAGAGATTACGGGGCTTGAACGCTAACCACTTGGCTGCCAGTGCTTCATAGTAAAAATGGCGAGGCACAAGTGTATATATTTGACGACCGAAATTATCTTGCGATTTTCTCAATAACGCTTGAGAAGTACGCGCTACTGCTTACACATTTTGTTGTCCTAATGGAGTAGTACGGGTGTACGAAGTTTGCAGTAAATCCGCGTTCCAAACGTCGTGGCTTCCCCTTGTAAGTATTATGTGAGCATCACTACTTTTCAGAAGCGATTCAAACAATGGCAATGTGTTGCGAATAGTTCGACTGTTAACTACTAGGATTTTAATACTCTCGCTTGTGTGGGGCATTCTCTTGGATCTTACACTTATACTTGTAGGTCTCCTAAAGCTGTCGTTATGTGGACTGTATGAGGAGCCGGTCAATCTAAACAACCCTTGTGTGCACCCCACGCCGGCCGGAGTGGCCGAGCGGTTCTAGGTGCTACAGTCTGGAACCGCGCGACTGCTGCGGTCGCAGGCTCGAATCCTGCGTTGGGCATGGATGTGTGTGATGTCCGTAGGTTAGTTAGATTTAAGTAGTTCTAAGTTCTAGGGGACTGATGACCTCAGAAGTTAAGTCTCATAGTGCTCAGAGCCATTTGAACCATTTTTTTGCACCCCACACACAGTCAGCTACTGGGTAGCAGCCTCCGATGTGTAGTGCACACCTGACCCATTTAGGGCGACACTACAGTTCTCAACCCTATGGCGCAAGTCCAGGAAGTTGCAGCTTAGCTTGTCACAAAACATTCGAAATATCTGGGTAGATCTTTCCACTCAACTCAGAACCAGGGGGCCTCGATCAGTTCTGGGGACAACGCTGCAAATTGTGAACTTCGTTGAAACATCGCGCTGAAGGCTAATCCTCTCAACTTTCTCTGCCAGCCTCTGGAATGATCCATGTATGACCTCGGAGCCAAGCCGACAGGCATCGTTTGTTCCAACGTGCGCCACAATCTGCAGTTCGTTGCAACCTGTTCCCTCGATGACTGTCAGAATAGCCTCTTCAACATGTTGAATGAGGCCCCCAGGCATAGACACTGAGTGCGTCTAGTGTCCTTTCCTGCCCGTGCTGCCATTTCCCTGAGGGGTGCCATTATTAGCAGTACGTTTGAACTGCTGACGAGTAATAGATCCCAGCCCTTTCGTGTTTGCCTCTTTACACCGGACAAAGCAGGTTTCCCCATAACGGGTGGAGTGAGTCCCCTAACCTCAGTTCACCCAGCACCTCGAACTTGTTGGCTAGCGGGATCGGTATAACACCCAGCCGAGTCTTCCCTGGTCCCCGTCTACTTCGTAACGAGGCTTTGATCTACCACTGACATGCCAATCGCAGTCAAGTGGACGAGAATTGACAGATCCCATACGTCCTGCAGAGGAGACAGGATCCACAGCAGAGGACAGTACTTGACGTACCTTTGGTAGCGGTACCACAGGTAGCTGCGTTACCCTCCGAAGGTCTTCAAACAGACAGATTCACAGCAGACGCCAGTCGTTTCATTGTGTTCAGGACGAATTCCAGCTGCTTACGAACTTCAGCCAGCTCATTCCGTGTTCGAGAACAGCATTCACAGTGGAGCTGCTTTGTGGCTGGTGCAATGTGTTACAGGGCAGTGAACAAATAAATTTAAGCCTACTAACTATCTTTTAACAAATATGCTTCAAATAGCTCTGACCACTATGGGACTTAACATCTGAGGTCATCAGTCCCCTAGACTTAGAACTACTTAAACCTAACTAACCTAAGGACATCACACACATCCATGCCCGAGGCAGGATTCGAACCTGCGACCGCAGCAGCAGCGCGGTTCCAGACTGAAGCGCCTAGAACCGCTCAGCCACAGCGGCCGGCTATCTTTTAACCTGTTGAGCTATAAGATTACTAATTCGCTATAAGAACTGAGCAAATACACGAAACGAAATTTCTGTTAAGGCAACAGAAAAACCTGTGGTAAAAATTACTAGTTCCCTAAATCTTTCTTGAAGTTAATTATAGTCGTTATGAAACTCGAAAATAGAGTAAATTTAGGATAAATGTAGATTACGTATGTCTCTCTCGGAGGGAAAACTATACGCATGGCACTACGTTAGTTACAGTAAAAAAATTGCATATGTGTTTACTATGAATTAAATTACTCACAGGACAATAGCAACCTCCGAAAATTCTCAGAATTGTATGTTTATTTGCGTTGATATACACTGAAAGTCGGGGTGATCTATTTTTCGGAGGATCACTGTGAATAACGAACGCTGATTTGCTAGAAAATAGGTTATCGACAACACTCGGACCAGGAGCTGACAAAAGGTTTGAAAAATATGGTTTTGTAAACGTTCGAAGATTCTCAGAAATAACCGGTTTATTACGTAATTACACAATTAAATTAGAGAACGTTTTTTTTTAATGATTATATGCCTCTTATGCTCAAAAAGCTTAAAAGAGCAAGAAAAACTATAAGCCTACAATTGATGATAACAGTAAGAGCTCATCGCGGTTCTCGCAAATGTTCAAACTTCACAATACATCACGACGCAAATGAGTATTGATACAATCAATGAAAGATTATGTAAAAGCGATGCGAACGGTAAAGTATCCAAATCTAGAATTACAAATTGGCACTCGAAGCTGGCACATGCGGTCTCATACAAAGGAAAATTCCGACGTTGGCTTTTACAGACTAATAAACGTGCAAATTACATGAATTTTTTTACTTAGCTGATTTTGTGTCAACTTCTACACTGACGAGCCGAAGATTAACAGTGCAGCCTCAGTTGGTCTCAGAGAAAATCATCAGAAAGTGCAGCACCAACAAAGCATGTCCTCTGCCTGGAGCAGCTGACACTGCATGTCAGGGTGATCACTTCGGAACTTGCCGCAGAGGCCCAGTTACGTTGGTCATAAAAAGTAGCGCTCCTTTGGTCAGTCGATTGTTTTTCTCGGGTACACAAGTTTTAAGTAGGAATCACGAAAAGCAGTCGAGCATTAGCTGGTCTTTGAGGGAACAGTGCACGCTTCTGTGATCGATCTAGCAAGGCCCCACGGCGGCCACACCGACCCGAAGTTTCGGCGCCACGTCCGCAGCGGTTCGCCAAAGTGCTGAAGCCTCGGAAGCTTAAGCTAGCAAACACTACAGTCATTTAGTTGCACACTACTCGTGATACCATAAAATATAATGACGATAGCGTGAGAGTACGATCGCCACATAGCCATGAAGTTCTACATCTACATCAACATGGATACTCAGTAAATCACATTTAAGTGCCTGGCAGAGGATTCATCGACCCACCTTCACAATTCTCTATGATTCCAATCTCGTACAGCGCGAGGATAGAACGAACACCTATATCTTTCCGTACGAGCTCTGATTTCTCTTATTTTATCCTGGTGATCGTTTCTCCCTATATAGGTCGGTGTTAATGGTTCAAATGGCTCTGAGCACTATGAGACTTAACTTCTGAGGTCATCAGTCCCCTAGAACTTAGACCTACTTAAACCTAACTAACCTAAGGACATCACACACATTCATGCCCGAGGCAGGATTCGAACCTGCGACCGTAGCGGTCACGCGGTTCCAGACTGTAACGCCTAGAATCGTTCGGCCACCGTGGCCGGCAGGTCGGTGTCAAGAAAATATTTTCGCATTCGGAGGAGAAAGTTGGTGATTGGAATTTCGTGAGAAGATTCCGTTGCAACGAAAAACGCATTTCTTGTAATGACATCCAGCCCTAATCTTGTATAATTTCAGTGACACTCTCTCCTATATTTCGCGATAATACAAAACGTGCTGCCCTTCTCTGAACTTTTTCGATGTACTCCGTCAGTCCTATCTGGTAAGGATCCCACACCGCGCAGCAGTATTCTAAAAGAGGTCGTGCAGGCGTAGTGTAGGCAGTCTCCTTAGTAGATCTGTTACATTTTCCACGTGTCCTGCCAATAAAATGCAGTCTTTGGTTAGTCTTCCCCACAACATTTTCTATGTGTTCCTTCCAATTTAACATGTTCATAATTGTAATTCCTAGGTATTTAGTTGAATTTACGGCCTTTAGATTTGACTGATTTACCGTGAAACCAAAATTTAACGAATTCCTTTTAGCACTCAGGTGGATGACCTCAAACTTCCCGTTATTTAGGATCAACTGCCAATTTTCGCACCATTCAGATATTTTTTCTAAATCGTTTACCAATTTGTTTTGATCTTCTGACGACTTTACTAGTCGATAAACGGCAGCGTCATCTGCAAACAACCTGACACGGCTGCTCAGTTTATCTCCCAAATCATTGATATAGACAAGGAACAGCAAAGGGCCTATAACTCTATCTTGAGGAACGCCAGAAATCACTTCTGTTTTACTCGATGACTTTCCGTCAGCTACTAGCAAATGTGATCTCTCTGACAGGAAATCACAAATCCAGTCACATAACTGAGACGATATTCCTTAAGCACCCAATTTCAATACGGGCCGCTTGTGTAGAACAGTGTCAAAAGCCTTCCGTAAATCCAGAATTACGGAATCGATCTGAAATCCCTTGTCCATAGCACTCAAGACTTCATGCGAATAAAGAGCTAGTCGTGTTTCACGAGAACGATGTTTTCTAAACCCATGTTGACTGTGCGTCAATAGACCCTTTTCTTCGAGGTAATTCATAATGTTTGAACACAATACATGTTCCAAAATACTGCTGCATATCGACGTTAATGATATGGGCCTGTAATGTAGTGGATTACTCCTACTACCTTTCGGTACGGATCTTTCATCGAGTGAACGGTTGTTTACGATTGGTAAGTATGGAGCTAATGCATCAGAATACTCTGAAAGGAACCCAATTGGTGTACAGTCTGGTGCAGAAGACTTGCTTTTATTAAGTGACTTAAGTTGCTTCACTACTCGGAGGATATTTACTTCCACGTTATTCATGTTGGCAGCTGTTCTTGATTCGAATTCTGAAATATTTACCTCGTCTTCTTTTGTGAAGGCATTTAGGAAGGCTGTGTTTAGTAACTCTGCTTTGACGGCACTGTCTTCGATAGTATCTACATTGCTATCGCGCAGAGAAGGCATTGATTGTTCCTTGCTACTAACATACTTCACATACGACCAGAATCTCTTTGGATTTTCTGCCAAGTTTCGAGACATAATTTCGTTGTGGAAACTGTTACAAGCGTCTCGCATTGAAGTCAGCGCTAAATTTCGAGCTTCTGTAAAAGATTGCCAATCTTGGGGATTTTGCGTCTGTTTAAATTTGGCATGTTTGTTTCGTTGTTTCTGCAGCAGTGTTCTGACCCGTTTTGTGTACCAAGGAGGATCAGCTCCTAATTTGATATAAATCTCTCAACTGCTGCCGTTAGTATTTCTTTGAATTCAAGCCACATCGGGTCTGCACTTATATTGTTAATATGGAAGGAGTGGAGATTGTCTCTCAGGAAGGTGACAAGTGAATTTTTATCTGCTTTTTTGAATAGGTATATTTTTCGTTTATTTTTGGAGGAATTGGGGGTTACAATATTCAGTCTCGCTACGACAACCCTGTGTTCGCTAATCCGTGTATCCGATTTGAAGCTAGTTATTAACTCAGGATTATTTGTTGCTAAGAGGTGAACTGTGTTTTCACAACCGTTTACTATTCGCGTGGGCTCGTGAACTAACTGCTTGAAATAATTTTCAGAGAATACCTTTAGCACAATTTCGAATGATGTCTTATGCTTATCTCCGGAATTAAACATGTATTTTCCCCAACATATCGAGGGTAAATTAAAGCCACAACCAACTATAATCGTATGAGTCGGATTTGTGTTTGAAATCAAACTCAAGTTTTCTTTGAACCTTTGTAACCTCCCCACAGAAATAATTTAAGAAAATGAAAATGAACCATGTGTAACCTCTCAACAAAATTATTAATTAAAAATGAACCAAGAATAAACTCCCCACAAAAATAATGAAATGAACCATGAACCAAGTGTAACCTCCGCACAATAATAATAATTAAATGAATTTTAAATATTGTAACCTCTGAACAACATTGGCTCCCATTTATAATCTCTGTGCAGAAATGCATTCACATTTAATGTTCCCACAAAATTCTTTTCTCATTTAATGTTAAGTTCGAAACAGAAAAATTCCTAAACACCAAAATAATAAAAAAAATTCAGTAACCTGATGAATTTTATGACGACAGCAGCGCTGCGCCTCGGCCCTGTATTCTGAATAAAAAAAGC
Source organism: Schistocerca serialis cubense (assembly GCF_023864345.2). Lineage (NCBI taxonomy): Eukaryota > Metazoa > Arthropoda > Insecta > Orthoptera > Acrididae > Schistocerca > Schistocerca serialis. Next base: position 111,952,570 of record NC_064641.1, on the reverse strand, counting down.
AAAAACTCTTACCTCAATAAAAACTGCGAATATATCTGCTCTTACAAAAAATAGTCCTGGCACAGCTCCGTGCAATGCTGGCCTATGCTTTGTGATTCGTGAAAGGAATAATTATTCATTGGATAAAATCTTTAAATTGAAATGAATACTTTTTTTAAAAAAAATACTTTATATTATAAAAATTTTTATTTGGCATTTTTTAAGAAATTGATGACAGTTAATACACATTACTAGATATGCGCAAGGCTGCTTCTTTACCTTCTACAATAATACCCATCCTCCAGAGTCTCGACCAGAGCAGACTCCCGACACGCGCCGACACGCGCACACAGCTGCCGACTACTGCCGACTCACGCAGACTACAGAAGACTACTGTCGACTAGCGACAAGCAACAACTAACTACATACTGCTCTCTGGTCAGAGACTCTCCTAAGTCTTGCCTATTGCAGACAGCGCATACAGCGCAAACCTCACCTCTTACATAACCCTCCACTGGGGGGGGGGGGGGGGCAAAAATTTGGCAGCGATGGTGAGTCAATTGGACTTGCCATGAGCAACAAATTTTTCTTAATTAACTAAGTTTACAATCACAGAATATATACATATATATAAGTGCAGAACATGAAATAAAATATAGTGCACATGCACTGAGTACAGAACATATCAAGCAATGACAAAATGTATACGCAATGAGTACAAAACATATTAACAAATGACAAAAGTGCACACGCACTGTAGTTCAGAACATATCAGCAAATCACAAAATGTATACGCAATGAATACAAATCGTATTAACAAATGACATAAAGTGCACACGCACTGTAGTTCAGAATATATCAGCAAATCACAAAATGTATACGCAATGAATACAAATCATATTAACAAATGGCAAAAGTGCACACGCACTGTAGTACAGAATATATCAGGAAATCACAAAATGTATACGGAATGAATACAAAACATATTAACAAATGACAAAAGTGCACACGCACTGTAGTTCAGAATATATCAGCAAATCACAAAATGTATAGGCAATGAATACAAATCATATTAACAAATGACATAAAGTGTACACGCACTGTAGTTCAGAACATATCAGCAAATCACAAAATGTATACGTAATGAGTACAAATCATATTAACAAATGACATAAGTGCACACGCACTGTATTACAGAATATATCAGGAAATCACAAAATGTATACAGAATGAATACAAAACATATTAACAAATGACAAAAGTGCACACACACTGTAGTTTTTTTTTACTATTTTCCAAGAACTAGGATAGGAAAGGGAAGGATTGCATCATGGTTGTAGCACATTAGGTTGCACGCAGCTGCACTGAAAGTCCATATCTTTCTACAGAAGCACAACACCAAGTGAGACAACCTGAAGTTCCTTTCTCTGAAGTATTAATCAGTGTAGCCAAGAATCTGAAATGTCGTATTAATATTCCATGTTATCATTTTGGTAGTACATTAGGTACACCAAACAGTGGGACCATAATAACATCTCCATCGCTCAAGGTGGTGGACAGCATGTCGTGTCAACACCACGTTCTTGTAAGGTACACCAACGTAGAATTAGTGCAAAAACCAAATATAGTGCTCCATGAGCATGAGGATAGACAGGACAAACGGATATTGCAGTAATTTCTGGTAATTAGGTCAAAAGGTGAAGGACATTAAGTCTTATGCCAGTCTTCATTGATAATTACATTAGTCTAACAAAAATTATATTATGTCACTTACATGCTATATATATGAATACCAGTAGCTTGATGCTACACTCATTAGCTCCTCTTTTGAATGATGATTTCTGACGTTTTATAACTGGTCAATGAGTGCCAACAATTATTTTTAAATATGTCATATGTCACTTGAATGATGAAAAATGTTTTGTAATATTCAATACTTGCTGGCCAATGAATGCCACTGTTTCTTATATTTTAAATTTATATTATGTCACTTACATGCTATATATATGATTACCAGTAGCTTGATGCTACACTCATTAGCTCCTGTTTTGATTGATCACTTCTGATGGTTTGTAACTCGTCAATGAGTGCCAATGTTCTCTGTAAACAGTTGACTTATGAACATTATTCTGTAATACTTCATACATGGTACAGAAATGTTCAATAACTGGGCGATGAGTGCCACTGAGTAATTCGTGGCACTCATCGCCCAGTTATTGAACATTTCTGTACCATGTATGAAGTATTACAGAATAATGTTCATAAATCAACTGTTTACAGAGAACATTGGCACTCATTGACGAGTTACAAACCATCAGAAGTGATCAATCAAAACAGGAGCTAATGAGTGTAGCATCAAGCTACTGGTATTCATATATATAGCATATAAGTGACATAATATAAATTTAAAATATAAGAAACAGTGGCATTCATTGGCCAGCAGGTATTGAATATTACAAAACATTTTTCATCATTCAAGTGACATATGACATATTTAAAAATAATTATTGGCACTCATTGATCAGTTACAAATCATCAGAAGTCATCAGTCAAGACAGGAGCTAATGAGTGTAGCATCAAGCTACTGGTATTCATATATATAGCATGAAAGTGACATAATATAAATTTAAAATATAAGAAACAGTGACATTCGTTGGCCAACAAGTATTGAATACTACAAAACATTTTTCATCATTCAAGTGACATTCGACATATTTAAAATAATTATTGGCACTCATTGGCCAGTTACAAAACATCAGTAGTTATCAGTCAAAACAGGAGTTAATGAGTGTAGAGCATGCATGCATTATTACAAAATATCATTCACTATTGCTCAGAACTCATCATTCAAGTGACATATGACATATTTAAAAATGTAACACTCTGTAACTATTACTCAAAGTCTGTGATTAGAAAACATCATTCAGTATTACTCATAACTCTTTTAAGTTGTTAGCATTATTTGGGACTGGTAATAATTTTTTTTTGTGCTAGCAATACATTGTCTTGGGATCGATAATTAATTGCTGGGGCATAACAATATTTGCTTTTGACTTATTGCTGTAAATGAAGATGGGTAACGTCATTCATCATGAGTCAGCTGTATGTAGCAAGGTTATGAAACAAATAGAGTATATGTGATCACATTCATGAATGACACAGGTTTAATGACCAACAGCCTATAGCTCATTAATTTCATGACTAATTTCTCCTGCAAAAAATACAAAATGGATTATTAAGCTGAAAGAAGAAACGCATATTATGCTGAAAAGTAGTGGACTTCGAATTAACAGGTAATGAAATGTGTATTAAACATATATGCTCTCTAGCTGTCCTTTCCAAAACCTTCAGTCATCATACCAAGCGACATAAGACATACTGTCAAGACGAACTGCAACAAATACCTAAATAACTACATAGCATAAATACATAAACTTCAACATTATCCTCATCTGCAAAGAAAAACTTCATTATCATTACTATCATCACATGCAAAGAAAAACTTCTATATTAGCATATTCTTCATCACTATTCATCATCATTCATTATCATCTGCAAAAAAGTCACTTCATTATTCATTATACAACTATTCATAGTATAGAGTTCCTTATTTCTAGCATATTTCATCACTAAAACTAAGATGTGTAGTTTTGTCTGACAGCCTGCATCAATCGCCTCGTATTCTGAAAGAAAAAATTAGTTAAGACTGCTATCATACGATGTGTGTAGTATATTGTTGTTAATGCTTGTTAATTCTGATCCATTTACTCTTAGTGACGAGGTATTGCATCTTCTTTCGTTCATTCCGAAGGTGAAATTCCCATTTCATAGTAATCCACTGTGGTTTGTTTAATTTATTTCTTTTACACGTTATTTCTTTCTGAAAATGATAAACAATGATTAATGTCTTGCATTTAAATCATATACCCATTAAATAAAAGCTGGTTTATAGTGATATAATTGAGCATACAGCATAGCATGACAGAAAACGTAATATGTCAAAAACATAGACAGCGTGCAGGTGCAAAAATGTACACAGAGTATCACAATGTAGCAGCAAAAAAATGTAAAATAGTCATGATGTTGAGATATCATAAGGCAAAATGTCAAAATCAACTGGTGTTTGTTACATCTTAAATATTTCATAGTGCATACAAACAAAACAGGAAAACAATCATACATACATGAAAAATGGAAAATGTACACGGTCTGATGTGTAACGACAAGAAAAGCGACCTGTTAACCTTACCTTGCTGAGCACTTGCCAAGAAAAAATACGATAATCATAAGTAAGTGTTCATGTGAATATAATTTCATAAGTGGTCATAAAAAAAATCAGGAAATGGCATTACAGTGTGATAAATCATAAAGTATGTTCATTCAATAAAGGGTTTGATGTTGGAGATATGGTGATTGCCTTTGGTTTTTCTGGTTTTCAGAGTTTCAACGTGTCCTACATTGGGGTGAGGAATGCTGCGAATTCGATATGGACCTGCATATAGAAGCTCAAATTTACTACATCTACTTTTTCCTCTATTAGATAAATAATGTGTGCGTACTAATATTTTCTGTCCAATGTGAAAGTCGCGGCATGTACAAACCTGTTTTTGCTGTCTTCTCCGGCGCTCTGCGGCACGTTTGATGTTGTTCAACGCAATGTCAATTATTTCATAGTGTCGTAGTCGACGAGATGTAGGAAAGTTTACTAATTCTTTAATTTTGTTAGGTGGTTCAACATTTTTCAGTATAACAGACGGAGATAGCATAGTAGATTCATTTGGAATGGAATTAATTACATCCTGGAATGAGAGTATGTGTGTGTCCCAATCAATATGTTTTTTTATGGCAGTATATTCTGCACAGTTTACCAATTTCTTTCATTAATCGTTCACAAGGGTTCGAAGAAGCATGGTCCCTGGATATATAGATCGGAGAAATGTTTCTAGCTCGTAACATACGTGTCCATATAGCAGATCGAAACTGTGGTCCATTGTCGGAAATTACTTTCAATACATGCCCTACATGAAACAGAAAATGTTTTACAAATGCTTTCGAAACAGTTCTAGCAGTAGCTTTGCGTAATGGAGTGAAGGTAACAAATTTTGAAGTGAGTTCAACAGCGACAAAGATGTAGCAAAAATCTCTATTAGTTCTGGGAATCGGACCAAAAATGTCTACAGCTGCCATGTGTCTCAATTTAACAGGTACAATGGGATGTAATGGAGGAATATGTGAAGTCGTATCTGACTTAGCTTTCTGGCAGATTTTACATGACGCTAAAACTCGTCGAATACGTTTCTCCATGTTGGTAAAATAACAGTTCTGTCTCAGTATAAGAAAACATTTTCTGTCTCCGTAATGTACGTAACTTAAATGAGTATACCAGATTAATTTGATAACAAGTTCGTCAGGAATGCATAATAACCAATTGTTGCTGTCAGGGTGAGAGCGGCGAAACAGAATGTTATAGCGTACAGTGTAATGGTTTCTAATGGTACCATTATTCCTATCTTGCCAAAGGTGTTTAATTTCTTTCCATACGTTGTCTTTACTCTGCTCTTGCGCTATGTCTTGTAATGACGACGAAATGAAATTCTCAAATGCAACTTGTTGAATGTACATGACGCTGAAATTTGCTTTGCAGAAGTTGGTTGCGATGTCTTGCTGATTGTTGCTGAGAGAACGCGATAGTGCGTCTGCTACAATATTTTGTGTACCGGGAATGTGAACAATTGTAAAATTAAATTCCTGCAAATAAAGTTTCCATCTACTTAATCTGTCGTGAGTAAATTTTGCGGAAAGTAAAAACCGTATAGCTCTGTGATCTGTGTAAACGGTAGTGTGTCTTCCATAAAGAAAATGCCGAAATCTCGTAAATGCCCATACAACACATAATGTTTCAAGTTCTGTAACAGAATAATTGCGTTCAGCAGGTGACAGAATGCGACTTGCAAAGGCGATGTTTTTAATTACTGTAGTGCCATCTTCTTCGATTTCCTGAAAAATGTGTACGCCTAAAGCAGTGTTAGAACTGTCGGTGGCAATGGAAAAATTTCTAGTAACATCTGTGTATGATAAAAGAGGTGCATTCAACAAAGCATGTTTCAAATAACATTTTCGTGAACAAGATTCTGTGTATCTGAAGTATTGCTTGCGTTACTGGAACATGCAACCTGTACTGTATTTAGTCAAATTCTATCTGACGTGCTATTATTTTCGGGAGGATGCTGTGGCATTTCCACTATTTGTACTGTTCTGTTATTTCTTCCTGACGTATTTCGTTCGGGATGATACCTACTGTCTGGTTCATTCATGACAATATGTTGTTGCGGATGATTTTGCTGTTGGTAAGACCGACTGTTATTAAACGTACGCTGAAAATTGTGTTCATTACTTTTACGTCTGTCATGATAGTCATTTCTATACGGTGCATTGCGATAGGAATTGAAATAGTGTGTTTTCTGCACGTAGTTATTTCCTTGTTGCTGTGCGTTGCTATTTGGTGGAGTGACGCCATACGCGTAGGCGGCGAAACATTAAAGCTTGGTTGACCTTGTACATTACATTGTTGGTTAGGTATGCTAACCGGTTGGTTTTGTTGCTGTTGATGGGAAAAACCTCTATTGTTACCAAAATGCTTTCGCTGTTGCTGATAATTTTACACATACTGATGATTAAATTTTTGTCTGGTATTAAAGTTCTCGTGAATGCTATTTCTGGAGCGTCTAATGAAAACTGTCACTTTCGGTATAACTTGTCGTATCAGGTTTTCTTTTACACATTTATGATTGTAGATAGATCGATAGTTGAAGAGCTATTCTGATAGATATAAAGGATAGTAGAAGAGAAGGCAACAGTGCAGAAAACTAAAGATGAAACAGCACTACTACGGCTCGGGGCCCTGTGCACGCTACGGCACATATTCATTAAAGCGTAATGAATCCCCTGAGGTTAATTACGCGCTGCAAATAAATGTTAGTTTCTGCGTTACAGGCAATGCTGGTGAAAATAGAAAGGCAAGTTGTTGTATCCAATCCAATTCTAGTTTCTGCGTTACAGGCCAAGCTGATAAAAATACAAAAGCAAATTGTCGTATCCAGTCCAAAGCGTGTACCTGTGCTCTGTCATTTTTAAATACCTTAGATTTTTTTACGGATAAAAATTGCTCGTAGTCAACGTAATCGTCTCTGAATTTGTAAACAGATTTAGGTTTGCGTGAGAATCTGTTTGTCTGTGTCACTTCGTATTCTAAGTCACGTACTCTCTGTAAGTTACCTAAATTATACTGGCTATGTGAGTGTGAGAAATGTTCGGAATGTGCCGTATGCTGTGACGTGTTATTGACTGAAACATTTTTCGTCTCTGTTACTTCTTGCTGTAAAGTTGACAATTTTCTACGTTATGTATTATTGGACGAATCTATCTCACTGATCGTCTGCTGTAAATTTTGTAATTCAGGTGTTTGATTAAACGAAATCAGTGAAGTATCGTCTGATTTGCTGTCATTATTACTTTCAATAACGTCAATACGACTGGCCAATTCATCATATTTTTCAGTCAGTATTTTTACCTGATCATCGTTTTTAGTGTCACAAGCATTAATTTGTTTTTGTATCTTACGTGTGGTTTCGTTCAATTTTTTAACTTCTGCTTTCATGGCATCGGGATCCTGTATTCATTCTAATTCTTCAAGTCTGTCGGTCACTGACTGAAAGTCTACGGTGTGTGTATCTGTTTTTGATTTAAGATCGGAAATTTCATCACGCAATTCGGTGTTCAACTGTTTGATAGTATTAATTTCGTCTGATACTGTAGCAATATTGTTGTCTACGTATGTTTTTGCTTTCGTAAACAATTTACGTTTATCTTCCTGTCTCTGTGCGGTAATTGTTTCCATCACTTGTCGCTTTACTTTATTCTGTTCCTGCATAAATTTACGGTAACGCGTTTCACTGTTTTGTAGGTGGTGATTAAAGCGTTCGTCAATTTGGCTGTTCTGTTGTTCAAATTTCGCGTCTACTTTTGCATCCAGTGTGCGCGAAAGTTCTGCTGACATTAATTTAACTCGTCGCGTAACTGTGTTGCGTTTTCAGAGCATTGTTTACCGACTGCACTAATTTCGTCTCTAAGTGATTCTGTTGTAGCTGCTTGCGTATTCCTTAATTCTTGAGCAACAGATCTAATTTCTTCACTACTTTTCCTAGCACAAGCCTTAATTTCCTCACGTAATTGTTCTTTAGTATCATGACACTGCGCGGCAACGGCTGTAATCTGTTCACTAAGCTCTTTGGAATTGTTATCTAATTTTTCATTAAGTTGTTTGTTCTGTTCACTAAGTTGTTTGAAATTTTCATTAAGGTTGTCTTGTTTTTCACTACGTTGTTTGTGATTGTTGTCTTGTTTTTCATTAAGTTGTTTGAAATTTTCATTAAGGTTGTCTTGTTTTTCATTAAGTTGTTTGAAATTGTTGTCTTGTTTTTTATTATGTTCATTAATTTGTAATAACAGTGCCATAATTTGATCCGAGCCAAAATTAGCAACTCTATTCTCTGTCCAGTGTGTTGGTGTACCTGCAATTGTCACGTTTTGTGCAACCATTTGGTTATTCTGTGATTCATGACAATGTTTGCTAATCGGATGTGCACTGTTGGTCACTACAGGGAATTAAATAAATCTGACGTATTTTGACTACATTGTTCATCTTCGTGAAAAAAATTTATCTGTTCACAATTCAAATTTTGCAAATCGGGTGTGTCAAACTGCGCAGCGTTCATTGTATCGGAACATGCCGCGTCATCAATTGTCGTTAAATTGACAGAGGACATAATTGAATTTGTATGCTCATCATTAGCATTAAAATCATTACTAGTGGTCGGTACGCACTGATTGTCTGTAAATGGAGGATTACCATCATTACACTGAGTGTCGCAAGTATTATCGGTCAAATTTTTCGAGTCGGCTATTTCACTCATTACACATCGCGATGTACTGTTAACAGTTTTTCGCGGCATTTTTTACAAATCAAAATTAAGCACAAATGAAACAAGGACAATGCAAAATACAACAAACACAATTACAACAAAGAGCAATAAATTGCCGATGATCTGTGAAAGAAAGAGTGACAAATTAGTAAATGCGTTGCGCCAGATGCAAACTACGTTTAAGTAAATAAGAGCAGATATATGACTACTTCTCAGAAGATTCACAAAGAAATACGATCCTGGCCGGATGTCGCCAAGTGTAATCTCCCCACCGAAATAATTAAAAAAAATGAAAATGAACCATGTGTAACCTCTCAACAAAATTATTAATTAAAAATGAACCAAGAATAAACTCCCCACAAAAATAATGAAATGAACCATGAACCAAGTGTAACCTCCGCACAATAATAATAATTAAATGAATTTTAAATATTGTAACCTCTGAACAAAATTGGCTCCCATTTATAATCTCTGTGCAGAAATGCATTCACATTTAATGTTCCCACAAAATTCTTTTCTCATTTAATGTTAAGTTCGAAACAGAAAAATTCCTAAACACCAAGATAATAAAAAAAATTCAGTAACCTGGTAAATTTTATGACGACAGCAGCGCTGCGCCTCGGCCCTGTATTCTGAATAAAAAAAAGCAAAAATTCTTACCTCAATAAAAACTGCGAATATATCTGCTCTTACAAAAAATAGTCCTGGCACAGCTCCGTGCAATGCTGGCCTATGCTTTGTGATTCGTGAAAGGAATAATTATTCATAGGATAAAATCTTTAAATTGAAATGAATACTTTAAAAAAAATTACTTTATATTATAAAAATTATTATTTGGGCATTTTTTTAAGAAACTGATGACAGTTAATATACATTACTAGATATGCGCAAGGCTGCTTCTTTACCTTCTACAATAATACCCATCCTCCAGAGTCTCGACCAGAGCAGACTCCCGACACGCGCCGACACGCGCACACAACTGCCGACTACTGCCGACTCACGCAGACTACAGAAGACTACTGCCGACCAGCGACAAGCAACAACTAACTACATACTGCTCTCTGGTCAGAGACTCTCCTAAGTCTTGCCTGTTGCAGGCAGCGCATATAGCGCATACCTCTTACACCTTTCAACAACTGTATCATCTGAATTGGGAGGTCGGTAAAAGGATCCAATTATTATTTTATTCCAGTTGCCAGGAATGACCTCTGCCCATACTAACTCACAGGAACTATCTTCTTTAATTTCGCGACAAGATAAACTACTTCTAACAGCAACAAACTCGCCACCGCCAACCGTGTTTAGCCTGTCCTTTCGGAACACCGTTAGATTCTTCGCAAATATTTCGGCTGAGCTTATATCCGGCTTTAGCCAGCTGTCAGTGCCTATAACGATTTGAGCATAAGTGCTTTCTATTAGCGCTTGGAGCTCTGATACTTTCCCAAAACAGTTACAACAATTTACAACTGTTATACGCTCAGGTGACGTCGAATGTGCTACTACCGTTGAGTCATTATTGACGATAGGGTAAGTCAGGGAGAGGTGGCGAACATTAGCAAAATCGCATATGCCAAGTCCCATGGCGCACCTTTAGTAAGAATTTTTCTTCTAAAACTCAGCACATCAGTTGTCTATGACATTCAACTTTTTTTGGTTTTTTTTCAATGTAGCATTTAAACATAAACATAATATTTGACCATGAAAACATGTTTACATTGTGGCGTCTATCCCTTATTGTATCGGTGATAAGCTGCATCCTAAAAACTGTAAAACTCTCCTGTTTTTTAAGTCAAATCCTGCACATATATATATATATATGAAGAAAAAACGATGAAGTGTTAACAATAGCTTTTTAATAATATCTTATTTATATATCAAAGTAGTTCACTGGTTTAGATAACTAGTTTACTTACTGATAATTGAACATTAAAATTAAGCAGATAATCCATTTATCTTTAGTTACCAGACTCAATAATCCCTGGTGAGATATTGAATCAACGACAGAAGTAAGATTTGCAAACTTAGTTCGTTTGGTTTTCTTTCTACTTTCTGGGCCACAATCGACATAAAACATATCAAAAATTGTGCAATTTTCGTGTAACCAAAAACTTACAAGTTTCGCAAAGCGACCGACCACATTTTTTTGTAGTTTTTACGTACAGTTCTCCGTACTCCTTGCACACATCTAGAGGCACTTTGATTCGTTTATGTTGTCATCGTGTATTCTGGCAAAAGCCTCCTACAGTTTTCCTGGGTCCCAAACACCACGAGGTTTGGCCCTTGGTTTTCGTTTGTAAAGAAAGGCTTTTTTATTAAGTCTAAAATAAACCACATATAATTATTAATTTGATTAGGGGTTTTACTCTAAAAGATAAGGATATAATTTAATTTACAAAATGGGTAGACTTTTTTTGACAGTATAATAAGTAAATTTTAGGTAATTGGATACTGTATACATTCGGAATTATTGAATAATATTGTGCATGGATCTTCATGAGACTGTCTCTCAAGCCTCAGTAGTGTGTTTACATTTTGCGGCTTGCACTTAACGGGTATAAAGCTAAGTACTGACGAAGTTATTTGTGCACTGTTATAAAGTTATTAAATTTAAGTTTTCAGCGGCGTTTGGTGCCGTTTGTGGCAAAATATCAATTTAATAAACTTTTGGAAACGTTCGCTCGACGTGATTTTTAGAGTGTTCTGTGCGTTGAAATCGATTAGTAAATCTCGTCCTTTAGTCTTCAGCTGACGTTTCTTATTGTTTCTAGTGAAATATTTCAGTAAAACTTTCATTCAGTGTTTTAACTTCGTTGGGTGTTCGAGTGGACGCTTGAATTTGTGGTTTTAGCTAATAATTTTGTGAAGTTTTGTTGCTATTGGTATTAGCTGTGGTGTAGTAGTATTAATACAAGTAGTTGCTCTCTTAGTAGACAGAGAATTTCGAGACCGCTATTGTTAGTTCTATAAATAATTCTACTGGTGTAAAGTAGACGTACAGTTTTTTTTAGTTGTATTGTTTTTTATCAGTAACTGTTAAATTTTACCATGAGTGAGAAGTGTGGGCTCTGTCATAGGTTTGTGAGTAGTGGATTACGGTGTGGGATTTGTTCAAAGATTTTCATTGGGGGAATGCAGTGGGGAAGCCAGTGGGCATTCTAGCGAGATCCTCTCCTGGAAATGCAGAATGTGTAGCAGAAATAAGTTGATAGAGGAGCAGGAGTGTAAGATCTGTGCCCTTCAGGTGCAGTTACAACGCGCAAAGGAGGAACTAGATAGGTTGAGGACGGTGAAGGGTACTGGGGAATGGGAACGGCAGTTGGCAAGAAGGCAGCTAGGAGAAGTTGGTATTCAGACAGTTACACTTTGCGTATATGCAATAGATTTCAGCAGCTGCCAGAGTTGAGTGGAGAGGAGCCTCTTGTAGCTGTAGATGTAGGGAACGTGCAGCAGTCCTCAGCAGTCAGGAGGCCTAGGTTAGTTGCAAAGTCAAACAAAAAGAAGAAGGTTCTGCTGCTAGGTAGTTCGCACGGAGAGGTGTGGGCCAGCAGTTGCAGGAAGTGTTGGGGAGCGAGGACCAGGTCGCCAGCATTGTGAAGCCTAGCACGTGGTTGGATCAGGTTATTGACAGCATAGGGGAATTATGTAGGAATTTTAGAAGAGAAGATCAGGTAGTGATACTGGGTGGATCGGGGAACAGTCTTGATAGGGACGTGGAATATGATGGAGGTGGTGACCTGCTAAAGATAGCTACCCAAACTGGAGGTACTAATTTGCATTTCGTGCAACTGTTTCAGTGTCATGATCGGCCTCATCTTAATGTCGCTATTAGGAGCGTTAGCATGGGGCTGGAGAGGGCGCTGATGGCAGAGGGCATGGGTCACATTTCAGTGGTGCCAGTTGTGTCTATCAGCAGATCAGGTTTCACTAAGCATGGCATGCACCTCAATAGGTATGGGAAGGGGAGGAAGGCAAAGCTTATAGGTGACACTGTAGTGGATGGTGGTGGATCACTCATGGAAAAATTCCTGTAATAGTTGGAGTTAGAGGTACTCCTTTTTTAGATTGAAGCCAGCTTACAGGTATACCTGCTTAACAGAAGTCGCTTTAACTAAGGGCTCACATTCAGCGGATGTCATGTTTCCAAGCAGAGAATGAATTAACATGTTTCATCAAAATATAAGAGGTATTAGAAATAAAGTTAGTGAACTGCTTACAGATGTTGACTCTGAAATTATTGTTATGTCGGAGCACCACTTAAATAATTTGATAATTCAGAGGCTTCCTTTACCAGGATACAGATTAGCTGGCTGTTTTTCAAGGAGTTCCTTGCGGGGTGAGGGAGTGGCTATGTACGTAAAACACTGTATTCCATTTGAGTCCATAGACCTATCACGGCACTGCAGTGAGAAGATATTTGAACGGTGTGCAGGAGCAGTTGAATTTAATGAAACTAAACTTCCGATTGTTGTTGTTTATAGGCCCCTAACTCTGACTTCAGAGCATTTCTGCTTAAGCTCTTGATTCACTTTGTAAGAAGTACCAAAAATTAGTTACATGTGGTGACTTCAATATAAATTTTGTCTGTGATGGTGCAAGAAAAACGATGTTGGTAGATCTCCTAAATTCATATGACCTGATGCAGACTGTGTTTTTTTTCATTTAGGGTGCAGGGGAACAGCAGCACAGCCATAGACAATATTTTTATTCGTTCTTCATTACTAGATAGGCATTCTGTTAGTAAAAGCATGAATGGCCTTTCAGACCATGAGGCACAAATTTTAACACTAAAAGGCTTTTGTACTCAAACAAATGTCACATTTAATTACAAAATATGTAGGAAAGTTAATCCAACAGCAACAGAGAGTTTTTTAAAACTTGTCAAGGAACAAGAGTGGCAGGATGCTTGTAGTGCCGATAACATAGATGAAAAATATAATGATTTCCTTAACACATTTCCCATGCTCTTTAAGAGTATTGTAGGGTGCCTAAAAATTTTATTAGGAAGACAAAGAGTATGTCGTATGAAAATAGAAAAGCTAATTGACAGGATAAAATTAAAACCATATGGTCAGTTGTGATGGAAGTGTCTGGTCAGCAGCACAAGGTCGACGATATAAAGTCAGTTTGTAGTAAAAATATTTCTGTTACTGATAATTCAGGTATATGTACAGTATATAACAATCGTTTTCTGAGCATTGCTGGTGAATTAAATAAAAATTTATCTTCTATAGGGAATCATACCACTCTCTTGGCAAACGGCTTTCCGAGATTGATGTCTGAAATACTCCTCTGTGATACAGACAAGAGTGAGATTGAGTCAACAATTAAATTACTTAAGACTAAGGACTCATGGTTATGATGGGTGCGTAGCAGAATATGAAAGTACTGTGCTGCACATGTTAGCCCTCTATTTAGCCATATTTGTAATTTTTCCTTTATGAATGGTCAGTTTCCTGAATGATTAAAGTACTCAGTAGTAAACCCGCTTTATAAAAAGGAAGAAAGGGATAATGCAGACAATTTTAGACCTATTTCTATACCACCGAGGGTTTCATAAAGTTATTGAAAAGGCTGTGTATGTAAGGATAATTGATCATTTTATATCAGACGATTTGCTATCAAATGTACAGTCGGTCTTTAGAAGTCGCTTAACAACTGGAAATGCTATATTTTCTTTTCTCTGTGAGGTAGTGGATGGGTTAAACAAAAGGGATTGGACGCTAGGCATATTTTTTGATTTAACTAAGGCGTTTGATTGTGTTGATCACAAAATATTACTCCAGAAGTTGGACCATTACGGAATACAGGGAGTAGCTCACAGTTGATTCACCTCTTGCTTTAACAACAGACAGCAAAAGGTCATTATTCACAATGTTGATAACGGCTGTGATGTAGGATCTGAGTGGGGTACTGTCAAGTGGGGGGTGAGGGGTGGGGGGTGCCCCAGGGATCAGTGTTGGGGCCACTCCTCTTCCTTACTTATATAAATGATATGGCCTCTAGTATTACAGGTGACTCTAAAATATTTCTATTTGCTGATGACAGTAGCTTGGTAGTAAAGGATGTTGTGTGCAACATTGTCTCGGTTTCAAATAGTGCAGGTCATGACCTAAGTTCATGGCTTCTAGAAGATAAACTAACGCTAAATCACAATAAGATTCAGGGTATTTACAGTTTCTAACACACAATTCAACAAAACCTGACGTTCTAATTTCATAGAATGGGCATATGATTAGTCAAACAGAACAGTTCAAATTTCTAGGTGTTCAGATAGATAGTAAACTGTCGTGGAAGGACCACATTCAGGGCCATGCTGCCATTATTACTATTCGAACGGTATGTGAAGTGAGTGATCTTTCTACACGAAAATTAGTCTACTTTGTTTATTGTCATTCGCTTATGTCGTATGGTGTCATATTCTGGGGTAATTCTTCCCATTCTAAAAGGATATTTTTGACTCAGAAACGAGCTGTTCGGGAAATAAGTGGTGTAAGTCCACGAACCTCTTGTCGACCCCTGTTCACGAGTCTGGATATTTTGACATTGGCCTATATTTCCTTACTGTCATTTCTTGTTAGCAATATTAGTTTATTCCCAAGAATAAGCAGCTTTCACTCAGTTAATACTCGGCAGAAATCAAACCTGCATTTGGATGGGACTTCCTTAACTCTTGTGCAGAAAGGTGTGCAGTATACTGCTGCATACGTTTTCAACAAGCTACCACTCAAATTCAAAAATCTTAGCAGTAATCCACGCGTTTTCAAATCGAAACTGAAGAGTTTCCTAATGGATCACTCCTTCTTTCCTGTCGAGGAGTTCATTGAAAAATTAAGCTGATGCTTGTTGTATTGTTGATTGCGTTTACTTAAACTTATGGACAGACTTTTTTCGGGTTCATAAACATTTCATTTTTATCTGTTATTACTTTGATGTAGTAATTTCATGCACAGACACGTTCCATGACCTTGGAGATTTGCTCCTCAATGTGATCCTACGGAACTTGACGTATAAATAAATAAATACCCTATAAAATGCATGCTAAGCCATTTTAACGAAAATACAAACAAAACAGAAATGTTTTCACTTATTTCAAACTGTTATTTGATTTGTGCGGTAAGTATCACTAAAACAATGTGCGGCATATGTACCGGATTTTCTTGCGGCATGTATCCAGACCCGTAAGGGAAAAGACTCTTATAAATTTATTAGCTTTATAGCCAATGTAGCAGTACTAGAATCAAAAGTCCCCCAATAGAACTTGCTGTTAATACAATTATTGAAACATTTGGAAATATCTGACTATGGAGCATAGACTTAGAAATAATCGTGACACTGAAAAGGTTTTGAAGGGATATTTATCGACTTACCTCAATTATTCCTCCAGAGCTTATGTAAAACTTACTCGATCGAAACGCAGTCTACACCGCATACGGCGCATCTCGCGGATGTTCCCTGTCTATCTCGCTTGAATCGTCGTTTGGTCTCTCCAATTAAATAAGCAATAACTGCTGGATTTTTCGTATGTTCATGCTGAACTAGTAAATCTTTGCTACCTATTCAGTGCGATTACATTTGCCAGACAGAGAACTCCTTTGAGTTTGTAATTGAACATTCCAATACATCCGTTTTTTTGTGTCTAAATATTACTTTCATTTGGGTAGTGTTGTAAACTTTATTTTCTAATAGGATCTTTTATCCTGTTAATTTGCACTTAAGAGAAGTCTATAGTTAATTATGCTAGTCAGTTTGAACTGAAAGTTGATGATTAGGTCACGGTTAGGAGGCTATCAGGTAGATCTCCAGTTAAGCAGGATCTTAGAGCACAGGAGAGAAAGTAGTGGAGTTTAACGACCACAACTAACCCCGATTTTCTTACAATCCGTGGGGAATACTGAGGAAAGCTTTTGATTACGTCTTCACTTAGCCTAGGTCTTTCGGCGTATTCTCTCGCCGGATGTCGGAAGCATCCGCTATTGTGAAATTTTAATCTTTGCTTTGAAATTGCAGTGGCTGTCACGATGTCTCTTGCTGTTAGAGTCTGACTTCCTGTATGTCGGAGGGAGGATACGTATTGTGAAAGAACTACATGCATCGTAAACGGTATATGTCTGTCATCGAACGAAAAATCAGCTGCAGATGAACATTGTAATGAATAGACCACTGTGTGGATTACAGCATCACTGAAATGGTGACATCCAAAGCATCCTTCTTGGATTCAGTCATCAAATAATATATCGAAATCTGTGTGGTGAATGAATTGTTTAGCTGTAACGACGTCTTCAGTTTGGGTAACTCAGGGAAGTCAGTGTTCTTAACGACAGTAGTACAGTGGCCCCATAGATAATGACCAGAAATATGACCAGAGTTTGGGCACGAAGAGAGGACTATCATCCGAGAGGCTTTTGCTCGCATATTAACGTTTAAGCCGCAGGCAAGTTGACACAGCACACTGGGTTGTAAGGTGGAAAAAAATGGCTCTAAGCACTATGGAACATCTGCGGTCATCAGTCTCCTAGACTTAGAATTACTTAAACCTAACTAACCTAAGAACATCACACACATCCATGCCCGAGGCAGGATTCGAACCTGCGTCCGTAGCAGCAGCGCGGTTCCGGACTGAAGAGCCTAGAACCTCACGACCACAGCGACCGGCTGTAAGGTCGAACCAAGGACTGTACTGGAAGTCTTCGCTGGGACAGAAGTTGACTGGACGTTTCGCAGCTGAAATATGATGAGGTCGAATGCAATGATTATGACTGCCAAGAGGGAAAGGCCGACTGTCACATGGGCCTGGCCACAAACTTCAGGGTGAATATAAAAACCCGGACCCCGGGCCACTGGAAGACATTCCGAATCGTGCTGTACTAAATTCTCCACTCTGCTCACACTGCACTTTGGTGACTAGGTTGTCTACTGGATTTCATTTGAACTACGTTTGAATTATTAACGGATTTGCTTGACCCTGGATTATTTGAATTATTATCTTGATGCGCTGCACGATTTACGACAACCCTAAGCGGACTGGAATTGCGCACTATCGAGTGATAGCATATATATCACTAAGAAGAAGATAGATACTGCCTGCAGGAAAATTAAAAAGACCTATAGAGAAAAGACAACCACCTGTATGAATATCAAGAGCTCAGATGGAAACCCAGTTACAAGCAAAGAAGGGAAAGCAGAAAGGTGGAAGGAGTATATAGAGAGACACTCTATGTGGCAATGTACTTGAGGACAATATTATGGAAATGGAAGAGCAGGTACATGATGATGAAATGGGAGATATGATACTCCGTGAAGAGTTTGACAGAGCACTGAAAGATCTAAGTCGAAACAAGGCCCGGGAGTAGACAACATTCCATTAGAACTACTGATAGCCTTCGGAGAGCCAGACCTGACATAACTCTGCCATCTGGTGAGCAAGATGTATGAGACAGACGAAATGCCCCCAGACTTCAAGACGAATATAACAATACCAATTCCAAAGAAAGCAGGCGCTGACAGGTGTGAAAATTACCGAACTATCAGTTTAATAAGTCACAACTGCAAAATACCAACACGAATCCTTTACAGAAGAATGGAAAAACTAGTGGAAACCGCCTCGGGGAAGATCAGTTTGGATTACGGAGAAATGTAGGAATACGCGATGCAATACTGACCCTACGATTTCTCATACAAGATAGGTTCAGGAAAGACAAAACTACGTTTATAGCATTTGTAGACTTAGAGAAAGCTTTTGACAATATTGACTGGAATACTCTCTTTCAAATTCTAAAGATGACAGGGGTAAAATACAGGGAGCGAAATGTGTACAGAAACCGGATGGCAGTTCTAAAGAGTCGAGGGCCATGAAAGGGAAGCAGTGGTTGAGAAGGGAGAGTGACATGGTCGTAGCCTAAGCCCAATGTTATTCAAATGGTTCAAATGGCTCTGAGCACCATGGGACTTAACTTCTGAGGTCCTCAGTCCCTTAGAACTTAAAACTACTTAAACCTAACTAATCTAAGGATATCACATACATTCATGTCCGAGACAGGATTCTAACCTGTGACCGTAGCAGTCGCGCGGTTCCAGACTGAAGCTCCTAGAACCGCTCGTCCACCGCGGCCGGCCCAGTGTTATTCAATTTCAATGTTGAGCAAGCAGTAAAGGAAACAGAGGAAAAATTTGGGTATCAGAGTAACTCATGACTGTCGAAGTAATGAGGATATAAAATGTATACTGGCTATAGCAAGGAAAGTGTTTCTGAAGTGGAGAAATCTGTTAGCATCGAATATAGATTTAAGTGTCAGGAAGTCGTTTCTGAAAGTATTTGTATGGAGTGTAGCCATGTATGGAAGTGAAACGTCGATGATCAATAGTTTAGACAAGAAGAGAATAGAAGCTTTCGAAATGTGGTGCTACAGGAGAACGCTGAAGATTGGATGGGTAGATCACGTAACTAATGAGGAGGTGCTGAATAGAATTGGGCAGTAGAGGAATTTGTGGCACAACTTGACTATAAGAAGGGATTGGTTGGTAGGTCACGTTCTGAGGCATCAATGGATCACCAGTTTAGTATTGGAGGGATGCGTGGACAGTAAAAATCGTAGAGGAAGACCAAGAGATGAATACACTAAGCAGATTCAGAAGGATGTAATTTGCAATAGTTACTCGGAGATGAAGAGGCTGTACAGGATAGAGTAGCATGGAGAGCTGCATCTAAACAGTCTTTAGACTGAAGACCACAACAACAACAAGTGATCGCAGTGTATTTTTCTGTGTAATAAAGAGTGTGTTGCGCACTAGCGGCTGTAAACTTGATGACTAGGACTAGAACTTGGCCCATGTGTCAGGACAGCATGCTTATTTCAAGCACCATGGATCCGGAATTCACGAAAGTGTGACACCAACAGCTGCAACTTCAAATAAAACAACAACAGCAGCAACAGCTAACACTACAGCAGTGTATCAACCTAGAACAGTATCCACCACCACTGCTCGCACCATTTCATCCACAATATATCTGCAACTTCACTTCCAGAAAAGTAGCGCAAATGATGTCGCTAAACAGAGCACTTTACTGCTTCTTACTAATCACCAATGTACTGTGTCTCTACGAAAATTACGTCTTCCCTACAAACACAAGTGATCGTTTGTCTGACATCCGTAGCCGATCTCTAAACATTATGACCAGCAAACACATGTTGTAGCAGCTAACCTCACATTTTTTCGTTGGCGGTAGACGTCGTATCAATCAATCATCCGCTGCGTGGGCAGCTGGTTTCAAAGGTCTGAACCGTGTCAATTTTTGTGTGAAAATCAAAACTGAAAATAGTACTATGCTGAACAGCATATTGCGGTGCGTGATGCAATTATTATGTATGCATCCGATAGAGAAGTTTGTGCACAGAGACTGAAATTAACAATTCTTACTCTCAAAGGACTGTCAACATTAGCAAAAGCTTTTGAAATGTCAGATGCAGCACACCATTATTTCGTGCAAAAGAGCGTATCTTCTTTGAAACTGCTAAAAATATCGAATGAGCAGAGAAAACTTTTAATGAAAGTGAGGTAGATTCCTCGAAACGACGTCCCCAGTCACGCCACGGTAAGTGTGATTTCAGTCCATCACGTTCATCTCCCTCAACCGATTCGGGATTCAAACTGCAACGTTCATTTAAGGACAAAGACCAAACACTAGATCTGCAGTGGCACGTACTCCCCTCACAGTTGTCCCGTAGTGCCTCTAGCGCCTACCCTCGTCATACCAACAGCAGGAAGCGGTGTCCAGGGAACCCAGACTGTTTTGCTAAACACCCGTGCAGACAGCGCCCTTATAGGGAAACGTCCTGTAGGCAGTGCGGTAAACAAAGATATTTAGCGCAAATTTTGAAAACTTAACAGCGACCGCTGCTGCGTGAACAGGATACAGACAGCGCTGAACCCTTCCACAGAGCAACCGCAAAAGTTCTCTCAATAACCAGTTAAAAAAATTTCTTGTGCATAGCGGTTCATCGGTTTCTATTACAAATGAGGAAATGTATTCTCAGATTGGGTCTCTCTCTCTTCAGCCGAGAGCACAAAAGTTACAGCCCTACAGCAAGTAGGCATACTTTTGTGCTCTAAATGCACAGTAATGGCGTTCTACAGAACAGTCAGCCGTCCGATTACTTTCTTAGTTTTGTCATCACGTCAGGCACAAGGCTTTTTGGGATGAACGCTGTTTCCTCTTTGTGTTGTAAAGTAATGGACGACATCAACATTGTCTCAACAATTGTACCTTCGATAATCTTGATTCGCAGTACACCGAATTTTCAGATCAACGCTGTCCAGTCACCGCCTATATTTGACGTCAACGTGCAGTAGCCACACACTGATGACAGGTGGCAGCACTAGCAGTGGAGGGTATACACAGCGTGTCGGGGAGACGCAAAAAACAGCGCGGTCGTTCTCGTAATGCAAAAACTGGATACGGAAGTACTAAGGAATGAAGAGATACGCTTGAAGTTCTCTGAAGCTGTAGATACCACGATAGGGAATAGCTCAGTAGGCAGTTCAATTGAAGAGGAATGGACGTCTCTAAAAAGGGCCATCACAGAAGTTAGAAAGAAAAAGATAGGTACAAAGAGGGTAATGTGAAAAAATCACGGGTAACAGAAGAAATACTTGAGTTGATCGATGAAACAAGTAATTAAAACAATATTCAGGGAAATTCAGGAATATAGAAATAAAACTCACTTAGGAATGAAAAGCCATGGCGAAATGGCTACATGAAAAATGTGGTGAAATCGAAAATTAAATGTTTGTCGGAAGGATTTACACAGCATATAGAAAAGTCAAAATAACTTTTGGTGAAATTAAAACAAAGGTTGGCAACAGTAAGAGTGCAATGGGAATTTCCCTGTTAAAAGCAGAGGAGAGAGCAGATAGTTGGAAAAAGTATATTGAAGGCCTCTATGAGGAGGGATACTTGTCAAATGACGTGCCAGAAGAAGAAACATGAGTAACTACTGAAGAGATAGGGGATCCAGTACTAGAATCAGAGTGTAAAAGAGCTTTGGAGAACTTACGATCGAATAAGGCAGAAGGGATGGAAAACATTCATCAATATCTATAACATCATTGAGGGGAGTGGCAATAAAACTATTATTCACGTTGGTGTCTAGAATGTATGAGACTGGCGGTATATCATCAGACTTTCGGAAAAACATCATCCACACAACACCAAAGACACAATGAGCCGGAAATGAGAAAATTATCACACAATCAGCTTAACATCTCATGCATCCAAGTGACCAGAATAATAAACAGAAAATTTGGGATATGTTACATGACGATCAGTTTGGGTTAAGGAAAGCTACAGGTACCAGAGAGACAGTTCTAACGTTGCGGATGGGTATGGAAGCAAGACTAAAGTAAAACCAAGACACGATCATAGCATCTATGGAGCTGGAAAAAGCGTTCGACAATGTAAAATGATCCAATATGTTCGAAATTCTAAGAAAAATATGAGTATGCTTTAGGGAACTATGGGTAATATGCAGTAAGTACGACCCACGAGGGAATAATAAGAGTGAAGGACCAGCAACGAAGAGCTAGGACTAAAAATAATATAGGACAGGGATGTAGTTTTTCGCCACTACTGTTCAATCTAGACATCGAAGAAGCAATGACGGAATAAAAGAAAGATTCAAGAGTGGAATTAAAAGTCAAAGCGAAACGATACCAGTGTGAAGATTCGCTGATGACATTGCTATCCTCAGTGAAAGTGACGAAGAACTAAAGGATCTTCTGAATGGAATGAACAGTCTGAGTACAGAATATGGATTTAGAGTAAATCGAAGAAAGACGAAAGTAACGAGAAGTACCAGAAATGAGAATAATGAGAAAATAAACATCAAAATAGTGATCACGAAGTAGATGAAGTTAAGGAATTCTGCTGTCTAGCCAGCAAAATAACCCATGAATGGCGGAGCAAGGAGGACATAAAAAGCAGACTAGCCGTGGCAAAAGCGGCATTCCTGGCCAAGGGAGGTCTACCAGTATCAAATATAGCCCTTAATTTGAGGAAGAAATTTCAGAGAATGTACATTTAGAGCGCAGAATTGCATGTTAGTGAAACATGGACTGTGGGAAAACGAGAACAGGAGATAATCGAAGCATATGAGGTGTGGCGCTACAGAATAATGTTGAAAATTAGGTGGGCCTATAAGCTAAAGAATGAGGAGGTTCTCTGTAGAATCGGCGATCAAAGGAATGTATGGCAAGCACTAACAAGAAGAACGGACAGGATGGCAGGACATATTTTAAGACAACAGGGAATAACTTCCATGGTACTAAAGGGAGCTCTAACAGGTAAAAACTGTAGAAGAAGGCAGAGTTCGGAATCCATCCAGCAAATAATTGGGATGCAGGTTGCAAGTGCTACTCTGAGATGGTTCAAATGGTTCAAATGGGTCGAAGCAATAAGGGACTTAACATCTACATCTACGTGATTACTCTGCTATTCACAATAAAGTGCCTGGCAGAGGGTTCAATGAACTACCTGTAAGCTGTCTCTCTACCGTTCCACTCTCGAACGGCGCGCGGGAAAAACGAGCACTTAAATTTTTCTGTGTGAGCCCTGATTTCTCTTATTTTATCGTGATGATCATTTCTCCCTCTGTAGGTTGGTATCAACAGAACTTTTTCGCAATCGGAGGAGTAAACTGGCGATTGAAATTTCATGAGAAGATCCCGTCGCTGAGAAAAACGCCTTTGTTTTAGTGATTGCCACTCCAATTCACGTATCATGTCTGTGACGCTATTTACCCTACTTCGCGATAATACAAAACGAGCTACCCTTCTTTTTACTTTTTCGATGTCACCCGTCAATCCACCTGATGCGGATCCCACACCGCACAGCAATACTCCAGAATAGGGCGGACAAGCGTGGTGTAAGCAGTCTCTTTAGTAGACCTGTCGCACCTTCTAAATGTTCTGCCAATGAATCGCAGTCTTTGGTTTGCTTTACCCACAATACTATCTACGTGATCGTTGCAATTTAGGTTATTTGTAAGTTAATCCCTAATTTGTTGTTGTTGTTGGGGTCTTCAGTCCTGAGACTGGTTTGATGCAGCTCTCCATGCTACTCTATCCTGTGCAAGCTTCTTCATCTCCCAGTACTTACTGCAACCTACATCCTTCTGAATCTGTTTAGTGTATTCATCTCTTGGTCTCCCTCTAAGATTTTTACCCTCCAAGTTGCCCTCCAATACTAAATTGGTGATCCCTTGATGCCTCATAACATGTCCTCCCAACCGATCCCTTTTTATTGTCAAGTTGTGCCACGAACTCCTCTTATCCCCAATTCTATTCAATACCTCCTCATTAGTTATGTGATCTACCCATCTAATCTTCAGCATTCTTCTGTAGCACCACATTTCGAAAGCTTCTATTCTCTTCTTGTCTAAACTATTGATCATCCACGTTTCACTTCCATACATGGCTACATTCCATACAAATACTTTCAGAACCGACTTCCTGACACTTAAATCTATACTCGATGTTGACAAATTTCTCTTTTTCAGCACCGCTTTCCTTGCCATTTCCAGTCTACATTTTATATATATCCCTAATTATTTAGTTGAATTTACAGCCTTCAGATTTGTGTGACTTATCGCGTAATCGAAATTTAGCTGATTTCTTCTAGTACTCATGTGAATAACTTCACACTTTTCCTTATTCAGAGTCATCAGTCCCCTAGACATAGAACTGCGTAAACCTAACTAACCTAAAGACATCACACACATCCATGACCGAGGCAGGATTCGAACCTGCGACCGTAGCAGCCGCGTGGTTCGGGACTGAAGCGCCGTTTTTCTTTGAGATAAAAAGGTTGGCATAGGAGAGGAATTCATGATGGACCACAGCCAACCGGACAGAAACCGCAACAGGACTTTCATGAACGGTGACAGGTGGCCTTTTCAGATGAACCACATTTTGTCCTCCTTCGGACAGATCGCCGTTGGAGCGTGCGACGAGAAGCGTCTAAAAGCAAACACCCTGCAACAATTGCTGGAAATGTCCAGGTCGGAGGAGAGAGTGTTATGGTCTTTCGTTGCAGTCCCTGCATGATCTGGTCATTGTGGAAGGCACAATGGATCATGAACGGTGACAGGTGGCCTTTTCAGATGAACCACATTTTGTCCTCCTTCAGAGAGATCGCCGTTGGAGTGTGCGACGAGAAGCGTCTAAAAGCAAACACCCTGCAACAATTGCTGGAAATGTCCAGGTCGGAGGAGAGAGTGTTATGGTCTTTCGTTGCAGTCCCTGGATGATCTGGTCATTGTGTAAGTCACAATGGATCTTGAACGGTAACAGGTGGCCTTTTCAGATGAACCACATTTTGTCCTCCTTCGGACAGATCGCCGTTGGAGCGTGCGACGAGAAGCGTCTAAAAGCAAACACCCTGCAACAATTGCTGGAAATGTCCAGGTCGGAGGAGAGAGTGTTATGGTCTTTCGTTGCAGTCCCTGCATGATCTGGTCATTGTGGAAGGCACAATGGATCATGAACGGTGACAGGTGGCCTTTTCAGATGAACCACATTTTGTCCTCCTTCAGAGAGATCGCCGTTGGAGTGTGCGACGAGAAGCGTCTAAAAGCAAACACCCTGCAACAATTGCTGGAAATGTCCAGGTCGGAGGAGAGAGTGTTATGGTCTTTCGTTGCAGTCCCTGGATGATCTGGTCATTGTGGAAGGCACAATGGATCATGAACGGTGACAGGTGGCCTTTTCAGATGAACCACATTTTGTCCTCCTTCGGACAGATCGCCGTTGGAGCGTGCAACGAGAGGCGTCTAAAAGCAAACACCCTGCAACAATTGCTGGAAATGTCCAGGTCGGAGGAGAGAGTGTTATGGTCTTTCGTTGCAGTCCCTGGATGATCTGGTCATTGTGTAAGTCACAATGGATCTTGAACGGTGACAGGTGGCCTTTTCAGATGAACCACATTTTGTCCTCCTTCGGACAGATCGCCGTTGGAGCGTGCGACGAGAAGCGTCTAAAAGCAAACACCCTGCAACAATTGCTGGAAATGTCCAGGTCGGAGGAGAGAGTGTTATGGTCTTTCGTTGCAGTCCCTGGATGATCTGGTCATTGTGGAAGGCACAATGGATCAACACAAGTATGCATCTGTTCTTGGAGACCATGTCCACCTCTACATGCAGTTTGTTTTTTCTCGGCACGATGGCGTCTACCAGCAGGACAATGCAAAGTGTCACATGCCTGGAGCTAAGATCACTAGGATTAGTTACCTTACTCCTCTGGCCATCAAACTCCAGTCGAGATTTTGGGTGAACGCCTCGATCGGACTGTTCACGCTATCGATCCTCAACTCAGAAACCTAGGGGAGCTAGCCACGGCACTGGGCTCGGCATTGCTTTACATCCCTTTCGGAACCTACCATAACCAGACTGACTCTCTTCCTGCACGTCTTGCAGCGGTTCGCCCTGCACGAGCTGGTTGTTCAGGCTTTTGACAGGCGGTCACATTAATGTACCTGGATGGTGTATTTTCAAAAATATCCGAACAACTGTCACATCCAGTGAACCACTGGTAGTGTTACGAACACCAAATAACTCCCTATGTTATTGTGGCGACTTTAAATCAACTAAAAAGGTGTACAGTCAGAGACTGACGTCTATCCCAGGACAGAAGAGTTCATGTCAATGCTATCATGTATACAATACTTTCCCAAAATTGATCTATCCGAAGCTTATTTTCAATTGCCATTAGACGAATAGTCCCGCCAGTTCATGGTGATCGACACTCCATTTGGTCTGGTCAGGTACAATAGCTTACCTTTCAGCATTGCGAGTGCACCAGAAATTTTCCAACGTTCCTTAGATCAACCGACTCAAAACATTCCGAACAAAGTTAATTATATGGGTGATACATTATTATGTAGTGCTACAAGTGCTAAAGGAGAGAAACATCTTGCGAACTTACGGGCACAAGAAAATGGACTAATGTGCGACCTAAGAAAGTGCAAATTCAATCAAGAGGAAGAGGAGAACTTGGATGACATACTGAATCGTAAGGGACTTCAGCCCACTAAGCAACGCGTGGAAGCCATAAAAAACATTTCAGAAGTTCCTTAGAACTCAAAAGACCTTAGTTGTTTCTCGGCAAAGTAAATTATTATCCAGAATCTATACAAAACGCAGCCCAGATCTCAAGAAACCTTAATCTATGCAAGAAAGGTCCAAAACAGAAATGGTCACAGCTTTTTACGAGTTAATACATCATCTAAAGTCCGCTCCATTCCTATAACCCATCAAAACACCTTGTCCTGGTCACCAACACGTTTGAAAATGCCACCTGGACCGTTCTTTTTCACAAAAGCGATGACAAGGACGAAGAACCCGTCCGCATACGCGTCTGAAATGCTCGCTTCCCCCGAGATCAGTTACCCCTAAATCTGAAAAGAACAGCTGAGAGCCAAATGTGGCCTCCAAATATTTCATATATTTCCATACAACACAAAATTTCAGTTGATTACTGACCATAAACCATTAATGTTCTTGATCGGTCCCAAGAACCGACTTGCAAAAAATGGCACACCGTCTACAACGTTGGACCCTCTTCCTCAGCAATTAAAATTACTCAGTTCAGTATCAGCCGGCAGCACGGCATGCTAACGCCAGCGGTATATCCAGGCGACCTTTAAGATCAGACCCCACGTTTGACTCTCAGGAAACACTGTGCTTGCGAACAGATCACACCTTACAAAAGCATCTACATAAGTTTCCTGTCACTGTAGCCCTACTAGAAATGATACAACTGAGCACTGTACGCTCAAGAATGAAACGCATCCGGTTGCCCAGGTTGCCTCCAGCCCCACTCCTTTCCAGAACTCTGCACATATTACTCCGTAACTAATAGGAACCAGATGGTACAGGGAGCACTTATGCCGACATTGGACGACGACGGTGGCTGCCAGGTGATCACCCCTCTGCGACTGCGTCAGCATCTTCGTGCATGCTCACTACAGGCGGAATCACACGCGTTTAAGGCAGTGGCACGCCTACAGGCCCGGCGTTACGCTAGACTGAGGGGACAGCCCACTCCTGCGAGACCTGCTCATCGATCCAGCCTGACCATCACCACATCGCCCGTGGGAGCGCGTCCGTGTGGACTTCACCGGCCCCTTCCTCATTTTCCAGGCTTCCTTATGTCAATAGACTGTCAAACACTATAGCGAGGGAGACAATAAGCGCCTTGCAGGAAGTATTTGCTATTGAAGGGGCCCCAGAGACAATCGTTTCGGTCAGTGGCTCTCAATTTCAGCCAACATGTTGCAAAATTTCTGCTCTCGGGAAAGCGTAACGTACCTGACAATGGCGCCGTTCAACTTCGCCACCAACTCTCAAGCTTTCGTACTGCTGCGGCGCGGTTCTTTCCGTCCCTTAACGACGAACCTGCACCTACCTGTGAACAGTATCTCAGCAGATCATCAGTAGGGAAGCCGAGCGAAACCTACTGTGCTTCGACGTGACCCGGGCTGCAATTACAGTCACTAATCTACGTTTCGGGAGAGAGTTTTCATACGAAATGAAAGGTTGGAAATTTTGTGCTCAAATAATATATTCTGAAACTTAGGTGAACAAGTATCATTGCCAAGCCCTGCTAGCCTTAACACAGTCACTCACAATCCATTTCACTCACGTTAGCAAGTTTATGGTTTTGCATTTCCCGAAAACGTAATAGCTACAAAAATACGGATTGTTTTTGATTGAGAATGCTCGCCAAATATTAAGTCTGTCGGTACCTAATGCAGTCACAGTTTTTAGCCACCGACCTGCTCAATACGCCACGCGGAATTTATGTCTTTTCTCGTCACAAAATTCACTTAAAAATTCCGAAATTTCTACACGCCCATCGGAATAAGCATGCCGTCACTTTACCACACTTTTGATGTATGAAACACTGCTAGATCCGGCAACTTCTCATTTCCATCGGAACTATTACTACTACACACGTCCGAACTGTTTCATGGCTAGGCTCCGACTGCTCCCTAGAATACTCTAAGTCTGCTCTACCAGCAGAGAAAGGCACGCGAGAATATTGCTTTACCATTGATCAGTTTATTCAACAGCCAATAGCAAAACAACACTCTCCCGCGTCAGTCCGCGCTTTTCATCAATAACCAATCGCAAAATAGCAAACCTAACGACTGCAGTTTTTACCGACGTAATTATCTAATACGCTGAAGTTTTGTTTATGCATAAAGTTATTTACTATTGTTATTTATACCTGAATTAATTTTCCCTTTACCATAAACTTACTTTACAAATCTATTCTGCAAAAATCCCATTTGTCCATATCCATACTTCTTCGAAATGTACCCACACTAAATCCTACTAAATAACTCGTTAAAGAATTATCTTCATATTAACCTTAAACCACGCTCACGCATCATTCATACTGCTAAAACACATTTATAACATTTTACATACTGCTAAAACACATTTATAACATTTTACATACACAGAAAGACATAATAACACTTTGTGAAAATACTAGAACAGTTTATAAAAACATTCTATTACTTTAGTGCAGGGCTTCCCAACGTGTGGTCCGCGGACCCCTTAGGGGTCCGCCGGCTCTTTCTAGGGGGTCCGCGGCCACCCTTCACCAAATCGTGTAAAATAATGAGTAAAATTATTGAATAAAAATGTGAAAATCAAATTCATCACTTTTTTTCGTGCGAAAAACATGTGCACTTTTACTTCAGGTCGTATTCCCAAGCAGCCTTTGCGGTTCCTAAGTGAGAACGCATACACAATTTAGTGCCGGAGAATGCGGCTTCTCTGATCGACTGTTTCGCAACAATACAGGGGTCGTTTGTGCACCGGCTCACGGCGGTAGATGTGCTGATACCTTTTACGCATGCGCGGAGCGAGCTTTGACGACCAATCATAGCGCTTACTGACACGTATGCGGCCCCAGGCATCATTAAATGTTAAACTTGCTTTGTCAGTGCACTACCTATTTCATAAGTCGATTTTTGGCCTTCAAATTGTTTTCATTCATCTCTAAACCTAAGACTGTTGATACCTTGGTGGGGGGGGGGGGGAGAGGGGGGGTGTCATTGGGAACATGGAACTGGCATTAAGAAGCTTTCAGTTCCCATGGGTTTCGCTCTGAAATTTATTGTTACTGTGCTCTTGACTGACTAGGTGTCCGCCATGGATTTTCGACTGAAGAAGGGATCCACCAGCTGAAAAGGTTGGGATGCCATGCTTTAGTGCACTCTAGTGGGCACAATCGAAACTAAAATCACAGTCCCCCTATCCAATATTGTCCTCTATCGGCTGATACATAAACTACGTGCGCGTCCAGTCTCGCGTCACCATATGTCACTATTCAGCTCTGAGACACATTTCCCACTTAACCGCCTCCAAGGCAGGATCGTTATACGGCGCTACGCCTCAGTACCTTTAAGGTGCTGATGCGGAGTATGCTGTCAACTGCACACGAGGCCGCGGTCCTGTCCCACCTGCTGCCCTCCTACAGGACCACACCAGTGCAGGGGAACAGTCCAGCGTAAGCGCTTGACCACTGCCGACACCGGACGCTCTGGTACCTCCTGCAGCCTACAACCACCCACCGTTCGCCCACCTCTCTGCAACGCTACTCGATGGGCACGCAGCTTTGGACTCGCAACTTCGGGAGGCTCCCAGGGTAGATACTAGGCGTCATCAGAGCCGCCCTAGGACCACAAATGTTCACACTTTACTCCAATGGCGCTCGCACTTAACGGTTTCCACCTCGAGACAACCACCACTGCCACCTGAGACAGCTCACTACAACTTCAGACCCCTGGCAGGTCCACATCCCCAGGTTCAGAGCCATTGGAGCCGCTCCCCCGTGGAATAGGACCCTTTTAAACCTCCATCACAGACTTGTAGGCTGGAACACCAACTCCAGCATCAGCACAAGCCCCTGTCACAAGCAGAGAGCACAGCAACAAGGCACACAGAGATCGACAGCGATCCTTTACTTGGCTTGCCCTTCCGCGCCTCCTCCGTAACCAGTACGACGATCACGATACTGCTCCAACACTTCTGCCTCTATTCGCCAATTAAAGTGGGGTGAAATGCTATATCTTTCCAGATAGCGTGTCGAGTAGCGATTTCCGGTATCAACGACTCTTCCGGCGGCCGTAAGAGGCGACAGCGGGTCGTCTCATGCACCTCAAACACATCAAACCTGGCCGATGGGCCGCTGCGAGAAACTTCGAATTGGCCTGTGCTACACTCTCTACCGTGCTTACACGGTACTTTCGTGGCCTGGTTGTACACGGGATTCCAACTCAACTTAGTGTCCGCCCACGGTAGCTGAGTGGTGCCGGCACGGTAGCTCAGCGCGTTCGGTCAGAGAGCCGGTTGGCCTCTGTAATAAAAAACTGAGTGGCAGGATCAACCACCGAACTAGAGCAGTATGTCTTCCGACGTCCGCAACGACCCAACACAACCATCAACAAAAAAAAAAAAAAAAAAGAAACTGAGTGAACGGATCAACGAACAACCTACACTAGTGTCATCGGACGTCCGCCACACACAAATTCAACGAATAATATAAGACAAAATGAGATTAGAAAAGTACCAGTCTGGTACACATTTTGCCAGCACGCTAGCTCACCATGTTCGGTCAGAAAGCTGGTTGGCCTCTGTAATAAAAAAAAAAAAAACTGATTGGAAGGATCAATAAACGAACTTAAAAGGATGTCATGTGACGTCCACAAGGACCAAACACAACGGTCAACAAAAAACAAAATGAGTAAAGAAAAGAAAAAAAAGTGGTCAGCGCGACAGAATGTCAATCCTAAGGGCCTGGGTTCGATTCCCGGCTGGGTCGAAGATTTTCTCCACTCAGGGACTAGGTGTTGTGTTGCCCTAATCATCATCATTTCATCCCCATCGACACGCAAGTAGCCGAAATTGCGTCAAATCGAAAGATTTGCACCCGGCGAACGGTCTACCTGACGGGAGGTCCTAGTCGCACGACATTTACATTTAACTCAACTAAGTTATGGATTGCTGTTTTACGGATTATTGACAGATTTGCATGATCCTGGATTACCTGGTTTATTCTCTAGGACTATTCTACAATTTACGACGATCTACAGCGTACTGAAATTGTGAACTAGCAACTACCTGAAGTGTATCCACACTTCCCGTGTAATAAAGTGTGTGTTGCACAATAGCGGGAGTAACACCCAACATTCCCGAAAATACACTCACCTACAGCACCCACATATAATATCAAATGTCAAAGTGGAAACCGCCAGTTAGGCATAGACAAATACTCTCTGTACACTTCCCTGAAACGTCCGATGCTCTCTTTTTTAGATGGTGATATGATCATGTGCTTATGAAAAATAGTCGGAATTGCTGAAACGGCTTTTTAATGAATGTGTCGAGACAAACAAAACTCACATTGAACATTTGGCTTAGCAGACGATAATGAAAAGCAGTATATCTGCGTTCGAGGCTGGGTCTGACATTGATTTTGATTAGTCACTAAGTAGTTACTATATAGGAGTTGTAGCCTTTGTGAGGCGAACTGAGGAGCTACTTCCTTGAAAAATGGCGACTCCGGTCACGTAAACTGACGTACGGTCGGGAGAGCGGTGAGCTGACCACATGCCCCTCCACGTCCGCATCCAGTGACTCCTGTGGGTTGAGGATGACAAGGCGGCCGGTCGTTGCCGTTGGGCCTTCATGGCCTGCTAAGGCGGACGTTAGTTTTTTATAGGAGTTGAGGATTTTTGAGTGTTACATCAATGGTTCCATTGCATCTCCACAGCTTTCATCCATATTGACGTATTAAATTCATTTCAAGGAATGTGATTCATTTGGTACGTATGGCTTGTCGTAGGGTACGCCACATTCATCCACCAAACCCATTCCCCTAGGGGGTCGCTATTCCCACATACCCGTTGGAGGAATCCCAGGTGTAATTTGTTTAATGTTATTGGCTTTTCGCGTTTGCCATTTAGGCAGGGGAGTGAGTAGCTACGAATTGTTATTCAACATCACGTATACAACATACATATTCCATACTGCCCTCATACAATTTACGCTACATGATATATTTTGTACAGCTGAAAGATATTATTTCATTTCATTGCTTGGAATATCACAGTAACAATGAGGAATACACTGCCTAACTGAAAGTATGCTGAAACCCCTGTGTATTTTGCAATTGACCACTAGATGCCGCCAACGGTGGACCCGCCAGTGCAAAAGGAGGAGGAGAGCAGTAGCAGCAAAATGGGTGTCTCAAGAGGACACAGCGGACCTGTCTTTCGATGTCATATGAGTAACAACTGAAGAGGGGCATTTCATCCCATATAAACTGAAGCGCCGAAGAAACTGATACAGGCATACGTATTCAAATACAGAGTCGGTAGACAGGCAGAATATGGTGCTGCGGTCGGCAACGCCTACATAAGACAACAAGTGTCTGGCGCAGTTATTAGATCGGTTGCTGCTGCTACAATGGCAGGTTGTCAAGATTTAATGGAATTTGAATGTGCTGCTATGGTCAGCGCAAGAGCTATGGCACACAGCATCTACGAGGTACCGATGAAGTGGAAATTTTCCCATACGACAATGTAAGGAATATACCGTGAATATCAGGTATCCGGTAAAACATCAAATCTCCGACACCGCTGCGGTCGGAAAAAGATCCTGCAAGATCGGGACCAACGACGACTGAAGAGAATCGTTCAACGTGACAAAAGTGCAATCCTTTCGCAAATTGCTGCACATTTCACTGCTGGGCCATCAACAAGTGCCAGCGTGCGAACCATTCAACGAAACATAGTCGATGTGGCCTTTCGGAGCCAAAGACTCACCTGTATACCCTTCGTGAGTGCACGACACGAAGCTTTACGCCTAGCCTGGGCCCGTCAGCACCGCCGTTGGACTGTTGATGACTGTGTAAGGTGTCAGGCAAATCCAACACCTTCCATGAAAACACTGACATGATAAGCAAATCCAGTAATATGTCACATAGCTCTGAATAAATCGTGACATTAAATTAACCAAAGTAATACGAGTAACGAGTGAGCAAATATAATACCACAGACTAACACAAGAATGGCCAAATGCATGTCATACCTTCCCACCGTGAGACAGACGCAGTTCCGAGGGGAGAAACGAGAACAGAAGCCGAGAACAGAACCGTGTTATGCTGGAAGGCCCTACGATAAGGGACGGACACCCACGTCGCCAGCTAACCGCTAGGACCACACCCCAGCCGCAAGTTTTAGTGTGAGACTTTTTCGCGTCTCTGTTACGTCAGGATCACCCCCCAGCCCATGTTAAAAGCTACAGCTCTCCAGAAGAACAGTATAGATATTACGATAACACAAAAAGGGCCACCCCCAGCCGCAAGTTTTGGCGTGAGACTTTTTCGCGTCTCTGTTACGTCAGGACCACCCCCCAGCCCATGTTAAAAGATAGAGCCCTCCAGAAGAACAGTATAGATCTTACGATAACGCTAAAAGGACCACACCAGCTGCAAGTTTTAGCTAGAGACTTTTTCGCGTCTCTGTTACCTTGCAAACTTTAAAAACATTGCCCCACCACGAAAAGTATAACGTTTCTCGTTGGATAGACAGAATGTCTGTAGGCGGAGCTTATGGTTAACATTGAGACCCTGATTGGTCAGATTAAAACACAACCAAATAGTTTTTTTTAAACCAACTTCGGTAAATTGTAGCAAGGATAAGTTAGGAGAGAGTTGCTTCCGAGACGGCGAGGTGAGCAGAGCTGTGCTGCCCGCGCCCCCTGACGAACACCGACAAGGTAATGAACGCATGCGATGCCGCATAACAGCGCATAAAGCTTCACTCAGAACTGCAGAAGTCTCATCTGTTACACCCCCTTTTTGCGTAATACTAGTGTCGATCGTCAATTAAAGCTCATGGTGTTCACATTTGCCACTTGAAGTAAAAACCTGAAACGCGATGATTTTTCTGTTATATAGTTATTGAGAAGCCACATCAGCCACTGTAATTCACGACAAGTTAGATAAGTAATTAAAGATAATTGAGGGTCACTGTAGGCCATTTTGATAGTTTTCTCTCTTGTGAAACTTAATTTAAACCTAGATTATAGATGTGATATGGCATAGGTCATCCTTCGATCCATTGCAGAACTTGGAAACCCACTCAGTGAATATTCGTTCACATTTTTGTTGAACGCAGTTGGTTTTTATCATCCTGTATTAAAACATTTCCTCTTATCAATAGTGCAATTTGTAAACAATGTTTTGTGAGTAGAATAAAATTTCCAATGGTAAACTTAACTGCTTTTTCGACGTTATTTTACCAGCTAACTAAAAATAGGAAAGCCTTGAACCACTTCCACTAAATTTAGTTAGTATTAAGATTCTTTTACAGGGAGTGCAGTGTAGCTGACGCTGAAATCATTAAGTATTTGGTTATATTATCGCTAGTCTCACTGAACTCTTCTAAATTCTACATGTCATGTGTGGTCTGGCGTCTACTTACCAGCAACAGGTCCCAGGTTCAAACTAGTCAATTCCCTAAAAAACACGCTCAGAGCGTCGTTGCGCGAAAGTGGTAGGGAGACACGATATAGAACATACAGACAGCACGCAGAATGTTAGAACTGGAAACAAGTTGCCTGGTAGGACGAGTCTCGTTTCAAATTGTATCGAGCGGATGGATGTGTACGAGTATGGAGACAACCTCGGGAATCCATGGACCTGGTATGTCCGCAGGGGATTGTTCAAGCTGGTGGAGTCTCCGGAATTCTGTGGGGCGTGTGTAGTTCAGGTGATGTGGGACCCCTGATACATCTAGAAACGGCTCTGATAGGTGACACGTACGTAAGCATTCTGTCTGATCAGCTACATCCATTCAGGTCCATTGTGCATTCCGACGGACATGGGCAATTCCAGCGGGACAATGCGACATCCCACATATCTAGAATTGCTATAGAGTGGCCTCAGGAACACTCTTCTTTGTTTAAATACCTCCGGTAAGCACCAGAGTCCCCAAACACAAACATTATATCAGGAATTCCTTTCAACGTGCTGTACAGAAGAGATCTCGGCGTCCTCGTATTCTTACGGATTTAAGAACAACCCTGCAGGATTCATGATGTCAGTTCCCCCCAGGATTACTCCAGACATTAGTCGAGTCCACGCCACATCGTGTTGCCGCACTTCTAAGTGCTCGCAGGGGCGCTACACGATATTAGGCAGATGTACCAATTTTTTTGGCTTTTCAGTGTAAAGCCACTCAAGGTGACGGTTGGTAATGTGACTGTGAAGTGGAAACGCCAACTAATAGCTGGAGCTAAACCGAGGCCAGGCAGACCTCATGTACTCACAGACGGCTACCAGTGAACATTAGAGAGGGTGGTTGTAAAAAATCTCGTGAAATGAGCGGAAGGAAATACTCGTGACTTGTAACACGCTACCAGCAGTCCAGATAGAACAGTGACTGTGCGTAGGAGAATGGGGCACGATGGTCGAGCAGCTCCTCATGAGCCACTCATTTCAGTATTCATTGCTAAGGGAGGCTTGAAGTAACGTAAAGAACGTCGCGACTGGACACTGAATGGCTGGAAACGAGTGAGTTTGTGAAGCTTCGGATTTGCAGGCTGCCTGGATAACATTACCTGCCATCATGTGTAGTGAAAATGAAAATGAGCTTTTGGCGTCATTGGGCTGGAGGCCCCTTACGGGACAGGTCTGCCCGCCTTGGTGCCACATTGGCCGACCTGCGCGCCTGATGCGGATGAAATGATGAAGTCAACACAACACCCAGTCCCTGAACGGAGAAACTCCTCGACGAATCGAAACCGTGCCCGCAGGATGACAATCTGTCACGCTGACCACTCAGGTATCGGGGTGGACATCATGTGTAGTGCGAACAGTGAGGTACAGATGAGGAGGTGTTGCAGAATGGGAGTGCTTTTAGTGATTAGGGTGTGGTCGCCATATTGAGCTTAACAAAACACTAAATGCGGAAGGATATGAACACATTATACAAACTGTTTACTGCATACAGTAGAGGAACAGTTCAGAGACGATGACTGTATCAGCTTGAAAATGCGCCCTGTCACAAATCATAATCTGTGAGGGAGTGGTCTGTAGACAACAGTACTCCTGAAATGGACCGGCCTGCTACGAGTCCCGACTTGAACCCAAAGGAACACTTTCGAGATGAGTCAGAACGTCGATGTTGCTCCAGAACCCATCTTCCAACATCACTACCTCCTCTGGTTTCAGCTGTTGAGGAAGAAAGGACTGCCATTCCTCCACAGACATTCAGTCACCCCATTGGAAGTGTCCTGAGCAGAGTTCACGCCGTCATAATGACGAAGTCTGGACACACTCCATATTAATATCCATTAATAGGCGTCCGGATACTTTTGTAAATTTTGACAGGCCCTGTAGAGAGTCCTCTATATACACTGAAGCCCTGAAGAAACTGCTACACATGAATAATATCGTGTAGGGCCCGCACGAGCACGCAGAAGTGCCGCAACACAGATTAGCAAGGACTCCACTAATGTCTGAAGTAGTGCTGGAGGAAAATGACATCATGAATCCTGCAGGGCTGTCCATAAATTCGTAAGAGTACGAGGAGGTGGAGATCTCTTCTGAATAGCACGTTGCGAGGCATCCCAGATACGCTCAATAATGTTCATGTATGGAGAGGTTGGTGGCCAGCGGAAGTGTTTAAACTCAGAAAGGTGTTCCTGGAGCCACTCTGAAGCAATTCTGGACGTGTGGGGTGTCGCATTGTCCTCCTGGAATCGCCCAAGTCCGCCACAATGCGCAATGGACTTGAATGGATGCAGCTGATCAGACAGGATGCTGTCAGAGCCGTTTCTAGATGTATCGGGGTCCCATTACACTCCAACTGCACACGCCCCACACCCTCACAGAGCCTCCACCAGTTTGAACAGTCCTCTGCTGGCGTGAAGGGACCATGGACTCATGAGTTTATCTCCATACCCATACATGTCCATCTGCTCGATACAATTTGAAACGATATTCGTCCGACCAGGTAACATGTTTCTAGTCATAAACAGTCCAATGTCCGTGTCGATGGGCCCAGGCGAGGCGTAAAGGTTAGTGTCATGCAGTCATCAAGGGTACACGAGTGGTCCTTCGGCTCCAGACGCCCATATCGATGATGTTTCGCTGAATGGTTTGCAGGCTGACACTTGTTGACAGCCCAGCACTGAAATCTGCAGCAACCTGCGGAAGGATTGCATCTCTGTACATTGAAAGATTCTCTTCAGTCGTCGTTGGTCCGTTCTTGCACGATCTTTTTCCGGCCTCAGCGATGCCGGTGATTTGATGTTTTACCGGACTCCTGATCTTCACGGTACACTCGTGAATGGTCGTTTGGGAAAATGCCCACTTCATCGCTACCTGGGAGATGCTGTGTCCCATCGCTCGTGCGCCAACTATAACATCACGTTCAAACTGACTTTAATCTTGATATCCTGCCATTATAGCAGCAGCAACCGATCTAAGAACTTCGCCAGACACTTGTTGTCTTATGTAGGCGTTGCCGACCGCAGCACCATATTCTGCCTGTTTACGTATATTTGTTTCTGAATAAGTATACCTGTACCTGTTTCTTTGGCGCTTCAGTGTACATCGGGTCTGAGTAACTTGACACATGAAGTCCCATGGACACTGCACCGAAAGGTAGCCGCTCACCCGACATCAATAGTGTACTGCACCTCGCCAGTATCCGTCTTGCGTACCACTGAACTTCTCACCCTTTGTTCTAACTGGCGTCGCAACGATTTATCTTTTAGCATAGTGATATCATCTCTCTGCAGTCAATTTTCCTCTATTTTTGCGTCCGCATTATATCTGTATAACAGTTTCTCTCAGAAACTGTGCAGTACTGACATTTCCAGAAAGCTGCAGTACTGACATTGTTTGCCGTGGACACCTGTCACAGACTTGGATTGGAGACTTTCTGCTTTTATGAAGCTTTAGAGAATCATACGCCATTGTCTTTATATCGCGTACACCTTACAAGGGAACCTCCCCATCGCACCCCCCTCAGATTTAGTTATAACTTGGCACAGTGGATAGGCCTTGATAAACCGAACACAGATCAATTGAGAAAACAGGAAGAAGTTGTGTGAAACTGTGAAAAAATAAGCAAAATATACAAACTGAGTAGTCCATGGGCCACATATGCACATCAAAGAGCTCGTGAGCTCAGGAACGCCGTGGTCTCGTGGTAGCGTGAGCAGCTGCAGAAGGAGAGGTCCTTGGTTCAAGTCTTCGCACAAGTAAAAATTTTACTTTCTTTATTTTTGCGTAGTTATTATCTGTCCGTTCGTTCATTGACGTCTCTGTTAACTGTAATAAGTTTAGTGTCTGTGTTTTGCGACCGCATCGCAAAACCGTGCGATTAGTAGACGAAAGGACGTGCCTCTCCAATCGGAACCGAAAACATTTGATCGAAAGGTCATAGGTCAACCGATTCCTCCACAGGAAAACACATCTGATATATTCTATACGACACTGGTGACGGCATGTGCGTCACATGACAGGAATATGTTGTCGACCCACCTAACTTGTACACTTTGCGAATGGGTAAAAAGATTCTTCTACCTTGCCCGATTTAGGTTTTCTTGTGGATGTGATAATCACTCCCAAAAAAGTGATGAAAACATAAGAGTTTGTCACATAAACTGAAAAAAAAATGAAGGTTTCCACTCGATGGAAGATTTGAACCAAGGACCTTTCATTCCGCAGCTGCTCACGTTACCACGAGACCACGGCGCTGCTACAGTCCCAGTGTCCTTGATGTTGCCTATCTTCCCATGAACTACGTAGTTTGTATATTTTGCTTATTTTTTCACAGTTCCACACAACTTCTTCCTGTTTTCTCAATTGATCTGTGTTCAGTTTTTCAAGGCCTATCCAATGTGGCAACTTATAACTAAATCTGAGGGGGGTGCGATGGGGAGGTTGCCTTGTTAGTATCACACTGTTCCTCTGACGGTAGTACTCGGAGATCATAGATGAGAGCATCAGCGACAGCGGAAATTCCAGTGAGGCCTGGAGGCGCGCTCAGGTACCCTACAAGCGAAGGCGGCTACCTGCGAAAAGTGGGGAATGCTGGTTCGGGTTCCAGTCTGGCTGTATTTCCAGCTGTCGCGTCAGGTTCATTAAATTGGAAGTTCACAATTTTTGATTGGTTAGCACCGATGTAATTTCATATCAGTGCGTTTTCATTGATGTCATTTCCATCGATTCAATCACTTCATTTCAGTGGTTTTCTTTCTTTTTTTTTTTAATTTCGTGTACTAACATTCAGCGTTGATGAAAATGTGGTCCCTGTGATGTCGTCCAATAACTTGTAATCACCGAGTGTAATGCGATCGCCGTTACTTGTTTGTGGCGCTTTGTGGCCGCGGGTCCATTATCGGTTTTCCGTATCGGGTCACTGCACCTGTTTGCCTGCCCCGATTGTAAGGCTGGGCGGCGGGTTTTGTCCGCTGATGAAGAGAGCCGGCGATCCGGCACTGCGCTGGCCAAGTGTCGTGTGCGCGCGCGGACAATGGCGGCCGCCGGCATTATGAGCGCGCCGAAACTCATTGGGACGAAATTGATGAAAGAATGTGAGCCCCGCTCGCGCTAATGCTGAGTGCATTACCAGCGGGCACGAGACAACCGAGATGGAACGCAGTGGGATAGAAAGAGAGGAGGGGGTGGGAGTGGGGGGAGGCAACCGCGCGATGGGCGAGGAAGAGCGGGAAAAAAAGCGAGTGACGAACGGGGGAGAGGAGGCAGCGCAGCGGGCGCGCCCGTCTTTTGTTCGCGGCAGCGGCAGCACCGTCATGTGATTACTAGCGCTGCGCGCGGCCGCGGGCGGCACTAACAATGTGCGGCCCGCGGCGAGTTTTGACAGGCGCTGCGCCGCCGCTGCGCGCCCGCTGCCTGCATATTAAAAAAACT
The DNA here is from genome assembly GCF_023864345.2 of Schistocerca serialis cubense. Taxonomy (NCBI): domain Eukaryota; kingdom Metazoa; phylum Arthropoda; class Insecta; order Orthoptera; family Acrididae; genus Schistocerca; species Schistocerca serialis. The sequence goes on along the minus strand of NC_064641.1, from coordinate 111,911,591 downwards.
CGCTGCTCGGCAGAGACGGCAAACTGGCTGGCGCGGCGCCCCGCGGCCAGAGGTGCGCCGCTCGCTGCTCGCTCATCTTTGGCGCGGGACTTCCCCGCTGTGTCTGCCTGCCCGCCTACGTGCCTGCCTCGCGTTGCTGCCGCTGCAGAGATAATACCTGCCCTCGCGCCTGTGCGCAACACTCCTTATCGTAAACTACAGTCCGCGTCTATTCGCTGCTGCCTGCTACGCTATTCGCCTCCGTGTGGAGAGAGTCAAAAAATCCTAGTCGTGAGGCTATCATCCTTCACCTCTGTAACCAGTGAAGTACGTGAGCTTTTGCGTGACTCTCACACGCGGTCCTCAGTTAGGACGCAGAATATCTGAGCATATCCTTTTGCGAAAAATTTTCAGAAATTTCTTAACTCCAACCAACCAAACAAAAAGGACAACATTTCAGTATGAAAATCCAACATCACATTAGATAATATCTCAGTTAATACCAAGCGCGGATCCAAGGAAGTGGGCAGTGGTCATATACGGTTATGACCTCTTCATCCACAAAAAGTTTTTCTAGGCAGAATACACACAAATTACAAAAATATTTATAAGTACGTATGTATGTGTGTATGTATGTATGTATGCATGTTCTACATCTTCTCGTAAACCAATAGATCGATTACAGCCAAACTTTGTACACGTATTATTCACTGACTGAAGGAATCGCTGCGGGCGTAACAACTACCCACCTACCAAACGGGTGATGGAGCGGTAGATAAAGCACTGTAGCTAACGACGCGAGTATACCCATACTGTAGTTATTCAGTATTTGAGAATGTGAGCAATTAGAGACATGCAACAAACCTTAACTGCAATATCAAACCCTTAAGAAACTTTTTCTCAGTGACGATTCCACCAAACGATGAAAAAAGTTTGTCACTTACTACATTTTCGCTGTACATACAGTGAAACTGCCACATGAAACATGACGTTTTCATTTATTACTTCTTTACTACAAACTGTATTCGTGACACATTTTATAGACAGCATTCATACATACCACTGACTGTACCAGAAAAATTACATCATTGTCCGAAACTTAGTTCGAGGGAAGACAAGACGTCATAAACATTGAATGCATGAGAAACTACCGGATCATGGAAGGCGTTAAAATTTACTACTACGTTGCCATTAACTCTATTCACAACACTTTTTGCAGACAGCATACACATTTGCTGCTGAATGTACACTCTTTGACATAAAACTCGACCGGCGGCCTGCCGCTGCACAGGCTAAGTCCGCGCCGATCGCGACATGGGACAAATAAACTGACCAACTCGCTAATTCTCTAAGTCTGGCTATCTGCACAATCTGGCAACACTGTAGACTGCTGCACTTCCTGGAAGAAGTCTTGTCCGATGTTAGAGAAAACGTAGTCCGTTTACGCCCGTGGTCTAGTGGTAGCATGCGTTCTTGATGTCTATGGATGGAGACCAGCTGGGGTAAAACATTTTTATAGCCTCTTCTGTCTGAATGCTGAACACGCGAATTTAATGGTAGTGCAGATTCAATCTATTTTACTTTCTGACATACCGATAGCAAAATTTTATCCAGTAAGCATTTTGCGGCAGATTTCTCGCAGACTGTCCTCTGGACGCTGTATGCGGTAAAGCTCCGGGATCCACTTGCTGGCTACCGGCAGCGGCCGTGGCGACAGCAGCGGCGCTGCACTCCGCCGTTCTTTATCGAAAGCGCCTGCTACAGCTCATCGCTTTTGATAATTTAAAACCCTTTATTATTATTAAATGTTGCTCCACAGAAAATTTCTACGATTTCCATTCACACTCGAAAGCAACGGAGATTACTGTATTACATTAATCGGAAAGAGCTGAGTATAGCCCGAAATTAATTTTATAGACTGGGACGAAATTAAACCAACACACTACATTCGATGAATTTATAAATGTTTCATACCTCACTTCTTTTTCTTCCAAAGTCGATTATTTGTGCAACTTTCGTCAAGGCAGAGTGAGCTTCTGTGGTGTAAAGTGTATTACCGTTCCTGTTTCATTCCTAGTGGTATGTCTATGCGATAAACTGTGTGAATACCTTGCAATGCATGCTTTGTAGCAGTGCAGGAACACTGCATATTTCGAGTTCGATGCATGGATGCATGAAGTATTAAACGTTGATCGGAAGTGACATTTAATGTGATCAAATTTAAACCAGAAAGAGTTATTGTTTTTGAGGTTTCAGAGAACGGAAAGGAATTGCTAACGCCGGTGTCAGAAAATCTCTACAGTTAAATGCTATTGCAAAAATTTAGAAGAGAGGAAGTATATTAATCAACATGTTCACTTCATAAACAACCTCCTGACATGTTAGACCTATATGACAAACAAAGCTCAAATTCGTATCGTTGACAGTCGGTTTGAATCTGTTCCGAAACTATTTTAGAGAGAAGCACCTTGGCATTTGCAAAGTACACATCCGTGATATTAACATAATTTACTAAGTCGAAATTGCACAAAGATTTGTGTGTAAAGGCATTCCTCAGATTTCGTGTAAGGAATTTTTATAGCAGTTTCCAACTCCATTAATTAAAATGGAATATAAGGAGGTCGTATTCAGCGGCTTTCTCCCAAATTGGAACTGCCATCTGATGTAGCACTATCATCGCAATGCATAAGGAAACCACTGAGCTAACGACACACTGGCCGTAACAGCCGGACTATAGTCATTGCGATATTGCCTGAGCCTCAAAGCGCAACATTAAACACACAAACAAGTGTTACTTATGTGAAGAACGCCGTTCTTGGAGTCCAGAAATTATATATACTTTCTAAGTGTCTCGTCTTACAGTGGTATATATCGTATGAGTCTTCGATGTGAAATACGAACGCCATGTGAATTTAGCGAGGTAATACCGGGCTTCACCCGGAAGTAAATGCACTATCACAGTGTTGACAAATATTTGCTATGACGCAGCCTATTCTCAGCTCTCTTACGAGGCAGCTCTTCAGCGAAATGCTTGTCGTGATTGTCCGATACGTTTCTTCACATGGTGACGCGCGCGCATGTTTGGTTTTTATGCGACGTTCAAATGGTTCAAATGCCTCTGAGCACTATGGGACTTAACATCTGTGGTCATCAGTCCCCTAGCACTTAGAACTACTTAAACCTAACTAACCTAAGGACATCACACACATCCATGCCCGAGTCAGGATTCGAACCGGCGACCGTAGCAGTCGTGCGGTTCCGGACTGAGCGCCTAGAACCGCTAGACCACCTCGGCCGGCTATGCGGGGTTCTCTCCTAATAGTTTCTGAGGTCGCCTTGTGGTCTATGTATACATTTGAGGCATTCAGTTATCATTAATCCAGAATGATAGAAGTTTCAGCTTCCGGCGTGGGAAAAGGCTGTTGACAACTGACATTATATCATTTCAACGTAGGAAATCAAAACAGATGATTCAGTGTTTCTCATTCAGCATAAAGCATGTAAAATAATTTTCCGTAACGTTCATAATCATCTCAAACTACAGACGAAGTAAAAATACATCTTAAGCTTATTTCAATTGAGTATAATGTAAGATATCAAATGATCTGCACCTCGATGTCGAATGTGTCCACGTGCAATCTTTTGCAGCATACATATAGAATGTCACGATTAACACGAGAATGAAGAGATATTTTGGTAGGGATGGAAGCAAAAAGAGACACGGTCAACAAATATTCGATTCCTCATGGTATTCATTTCATTTGAGATTTAAGAAGAGGTAAAGCGGGATATTACTTTCGTTAACACGAAAGACATGTCGCACATATGTATAACGAGGAAGTCTGCGTCTTCATACGTTTCCTACTTGAAATCTGTATGCTCTCTTATATACTAAGTAGATTGACCATTGTTTCCATAATGTTTCCATAGCCTCTTGTTTGGCCCCTAAATGATCAATAGATTCCAAATGCATGTCTTTGCAAGAAAGTAGTTAATTTGAACCCTTCCTGTGTGTTTTTTTGCTTGTAATTCATGAAGCAGACCACTGTGCCTCAAACGCCCCTCACCCCCCCCCCCCCCCCCCCTCGATGGTTAGGTCTCAAAACTAAACCGTTTATTATCCAATGGCATAATTTACTCAGTCAACACAAAACTATCAAACAAAGTCTTCCATTTACAGTTGCAACACTCTAACCAGCAGCTGACCCAAGTGTGATCAACTGTCATGGTCTGAAATTAGGAGCTCTCTGCTACTGTGGCAAAGTCCGTACTTATTACATTTTCGATCCCGCAGCACTAGTTTTTCTGGTAACACTGTGTTAAATCAAAAGGAGTAGTTGCAGAGTTGTGCCAGCGTATCTGTGCTGCCATTGTCAACTTTATGTATCTCACTTCTCCTGTAGCGTTGACCACGAGGTGCCGAAGTATAGGAGTGTATTCTGCTTGACGTAACATTCAGTATTCCCATCTTTCATAGCCATTCTTCAAGTGCATCGATACCAAATAGGGATGTGAAAACTCTTGCGAGTGAGAAGATAACAATATAATCGTAATAAGATCGAGCAAATAATGAGTTGCAATGCAGAATGAGAATGGCTGTGAAAATATAAATCTATAAAGATAGGTTGATCGTTGAGTTGGCACAATGCAAATATCTTCTCAGCATTTTATTACTGAATTTAGTTCTGGATGTTTGCAGAGAAAAAGGAAAGTTCGGTACTTCTCGCTAGAGAGCACAACAGTCACGGACAACAACACCCGTCATGTCACACCCACATTCTCACCACACCAAGTAAGAAGGAGAAGCGCATTAAAAAAGCGCTAGAACTTCGTTCCCAGCTGAGGGTTCAGCCCTCCATCATGTGCGTCGTCGTCGTCTCGCTAGAGTAATATAATGTGAACCAGCAACTACGCTTTCCTTAGAACACGACTCAGGCATGTCCCCAAGTAGCTACCAAGGCATTGCTGCATTCTGACCCTGACATTGCTCTGATGATGGTTAATGCAGATAGTTCCGATTATGAAATACAAAACTTATTGCAGGTTAGTTCCTAGGATCGTAATATTAAATTTGTGATGTGAAGACTATCGAGATTACTCGTCAATATAAAAAGACAATATTATGGGAACTGAGCATAGTCCCTTTTCCACTTCCTCTTTTCCACCCGTTATAGCCCCTTTGCTGGTATTCTTTCCACCAGCGTCTAGCTATTCTTGCCAGTACTCCATACTTGACGCGACCACTCGCAGCATGTGGCGTGATTAGCAGTTTGCTCAGTCACGTGTTGTTTGTGTTGGCGAAACAGGAACGCTGCAGCAGCCACTGTGATGTAGAAATAGCAGTCGGTCTTGACCAACATCACATCACTCGACTACCCAAAAACTGGCTCCCATTCTCAAATCCAACGAAGCTAGTGAAATCTGTGCTACTCAACTTTTTAACATCACAAATCACCCTTCCCATACGTTACCAGACTCGAAAGCATTCATGAAATGAGTTTTTCGAAAAGCATAAATCACGTCTGCATCTTGTGACGTAATACATGGGCGTTGTTACTGCCCAGAGTGTTGTATTCCAGGACTTGCTGCCAGCAGGCCCTTATTCAGAAGTGGTCTTTTGTATTTTCGGATCGATGCTCAAATGATTTGATGTCCTACATCAAGTCAGAGCATTATGGTTGTCTAACTTACGATGTGACTAACACACGACATAACGCTTTAGGAAATCTCTAAGGTAGGAATCAATGAGAAAAGTTCGAAAACATTTTAGTGCGTCATCAAGGAATGGACTGAAATTAAAATTAGAGATGGCCGCAAACGGAACGCTACCTAACGTGACCAGGTATTCTATCAATTACACGTTGGAAATAGTTCTCACACGAGTACACTGATGTTTTTGTGTCAAGATCACATTTTGGTATATCAGGAACTAAATGCGACGGAAACTGGTCTAACTTCGCGGCACTACATCAAACCCTCCCCACCCTCGCTATGGTCAACTTGCTCCTCTTAATATTATTGTCTTTCATTCGGTCTGGAGTGTGCTGCAAATTGAAAGGCTCGTTCAGCTGTTCTGAGCGCTTTTATAAGCACAGTTTCCTGATTGCATCGCGGTAAACATTACACGTAGATGTTATTTCTCTTTCGTTGGTGTATAGCCTTTAATAAAAGGGTAATGAGCAGTAGTAAAATTAAGTAAGGCTAATCAGAGGAAATGAGACGATGGTAGTCGTAGGCGTGGTTTCCCATGTGGACAGCAAAATAACTGCTGCAGCAGAAGTAAGAAGAATATGAAATGTTGTCTGGAAATAGAAACAATAGCTTTACTGAAAACGAAAACCTGCTACATCCGAAAATTAATTCAAATATCAAGGTGTATACTCCGAAAGAATTTCTCTCATTTACTGCTATTATTTGATGATGTAGCTAATAAAAATGGTTCAAATGGCTCTGAGCACTATGGGACTTAACATCTATGGTCATCAGTTCCCTAGAACTTAGAACTACTTAAACCTAACTAACCTAAGGACATCACACGACACCCAGTCATCACGATGTAGCTAATAGTCGGTAAGCATGAACAGTGGTAATAAATGGGCTTTAACCATGATACGAGTCACAGACTTGGGAATATTACTCAGAGGGTTAACAATTAGGTTTTCTGCTCTTTTTAGACAGGTAGGCATACAGCCATATCTGTCATTCGGATTGCATTGTATCCCCATCCGTTCGCGAAGAATTCCTGCTGAGAAAACGGAATCTTCTTGCCACTAACATAGTCAAGGACTCACGACGTCGTACGCCTTATTTGGCAACTGTGTTAGTATGAGAATGATTTGAGGCTGTGGATCTGTGTTTTATCTGCTACATCCATTTAATATTTTCTTGTCATGTCGATCAAATATTGTGAATAATGACCACAGAAGGAGTGGTTCTGAGTTAGGAAACGTATTTCAGTTCAAAATGGTCGCTTCATGCAAGATGTGGTCCTACTCTCATGTTTCACGTTGCGAGCTGTATACGTCAGCAACGATTATGGTAAGGGCAGTATTTACTACTGTGAGAACAAGGCACTGCTACAGTAAAGTGCTCAATTTACATAACTATAGCTATTTTTTCATTAGTTCCAGTTTTTATGCAAAAGCTTTATCTTATCGATTCCTTCCGCTACTGCTCTTTTTTAAGTTCTAGCGCCTAAGGGACCAAACTGCTACGGTCAAAGTCCCTAGACGTAGAAACTACTTACACTAACTACCTTATTCTATGGGTAACACTCATTTCCATGCCCCGGGCAGGACTAGAAGCTCCGGCGGAAGCGGCCGCGAAATCTGTGACACGGCGCCCCAACCAGCACGGCCACTCCGCGCGGCAACTGCTATTCAAAAGGTCACAACTGCGAGACTGTTCCAAACCCTCCGATTCATATGTGTTCTGGAAACCTCTCTGGATTTGCGACAGTAGTATTCTTCGCGAATACCGATTTACATCAACAACAAAACAAGACTAACCCCCGGAAGAGACTAGAATTAACTACCAGTGACACGAATTTGTGTTGTTTAGACCGCGTGACCGCTACGGTCGCAGGTTCGAATCCTGCCTCGGGTATGGATGTGTGTGCTGTCCTTAGGTTAGTTAGGTTTAAGTAGTTCTAAGTCCTAGGAGACTGATGACCTTAGAAGTTGAGTCCCATAGTGCTAAGGGCCATTCTTTGTGTTTACATCATCTCGGTGTCAAACAAGAAGGTAACAGTTACTGAAGCAATAAACGAGGTTACCATTGATGTATTAAATATGGCAGCTATGATCATAAAAACGTATTAAACTACACATTAGCGCATTTCCCCCTTGTTTCCTTTCTTCTTCAGTAATCTATTACATTCATTGTGAATCCGCCAAATGATTTCGATGTGTTGGACTATTGTCCATAATAACACCCGATATTCTAGCCATGTATAACAAATTTCACTGAAGCTGATCAGTATCAGTACACAATTCATTCGTAGAATTCAGTGGTGTAATGTGCTATCGGGTTGGCGTCTGGCAGCGCAGCTCCGCCGCTCCACTAGGGCTGACACAAACAGTCTGTGGATAGCAGTGAGGCCTTTCTGATCTGTAAAATTATTCCTTCATATTGCTACTGTCTTTGGAACTTGGCAGACCTTTCGAAAGTGTTGGGCACGCCTGTGGTCATTCACTCTCTTTCAGCATTGGTGGCGTGGAACAATGCTCAATTCCCATAATTTTGTCTTTTTACTTTGACGAGTAATCTTGATACTCGTCACGTTCATGTGCCATCTACATCGCAAATATAACATTACGATCCTAGGAACTAACCTGCAATAACTTTTGTATTTCATAATCGGAACTATCTGCATTAACCATCATCAGAGCAATGTCAGGGTCAGAATGCAGCAGTGCCTTGGTAGCTACTTGGGGACCTGCCTGAGTCGTGTTCTAAGGAAAGCGTAGTTGCTGGTTCACATTATATTACTCCAGCGAGAAGTACCGAACTTTCCTTTTTCTCTGCAAACATCCAGAACTAAATTCAGTAATAAAATGCTAAGAAGATATTTGCATTGTGCCAACTCAACGATCAACCTATCTTTATAGATTTATATTTTCACAGCCATTCTCATTCTGCATTGCAATAAACTTCACTCATTATTTGCTCGATCTTATTACAATTATTATTGTTATTTTCTCACTCGCAAGAGTTTTCACATCCCTATTTGGTATCGATGCACATGAAGAGTGGCTATGAAAGATGGGAATACTGAATGTTACGTCAAGCAGAATACACTCCTATACTTCGGCACCTCGTGGTCAACGCTACAGGAGAAGTGAGATACATAAAGTTGACAATGGCAGCACAGATACGCTGGCACAACTTTGCAACTACTCCTGTTGATTTAACACAGTGTTACCAGAAAAACTAGTGCTGCGGGATCGAAAATGTAGTACGGACTTTGCCACAGTAGCAGAGAGCTCCTAATTTCAGACCATGACAGTTGATCACACTTGGGTCAGCTGCTGGTTAGAGTGTTGCAACTGTAAATGGAAGACTTTGTTTGATAGTTTTGTGTTGAAGCTGTCTGAGTAAATTATGCCATTGGATAATAAACGGTTTAGTTTTGAGACCTAACCATCGAGGGGGGGGGGGGGGGGGTGAGGGGCGTTTGAGGCACAGTGGTCTGCTTCATGAAGTACAAGCAAAAAAACACACAGGAAGGGTTCAAATTAACTACTTTCTTGCAAAGACATGCATTTGGAATCTATTGATCATTTAGGGGCCAAACAAGAGGCTATGGAAACATTATGGAAACAATGGTCAATCTACTTAGTATATAAGAGAGCATACAGATTTCAAGTAGGAAACGTATGAAGACGCAGACTTCCTCGTTATACATATGTGCGACATGTCTTTCGTGTTAACGAAAGTAATATCCCGCTTTACCTCTTCTTAAATCTCAAATGAAATGAATACCATGAGGAATCGAATATTTGTTGACCGTGTCTCTTTTTGCTTCCATCCCTACCAAAATATCTCTTCATTCTCGTGGTAATCGTGACATTCTATATGTATGCTACAAAAGATTGCACATGGACACATTCGACATCGAGGTGCAGATCGTTTGATATCTTACATTATACTCAATTCAAATAACCTTAAGATGTATTTTTACCTCGTCTGTAGTTTGAGATGATTATGAACGTTACGGAAAATTATTTTACATGCTTTATGCTGAATGAGAAACACTGAATCATCTATTTTGATTTCCTACGTTGAAATGATATAATGTCAGTTGTCAACAGCCTTTTCCCACGCCGGAAGCTGAAACTTCTATCATTCTGGATTAATGATAACTGAATGCCTCACATATATACATAGACCACAAGGCGACCTCAGAAACTATTAGGAGAGAACTCCGCATAGTCGGCCGAGGTGGTCTAGCGGTTCTAGGCGCTCAGTCCGGAACCGCACGACTGCTACGGTCGCCGGTTCGAATCCTGACTCGGGCATGGATGTGTGTGACGTCCTTAGGTTAGTTAGGTTTAAGTAGTTCTAAGTTCTAGGGGACTGATGACCACAGATGTTAAGTCCCATAGTGCTCAGAGGCATTTAAACCATTTGAACGCCGCATAAAAACCAAACATGCGCGCGCGTCACCCCTGTGAAGAAACGTATCGGACAATCACGACAAGCATTTCGCTGAAGATCTGCCTCGTAAGAGAGCTGAGAATAGGCTGCGTCGTAGCAAATATTTGTCAACACTGGGATATTGCAGTTACTTCCGGGTGAAGCCCGGTATTACCTCGTTAAATTCACATGGCGTTCGTATTTCACATCGAAGACTCAGACGTTATAACCCACTGTAAGACGAGACAGTTAGAAAGTATATTTAATTTCTAGACTCCAAGAACGGCGTTCTTCACATAAGTAACACTTGTTTTGTGTTTAATGTTGCGCTTTGAGGCTCAGGCAATATCGCAATGACTATAGTCCGGCTGTTACGGCCAGTGTGTCGTTAGCTCAGTGGTTCCCTTATGCGTTGCGATAATAGTGCTATTTGAGATGGCATTTGAATCTCGAAGAATGCCGCTGAACACAACCTTTCTATATTCCATTTTAATTAATGGAGTTGCAAACTACTATAAAAATTCCTTATACGAAATCTGAGGAATGCCTTTACACACAAATCTTTGTGCAATTTCGACTTAGTAAATTATGTTAATATCACAGATGTCTACTTTGCAAATGCCAAGGTGCTTCACTGTGAACTAGTTTCGGAAACGATACGAATTTGAGCTTCGTTCGTCATATAGGTCTAACATGTCATTCGGGAGGAGGACGGTTCAATCCCGTCTCCGGCCATCCTGATTTAGGTTTTCCGTGATTTCCCTAAATCGCTCCAGGCAAATGCCGGGATGGTTCCTTTGAAAGGGCACGGCCGATTTCCTTCCCCATCCTTCACTCACCCGAGCTTGCGATCCGTCTCTAATGACCTCGTTGTCGACGTGACGTTAAACACTAATATCCTCCTCCTCCTCTAACATTGTTGTTTATGAAATGAACATGTTGATTAATATACTTCCTCTCCTCTATATTTTTGCAATAGACTTTAACTAAATGGTTCAAATGGCTCTCAGCACTATGGGACTCAACTGCTGTGGTCATCAGTCCCCTAGAACTTAGAACTACTTAAACCTAACTAACCTAAGGACATCACACACATCCATGCCCGAGGCAGGATTCGAACCTGAGACCGCAGCAGTCGCACGGTTCCTGACTGCGCGCCTAGAACCGCGAGACCACCGCGGCCGGCAGAACTTTAACTGTAGAGTTTTCGTGACAGCAGCGTTATCAATTCCTTTCCGTTCTCTGAAACCTCAAAAACGATATCTTTTTCTGGTTTAAATCTGATGACCTTAACTATCACTTTCTTCCCAGTCTATAAAATTAATTTCAGGCCATACTCAGCTCTTGCCGATTAATGTAATACAGTAATTCTCCATTGCTTTCGAGCGTGAGTGGAAATCGTAGAAATTTTCTGTTTAGCAACATTTAATAATAATAAAGCGTATTAAATTACCAAAAGCGATGAGCGATAGCAGGCGCTTTCGATAAAGAACGGGGCAGTGCAGCGCCGCTGCTGTTGCCACGGCCGCTGCCGGTAGCCAGCAAGTGGATCCCGGAGCTTTACCGCATACAGCGTCCAGAGGACAGTCTTCGAGAAATCTGTCGCAAAGTGGTTACTGTATAAAATTTTGTTATCGGTGTGTCAGAAAGTGAATAGATTGAATCTGCGCTACCATTAAATTCGCGTGTTCACCATTCAGACAGAAGAGGCTATAAAAATGTTTTCTCCAGGTGGTCTCGATCATAGATAGAAAGAACGCGTGCTACCGCTAGACCACGGGCGCAAACAGGCTCTGCGTTCTCTAACATCGGACAAGACTTCCTCCAGGAAGTGCAGCAGTCTACAGAGTGGCCAGATTGTGCAGATAGCCGGACTTAGAGAATTAGCGAGTTGGTCAGTTTATTTGTCCCATGTCGCGATCGGCGCGGACTTAGCCTGTGCAGCGGCCGGCCGCCGGTCGAGTTTTATGTCAAAGAGTGTTCATAGAAAAATATCACCGTACGCCACATTGTTCAGGGGATATGACATGCTAAACACATAGATGCTTGGAAAACTAACACATGAGGTATGGCGTTTTAGTTTGTTACTTCTTTGCTACTAACTCATTTAGCAAAACATTTCGCAGACAGCACCCACATATGTCGCTGAATGTATCAAGAAAAATGTATCACTGTACGACACATAATTCGAGAGATATGACGTGATAAATACTGAGAGGTGTGAGAGATTGCTATATCATGCATGATGTTCAGCTGCTGTAAAGCTGCATGCCCTCGGGAAAAATTAGGGCTGTAGTTTCCCCTGGCTTGCTGACTGGAATACTGGAATACTCTTGACTGGAATACTCTCTTTCAAATTCTAAAGGTGTCAGGGGTAAAATACAGGGAGCGAAAGGCTATTTACAATTTGTACAGAAACCAGATGGCAGTTATAAGAGTCGAGGGGCACGAAAGGGAAGTAGTGTTTGGAAAGGGAGTGAGACAGGGTTGTAGCCTCTCTCCGATGTTATTCAATCTGTATATTGAGCAAGCAGTAAAGGAAACAAAAGAAAAATTCGGAGTAGGTATTAAAATCCATGGAGAAGAAATAAAAACTTTGAGGTTCGCCGATGACATTGTAATTCTGTCAGAGACAGAAAAGGACTTCGAAGAGCAGTTGAACGGAATGGACAGTGTCTTGAAAGGAGGATATAAGATGAACATCAACAAAAGCAAAACGAAGATCATGGAATGTAGTCGAATTAAGTCGGGTGATGCTGAGGGAATTAGATTAGGAAATGAGACACTTAAAGTAGTAAATGAGTTTTGCTATTTGGGGAGCAAAATAACTGATGATGGTCGAAGTAGAAGGATATAAAATGTAGACTGGCAATGGCAAGGAAAGCGTTTCTGAAGAAGAGAAATTTGTTGACATCGAATATAGATTTAAGTGTCAGGAAGTCGTTTCTGAAAGTATTAGTATGGAGTGTAGGCATGTATGCAAGTGAAACATGGACGATAAATAGTTTGGACAAGAAGAGAATAGAGGCTTTCGAAATGTGGTGCTACAGAAGAATGCTGAAGATTAGATGGGTAGATCACATAACTAATGAGGAGGTATTGAATAGAATTGGGGAGAAGAGGAGTTTGTGGCACAACTTGACAAGAAGAAGGGACCGGTTGGTAGGACATGTTCTGAGGCATCAGGGGATCACAAATTTAGCATTGGAGGGCAGCGTGGAGCGTAAAAATCGTAGAGGGAGACCAAGAGGTGAATACACTAAGCAGATTCAGAGGGACGTAGGTTGCTGTAAGTACTGGGAGATGAAGAAGCTTGCACAGGATAGAGTAGCACGGAGAGCTGCATCAGCTTTGTATCAACAATGGGTACAACTACAAGAATATACTGGAAGATGGTTGGAGGCTCATAAACGAAAACAATTATTTTAATAAAAATGAGTTTTTAATACACCACGTTTTTAAACAGGATTAAAAAGAGTAAAATAATTTCTCCTAGCCTCATACAGACTCCTAACCCAATACAAGCAATTCTGAAAGTTTCTGATTGTCATTTTAGTAGCTATGAATTATAAAATTTAAAACGAAAAACGTAGGGCACATGCAAAAGAAACTAGTAAAGAGGTGAACTGTTCGTGCACTAATTAGCAACTAATATGACATTAAGGGGATGAACTATTCATGCATCAATTATGCACTGGGTGCACCCCACGTTTGCCATTTTAAATCTTACGAACATTTTCATAGCTATTAAAAATACACAGACATAAATTTTACGACTGTATGTATGGTCTTAGAAATCTGTTTGGAGCTAGGAAAACTATCATATTGTTAGTCTCAGTTAAAAATGTAGTATTTCAATTATGTAAATAATTATTTTCTGCTTTTTCGTCTTGTGTGTGTCAAGCGGGAGCAGTTTCTCGTAGCACACTGATACCCGGAACTGTCTCACAGAAGCGTCTTGCTGCTCCTGAGGGGTGCTGATCGAGCAGGGCGATGTCCGACCGTGACCAGTGTGTGTTTCCTGTTGTGCTGTTCTCGGCTCCCAGGCTCTGCTGCTGTTCATCCCGTTACACTATTGATATACGTTGTAGCTGAAACAAACTAGCAAAATTAGCACAAAGAAAACATCGAGTTAGAAAAATGAGAGCCATCTTAGTGCTCTGCTAATGACGATTCACCTTCATAGCTGAGTCTTAGCTTGTATATACACCGTCGAGCAAAAACATTATGACCATCTCCCACTTAACAGCGTGTTGATGCATCTTTGGAACGCAGTACAGCAGCGACTGCGCGTGGCATTTCCGGAGCATTGTAGCACCAGGTGTGTACCAAGACACAGTACACGTAGTAAATTATGGGGCACTGGTTTGTAGGCGGGAAGCTGGCACCTGGTAGCGTCCCAGATGTGCTTCATCAGGTTCAGTGAAACCTGGTAGTCAAGGAAGGTAGGATTCGGTTACGATTGTGGACGGGGCCGCAATCAGTTACTATTGGTTGGCTCTTCTTTTAATCACACACAATTTATTTAAAATCAACAACAAATTAAAATAGTGGCAATAGCTTTTAAAAAAATGGTTCAAATGGCTCTAAGCTCTATGGGACTTAACATCTGAGGTCATCAGTGCCCTAGACTTAGAACTAACCTAAGGACATCACACACGTCCATGCCCGAGGCAGGATTCGAACCTGCGACCGTAGCAGCAGCGCGGTTCCTGACTGAAACGCCTAGAACCGCTCGACCACAGCGGCAGGCTGCAATAATTTAAGAATTGTTTCACGGCTGAAGGCCTTAATGGGAATAAATTAAGAATTGTTTAACTTGTCGTAAGGCCTTAAACGATAAGAATGGCAATTATTAAAAAAATTAACAAACATACATAAAATACAGACACAGCAAATAACGTTTTGAAAACAAGCCAATGTGGTCGCAATAAGAATTTTAAGGCAAGTAACCACAGTTACGGCTGAAGGCCTTTAACGCCAAGAATGGCAATTACTAAAAAAATTTAACAACATAAATAAAACAGCAAATATAATAAAAAAGGTTAATTCGAAGGACAAGCAACTGATCACCAAACAGGTGAGACAAATGACGTTAACTTGGTAATACAGTAATAAAATAATAACACAATAAAAAAACACAAGGGCCAGTCACAGACGGTGCTCCGGGAATCGACCTCTGGTTAGGACAGGCCAGAAACACTTTCGCGAGCGATGAGAAAGGCAGCCAAGAGTTGCATTCACTTCACAAGGTGGTAACTCCGACTAAGGACAATCTAACGAATGACTAACTATAATGTGCTGAAGCTACCTAAAGTCCAATAACCAATGCAATAATGGAACACTGCGCCAAAGCCGGAACAGGCTGTCAGCACTACGTCCTCAAGATGCTGTGTTTAGAACATCCGAAAGGAGAAATGAACCACTACAACCAGAGTAGAAGAAACACCAACCGACATACAAATCAAGGAAAATGTCAAAACTACACGCCTTACCATACAGCAGTGGCAAGGCGAGGAAACGTACACTGTCATTACATACACTAATTTCCAGGGCAGGTCTGCGGCCTTAGCGGCCACCAGACGGGATAAATACCGCTGGTTGAACTTAAAGTAACACATAAAATGGAGCAATTAGTAACAAGAATTCGAGAAAAGCTAATTAGCCCGCCGGGGTGGCCGAGCGGTTCTAGGCACTACAGTCTGGAACCGCGCGACCGCTACGTTTGCAGGTTCGAATCCTGCCTCGGGCATGGATGTGTGTGATGTCCTTAGGTTAGTTAGGTTTAAGTAGTTCTAAGTTCCAGGGGACTGATGACGTCAGAAGTTAAGTCCCATAGTGCTCAGAGCAATTTGAAAGCTAATTAGATCCGCCTTCCCCCAATCGCTCCACTCGCTGCTCTTCGTCTCGGCGACACTGCGAGCAGCAAAACGAACCCAAGTCACTGGAGATTCGCAAGATCTCGCAGTATTGGAGGTTTCACTGCTAGGATTAAAATCCACTAAACTTAAAGCTTGTTGGGTCCGGTTGACAACTAGGTCGTGTACCCTCGCGACCACAGAATTTCCATCCGGCAGTGCATGCGTGCTGCCAGCGGTCCCGGTGTGTCCCCGCACTGCCCTCTTGGCTCCACCAGAGTCCCCAACTGAACTCCGACTCACACGACCCGGAAGAACAACAACGTCACCCCAAAGATAGGGCCACAGTTACTACATATCGATAACGCCGCTGCTGCCACTAGCAGACAGGCGACGCTTGTGAAACCAAGTGGCGCCAGTCAACACAAGAAGAATACAAACAACCGCAACCATGTCAACTAAACGACACAGTCTGGCCTCCAGCAAAGGACGGAAACCTACAACAGCACCATCGTGAGCCGCAGCACGGCTCATTCAGATCAGGCGAATTTGGTAACCACGACAGCAAAGTGCCACTCAAACCACTCCAGCACACTACTGAGCGCGTGACACGGGCAGTTATCCTAATGGAAGATGCCAGCACTGTCAGCGAACGTATCAGGCATGGAATCGACGCACGGTACCTGCAGTAATGTTCACATAGCTGTCGTAGTACCTTCGATTACAATTACAGGTTCCTTAGATGCACAAGTAAATGTTCGCTACGGAACAGAGCTTTCCCTCCGGTCTGCGTCTGTGTTCGCGGTGTGTGTTTCGGCGAGCCTTTTTCCTGTCTGATGGCGTACCGACGACCAGATGTAATAAGAAACGTGATTCATCCGAGCAGGCGACTCGTCTCCACTGACCCACCTGCGCCCACTGCAGTCGTAACTGACGACGTCGTGGCAACATGGGAACACGTATGGGTGTTCTGCTGCGGAGACCATTGTTGAGCAACGTGCTCTGAGCGGTGTGTTCCCAGACACTTCTGCCTGCACCAGCTCTGTACTTCTGTACTCTGCCGTCAGATATGCCGCAGATCACGGCCTACCCTGCCTCACAGTGAGGGCAAGCCACCGACCTCAACGTCCTGTTATGAGGTGTCGACGTCCAACACCTTGTCGCTTACGCGTGATTTCGCCGTCTTTCAACCACTTTCTGTAGATGGCTGCGACAGTATCATGCGAAGAGCCGACCATCTTCGCCGTTTGTGCGATGCTCGTTCCCAATGCCGGGCCATAATAATCTGTCCTATGCCAAAGTCGCTTGTGTCAGTGAATTTTCCCATTTTCGGCCTTCTCCATTGGTCTCTGCTCTGGTTAAGTTCCCTCCTTAGTGCGTCATGTGCCCACTACGCCACCAGGCTGGGCAGCGGTCATAATGTTTTTCATCATCAGTTTGGGCTCAGCGCAACGTAGAGAGACGCAGTGCTGTGTTTGCACAGTGTAAGATTTGCGGTATTCTCAAGGAACGCGACAGCGCCGTCAGATGTTAAGGCAAAATCGCCGCCTCAGCCACCATCTGACGCTGCAAGTACAGGGGAACAATTACTGATATACATGAAATATAATCATCAGAACTTCTGAACGATTTGCGTTAGGACCTTCACACTGAACGGTTGGCCGCGGGACATTATGGGAATTAGTATGTGCGTGCATAGTTTCATTTAGCGATGAAGTTCACTTTGATTTGGATGGATTTATCAATAAGCAACGTTTGGGGGACTGAGAATCCGCATTTCGCGATCGAGAAGTCTCTTCACCCTCAACGGGCGATTGTGTGGTGTGGAAAGTCCAGTCACGGAATATTCGGAGTGAAATTCCTTGGTGTCACGGTGACTACCAAACGGTACATGGATATTTTGGAAGGTGATCCTATCGAAGCAGGAGAGTGTTTGATGTCCTGGAGGAGCACTTTAAAGATCCCATTCTTGCTCTGGGGTACCCAGAGACCACTGGCATGGGCCTAGATTGGCCACCATATTCTCCGGATCTGAACACGTGCGACTCTTTTTTGTGTGGGTTCAAAATGGTTCAAATGGTTCTGAGCACTATGCGACTTAACTTCTGAGGTCATCAGTCGCCTAGAACTTAGAACTAATTAAACCTAACTAATCTGACATCACACACATCCATGCCCGAGGCAGGATTCGAACCTGCGACCGTAGCGGTCGCTCGGCTCCAGACTGTAGCGCCTAGAACCGCACGGCCACTACAGCCGGCTTTTGTGTGGGTATATTAAAGACTAGGTCTACAAAAATAACCCCAAATCCGTTGGTTAGCTGAAAACAGCCATTCAGAAAGTTATCGACAGCGAGTCATGCAATATTTCGCTACTCGTCTGCGCCACATCATTGCCAATGATTGCAGGCATATCGAATATGTCATAATCTAAATCAGTATATCTGTAGTGACGTTTACATATTGATAAAGATAGTGAACGCTGTATTTTGTAACTAATTTACGCTTTCTTCCACATAGTTCAATAATTATGAATTCCCTGCGTCGTATAGACGGTGAACAAGCTAAGATCTTTACCTCAGATATTCCCTTCGACGTATAACATATGATCATTCTGTTTTCACCCAGATAAATTGTGAGAAATTCACCACTAAACCACGTATAGTATCTCTTCATTATGGAGATATACACTATGTGATCAAAAGTATCCGGACACCTGGCTGAAAATGACTTATAAGTTCGTGGCGCCCTCCATCGGTAACGCTGGAATTCAATACGGTGTTTGCCCATCCTTAGCCTTGATGACAGCTTCCACTCTCGCAGGCATACGTTCAATCAGTTGCTGGAAGGTTTCTTGGGGAGTGGCTGCCCATTCTTCTCGGAGTGTTGCACTAAGGAGAGGTGCTGATGTCGGTCGGTGAGGCCTGGCACGAAATCGGCGTTCCAAAACATCCCAGAGGTGTTCTATAGCATTCAGTTCAGTACTATGTGCAGGCCAGTCCATTAAAGGAATATTATTGTCGTGTAACCTCTCCGCCACAGGTCGTGCATTACGAACAGGTGCTCGATCGTGTTGAAAGATGCAGTCGCCATCCCCAAATTGCTCTTCAACAGTGGGAAGCAAGAAGGTGCTTAAAACATCAATGTAGGCCTGTGATGCGATAGTGCCACGCAAAACAATAATGGGTGCAAGCCCCTTCCATGAAAAACGCGATCACACCATAACACCACTACCTCTGAATTTTGCAGTTGGCACTAAACACGCTGGCAGATGACGTTCACCGGGCATCCGCCATACCCACACCCTGCCATCAGATCACCACATGTGTACCGTGATTCGTCATTCCACACGTTTTTCCACTGTTCAATCGTCCAATGTTTACGTCCCTTACACCAAGTGAGGCATCGTTTGGCATTTACCGGCGTGAAGTGTGGCTTATGAGCAGCCGCTCGACCATGAAATCCAACTTTTCTCACCTCCCGCTTAACTGTAACAGTGCGTGCCGTGGATCTTGATGCAGTTTGGAATTCCTGTGTGATTGTCTAGATAGATGTCTGCCTACATCTGCATCTATATACATACTCCGCAATCCACCATACGGTGCGTGGCGGAGGGTACCTCGTACCACAACTAGCATCCTATTCCACTCCCAAACAGAACGAGGGAAAAATGACTGCCTATATGCCTCTGTGTGAGCCCTAATCTATTTTATCTTATCTTTGTGGTCTTTCCGCGAAATGTAACTTGGCGGCAGTAAAATTGTACTGCAGTCAGCCTCAAATGCTGGTTCTCTAAATTTCCTCAGTAGCGATTCACGAAAAGAACGCCTCCTTTCCTCTAGAGACTCCCACCCGAGTTCCTGAAGCATTTCCGTAACACTCGCGTGATGATCAAACCTACCTGTAACAAATCTAGCAGCCCGCCTCTGAATTGCTTCTATGTCCTCCCTCAATCTGACCTGATAGGGATCCCAAACGCTCGAGCAGTACTCAAGAATAGGTCGTATTAGTGTTTTATAAGCGGTCTCCTTTACAGATGAACCACATCTTCCCTAAATTCTACCAACGAACCGAAGACGGCTATCCGCCTTCCCCACAACTGCCATTACATGATGTCCCACTTCATATCGCTCTGTAATGTTACGCCCAAATATTTAATCGACGTGACTGTGTCAAGCGCTACACTACTACTGGAGTATTCAAACATTACAGGATTCTTTTTCGTATTCATCTGCATTAATTTAAATTTATCTATATCTAGAGTTAGCTGCCATTCTTTACACCAATCATAAATCCTGTCCAAGTCATCTTGTATCCTCCTACAGTCACTCAACGACGACACCTTCCCGTACACCACAGCATCATCAGCAAACAGCCGCACATTGCTATCCACCCTATCCAAAAGATCGTTTATGTAGATAGAAAACAACAGCGGACCTACCACACTTCCTTGGGGCACTCCAGCTGATGCCCTCACCTCCGATGAACACTCACCATCGAGGACAACGTGCTGGGTTCTATTACTTAAGAAGTCTTCGAGCTACTCACATACTTGGGAACCAATCCCATATGCTCGTACCTTAGTTAGGAGTCTGCAGTGGGGCACCGAGTCAAACGCTTTCCGGAAGTCAAGTAATATGGCATCCGTCTGATACCCTTCATCCATGGTTCGCAAGATATCATGTGAAAAAAGGACGAGTTGCGTTTCGCAGGAGCGATGCTTTCTAAAGCCGTGCTGATGCGTGCATGGACAGCAACTTCTCTGTCTCAAGGAAACTGAGAATATGTTAGAGAATGCTGCAACAAACCGATGTTAAGGTTATTAGTCTGTAATTTTGAGGATCTGTCCTTCTACCCTTCTTATATACAGGCGTCACCTGCGCTTTTTTCCAGTCGCTCAGGACTTTACACATTACGACCCTCTTCAACTGTCGGCGGTCTCTGTCAGTCAACAGACGAGGTCGGCCTGTATGCTTTTGTGCTCTACGTGTCCCTTCACGTTTCCATTTCACTATCACATCGGAAACAATGGGCCTAGGGATGTTTAGGAGTGTGGATGTCTCGTGTACAGACGTATGACATAAGTGATACACAATCACCTGACCATCTTCGAAGTCTGTGAGTTCCACGGAGCGCCCCATTCTGCTAGCTCACGACGTCTAATGATTACTGAGGGCGCTGATATGGAGAACCTGGCAGTAGGTGTCAGCACAATGCACCTAATTTGAAGAACATATGTTTTTGGAGGTGTCCGGATACTTTTGATCAGATAGTGTAGATGTCAAGTTTGCCTTTTCAAATGGGTCTGTAGGAAGTTCGTTGTTATTATAGTTGTTATGAAAGAGACAACTCCAACGGCGTTTCAGTCTTTAAAATCGGATAACTAGTTTGTGAGAAATTACAACATTTATAACGTGGGCTTTACCTGTTTCGAACGTGAAACCGAGTGCTGTCTTATTTCCGAAGTTCGTGTTGTTATACCGAACTGTCACGTCAGGCTGATGAAGCACTCCAGTTCATGCAGCTAAGAGAGTCTGTTTAGGAAAACGGAGTAGTGCAGGAAAGTTTAATTTGAAACTGAGTACTAATCACACCTGGCTACAAAGTCGTTAAACCAGCGCACCAGTTGCATATCAAACGACGTGGCATCTAAGTATGATTCACCATTTAACTACGGTAAAAGTTCTGAGCAGTCTCTTCTACCAGAGCCTAGAAAGAAAGGTGTACTTAATAAGTTGAATGGTTTTGGAAACATTGAATTGAGGCATAAAGATTGTTAAATAATAACTTCGGGTTATAGGTTTAACGTCAAGAAACACTTACATTGTAAGAAATTACAAAAGGATATATTCAACAGCACTTCCTTAGAATTTCATCAAATGCTGTTAACATGCACAGTGAAGATACTGCTAATTATGATACATATTTTTTTTCTTTCCTACTTAATTTTTTTCTGCTTCATTTGCTCTGTACGTATGTTTCTGATGGCCTAGAACATTTTTTTTTATTTTGTTCTATTATATGAAATGTTACTATATTTTGTTTTATAGGTACTGCTACAAGAGCCTGTTTTACTGCCTATGCAAAAGTTTTTCCTTTGTGATGCTTGTGTGCAATGCGCTGTGTAAAGCGAAACGTAATTTGCAGCACTGTTGTATGAATTGCGATGCGAGAGCGATATCCATTCTGCAGTCGGATAGTGAAGACAGACAGAAGGTACGCAGCGACGTGACGAACGTGTGCGTTACGGTGTGTAATCGTGCTAGACAGAATCACACGAAAATCATGGCCGGTTCTTATTTTTCCGTCACTGCATAGACTAAATTTCAACGTCCGCGTTATGGGACAAAATGTTAGACTGTAGTGAATATTGTGGAGTACTATAAACGGCAGTGACAATGCTTGTGCGAACGGACTGATTGTCGTTGTGAGGACCGAACTGTTTGCAACTAAACGGACGGCACGTACTAATTACTTTGAATTTATTGTTTCGTGAAGAACTCAGTGAGCTGCCGCGCACACTAAAACATTAACTGACGCCATGGAGACCTGCAAACTGATTGTGACGTGTGGCACTGTTTTCGCCAGGACTGTAAGTTCGCGATCGTGATTGCTAAAAGTGTACGGACTGTAATATTGCCATCAGCGGGCTGAATTGAATACCGTACTGTTTTAAAACTGTGTACCGAACGTTACAAACAGAAATGTGTGTGAATGGAACGTCGTAATCGCACACACGCAAACGTGGAGTTACACGTAAACAATTACGTCGTACCGGCCTGTGACGTAGGGAATGCAACGAAGAATTGAATAATCGCCTGGAGGAATACAGTCCGAGAAAGAGATATGACTAATGACACTGCGCTAGTTACGTCGACTGCACCAACAAACTGCCACTGACGTCACGAGACATCATCTACAAGCAGATAAGCTGCAACGCCGAGCGCTCTCCCCCTGTATAAAGTCTCAAAACATTTCAAACTGTTCGATTGTAATTTCTTTTTCTTTTGTAACTAACTTTTCCCAGTATTTACTTTCCTTACAAATAAAGGCAGTTTCTGTAAATCGTGTGCGTAAATCAGTGTTGACATTGTTGTGCCCATCCTCAACAGTAGTTATCACTATTTATTTTCTCCGTCTTATTATTTTGTTTTGTTGTAGTTCTAATTGCATGTAAAACTTCCTGCCAGATTAAAACTACACTCCTGGAAATGGAAAAAAGAACACATTGACACCGGTGTGTCAGACCCACCATACTTGCTCCAGACACTGCGAGAGGGCTGTACAAGCAATGATCACACGCACGGCACAGCGGACACACCAGGAACCGCGGTGTTGGCCGTCGAATGGCGCTAGCTGCGCAGCATTTGTGCACCGCCGCCGTCAGTGTCAGCCAGTTTGCCGTGGCATACGGAGCTCCATCGCAGTATTTAACACTGGTAGCATGCCGCGACAGCGTGGACGTGAACCGTATGTGCAGTTGACGGACTTTGAGCGAGGGCGTATAGTGGGCATGCGGGAGGCTGGGTGGACGTACCGCCGAATTGCTCAACACGTGGGGCGTGAGGTCTCCACAGTACATCGATGTTGTCGCCAGTGGTCGGCGGAAGGTGCACGTGCCCGTCGACCTGGGACCGGACCGCAGCGACGCACGGATGCACGCCAAGACCGTAGGATCCTACGCAGTGCCGTAGGGGACCGCACCGCCACTTCCCAGCAAATTAGGGGCACTGTTGCTCCTGGGGTATCGGCGAGGACCATTCGCAACCGTCTCCATGAAGCTAGGCTACGGTCCCGCACACCGTTAGGCCGTCTTCCGCTCACGCCCCAACATCGTGCAGCCAGCCTCCAGTGGTGTCGCGACAGGCGTGAATGGAGGGACGAATGGAGACGTGTCGTCTTCAGCGATGAGAGTCGCTTCTGCCTTGGTGCCAATGATGGTCGTATGCGTGTTTGGCGCCGTGCAGGTGAGCGCCACAATCAGGACTGCATACGACCGAGGCACACAGGGCCAACACCCGGCATCATGGTGTGGGGAGCGATCTCCTACACTGGCCGTACACCACTGGTGATCGTCGAGGGGACACTGAATAGTGCACGGTACATCCAAATCGTCATCGAACACATCGTTCTACCATTCCTAGACCGGCAAGGGAACTTGCTGTTCCAACAGGACAATGCACGTCCGCATGTATCCCGTGCCACCCAACGTGCTCTAGAAGGTGTAAGTCAACTACCCTGGCCAGCAAGATCTCCGGATCTGTCCCCCATTGAGCATGTTTGGGACTGGATGAAGCGTCGTCTCACGCGGTCTGCACGTCCAGCACGAACGCTGGTCCAACTGAGGCGCCAGGTGGAAATGGCATGGCAAGCCGTTCCACAGGACTACATCCAGCATCTCTACGATCGTCTCCATGGGAGAATAGCAGCCTGCATTGCTGCGAAAGGTGGATATACACTGTACTAGTGCCGACATTGTGCATGCTCTGTTGCCTGTGTCTATGTGCCTGTGGTTCTGTCAGTGTGATCATGTGATGTATCTGACCCCAGGAATGTGTCAATAAAGTTTCCCCTTCCTGGGACAATGAATTCACGGTGTTCTTATTTCAATTTCCAGGAGTGTATGTGCCGGGCCGAGACTCGAACTCGGGACCTTTGCCCGTTCGCAGGAGAGCTTCTGTAAAGTTTGGAAGGTTGGAGACGAGGTACTGGCAGAAGTAAAGCTGTGAGGACGGGGTGTGAGTCGTGCTTGGGTAGCTCATTTGGTAGAGCACTTGCCCGCGAAGGCAAAGGTCCCGAGTTCGAGTCTCGGCCCGGCACACAGTTTTAATCTGCCAGGAAGTTTCATATCAGTGCACACTCCGCTGCTGAGTGAAAGTCTCATTCTAATTGCATGTGTTTTACATATCCTTTTCTAGCGTGTGTGTTCATGTAGGTGGACAGTATTTTGTCAGGCATATTTATATGTTCCGTTATGGTATAAGTGTCCGCCCCGATAGCTGAGTGGTCATACTATCAATCCTAAGGGCCCCGATTCGATTCCCGGCTGGGTCGGAGATTTTCTCCGCTCAGGGAATGGGTGTTGTGTTGTCCTACTCATCGTCATTTCATCCCCATCGACGAGCAAGTCGCCGAAGTGGCGTCAAACCGAAAGACTTGCACCCGGCGAACGGTCTACCCGACGGGAGGCTCTAGTCACTCGACATTTACATGGTATAAGTCAGCCTGCGTAAGCTGTGGTGTCCGCCATCAAATTCCGAGCTGCTCGCTCGCTATTGGTGCAAGGCACGCTACCGGCAAAATGTTTGATTTTGACAGTTGTCAACTACGTAAACAGTGTTTACATTCACTAAGAAGTCATATTACTGGCTTTTACAGTTACAACTAAACAAAATTATAGTCGTTTACTTAAATATTTACGAATTAACATACGGGAGTTTTCATGTTATATGTTCTTTTGCTGTTTGTTGCCAAATTATGACATGGCTACTTTCGTTACCTTTGGGGCGCAAAACGGGTTTCTTTTGAATTTAATAATCGAAATTCACAGCCGGCGCTTCAGATTGGAACCGCGCGACCACTACAGTCACAGGTTCGAATCCTGCCTCGGGCATGGATGTGTGTGATGTCCTTAGGTTAGTTAGGTTTAAGTAGTTCCAAGTTCTAGGGGACTGATGACCTCAGATGTTAAGTCACATAGTGCTCAGAGCCATTTTTTTGAAATTCACAGTCAAAATTACGCAAAGTAGATCTCTGGGAATCGTTTTCTTCACACCACGGTCTACTCAATCACGTTTAGAATCACTGGTGCAAGGACTTCTGCACAGACTGAAGTGATTACTTCGACAGCATGCTGCAACAGTGCAATGTTTCACGGTTTTGGGCCGTCAGAACTTGCGCATAGACCGTAGACCCCAGGGGAAAAAAATCGGGTGGCATCAAATCAGGCGAACGCGTAGTTTAGCTGTTCACGCCCACTCCGCGACCAGAAAAAAAATGCCTGAGAGATTAGCGAGCCGAGCACCATCCGTGCTCGTACCGCATGCATGCACGTACTTTCTCTAGCACAGCTAGTAGCACTTGAGACAAGCAACTACCCGTTAAGGTTTTTTACTGTGCTGTAAAGACCAATCCCGTAGTCTCCTATAATGAGGCACCAAATGCTTACCATCCGATTTTCAGCCTGTTTCGTCCAGTACAGATTGTCACCGATCCGGTATGCATGTCTTACATTCAGCTCTCCATGATTTGCAAAGGTAGCGTCATTGTGAAAGATAATTCTTTGCAGAAAGAACAACAAATTTGTGTGAATTTCTAAGGGACCTCCATTAGAACTACTGATAGCCTTGGCAGAGCCAGTCCTGACAAAACTCTACCATCTGGTGAGCAAGATGTATGAGACAGGCGAAATTCCCTCAGACTTCAAGAAGAATATAATAATTCTAATCCCAAAGAAAGCAGGTGTTGATAGTTGCGAAAATTACCGAACTGTCAGTTTAATAAGTCACAGCTGCAAAATACTAACGCGAATTCTTTATAGACGAATGGAAAAACTGGTAGAAGCCGACCTCGGGGAAGATCAGTTTGGATTCCGTAGACATGTTGGAACACGTGAAGCAATACTGACCCTACGACTTATCTTGGAACAAAAGATTAAGGAAAGGCAAACCTACGTTTCTAGCATTTGTAGACTTAGAGAAAGCTTTTGACAATGTTGACTGGAATACTCTCTTTCAAATTCTAAAGGTGGCAGGGGTAAAATACAGGGAGCGAAAGGCTATTTACAATTTGTACAGAAACCAGATGGCAGTTATAAGAGTCGAGGGACATGAGAGGGAAGCATTGGTTGGGAAGGGAGTGAGACAGGGTTGTAGCCTCTCCCCGATGCTATTCGATGTGTATACTGAACAAGCAGTAAAGGAAACAAAAGAAAAATTCGGAGCAGGTATTAAAATCCATGGAGAAGAAATAAAAACTCTGAGGTTCACCGATGACATTGTAATTCTGTAAGAGACAGCAAAGGACTTGGAAGAGCAGTTGAACGGAATGGACAGTGTCTTGAAAGGAGGATATAAGATGAACATCAACAAAAGCAAAACGAGGATAATGGAATGTAGTCGAATTAAGTCGGGCGATGCTGAGGGAATCAGATTAGGAAATGAGACACTTAAAGTAGTAAATGAGTTTTGCTATTTGAGGAGCAAAATAACTGATGATGGTCAAAGTAGAGAGGATATAAAATGTAGACTGGCAATGGCAAGGAAAGCCTTTCTGAAGAAGAGAAATTTGTCAACATCGAGTATAGATTTAAGTATCAGGAAGTCGTTTCTGAAAGTATTTGTATGGAGTGTAGCCATGTATGGAAGTGAAACATGGATGATAAATAGTTTAGACAAGAAGAGAATAGAAGCTTTCGAAATGTGGTGCTACAGAAGAATGCTGAAGATTAGGTGGGTAGATCACATAACTAATAAGGAGATATTGAATAGAATTGGGGAGAAGAGGAGTTTGTGGCACAACTTGACTAGAAGAAGGGATCGGTTGGTAGGACATGTTCTGAGGCATCAAGGGATCACCAATTTAGTACTGGAGGGCAGCGTGGAGGGTAAAAATCGTAGAGGGAGACCAAGAGATGAATACACTAAGCAGATTCAGAAGGATGTAGGTTGCAGTAGGTATTGGGAGATGAATAAGCTTGTACAGGATAGAGTAGCATGGAGAGCTGCATCAAACCAGTCTCAGGACTGAAGACCACAACAACAACAACAAACTGCTGAAGTCATCGGTCCCTTGACTTACACACAACTTAATCTAACTTATGCTAAGAACAACACACACATTGCCGGCCGTGGTGGCCGAGCGGTTCTAGGTTCTTCAGTCCGGAGCCGCGCGACTGCCACGGTGGCAGGATCGAATCCTGCCTCGGGCACGGATGTGTGTGAGTCCTTAAGTTAGTCAGGTTTAAGTAGTTCTGAGTTCTAGGGGACTGATGACCTCACATGTTTCGTGCCATAGTGCTCAGAGCCATTTGAGCCAACACACACATCGATGCCCGAGGGAATACTCGAACGTCCGGCGGGAGGGGCCGCGCAGACTGTGACATGGCGTCTCAAACCGCGTGGCTAGAAAGAACCTAATGGAGCGATGTCGCGCCAGACCATAGCGACACAATTCTGTGTGTCTTCTCTAATCCCGTTGGTTGTCCCGCTGGTGAAGTGACACAAGACAGGGATGGAAGCCGTTTCCACACACAACGCAGACAATAGTGGGCTGACTCATTCCAAAGGCATTCGCAGTTTCTCTGGCGCTAACATGTGGCCTACGAGCAACAGTTGCCAGAGCACCCACTCCGTTCGTATTGCTGTAGGACGCTTTTTCGTCAGTCTCTGCTTAGTATTCCAGCGTCCTTCCAATAACAATTTTTTGCACTTTCACTGACTTGTCATTCTTGATGGAGACCGTCTGTCGGAATACCTTTGTGGATACAACTCACTTATCCTTTACGTATCCCTTCTGCATTATCCGTAAATAAGTACCATGTGTAGTTTTTCTTGGCTTATGAAACACATTTATTTTTTCAAAGTAACCAGTACTCGATACACTGCATGACACAGACCGAATAAAAGCTAAATTTCCTCTGTGTCCCTTTTACACAGATATCTTAGCAATGCAGCACTGTTTCCTCCTTATCCGACGTGTCACATTTCATTACTCGGGTATGAAACCTTTTCTTTTATAGCTATGATACTAGCATTAGAAATAAGTATTGTTCCACCTGAAAAATTGAATTTTATACCGTTATCTATGATGTGAAAAGAGACTGTCATATGTCGGTTAGTGAGGACTTTCTCACAATTAATCTGGATGAAAATAAAACTACGATATTTCGATGGGTTCTGGAAATGTTTGAACTGAAGAGCTTTGCTGAATCTCCCCGTACTTTAAGATTGGAAAAAACACAGCAAATTCGTTGTTTTCGGTTCATAACTGGTTAAACGACTTTTCTGGTTTCTAGTGGGTCATTACAACAAAGCCACGTATACTACTGGCCTTTAAAACTGCTACACCAGGAAGAAATGCAGATGATAAACGGGTACTCATTGGACAGATATATTATACTAGAACTGACATTTGATTACATTTTCACGCAATTTGGCTGCATAGATCCTGAGAAATCAGTACCTAGAACAACCACCTCTGGCCGTAATAACGGCCTTGATAGGCCTGGGCATTGAGTCAAACAGAGCTTGGATGGCGTGAACAGGTACAGCTGCCCATGCACCTTCAACACGATACCACAGTTCATCAAGAGTAGTGACTGGCGTATTGTGACGAGCCAGTTGCTCCGCCACCATTGACCAGACGTTTTCAATTGGTGAGAGATATGGAGAATGTGCTGGCCAAGGCAGCAGTAGAACATTTTCTGTATCCAGAAAGGCCCGTACAGGACCTGCAACATGCGGTCGTGCATTATCCTGCTGAAATGTAGGGTTTCGCAGGGATCGAATGAAGGGTAGAGCCGCGGGTCGTACCACATCGGAAATGTAACGTCCACTGTTGAAAGTGCCGTCAATGTGACCAAGAGGTGACCGAGACGTGTAACCGATGGCACCCGATACCCTCACGCCGGGTGATACGCCAGTATGGCGATGACGAATACACGCTTCCAATGTGCGCTCACCGCGATGTCGCCAAACACGGATGCGACCATCATGATGCTGTAAACACAACCTGGATTCATCTGCAAAAATGACTTTTTGCCATTCGTGCACCCAGGTTCGTCGTTGAGTACACCATCTCCTGTCTGTGATAAAGCGTCGAGGGTAACCGCAGCCATGGTCTCCGAGCTGATAGTCCATGCTGCTGCAAACGTCGTCGAACTGTTCGTGCAGATGGTTGTTGTCTTGAAAACGTCCCCATTTGTTGACTCGGGGATCGAGACGTGGCTGCACGATCCGTTACAGCCATGCGGATAAGATGCCTGTCATCTCGACTGCTAGTGATACGAGGCCGTCGGGATCCAGCACGGCGTTCCGTATTACCCTCCTGAACCTACCGATTCCATATTCTGCTAACAGTCATTGGATCTCGACCAACGCGATCAGCAGTGTCGCGATACGATAAACCGCAATCGCGATAGGCTACAATTCGACCTTTATCAAAGTCGGAAACGTGATGGCACGCATTTCTCCTCCTTACACGAGGCATCACAACAACGTTTCACTAGGCAACACCGGTCAACTGCTGTTTGTGTATGAGAAATCGGTTGGAAACTTCGCTCATGTCAGCACGTTGTAGGTGTCGCCACCGGTGCCAACCTTGCGTGAATGCCCTGAAAAGCTAATCATTTGCATATCACAGCATCTTCTTCCTGTCGGTTAAATTTCGCGTCTGTAGTACGTCTTCTTCGTGGTGTAGCAATTTTAATGGCCTGTTGTGTACATATTCTATTTCATTACCTGCACTGAACAGGCCTTATCAAACGTTTTCGTAGGAAAGTAAATCGCTTTCCAACACAAATCAGTCGGCCGACATATTCTAGAATACTGTTCAAGTGTGTGGGACCTGCGCCAGAAAGTACTAACAGGGGGTTCTGAGCAAAGAAGGGCAGCATGAATGATCATAGGTTTGTTTGACCTGTAGAAGAGCGTCACGGAGATGCCAAAAGATCTAAACTGGCAGACGCCTGAAAATAGATGCACACTACCCCACCGAAGCCAACTTAGATAGTCTCCACAACCAAGTGTAACCGATGAATCTATGAATATGCTGCAACGCCCTGTGAATTGCTCCCATAGGGATAGCGAAGACAATATTCACAATGCCCACAAAGCCAACTTAAGCAATCATTCTTCTCATGCTGAATAAATGAGTGGAAAGGAAAAAAGCCTCAACAACTGGTACAATGGTGCTTACCCTCTGCCATGCACTTCACAGAGGTTCGCAGCGGATGGATATAGATTTTTACGTAGAATTATTTCTACACCTCTCTTTCCCCCAGTCCCATTGCATAAACTTAAAAGTGGATTCTACACCTCCATTTCCCATTCCATATCTAACCACCACAACACACAACTCCCTTTCGAACCCTCCCGCACAACCCACAGCAAGTTCATGTAAATACATTTCCCATGTACCCACACTCATCCAATATACTTGTTTATAACTGCTATTGCGTCTACATCCATCGTCGTGTCATCATCCTGCTCATCAAAAGCTCATCAAATTTTTTGACCCGTTATTTTGACCTTCTTTCCGTATTATAAATATTGGTATGGGTTTAAAAATCACGAAGGCTGACGAAATAGTGGTAGGTGACAACTCGCTCTCAGAATCAAATGATCAATGTTGTTGTTGTGCTATTTGCCTGAAGACTGGTTTGATGCAATTCTTACGCTAGTTCATCCTGTGCTAGTCTACCCATCTCTTTATAACTATGCAACCTAAGTTTGACTGAAGCTCATTAACTCCTTTTTTATCACGGAATTGTATGATTTCCAAATGTATCAAATATCAGCGATCACAGATAACAACTGTAACAGCAACTTGCAGCTGACATTTCTGGAACGAGGTTTTTACTGTGGTCGAACAATGATCCCCTGGGCAGGTAAGGCCGTACACTACTATTGAACAGGAATAATCAAAATAAAAGGTATTTTACGCTACTCGTTGTTTATTGATAATGAGACATTGTTTTACAAGTTATAAGCTATTAAGTAATCAAAAAAACATAATATAATTGTGCGCGAAACTCTGCAAAGCATTTTTCATACAAATACACCTTCCTTTTGCCGAACGATTTGACAGTTTCATTTTTACAAATTTCACATTTTGTTCTAACTTGACCCGTGATAATAATATGTTGAACTAAATGTTTTCTTAGAGAAAGACGTACTGTGATCCTCATTTGCGGCTGTGGCCGAGGCTGAGTTTTAGCATTGCCATATTTCTGGAGGCCTGCCGAGGGCTAGGTGCTATCCGACCGACATGTATGTTGCGCGTTCCAGCGCCTCGTCCGGTCGCAGCAGGGTCGTTTTGGGCATACTCATATATTGGTTAATACAATCAGACCTTGGTCTCTTATCTACAATTTTTTTCCCGCACACGTGCCTTCATTGCCAAGTTGACGATTTGTTGATGTTTCATAATGTGTGAGGTTGTAGCATAAGTCTTCTGTCTGACCATTAGATTTAGTGCCTCCTCATTACTCATCATGCCTACTCATCACATTATTCCTCTGCATCGTCACATTTCTTAAGTCTAAGACCTATTCTCGTCAGAACGGATTATTGTACACATTTGGCTCCCGTACAAGGCTACACTTCGTACAATTAAATGACATCAGAAAAGAATTCCTAGCGTTTTAGTTAACATTCAATGTTAACAAGTTCCTCTTTTTCAGAAATATTTTCTGGAGCCAGTAGAAATTTTATATCGTTTATTTCGACCATCATCAATAATTTTGTTCCCAGAATAAAAATCTCATTAACTACTTTTAGTGTCTCTTTTCCTAATACAATTTCCTCCGCAAAGCCTGATTTATTTCGAATAGATTTCGTTATCCTTGTTTTGCTTTTGTCGACATTCATTTTATAACCTCTTTTGAAGACGCTATCCATTCCATTGAACTGCTCTTCCCACGTCCTTTTCCATCTCTGCAAAAATTATGGTGTCTTTCGTAATCTAAGACGGTCCTAAATTTTTGGGATATTCGTGATTATAAACATCGCATCTAGTTACGTACTTAAAGAGACCTTGCGCACGGATATTATGTAATGCACAGTTTGTAATTGGTATTGTTTTAGGGTTTCGACGACAGGGAGGAAGTATAGAGCCAACGGTAACGTGCCGATGACCTCCGTACTTTGCAGAAGAAAATCGCTGTCTTACAGAAAGGTGGGGTCGGCCAAAGATTGAACAAGATGCGTCCGGTCGCCTTCTGCGGAAGTTACGATTGTTACGCAATTTGAATAATTTTAAGAAACAATAAAAGCCCTGTTCGTTTTGCAAGAAGCTGGTTTTAGTAAGTCGATACGGAGGACTCACGCTCAGTGGCTGAGGGTCTGTGTGTAACGTTTGAATTTAGTATCAAGAATTTGCACCTGACGCCTGAGTAGATAAGTGTCGGACGACTCTCTGGATTCCTCGTACATCTTCAGTAGGACTCTGGACTGCACAGAAGGTCTAGTAGTTATTTGGCTGCGACTGTAGAAACCGATACGATAGTAATATCATTCAGAAGAACGCTGTCATTAATTATCACTCTTGAACCGGTAATATACATCTTAAACAGGTCCTGAAATGGCTGTTTAGTGAGGAACTGTTTTAAGCAATTTTCTCAAAACATGAATAGCACTTTCATAGTTTCGTGACCTGCCTTGTGGAACTATCTACTAAATATTATATGACATAGGCTAGGAAGCTGTTTAGGTAGGAAGCTAACTCCTCAAATGGTGAACTTTATTTTTGTTTTACCAAAAGGATGACGGTAACGATTGGTGATTTTTGCCGAATTTTTTGTTATTATTACTGATCGGGTCAAGTGGGCAGGTAGCGAAGTTTTATAGATGACAATTCGCAAAAGTCCATATGCTGTAAACAAAATTTTAAATAAAACGATTTTATGTAGTTTCAGTCTGAAATCTTGTGTGTTCTCTTCATTATTGTATTCTACTTGAATTGATCCTATTTAAGGGAAGAAAACAGAAAAATACAGTCTAATCGTTTTTTAAAAAGAAAGGACAAATCAAAGATCGTAGTCATATTTTAAAAAGAATATTTGCAAAGAGACTTAAAAAGTAGGTGCGAAAGAAATTATTAGTTCCACAATTTACTCAATTTTCAGAGATATAATTTAACGCAACGTTAACTGCGGTAATACTCGATGAGATTTGATGAAATATCCACCGCTGATACCCGTTATTATAAAAATTTTCTTTCCTATTATGATGGAAATACACTCCTGGAAATTGAAATAAGAACACCGTGAATTCATTGTCCCAGGAAGGGGAAACTTTATTGACACATTCCTGGGGTCAGATACATCACATAATCACACTGACAGAACCACAGGCACATAGACACAGGCAACAGAGCATGCACAATGTCGGCACTAGTACAGTGTATATCCACCTTTCGCAGCAATGCAGGCTGCTATTCTCCCATGGAGACGACCGTAGAGATGCTGCATGTAGTCCTGTGGAACGGCTTGCCATGCCATTTCCACCTGGCGCCTCAGTTGGACCAGCGTTCGTGCTGGACGTGCAGACCGCGTGAGACGACGCTTCATCCAGTCCCAAACATGCTCAATGGGGGACAGATCCGGAGATCTTGCTGGCCAGGGTAGTTGACTTACACCTTTTGGAGCACGTTGGGTGGCACGGGATACATGCGGACGTGCATTGTCCTGTTGGAACAGCAAGTTCCCTTGCCAATCTAGGAATGGTAGAACGATGGGTTCGATGACGGTTTGGATGTACCGTGCACTATTCAGTGTCCCCTCGACGATCACCAGTGGTGTACGGCCAGTGTAGGAGATCGCTCCCCACACCATGATGCCGGGTGTTGGCCCTGTGTGCCTCGGTCGTATGCAGTCCTGATTGTGGCGCTCACCTGCACGGCGCCAAACACGCATACGACCATCATTGGCACCAAGGCAGAAGCGACTCTCATCGCTGGAGACGACACGTCTCCATTCGTCCCTCCATTCACGCCTGTCGCGACACCACTGGAGGCGGGCTGCACGATGTTAGGGCGTGAGCGGAAGACGGCCTAACGGAGTGCGGGACCGTAGCCCAGCTTCATGGAGACGGTTGCGAATGGTCCTCGCCGATACCCCAGGAGCAACAGTGTCCCTAATTTGCTGGGAAGTGGCGGTGCGGTCCCCTACGGCACTGCGTAGGATCCTACGGTCTTGGTGTGCATCCGTGCGTCGCTGCGGTCCGGTCCCAGGTCGACGGGCACGTGCACCTTCCGCCGACCACTGGCGACAACATCGATGTACTGTGGAGACCTCACGCCCCACGTGTTGAGCAATTCGGCGGTACGTCCACCCGGCCTCCCGCATGCTCACTATACGCCCTCGCTCAAAGTCCGTCAGCTGCACATACGGTTCACGTCCACGCTGTCGCGGCATGCTACCAGTGTTAAAGACTGCGATGGAGTTCCGTATGCCACGGCAAACTGGCTGACACTGACGGCGGCGGTGCACAAATGCTGCGCAGCTAGCGCCATTCGACGGCCAACACCGCGGTTCCTGGTGTGTCCGCTGTGCCGTGCGTGTGATCATTGCTTGTACAGCCCTCTCGCAGTGTCCGGAGCAAGTATGGTGGGTCTGACACACCGGTGTCAATGTGTTCTTTTTTCCATTTCCAGGAGTGTATCTCCAGAAAGAGTAGAAATTCGAATTCCCACTTACATACGTGGTCAGAAAATGATTATCTAAGCTACAAGTCGAAGTACATGAGTATTCGCTGTATTAGGCGTACACAACCTGCTACGTTTTCAGTGGAATGGAAAACTCCTGCCCATCAGTTGCTGGCTAAAACTTAATATAGTAACCTCAATTAATTATTTCTTTTGCTTGTGCCTTTTCCCACAGTTAGGCAGGGTCGGATTGGTTAATCGAATTTGGCAATGTTAGTGGAAGGGATGGCCGGATGCCCTTCCTGCCGCCACCCAGTAACCCCCCCCCCCCCCCCCCTGGTACGGAATTAGTGTACCCCAAGTGTCTGCAACTAGCGTAATCCATGGAATAGTACGAAAGTGTTCAAATGTCTGTGAGCCGTGTAACTGAGGCGGGATGTGGGGACCAGCCCGGTATTCACCGAGGGAGATGTGGAAAACCGCCTAAAAACCACATCCAGGCTGGGCGGCACACCGGCTGTCGTTGTTAATCCGCCGGGCAGATTCGATCCGGCGCCGGCGCGCCTACCCGAGTCCAGGAAGCAGCGCATTGACTCTCTCGGCTAACCTGGCGGGTCTAGTAACGCCAATTAATGCATGCTCTGAATACAAAAAATTAAAAAATATCTTTGGAAATATAGGAACATTATTCGGTATTTTATTGAATGAATTACCCAGTCTGGACTTAAAAATTAGTTAGCTACTAGACCAGAGGTAGTCAAGCAGTTCCAATCAAGTATTTATACGGCCAGCGGTTCTCATCCGTATTTTGTAATAATATACATCTAGCAACTAAGAGCCGAGTCCAAAAGTCACCTAACGTCAAGATCTTAAGAGTGTAGTTTTCCTCCTCAATAACGAACAAAAATACTTACAGATGCAGTAGTAGTTCAAAATCTGCTTAATTTTAAGTGACGTTGGTGAATTCGGCTGCTAACGTAATGGGAACAGCTCGGCCACTATGAGGTTGGAGGGTGTGAGAGGGAGAATGCTTTATTGTTTGTACCGAAACTCACGGGCTCGCGCGTCTCGTACCGATCACCTGCTATGGCATAAATTTCAAAGGGAAGTAACATGGATTTCAGAATGCACATTGTAAAGAGAGTCGTCTTCAAATGCGGTACATACAGGATGAATTCGTTATGATATTACAAACTTTCAAGGATGATGGAGAAGGGTTAATATATCCATTTGAGGTAAGAGACCCTGGTCCAGAAACGACCGACACGGAGGTCATAAGCGAAAATCATTTTCATACCTCTGACAGTGGAATACATGCACCGGTGCTGTAGCTGCTAAGATTGTAGGGTAGGCAACTTTCAGAGGTGGTCGTATGGACCAAAACAAGGGAAAGAAGTTCAATAAACATGGGCTCTAAAATGCATATGTTAAGAGCTATGGGCAGTTGTTAAGTAGAAGGAATATGTTTCACAGTAGCGAAGGTGAACACACATCCATGGCTCTTAAGGTATGCATTTGAGAACCCATGTTTACCACACTTTTTGAGCCGTGCGCGGCTCGTGTTCATGCCGGTTATTGCTTGTCATCTTGTCCTTACGCTTCGGTTGTCTCGTTTCTTATTCGATTTTCTGGCGTCACTAAGTTGCTGGCTTGCCTGCCCGTGAGTGGCAGCAGCAGCGCGAATCGCTAAGACCACTGTCGTACTATCTTTGTAGTGACCGTTAGTATTTCCGGGTCGCTGTGTGTCGTGAGTTCAGTCGGGACGGGAGCAGCAGTGAGTTTGGGACAGCTAGTACTCGCCGACAGCTGGGGACACTCATGTATTGTTCGACGGAAGGAGACTGGAGCGGGAACGACCGTTGGTTGGTCGTTCGGTCGGTCATCTCATCGGGTGACGTGTATTTGGTCTTTTGACCGTTTCTGGGCCTCGTAAGTTGGTCATCTTGCCGGGCGTGGGCAGGTTCCTTCCCTGTGCAGAGATGTAGGGTGGCCAATGGTCAAGAGTTACCTCTGCATGGTTGGGTCCGAGCCAGTGTGCCCGGGTCGCCGCGTCTCCGAGTTCCGAATGGTTATCAATGGAGTCGGGATGGAGCTGCAGTGAGCTCCGGACAGCCATAACTCCCCCGACCGTTGCCGACACACATAACTTGAGTGGGGATGACCCTGGTTGGTCGTTCGGTCGGTTCTCTCATCAGACGACGTGTATTTGGCCGCCTTTCGCTTATGAGTTATCTGTGTGTCTCGACTTCTGGTTCGTCCTTGTTGTTCCACAGTGGTTGCTTTTAGGATTGTTCGAGTTCTTGTGGAAGTGTTTTCGTGCAACTATGTCAAGCTTGTGTGATTTCGACTGAGCAGTTGTGTTAATGCTGCCCGCGGACTGCAGTTAAGGGTTGGTCGGTTGGGACAGGGTCCGGCACGGCGTCTAGTTCAAAATGGTTCAAATGGCTCTGAGCACTATGGGACTTAACATCTGTGGTCATCAGTCCCCTAGAACTTACAACAACTTAAACCTAACTGACCTAAGGACATCACACACATCCATGCCCGAGGCAGGATTCGAACCTGCGACCGTAGCGGTCACGCGGTTCCAAACTGAAGCGCCGAGAACAGCACGGCCACACCGGCCGGCACGGCGTCTAGTTCGGCAGCCTTTGGTGTTGTTCATATTTTTGAGTGGTTATTGCGCCTTGACTGTAATTAGACGTCAATATTTGAAGATGTAGTGCTGCTGGTATCTTCGTCCTCGGTGACATTTTCCGTTGCCGGCCGGAGTGGCCGAGCGGTCCTAGGCGCTACAGTCTGGAACCGCGCGACCACTACGATCGCAGGTTCGAATTCTGCCGTGGGCATGGATGTGTGTGATGTCCTTAGGTTAGTTAGGTTTAAGTAGTTCTACGTTCTAGGGGACTGATGACCTCAGATGTTAAGTCCCATAGTGCTCAGAGCCATTTGAACCATTTTGAACATTTTCCGCTTTCGTGCCGTTGGTCGGGCGGAAGGGAATTGGTTAGGTGGTTGGTCGGTCCTTCAGCCGTCCGTGGGTCAGGTAGCCATCCGATTATTTAATCATACTTTTGGCTGCCTGTCTCACCTAAACTGTTGTTAGAGTTTCCTCTCCAGGCCGACTCTTGGAACAGTTCTGAGCACCAGTGTTCTGTTGTTTGTGATTGTGATTTACTTTTGTCACAAGTACTGTGCTAGGCCTTTAGCGGTGTATTAATTTTGTCTGTTCTGTGTTCAGTATATGGCCTTTAGCCGAACCTTATGTGAATTATTTTAAGATTAGGCCTTCAGCCGCGTTTTATTTAAAAATTCTTGTTTGCTCTGTATCTAGGCCTTCAGCCGCGTTTGTTTTAAAATCTGTGGTTTTGAGCCGTAGTGTGTAAATTCCTATCTGTAAGGTTTCGCTTTAATTATCTTTAATTCTTAAAATGGCCTTCAGCCGTACTGTGTGAATCCTTATCTTAAGGTTTGTCTTTAATTATTTTGAATAATTGGTTGGGCCTTCAGCCTTGAAGATATTTCAAGTTTTCTTAAGATGGTTTTCTGTTGTACTGTGTAAATGCTTGTCTTTAAAGGTTGCTTTTATTATGTTGAAATATTATTGGGCTTTCAGCAGAGGAATTAATTTCAATTTTCCTTAATATGGCTTTTAGCCGAGATTTGTAAATGCTTGCCTTTTAAAGAATTTCCTTTGCTGATCTGAAATATTATTTGAGCCTTTAGTCGAGAAGATATTTTAATTTCACTTAAGTAAGGCCTTCATCGGTTTGTCTAAAGTCTTGTGTTTGTAAAAGGAATTATTTAAACTTTATTATTGGGAAGTTACTTGGGCCCTCAGCCGTGAATTGATCTTTGTTTTTTTAAAGAGAGAACTGTGCAATGGATTTCGAGGTGTTCTTGTGTAACTTACAGTAACTGGTCTTGGCCCCTTTCCACAACTTGATCCGCCCTGTCCTGCGAACCCAGATTTCACTTTTGTTGTTGTTTTGGTCCATACTGCCACCTCTGAAAGTTTCCTGCCTTATAGCCTTAGCAACAACAGTATCGGTACACGTATTCCAGTGGCAGAGGTATCAGAATGATTTTCGCTTATAATTTTGGACCTGGTCCTATCCGGACCAGGGTCCTTACCTCAAATTGATACATTTACCATTCTCCATCATCCTTGAAAGTTTGTAATATCACCATCCTGTGTTTGCAGCAAGGAATATACAATTAAATTAAGGCTCTTTTAATACTACGCAATGAACAGGAGGAAATTAACATTCAAAACATTAATTTTGGTAAACATTTGTGACCGTGTCTCATATTGCAAATGTATTTAAATATAATTACTGTTATTAATCAATTAATCATCCGCTTACGCAGACAACACAATAACACTTCGTCCGGACTTTCCAGTGTCACAACTTTGGTGTCGCTGAGGTTGGCAGGAATCTGAAACAGAACAGTTGACACGAAATGTTCCGAATGATGCCGACTTTTAATGACAAGTACTTGGTGGCCGGCCGCCAGCTTATCCCTTATCCCGTCCTTACTAGAGTTAGTTTATTAGGGGCCCGTAACATACTAATTTACATACGTTACCAATTAATAACAAGTTCGGTACATGTGCCGCCCGAGAGACCGCCACAGAATGCCAGTATTGGCTGCTCTCGAACAAAAAAGTCTGATGACCACCGTGCTCGACTGTCAGTTATAAAAGGCAGAGTGTTGTTTAGTGGGTACAGTCTGTATGTACGTAAGTCACATAGCGTACTACAGTACTCAGCGGGGGAAAGGCACGTACTGTGTCTTCCAGTCAATAACAGCAAGCGTACGGGGAGTTTAGGTGGATAAAATCCCAAACATCTCAAAAAACCGATTGTGGGAAAAACCCGCCATCTTGGAAAAACCGCCGCCATCTTGGAATTTTCGAGTTTTCACCATACCCACTGATGCAAGCGTCAAATTAGATCAATTTTTGCGGCAAATTAATGAGTTTACGCACCGCTATCGCCAAAAACGATAAAATTGTTTACTATAGTACATCTTTATTATTCAAGAAACATTAATATTTATTTTAACTCAACTAGTGTTGAAAAAAATGACCTACAATTTTTCAACTTTTGATTGTACGTTGTTGAAGGTTCAAATGGCTCTAAGCACTATGGGACTTAACATCTGAGGTCATCAGTCCCCTAGACTTAGAAATACTTAAGCAGGATTCGAACCTGCAGCCGTAGCAGCAGCGCGGTTCCGGATCGTTGTTGATTTTTCCGTTAGTTACGAGTAATGCTGCACCGTAAAATAAAAACAAATCCAATTTAAATAAATTGCACAAGATGGGAAAGAGGGGAGAGTTATAAGCTCGAATGGTTCACCGAAGCGATGCTCACTCAGGGGCCAAAAATTTATGACAGGAAGTCGTTAGCTGACGAAAAACTAACTTTAGATTTGCTTGTATAAAAATGAAAAAAAAAAAGAATGGACAGGACGTTTTTACATTTTGCGGTTATTTTCCGTTCTTATATAAACGCGTCAGTCGAAGTTTCGACGTCGTCTTAGATGTCAGAGTCTGCACCCGTGGCGAGCGCAGTAGCCGCACATACTTGTAGAACGAGAGCAGCTTGTCCTGTATACGCACTTGTTCTCGCAACCAGATCTGCAGTTGCAGAATGTGATGTGAAGTACGTGCTCCGGTCCTGGTTCGTCTTCAGTTGGAACTAGTTCAGGCTGGCCCGCATGCACACCCTATACCATTCTTTGCTCCGGAATGTGATTTCCCGTCCAATCTTGAACCTAAAAGTAAGGATGTAAATCGGTTAGAGATACGAGGGTTTGTGTTTACATTACACGAAATTAATGAAGTTACCGCCTTCCTCACCGGTGGCAAACTCTGTCAGGAGTCTCGATAACAGAGCGATAAAGCGCAATTTGTTTTAACCTCAGCCAAAAAGGCTCCTCGAGGACATGTT
Source organism: Schistocerca serialis cubense (assembly GCF_023864345.2). Lineage (NCBI taxonomy): Eukaryota > Metazoa > Arthropoda > Insecta > Orthoptera > Acrididae > Schistocerca > Schistocerca serialis. The sequence goes on along the minus strand of NC_064641.1, from coordinate 111,870,293 downwards.
GATGGCGTATCATCGTCAGCTACAGTCTCTACCGCTGCTCTCCGCGTGTTTCTCTTTGTATGTTCTTCATCCTTGGTATTTTGAAAGTTATAGTTGTCGAAGACCACAATGGCGTGCTAACCGACGATATTATTGTCGTACTGGAAGCAGAGTTGGCTGAAATTTGCTGGACATCTCTTCAGGAACGTCGATTAATGCAGACTTCGTCAAGCAGCGTAGGGAGCCTTGCTGCTAGTTCGTATTTCAATATTCTCCAAGGTCATCACCACTGCAGACAACACACAGCAGTCGATGAAAAAGTTGATTTGATTTTATTTCGACGACAGCATGTTTTGTTTTGGCCATTGCAAACCCAGAGACAAGAGTGGTGACTTTTATTTTTTCTCTTTAAGTAGACGTCATTGAGTCGCTGAGCGAGAAAAATCACACCAGTAGACATGGGCACGGCAAGGTATGCCGAGTGTTCATTATTGCTTTTAATTACAAAACAAATATCTGCCAAAGATACGGTATATTAACTCTTTCTGATGCGATTTTGGATATAAACACATTAGAACCGATTACTTTAGCTTCTATATTTTTATATTTATTTTTCGTTACACTAGATGGCAAAACAAACAGCTTGGCGCAAAAATGAAGCCAGTTCGACGCTTGGTCAGTTAGTATGGTTCAAATTCGAAAATTCCAAGACGGCAGAGTTTTTCAAAGTTGATTTTTGAGCACTTCTGGGATTTTGATCTGCTCATCATCCTTAGCGTTTCTGCGAATTTTCAGCTTCTTTTTTAAATTGCCCTGACTGTAGTATTTTTTTTTTTAATTTGCCTCTACTAATATACCATCACCGGCTGTCAGTTCGAAGCGATGAATCGACGAGGTAGCGATGCCCAGACATCTCAAAAACCGAGAAAAAATAGTGTGTTTTAATAGCATTTTAATTATCAATTACCAGTAATAGATTTTAGTTGAGTGATCTGTGTGTAGCATTGTGGAGTAGTATTGCGTCTGACATTGGTATTGTAACATATTATTTAGTAGTCAGAAGGTGAGTTCAAGGACCAGAGGTGTGATCAGTTATTTGAAATTACTGTCCTAATGTCGGAATTATCAGCAAAAACGGATAAAACAGTTGTTGCTCCAGCTAACTACAAGTTGAGAACAATTAAAGGGTCTTGATGGAATCCCAGAGAGACAGGAGAGACATTTATAAAGACGTTATTAAAAATCACGAGCCAGTCAAAAGTGAGGTAGCAGCTTTAGAAGGAAAAGTAAACGAACTGAGTTCACTTCCTGGACATGTTACTGAATTAAAATAATCCCAGGATGTTACCATAGCGCTGTTGCTGAAGGATTTACAGAACAAATAGAGGAGAAATGTAGTAAACTAGATGAAAATATTAACGTATGATGGTCAACCAAATGGAAATAGACAGGTGGAGAAAAGCAAATAGATCGTTTATTGTTTCAAAAGTAATTGCCATGCATTTATCTCACTGTGAGAGAAGACGGTCAATGCCTTTATAGAAAAATGTTTTCCTTTACCTATAGAACCATGGTTGTATCCAGGAGTGCGCCTCTTCATCCGAAGCACATCGATGGTCACGAATGTCTTTCTTCACCGCTCCAAAATATGGAAATCGCATGATGAGAGATGGGGCTATCCAACGAAACTTCTGCAGCGTAGTCGAACTATCTTTGGCAACGTGTGTGAGTGCATTTTGTTTCTTTCCACTACGCTGCAGAAGTTTCGCTGGAAAGTCCTCATACTCGTACATCATACAGTCCCAATCTCTCCTGATGCGAATTCTGTGTTTTTGGAGCGCCGATGAAAGCCATTCATGGGCGTCGATTTCCCTGGGACAAAGGGGTCCACACCTGGACACAATCATGGTTCCGTGGGCAACCGTAAAAATTTTTCCATGAAGGCATTGACCGTCTTGTCTCACAGTGAGATAAATCTATTAACAGCTTTGGCGATTACTTTCAAATAATGAACAATTAATTAGTTTTTCCCACCTGTCTCGTTCTCATTCGAGTGGCCTTATGTATCAGAGTGAAATAGGTGGAATAGCGTCTTAACGAAGAACTTTATTTCGATAAACTGATCACGAAAATTCGCTTATTAGAAGTATTAACAACTAGGTTACTAGATCGGGTTAGGTAGCATCATGTGGGAGAAATCTGGACACATGCTCGACCATTATTAGAGCCTCTGGACAAATTAGACTATTTCAATATATCTATGGAGAGGACTGAAACAAAGGTCACCCACTGGACAGATGTTCAGAACAATGAAAATATAAATGACAAGGCAGAAGGTCGGTATCAAAAACAAAAGCTTACGCAGAATTGTGGCCTGCACAAGTATGATAATAACAGCAAAAGCAGTGAACACCAAGGAAAGAAATGGGGACCACCTAGGAATAACAATAATAATAATACCTGCAACAGTCATATATCTACACAGCAAGTTAATGATCAAAGAGGTTAGCAGGTACCTCAAAGGACCAGTGTGGTTACAAAAGTGAGATATCAGGAAAGAAAAGCTTGGAGTGATGAAATATTATTACAAAGGGAGAACCCAGAGCGAAAAATTTCAGCCTTAGTGGTGAAAGGTTCTATTTATTGAAAAAATTTACGAAAGTCCCTTCTGGGGAGCATGTGCTTCGGTAAGTGCCAATGGGATAAGAAATACCACTCAATCCATGATAAGAAGATTGCAGCACTGCATTGATACCAAAGTTTTTGGTCCTGTGATAAATCAGAAGGCACTTTGTCAGACCCAGAGAAAATAATAGCGACAGCTTTCAGTCCGAATCACTTTTGAGTGAATGGTATGTTTTTTGCAGGACATATATACTGAGTGTCAGTATGAACTGCCCGCTTATACACTGAAGAGTGAAAGAAACTGGTACACCTGCCTAATATCGTGTAGGGTCCCGGCGAGCACGCAGAAGTGCCGCAGCACGACGTGGCATCAACTCGAATAATGTCTGAAGTAGTGCTGGAGGAACTGACACCATGAATCCTGCAGGCCTGCCCATAAATCCGTAAGAGGGGGTGGAGATCTCTTACGTACAGCACGTTGCAAGGCATTCCAGATATGCTCAATAATGTTCATTTCTGGGCAGTTCAGTGGCCTGCGGAAGTGTTTAAACTCAGAAGGGTGTTCCTGGAGCCACTCTGTAGCCATTCTGGACGTATGGGGTATCGTATTGTCCTGCTGGAATTGCCCAAGTTTGTCGGTATCCACAATGGACGTGAATGGATGCAGGGGATCAGACAGGATGCTTATGTACATGACACCTGTCAGAGTTGTTTGTAAACGTATCAGGGGTCCCATATCACTCCAACTGCACGCGCCCCACACTATTACAGTGCCTCCACCAGCTTGAACAGTCACCTGCTGACTTGCAGGGTCCATGGATTCATGAGGTTGTTTCCATAGCCGTACACGTCCATCCGCTTCACACAATTTGAATGTATGATGTGGAATTCTGGAGGACAGAATTATAGGCCCCTGTTTTATCGAAGGAAATCTTAATGATAGTAGGTACACCACATTCCTGCAAGAAACATTAGGTCCGTTATTGGAATAAATACCTTTAGGAACAAGGAACAGAATGTGGTATCAACACGATGGGTGCCCGGCATATTTTTCGCTGATGGCTAGAAATGAGTTGCAGAGGCAATTTCCAAATCGTAGGATTGGACGCGGAGGAGATGTGTCGTGGCCGATTCGTCCGCCAGACTTGACGCCTCTGGATTTTTTCTTGTGGGGATTCGTAAAAGACATTGTTGATAAAGACGTTCCAACTACACCTGAAGATATGCGAGAGAGAATTGCCAGGGCATGTGCTTCGGTAAGTGCCAATGGGATAAGAAATACCACTCAATCCATGATAAGAAGATTGCAGCACTGCATTGATACCAATGGTCACCACTTCGAACACCTTCTGTAAATGGACGTTCATGCCACCTTTGTGACCTTCGACGACCTTCAAATAGCGTACTGTTACACATCATTGGTTTCGTCTCGATAGCCGCTATCAGAAGATAAGTACCAAACTATAGTACAACATTAAAAAAAAAAAGTTGTCCTTCATATATCTGACGCGACCCCACCTAGAAATAACAAAATCAACGTCATATTCTGGTTCCCGTTGTCGCGTGCATCTTTTGTCCCACAAACTTTTCAGCTCCTATCATACTCTCGGAGTTATTCTTGGTGGCAACAGTTAGTGACCCATCCTGCATAGTGTGCTGGTAAATTTTAAAATAATGTCAATTATAATTTTAACAATTAAATTCATCTAATATTTGTACTGTTACATGTGTTGACAATTGTAAAAATATAAATACAGGAGATGTATCACGGGTTACGACAAAATAATGAAAATTATGCGATTCTAGATCCTCGAACTCCCACAAAAGAAACAAGTAGCAGGACTGTGTCTGTGCGACAAGAGAGAAAGCACGTTAGGCAGTCAGTGGCCATCAGTCGCATGGTCAACACCGCAGGTGCCAAGTGAGGCGTTCTGATATCAAATCTATGATGGAACGGCGTCGGATGTTGTTCCAGCTGTAAAATGGTGCTCTCGCATTTGGAATTGCTCTAAAAATGATTAACTCGTCGCCAAGAAGAAATGAAATAGAGCATTAAACCGCCTGATGGAAGCAGATAGCCGCCACGTGCTTGCCACCACTATTGCGCAACTGTTTCAACGACTTTGGAGAACAGAGATGTATACTAGTATGAACCAGTGTGCTTGTGTGTGTTTTTGCAATAATAGTTGAAGTGGTGCAAAATTTGTGTTTCACCATTGAAATTGTCCTCTTCATAGTACCAAGCAGGGTCCTGTCCTAAAAGTGCTAAAGACCGAATATCCTGTTTATGGAGAAATTCTAATTTGTTTCTATTTCAGTGTGTCTAAGTTTCAGTTTTAAAGCATATAAAAGTTGCTGGTTAAATCATTTGAAAGTGGCAAAGTTTTAGTACTAACGAACATAAATGTGGTTACTTAAAATCACTTGCTTCACAAGTGGTGTTATAAGGCACTTAATTTTGACCCTATGTGAAATTTAGCTCTAACTTGAAATCATTTTGAAGCTAATTAAGCATATTGTCAGGGCATATGATTATAAAGCATTGCAAGATAATTAATATCAAATGGGATTGGAAATCAGTATTGTTGTAATGAAAAGTGTTTCTGTAAGGTGTGCATAGTTGATGATAAAGGAAGGAACAGTTTAAGGGCCCCCCACTTTAAAGTTTTGCCAGCAACAGAAAGTTAATTTGAATCTGGTTTTTGGTCATGAATCTGAAAAATTACCACTGTGGAATGAACATGAAATGTGTTACTTCAGTGATATATTATTGCCTTTGTGATGTGTTTATGTGTGTTAGTCAAACATGAATTCTTGTCAGGTGCCACTTAGTCTCGTCTTGTCTTTGGGAACATTTTTTGTGATGAATTAGTTAAAGGTTGAGGTGGTGATTGTAGTTAACAGTGAGAAAGTCTCTTTCACGTTTCTGTGATTGCTAACCTATACTGTTGATAATTACTGCTACTTACCGTGTACTTCGTCTGGTTGTTGTAGGTGTTCATTGCACATTATTATGCCCAATTAGGCTGGCGACCGTTTTTGATTCATTTACATGAACTTTATTTCTTTCATTTTTTACAAATTCGTAATATTTCTGCTTTCTACTAATTGCCACCCTGGCGAAATTCATGTTAGGTTCCCTCTGTCCGTTAGGTTAAAGCACGGTCAGACATTTCAAAATTCCTCCCAGAGGGTAACGCTTACTGCATGTTGAGGTTATATTTGGCACATTTAACAATCCGCGGTTGCGTTATACTTGGCTTTCCTATGACAGGACTAGAAGTTCGGTTATTGGGAAACAGGTAGCAAGCAACGCCAGAAGTGTTACAACCTCGGCGCCAGTTTTGGACAGTGCTATTTTGCCATGCACGTTGTACTTTAACCACGGCGGTACGCTAACAGTTTACGACCTTAGCCATTTCGGAAATTCTTCCACCCTTGGTCCAAAAGCCAATGATCATGCCCTTTTGGACGCCAGATAAATCGCTCTGTTTTCGCTTTACGACAACGACTGCACAGCTTTCCGCGACCCCCGACTCGCTCTGCATGCCCTCCACTGCTATTGCTGCCACCTGCCGTCTGTGAGTGGTTGACATCCAACACTGTCGGTTGTCACAACAATGTCAATGGACTCTCCATTTAGAAATTGTGTATTAGATTTCAGTAAAAACCAGAAAAGTGCTGAAAGCTACACAGTGTTATAATACTTTACCCAACTAATTGAACTGGATGAGACATCGGCTCAGCTATAACGTCTGTTTTACGACACTAGTTGGGTACTTATTTAGAACAGGCTAATCAACTTCTTCCCTGGCCTCTAACTTAGCATTCGGGAGGACGACGGTTCAATCCCGCGTCCGGCCATCCTGATTTAGGTTTTCCGTGATTTCCCTAAATCGCTCCAGGCAAATGCCGGGATGGTTCCTTTGAAAGGGCACGGCCGACTTCCTTCCCCGTCCTTCCCTTATCCGATGAGACCGATGACCCCGCTGTCTGGTCTCCTGCCCCAAACAACCTAATCCCAACCTCTCACTTACGAGGGCTGTTCGGAAAGTAAGGTCCGATCGGTCTAAAAATTAAAACCACAGTGAAAATCAAAAAATTTTTATTTGCAACAGTTAACCACACCTTGCAACTACCTCTCTAAATAGTCTCCGCTCCGACTTAGAACTCTGTTGTGGCCATGTACAAATTTTCCAGTACCCTCATTACAGAAAGCAGCCACCTGTGCTTTCCGCCAATTCTCTACGCTGGTCTGCCTTTCGTTGTTTGTGCCAAAATATTGTGTTCGCAGCCAGCGGTCCATGTGAGTAGAGATGAACAACGTAGGGAGCCAATTAAGGGCTGTAGTGCGGGTGATCAAACACTTCCCATCGAAAATACTGCAGGAGCGTCTTCATTGCCCCTGCAGAATGCGGCTGAAAATTGTCTTGAACAAAGAAACGCATGACATTTTTGTTACGTGCGATGCATAGCTTCAGGCGAAATCCCTCACCAGATCCACGTACACTATGTGATCAAAAGTATCCGGACACCTGGCTGAAAACGTCTTACAAGTTCGTGACACCCTCCTTCGGTAATGCTGGAATTCAGTATGGTGTTGGCCCGCTCTTAGCCTTGATAACAGTCAAGCGAGGGGTCCTTTGACATTTACCGGCGTGACGTGTGGCTTAAGAGCAGCCGCTCGACCATGAAATCCAGTTTTATCACCTCCCACCTAAATGTCATAGTACTTGCAGTAGATCCTCGTGCAGTTTCGAATTCCTGTGTGATGGTCTGGATAGGTGTCTGCCTATTACACATTAGACCCTCTTCAGTCAACAGACGAGGTCGGTCTATACTCATTTGTGCTGTACGTGCTCCTTCACGTTTCCACTTCACTATCACATCGGAAACAGTGGACCTAGGGATGTTTAGGAGTGTGGAAATCTCGCGTACAGACGTATGACACAAGTGACAGCCAATCACCTGACCATGTTCGAAGTCCGTGAGTTCCACGTAGCGCCCCGTTCTGCTCTCTCACGATGTCTAATGGTTACTGTGGTCGCTGTTATGGAGTACCTGGCAGTAGCTGGCAGCACAATGAACCTAATATGAAAAACGTATGTTTTTGGGGGGTATCCGGATACCTTTGATCACATAGTGTACTTGGAGAGAGACACTGTTCTTTTAGGCATTTTTATGTGATCACTTTGCGTTCTGAACTGAAAAGAGCGACGTGAAGAGATCAACAGCCACACTAAAGACACTGCCCAACACATCTGTGCAAAGTTCTATGGGATATTCACAGAGGTTTCCATTCCGCGCCTAATCGGATCTTACTTTCCGAATACGTATCTTAGAGAAAACAGATGTGCCACCAGAAGGAGTACAACGTGGGATTAAAACGTATAGTTAAATGTGAACAGGTGAGTTCTTCAAGTCGCTGATCTCATAGCTATCTCCATCAACCCGATGTGCGTAAGCTCGAGTGTTATCGTCCGTGCCTGATGCTAAAAGCCCTGCAAAAGTTCCCATTTTATAGAAGCATTTGAACTACAACTTCCCAAAGCTTGTAGAAACCGACATCTGATATTAAAAGCCGTTAAAACCTTTAAAAAATAATGTAGGAAGGAGGTTGCATCACGTAACTGCATAATACGGCGGCCCAAGTTAGCCCCCGGGGTGCACGTGCGCCTACCGAGCAGGCAACCCAAACGGCAGCCGTGCGGCGCGGCCGGCGTGCGGAGGGCGCACAGGCGCGCACAATGGCGCTGATTAGCCGCGGGGCCGGCCGAGGCGGGCTTCGATTAAACCGGTTAGGCGCCGGCCGGCGCACAATGGCGGCCGCAGGGCGCAGCTCATTACGGGGGCACACATCGATCCGCGGCCGTCCGCCGGCCACCGGTGGCCGCCCGCCGCTCGGCGCCGGCGTATGGCGGCTCACACACCGCCGAGCACTCTTAGTAATTTACTTCACTCCCACTACCGTAGACCGTGGCCTGGGTACTGTGTAACAGGACCAGGAAATATAACGACTCCCAGTATCGATAGAGTTTTTACATTAACTTTTTTACATCTTTATGGACAGTTATGGTACGCAAATGAACTTATTTCGCTGGTGAGCTTGCTTTCTTATTCTCCCAAAACCTACAGCTACATCTACATACATACTCTGCTAGCCACCAAGCGGTGTGTGGCGGAGGGCACAATTCGCGCCAAAGTCATATCCTCTCCCCCCCCCCCCCTCCCACTCTCTGTTCCACTCGCGGATCACGCGAAACGACTGTCTGAACGCCTCAGTACGAGTTCTAATTTCCGTTATCTTTGAATGATGATCATTACGCGATTTGAAAATTGGTGGTAATAATATATGCTCTATATCCTCGGTGATGATTGGATTTCGGAATTTAGTGAGCAGCCCCTTCTGTTTAGCGCGTCGTCTATCTGCAAGTGTGTCCCACTTCAAACTTTCTATGATATTTGTAACGTTCTCGCGATGGCTAAATGTACCAGTCACTAATCGTGCCGCTCTTCTTTGGACCTTCTCAATCTCTTGAATCAGACCCAACTGATAAGGGTCTCATACAGACGAACAATACTCTAAGACTGGACGAACTGACGTATTGTAAGCTATTTCCTGTGTTGAAGGACTGCATCGCTTGAGGATTCTACCAATAAACCGCAATCTAGAGTTCGCTTTACCCGTTACTTGTGTAATCTGATCATTCCATTTGACATCATTTCGAATAGTCACACCCAGATACTTGACTGATGTTACCGCTTCCAAAGACTGATCATTTGTTTTGTACTCATCCATTAATGGGGATTTTCGCCTTGTTATACGCAGTAGGTTACACTTACTAATATTGAGAGATAACTGCCACTCATTACACCACGCATTTATTTTCTGCAAATCCTCATTGATTTGTTCACAACTTTCGTGTGATACTACTTTCCTGTAGACTACAGCGTCATCGGCAAACAGTCTAAGGCCGCTGTCCATACCATCAATCAGATCGTTTATGTCAATCGTAAAAAGCAGAGGACCTATTACGCTGCCCTGGGGCACACCTGAAGTTACTCTTGTTTCTGTTGAAGTTACCCCGTTCAGGACGACATACTGCTCCCTGTCTGTTAGTAAACTTTCTATCCAACCGCATATGTCATTGGACAGATCGTAAGCGCGCACTCTTCATCTTCTCACTGTGGTTTCTCTTACGTTCTTCCGTCCAAACTGCAGCCCGCAGGCCGCATGCGACCTGAATCAAGTATTCGTGCAGCCCTCAGTTCTCAGTCGTATCTTATAGCGACATATAGCAACTAACAAGCGAAACCAAAGAGGTCAGCTAACGTAAAGAGCTTCTGAAGAGTGTGGTCTATCTGTTCAGTAACAAACAAAAACGCTAATAGCAGTAGTAATATTTTAAGATGTGCTTGTCTTTAGTTGACATTGATGGATTCAGCCATGAGTTACGTGAAGCTGGCCGCTTATCCCAGGGATGGAGGGATAAGTAGTGTGCTTACTGCGAGGTTAGGTGTGAGGGAGAATATTTTATTGTCACGGGCGTTCTCCACTCGTACCGATCAGCTGCTGCTGGGGTAAAAATTTTGACAGGGGAGTAACACGGATTCATGAAAGCGCCTTACAGAGACAGTCGTGTTCAAATATGGTCTTTACAGTGTGACAATTATTGAACTACATGAAATAAAATCGTCATAACTCCTGAACGGTTCGTGTTAGGACGTTCAAACTACAGGCTTGGCCGCGGGGCACGATGGGAATTAGTATGCGCGTGCGCGCGGGCGTTGTTGCTGAAGCCCACTTTCATTCGGATGAGTTCGTCAATAAGCAAAATTGGCGCATTTGGAGGACCGAGGATCAGCACTTCGTGATCGAGAAGTCTCTCCACCCTCAACGAGTGACTGTCTGGTGTGCAATGGCCAGTCACGGAATAATCGGTGCGATATTCCTTTATGGCACGCTGACTGCAGAACGGTACGTGAAGGTTTTGGAAGATTATTTCATCCCCAATATCCAAAGTGACCCTGATTTCGACAAGATGTGGTTCATGCAAGACGGAGCTCGACCCTATCGAAACAGACGAGTGCCTGATGTCCTGAAAGAGTACTTTGGGGACCGCATTCTACCTCTGGGTTACCCACATGCCTCAGGCATGGGCCTCGATTGTCCGCCATATTCTCCGGATCTGAATACGTGCGACTCCTTCTTATGGGGCTACATTAAAGACAAGGTATATAGCAATAACACCAAAACCATTAATGAGCTGAAAACAGCCGTTCAGGAGGTCATCGGCAGCATCGATGTTTCGACACTTCAACGGGTCGTGCAGAATTTCGCTATTCGTCTGCGCCACATCATCGCCAATGATGGCAGGCATATCTAATATGTCATAACCTAAATCCGAATATGTGTAGTGACATTTACACGTTGAATAAAGTGATTACACGCAGCAGTTTGCAAATAATTTACGTTTTTTTTTCATATAGTTCAGTAATTGTCATCCTGTATTTGCGGCAAAGAATATGAAATGACTGCTGTTGTAATGCAACGCAGTGAGTAGATGAAAAACGGCATTCAAAATATTTAGTAAATATTTGTGATCGTGTATTATATAATGCATTTAAATATAACTAAAATACTGTTATTAATGCCACACAGGCAACAACACTTCGTCACGCAATTACTGTGTCACAACTCTGGGGTGGCAGCAATCTGAAACTGTCGACACGAAAAGTTCCGAATAGTGCCGACTTCTAACGATCAGTTCTTGGAGGCCGACGGCCATTTTAGCGCTCCCTTGTTATAGCTACTCTGCTGTTGGCTCGTAACACATTACTTTATCAATAATAAGATAGGTGTATGTGCTGCCCGAGGTGCCGCCCCACGTCGTTATTGGCTCTTGAGCAGAAAGGTTTGACGACCACTGTCTTAGATCTGGCATTTGGTTCATTTTTAAACTGATGCTTGTCAGTCAAAGTTTCAAATGCAGCTCTGTCCCGGAGAATTTTGTTTGTAATTCCTGAAAGTGCCCAGTATATTCTTCAAATTTTGTTGTAACTCGTTACTCTTCCATCTCATTCAGATTCCTTCAACACAAGTGGGACCGATAATCTTCTTTAGTATTTTCCTTTCTTCTTTTCGGTGTCTTTAGTTAATGATCTGCCTATCTGCCTACCTCACTATAGTCTGTGGCGCGTATAACGCTTCATGATTGAATTACAGTATTTAATGTTTTAATTTTGCATTACGAAATATTCAATTTTATTGTAAGTATTCCATGTAATTCTGTAGCCTTTTTACAGTATAATGTTTCTCTGTTTTCTTCACGTTTCAGTCCAGAGCGTTCGGTGATTTCTCGTAGGTATTTAAATTTGGGCGCTTGAGATATTTTGCCAAACTGCATGAACGTGGGTTGCCTGTCTAGGTATCGAGGAGAACATTCCATGTATTGGGTTTCTTCAGAAGAAAGTTTCGGTGCACGTTTAGCTGCTACTTCACTCAGTTTTTCCAGGGATTTAGTCGCCTCTTCTCTGATGTTTGAAAGGGTGACTAGATCGTCTACATAAGCCAAACATCATAAATGTTTTTAGTTTCACGTAACCTGCCACTAGGTACTCCTTTTACTTCTTTCTTTTAATTACTTTTTGTAGTGCAATATTGTACAGTAAGGGGAACAGTCCGTCTCTCTGTCGGAACCATATTTTTATATCAAAAAAATCAGACAGAATTTAAATTTTGAGTGGGAAGCAGTTAATTTTGCTTTAATAAACTATCTTGTCTGTCCATCCACTTTAAATTCTTCTGGAACTAGTAGCTGGCACGTCACGAAGACGCGAACTAAACAGAATGGGAGCCAGGACTAATGCTTGAGGCAAGTCACTGTTAAGGGTTCATTGTTGTTGTGACACACAGCCCGAAGACTGATTTGATGGCGCTCTCTAAGGTAGTCTGTTTTACGTATTCATTGCAAACCACTGTGAAATGCGTGTCGGAGGGTACTTGGCATTGTACCAGGTGTTGGGGTTTTTCCCCGTTCCAGTCACGTGTCGAGCGCATTCACAGCGCTGGTACCTTCATGCGTGCTGCAGCTAGCCTATTCTTGTCTTCTCAGTCTCTACTGGAGCGAAACGGAGGGGGCTGAAGTGTACCTCCAAATTCTTCATTTGACCCTGGTTCTTGAAACTTCGTAAGTAGGTCGTCGCGGAACTTTGGCCGTCTCTTTTCAAGCGGCATTTCCGTAACGCTGCGCCATGAGCCAAGCAAACCTGAGACCATTCGAGCTGTCGTTCTTTGAATACCTTCAATATTTCCTGTTAGTCCTATTCGGTGTCGGTCCGACAAACGTGAGCAATATTCTAGGATGCGTCGCACAATCCATACATTTTATACAAAATGGACGCACTCGATTGTATACATGTTATAAATCTCTTCCTAAACCACTTGGCCGATTTCAACCAAGCTTGGTACTGTCTGGAGAGAACCGCTGTGGGGTTAAGAACCACTTATTTATCAAAGGGATGGGTACTGGGATGAAAAAGAAGTGTAGCGCACGACCTCGAGATTACCCGAATTTTATTCATCCAGTATTTGAGAATGTGAGCGCGTAGTGACTTGCAACAGACTTTACATTTCTTCGCTAACAACCCCTCTCATACATACATTCATACATACATACATACATAATTACATTAATCTTTGTTCCATAGATCATGAATACGAAATTTCGTATTGATGTGGGACGTGTCACTTTAACATAAGTTTTCTTTACATAAAATAATTAATCAATTTTCTTTGTTTTACAGCTACTACTTCATATCTAAGAATTCATCTATTGAGTAGAAGGAGTTGTCATTCAGAAATTCTTTTAGTTTCCTTTTAAATGTTGGTTGGCTATCTGTCAGACTTTTAATACCATTTGGCAAATGACCAAAGATTTTTGTGGCAGCATAATCCACCCCTTTCTGTGCCAAAGTGAGATTTAATCTGTGAACGCGGGGTTGATCTGCGATTCTGTTATTCTGCGCAACGGATTAATCTGAGATGTACCCTTTACCCTGTGGCTCCTGCAAGATGCAATTTCCACCCCCACACTACCACAGAAGTCAGACAGACGCTCCTAACGTTCTAAAGAGAAATGCCTGAAAAACTTTCGGCAATAAATATCTTCTGGAGTCGTCCGCTGTAAGGAAATGACACAAAAATTCACAAAATTTCTTACGTAACTAGTGGGATACTTGGGTACTGGAGTAGTGCTAGTTAGTGTAAGAAAAACATGAAACTAACGAAAGTTATTATTTATTTTGCAAAAATTCTGAGAAATCACAATGGCTCTATTAGTTATGAATTGAACAAGTTACACTCCTGGAAATGGAAAAAAGAACACATTGACACCGGTGTGTCAGACCCACCATACTTGCTCCGGACACTGCGAGAGGGCTGTGCAAGCAATGATCACACGCACGGCACAGCGGACACACCAGGAACCGCGGTGTTGGCCGTCGAATGGCGCTAGCTGCGCAGCATTTGTGCACCGCCGCCGTCAGTCTCAGCCAGTTTGCCGTGGCATACGGAGCTCCATCGCAGTCTTTAACACTGGTAGCATGCCGCGACAGCGTGGACGTGAACCGTATGTGCAGTTGACGGACTTTGAGCGAGGGCATATAGTGGGCATGCGGGAGGCCGGGTGGACGTACCGCCGAATTGCTCAACACGTGGGGCGTGAGGTCTCCACAGTACATCGATGTTGTCGCCAGTGGTCGGCGGAAGGTGCACGTGCCCGTCGACCTGGGACCGGACCGCAGCGACGCACGGATGCACGCCAAGACCGTAGGATCCTACGCAGTGCCGTAGGGGACCGCACCGCCACTTCCCAGCAAATTAGGGACACTGTTGCTCCTGGGGTATCGGCGAGGACCATTCGCAACCGTCTCCATGAAGCTGGGCTACGGTCCCGCACACCGTTAGGCCGTCTTCCGCTCACGCCCCAACATCGTGCAGCCCGCCTCCAGTGGTGTCGCGACAGGCGTGAATGGAGGGACGAATGGAGACGTGTCGTCTTCAGCGATGAGAGTCGCTTCTGCCTTGGTGCCAATGATGGTCGTATGCGTGTTTGGCGCCGTGCAGGTGAGCGCCACAATCAGGACTGCATACGACCGAGGCACACAGGGCCAACACCCGGCATCATGGTGTGGGGAGCGATCTCCTACACTGGCCGTACACCACTGGTGATCGTCGAGGGGACACTGAATAGTGCATGGTACATCCAAACCGTCATCGAACCCATCGTTCTACCATTCCTAGACCGGCAAGGGAACTTGCTGTTCCAACAGGACAATGCACGTCCGCATGTATGCCGTGCCACCCAACGTGCTCTAGAAAGTGTAAGTCAACTACCCTGGCCAGCAAGATCTCCGGATCTGTCCCCCATTGAGCATGTTTGGGACTGGATGAAGCGTCGTCTCGCGCGGTCTGCACGTCCAGCACGAACGCTGGTCCAACTGAGGCGCCAGGTGGAAATGGCATGGCAAGCCGTTCCACAGGACTACATCCAGCATCTCTACGATCGTCTCCATGGGAGAATAGCTGCCTGCATTGCTGCGAAAGGTGGATATACACTGTACTAGTGCCGACATTGTGCATGCTCTGTTGCCTGTGTCTATGTGCCTGTGGTTCTGTCAGTGTGATCATGTGATGTATCTGACCCCAGGAATGTGTCAATAAAGTTTCCCCTTCCTGGGACAATGAATTCACGGTGTTCTTATTTCAATTTCCAGGAGTGTATATCCTGGTTCTTTTCGGAATGTGAAGTTACCTCTCAAGGATAGGATTCGCTAATGAAATTTCTATACAAAGTTTAAGATTGTTTTTGACTTGGCAGAATGGCTGAGAGGCACGCCTACTCAACTTGAATGATTATCCTTCAGAATGTTGCTAGGTACAGTCGAGGCCGTCGTGTGTGAAATGCAGTGAAGTGTACTGTTGTGGAGGAAATATGGGGCTCGCAATAGCTGTAGCGCACAATACCGTAAGCTGCGATGACTGCTGTCTGCGCCGCTCGCTGCTGACAAATAAGATAACTCTCGTTCTATCTGGATTGACCTTCGCCATTCAAAAAGTCAATGATTCCTATTCGCCCCTAGTCTAACTATTGGCGTGGTACACCGTCATATAACCAGTCCCACCGCGATGCCACTCAAAAATTCGCTCGCATGCGTTTAACTATAACTCTGTCCGTTCACTCCGCACAATAAGTGTGTCGGCCAACACAGTGAACAATGCTTAATCGCAAGGACTCAATATAGAGTCGCACTTCGATTCGCTCTCGACAGAGGTGCTCTCCCAGTGAAGCACTGAGGAGAGACTTGTTCCTCGCTCCAAGAGCGACAATGGAACGGCGCCTCTCCACGCCAGACGTGAAGGGGTATATCTTTCAGTCTCTTCCATTACTCCTTCAGCTCAAGGCGTCATAAATATCGTCTGCCAATCAGCATTGCTCTTCTAAAACGGGAGAATGACGTTTCGTTTAAGGCGACCAATCCGGAAATCTGTAATATCGGCGTTTGGCGTTTGCTGTCTCCCTGAGAAAATCTCTGAAACTGCGTGCTATGTGTAAAGAATGCGTAGGCTGGCCGCTCCCACACAATGTAGCGGAATTTGCTTTTAAGCCGAACACGGGGTGTTCCTCCTTTCCCTCGGGCGAACGCTGTCCGCTCCACGGGCAGCCACCAACCGACGTAGATGGGTTGGAACTGACCTCCTGGTGTGCGGTTGCCTCTCTCGAACTAAAAGCTCCTGTGACCGTCATGTCTGGAATGTATGTGTGTACGCCAGCCTCGAGTATTTCAACCACAGTGCGCGCTTGCGATTTATTAGTTATTTGCAAATCGTTTACATGAATTCATACAAGATTGACTTTATCTTATCGAGTTTGGGTTCGAATGAAGCGTCTTGATGTGAGGGCGGAATATGTAAGCAATGAAGGTCAGGAGACCACGACGTCTTACAAATCCAGAATAGTGAATATCATCCTTTCTTCTAGTGTTGTAGCTATGCACTTCGCTGTTATTTTTTAATTGGGATGGGTTATTAATGACAAATTTCGTAAGTGAATTTATGTATTGCAAAGGTACTGTGAATATCCCGAATTCCTTAAATAAATGTCTGCAAGGTGATCTTGGGTGGGCTCTGGCTATTATTCTGATTACACGCTTTTGTGCAATGAATACTTTCTCTCTTAATGACGAACTGTCCCAAAATATGATGCCATATGAAAGCAGTGAATGAAAATAAGCATAGTAGGCTAATTTACTGATATGTTTATCACCAAAATTTTCAATAACCCTAATAGCATAAGTAGCTGAACCTAACCGTTTCAGCAGATCATCGATGTGTTTCTTCCAATTCAATTTCTCATCAATGCACACACACCCAGAAATTTTGAGTATTCTATCTTAGTAACAGACTTCCATTCATAGTCTATATTTATCAATGGTTTTATGCCATATACTGTACAGAATTGTAAAACTGTGTTTTCCCAAAATTTAGTGAGAGTCCATTTGCAGAGAACCACTTAATAATTTTCTGAAAGACATTATTTGCAATTTCCTCAGCTGATTCTTGCTTCTTGGGTGTGATTACTATACTTGTATCATCAGAAAAAAGAACTAACTTTGCATCTTCATGAATACAGAGTGGCAAGTTGTTAATATATACTAAGAACAATAAGGGACCCAAGACTGAACCCCATAGGACACCATTCTTGATACCTCCCCAGTTAGAGGAATCTGCTGGTTTTTGTAGACTATCTGTACTGTTAACTTCAACCTTCTGCATTCTTCCAGTTAAGTATGAATTAAACCATTTGTGCACTGTCCCACTCATACCACAATACTTAAGCTTATCTAGAAGAATTTCATGATTCACACAATCAAAAGCCTTTGAGAGATCACAAAATACCCCAATGGGTGATGTTTGGTTATTCATTGCATTTAATATTTGATCAGTGAAAGCATATATATCATTTTCTGTCGAAAAGCCTTTCTGAAAACCAAACTGACATTTTGTTAGTACTTCATTTTTAAAATATGTGAAGCTACTGTTGAATAATTAGATGAAACAGACGGAGCGTGAGAGGACGGGAGGTGGGGTGGTTCATGCGAAAATTGCAGAAGTTGAGAGGTGGGTTGGATGGATGGGGGGGGGGGTGCTGCTGTCAGCGAAATATGACATCAAAGGTCATTTAAAGATTGTCTTGTTCTCTCCTTGCCCTACTACTGAGATGAACAGAGGGGAAAGGAAGAGATGGACATAGAAACGAAGGAGGAGGAGAGGGAGAGAGGGGTGGAAGAGAAGGAGAGGGACAGGGAAAGGAAAGGGGAGGAGATGAACAGAGAGAGGAGGAGAAGCAGATAGATAGATAGATAGAGGGGAAGGAGGGGGATATGGACAGCGAGGGAAGGAGCAAATGGACATGGGGGGAAGAGCAGGTGGACACAGGGAGGGAAGAAAAGGAAATGGATGGAGAGGGTGAGAGGTGGAGATCGACTAGCAGAAGACTGCAATAAATCCACACCAGGCCAACGCCAGGTACTCAGTTGTTTCATAAGCTGTCTCCTTTGTTCACTAACTGCCTTCTCTTAGCGTCCTAGCGGTGAACAGAATTCTGCTACCTGATTTATCCCAAACTGACAAGGGAACAGTACAATCTGATATGTTGAATATGCCCTGAAATATTTAATACAGGCAGAATGCAACGAAAGAAAGGCCCTGTCAAAATTTTAGCTGCTAAGACGCACTGTTGAAAATGGCCAAGTTCTTAACTCACCAGGTGCCTGGAGAATTACACACCGCTCCGAAGCTGCAGCAGATTGTGCATACGCAACATGGCAGGTGATACCCATATCCTTTGATGACGACGCATCGGTAAACGGATAACACGATACGGCGCGATCGTAATTTGTAAAGCGAATTTCAGTTTTCGTGGATAGTTTCTCTGAAACAATTGTCCGCAGTTACTCTTCACTCAAATTTGCAACTCATTTAATATCCCTAATAATTACCAGTTCCTTTTGTGGTAGCGTAATAAGTTTCCTTTAATTTATGTCTATCGTCACAAACATTTTTTTAACAGATTACCGGTTTCGGATTTTATAAAACAGATCTGATGATGGTCATTATAGACCGAAACCGGTAATCTGTTAACAATAAGTTTGTGACCATAGACGTAAATTAAAGGAAACTTATTATATACGGGTCACTGTTTTATTCGCGACAATGTCGCAGCTCATGAGCGTAATAAGTGTTGACAATGGAGATAAAACTGAATTAATATTCATTGTGTTTAACGTTAAAATCAAGCAGTGTACAAACCCGATTTTACTTCGTAAAATCTGACCGTGATCTGTATAAATGCAAGAATGACTTATGCAAAGTGATAAATACGCGCCAAAATGAAACTCGCAGAACTGTGAAAGAAAACGTATCTGAGAGACTAACTATACAGGGTGGCCACAAAGTCCTGTTATCCCTCATTAATAACCAACATACACCACTGAATAAATAACATGAACAACAGTTCTTTAGGAGTCTTCTTGAGATATGAACCATGTAGCGCTTCTCGTGAGAGGCAATGCACCTTTACCGGTGGAGATGTACGAGACTGGGCCCTCCGAATAGCAAATGAAATGAACATTCCTGATTACAAGTCTTCTTCGACCTGGTTAAGCAGATTCAAGAAATCATGCAGTATAGGAAGTCGCAAACAACCAAGTTTACTTCAACTAAGGATGTTCACAGTTGATGCAAAAACGAAGCTTGCTGTTATTCCCGTATCTGCTGTGTCTAACGCCAATCAGTCAGCTTTCGTAAAAGAACTGTGAGTAAATTGCGAGGTGAAGAAGGGGAGAGGCTGTTGTGCAATACATTAACGCTACAGCACATTCATATACAACAATGACAGTGGTAAGTATGAGTGGATGACTACGTCCACAGCTTTATATCTGTCTTCAGGGACCTCAAGACACATAAAAACCAAAAACAAAAGTAGAACTAGAATGAGATTTTCACTCTGCAGCGGAGTGTGCGCTGATATGAAACTTCCTGGCAGATTAAAACTGTGTGCCCGACCCAGACTCGAACTCGGGACCTTTGCCTTTCGCGGGCAACTGCTCTACCATCTGAGCTACCGAAGCACAACTCACGCCCAGTCCTCACAGCATTACTTCTGCCAGTATCTCATCCCCTACCTTCCAAACTTTACAGAAGCTCTCCTGCGAACCTTGCAGAACTAGCACTCCTGAAACAAAGGATACGCGGAGACGTGGCTTAGCCACAGCCTAGGGGATGTTTCCAGAATGAGATTTTCACTCTGCAGCGGAGTGTGCGATGATATGAAACTTCCTGGCAGATTAATAATGTGTGCCCGACCGAGACTCGAACTCTGGACCTTTGCCTTTCGCGGGCAAGAAGTAAAGCTGGCAGAAGTAAAGCTGTGAGGACTGGGCGTGAGTCGTGCTTCGGTAGCTCAGATGGTAGAGCACTTGCCCGCGGAAGGCAAAGGTCGCGAGTTCGAGTCTCGGGCGGGCACACAGTTTTAATCTGCCAGGAAGTTTCAAAAGTAGAACTGTTTAGTGGCAAAAATCTTGTGATCGATCTATCAAAACCTGGAAAATATAGGAAAGAATAGTTTTTAACAGCTCATTCGAAACGGTTCCTAATCAATTGTAGAAATTAATTCCATGCTTTTGTTGAACTCTTGGCCTGGACATAGCTATACCTTTGTTTTTCAGGAGGACTATCGAAAGACTGTTGATGTGATTCAGATTCCACCAGGAACAACCAATGTGACTCTCGATAAAGAATTTTTTCGATTGTGGAAAGTATTTTAAAGTAATTGTCAGACAGTATAATTCCCAGCTGCTCCGTGTCATTTGAAGTTTGGCAGGAGAACAGTAATATTAGATTTCAGTCATTTGCGCACAATAAGCAGAACGACGGCCAGCACCGTTTCTTACTCCATTGCCATTCGGTCTAAATAAAGCTATTAATTACTTTCACATGCCTGAGACCACTAATTTTTCTTTCCTCAGGTGTGCCTTGTATAAGGAAAATGTTTGTTTTTGTGCAATCCTGCCCACTCGTCTCTTATAGGGTACCTAGGAAGCTGTTTTCTCGGATAGCTAAACAACACACAACACAATCATATTAATGGAGTTCATTGCAGTGATTGACTTGACAATACTCAACTTTGTATTTACAACGAATTCTCGGAAGCAATTGGCGACATGCAAATAATCAATGTCTTCGCTATATATACTACTGGCCATTAAAATTACTACACCACGAAGATGACGTGCTACCGACGCGAAATTTAACCGACAGGAAGAAGATGCTGTGATATGCAAATGATTAGCTTTTCAGAGCATTCACACAAGGTTGGCGCCGGTGGCGACACCTACAACGTGCTGACGTGAGGAAAGTTTCCAACCGATTACTCATGCACAAACAGCAGTTGACCGCCGTTGCTTGGTGAAACGCTGTTGTGATGCCTCGTGTAAGGAAGAGAAATGCGTACCATCACGTTTCCGACTTTGATAAATGTCGGATTGTAGCCTATCGCGATCGCGGTTTATTGTATCACGATATTGCTGCTCGCGTTGATCGAGATCCAATGACTGTTAGCAGAATATGGTATCGGTGGGTTCAGGAGGGTAATACGGGACGCCGTGCTGGATCCCAACGGCCTCGTATCACTAGCAGTCGAGATGACAGACATCTTATCCGCATGGCTGTAACGGATCGTGCTGCCACGTCTCGATCCCTGAGGCAATAGTTGGGGACGTTTGCAAGACAACAACAATCTGCACGAACAGTTCGACAGCATTTACAGCAGCATGGACTATCAGCTCGGAGACCATGGCTGCGGTTACCCTTGACGCTGCATCACAGACAGGAGCGCCTGCGATGGTGTACTCAACGACGAACCTGGGTGCACGAATGGCAAAACGTCATTTTTTCGGATGAATCCAGGTTCTGTTTACAGCATCATGATGGTCGCATCCGTGTTTGGCGACATCGCGGTGAACGCACATTGGAAGCGCGTATTCGTCATCGCCATACTGGCGTATCACCCGGCGTGATGGTGTGGGGTGCCACTGGTTACACGTCGCATTGACTGGACTTTGAACAGTGGACGCTACATTTCAGATGTCTTACGACCCGTGACTCTACCCTTCATTCGATCCCTGCGAAAACCTACATTTCAGCAGGATAATGCACGACCGCATGTTGCAGGTCCTGTACTGGCCTTTCTGGATACAGAAAATGTTCGACTGCTGCCCTGGCCAGCACATTCTCCAGATCACTCACCAATTGAAAACGTCTGGTCAATGGTGGCGGAGCAACTGGCTTGTCACAATACGCCAGTCACTACTCTTGATGAACTGTGGTATCGTGTTGAAGCTGCATGGGCAGCTGTACCTGTATACGCCATCCAAGCTCTGTTTGACTCAATGCCCAGGCGTATCAAGGCCGTTATTACGGCAGAGGTGGTTGTTCTGGGTACTGATTTCTCAGGATCTATGCACCCAAATTGCGTGTAAATGTAATCACATGTCAGTTCTAGTATACTATATTTGTCCAATGAATACCCATTTATCATCTGCATTTCTTCTTGGTGTAGCAATTTTAATGGCCAGTAGTGTACAATGTCGATGTAAATTAATCACACAAGTTGATATGGATCACAAGTCACGGCCCTTCTAGTCCGGGCCTACTAGTGTGCGTCTTCTACTGTCCAGCCGAGGCTAATTTTTTTTTTCTTTATTGTGATTTCATTCCCCTGCCCCATATGGGCAGGGCAGGGCTGTCAGCGGCACAATCCGCCGCTCTTCAGCCGAGTGACATGACAACTAAAACAAGAATAAAATGATACACACATAAGGAGATAAAAAAGGGGAACATAAAACAGAGTAAGGGGAGAAAATGGAGGTAAAAAAACACTGACTTGTAGATGCTCATGGGGGACAGTTAAAAAAGTCACCAGAAAGTTAAAAAACACAGTTGGCGATTCTTGAAACGCAGAGAAGACACTGAATGCTCATGCACAGGTTAAAAGTTGGCCACAGTATTAAAAACACTCTGAAACAACACACTTAAAACCCACTTGGAGCACACACGATGAAGAATAAAACTACCAGGTGGGTCCTGCCGAGGGAAAGGTCAGAGAGGATGGAAAAGGAGGGGAGAGCATGCGGCAGCTGGGGAAGTGGCGGGATGAAGAGAGGAGGGGCAACAGTGGGTTCACGAAGAGGCAGGAGACACATGGGGCGGGAGAGGAAAAGGGAAGACAGGGCAGGAGGGATTGCAGAGACACTGAAAGGAGGCACAAGAGATGGAGGGGAAGTAGGAGGGGAAAGCCGCTCAGAAGGAGGGAGGGGGAGGAGAGGGAGCACTGAGGAAGAGGCAGAAAGAGGGGGTTAGAGTTGGTAGGAAGGGTAGATGTCAGGACAAAGCTCATCATCCGGGAGGGATAGACGGTGAAAGTTGTGTTGGGAATGGAGATGGAGGGTGTGGAGATGGAGAGAGGGAGGGACAAAATGGTAAAGTCGCGGCAACTGGTTGGGGTGGAGAGGAAGGGAGACACCAGGGGGTGAGGGGGATCAAGGCGGCGGACAATATATAGTGTGCGGATGTGTTCAAGGAAAAGGAGAAGGTGGGGGAAGGGGATGAGGTCATAGAGGATGCGCGTGGTGGAGGGAAGGCGGATACAGAAGGCGAGGCGGAGTGCATGGCGTTCGAGGATTTGGAGGGCTTTATAGAACCGGGGAGGGACAGAAATCCAAGCTACGCTGGCATAAGAAAGGATGGGGCGGATCATGGATTTGTAGGTGTGAAGGATGGTGGAAGGATGCAGACCCCACGTCCAGCCGGACAGGAGTTTCAGGAGGTGGAGGCGGTTGTGAGCTTTGTTTTGGATGGTAAGGAGATGGGGAATCCAGGTGAGGTGGCGGTTGAGTGGTAGGCCAAGATATTTGAGGGTAGGAGTGAGGTGGATAGGACGGCCATAAATGGTGAGTTAGAAATCATGGAGGCAGAAGGAGCGGGTGCTGGGGCCTATGATGACCACCTGGGTCTTGGAGGGATTAACACGGAGGAACCACTGGTTGCACTAAGCGGTGAATTGGTCAAGGTGGGTTTGGAGGGTACGTTGGGACCGTTGAAGGGTAGGATAAAGGGCTAGGAAGGCGGTGTCATCAGCGAACTGGAGAAGATGAACAGGAGGGGGAGGTGGCCAAGGCTAAGCACGGGCAGCGCTTATATTCTCTTCGGCTAGAGGCCGCTCTTGTCATGGTGCGGTCCGAGTCAGCGTGTTATTGGCTGACTCACCCTTCTCTGCGGTTACGTTCTTAATCTTCGTGTCAGTGCTTGTCGTTAAACCGGAACAGTTCCCTTCGTTCAAATGACACCTCGCTTTACTGTGATCACAATGAGTAACAAACAAAGAACTCTTTCATTGAAACTTCTTGGCAGATTAAAACTGTATGCCGCACCGAGATTCGAACTCGGGACCTTTGTTTTTCGCGGGCAAGTACTCTGCCATCTGAGCTACCCAAGTACGACTCACGCCCCGTCCTCACAGCTTTAATTCTGCCAATACTTCGTCTCCTACCTTCCAAAGGTCCCGAGTTCGAGTCTCGGTCCAGCACACAGTTTTAATCTGCCAGGAAGTTTCATATCAGCTCACACTCCGCTGCAGAGTGAAAATCTCATTCTGGAAACTCTCTCATTGTTACTAAAATATACGTTATTCAAAAATTATCAAAAGAATTGTGCTACAGGAACTGTTATAAAATGATGTACGTGCAAGAAATATTTCATTTCAATAAATTAAAGTCCTGATTGATGGAAATCGTCTGTAATGTAACATCAAATATTGCCGTAATTTATTTTCCTCTGCTAGTCACCTTTGTAAAAACTGCATATGCAAGAATTTAGCTGTCGACACGAACTGCCCCTTGCTCAAAACAAGTGCTTCAGATTTGCTTGTTTCACTCCGGATATGTGCATTATGCGGCACTGCGCTTCCTTGTCACAGCCGACCGCGAGCTAGGCAGGAAGAGCTGTCCAAACCGTTTTCATAAGCGGCTCTTCGTGAGACAAAAACGAGTAACTTCAATAATTTTTAAACAATACTTGCAGTGCATCTTAGCGTAACACTACCGGCCCTTGCCAAATTGGCAAATTTTAACCTTCTGTGAAGGGTTTAGCCTGACCCCGACTGTACCTAATAACAAGGAATCTGACTATAATTTCGTAACCGCGAAGTAAGTGAAACAGTAACAACAGCAAAGCTCAGTAGAGAGGCGAGATGTATCGCTAAATCGTACGTGGGGGCGTCAATATTACTGACGATCGGCCGTAACGGAACCTCTTTTTTATGGATCTTCGGAAGACCGTATAACCTGGTCGCCCTCACGTATGATTTGGCGATACATCTCGCCTCTCTACGGAGACCTTTTGTGTGGAAGTGCGCGTATCATGTTCGGAACTCGGCTGACTTTATCAATAGACCGAAGTCACTTCAACTTGGTGAAACTGACTTACTAGTCCGCTTCGATGTCATCTCACTTTTCACTAAGGTTCCTCTTATGGATTCTTTGTCGCTCATCAGCAATACGTTCACGGCCGACATAACAGCACTTTTCCATCACGTCCTTTCCTCAACCTATTTTTTATTTAACAACGAATATTCTGAGCAGACTGACGGTGTTGCCATGGGCAGACCTCTCTCGCCTTTGGTAGCAAACTTTTTCATGGACGACTTTGAGGAAAGGGCACTAGATTCGGCAGAACTTAAACCGAGAATTTTCTGGCGATATGTAGATGACACTTTTGTAGTGTGGCCCCATGGTGAAGAAGAACTGTCACGGTTCTTGCAACATCTGAATACAATCCACCAACACATCCAGTTTACGATGAAAATAGAGAAGGATGGTTGCTTGCCGTTTTTGGACGTCTTCGTTACTGAGAGAGTGGGTGGGTCATTAGGGCATTCTGTCTACCGTAAGCCAACACATACGGACCTTTACCTGCGAGCGTCGAGTTGTCATCATCTTGCACAAACTACCGGCGTCCTCAGAACGTCAGATTAGAAGGAAGATACGTGACCACCCACAACATCAAGAAGATAAGGAGCTATTCAAGTCCAGGGTGTTCCTTCCATACGCCGGCATCGTTTCATCTCAAATAGGCACGACCCCTCCCTACACACACACAAACACACACACACACACACACACACACACACACACACACACACACAATTCTCTCGATTTTTTTAAACTAATTTGTCCTCGATGCCATACAATATATCAGACGGACGTATGTCTTTCTCAGCAAATATGTACTATAAAGCCCTTTTACCACCGAGTCGATGTAGTAACTATTAATTAGTTCATCAGGTTACCCTCCACTCAGAGGCTGTTGCACGCACGTACCGTTATTTTGATTTGTAAATAATATATTTCAGCTATCAGTCGTCCTTTGGAATATTTATTGGCAGATCTAGATTTCGGCTAGCAACTAGCCATTCTCAATGCATTGTCCTTTTTTTGGTCAATGCATGTAATGCCTGTCGGTCTGGCTTTGTACACAGTTCCAGCAATTGTACATCAATAACCCCAAAACCATTGCTGAGCTGAAATAGCCGTCCAGGAGGTCGTCGACAGCATCGATATTCCGACACTTGAGTGGGTCTTGCAGAATTTCGCTATTCGTCTGCACCACATCATCGCCAATGATGGCAGACATATCGAATATGTCATAAGCTACATCCAAATATCTGTAGTGATGAAACTTCAAAAAATGGTTCAAATGGCTCTGAGCACTATGGGACTTAACATCTATGGTCATCAGTCCCCTAGAACTTAGAACTACTTAAACCTAACGAACCTAAGGACATCACACACATCCATGCCCGAGGCAGGATTCGAACCTGCGACCGTAGCAGTCGCGCGGTTCCGGACTGAGCGCCTGAACCGCGAGACCACCGCGGCCGGCGATGAAACTTCCTGGCAGATCAGATAGAGCACTTGCCCGTGAAAGGCAAATGTTTCGAGTTCGAGTCTCGGTCTGGAACACAGTTTTGATCTGACAGGAAGTTTCATATCAGCGCACACTCCGCTGCAGAGTGAAAATTTCGATCTGTAGTGATGTTTACATGCTGAATAAAGTGTGTGCAAGCTGTAGTTTGTAACTAATTTACTTTTTTCATATAGTTCCGTAATTATCACCCGGTATGCTCAAGCATTTATTTGTCTAGAAGTTTCCTTAACTTTATCCAAACCCTGTGGATGGCTCCATCACTCAGTTACAGGAAACTCGTACCTGAATATGTTGGAGATCCGGGTTTCTTCCGCGTTTACGGGTACATGCCTAAAATTTCATTTTCCAAGTAGACGGCACATCACCATGCAGGTACCTGTATGATGAACATTGATTAACAATGAGCTGCTTCGGCGATGCATTGGCCGTAAGGGGATGCATCGCACCGCTGGCCTGCAGCGTCGCCTCGCGTCACGGTTTGTGATCCTCTCCTGAGGAGGCTCGTGAGAGACTGCTCTATGTGCCTCCTAACAACTTTGCGTCAAATGTGACGTCCCATAGCAACAGCGATGAACGTAACATCAGGCACGCCCGCGAAAGTGTGGGACGAGTTTGCGTATCGCCTTCACGTTTGCCGTGCATCCAGCGGACAGCACACTGGACATTTGTGAGAAAAAAAAACACTCCGTCTTCAGGCCACGAGAGGCCTACCAGGACCATCCGACCGCCGTGTCATCCTTAGTGGAGGATGCGGATACGAGGGGCGTGGGGTCGTTATGATGGAATTCTTGACCGAAGCCGCTACTATTCGGTCGAGTAGCTCCTCAATTGATATCACGAGGCTGAGTGCACCCCGAAAAAATGGCAACAGTGCACGGCGGCCTGGATGGTCACCCATCCTAGTGCCGACCACGCCCGGCAGCGCTTAACTTCGGTGATCTCCCGGGAACCGGTGTACCCACTGCAGAAAGGCCGTTGCCCGAACATTTCTGAAAGGCAAACAAAATCTTTAATCCTACAACTGTGAAAAGTAGCGTGAAGTTGTACAAATATGTGCATGCATGCAAAATATATAAAACGAGCTACTCGTCCAAACTTTGCAGGCCCAAGGGATGTCGGTGGCCACCTTCGCATCCTCAGCCTAAAGGCATCACGAGCGTGTGGCTGGGGGGATGTAGGCAGCGTACCACATCTCCTGGCCATTTTGCCCACTTCCCAAATCGTTGAGCGGCTACTTCAGCTTGTCAGCTGGTGTCACGAACTTGATTGCACCCCGTACCAGTCCTCCCACCAAGTAAAAATCCTTGTAGATACCGGGAATCGAGCCAGAGTCCTCTTCATGGCAACTGTCTGTGCTGACCACTCAGCTACGGATTCGGATTGTAGAAGATATGCCCTTGTAATATTGTATAGTTCTTTGGAAATTGATAATGCATGTAGAAAATGCAGTCTTGTGAGATCGGAACAGTGTTTTTGAAACACCCTGTACTTGCAGAAAAGACTTCCTAACACTTTCATATTCGTTGTTAACAAATTTATCAAGAGCTTTCCTTCCTAATCCAATTTCCTCCGAATCAACTGATTTGCACTCTAACCTTGTTTCACTTTTATTCTTATTCATACCGTAACCTATTTCAAGACATTATAATTACGCTCATTTTATCTTCTCTGACATTTTATCTTCTGTCATCCGCAAACTTCAAAATTTCAGGGAGTGTGTTCCGATCAACGTCGTCGAAAGTCGAACGGGTTTGCAGTAAAGTAAAACTGTCCTCGACCCGAATGTTAGTGTAAAAACGGCAGCGCTATGAATGCGGTGTGCGCTTGTCTTCCTCCGCCATTTGAACTGACACGCAGCCAGCTACAGGGGGAACAACAGTTTGATGTTTACCCCGAACTATGGAACAACTTGACATTTTTCTGCAAAGCAAAAACTGTGCCACTTCATGCGGGCACCAAACGTTCTGCAAAAAATGAAGGAAAGAGCACTTGTATAGGCAGGTCACGTGGCTCACATGCCTTCGGGTTGGCAGACAAGGGAAAACGTGAATGGACGAAATTATGAAAAACCTAGTACAGAGAAAAGGGTGGGACTAATCAAATTGGACACAAGCAGCTCAGCAGAGCTGTCACTGAGAGCAGACTGTAAGGTCAGCACATGACCTCCAATATCGACAAGTAAGTGTAATTTTCTGTATCGATTCCAGCAACATTTGCTTTCCATATCAGTCTTTTGACCTTCAGTAATTTTGTGCTGTATTTCCCGAGGATATGCCACTTTACTGTATGGTTAAATTATGATGCAATTCTGTTAGGTAAAATTGAACCCCATTCGGATCCACAAGTGATATTTCCATTATCAAAAACAAATCACACATTCTATGAGGTGAGGCTTGGAAAGCTTGATCCCTTGATTGGATAGGTAGGTTGGACAATGTATAAAGATAAACAGTGAGACGTGGGACAGGGGAAACAGGATTTCTGGTCAGGCCGGTAGAGAATTATCAACAGAAAATCAGCTATGGGTAATGCAGTACAGCGAACTCATTATCATACTCAATACAGCTACATCGCCAACAACGAACACAATAGTACAAGTGTATATGCCCACAAACTTTGCAGGTGACAGCGACGTGGAAAGAATGTATGATGAGGCAAAATAAATCATTCAGGTAGTTAAGGGACATGTAAATTTAGTTGTATAATTCAATTGAAAGAAGCAATCGTATGTGGTTTTCCTGCTGGATTACGTTTTTGCAGTGTCTGTTTTTCTTTACAGTTTGTCATCTGCAACCACATACAACTTAGTGTAGAAAAAATATTTACGCAAAAACTATAATTTGTAAACTGTTATGGCTATGCCGGAAATTAATTAATTTTATGTGAAAGGTTATGAGTGTGTGTGTGTGTGTGTGTGTGTGTGTGTGTGTGCCTTTTTACATTATGTTTCACTTACGTTCTCTCTTTTCCTCATCTTCTTCACTGTCAAGTTCTGTGTGTTGAGTTGTCGCTGCCACTGTTTACCCACTGTAAAAACGAGATGGCGGACGGTAGAACAGTTGTAAGTGCGGTTACAAGATGGCTGACAGTGGTACAGTTGAAGATGTCATTGGCGGTTGTTTTGAATCTCTCAAAAGTGTGTGTGTGTGTGTGTGTGTGTGTGTGTGTGTGTGTGTGTGTGCAAAAAAGAGAGAGGGAGAGTAGGTTTGAGAATTTATCATTATTTCTATAATTTAGTTTTATGAGTGTGTATGTATGTATGTGTCTGTGTGGGGGGATCTATGGGTTGGTGTTACCAAATAATTCCCTGAGAGCAGAGAAGATAGTTCCATTGCATTTATTACTTGCTTTTCTTCAACTATGGCTTTTTGTATTTGATAACTTTCTTCAATTATTAGTTTTTGCGGGGGGCTGTTGCTGCATTTGAGAATTTTAAAATCAGTATTGAAGTCTGTTGGGCTATGTTTTTTGTCCATAAGGTGTTCAGCAAATGTGGAATGACAGCTGTTACTTTTTAATGCTCTTCTGTGTTCTGTCTCTGGTATTAAAGTTCCTGCTTGTCTGTCCTATATAAACTGATTTATTTATTTATTTTGATCCAACATCAACTGATAACTAAAAAAGTTTTTTTTTGTTCCAGTCTTCTGGATAAGTCAGAGCCTTACTAACTAGAGTTACATATTACTGCCTGGCTTTATTGTCTGTACAACGTTTTCTAAATTTCGCTGAGAGAACAATGTTACATACATGGACTACACATAAAAACAATTTGCTATTGCAATACATGGGTTAAGAAATTTAGAGTTTGTGACACAGTCTTCAGATCTGAGATTCAAATATTTACTGTTTGTGACACAGTCTAAGATCTGAGATTCATATATTTTTAGATAGATGGTCTTCCATCATATGAGTGTACTAAATCTAGAAACTCACCTATTGAATACACAGGATTGTTTAGGAGTCATAATTTTAATTTCATTTTTAGTTCTGAAATGGGCAATTTGGAGATATTAGGATGGAAGCAATTCAGTAGTTTTATGCCTGCATAGTGAGGGCTTTTCTCACAAAGTGTTGTTCCATGAGATATGTTGTGGGGTCTCTCTCTACCTCTAATATTGCTATCGTGTATTTCTTTGTTAATTGTTTTGTTACTGTTTACTGCCATAATGAATATCTTAAGTACATACGGGTTATGAACAGTTAGTATTTTAAATTTCCAAGATGTTACTCCAGGCAGGCGTAAACTGAATGGGCACAATGGAGAATAATAAACGCTAAAATGAAGATTTGGCTCTGTCTGACTACCCCCTGAAGCAGATCTTAGGATCTCTTAATTATATAAATTACAATCTAAACATAAATTAATGATGAAGGCAACTAATCCTAGTAAATGATAAATGTTGTTCCTGCTTATATATTTATTGCAGATTAAAAATACCCTTATATTACAAAGTTTACAGTTCCTAAGTAAAATTACTAATCAATTGCCCAACTCTGCCCCTTTTTATGACTGCGCAATCTAATATCAATAACGCGAAATGACTAACATCATCTATGTACCAAACACTAGAAGACACTACTTTCAAAGATGGTCTACGGTGGTGTGGAACCTCAGTGGGAATAAACTAACATGATCACAGCTGTTTAGCTTTATAGCTCTAATAAGCCGAAGCAATTTGTGATATCACCAAACATACTGTGTCTGGTGTGTCAGCGTGCTGGTCTCGTACACGTCTGCGTCGATGGAAGAACTCCAGCCACAAAAATAAAAACTCTTTCAAACAGTAGGACGGCAGAAGGCGGTCCTCTGACTAATATACTCTAATACTGTCTTCTCCTCTCTGTGTTCTACAGGCGAGAAACGCGAGCTCCCAGTCACAAGGATGGAGTTCACATAACGTCTCAACATATTTATAGACTGAGGAAGTGCTCTCAATTACTGAACGCTGTGTACTCAACGACGACTTCCAACCCAGAGATGAAGTCCAGAATCGTATAGCCCTTTCAGACCCCCACACAAACTTGAAATGAAAATTTTGAAATAAATGCATTTTCGTAACTAAAAAAATATATAGAATCGTGAACCAATTGCTTAGAAAATTTTATTTCTTAATTTTGATACAAATTTTTAACCCACACGATTGTGTGGGTCAGGATTATCTTACATATTTATGTCATTTCTTGCAGTGATATTCCCGAAAGCAAATACTGTCTTTTGGCATAAATAAATATTACACTTCAGACATCTTGTTCTAGTCCTCTTCTTGCATTTTTTTTTTTTTTCCTACAGCAACGAGCTTAAGGCAAATCATCAACAGTTGGCCAGTGATGATATCCGTCTAGCCGCTTCTCATCACATGTTGTGTTTGCTGGTTTGAACATTTTATTTGGTGGCTCTTCAACGGATTCACTTTCATGTTCCTGTCCTGAAGAAGAAGAAATTAGCGCTTCCCCAAGCACTTGTCGTAATCCAAGAACATCTAAAGTGCTTTTCTTTTGTACTTTATTGGCTTCGCATTCAACTTTGTATTGTAACCAGGAATTGACGCAAGCCAAATCAAGTAAATGAATCAAAACTTTTAAAATCCACTTTTTTGTCTTCAAGAAAGTCCTGTAGGTCTCCATCATTTGGTCGCAGAGGTCCACTCCTCCCATACACAGGTTGTACTTCACTATGACTGCAGGATATGGCACTAAGATGTACTTCTTTTCTAGTTTACTCCATCTCTCAACATTGCTTACAGGTTCACATCCTGTACAAGTAGAGGCAAGGGTCACAGCTTTTGAATCTTTCCACTGGACAATGACTGTTTTATCACCGTCCCTGCAGAATTCTTCCATATCTCCTCTATTCAGTCTTTTTTCTTCTGTCAGGTGAACTGGTTTTACTCTGTTTTTCATTATGGTTACTGTTCCTTCCAGCCCTAGGTCAAGTAACTGTTGCAATAATGGCAAAGCTATAAAATGTCTGTCAAAATATAGTCTTGAACCTTGAGGTAATGTTTGAGCAAGGCGAAGTATTACAGATGGCCCAAGACCGAGGCCAACATCTGGCAGAGGTGTTGATTTACCTTGATAAAATTCAAAATCAAGTACTAAACCTTTCGTTGTTGCCAAAACAAAGTTATTAATTCCCAAAGGGCGCGGTTTGTTTGGAAAATACTGAGACAATGTGCAGCGTCCAGTAAATGGTACCATTTGCTCATCAGTAGAATAATCATTTTCAGAGGGGCGTGGAGGTCTCAAACAAGCACTGCGTACAACATTAATTGCAGGTTGTACTTTCCACAATCTATTAGTTTCTGATTCACGTGGAATGTTGTTAGCGTCCACAACATACAGTGTTGTTCTGAGAGTGAAGAACCTGTCTCTAGGCATACAATCTGCAATAGTTGGCATACGCAATGACTTCTGCAGTACATACAAGTACGAGGATATCTAAAGCAGCCCATAAGTACATGCATGCCATACAGCTTTTTTATCTCTTGAGGATTTGTATGAAACAACTTCCCTTTCTTCGAAAAGTAATAACTGATAGTGCAGTCAGATGCTAACTGAAAAAATCTTCTGGGTAGTACTCGCTGAAATAGCTCATTGGAGTTTTAATTTCCTGTCCTACCTCACTCTCTGAGTGCGCAAAAGTTTTGGAGGTGAATGGTCCTTTCTCTAAGTGGACAAACGACGATGTGTTTCCAATGTTTTTTTTTTTTTTTTTGACCAAGTTGCATGCGAAGATCAGAAGAACGCGAAATCCCGAAAGATTGGCTAAAATTTGCAGACGCGCGGGATTTGGCACGGACTTCAATGCGAGATGCCTCTAATAGGTTCCACAACGAAACATTGTCTCGAAATTTGGTAGAAAATCCAAACAAATTCTGGTCGTGTGTAAAGTGCACAAGCGGCAAGACGCAGTCAATACCTTCGCTGCGCAGTGCCGATGGTACTGTTACCGACGACTGTGCCGCTAAAGCGGAGTTACTGAACGCAGTTTTCCGAAATTCCTTCACCAGGGAAGACGAATGGAATATTCCAGAATTTGAAACACGAACAGCTGCTAGCATGAGTTTCTTAGAAGTAGATACCTTAGGGGTTGCGAAGCAACTCAAATCGCTTGATACGGGCAAGTCTTCAGGTCCAGATTGTATACCGATTAGGTTCCTTTCAGATTACGCTGATACAATAGCTCCCTACTTAGCAACCATATACGACCGCTCGCTCACCGATAGATCTGCACCATACAGACTGGAAAATTGCGCAGGTCGCACCAGTGTTTAAGAAGGGTATTAGGAGTAATCCATCGAACTACAGACTGTATCACTGACGTCGTTTTGCAGTAGGGTTTTGGAGCATATACTGTATTCAAACATTATGAATCACCTCGAAGGGAACGATCTATTGATACATAATCAGCATGGTTTCAGAAAACATCGTTCTTGTACAACGCAGCTAGCTCTTTATTCGCACGAAGTAATGGCCGCTATTGACAGGGGATCTCAAGTTTATTCCGTATTTCTAGATTTCCGGAAAGCTTTTGACACCGTTCCTCACAAGCGACAACTAATCAAGCTGCAGGCCTATGGGGTATCGTCTCAGTTGTGCGACTGGATTCGTGATTTCCTGTCTGGAAGGTCGCAGTTCGTAGTAATAGACGGCAAATCATCGAGTAAAACTGAAGTGATATCAGGTGTTCCCCAGGGAAGCGTCCTGGGACCTCTGCTGTTCCTGATCTATATAAATGACCTGGGTGACAATCTGAGCGGTTCTCTTTGGTTGTTCGCAGATGATGCTGTAATTTACCGTTAGTAAGGTCATCCAAAGACCAGTATCAGTTGCAAAGCGATTTAGAAAAGATTGCTGTATGGTGTGGCAGGTGGCAGTTGAAGCTAAATAACGAAAAGTGTGAGGTGAACCACATGAGTTCCAAAAGAAATCCGTTGGAATTCGATTACTCGATAAATAGTACAATTCTCAAGGCTGTCAATTCAACTAAGTTGGTTGGTTTTGGGGAAAGAGACCAAACAGCAAGGTCATCGGTCTCATCGGATTAGGGAAGGACAGGGAAGGAAGTCGGCCGTGCCCTTTCAGAGGAACCATCCCGGCATTTGCCTGGAGCGATTTAGGGAAATCACGGAAAACCTAAATCAGGATGGCCGGACGCGGGATTGAACCGTCGTCCTCCCGAATGCGAGTCCAGTGTGCTAACCACTGCGCCACCTCGCTCGGTTAATTCAACTAAGTACCTGTGTGTTAAAATTACGAACAACTTCAGTTGGAAAGACCACATAGATAATATTGTGGGGAAGGCGAGCCAAAGGCTGCGTTTCATTGGCAGGATACTTAGAAGATGCAACAAGTCCACTAAAGAGACAGCTTACACTACACTCGTGCGTCCACTGTTAGAATATTGCTGCGCGGTGTGGAATCCTTACCAGGTGGGATTGACGGTGGACTTCAAAAGGGTGCAAAAAAGGGCAGCTCATTTTGCATTATCACGTAATAGGGGAGAGAGTGTGGCAGATATGATACGCGAGTTGGGATGGAAGTCATTAAAGCAAAGACGTTTCTCGTCGCAGCGAAATATATTTACGAAATTTCAGTCACCAACTTTCTCTTCCAAATGCGAAAATATTTTGTTGAGCCCAACCTACATAGGTAGGAATGATCATCAAAATAAAATAAAAGAAATCAGAGCTCGAAGAGAAAGGTTTAGGTGTTCGTTTCTCCCACGCGCTGTTCGGGACTGGAATAGTGGAGAGATAGTATGATTGTGGTTCGATGAACCCTCTGCCAAGCCCTTAAATGTGAATTGCAGAGTAATCATGTAGATGTAGATGTATCTAACAATTCGTCATCACTACTGAAGACTTCCACTTCAGAGTCATCTAATATGGTTAGAATTTCCTCATCAGTAAGCCCTAAAACGAAACAAACAAACGAACTGTGAAAATAATGCCTAAATACAATAGTAAAATGACTTATCTATTCCGTAATCTGTTCCGAATCGTAACCACAAACATCGACCGAAAACGACCATATGCCGGTAAAATAGTCCCAACACGCACAATTATGCGTGTGGATGTTACAATCATTGTAGCTGTGAAAGTATTCAAATAATTGTGGCGTACATATTTTTATTTACTTCTGTACACCTTTCGGAATCTCAAACACATTTTTCCACATGTCAAAACGCAATAAATAAAGCACAATAAACATTTGTACCCGTGGTCTAGGGGTAGCGTCTTTGATTCGTAATCAAAACGTCTTTGGTCCCGGGTTAGATCCCCGCCACTGCCTACATATTGATAAATAATCAGCATTGGCGGCCGGAGACTTCCGGCATAAGAAGTCAGCCTCATTCTGCCAACGGCCTTGTCAAAGAGGGCGGAGGAGCGGATAGAGGTTTAGGGCACTCTCTTGTCCTAGGGGTGGGAAATTGCCCCTAAAGGCGGAAGAATCAGCAATGATCAACGACATGAGGATGCAGAAGGCAATGGAAACCACTGCATTAAAGACACGTAACGTGTATCCACAGGGCATGTGGCCTGTATTTGAAGAAGTGTCATGATGATCTCTCCATTGGCAAAAGATTCCGGAATAGTCCCCCATTCGGATCTCCGGGAGGGGACTGCCAAGGGGGAGGTAACCATGAGAAAAAGATTGAATAATCAACGGAAGGATAACGTTCTACGAGTCGGGGCGTGGAATGTCAGAAGCTTGAACGTGGTAGGGAAACTAGAAAATCTGAGAAGCGAAATGCAAAGGCTCAATCTAGATATAGTAGGGGTCAGTGAAGTGAAGTGGAAGGAAGACAAGGATTTCTGGTCAGATGAGTATCGGGTAATATCAACAGCAGCAGAAAATGGCATAACAGGTGTAGGATTCGTTATGAATAGGAAGTTGTGGCAGAGGGTGTGTTACTGTAAACAGTTCAGTGACCGGGTTGTTCTAATCAGAATCGACAGCAGACCAACACCGACAACGATAGTTCAGGTATACATGCCGACGTCGCAAGCTGAAGATGAACAGATAGAGAAAGTGTATGAGGATATTGAAAGGGTAATGCAGTATGTAAAGGGGGACGAAAATCTAATAGTCATGGGCGACTGGAATGCAGTTGTAGGGGAAGGAGTAGAAGATAAGGTTACAGGAGAATATGGGCTTGGGACAAGGAATGATAGAGGAGAAAGACTAATTGAGTTCTGTAACAAGTTTCAGCTAGTAATAGCGAATACCCTGTTCAAGAATCACAAGAGGAGGAGGTATACTTGGAAAAGGCCGGGAGATACGGGAAGATTTCAATTAGATTACATCACGGTCAGACAGAGATTCCGAAATCAGATACTGGATTGTAAGGCGTACCCAGGAGCAGATATAGACTCAGATCACACTATAGTAGTGATGAAGAGTAGGCTGAAGTTCAAGACACTAGTCAGGAAGAAACAATACGCAAATAAGTGGGATACGGAAGTACTAAGGAATAACGAGATACGTTTGAAGTTCTCTAACGCTACAGATACAGCAATAAGGAATAGCGCAGTAGGCAGTACAGTTGAAGAGGAATGGACATCTCTAAAAAGGGCCATCACAGAAGTTGGGAAGGAAAACATAGGTACAAAGAAGGTAGCTGCGAAGAAACCATGGGTAACAGAAGAAATACTTCAGTTGATTGATGAAAGGAGGAAGTACAAACATGTTCCGGGAAAATCAGGAATACAGAAATACAAGTCGCTGAGGAATGAAATAAATAGGAAGTGCAGGGAAGCTAAGACGAAATGGCTGCAGGAAAAATGTGAAGACATCGAAAAAGATATGATTGTCGGAAGGACAGACTCAGCATACAGGAAAGTCAAAACAACCTTTGGTGACATTAAAAGCAACGGTGGTAACATTAAGAGTGCAACGGGAATTCCACTGTTAAATGCAGAGGAGAGAGCAGATAGGTGGAAAGAATACATTGAAAGCCTCTATGAGAGTGAAGATTTGTCTGATGTGATAGAAGAAGAAACAGGAGTCGATTTAGAAGAGATAGGGGCGAAAGGCTACAGCCTTGTCTTACACCCTTCTTAATACGAGCACTTCGTTCTTGATCGTCCACTCTTATTATTCCCTCTTGGTTGTTGTACATGTTGTATATGACCCGTCTCTCCTTATAGCTTATCCCTACTTTTTTCAGAATCTCGAACAGCTTGCACCATTTTATATTGTCGAACGCTTTTTCCAGGTCGACAAATCCTATGAAAGTGTCTTGATTTTTCTTTAGCCTTGCTTCCATTATTAGCCGTAACGTCAGAATTGCCTCCGTAGCAGTCGCGCGGTTCCGGACTGAGCGCCTTAACCGCGAGACCACCGCGGCCGGCGCTATAAGGAGAGACGGGTCACATACAATATGTACAACAACCAAGAGGGAATAATAAGAGTGGACGATCAAGAACGAAGTGCTCGTATTAAGAAGGGTGTAAGACAAGGCTGTAGCCTTTCGCCCCTACTCTTCAATCTGTACATCGAGGAAGCAATGATAGAAATAAAAGAAAGGTTCAGGAGTGGAATTAAAATACAAGGTGAAAGGATATCAATGATACGATTCGCTGATGACATTGCTATCCTGAGTGAAAGTGAAGAAGAATTAAATGATCTGCTGAACGGAATGAACAGTCTAATGAGTACACAGTATGGTTTGAGAGTAAATCAGAGAAAGACGAAGGTAATGAGAAGTAGTAGAAATGAAAACAGTGAGAAACTTAACATCAGGATTGATGGTCACAAAGTCAATGAAGTTAAGGAATTCTGCTACCTAGGCAGTAAAATAACCAATGACGGACGGAGCAAGGAGGACATCAAAAGCAGACTCGCTATGGCAAAAAAGGCATTTCTGGCCAAGAGAAGTCTACTAATATCAAATAACGGCCTTAATTTGAGGAAGAAATTTCTGAGGATGTACGTCTGGAGTACAGCATTGTATGGTAGTAAAACATGGACTGTGAGAAAACCGGAACAGAAGAGAATCGAAGCATTTGAGATGTTGTGCTATAGACGAATGTTGAAAATTAGGTGGACTGATAAGGTAAGGAATGAGGAGGTTCTATGCAGAATCGGAGAGGAAAGCAATATGTGGAAAACACTGATAAGGAGAAGGGACAGGGTGATAGGACATCTGCTAAGACATGAGGGAATGACTTCCATGGTACTAGAGGTAGCGGTAGAGGGCAAAAACTGTAGAGGAAGACAGAGATTGGAATACGTCAAGCAAATAATTGAGGGCGTAGGTTGCAACAAGTGCTACTCTGAG
Organism: Schistocerca serialis cubense; assembly: GCF_023864345.2. Taxonomy (NCBI): domain Eukaryota; kingdom Metazoa; phylum Arthropoda; class Insecta; order Orthoptera; family Acrididae; genus Schistocerca; species Schistocerca serialis. The sequence goes on along the minus strand of NC_064641.1, from coordinate 111,831,297 downwards.
ATGAAGAGGTTAGCACAGGAAAGGAATTCGTGGTGGGCCGCATCAAACCAGTCAGTAGACTGACGACAAAAAAAAATAAAAATAAATAAATAAATAAATAAATAAATAAAAAAAATTACCTCGACAGACATGCTTCCGACCCGCCATCTTGAAAATTACCAAAGATTAAGACACAATATCTCGCGTCTGTAACGAGATATCGATATAAATCGAGTTGTATGTGAAACAGCGATTCCTGCACACTCGTGTGACTTGGGACTCAACTGCATAGCGGAATAATGTTATGCTGCAACGCAAATAAACTGCGCCCACACAATTGTGCGTATCGTGTCTGAAAGGGATAGGGTCGCAACAGTACAGTGCCTAACTGTTCTAACTATAAACTCTCCTGAGAGCAAAGACACCAAGTCCGTCTGTCCCAACAAAGCTGATATCGAGCGACCGTCACAAACGGATGCTCACAACGGAAGACGTCTCTCTAGCGCTGGCTTCCCAGCTAGGCTAGGCTCCACACCACTGTAATTCCGAAAACGAATCATATTCCCGAAACCACGGAATATTCTCCCTCTCTACGGATTCTTCCGAATGCCGACCAACCACATCTTAGTCTTTCGGCGTCCAGCACAGAAAGTTTGCGGGAAGAACCTATACTCGTACAATGGTATGCTGCTGAGTAAAAATCCTTGGAAATAACCCGGCCTGTGAGGTTTCCGAGGTGTCGCTTCTTCGTTCCTCTCACTTGCGTCCTAGATTTTCAGCGTTCGGAAGTATTATCCGGTTATCCTTCCGGCCCCTACTACATAGCGGCCAGCCATCACCCTATTGTGCTCCTGAGCTTAGGTGTCACGGCGCCTGTCTAGCTACTTCCTGTGTTTAAGCAGGACCAACACCTGTCACCCAGAGCTTGAGTTCTGCCTGCGTTTCATGTCCACTGGCGTTCCAACATCTACTAGTAAAGCAATCATTCGTTACGCCATTTTTGTAATAAAGCCACTCTGTCACCTTCCATGCAATAAGCATTAACAATTATTTACAAGACGTATGTGACAATGTCAGTCTCCTTTATATATTCATATATACGATGTACAACCTGTCACATGATACCGAATTGTGTTTGTAGATCACAGCAAAGTATGTGGATGAGTTCTTGTAAGGTGTGAAATTATAGCCACCTTACAAATTCTTTAAACAAATTTCTGCAGGACTCCCTGACTCCCTGGCACATTTATTTCCCATAATTCTAAGTCCCTTCTTTTATAGGGCAAGGACACTTTTCGTATTACACAGGTCTGCGACATAAAAATTGTTTCATATTTATTAAGTGATTTTTATAGTGTTTTCAACGCTGATGTCGGGAAAAATAGAGGAAAAAGTCCATCATGTACAGTTATTTTCCAAACTGCTTGTCTAGTTTTAGCTTTTTTCGATATTTCAGCACTCTAGTGAACTTGAATTTTGGTTTTTAGCATCTCCATAAACTGTTATTTAGACGTTTTTATATTAGATATGCGTAAAATAAAGAGTAATTAGGAGAAACCAGCAGTATTTTAGGTCAGTACCTCTCTGTCGCACTGCCCCTTACCCCCTCTATCACCAAGCAGTGAGCCTCTGCTTCAGTCCATAGTACCTCTTCACTCTCTGCTGTTCACGTGTTGTTGTTACTAATGCTTTAAAGTAGTGACATTTCTTGTGTTGTGAAGTTGTTTTATGGACAATGGACAATGGCGACCAGAAAATGTATAAACTCACCTGATTGTTTTTGCTACATTTGTGGTAAGTATACAGGTAAAAAGCAACAAAGAAACATTTCCGATTTTGTTGAATTGTATATTTCGCCCACTTTTCCTATAAAGTTAAGTGATCAAGATAAGCCTTGGGTCCCACACAAAGTTTATTCAATGTATGTTGAAGAACTGAGGCAATGGTTTCAACGTAAAAAGCAGTCCTTACGTATTGGAATACCTATGGTTTGGAGGGAGCCCAAAAATCTTAGTGATGACTGCTATTTTTGTTCTTGCAATGTACGAGGTTTCAATTTGAAAAACAAAGCATTCAATTAGCCATTCACCCCATTCCTCATGAACCTGAAGTACCAATACTCTCTGCTCCAGATTCTTTGGATGATATAGATGATCACGAACCGTTTGCTCAGGAAGGTGATAGTGAAGAAAGAGATTGCTACGATGCTGGCACAACCGATCCCATTCCATTCTCACAATTTGAACTGAACGACTTCGTTAGAGATTCTAAAGAATCGGAAGAGGTTTTAGGATCTAGATTGAAAGATAAACATATATTGGCTCTGGGTACATCCTTTTTTTGGTATCGATCGAGGGAAAAAGAGTTTGTATCTTTCTTCTCTCAAGAAGGTGACCTGGTGTTTTGCAGTGATGTTCCTGGACTTATGGCACGTTTCAAAATAGAATATGCTCCTGATGAGTGGAGACTTTTTATTGATTCTTCAAAAAGAAGCCTTAAAATGGGACTTCTACACAATGGCAATAAGTACGCTTCTATACCAGTTGGACACTCGGTTCACTTAAAAGAATGGTACAAAAATCTTGAACTGGTTTTAATAAAACTGCTATTCAGACCACAAATGGACACTATGTGGTGATTTAAAAGTGATTTCAATGCTGCTTGGTCAACAAAGTGGCTATACAAAGTTCCCCTGCTTTCTCTGTGAATGGGACAGTAAGAGACAGAAAGAAACACTACATAAAAAAGCTTGGCCCTTGAGAAAAACCTTACAGGTAGGGGTTAAAAATGTTGAGAGGAAAAGCCTTGTGGATCCCAAAAAGGTGTTACTTCCACTACTCCACATTAAGTTGGGGCTGATGAAACAATTTGTTAAGGCATTGCCAAAAGAAGGGGAGTTTTTCAAATATCTTCGTGGACAGTTTCCTGGTTTATCCAAGGCAAAAAAATCTTTGTCAGACCAGACATTAGAAAGCTAATGACAGATTCCAACTTTGTGGACCAAATGGAAACAAAACAAAGGCAGCATGGACATCTTTTAAATTAGTTGTTACTGGTTTCCTAGGAAACAAACAAGATCCAAACTACAAGACAATTGTCGCAGACATGCTTAACAACTTTAAGTAGCTGGGCTGTAACATGAGCATTAAAGTTCATTTTCTCCACTCACATCTTCACTACTTCCCTGCATACCTTGGTGATGTAAGTGAAGATTTTACCAAGACATCAAAGAAATGGAAATAAGATATCATCGAAGATGGAACATCAACATGATAGCGGACTACTGCTGGATGATAAAAAGAGATGATCCTCAATGAGTCCACACCCAGAAAAGCAATTAAAGAAGTTTCAACAGAAGGCGTTATTATAAGGACTTATGAGTTTAAAGAGAAATGGAAGTGTATTGGAAATGTAGTTTAGAACATGATTTATAAATAAAATAAAATTTTATAACGTTGGAAAAAATGAGATAAATTGCTTAAATTTTGTTATTATACCCAAAAATACTCCCTTTTTGTGAGGAAACCTGACGCATTAGAAAAAAATGTATTGCATTTTTTAAATCAGCGCTGAAAAGTACACGGAAGCCAATTATCAAATTTCAAACAACTTTCAAAAAATATTTTTTTGGAGACTTGTGTTACCGTTACTGCTGGATCCCCACACTTCTATCCCATAACTTAGATGGGACTCAGATAGTGCAAAAAATATTAGCCTCCAAGTGATGATTTTACAAAAAGGTGTCACTTTCCTTAGGGAATGTATATAGCTTTTCACAAATATCATTTACATGATCAGACCAGTTTAACTCTGCATCAAGTGTCAGGAGAAGAAATTTGGTCGAGTATTGTTTTTCAATGTATTCATCGCCCATTAAAATTTGGGAGCTTTTTGCCTCCCAAGATCAAATTAAATATTTTTGTTTGTTTTCATTGAAATACTACAGAATTATGCCAGCTGCAGTATTGGGTTCCACTTCAAGCTGCAAATATCTTGGATTGCGGCATATTAATGAGGTATCATCTGCATATAAGACAGTTGTAGCAGGGTTTGTTATAGACTGGACATCATTAACATAATAAGAAGAAGTGGTCCTAATATTGACCCTTGTGGAATACCAAAATTAATGTCAGCGGTGTCTGATTTGTATGCTCCCTCTGTAGTACTAAAAGACACAAACTGCTTCCTATTTGTCAAGTAGGATCTAATCAGATTATGGGCTGTGCCTCAAATGTCATAGTTCCACAATTTATCCAGTGATATAGTCATATCAAGACAGTCAAATTCTTTTTGCAAGTCTAGAAATATGCCGTAAATATATTCTTTACTATCTATTGCTTGAGTGACATCTTTGATTAATTTGGATGCTGCTGTAATGGTGGATGACCCCTTGACAAACCCATACTGCCCCTTAGAAATCACTTCTTTGCTTACCAAGAAGTTCCAGATTCGTATGTGTATTACTTTCTCAAAGATTTTGGCTATTATTGGAACAACAGATATGGATCGAAAGTTTTCTACTAGATTTCTGTTTCCTTTTTTAAAAGTAGGCACAACTCAAGCAATTTTCAACTTATCTGGAAGTAGACCATCTTCCATATGAAAGTCGATAATCGCTGAGACAGGTGTTGCAATTTTATGAATAAAATTCTTAAGAGTGTCTAGACTAAGACCATCATATACTGCTGCATGAGAATTCTTCAAGCTACTGACTATTTTAATTATTTCTTCTTCACTTGTTGGTATCAAAAATATAGTTCCTGACACTGCTGTTCCTCTGAACTTGTATTTGTGATTTTTAAGCTGATTGTTTATGCAGAAGTCAACAGAAGCAAAGTAATTGTTAAATAGATCTGCTGCCTTATTCTGATCAGTTTCTATTGTGCCATTTATCAGCAAGTGATTTTCATTGTATGTTTCCCAGATTTTCTTATTTCTCCATTTACTAGTGACTGTGATGTTCTGGAAATATTATTTGAGTTTTGAATGATATTTTCAAAATATTTCTGTTTTTCAGAAGTTAGGAGGTCTATACAGTATTTCTGATTTGTAGTCCTGACATGTTAGTTGGTAAATACTAGATGTGTTGTGTTTGTATGTGCTTGTGTTGGTTGTCCTTAGTTTATTAATTAATTAATTTAAGTGCATTTGGTAATAGTTTACTTACATATTAGTTTCCAAAACATATTTAGTGTCCTTTTGCATCTGTATTTAATACATTAGCGCTATCACTTAGTAAATCTCTCAACTAATTTCCAAACTACAATGGATACTAAGTGTGTGGGCTGCAGTAGGAAAGTTAGTTCAGGGGTTTTGTGCAGCTGTTGTGACAGGTGGTTGCATTGGGGAAATTGTAGCGGCATGGGGATTGGGGAAGCAAATGAGACTCTTCCATTCTTTTGCAGGGTTTGCTCAAGAGATATGATTATAGCTGAACAGGAGGAGAAAATTAGAGCCCTTCAGGCTGATTTGGACAGAGCAAGGGGGGAACTGATGAGGTTAAGGGGGGAGGAGTGTAAAGAGCGGTGGGAAGTGATAGCTGGGAACAGGGGCCACAGAAAGAGGACAGTGTCTGACAGTTTCCCAATTGGCACAACCAATAGATTTGCCTTGCTACCACAGTTAAGTAAGGAAGAGGCTCCAGTAGCTGTAGATGTAGTTAAGATGCAACAGAATCTCACTAGGAAACCAACTGTTTCAAAAAGAAAAGTAGAAAGTAAGAGGGAAGTTCAGTTGCTAGGTAGCAGCCATAGAAGAGGTGTGGGCCAGATTTTGCAGGAAAAATTAGGTGACAGGTACCAGGTCACAAACTTTTTCAAGCCAAGTGCAAGTCTTCGCCAGGTGGTAGAGGATATAGGTTCTTTGCGCGAGGGTTTCACAAAGCAGGATCATGCGATGATAGTGGGTAGAGTTGGAAACAGTATTGATAGGGATCAGGGCTACGGTATTGAGTGTGACCTGGTGAAAACAGCCTCGGCAATGACCCATACCAACATTGGGCTGATGCTTGCTTTCGTACGGCATGATCAGCCCCAGTTGAACCGCTCTGCCAGGAGGGTAAGTATGGAATTGGATCGGTTGCGTAGGGCGGCCACTCTGGCAGACATTGGATTGGTTCCTGTCGAGGTTATTGATAGGGGGGGTTTCACAAGGCATGGCCTACACCTCAATAAGAAAGGGAAGGGTAAACTGACAGGGTTGTTAGCGAAATCCATAAGGGGGAACACTAGTACTCATGGATATACCTCTTTTTTAGACTAATATCGGTGTCCAGTGAGAAGTTCAGGTAGGCAGGTGCTAAAGAGGTCCAAAACTCACAAAATTCTCACAACAGGAAAGTAAATAATAATGTTATCATATTTAACTGAAATACTGGTGGATTAAAGAAAAGTAAAGTAAAAAATAATGTTACCATTTTTCATCAAAATATTCCGGCATTGAAGAATAAACTAGACGAGCTCCTGGTTTGTTTGGATGACATTGAATCTGATAATGTAATAGATATACTATGCCTGACTGGGCATCACATTGTGTCTTATATGGAAAAGGTAAATATCAGTGGTTATAAACTAGTTGCACATATGTGTAGAGAGAATAAGGTGAGAGGAGGAGTTGCCATATATGTCAAAAGTTATCACGGCATAGAAAGCTTACATACAAAAATGTTTTGTGTACAGCAACATATAGAAGCATGTCCTGTCAACTTAAACTGAAGGAGGGCTCTTTTACAATTGTAACAGTATATAGGTCCCCTTCAGGAAACTTTCATTTATTCCTGGAAAACTGGGATGCCTTGTTGTGCTATCTGTCAGATAGCAGAAAGCAAATTATTATTTGTGGGGACTTCAATGTTGATTCACTGAAAGAGTGTAATAGGTAGAATGACCTGGAAGTCTTGCTTGGTTCTTTCAATTTGACATCTGTCATTAATTTTCCTACTTGGGTAGTAAAGGACAGCAGCACATTGATAGATAACACTTTTATAGACCAAGATAGGTTTAAAAACATAAATTCTTGCCCTGTTGGAATGGGCTTTCTGATCATGATGCTCAGCCAGTTACAGGGTATGTCATAGCTCCATTCAGTAATTCAAAACTACCCTCCAAAGTTGTGCATTCAATTAATGACTCAACAATTAGAAATTTCAGAGAAAATCTTCAGCAGTTAGACTGGAATGAGGTGTACAAGGAACCCAATGCTAATTCAAAATAAAACTTATTTCATGATACACCTGTAAGAGAATTTAAAAACTGTTTCCCCAAGAAAGTAGTTAAATCTAATTATAAGAAACCATGCAAAAAAAACTTGGCTTACTAAAGGAAGAAAAATATCTTGTAACCATAAAAGGGAACTGTATCTAACAACAAGAAAGAGTAATGACCCAGAAACAGCCAAATATTATAAAAACTACTGTGCTACATTAAGAAAGGTTATTAAAAAGTCCAGAGGCATGTGCATCATGTCTGGGATTAATACCTCTGATAACAAAATTAAAACAATTTGGAATATTATTACAAGGGAGATAGGGCAACCAAGAGTACAGGATGATGGCATCACCATCAAAGTGAATGGAAACTTCATAAACAACAATTCAGAAGTCGAAAACATTTTGAATAATCATTTTTTAAATGTTGTAGAGAAAATAGGATCTAAATGTTCATTAGAAGAAGCAAGGCAGTTAATGGAAGAGGCCTTACCCACACCATTTGATACAATTGAAATTCCACCCACCTCTCCTACTGAAATTAGGAAGATAATAAACTCTCTCAAGAATAAAAGCTCACATGGAATTGATGGCATTTCCAGCAGGATAATAAAAGCTTGTTCCCAAGAAATAAGTGGGATTCTTAGCCACATATGTAATAGTTCTCTGAAGCAGGGTATTTTCCCAGATAGACTGAAGTATGCCATTGTTAAACCACTGCATAAAAAGGGGAACACGTCTGATGTCAACAACTACCGCCCAATCTCTCTTCTGACTGCCTTATCCAAAACTCTTGAAAAAGTAATGTATTGTAGAGTAGCTTCACACCTTTGTAAAAATAAAGTTTTAACAAAATGTCAGTTTGGTTTCCAGAAGGGTTTTTCAGCGGAAAATGATATATATACTTTCACTAATGAAATATTAAATGCTCTGAGTAACCGGAAGTCACTCGTTGGGATTTTTTGTGATCTATCAAAGGCTTGTGATTGTGTAAATCATGGAATACTTCTAGATAAGCTCAAGTACTGTGGTATGAATGGGACAGTGCTCAAATGGTTTAAATCATACCTAACTGGAAGAGTGCAGAAAGTTGAAGTAAGCAGTTCACATAATATGCAAAAAAACTGGTGATTCCTCAAACTGGGGAACAATCAAGAATGGGGTGCCACAAGGTTCTGTCTTGGGTCCTCTGCTGTTCTTAATATATATTAATGACTTGCCATTCCGTATTCACGAAGATGCAAAGCTGGTACTTTTTGCCGATGATACAAGTATAGCTATCACACCCAACAGACAAGAATTAACTGGTGAAATTGTAAATGATGTTTTTCAGAAAATCATTAAGTGGTTCTCTGCAAATGGGCTCTCATTAAACTTTGACAAAACACAGTACATACAGTTCCACACAGTAAATGGAATGATACCATTAATAAATATAGACTTCGATCAGAAATTGGTAGCTAAGGTAGAATATTCAAAATTTCTAGGTGTATGCATTAATGAGGGGTTGAACTGGAAAAAAAAGACACTGAGGATCTGCTGAAACGTTTGAGTTCAGCTACTTATGCTATTAGGGTCATTGCAAATTTTGGTGATATACATCTGAGTAAATTAGCTTACCATGCCTATTTTCATTCTCTGCTTTCGTATTGCATCATATTCTGGGGTAACTCATCATTGAGTAAAAGTGTGTTCATTGCCCATAACGTGTAATCAGAATAATTGCTGGAGATCATCCAAGATCATCCTGCAAACACTTATTTAAAAAGCTAGAGATCTTCACTGTAGTCTCACAATATATATATTCACTTATGAAATTTGTTATTAACAATCCGATCGAATTCAAAAGTAATAGCAGTGTACTTGGCTACAACACTAGGAGAAAGGATGAGCTTCACTACTCAAGGTTAAATCTAACTTTGGCTCAGAAGGGGGTAAATTATGCTGCCACAAAAGTCTATGGTCACTTACCTAATAGCATCAAAAGTCTGACAGATAGCCATATAGAATTTAAAAGGAAATTAAAAGAATTTCTTAATGGCAACTCCTTCTACTCATTAGATGAATTTTTGGATGTAGTAAGTAAGTAATTTCCCCAACCTCCATAAAAAAATTAAAAATATTAAGTGTCATGCAATATTTTGTGTAATGTAATATCTTGTACAGACACCTTTTATTAACGTGACACATTCCACATCATTACGAAGTGTCGCATTCATGATCTATGGAACAAGTACTAATCTAATCTAATATTTTCTCTATGTTGAGTTGTCTGTCCTGTAGGCTATTTTTAGCCCTTGTTTCCTGAGTATGTTGCCTATTCTGTGGGCTGCTTCAACTGTTCTGCCATCTGCCATCATGTTTTTACACTTGTTAAACAATGATAGTCACAACTCAATTCACAGAACTTGACGGTAAGAAGATGAGGAAAAGAGAACGTAAGTGAAACATAATGTAAATACACACACACACACACACAAGCTTTCATATAAAATTAATTAATTTCAGGCATAGCCATAACAGTTTCGAAATCATAATTTTTGCGTAAATATTTTATCTACATTATGTTGCATATGGTTGCAGATGACAAACTGTAAGGAAAAACAGACACTGTAAAAACATAATATAGTAGGGAAACCACACCATGTGGTAAGAAGGTATGATTACACAATTTTAAATGCTCTTCAAAAACCTGTAATTACGATTTAAAAACTAATATTCACATGTATATGAACAGTAAAGAACATTCCTTATGTTTAACAGCCATAAAATAGAAAACCCGCTGATGATGCTGCAGCTGCAGTGGAACATGTCTGGTACAAAAAACAAAATTGTGTTTTGCTAAAGCTGGACCCCACCCAAAATATATGCATTGTTAAAGCAAAGGCAGACAAAAGAGCTTCAACCTCAAGGTGATTATATGACTGTAGTCTCTGGCAATCGAAGCCATGTTGAACGAATAATCTAATCTAATCTAACACTCTGCCACTTGCTTGAGACAACAGTCATATGTGTGTGAGTTGCATTTGCATCAGAGTGAATGATTTGTGTGTGTGTGTGTGTGTGTGTGTGTGTGTGTGTGTGTGTGTGTGTGTGTGTGTGTGTGTTTTTTTAATGAAGGCCTTGCTGGCCGAAAGTTTATTTGCAACAATATTTTTGTTGTGCCTATCAGAGACTAAGCATCTCCACTGCACAATGAGTTGTAACTTTCCTTTTCATAATATTGTTACATTCGATCCTGGAATAGGCAGAAAAGTGGAGAAAGGAAGACACTAGAACATGAACTGAGGAACAAGAATTAAAGAGGAAGTCGCTTGGTAGAATTTTGGGCTTAGGCCTTTTAATCAAGGCTAGCACTTGGTTTACCACCAGTAGAAGATATCTAGGGTCACCGAGTGTTTTCAGAAAGATTTCAAATGGGAAGGCAGGATTTCGAAACCAGATTTTAAACTGTAAGACATTTCCAATGGGTATGTGTGGCCTCTAACCACAGTTTATTGGATATGAACTGTAAGTTAAAATTTGAGAAATTGCAAAATGGTATAAAATTAAGGAGCTGGATCTTGGATAAGTTGAAAGAACCAGAGATTGCTGAGCATTTCAGACGGAGCATGAGGCAATGTTTGGCTGTTGCAGGGGGAGGGAAGACGAATGGGTAGCTTTGAGAACTGAAATAGTGAAGGCAGCAGATCAGACAGGCAATACGACAAGGTTCAGTAGAAATGTGAGGTTAATATGCAAGATATTGAATTTAATTGACCAAAGGTAAAATATAAAATTGCAGCAAATGAAGCAAGTGAAAGATAAAGCAGACATCTAAAAAATGAGACTGACTGAAAATGCAAAATAGCTAGGCAGGAATAGCTACAGCAAATATGTAAGCTGTTTAAACATGCATGTCTAGCAGAAAGATAGATGCTGCCTATAGAAAATTAAAAAACACCTTTGGACCAAAGGGAAGCAGCTGCATTAATATCAACAGCTCATATGGCAGTTAAATGGGCATATGAACGTCTAAAAAATGAGAATTGCACAAAATATAAAATCGAAAACTACGAATGGCTAGAGAAGAAATGCAAAGAATAGAAGCACCTGTATGAATGATTAGAGCTTGGGCAGCAAGCCAGTACTTCACAAGGATGGATAAAAGTGAAAGGTGGAAGGAATATGCAGATGGGTCATACAAAGGAGAGAAACTGGAAGACAATATTACAGAAAGTGAAGATAAAGTGGATGAGAGATGTGATGCTCCAAGAAGAATTTCACAAATGACTGAAAGACCTAAGTCAAAACAAGACACCTGAAGTAGATGAGATTTTCTAAGAATTATTGTGATGCTTCTTGCGAAAACCAACCACAACAGGACTATTCCACATCGTGTTTATGTTATACCTGACAGGGGAAATAGGCTGAGACTTCAAGAAGAAAGTAATAATTTCAAAGAAAAGAGGTGCTGGCAGATGTGAATATTACCAAACTATCAGTCTAGTACATCATAGTTGCAAAATGCTGACAAATTATTTACATAAGAACGATGCATCTGGTAGGAGCCAGCCTTGGGGAAGATCAGATTGGGTTCCAGAGAAATGTAGGAACATGAATGGGAATACCATCTTCATTCACACAATGAAGAAAAGCAAACCTGCATTCATAGCTTTTGTAGATTCAGAGAAAGCCTTTGATAGATTTAACTGGAATACACTCCCTGAAATTCTGAAGGTAGTAAGGATAAAATACAGGGAGCAGAAGACTATTTACGACTTGCTCAAATGGTTCTGAGCACTATGGGACTTAACATCTATGGTCATCAGTCTCCTAGAACTTAGAACTACTTAAACCTAACTAACCTAAGGACATCACACAACACCCAGTCATCACGACGCAGAGAAAATCCCTGACCCCGCCAGGAATCGAACCCTGGAACCCGGGCGTGGTAAGCGAGAATGCTACTGCACGACCACGAGCTGCAGACTTTATGACATGTACAGAAACCAGACTGCAGTTATAAAAGTCAAAGGATGAGAAAGGAAAGCAGTGGTTGAGAAGAGAGTGCGACAGGGTTGTAGGCTTTTATTAAATATGTATGCTGAGTCAGTTGCGTAGGAAACCAAAGAGAAATTCATAAAACGAATTAAAGTTAAGGAAGAACAAATAAATTCCACGAGTGACAGCAGAGGATTTGGTATATCAGCTGAACAAACCGAATACTGTCTTGGAAAAAGGTTATAACATGAACATCAAAACTAGTAAAACAAGGTTAACCCTGTGGTGCATGGTCTCCACTCTAGTGGACGGCTGTTATTGGCCACTTTTACCTACACTGCGACCGTGTTTTTATGTCATCAATGCATGCAGTCCACTCCAGTGGACACTCTCCACCTGGTGCTGCCATCAGCAGGGCGGTAGTGGAACTATAAGAGCATCTGTTTGCGAGCAAACATGACAAGTCACAACTCACAATTGATCAAGATGGCGTCTAGGAAGCGTGGCTATGGACCAGCATGTAGTATTTCAGCGAAAGACTTCTATGGGCGTTCAAGATGCAGGGTAAGAAAATTTGTAGTGAATCTGCTCCATTTCTAAATAATCAAAGATCGCCGAAACATATTTTTACGACTACTATGAACCAAAACTATGTGTCCACTGCAGTGGTCATCATGCAGTAATGGCATTGGGGATGAGCTGTCTTACAACATGACATAATAACTCGAAACATTTAGTTTGTTTCTTATTTTACAGTTTGTAGTATAGTTCCTTAGTTTAGCACAGATCTTATAATTTACTGCACAAGAAATCCTATAATTAGTCCCAAAATTCCGAATTTCAGGAAGATTTCGAAGATTTGCCATCTCATTCAGATTGCACACTGGCAGCAAAACTGAAGATGAATTCGGGGAACCACAGTCATCGAGAAACTTAATTGTGGAAACAAGTTCCAGCTCTGATGACAATGGTTCTGATTCTGATGATAGTGAGAGTGAAATTCCATGTGATACTACAAGTTCCCAGCCAGTGAAAAGAACACAGTTGTCAAAAAGTGGCAGCAGATCAACAGTAATTCTGTATCAGTATCAAAATATACAGGTGAGGAAAAAAATAAATGTAACTGGAGACAGTCCTGTTGATTTCTTCACAGAAATAATTTCTAACGAAATGTTGGAACACATTGTGATTCAAACTAATCTGTATGCTCTTCAGAATGGCAAATTGAATCTTGGACTGACAGTTCCTGAACTGAAAACATTTCTAGGTGTGAACATAGTGATCAAGTACCCTTGTACCCAATCATACTGGTCATCAGATGAAGGTCTAAGGATTGATTTAGTAGCCAAGCCGAAGAAATGGGGACTGAAAGTCTGGGTGAGAGCTGGTTCTTCTGGTTATGTGTACCGTTTTGAAATATACCAAGGTGGATCTGGTGGGAGGTGGCCCGTTAGTGAGTTTGGAGCTTTTGCTAATGAGGTTCTATTACTTTGTGGTGATATCAAGTACAAGAACCACAAAGTAGAATGAGATTTTCACTCTGCAGCGGAGTGTGTGCTGATATGAAACTTCCTGGCAGATTAAAACTGTGTGCCAGACTGAGACTCGAACTCAGGACCTTTGCCTTTCGCAGGCAAGTGCTCTACCATCTGAGCTACCCAAGCGCGACTCACGCCCTGTCCTCACATCTTTACTTCTGCCAGTACCTCGTCTCCTACTTTCCAAACTTCACAGAAGCTCTCGGTCCGGCACACAGTTTTAATCTGCCAGAAAGTTTCAACCATAAAGTATTTTTCAACAACTTATTTACAAGTGTCTCACCACTCCAGGAGCTAAAAAAAATGGCATTTGGGGCACTGGGACATGCCGAGCAAACCGGCTTCGAGGTGCTCAGTCAGTGCTTCCTTCAGACAAAGGGTGTACAAGGGGACTGTGCATCTGTTGTGTGTAAAGTGGGCATAACCTTTACAAAATGGTTTGACAATAAGTGTGTTCATATTGTTCCTTCCTCTGCTGTTGCACAGCCCATATCACAAGTTCAGTGCTGGAGCAAAAAGGAGAACAAGACCATCAGCATACCTCAACCATTCAGTGTCACTTGTTACAGTTGTCATAAGGGAGGTATAGACAACATGGACCAGTTTCTAGCATTATATTCACCTTGTTGACAAAGCAGGCAGTGGTACCTGCATGTCTTTTTTCATTTTATTGATGTGACCAATGTGAACTCTTGGTTGCTATATAGGCAGGCAAGTAATGACATCCATCTCCTTGATTTCAAGGTGTCAGTGGCATGATCACTCATAAACCTGGGAAAACATGAACAGTCACCAGTAAGGAGAGGAAGACCTGTTTCTACTCAAAGATTCCAGAAAAAGAGACCAGTTTGTAAAGCAGCAGATAAGGTGAGATATCATCAAGGAGGTCACTGGCCGAAACTTTTGGACATAAAAAATGCAAACAGATGTCATAGTCAATTGTGCAAAAGGAAAACAAAGTATGTTTGCACTAGGCCTAAATGTAAGGAACCTCTATGTCTCTATTTGTTTTGAGAGTTTCCATACAAAAAGAAATAATTAACAGACACAGACCTGGGAGTTCTTAAGTACATACTGTCCACTCCACTTTTTTATAGCGAATTTGAATAAAACTTTGTATTTTGTGATAATGGGCATTGTTCTTTAGATATAAACCCCATTTCAAAAATTTTGTCTCATGTGCTAATAATTCATACATCACAGGGTTAATGGTTTAATCAAATTAAGTCAGGCGATACTGAAGTAATTAAGTTAAAAAATGGGACGCTGAAAGCAGTAGACGAGTTTTGTTTTTTGGGCAGCAAAATAAATGATAGATGTCGAAGTACAGCAGTTATAAAATGTAAACTGGCAAGAGCAAGAAAACAATTTCAGGATAAGATAAATGTGTTAACATTGAACACAAAATTAAGTTCTATGAAAACTTTTCTGGAGGTATTTGTCTGGGGTATACCCTTGTGCAGAACTGAAAACACAGACTTAAGAGAAAAAGAGAATAGAAGTTTTTGAAATGCGTTGCTATAGGACAGTGGTTGCCAACCTTTCTGCAACCACTACCCCTGAGTGTAAAGAGGTATTAGCTAGTAACCTCCTCTATATTCAATGTTTCGACATTAGCACCTAACTAAACTTCAGAATAAAAAAGAATTTTCTTCAAACATTTTAAATTTTGAGATAGCGAAAGGTAAATTATACTTAGTTTTCGTAGACTATTTACAGAACCATCAACAAGTCAATGAGACAACTAGTACAGCTTATTTCCAACAGCCTTTTTAACAGAATGATGAAACAATTGTCAGTCACTGTGAGCGCTCCCCACAGCTGGCTGGTCCTCAGAAGAGAAAGCTGACTGTCTACATTGAGGGCCGACATTTCGTAATAAACATGCTTCCTCTGAACCACATCTTTCCTTAGTGACACTTGTTTCGAAAATACTCTGCATCCCCGTTTAAAATTGAACAAGTTAAACTGTGTGTACTTGTCTGTAAATCACTTGATTGCTGGACCTTTTACTCCTGGACTAAGAGAAATTGGATAAACTTCATACTGCCATTGTTTTGTTTCTGATCACTGCCACTAATAATAATAATAATAATAATAATAATAATAATACTATCCAACATGCTAAATAATTATGGATATAATATTACTGGAACATACCCACACAAAATCACACATTTGCTATACATAGATGATCTAAAACTACTGGCAGCAACCAATCAACAACTCAACCAATTACTAAAGATAACAGAAGTATTCATCAATGATATAAATATGGCTTTTGGAACAGACAAATGTAAGAAAAATAGCATAGTCAAGGGAAAACACACTAAACAAGAAGATTACATATTGAATAACCACAGTGACTCCACAGAAGCGATGGAAAAACAGATGCCTATAAATATCTAGGACACAGACAAAAAATAGGAATAGATAACACAAATATTAAAGAAGAACTAAAAGAAAAATATAGACAAAGACTAACAAAAATACTGAAAACAGAATTGACAGCAAGAAACAAGACAAAAGCTATAAATACTTATGCTATACCAATATTGGCCTACTCATTTGGAGTAGTGAAATGGAGTAATACAGACCTAGAAGCACTCAATACACTTACACGCTCACAATGCCACAAATATAGAATACATCACATACATTCAGCAACAGAAAGATTCACATTAAGCAGAAAGGAAGGAGGAAGGGGATTCATCGACATAAAAAACCTACATTATGGACAGGTAGACAATTTAAGAAAATTCTTTCTAGAACGAGCAGAAACTAGCAAAATACACAAAGCAATCACTCATATAAATACATCGGCTACACCACTGCAATTTCATAACCACTTCTACAACCCTTTAGATCACATAACATCAACAGATACGAAGAAAGTAAATTGGATAAAGAAAACACTACATGGCAAGCACCCATATCATCTAACACAGCCACACATCGATCAAGATGCATCCAACACATGGCTAAGAAAAGGCAATATATACAGTGAGACGGAAGGATTCATGATTGCAATACAGGATCAAACAATAAACACCAGATATTACAGCAAGCATATTATTAAAGATCCCAATACCACAACAGATAAATGCAGACTTTGCAAACAACAAATAGAAACAGTAGATCACATCACAAGTGGATGTACAATACTAGCAAATACAGAATACCCCAGAAGACATGACAATGTAGCAAAAATAATACATCAACGACTTGCCATAAAACATAAACTAATAAAACAACACGTTCCCACATACAAGTATGCACCACAAAATGTACTGGAGAATGATGAATACAAATTATACTGGAACAGAACCATTATAACAGATAAAACAACACCACATAACAAACCTGACATCATACCCTCCAATAAAAAGAAGAAATTAACACAACTAATCGAAATATCCATACCCAATACAACAAATATACAGAAGAAAACAGGAGAAAAAATTGAAAAATACATCCAACTGGCTGAGGAAGTCAAGGACATGTGGCATCAGGATAAAGTTGACGTTATACCGATTATACTATCAACTACAGGAGTCATACCACACAATATCCACCAGTACATCAATGCAATACAGCTGCATCCAAACGTATATATACAACTACAGAAATCCGTAATTATTGATACGTGTTCAATAACCCGAAAGTTCCTAAATACAATGTAACATACACCATACAGTTAAAAGGAAGTCACGCTTGATGAAGGTCCGCGTCACTTTCCATTTTTAACCAGACCTAAGGTCTGAGAAAAATAGAAATAATAATAATAATGTATTGAAGACTTGGTGTAGTATCAAGACTCCTGAGAATGCATGCATGGTGTCACAGTCGTTTGCATATAGTTCACAAAAAAGAGACCAGATCATGCCACATTCACTATAATTTAATAGACTCTGTGAAGTGGATACTCAATGCTCAGAACATCAGACCACGAGGGGTGAGTGCTGAATAATGTTGCCCTGAAGTATGGTATCCCTCTCACCTACTAGTTCTCCATAGACACTGTGGGACTGTGCAATGCTGTTCACATCATAAGCATACAAAACCACCCCACAATTGGTGTCTTCATAGATCATGTGCCCATCTGGTAGCACTATGCCAACCTGTTAAGTTCTGATACTGAAATAGCTTGAATGTAAACTTAACACCAAGGGGAGTTGGGGACTTTCCTGTAGCATGCTTTAGGGAAAAACCTTACATGCGGCAGCAAAGAGGTGCATAGTAGAAATGACTCTTGATCTTGATGCAGACAGTTTATGACGCAGTTTTTTGCTGGGCAGTGTGTCGTCTGCTACAGCACAAGATTGTCTGCCGGGAGGGGGGGGGGGGGGGGTAGATGAGAGACATGCATAAATGCATAGTAGTGTTTTGCCACCTGGGCTTTTCAATGAGCTATATCAACAAAGCAAAAAACATCTATTAGCTCTCTATAAATTTCATCTCCATGTGCTATTGATAGGTCTTAAATTATGAAAATTTCTTTACACAAATTATTTCCAGGTAAATTAACTGAAATATTGACATCAGTGATTGAGAAACTGTATTGTGTATTATTAATTTTAGTGGATATGATGTTAAGTATTTTGTACAATTGTTCTACATGTGTTCTCTATAAATATGATCGAATAAATATGGAAAATGAGCCACTGAAACATATCAGGTAGCGGCGGTACTCCATGTTAGGGGCGGCTACCAAAGGTGTCTGTGTCCCCATGTCAGGGGCGGCCTGAACGCGTCTTCTGGGGCTAACAACCTCAGTCGTATAACTGGACGGACATGAGCCGTCCCATCAAGCATGTTTTTAGCTCATGGAATGGATCGCACTACGGAATCAAGATTACCGCAGGGAGACAATCTGCCATTGACCAAGGTCGACGCAAGCAGGCATTCGGATTCTGGGGGACCTGCCAAAAAGTGCATAAGGGAAGAATCGGAGCTCCCAAGAACCTCAAAGAAGATTAAAACTAAAAAGACTTTCAGAATTGGAACCATAAATGTACAGACAATGATTAAGGCTGGTAAACTTAAACAGGTAATAGATGAGATGAAAGAGAGAAGCACTGGAATATTAGCGATGCAAGAAACAAGATACACTGACAAAGACACAGTGGAGTCAGAAGGCTTCATAATACTGAAGGGGAAACCAGGAGTTAAAGTGGGAAAGGAAAGACATGCACCTAGATGCTTTGGTACAGGGTTCATAGTAGACAAGAGATATGAGGATGCCATAACAGAAATGAAGAGCAAGTCAGAAAGGATATCAACGCTGACTTTTCAAGCAGGGAACAAAAAGTATACAATAATAAATGGACATGCACCTACAAATGACAAGGACAGGAAAGACAAGAAAGTTGCTGATAGTTTCTGGGAAGAGCTAGATGATACACTGAAAAACATACCATATAAACATGTAAAGATACTAGTAGGAGATTATAATGCGCAGATTGGAAGAGAGAAGCAACATAAAGGAGTAGTGGGCGAGTACCCTGCACACCAGTGGACAAACAAAAATGGAAAAGACTAATTGAACTATGTCAAGAACACAAAATGAGATTGATGACAACACACTTCAGGGCCAAACCATGCAACAAAAAGATGTGGGCAAACCCATGCACCCACCTTGGGGAATTCCAAGTTGACCACATAGCAATCAGCTGGACAAATGCTAAAGAGATCATGAACACAAAGGTCAGAAAGAACACAAGAATAGAATCAGATCACTATCTTACAGAAGTTAAGTGTCTTTGGATTCCAAACAGGGACAGACTGCCACAGACAAATAGAAGAACAGAAAACATAAAGGTAGACAGAGACAAATTAAGACACAATCGATCCAGATATGAAGGAGGAATTGAATCATTCAATGAATGGGATGACATGAAGCGAAATATGGCGAAACAGGCTGAACTATGGGGAAAGAAAGAAAAGAAATGGAAGCACTGGTGGTGGAACAAGGAATGTGAGGAAGCAGTAGAGACTCGCAGGAAAGCCTGGAGAGACTGGAGCAGCGGAGGACCCAGAAAACTGGGAAGTTTTCTTAGGAGCAAGAAAGGAAGCGACCCAAACAATAAGATGGACCAGAAGACAGAAGATTTATTTATTTATTTATTATCATCCCAATGATCACATTTGTGATATAGGATTTGTCAGGGTACATTTTAACAACTATATAATATCTTTACAAAATTTGTATCTGTGCTGAATTCATACCAATCTATCTTATGTTTAATACAATATACAACTAATAAGTGTTTTTATAACATAATTTATTATGCACTGATGTAATTTCATTTGTCACATTAACTTAAACATATATTTTATACAGTTGCGCAGAGATATTCACTTATGCTGTAATAGCATTTGTCAAGCGTGTGGTTCTTTAGTACAGTTTTAAATTTATCCTCATTTTCCAGCTCTTTGATACGTTTTGGTAGTGCATTAAAAAGTTTGATGCCTTGATTACATACATGTTTCTGGCTTCGGGTCCTTGTTACAGCTTGTATGTGGAGATCTTTACATTGCCGTGTATCATAATTATGGAAGTCTGTATTGGTTTTCATTTTGTCCTGATTTCTTTTGATCACCAACAGACATTTCAGAATGTATAATGATGGAATTGTTAAAATTTTCAATGCTTTAAAAAGGGGCCTACAATGTGTTTGAGGTGGGCTGTGGGTCATTATCCGAATAGCACGTTTTTGCAATTTGAAAATCTCATTTAGACGACAATTTGTTTTTCCCCAAAATACTATCCCATAGGATGCAATGGACTGAAAATAGCCAAAATATACTAATCTGGTACAGTCATTACTACAAACTCTTGAAATTATTCTAAGCACAAAACATGCTGAATTTAGTTTTAGTGCTAAGTTCACCACATGGTCCTTCCAATTAATCTTCTCATCAATGTGCATACCCAGGAATTTTGCACACTGTACTCTTTCAAGTTGTTTGCCCTCCATGGTGGGATTTAGGTCGTCCTGTTCACTTATTTTTCCATATTGCACATAATTAGTTTTTTTTGCATTCAGTGTTAGCTTGTTAGCACTAAACCATTTTTGTATATCTTGTAGAACATGGTCCACAGTACTGTGCAATGACTGCTTCATATCACTAACTATTAAACTAGTATCATCAGCAAATAACATGATTCTAGCTTTTCTCTCTGACACCTGAATATCATTAACGTAAATGAGGAACAGCAAGGGGCCTAATACACTTCCTTGAGGTACTCCTACTGTGACCTCCCTTGGATCTGATCTTAGTTTAATTTTTTGATTAATATTTGGTGCTGTAATTTCAACCACCTGCATCCTCTTTTCCAGATAAGACTCAAACCACTTTTTTACCGGTCCTCTGATACCTATAGCTTCAAGCTTTTTCAAAAGTATGCTGTGGTCAACAGTGTCAAAGGCTTTTGACAAATCTAGATTTATCCCAACTACACTATTTCCCTCTTCCAATTTAGTGATTATTTCTTTTGTGTATTCTAGTACAGCTGTTTCGGTACTTCTCCCAGCTTGAAATCCATGCTGATTACTGTTTATCAGATTGTGCATATTAAGATAATGTGTGACTCTATATTTCATAAGTATCTCTAAAACTCTAGAGAAAGTTGGGAGGAGTGAGACAGGTCTGTAGTTTTCTATTTTAAGTTTATCACCCTTTTTCAACAGGGGAATGACTTTAGAAATTTTCAGTTTTTGTGGAAACACGCCCTCAGCCATTGACAAGTTTGCTATGTGCGTCAATGGTTTCGCTATCTGATTAGCTGTTTTCTTTACTAATATTATTGGCACCTCATCTACTCCAGCTGACATCTTGGACTTCAGACTTTTAATCACTTTTAAAACTTCTTTTTCGTTTGTTGGAACTGCCATCATACTGCTGGCTGCCTTGGGTGCTTCCATCTTAATCTGCTCCCCAAGATTCCTGCTTAATGTCTGGGGCACATTTAAAAAGTAATTATTTATATAATTAGGCATGGCATATTTATCTACCATTTTATTTTCCTCATCTTTTAGAATAATTTCCTTGTCTTTGGTAGGTACCCCGGTTTCTTTTCTCACAATTTCCCATGCTATTTTAGTTTTATTTCTGGACTGTTTTATTTCCATATTATTACTTAATAACTTTGCATTTGCAATTACTCTGCAGTATATTTTCCTATACCTCTTTACATATTCTATAAAATCAATATTTGTACACTCCCTCAACTCTGAATTCAGTTTTTTCATGTTTTCACATGATTTCTTAATTCCAAGAGTCATCCAAGAACTTGACTTTATGTATCCAGTAGACTTGACTCTGGTCAGTTTCTTTGGAAAACACATCTCAAAGTTCATCATATAAATCGATGCAAATACACTATATGCCTCATCTGTACTTGACTGTTTCAAAACATCTAACCAATTTTCATTTTCTAAGATACTTATGAACTGATGACAGCTGTCCACAGAGAAGTTTCTTTTGTAAATATTATTTACACCTTTATCTTCCTTTGACTTTAAACGGATTTCAATGGTGAGAGCATTGTGGTCAGACAATCCTAAATCTATGTTTGCTACCTCTATGTCAGTTTCTGACATATTTGAGAAAATGTTATCTATGAGGCTATTGGAGGTGTTTGTTATTCTAGTTGAATTGTTTATGTGTGGTGACATGTTGAAACTCTTTAAAATGTCCAAAAATTGCCTTTTTTGTTGACTTTCAACTAGAAGATTAATATTGAAATCACCACAAAGAATAATCACAGTTTCTTTTTTGTAAATAGTATTTAGCAACAATTCTAATTTATCAAAAAAGACTTCTATGTTTCCACATGGTGACCTATACACTGTTATGACTATGACTTTTTTCATCAGGCCATATAGCTGGGCAGCACCTGCTTCAAAAAACTTTTCAGTACTTAAGTTCTCTGCTTCACATCTCTTTTTAAATTCTAACTCTTGTCTAAGGTAAATACCGACTCCACCACCTTTTGCAATTTTCCTACTATAATTATTTGCCAGTTTAAATGGATTAATATGAATACTACCAATTTCTTGGTCCTTACACCAATGTTCTGTAATACACAAGACATCAGGTTGGGTGTTACTTACTGCTATTTCAAGTTCACAATATTTGTTCTTGAGGCACTGCACATTTAGAGTCATAATCTTCAGAACAGGGGAGTGAGCACTGGTGGTATTTCTCCTTTCGTTTAACACTGTTATCTTGGAGTTTTCATTATGGCTGGATGCCAAAAATCCTGTTGTACCACAGGTTTCTTGTTTCTGTTGCTTTTCCTACTTGAAGTTGATGATGCTGATTGATTGTTTATACTAGCTGTGGCAGCTGATGACATTTTAATATTTACAATAGCAGATGATGATGTGTTTAGTGCTTCAGCAAATGTTGCTCTTGTTAAGGTTTTCTTTTCTTCTGCTTCTGTCCTCATTTGGAGTGGGATTTTAGGGAACTTTTCTACTGTTATGCGGCTTATTTCTTCTAGTATCTTTTCACCCATCATCTTTTTTCCATAATAGTTCCTGTGCTGTCCATGCCTCGTGAAATGATTTCTCACTGAGCTGTTTGCATCCACAAAAGTTGCACTCTTAAAAGCACAGCAGATCTTCCTGAATTTATTATTTGTTGACTTTATTTCTTTGTTTACACATGATTCCTCGATTAGATCATGTCTATGTGGCACACTTACAATGAGAACCTTTAAATTTAGATCTGACAGCTTTTTTAGAGCTGTTTGTAGTGCCCTTGTCGCTAGTTGGCTTTCATTTTTGTATATGTCATTTGCTCCACCTATTAGCACACAGCATGTTCCAGTCTTAACTAAGTTTTCACAATGATTTACTATTTCATTAAGGGGAGCACCAGGTTTGACAATGGCTGTTACTCTGAATTGCGACTGCCGATCATTTATTATTTGTGCCACACCCTTTGCATGACTATCACCTAATACACAGACTTGATATTTGTTGTTCTCCAGGTGCCCTCGTTCCGTCGTTTTTATAGTACACTTTGGAGAAACATTTCTCTCGTTAGAACACACAGATGATCTAGATTCACTTTCACGTGTCTTATTTTTTGAGTTCACATTTCGTCCTGTCGTGTCTTTATTACCCGTTTTTCTTTGCACTCTATTTACTGACGATGTCATACCGCCAGAAAGATTTTGTTTACTACTAGCAGAAGTTTTGTTTGAAACGAAAATTGCCGGTATGTTTTCATTACACTCGTTTTTTAAATCGTCATAATTCCGCCGCTTTATCAGTTCCTCTAACTTATTTACGTAACGATTTGCAAGCACAAGGTCTTGCTGAAGCGATGTAGTGACACTTTCTTCTATGCAGTTATCGTATCTTGACAAAGCTACCGTTAGTAGATCGCAGCATTCCATGCCACAGTCACATTTCGCGTCCCATTCTTCCGTTCCCGCGAAACACTTTGTATGAATCCATTTTTGCGACACTGCACATAACTTGATACCTTTCGCGATGTAGTTATTGCACTTTATACAATTTATACTCGATATGTAGCCGTTTACCGTGGAACTATTTATACACACTTCTACACGCGACGCCATCTTGCAATAGATGAAGCAGGAACTGGACGAGATTGAGACCAACTTAAGGAAAAACAACAGCAGACACTTTTTAGGGAAATTCAAAAAGAGTCTGATTGGATAAAAGGGTAGAGAACTATTTATAAGAGATAAGAAAGGGGAGATGGTTGTCAGTGCAAAGGAGAACTCTCAGATTTTTGTAGAGCACTTTCATGACCTGCTGAACTGTGAACCACCTGAAGAAGAGCTGGAACTGGGGACTGACACAGAAAAGAGAGAGCCACGCCCTCCAACCAGGGATGAAGTCGCACACACCATAAGCGACCTGAAGAATAATAAGGCAACTGGAGAAGATGGTATAGCAGCCGAGATGATAAAATGGGGAGGCAACAAAGCAATAGACAACATGACCAACATAATTCACCAGATCTGGAGAACAAAGAAGTTGCCAGAAGGATGGAAGAATGCAATTGTAGTACCAATACACAAGAAGGAGGACAAGAGAGATGCAAACAACTACAGAGGAATATCGCTACTAGAGGTCCGATACAAGGTGCTGTCAAAACTATTGCTCAAGAGAGTAGAACAGGTAGGAAGTATAGTTGGCGACTACCAAGCGGGATATTTATCCTGAAGCAACTGATAGAACATAGGGCCTTAAAAAACAAAAAGACAGTAATAACCTTCATGGACTTCACAAAGGCATATGACTCCATCGACAGACTCTTGTTAGGATCCTGAAGAACAGAGGACTTGATGGAACTACACAAGAACTCATAAAAGAAATTCTGATAGACACAAAAGCAAGGGTGAGATTCAGAGGAGCACTGTCAGAAGAATTTGAGATCAAGACTGGTGTTAAACAGGGAGATGGATTGTCACCATTGTTGTTCATTATAGCACTGGACGAAGTGATCAGGTAGTGGAGAGCAATAAACAAGGAAATGGAAATACCATAGACCCATGTGGGGGACAAAAAGGACAACAGGGCTCAAGCGGACTGCCTAGCCTTTGCAGATGACATAGCAATAGTAAGTGAGACAGAAGAAGACGCAAAGACACAACTCGACAATTTAAGTAAGGTAGCCAGAAAGGTGGGACTGAGGATAGACTATAACAAGACAAAGACATTAAACACCACTGCAGACTGGGAAACGCCGGAAGGCATTGTGCAAATGGAGGACAAATTTAAGTACCTGGGAGAATTTATAACAGGAAGGAACAGGAGCAAGGAGGGAATAACAGAGAGGATAAAGAAGATGAGGTCAGCCTTCTGCATGATGAGAGAGATACACAATAAAAAGAGTATATCCACAGAGGCAAAGATAAGTCACTACAAGGCAACAGTGAGGAATGCAGTATTGTATGTTGCTGAGACGATGACACCAAGGAAGAAATGGGGGAGAACAACTAGAGAAAGAATAGAGAAAAATACTAGGTCCCAAGAGAGGTGGAGAGAAGTGGATGCGAAGACCTAAGGAAATTCTGTACCAGAACATGAGAACAATATCCGGGGAAATCAGGGCAAGTCATGTGACGAAAATATTTACCTGTCAAAATAACAAAGTGTCACATGGTTGACAAAGACAAGTACATTTCACTGGTATCACAATCATGGTGCAGTTCTGTTAGGCATTATCATCTAAGAAAGTTATATTGTAGTGCATTATGCATCATGATAAAAATAACTGTCAGTATATTGTATATACTTATTGGAATATTTATCTTGATGTAAATGAATAGGTAAAAAATCTACTAACCCAGTGTTGGCAGGGCAAAACACACACAAAAGGATTTAACGTTTATAAGCCTTCAGAGCCAGTGGCTCCTTCTTCTGGCAGAAGAGTTGAAGAGGAAGGAATAGGGATGAAGAAAAGGACTTGAGAGTTTTAGGGAAAGTAGTACAGTTCAGAAAAGGCACCCAGAACCCCATGTCAGAGGAGACTTACTGGACAGGATGAGAAGGAAAGACTGGTTATTGGGGACTGCACCAAATGAGATTTGAAATCCTGAGAGCTTAAAGGTGAAAGACTGGGTAGTATGCAAGACAAAGACTACTACTAAAACATTGTGCACAAGTTAATAAGAGTATAAACCTGAGTGCATTGTATGTAACAGAGGTGGGAGGGGGGATGGCAAAAAGTAGACAAGTCAGAAAATGAAAGATGTATAAAACTAAAATGGAATGAAGAAAGGGGTAGATATTGTCAATAAATGCTGATACAGAAGGAATTAACGTAAATTAAGGCCATGTGGGTGGCGAGAACAAAGGACATGTTGTAGTGCTAGTTCCCACCTGCAGAGTTCTGAGAAACTGGTGTCTGGGGGAATAATCCAGATGGTGCACCTACTGAAACAGCACCGAGGTCATGACTGTCATGTTGTACAGCATGCTCTCCAACATAATATTGTGTGAAACTTCCTGGCAGATTAAAACTGTGTGCCTGACCAAGACTCGAACTCGGGACCTTTGCCTTACGCGGGCAAGTGCTCTACCAACTGAGCTACCGAAGCACGACTCACGCCCGGTACTCACAGCTTTACTTCTGCCAGTACCTCGTCTCCTACCTTCCAAAGGTCCTGAGTTCGAGTCTCGGTCGGGCACACAGTTTTAATCTGCCAGGAAGTTTCATATCAGTGCACACTCCGCTGCAGAGTGAAAATCTCATTCTGGAGAATATTGTGTGTTGCCTGTATACATCCTATGCCTATGCCAATTCACCATGACTGATAACTGGGTGGTAGTCATTCCGATGTAAAAGGCCGAACAGCCTTTACATAATAGGTGGTATGTGACACGTCATTTCACAAGTGGCTCTCCCTTTGATAATATATGTTTTGTCAGTTACAGGGTTGGAATAGGTGGTGGTAGGAGGGTGCACAGAGCAAGACTTGTAGCAGGGACGGTCACAGGGGTAGCAACCGTAGAATAGGGACATGGGTGCGGAAGAAGCATAGGGTCTGACAAGGATACGGGGAAGATTGGGAGGGCGACATAAAGCTATTCTAGGTGTGGTGGGCAAAATCTCATGCAGAATGGGTCTCATTACAGAACATGATTTTAGGAAGTCATGACCTTGTCGAAGTACCTGATTGATACATTCAAGACCAGGATAACACTGGGTGACAAGTGTTGTGCTCCGAAGCTGTTTTTTGGAGGGATCAGCAGTACCAGGATTGGAAGTGATGGCCCAGGAAATCTGCTTTTGAACTAGGCTATTGGGATAGTTACATCCAGTGAAGGCTGAAGTGAGAGCGGTGGTGTATGGCTGTAAAGAGTCTGCAACAAAACAAATATGTTTGCCTCAAATTCCAAGGCTGTATGGGAGGGAATGTTTGATATGGAAAGGATGGCAGCTGTCAGAATGTCAGTACTGTTGTTTGTTAGTAGGTTTGATGTGGACAGGAGTGTGTAACTGGCCTTCAGTGAGGATGAGGTCAACGTCAAGGAAAGTGGCATAGAATTCGAAATAGGTTCATATGAAATTTAATTAGGAGAAGGTGTTTAGAGAATCCAGGAATTTTAACAGGTCAACCTCACCACGAGTCCATGTGGCAATCAATGTATCTAAACCCAACCAGTGGCTGAAGGCTTATGGATTCCAGAAACGCCTCCTCCAAGTGACCCATGAAAGCGGTGGCATAGGAAGGAGTCATCCTGGTTCCCATAGCTGTACCCCTGATCTGTTAGTATGTCTGCTCCTCAAAAGTGAGGTAATTGTTGGTAAATATAAAGTTGATTAAAGTGAGGAAGAAGAATGTCATAGGCTCGGAATCAGTTGGACTTTGACTGAGAAAATGTTCAGCAGCAGACATACCATGGACGTGGGGGATGTTGGTATAGAGGGAGATTTCATCAGCGGTGACAAATAAGGTTTGAGGTTGGAGTGGGATGGGCATGGATTTCAGAGAGTCTAAGAAATCTTTAAGATAAGAGGAAAATCTTTGTACTATGTGTTACAGGTGCTGATCAACTAAGGCAGATATACGTTTGGTGGGTGGATGGCCAGGATGATTGGGTTTGTGGATCCTAGGAAGAAGGTAAAAGGTGGGACTGAGTGGTTTGGGTGGGGTAAGAAGTTCTGTGGATTGTGGTGTAAATCCTTGTGAGGGGTCTGAGGTTTTTAGGAGGGACTGCAGGACAGTTTGAAACACAGGGATGGGATCTCGATGGCAGATGCTGTATGTAGAGGTGTCAGACAACTGGAGTAGACCTTCACTAACATACTCATGTCAATCAAGTACCACAGTGGTAGATCCTTTGTCTGCTGGGAGCATAATGATGGAGTCATCAGCTTTTAGGGAATGTAGAGCCTGGAGTACTGCAGAGGACAGGTTAGGGTCATTTTGTAGGGACCTGAGGAAAGGTTGTGAAACAGTGCTGGATATGAAGAACTCTTGGAAGGCTTGGAAGGAACGATTCTGAGATAGTGATGGTGCATCAAGTTGGGATCATGGTCAGAACTGTTCAAGGTAGGGTTCAGCGTCTGGTTTGCTGTCGGAAGGGTTTTGGGATATGGTTGCAAAGTGATATTTCCAGTTGACATTATGTGTAAAGGAAAGTATGTGACTGTGTCAAGCAGGACACTACTAACGCTGTATCCAAACATTATGGGCTTGTTTTTCCTGCTCATTTGCATTAACTTACATGTTTCTACATTTAGAGCTAACTACCATTCATCACACCAACTAGTAATTTTGTCTAAGTCATCTTCTATCTGCCTACAGTCACTCAACTTCGACACCTTACTGTACACCACCGCATCATCAGCGAGCAACCACAAACTGCTGCTTACCCTGTCTGCCAAATCATTTATGAATATAGAGAATAATAGCGGTACTATCACACTTCCATGGGGTATTCCTGACAATGCCCTTGTCTCTGATGAACTCTTGCCTTCAAGGAGAACATTTTGGGTTCTATAACTCAAGAAGTCTTTGAGCCACTCACATATCTGGGAACCTATTCCATATGCTTGTACCTCGTTAACAGCATGCAGTGGGGCACTGTGTTAAATGCTTACTGGAAATATAGAAATATGGAATCCGCTTCTTGCCCCCCATTCATAGTTCACAGTGTATCATGTGAGAAAAGACCAACCTGAGTTTCACAAGTGTGATGCTTTCTAAAACCATGCTGATTTGTGGATGTAAATTCTTGGTCTCCAGAAAATTTATTGTATTCGAACTGAGGGTATATTCAAGGATTCTGCAGCAGACTGATGTTAGAGCTATTGGTCTGTAAGTTTGCCAGTCCATTCTTGTGCCCCTCTTGCATACACTTTTTTCAGTCATTTTGGACTTTTCAGTTGGTGAGAGGTTCGTGATACACACAAGTTAGGTAAGGAGCCAAGGCTGTAGAGTAGTCATTGTAAAACTGAATTGGGATTGCATCTGCACCTGGGGTTTGAGTGACCTCCCACTCCTTTCTAATCTACCCAATTTTATCCCTCTTTCCTCCATGATTAAGGAACTAACAGTTCCAGGAACTAGGACTAACTTACAATTTTATTTGTATCTACTGAAACTGTTGGAATTTCACATCCAGAAGGTCATACAGCTGTCCGTCTGTAATTTTGTGGTTTTATGAGTGAATTACCTTTTTGCTACAATTAAACATCTCATAATAATTTTGGTAAGTGGCACCATGACTTTTTATGAAATCATGTCAGGGCAAATGTTAAGTGTAACTTACACAAAACCGTCAATCATCAACAATTTGATGACTTTGAACTCAAAAATGGAGGTTAGCACTTGTGTCAAAAGGCTAGAAGAGGTGCACACATTTAACCAGTTGTTGAAACATTGCTGCCAACAACATACATGTAAAGTAACACATCAGATGGAAGCATATATACTTTCTTTGTCGAGAAAAGAAAGATTAAACAAATATTGACATTTACAGATGTATTGTTATAAAACAACAGACAAGGGAAAAAATAACATGGAATAGGTGCTTATTGTTTATAGGATGACAGAAATTGAGAAAATTATATTTATATAAAAAAGTAACTTTATTAAAAATTGTTTATATATACACACAATATAATAATGCTGTTGATCATTTCAACAGACTAATGTCGATGTCTCTGTGAATTTGTACAAGTGTGCGTGGAACTGTGCCAATACTGATACAGGTTATTAATCGATTGTGTCTGTACAGTCAAGAATCATATTTTGTCACTTCTGTAGATTTTCATTTACAGATTTTGACAGACTGTACAATATACAAGCAAACTAGCACTAGTGATTCATGACAATATGCAACAAATCGTAAGCCCATGACAAGTGTGCTATAAAGTTACCATAAAAGACATTTATCTTTGGGATTCATCGGTGAGCCTTGTGGGCATTTCCAAACTCTAGAAAAATCTTCAGAATTAGCTAAGGTACCTCTGACTCGATACTTGTGTGGGCTGTGTGGGTCTGACAACACTTCTTGAAGGAGAGACTCGCTAGTTGTAGATTCACACCATACCTAGAAAGAAAATGCATACAATATGTTAGAGTTCTGTCTCAATGACTTACAACATTCATGTTTACAGTATGAAACTAATGAAACTGCAGCATTTCTTTGCCTTTTGTAATTCTCTCGTCTCCAATGTAAGACATATAAAAATCAGTAAAACAAACTGGAAAGTCTCATATAAGTCTCAAATATAAAGTATTTACAATTTGTACACAGTATTTATACTTTTTAAACATGTAAATAAAATAAATATGTTTTAATACGATACACACATTCATTCCTTTTGCTATCTAGTATAAGACTGGGATTAATATGTAATCAGATGATGTCAGGCAAAGAACCAGTCAATAAAAATATACAGTATTTCTGATATTCCTCCTAATTTAAATGAAGGGGGCATTCTGCAGCTAGACAGCATTGTAAGTGGAAATCTGGTCCAACACTCAACAGTCCAATTACTACCAACTTTTTATTCTCTCTTGCCAGTGAAGGAACCTCTGGTTCTGAGAGCTGTAATTAAATCTCTTTTTTACTTATGCCTGTATCAAATCTCCAGTGAGACAATACAAGTATTTCAAGTATATGTATGCATGAAAAAGCCTTTTACAAGAGAAGATTGGAAAGTAACACACAATAATTTTACTACCAAAAAGTTTAATAGGTAACAAAACAAAAAAATCACAAATGAATTCACATCTTTTACCTCCTTTTCTAGTCATCAACATTCTCCACACATTTCTCCCATCATGGTACCAGTTTCAACATGCCCTGTTTGTAGAAGTCCATTTGGTTGGAGTCTAGCTATCTGTGGACTGCTGATTTCATTTCCTCATCTGTTGCAAAGTGTTGGCTGGGCAGGAATTTCTTCATGGGACCAAATAGATGAAAATCCAGTGGTGCAATGTCTGGACCATATGGTGGAGGTGGGAGCAACTCTCACCCAAATTCTACAATTTTCTCATGAACGAGAACAGGAACATGGGGCGAGCATTGTGATTAAGAAGTTTCACATCATGGGCATTAATGTTGTGGAGTTTGTCACAAAGTGTGTGACTCAGCTGAACCAAAGTTTACGTGGGGGCTGTAACATTCAGTGTTCTTGTGTTCAGCAAAGTCCACCAGTAACACACCAGGCATATCTCAAAACACTGTCACAAACAATTTTGTAGCAGATTTGGTCACTTTGAATTTTTTTCATATTGTGAAATCAGTATATTCCTACTCCATAGAGTCCTGCTTGGTTTTGTGTGTGTAGTGGTATGCTCGTGCCTCATCACCAGTGATGAATCCTTTCATAAAATGTTGCCCTTCTGTGGCTGAATGCATAAAGTGATACAAGCTTGCCATCGTTTGTTGGCCCTTGTCATTGTCTGTCAGGTTCTTAGGCATCCAGTGAGCACTAACTTTATTAAATTCCAATGCATAATGAATGATACTGTACACCACACCATAGGAAATGTTGAACAACTGTGATAAGGTTTGCAACTGCACACTTATTATTCAAAGTTGTTGCCTCAATGGCTCAAACATCCTGCATGGTTGCAGCTGTTACCCACCGCCCAGAGTGTGATGGATCACTCAGGTTCACATGGCTCACTTGGAAGAATGCACACCACTTGCAGACATTGCTACAGTCCATACAGTCATTCTGATACATACCACACGTCTCTGTGATTTTCGCACAGTTTGTGCCCTTTGGCCCACATATCTTGAACTACACTTCACCACTCTTCATGAGTTAATGACAGCAACATGCACATCATGTTTTCTTTGTAGTTCAGACTTCTCTTGCTAGATCTGCATATGAAAACAAAATACCCCCTGCAGTGCAAACTTCAAGCTGTATCGTTGTAAAAGTTCAACATTCCAGCTGCGATAACAGGCGAGAAAAAAAATATTGTAAGTTACATTTCAATCCTCCCTCATACACAGTTCTATGAAATTTGCTGGTACTTTTCATGTTTCAACCATTTTAATAATTCCTATTTCATATTCAGAGTGTGGAATGTCAGATCCCTTAATCGGGCAGGTAGGTTAGAAAATTTAAAAAGAGAAAGGGAAAGGTTAAAGTTAGATATAGTGGGAATTAGCGAAGTTCGGTGGCAGGAGGAACAAGACGTTTGGTCAGGTGAATACGGGGTTATAAATACAAAATCAAATAGGGGTAATGCAGGAGTAGGTTTAATAATGAATAAAAAAAATAGGAGTTCGGGTAAGCTACTACAAACAACATAGTGAATGCATTATTGTGGCCAAGATAGACACAAAACCCACGCCTACCACAGTAGTACAAGTCTATATGCCAACTAGCTCTGCAGATGACGAAGAAATTGAAGAAATGTATGATGAGATAAAAGAAATTATTCAGATAGTGAAGGGAGACGAAAACTTAATAGTCATGGGTGACTGGAATTCGATAGTAGGAAAAGGGAGAGAAGGAAACGTAGTAGGTGAATATGGATTGGGGGGGAAGAAATGAAAGAGGAAGCCGCCTGGTAGAATTTTGCACAGAGCATAACTTAATCATAGCTAACACTTGGTTCAAGAATCATGAAAGAAGCCTGGAGATACTGACAGGTTTCTGATAGATTATATAATGGTAAGACAGAGATTTAGGAACCAGGTTTTAAATTGTAAGACATTTCCAGGGGCAGATGTGGACTCTGACCACAATCTGTTGGTTATGAACTGTAGATTAAAACTGAAGAAACTGCAAAAAGGTGGGAAATTAAGGATATGGGACCTGGATAAACTGAAAGAACCAGAGGTTGTAGAGAGTTTCAGGGAGAGCATAAGGGAACAATTGACAGGAATGGGGAAAGGAAATACAGAGGATCAAATAGGTAAAAAGACGAGGGCTAGTAGAAACCCTTGGGTAACAGAAGAGATACAGAATTTAATTGATGAAAGGAGAAAATATAAAAATGCAGTACATGAAGCAGGCAAAAAGGAATACAAACGTCTCAAAAATGAGATCGACAGGAAGTGCAAAATGGCTAAGCAGGCATGGCTAGAGGACAAATGTAAGGATGTAGAGGCTTATCTCACTAGGAGTAAGATAGATACTCCCTACAGGAAAATTAAAGAGATGTTTGGAGAAAAGAGAACCACTTGTATGGATATCAAGAGTTCACATGGAATCCCTGTTCTAAGCAAAGAAGGGAAAGCAGAAAGGTGGAAGGAGTACATAGAGGGACTATACAAGGCTGATGTACTTGAGGGCAATGTTATAGAAAGGGAAGAGAATGTAGATAAAAATGAAATGGGAGATACAATACTGCGTGAAGAGTTTGACAGAGCACTGAAAGACCTGAGTCGAAACAAGGCCCCAGGAGTAGACAATATTCCATTAGAACTACTGACGGCCTTGGGAGAGCCAGTCCTTACAAAACTCTACCATCTGGTGAGCAAAATGTATGAGACAGGCGAAATACTCTAAGACTCCAAGAAGAATACAATAATTCCAATCCCAAAGAAAGCAGGCGTTGACAGATGTGAAAATTACCGAACTATCTGTTTAATAAATCAAGGCTGCAAAATACTAAAGCGAATTCTTTACAGACGAATGGAAAAACTGGTAGAAGCTGACCTCGGGGAAGATCAGTTTGGATTCAGTAGAAATATGGGATCACGAGAGGCAATACTGACCCTACGACTTATCTTAGAAGCTAGACTAAGAAAAGGCAAACCTACTTTTCTAGCATTTGTAGACTTAGAGAAAGCTTTTGACAATGTTGACTGGAATACTCTCTTTCAAATTCTAAAGGTGGCAGGGAGTGAAAGGTTATTTACAATTTGTACAGAAACCAGATGGCAATTATAAGAGTCGAGGGGCATGAAAGGGAAGCAGTGGTTGGGAAGGGAGTGAGACAGGGCTGTAGCCTCTCTCTGATGCTATTCAATCTGTATATTGAGCAAGCAGTAACGGAAACAAAAGAAAAGTTCAGAGTAGGTATGAAAACCCATGGAGAAGAAATAAAAACTTTGAGGTTCGCCGATGACATTGTAATTCTGTCAGAGACAGCAAAGGACTTGGAAGAGCAGTTGAACGGAATGGATAGTGTCTTGAAAGGAGGATATAAGATGAACATCAACAAAAGCAAAATGAGGCGTAATGGAATTTAGTCGAATTAAGTTGGGTGATGCTGAGGGAATTAGATTAGGAAATGAGACACTTAAAGTAGTAAAGGAGTTTTGCTATTTGGGGAGCAAAATAACTGACGAAGTAGAGAGGATATAAAATGTAGACTGACAATGGCAAGGAAAGCGTTTCTGAAGAAGAGGAATTTGTTAACATCAAGTATAAATTTAAGTGTCAGGAAGTCATTTCTGAAAGTATTTGTATGGAGTGTAGCCATGTATGGAAGTGAAATGTGGACGATAAACAGTTTGGACAAGAAGAGAATGGAAGATTTCGAAATGTGGTGCTACAGAAGAATGCTGAAGATTAGATGGGTAGATCACATAACTAATGAGGAGGTATTTAATAGGATTGGGGAGAAGAGGAGTTTGTGGTACAACTTTACTAGAAGAAGGGATCGGTTGGTAGGACATGTTCTGAGGCATCACGGGATCACCAATTTAGTATTGGAGGGCAGCGTGGAGGGTAAAAATCATAGAGGGAGACCAAGAGAAGAATACACTAAGCAGATTCAGAAGGATGTAGGCTGCAGTAGGTACTGGGAGATGAAGAAGCTTGCACAGGATAGAGTAGCATGGAGAGCTGCATCAAACCAGTCTCAGGACTGAAGACCACAACAACATTAAACAATGATAAATCCAGGATGGAATGTAACAATATTATGAAAAGGGTAGTTGCTGCTCACCATATAGTGGAGATGATGTGTCACAGATAGGTACAAGAAAAAGACTGTCACAAAATAATTCAGCCAACACAGCACATGATGGGACAGGCGGCTGGGTGGGGGTAAGGAGGAGGCTGAGGCGGGGAGGGGTAGGGATAGCAGCGTAGGGGTGTGGCACGATAAAGTGCTGCTGGGGAGCATGCAAGTATCAGGTGGGGAGAGGGTAGGACAGCTATGTGCAGTCAGGAGGTTAGACGGAGGGCAGGGGTGAGGGGAAAGGGGGGGGGGGGGGTAGTGGGAAAGGGGAGAAGTAAAAAGACTAGGATCATTGGTGGAGTAGAAGGCTGTGTAGTGCTGGAATGGGAGCAGGGAATGACTAATAAAAGTTGAGGACAGGAGGGTTATGGGAACATAGAATATATTGCAGCGAGAATTCTCACCTGTGCAATTCAGAAAAGCTGGTGTTGGTGGGAAGGAATCATATGGCACAGATTGTGAAGCAGTCATTGAAATGAAGAATGTCACGTTGGGTTGCATGCACAGCAACATGGTGGTCCAGCTGTTTCTTGGCTACAGTTTGTCGGTGGCTGTTCATGCGGACAGACAGCTTGTTGGTTGTTACACCCACATAGAATTCAGTACAGTGGTTGCAGCTTAGCTTGTAGATCACATGACTGGTTTCACAGGTAGCCCTGCCTTTGATGGAATAGGTAATGTTTGTGATCAGAGTGGAGTAGGTGGTGGTGGTAGTGGTGGTGGTGGTGGTGGTGGAGGAGGAGGAGTAGGAGTAGGAGGAGGATGTATGGGAGAAGTCTTGCAGCTAGGCCTATTACAAGGATATGAGCCATGAGACAAGAGTTTGGGAGCATCAGTTGTGCAGAGATAGACGAGGATATTGTGTAGGTTTGGTGCAAGGCAGAATACCACTGTGGGATGGGTGGCAGGACATTTCTCATTATGGTGCATAATGAGAGGTTACAACTTTATATGAGCTTAAAACATATTATAATACCTTTTTTTTTTTTTACTTACTGTTGCAAATCCAAGAAAGAACAGTTGGTCTGGAGTGAATTGCTCGAGGCCAGGTAGCCGTGGCTCAGGTCCGTTCCTTTCCACATAACTGCGATACGCATGATATGCTTGACGGAGGCCTCCATTGTCAGCTATATTTTCACCTAATGTGGTCACACCATTCATCTGTGAAGAAACGGGGATAAGTGGAGAACTTTCCTTTAGGTGAAAAAAATATTAACATTTATTTTCTTTTGTTCCTTGTCTGTAGACATTTACAGCTCTTTGATTATAGGTTTTCTATGTTATGTATCATTACCCACTAATTAGAATACAGAAACTTATTTTAAAAAATTAACAGCTATGACAACACATCTTCATACTTTATTTTTGTGATCTATTTGTTTCACTTAGTTATAATCCATCCTTAGAATTGAATCACA
Source organism: Schistocerca serialis cubense (assembly GCF_023864345.2). Lineage (NCBI taxonomy): Eukaryota > Metazoa > Arthropoda > Insecta > Orthoptera > Acrididae > Schistocerca > Schistocerca serialis. The sequence continues at coordinate 111,794,286 of NC_064641.1, read as the reverse complement.
GTGTGAAAAGGATATGATAAGAGCCACATAGCAATAGGCCATTACTATTTTCAATCAAAATACAATTTGTCCACCATAGACCACATGATGGATGTTCATTACACAAAACACACACACAGAACAAAATTAGAACTTAAGATCCTCTGTAGGGTGAATTTTGAACTTTCGCATTGTGCAGAATGCCTTTACATATTCATAGATCTTCGTCTCCCCTCATTTTCACACCACATACATACTATTTCCTCAAACTCATTTACAGAGCTATAGAGTAGGAGTTGTCTAGTAGAAATGGTTTCAGTTCGCTCTTAAAACTTTTACTATCTGCCAGCACCTTTAATTCGCAAGAGAGTTGGGCAAATATTTCTATGGTTACATTCTTCACTCCTTTCTATGCAAGAGCAAGGTCAGGTTCTGGATAATGGAGGTTATTTTTGTTCATAGTGCTTTATTTATGAACACTGATATTATTTTCAAACAGTGCCTGATTCATAAGACAGTAAATTTATTGTAAAGTTTTTTTAAATTTTTTAAACATTTTTGCACAAATGTTGAGGATGGACAACATACATCCTAACAGCACATTTCTGTGCTGTGAATAGTTAGAAGCTGTATGTGGAACTGACCCAGAAAATTATTCCATATGTTGTCACCAAAAGCACCAGTTAAACATAGAGCAGATTCCAGATAGCTCTGCTCTATATAAAAAAAAAAAAACAAAGATGATGAGACTTACCAAACAAAAGCGCTGGCAGGTCGATAGACACACAAACAAACACAAACATACACACAACATTCTAGCTTTCGCAACCAACAGTTGCTTCGACAGGAAAGAGGGAAGGAGAGGGAAAGACAAAAGGATGTGGGTTTTAAGGGAGAGGGTAAGGAGTCATTCCAATCCCGGGAGTGGAAAGACTTACCTTAGGGGGAGAAAAGGACGGGTATACACTCGCACACACACACACACACACACACACACACACATATCCATCCGCACATACACAGACACAAGCAGACATTTGTAAAGGCAAAGAGTTTGGGCCGAGATGTCAGTCGAGGCGGAAGTAAAGAGGCAAAGATGATTTTGAAAGACAGGTGAGGTATGAGCGGCGGCAACTTGAAATTAGCGGAGGTTGAGGCCTGACGGATAACGAGAAGAGAGGATATACTGAAGGGCAAGTTCCCATCTCCGGAGTTCTGACAGGTTGGTGTTAGTGGGAAGTATCCAGATAACCCGGACGGTGTAACACTGTGCCAAGATGTGCTGGCCATGCACCAAGGCATGTTTAGCCACAGGGTGATCCTCATTACCAACCAACACTGTCTGCCTGTGTCCATTCATGTGAATGGACAGCATGTTGCTGGTCATTCCCACATAGAAAGCTTCACAGTGTAGGCAGGTTAGTTGGTAAATCACGTGGGTGCTTTCACACGTGGCTCTGCCTTTGATCGTGTACACCTTCCAGGTTACAGGACTGGAGTAGGTGGTGGTGGGAGGGTGCATGGGACAGGTTTTACACCGGGGGCAGTTACAAGGGTAGGAGCCAGAGGGTAGGGAAGGTGGTTTGGGGATTTCATAGGGATGAACTAAGAGGTTACGAAGGTTAGGTGGACGGCGGAAAGACACTCTTGGTGGAGTGGGGAGAATTTCATGAAGGATGGATCTCATTTCAGGGCAGGATTTGAGGAAGTCGTATCCCTGCTGGAGAGCCACATTCAGAGTCTGATCCAGTCCCGGAAAGTATCCTGTCACAAGTGGGGCACTTTTGTGGTTCTTCTGTGGGAGGTTCTGGGTTTGAGGGGATGAGGAAGTGGCTCTGGTTATTTGCTTCTGTACCAGGTCGGGAGGGTAGTTGCGGGATGCGAAAGCTGTTTTCAGGTTGTTGGTGTAATGGTTCAGGGATTCCGGACTGGAGCAGATTCGTTTGCCACGAAGACCTAGGCTGTAGGGAAGGGACCGTTTGATGTGGAATGGGTGGCAGCTGTCATAATGGAGGTACTGTTGCTTGTTGGTGGGTTTGATGTGGACGGACGTGTGAAGCTGGCAATTGGACAGGTGGAGGTCAACATCAAGGAAAGTAGCATGGGATTTGGAGTAGGACCAGGTGAATCTGATGGAACCAAAGGAGTTGAGGTTGGAGAGGAAGTTCTGGAGTTCTTCTTCATTGTGAGCCCAGATCATGAAGATGTCATCAATAAATCTGTACCAAACTTTGGGTTGGCAGGCCTGGGTGACCAAGAAGGCTTCCTCTAAGTGACCCATGAATAGGTTGGCGTATGAGGGGGCCATCCTGGTACCCATGGCTGTTCCCTTTAATTGTTGGTATGTCTGGCCTTCAAAAGTGAAGAAGTTGTGGGTCAGGATGAAGCTGGCTAAGGTAATGAGGAAAGAGGTTTTAGGTAGGGTGGCAGGTGATCGGCGTGAAAGGAATTGCTCCATCGCAGCGAGGCCCTGGACTTGCAGAATATTTGTGTATAAAGAAGTGGCATCAATGGTTACAAGGATGGTTTCCGGGGGTAACAGACTCGGTAAGGATTCCAGGCGTTCGAGAAAGTGGTTGGTGTCTTTGATGAAGGACTCCACCAAGAGTGTCTTTCCGCCGTCCACCTAACCTTCGTAACCTCTTAGTTCATCCCTATGAAATCCCCAAACCACCTTCCCTACCCTCTGGCTCCTACCCTTGTAACTGCCCCCGGTGTAAAACCTGTCCCATGCACCCTCCCACCACCACCTACTCCAGTCCTGTAACCCGGAAGGTGTACACGATCAAAGGCAGAGCCACGTGTGAAAGCACCCACGTGATTTACCAACTAACCTGCCTACACTGTGAAGCTTTCTATGTGGGAATGACCAGCAACATGCTGTCCATTCACATGAATGGACACAGGCAGACAGTGTTGGTTGGTAATGAGGATCACCCTGTGGCTAAACATGCCTTGGTGCATGGCCAGCACATCTTGGCACAGTGTTACACCGTCCGGGTTATCTGGATACTTCCCACTAACACCAACCTGTCAGAACTCCGGAGATGGGAACTTGCCCTTCAGTATATCCTCTCTTCTCGTTATCCGTCAGGCCTCAACCTCCGCTAATTTCAAGTTGCCGCCGCTCATACCTCACGTGTCTTTCAAAAACATCTTTGCCTCTTTACTTCCGCCTCGACTGACATCTCGGCCCAAACTCTTTGCCTTTACAAATGTCTGCTTGTGTCTGTGTATGTGCGGATGGATATGTGTGTGTGTGTGTGTGAGGGTATACCCGTCCTTTTTTCCCCCTAATGTAAGTCTTTCCGCTCCCGGGATTGGAATGACTCCTTACCCTCTCCCTTAAAACCCACATCCTTTCGTCTTTCCCTCTCCTTCCCTCTTTCCTGACGAAGCAACCGTTGGTTGCGAAAGCTAGAATTTTGTGTGTATGTTTGTGTTTGTTTGTGTGTCTATCGACCTGCCAGCGCTTTTGTTTGGTAAGTCTCATCATCTTTGTTTTTAGATATATTTTTCCCACGTGGAATGTTACCTTAAATAACAGAAGGTAACATTCCACGTGGGAAAAATATATCTAAAAACAAAGATGATGAGACTTACCTGTTTGACCTGCACATTGACTGCAAGATCAATCACAAGCCCAAGTAATTATGTATGAATGCGAAAGTACAGAGATCAAAACAAAGATCATCATATACACATTGCTGTAACATAGTACATGTGAACAGTATAGGAGCTGACGCTCATTAGAGTGTTCAAGAAGCGCTTTTGTTTGGTAAGTCTCATCATCTTTGTTTTTAGATATATTTTTCCCACATGGAATGTTTCCCTCTATTATATATATCTATATATATCTAAAAACAAAGGTGATGTGACTTACCTAACGAAAGCGCTGGCAGTTCGATAGACACACAAACAAACACAAACATACACACAAAATTCTAGCTTTCGCAACCAACGGTTGCTTCATCAGGAAAGAGGGAAGGAGAGGGAAAGACGAAAGGATGTGGGTTTTAAGGGAGAGGGTAAGGAGTCATCCCAATCCCGGGAGCGGAAAGACTTACCTTAGGGGGAAAAAAGGACAGGTATACACTCGCACACACACACACACACACACACACATATCCATCCACACATATACAGACACAAGCAGACATATTCCATATTGAATATAGCCTGTATACACAGCACCTATAACAACTCCACCTATGAGAGAAAGGAATATGACTGTGGAGAGTGTGAAGTCATCATACATAAATTTGTATTTGCAGTACTAAGGGTTCAGAACTGAAGGTGTTCTATGCTGTCCACCAGAGAGGTTAGCTAGCAGATCCCTTCTGTGGCAGTACATCAATAGAACTGCAGACTCAACTGAAGGACACTTGTATTCTGAAGTTTTCCTTGTGCTGCACATTGACTGCAAGATCAATCACAAGCCCAAGTAATTATGTATGAATGTGAAAGTACAGAGATCAAAACAAAGATCATCATATACACATTGCTGTAACATAGTACATGTGAACAGTATAGGAGCTGACGCTCATTAGAGTGTTCAAGAAATGCACCATTTAACATACACATAGCCTCAAGCTTTACATAGCCTCAAGCAATGCATCAAAACCTAGGGGCCACTGGTCCCCATTTCACCACAGTACTGACCACACTTGTGAATTCTATGTACATGCAGAATGATGCATTTCTTGAACATTGTAATGGGCATCAGTTGTTGTTGCTACTGTAACATGGTACATGTGAACACATATATTATGATCTCTGTTATGAAATGTTGTAAAAACTGATTGTGTCAGTTAATGACAATATTATGAAAAGTATAGATTGCCAATCACCGTGTAATGGAGATGAGTTGCTGATAGGCACAACAAAAATATTGCTAAATAAGTAAGCTTTTGGCCAAAGGCCTTGAGGCCTTGTAAAGTAAGAAACACACACACACACACACACACACACACACACACACACAAACACACACACGTGAAACTTGAGTATGGCCTCAGCTGCTGGTGATGGTGGTCATGTGCTTGTGGGTTGTGTTTGGGTAAGAAAGAAAGAAAGAAAGAGAGAGAGAGAGAGAGAGAGAGAGAGAGAGAGAGAGGGGGGGGGGGGGGGGGAGGGTATCTACTGTAGAACAAAGCCTTTTGGCTGAAAGCTTACTTATGTAGCAGTGTTTTAGTTGTGCCTGTCAATGACTCAATATCTCCACTATACAGTGAGTACAATCTATCCTTTTTGTAACATTATCATAATTACATCATGGATTTTCCATGGTTTTATTGTGTCAGTTACCAGTTTTTAATGGTATAATGTGGTATAATGCCTTTGGTAAGACAATAGCTTTTACATTTAGTTATTTTAGTAGGCAGTTTCTTATGCAAATATTGTTCTTTTATTTTTACTGCCTTTTCTCTATTTAAATGTATATTTTCAGTTTTGTGGCAATTGTTCAATTACACTAGGCACAAATGATGAAAAACTGTTTTTTTATTTTTTATTTTAAACATCTAATTCCATAGGACCAAAACTGAGGTGCAAGTCACCGAGGTCATGGAATGTCTCAGTGCATGAAATTACAACATAAAAGCAATAACAGATAAAAATAAAATGTTTATGAACCCAAAAAAAGACAAGCTATAAGTTTATCTAAATGCAATCAACAATACAACACAGGAATCAGTTTAATTTTTCAAGGAACTCCTTGACAGAATAGAAGAAACTCTTCAGTTTTCGATTTGAAAGTGCCTGGATTATTGCTAAGATTTATGAATTCTTGTGGTAGCTTATTGAAAATGGATGTATCAGTATACTGCATACCTTTCTTTCACAAGAGTCAAGTGTACTGAAATCATGCGCTAGCCTGAAAACAGTAACCAGTGCATACTACACTTACATACAAGCCCAACTAAAATATGATGTGATATTCTGGGGAAATTCTCCAACTACCCTGAGCACACTCAAAATCCAGAAGAGAGCAATGAGGATTATTACTGGGAGCAAACCCAGAGACTCCAGCAAACCCATCTTCAGAAAGTTGGAAATCCTTACACTGCCTTGCCTACACATTCTCAAGACTCTTAAAATTATTCAGAAACCATATAGTGCCAACTGACTCCATAGTCATAAAAAATAATGAAATACATAAACACAATACCAGGAAAAACTCAAATCTGCATGTCTTATGTAAAAACACTCAACTGTGTAAAAAGGGAGCTTTCCACATGGGCCTCCAACTGTTCAACAATCTTCCCACTCCATCGAAGACAACATAAAATTTAGCAAAGCCGTGAAGTCATATTTGTTTTGTCACTGTTTTTACTCTACAAATGAATACCTAGAACAATAATCTTGCTATTTATGTTCAATTGAAAACATGGAGCAATGGAGTGAAGTAAACTTAACCAATTTTTGCAATATCATACATTAGGATACTATATGTTAATATATATTAACAATGTTAACTGATATTTTCTGACATCTGTAACACACTGTGCACCATCAGATCACATGGAATAAATAAATAAAGGAAGTGTGATCCAGATGCATATTGGATTTCTGCCATCATATTTTAGGTGGGCTAACTATGTCACATGTGAAAGTTGTCATTTCAAGAAAGATGTTAATGATTTGTGAAGCCGTAATGGCACCAGCACTAATCAAGAATGTTTTATGGTATGTATTCTGTAATACATTCAAGTATATCATGCAATAATATTTTGTGCAGTTCTGTAAGGTACTGTATGTTGCTAAAATGAGGAAAAGATGTTTTATATTGTAGGTATGTGAAGATAGCTACATTGTTAGCTAAAACTAGTAATCCATCCAAGTCAGTAAGATTCCACGTGCAACTTCACTTCATGAGTTTTCAATCCCTAATATAAATATTACATTTGATTATTTTGAGGATCAACAGCCAGTCCCCGTACCAAGTGTAAATCCTCTGCAGGTCTTCTTGAATGTCAGTACTATTTTCTGCATTTTTTGTCCCTATTCTCAACAGCATCATCTATGAGCAGCCTCATAGAGCTTCTGGCATTATATGCTTGATTATTTATATACATTGTGAACAGTAATAGTTTTCCAAAGCTACTTTTACATTTGCAGTTTTCTCTCTGTTAATGAAATGAAATATTCTCTTTGCTAAGACTGCTTCAAAGCAAATACAAAGCTGGACTGATATTCTGTTTGCTTGTAATTTTGTTACTGGGAAACAGTCTCGAACTGTAATAACAAATGATTTCTAGAAGACAAGGAACATGGTGTCAAACGGAGTGCAAGCATCTTCTGCCATCTCAGTGTCATGGATGAACAGAATGTTACATGAGATCGTTGTTTGTGGAATCCATATTTATTCCTATGGATGACACGTTCTGTTTCCAGAAAGATCATAATATGTGAGCATCAAATGCGTTCCAAAATTCTACAACAGATTCATGTCAGTAATAAAAATAAATGTAGTGTGACTAGGGCCTCCTGTCAGGTAGACCATTTGCCTGGTGCAAGTCTATCGATTTGATGCCACTTCGGTGACTTGTGCATCGAATGTCAGTAATATAGGCCTATGATTTTGCACATCTGCTGAGGAACTGTTGTATGACCTTCCTCAGTGAAACAGTTCCAGTAAATTGGATTTGGTATCTTGGCCTTCTTTTTCTCACCCACATGGTGTCATTATGGTCACAGCCAGTAGTCACAGCCAGTCCCAGTACCAAGTGTAAATCCTCTGCAGGTCTTCTTGAATGTCAGTACTATTTTCTAGCATTTTTTGTCCTTATGCTCAACAGCATCATCTATGAGCAGCCTCGTAGAGCTTCTGGCATTATATGCTAGTCAGACAGTGACAGTAGTCACTTTGATGCATTTACTGACTTAATGTAACATCAAATCAGTAAACAGAATCTTACTTTCAAATTCATTGAATACTTCAAATGTGGGTCTCCTTACACTCCTTTTGGTGTTATCAATCTTTGTTTGTCAGCAAGGCTTTGACTAAATCTAAATATGAAGTGAAATTCTCTTTTTTTGTGGAGTACTTTTCTAACAAAGACATTGAGCTACAGTGGGTCTGACTGGCCCCTCACAACTTTGTTCAGCACATTTATGTCTAAGGCAGTATAGTAAAATACTCTTGAAATTTTTCTTTTATACTCTCCATATTCTGAATAAGAAATGAATGATTGATGTAGGCTGCTCAGATAATCTAAAATCTGAATATTACAACAGTGATGTTATAACAGACTTACAATCATTGATTCCCTGTTCTGTATCAATGGAATCAAAAATTTTTGTCTGTTTGCAACTAGGAGGATCTAGGAAATTACCTCTTAAGTTTGATTTTTGATTAACTGCTCATAATAATTTTCAAATAAGGCATTGAGAACAATACCACATGAGTTCCTGTCACAATTAAGTGCCCAAATTACATGACTCTCCGTGTCTTTAGCCAGCGAGTTGAAATTTTGTCCTAATGTAACAACATACCCACAACCTTCTCCAAGTTTTCCCAGACATGTTCTGCCTCTACTGTTTCTGAGGCAGGGGTCTATAAAAGCATATTATTACCAGTTTGACCCTCTTTTAGCACTTACTTCATCAATAGAATTCCTTGGCATTCATCATTCATAATAATCTCAATAGATATTATTGTGTTACTACCATTTTCCCCACATCATCGCCTGCAGAGCATTTCACACATAGACTGAACATACTTCCATCTCCACATCTCTGTGTCCACCTCTTCCTCCCTCTCTCTCTACACGTCATCCTCCCATCTCTGCCTGTCAGTCTCCTCCTCCCCAATCTCTCTGTCTCTTCGTCTACTCCTTCCCCTCTATTTGTCCATTTCCTCCACCATGTTTTCATCTCCCCTCCCTCTAATCATATCCTCCTCCCCATCTAGCTTTCCATTTCCACCTCCCCTCCACCTTTTCCACCTACCCTCTACCTCTCTAAACCTTCGACCTGCCCTCACGCATCGCCCCCACCTTCCCTCTCTGTGTCCAGTTCTGCCTCCCCCTCACTCTGTCCATCCCTCCTCCGTCCCTCTCAACCTGTCTCCAGTCATGTTCATCGGCATGTGTAGCCCCTGCATTACAGGTCCATAAAGAAAGCCAGTACTACTCCCACAACACACCTGCCATGCAGGGCAGGCTACCAGACTACACATCAGTGGCTTGAAAAGCATTTATTTGCCCCTGACATACAGTCTGCCATACAAAGCATGCCGATAAAGCAGGCCGGTACTACTATAACACAATACGCATGTTGGGGTCTGAAAAACCATTTCTTGACACTGACATGTAGACTGCTCTCACACAACATGCCTGTCGTGCATGGCAGTCTATATGCCTGGAGCCCATATATGTGCTCCTATTGGAGCTAGGACATTATAAACCCTTTAGTGCTGATATTCACAAGGCCTGCTGTTTCTGTGCCAAAATTTGATTGAAATCAGTCCAGGAGAGATCACAGACATACACATTTACACTCTGCTTTACATATATATACTTTACATACAGGCTGTTACAAAAAGGTATGGCCAAACTTTCAGGAAACATTCCTCACACACAAAGAAAGAAAATATGTTATGTGGACATGTGTCTGGAAACGCTTACTTTCCATGTTAGAGCTCATTTTATTACTTCTCTTTAAATCACATTAATCATGGAATGGAAACACACAGCAACAGAACGTACCAGCATGACTTCAAACACTTTGTTACAGGAAATGTTCAAAATGTCCTCCATTAGCGAGGATACATGCATCCACCCTCCATCGCATGGAATCCCTGATGCGCTGATGCAGCCCTGGAGAATGGCGTATTGTATCACAGCCGTCCACAATACGAGCACGAAGAGTCTCTACATTTGGTACCGGGGTTGTGTAGACAAGAGTTTTCAAATGCCCCCATAAATGAAAGTCAAGAGGGTTGAGGTCAGGAGAGCGTGGAGGCCATGGAATTGGTCCACCTCTACCAATCCATCGGTCACCAAATCTGTTGTTGAGAAGCATACGAACACTTCGACTGAAATGTGCAGGAGCTCCATCGCGCATGAACCACATGTTGTGTCGTATTTGTAAAGGCACATGTTCTAGCAGCACAGGTAGAGTATCCTGTATGAAATCATGATAACGTGCTCCATTGAGCGTAGGTGGAAGAACATGGGGCCCAATCAAGACATCACCAACAATGCCTGCCCAAACGTTCACAGAAAATCTGTGTTGATGACGTGATTGCACAATTGAGTGCGGATTCTTGTCAGCCCACACATGCTGATTGTGAAAATTTACAATTTGATCACGTTGGAATGAAGCCTCATCCATAAAGAGAACATTTGCAATGAAATGAGGATTGACACATTGTTGGATGAACTATTCACAGAAGTGTACCCGTGGAGGCCAATCAGCTGCTGATAGTGCCTGCACACTCTGTACATGGTACGGAAACAACTGGTTCTCCCGTAGCACTCTCCATACAGTGACGTGGTCAATGTTACCTTGTACAGCAGCAACTTCTCTGACGCTGACATTAGGGTTATCGTCAACTGCACAAAGAATTGCCTCGTCCATTGCAGGTGTCGTCATTCTAGGTCTTCCCCAGTCGTGAGTCGTAGGCTGGAATGTTCCGTGCTCCCTAAGACGCTGATCATATGCTTCGGGATACCTTCGTTCTGGAAATCTGTCTCGATACGAACATACCACGCCATGGCTATTACCCCAAGCTAATCCACACATCAAATGGGCATCTGCCAACTCTGCATTTGTAAACATTGCACTGACTGCAAAACCACATTCGTGATGAACACTAACCTGTTAATGCTACGTACTGACGTGCTTGATGCTAGTACTGTAGAGCAATGAGTTGCATGTCAACACAAGCACTGAAGTCAACATTACCTTCCTCCAATTGGGCCAATTGGTGGTGAATCGAGGAAGTACAGTACATACTGACGAAACTAAAATGAGCTCAAACGTGGAAATTAAGCGTTTCCGGACACATGTCCACATAACATCTTTTCTTTATTTGTGTGTGAGGAATGTTTCCTGAAAGTTTTGCCGTACCTTTTTGTAACACCCTGTATACTAGTGGAGAAACCCGCTTTTGCCCAGGTTTATAGCTGTACATCCATATGTCATCTCATCTCATGCTTAATGTTTATGACATTACATCTCCTGAACTATGTGTCATCATTGCTATGATTTGTGGGTACATTCAGCAGCATATGTGGATACTGTCTGCATGATGCAGCAGTTTTTCATTCATCTCTCTGTTTATGATGCCACATCTCCTTAACTACGTGTCGTACAATAGGTATCATAGGTACATTCAGCAATATTTGTGGATGTTGTCTGAAAAATTTATTGTGAATAGAGTTAGTAGCACAGAAACAATAAATTTACATGTCGTGCATGAAGTGGCAGTTTTTCATGGGTGGCATTGTTTATCATGTCATATCTCATGAACTATATATTGTAAAATGATATAATTTTTCAGTTATAATCAGTGGTGTATAAGGATACTATCTACAAAATGTGTCACAAATACAGTTGGTAGTAAAGAAGTAATGACTTATGATGTCATGCCTCATGCTGTACTTTTACTGAATGAACAGCAGAAGAGTAATAGGTGATAAACCATTTTTTTTTTTCATCATTTTGTAGAGGCTGTCAGTTGGAAAATTTTTTTTAAAGGTTTGAAATTACAGACAAAGTTTGTAGAAAGTCACTAAGTGCTCTCATTCTTAATTACTGGGTGAGTAAAATCTGGAAATTCGCACATCATGGGCTATGCATCTTTTCCAGCCCCATCCCCACCCCTTTGATGGGTAGGTGGTCCTTATCCCAACAGCAATTGTTGCCTGACAGTGAGGTATATGTGTACCAAGTGTGGTTGAAATTGGTCCAGTGGTTTAGGAGGATAAGTGGAACACACATACACACAAACAGTTTTATAATATGTTTAGATAAGAGATTTATGGCTATAAACAAACTTTCACGACCAGTGTCCACCCCATCATTGTGATACAAAGTCCCATTAGAAATGAATTTTTTGTGTTATTCACTTCTTCTTTCAGCCAGCTTTTTGTTTCTAGCACTACATGATCATTATTACTATTTATAAGTAAGACTAGTTCTGGAATCTTTCCATAGTTACTCCAGCAGTTAACTAATACTACATTATCATTTCCAACAATGTAAGGAAAAGGTAGATTGTTACTTAATGTAAAGATGACACAATTAAGTTACAAGCTGGCACTACTGAAAGACACTTGCAAATTAGCTGCCAGCCACATCCTTTGTCAGAAAAGGAAACACACACACATTCATTCACACAAGCAAGTACCCTCACACACACTTGACTGCCACCTCCGCCAGCTTGGGCCTGGTCAAAGTTGCCCTCAGTGTTTTGGTATGATGCTTGTTTTTAGCAAACATAGGTGCAACTTGTTCATCTGAACACCTAATTAGAAAGCTCACTGTACTGAGAAGTTGACTCTCTTCTGGTGGACCTTATCCAACTTGTGTATGAACGAAGTTATGTGAAATCTCAGGTTTTCTCAGCATGATGAATAAATGGTGTGCTTCTAGATGTTCTGACAAGTTTTTGTTTCCATTTTATGCACCATATTTTGATGATCGACACAGCTATCTGGTTTAATGTCACTGTGTATAGCCACGATCAATTCCTGACACCAGCTATGTCCTTTGACACTCTTTTGTTTTTCAGTGGTTTCACTAATATTCCACAAAATGCAGATTTCCTCAGTGCTATGCAGATTTGGTCGCTGTGATTGCTGGTGATATCTTAATAAACTGAGAAAGTGGTTGAGATTGGGGTTAAGGAAGAGAATCCAAAAATCACTTATCTGTCTTACACTGGACCAGTATCCAGAAAGGTCAGTAGTCTCCTAAGGAAGATGGCATCCATTGTCTTTCACTCCCTTCTGCTAAGATAAAAAGCATTTTTGTAATGTCAAAAATGATCTATATCTCCAAAAGCCAAGTGTGTATCACATTCCATGTGAATGTGGTATGTCTTATGTCAAGCAGACTGTCAGAACAGTCAAGGAGAGATACATCCAACTAAAACAACCAAACAAATCAATTATTGGCCATCATTCCCTCAAATATAATAATTAAGGAGTCTATCAAAATAAAGGTTTCAGAAAACTTAATAAACAGGGATGAGGTTTCAATTTAAATAATGCTTGGGGTCTGGCCATTACAGCCACTGTATATGGAAAATGCTAAGAACTTGGAGTTTCATGGAACATCTGTGCAAGCCACAAAAAACAAAAGAGCATCAAAGGGAGTAATTGGCTTCAGGAATTTTTTAAGACTGCACCAGCCATCGTGTCCCACACATCTAGAAAATGCTGACAGAATTTGTGCTTCCAAGAAACAAAAGAGCATCAAAGAGTGTAGTGGGCATCATGAATTGAACCTGGCTACACATAGCAGCATGAGGCCAACAGTAGTTCATAGTCTGACTGAAGTCCAGCCAGTCAGTACACACAACAGCAAAACTCACAGCACCTGAAGAAGATGGCTGTGTTGTTTACTGAAATAATGTGCATAAAATGGAAACATCAACTTGGCAGAACACCTGGAAGCACCTCACATATCAGATTCTTTGTAAAGAAAAAGAGTTTCAAGATTATAAAGCTTCACACTACTGCAGAACTGCAGTAATGCAATTAATGGAAATGATTTCCTTCCCACGTACCCGAACGATGGTATGGAGCAAGTCATCTAGCTCAGGCACACGGTAGGCATCATACTGATCCATGAAGCACTGTGACTTTTTTATATATGTCTGTATTGTAGCCTCTGTCCACCATTGTGCAAGATTTCCATATTTATCACTCTGGCGACCTGCAGAATTAAATCATTTGAAGAAATTTAATAATTATTTCTAATTATTTAACCAGAATGTCTAATTTGGTCTGTTCGTATTGTAGAGTATCATTAGCATGCACAACTTAAATTAGAGACTATGAACAAGTTATTGGTAATATTACTGCAAGATCATGAATCTCCCAGGTACTTTTCATGAAGAAGAAAATTTTTCTCCACAGGTCTTTGTAGGTGCCAAGAAACAAATAACTTTGCATCTGTCACAGTTACCTCATACAAATAGTCAAGACCTTTACACAATCATAAATACATGTGGAATATTACATAAAATACTTATTATGCAATTATGAAATAAAAATGTTAATATCAGTGACTAGAAGCTAAACCAATATAAACATTAAGGACATCCTCTTAACGTACTATGTAACTTACCAACATCATCAAAACCGTGTGTGATCTCATGTCCTATGACAACACCAATGCTTCCATAGTTCAGAGCTCTGTAAAAAATAATTATTTATTGATTTACATTTTTTATGCAATTATATATAAGTAATTTAAATTGATTAGTTTCATTTGTTGTAAAATTAATATGAATTGTTAAGTTTCAGTTCTACATTTAGAAGGCAATGAGGGAAGTAAAGAACTGCCTCAGTGTGCAGGTCATTTATCATGGATAGAAAATCAGAATGACACACATCACTGATGACCTATCAGTTGTCACTGAAAGACAACAGGAGCTGAGTTGGGTTTTTAATGAAATGGAATGACTCCTAGCTTTGGATGGCTGAAACAATAAGTTTTAGAAAGTGGTGAAGTTTGGTGGGTGGGTATATGAACACCTGAGTGTTGGTATGGTGATTTAAATTTGCTACTTACTTCATTCATCTGAAGTATAAATATTTGAAGGAGGTAAAACTGCATTCCTCAAATGGTATCTTCAGTCGATATTTGTGTCTAACATCATTTGAAGTCCTTACAGAAATAGTTGCATTTTTATAAAAACAAAGTTTTTTTCCCCCAAAAAGAATCTGTCTACATATCAGTATGTTGCAAAAGAAATGCTGTGTCATGAACAATGGAAGTAAATGAAGGCTGGCAACCACTGGTAAACAGATTATAGAAACTGAACACATACCCAGCAACAACTTAGACTTAATTTCTGTTTTGTGGCACATCCCCAGCTGTTATTAATGGAACAGGCAGACACATGAAAGCAGCTAACATTATTGCACATACAACAGCTTACTTACTCACAATCCCTCATCATAACAAAACCACTGATATGCAAGTGCAGATGTAGGTAACAGCAAGTAGCAGATTAAAAGTGGCTCCAGTAAACAAAACCATATTTTAAAAATTGAGCTTCCATTGTGTCTGGGAAGGAAGGCTTACAGTCAGTGTGTACTGCCAGTTTCTGTTCACGGCAGTGAGCAATGTGGGCTTTAAATGCAAAAACCATTCAATACTTGAATATTACTCACCAGTGTGGGATCCGTACCAGATAAGGTTGATAGAAGAGATAGAGAAGATCCAATGGAGAGCAGCACGCTTCATTACAGGATCATTTAGTAATCGCGAAAGCATTACGGAGATGATAGATAAACCCCAGTGGAAGACTCTGCAGGAGAGACGCTCAGTAGCTCAGTACGGGCTTTTGTTGAAGTTTTGAGAACATACCTTCACCGAGGAGTCAAGCAGTATATTGCTTCCTCCTATGTATATCTCACGAAGAGACCATGAGGATAAAATCAGAGAGATTAGAGCCCACACAGAGGCATACCAACAATCTCTCTTTCCATGAACATTACGAGACTGGAATAGAAGGGAGAACTGATAGAGGTACTCAAAGAACCCTCTGCCACACACCCTCTGCCACACACCATCAGGTGGCTTGCAGAGTATGAATGTATATGTGAGTATGAATGTATATGTAGATGTAGAGAGTCTCACTTTAATCTTTGGGGGAAAAATGAAAAAATCCTTGAGAAAGATGCAGGTTCTCTGAAAAGACCCCATACCCTCCTGACTATGTATCATTGGGAAAATAAATAATTGCTTTGCCATTATCCTTGCTTTGAATCCAATGAAAAGTATTGTTGTCAGTATTGTATAAAGGGATTTAGATCAATGTTTGTCAATAAATTATCTGATTGTGACACAGAGCAGTGAGACACCTGCTATGTGTTATTGGCATAATTTCTAAATACTGTGACTCACTCAAGAGTTTTACACTCTCCAGTCCCCTTGAAATGGGCACCATGAAGCCCAGACTTTACAGAGCTCAACAGCTCATTATGTGGAAAAATTAAGTCCCACGCGGCTCAATATCAGTACAACATTAATGAATGAAGTGCAATTAATGAATAATTCCTAAAATGTGTTGAGGAATTCTTTCAAAGCATAGTTTCTGAGATGTTCAACAAGATATCAAGGAGGACATGTAGATGCATAGAACTCTGTGTATGGCGTAATGATGTCATACAGATCCACTGGATACATATTTTTTATATGCAATTATTCCAATATACACTATTTTGACCTAGGAGTATGTTGACTTCCCAGACATGCCATATATCCCACAAAAAGGTATTTCATATTAAACATATTGCAGATGGAAGGGGTCACAAGATAACTGTACTGGTTTCATACTAGATGGTGCTGCAATGGGTGGGAATGGGAACAGCTAAATTTTTAAATAGTAACCACATTTTAATTGCATATTGTGATTCTACACAAAAAAAGAACTTTTATGGAACTGTACTCTTTTAAAAGTGGAGACCATCAGAATTGTCTTTACTAGACATTTGCACAAACAGACTTTGCAGATAATGTGGCTTTGATAAAGGCTACTAGTATTTGACTGAATAAGCCTTTGTCTGCACACTACAGCAATTCACAACAACCTTATTAAAAACTTCCACAGAAAGATTGTTCTCTGGTTTCAGCAAAATGATTGTAGCTTTGTACAGCTTTGGAACACTTAGTGTGCATACAAAAACCACACATAGTTAAAAACTCTAGGCCTTTAACAAGATTATGTTATGTGAAGAATCTGTCATGAAATATCCCTGTGGCACACATTGGATAAAACTAATGCCGCCCATGTGCACTTTTGAAAAAGTACAGTTCTATAAACGTTTATGAACTTATTTTTCATGTAGGCTCATCATACCAAATTAAAATGGAGCATTCTGTTTTTCTTATAGTCTTTTCGCATATCACAGGGTAATGAAAAGAAGTGTCAGTCTAAAGTAAAATTATAATATCCAATAAAAAGTGGGGACAACAAATTAAAAAAAAAATAAAGTTAACTTCTAAGATGAAGCTAATATGGTTACTTTGTGAACCTCTTTGCTGTCAACTACATTTATGTTACACATTACTGCTACAGAATGTGTATTTATCAGGATTTTCTTCCAGAAAGATTGAAGTGGGACACCCCAATGACCTGGCAGATGAATCAATAATCATAAATAGCAGGTGCCCTTGAGTGTTCATGTATTCACACACTGTGCTCCACAAATTCCATAATAAAGGAGAATGCTATGTACAGTCATGGACAAAACGAGCGAGACCCCTCGCCTTTTCGTTATGCTGATCCACACAGCTTTAAAGTCTGGTACACAGCATAACAGGCAAGGCGACAAAGTGCTACCAACATACTATGCGCAGGCGTGAAATTGAAAAACTATCCGAACTTTACAATGAAATGAATACCCTTAGCTGCATACAGGCCTTAATATAAGTCAAACGGAACGGTTGACTTATATTAACGCCTGTATGCAGCTAAGGGTACTCATTTCATTGTAATTTCATTCTAACGAGCTGCATGGTCGTCGATGGTAACTGTTCTTTCGGACACGTCCGATACCATCTTCATATGTGTATACTAACTTTGTCACACTGTTTTCAATCATGTGTGCATATTAAATGCTCACTGTAGTGTTAAACACAACTCGTAAATATAAGATATAAGTGAAAGAAGAAACGCTAATTAGTATGAACTGTACTAATAAAAATGAATTTTAGCTTATCCAGATAACATAACTGTTTTAGTAAGACAAAGTACCCCAGGTCGTTACGAATTAGCAAAATATTATGCGCATTCGGCCGCGAAACGGTCTGTGTCAACGTTCAGACGAGTCATACTGGATTACCGTTGCTGACTCACCATGAAAGTGTGCAAATTTAGCAATGCGTGAAGATTCATAACGAAATTCAGTTAAAAATCATTCACTGCCACACTTAAGTCAGTTCAATTATTGACACAAGCGGAAAAAGTAGGCAGTAACAACTATGAAATTCTACAAGATTTTCACATTTACATCCACAGGACGCCGGTACAGAATAAAGGCAGCAATAAAACGTATTGGCGGCGCGAGAATTTCTTAAAATTTCTTTACTGATAGTCTAGCTGCCTCCATCAAGATTAGAACCGAAAATAAACCAGACCTCCCTTGCAGTAGCAAACACCCTTCGCTACGCTAGCAGACAAACCAGGAAAACAGCCCTCTATTATTACCCGAGACATGAATAAGCCGGAAATTTCGCAATGAAAATGTCAAAATGATCTTCAGTTTCCGTTGCATAGAGCTTTCTGGACTCAAAAAATGAATTTTCTACCTTTATGTCACTGCTTATCTGACAATCATTCGGGATGTTTATCGAAAGAACAAAATACTGTTATTAGCGAGTAAAATTAGTAGCTTGCCGGCGCGGGTTAGCCGAGCGTTCAACTGCGTCACATCGCGGACCGCGCGGCTGCTTGCGGCGTCAGTTCGAATCCTTCTCCGGGCATGGATGTGTGTTGTAAGGTTCGGTAGGTTTAAGTAGTTCTACGTCTAGGGGACTGATGACCTAAGCAGTTTGGTCGCATAGGTCTTAGAGCCATTTTTTGACCTTACGCGTAAATTTTCTTTACATAAACGGCCGTATCTTAAGATTGCGTCGACATAGAAGCTCACTTTTTTACGCCACCAAGGGACAGTATACTGCAGGGAGTGCGATACATTTCCGCTTATTATGTCTACCTGTTCTCGAGGTAAACAGGTTTTAAGGATTGGGTAGACAGGTAAACGGTCAAGAAAGTGAGACTAGTAGGGTTTCATTTCTACCGATTTAGGTGACGAAATCCTAACAACGAAAATAGCTACGACAGTTACTGAAGACGAGGGCCGCATAAATAATTCTCCCTACCCTTATTTGAAATGTTCTAGTTGCAGTCGATACATCAGCATATTACTCGTAGCTACCCTTTAGATCCAAATCACGTTTACAGGAATGCAAATAAAATCCATTTGCCTATACACGTGGTAATTCAGATCCTAGTATTAATGCCACAGCGTTTTAGAAGTGAGGGAATTCCCACTGCTAGCTAGCCTAAGAAACACTTCGGCTAATGAACGTTTTCTGGCTGTGGCGAGTCTAATGGAAAATTCTAAACATTGTAGAATACGTTTGGCAGCTATGTAGCCATTTATTTCCTGGGCTGGTGCAGAATTATCCTACTAAATTTACTCGCTAATAACAGTATTTGTTCTTTCGATAAACATCCCGAATGATTGTCACATAAACGGTGACATAAAGGTAGAAAATTCATTTTTTGAGTCCAGAAAGCTCTATGCAACAGAAACTGAAGATCATTTTGACATTTTCATTGCAAAATTGCCAGCTTATTCATGTCTGGGTAATAATAGAGGGCTGTTTTCCTGGTTTCTCTGCTAGCGTAGTGAAAGGTGTTTGCTACTGCAAGGGAGGTCTGGTTTATTTTCGGTTCTAATCTTGATGGAGGCAGCTAGACTATCAGTAAAGAAATTTTAAGAAATTCTCGCGCCGCCAATACGTTTTATTGCTGCCTTTATTCTGTACCGGCGCCCTGTGGATGTAAATATGAAAATCTTGTAGAATTTCATAGTTGTTACTGCCTACCTTTTCCGCTTGTGTCAATAATTGAACTGACTTAAGTGTGGCACTGAATGATTTTTAACTGAATTTCGTTATGAATCTTCACGCATTGCTAAATTTGCACACTTTCATGGTAGGTCAGCAATGGTAATCCAGTATGACTCGTCTGAACATTGACACAGACCGTTTCGCGGCCGAATGCGCATAATATTTTGCTAATTCGTAACGACCTGGGGTACTTTGTCTTACTAAAACAGTTATGTTATCTGGATAAGCTAAAATTCATTTTTATTAGTACAGTTCATACTAATTAGCGTTTCTTCTTTCACTTATATCTTATATTTGCTGAGTTGTGTTTAATACACTAATCAGCATTAATATAGTCTTACATATGATTGAAAACAGTGTGACAAAGTTTGGATAGTTTTTCAATTTCACGCCTGCGCATAGTATGTTGATAGCACTTCGTCGCCTTGCCTGTTATGCTGTGTAGCAGACTTTAAAGCTGTGCGGATCAGCATAACGAAACGGCGAGGGGTCTCGTTCGTTTTGTTCACGACTGTACACAGAGCTGCCACAGGTTGCACATTATTTGAATTATTTTGACCAGTTTCACTTACCAGATGTGAGCATCTTTAGGTATTCATTCTCCCTGTGGCAACACTTTGTGCTGATGATTTTAGATTATAATGTAGTGGCACCAGGACCAGGGCAGTGAATATTTTAGGACGCTCATGTCGAATGAGTGAACCCAGTGAAAATAAATCGAATAATACATAAGATACAAAGGAATTAAAAGACATTTGCTGCCGGTGGGCACTGATTTGTATTAACAGGGCAAGTGGAAAATTTATACCGGAGCAGGATTCAAATCTGGGTCTCCTACTTATTATGCAGATGCACTGACCACTACACCTTCTGGACACAGTGGTCATCGCAACTGCCTGGATTACCATACCACAACTCCCATTAGGCCAAAATTCTCAACTTGTACCACATATTTTTGATGTAGTGCCCCTGCTCATCAGCCTCTCTACTCACAGTATCTTGCCGATTCCTGCAAAAGTTAAAGCATTATGTGCATCTGCACTGAGGGGATCATCAGCCATCATCTCCATAATTATGCCCGAAACAGCTTAAACTCTTACAGGAATTGGCAAGATGCCACGTGTAATGAGGGTAATGAGCAGGGGAAATACATCAGTAGTGTGTGGTATAAATTGAGAATTTGGATCTTATAGGAGGCATGCTAGTGTAGTCCTTGAAGCTGTGTGTCCGGATGGCCTAGTGGTCAGCACATCTGCCTAGTAAGCAGGAGATCTGGGTTCGAATCCCAGTCCAGCACAAATTTTCAAGTTGCCCCATTGGTTTAAATCAGTGCCCACTGGCAGCCAATGTCTTTGAGTCCTTTGTGTCTTGATCAATAGTGGCTGTAGGATTAAAATGATGCCCGTTCTTTCAGAGTTGTTCGAAACAAAATACACCACATATAAAATAATGCACAAACTGTGGTTGAGGAAGGAAAATTCAACAAGTGTTTCTGGTATTGTGTACATATAGATCATATCTCATGTTGAATTTTTCTAGATTTTCTCTAGTGTATGTCATAGAGTTACAGATGTGAAGGCTAGGCACTGTCATTATGCCAAGGTATTTAAAGTTGTCCACTGAGGAAGAGTATTTTAATGGTGTCAGTGCCTCATGTAGCTCTCTTTTCAGTGGACCTAATTGCAACTGCATTTATTTATTGAGGAGCCTGAGCGTGCTGTTTGAGGCAGTGGGTGGGACACACAAACTTTCCTTTGTCTTGTGTTGTGTCTGTGAACAAAATAATATGACTCATTAATTCCTATTCGATATACAAAAGGATAGTAATTTTATAAATATAGAACGATAGGAGAGCTAATATTTGTCAGTTTCTAAACAGTGGGCAACAGAGTTTCCACAAAATGCAATACCAACCTAATAAGACTTCAAATTGTATTATATATGACACTTTGTGAGTGTCCATGTCAATTATAGTTAATAATATTTGCACTGCAAAATTCAAAGCTGCTTACTCTGTTATCTAAGTACTCAATGTGTGCCTGGCAGAGCAAATTTTTATTCAAATTTGATCTTGAGAATTCAAATGGGTCAGTTTCTTGTGTATTGGTTTTTCAAACATCAAACATACATTATTTAAATTTTGATAACAAACTAGATCTAATAATTACAATTTTTTAAAATACTGTATATTTTTAACTTATTTCTCCAATTAAAGATACAAATTACATTTTTTCTTGCATGAGGTACTGTGAAATTGAAAAGTAGCAGTTTTTCAAAAGGTAAGCTGTCACAGACTTTTTAAAGCTCTGTCGTTCAGGAGGAGATTTTATACATCTTGGTAATCTGTTGTATAGTTTTTTCCTACATGATTACACCTTTTTGGCATAGTGTGGTGTTACAATCATTATCATGTATGTCGCTGTCTGACCTGGTACTGCAATCTTGGACACTTTTGTTTTGAGGAAAAGGTTTTCTTTTCTCAGTATACTTTTTTTGACATGCATGACTACTTCCAGTATATAAACGCAGGGAAGGGGTAAGATCTTTAGATCTTTAAAGAAAGGTTTGCATGGTTTTCTGCTGCTCACTTGTTTCATTATTCTTATAATTGCCTTTTTTCCTGAAAACTGTTACGGCCTGGTGTACATTTCCCCAGAAAATGATACCGTACTTCAGTATTGAATGTACACAAGCAACGTATACAGCCCTAGCCATTTCTGCACTAGTACTGTTGCAAAGAATACTTACTACATGTCTGATTTTTGGTAGTTTTGAATTTAGGGGTGTGATATAAAGTGCTCCATTTAAGATTTTCCTGGATACGAATCCCAAGAAATCTTGTTTCATTGATAGCACTAATGATTTGTTTATTTGCACAAATTAGGGATGTGCTGCATTTTTATTTTGATCTGTGTGGAAATTATGGAGTATCATTTTTTGGGGATTAACTATTTACCTGTTTCTGGTAAACTACTCAGACACTTCTTTTGTAATGTCTTGTTCAGATGCACTGATATTTTCTTCTATATTTCCTTCAATCAACAGACTAGTGTCATCTGCAAACAGTACAGGTTCAGAATCCCTAACATGTAATGGGAAATCATTAATGTATACCAAAAAAAGAAGGGGACCAAAAGTAGAGCCCCGCGGAACACCATGACTTAGTCCACATGGTTCTGAAATATGTACCTGAACTTCATTTCCTTCTATGAACTTAATTTCAGTTACCTGAGAACAATATTCCAAATGTGATTTAATCCACTGATTTGGTACACCACTTACACCATACCATTCAAGCTTCCTCGGGAGCACAGAATGATCAATCACACGAAAAGCTTTTGTTAGGTCCAGGAATAAACCTGAGATATTTCTGTGGTTGTCCACTGCATTTAAGACATAGTTTATCAGGTTGAAAGTGGTTGTTTCAGTTGATCACTGTGGTCTGAAGCCATGTTTACATCCATAAATAATATTATTCTAGTTGAAGAATGTAGTTAGTTGTGAGAGGAAAACTTTTTCAAAAATTTTCAGAAACCCTGACAGTAGAGACACAGGCCTATAGTTACCCATACATTGCTAATCACCTTTTTTTATATAGGGTATTACTTTTGCCATTTTCAGTTTCTGTGGGAAGACACCACACGATAAATAAGAATTGCATATGTCTAATAAAGGAGAGAGTATTTGTCTTGATGTTATTTTCATAATATAATCTGGAATATCATCAGTACCAGTTGAATAATTACTTTTCAATGAGTTAATGGTATTTAGGAGCTCTGTTGGGCCTACTGGACTGAGAATCACTTCTACACCAACTTAGATAACTGCAGAGTTGACATAATAAACCTACACTTCTCTGATCATCTTTGCCAGACAAAGGAAATACTGAATATTCACAAAGTACATATGATTGAAATAAGATGTACAAATGAAAAATGTTTAGAGAAGTTGGGGTCTGCATTGCAGTATGAGACATGAAATGACATATATTGTGCAGAAAATGTTGCAGACAAATGGAATAACTTTTATAACACTTTCTTTGCCCATTTCAATGTAACATGCACAGTTACTTTCAAAAAGAAATATACTCAAAACCATATAAGACTTCCTTCAGAAGTAAAACAGCTGAAGAAGAAAATGTTTATTGCTTGGAAATTATATAAAGAGTTCCAGGACACATCAACTGGAGACAACTGCCAAACATGTCGAAAAGCCTATAAACAAGCACTGAATGTATACACAAAGGAAACTATACAGCAAAAAATTGCTACCTCAGATAACATAAGCAAATCAGTATGGAACTGTGTAAATGAGAGAATCAGCAGAAAACCAAAGCCTAGTGTCAACAATATCCAACTAACGACTGATAATGTAAATATTTCAGATCCATATATGGTCAACAATGTTTATAATACCCACTTTATAAATTCAGGTAACATGTGTGTAACCTCTGACACTGATGACTACAGAACTCCTTACCAGGTACAAAAATCAGTGTTTATGTATGAAACAGATACAACTGTAGTAGAGGGAACAATAAATAAAATGCAAAACAAATTCTCTACGGGATGGGAAGAAATCTCCTCCACTATATTAAAATGATGCAAACGTTCACTCATACATGTTCTGGTCCACCTCTTCAATGAAAGTTTGAATAAAGATGTGTTTCCATCTGAATTAAAATATACAATAGTCAAGTAACTGCACGAAAAAGGTAGTATCGACAAAGTCTAAAACTACTGTCCCATTAGCTTAATTCCAATCCTAAGCAAAGTATTAGAAAAGATTATTTCACTGTGGTTAGAAAACTTTCTTGTCAAAGAAAAAGTGCTACAAGAAACCCAACATGGTTTTAGGAAAGGCTGTTCAACATCATCTGCCATATGTGATGTAGTAGATACGATACTTATGAAATTAGATGAAAAAGAAAGGGTGGCATGTTTGTTCCTCGATTTATTGCATGCATTTGACACAGTATCTCATGAGCTGCTACTTGAGAAACTGGAAACTTATGGTATTAGAGGAATAGCCAAAAGTCTCATGGAGGCATACCTACAAGACAGGTATCAGGTAATGCAAGTCACACACAAAGTGGGCATGTTATTAAGAAGTACAGCTCCAGTCCAGCTATAGTAAAATATGGTGTGCCCCAAGGGTCAGTTCTGGGTCCTTTATTGTTCATACTATATGTTAATGATCTGCCCACAGAGCACAACAACAAGATACTTAACTATGCGGATGACACATCCATTGTTAACTGGGGAACCAATGAGAATGATTTGGCCCAAAATTGTTCTGATGTCTTATTTGTATTGAAGAACTACTTCCAAAACAATCACTTAGGCTTAAACATCAATAAAACAAATCCAATGGAATTTCAAATACACCACAAACAAGATGAAATGCAATGGAGTGTTGTGTCTGATGATGGTTCAGAAATAAAATTGAAAGATAAAACTTCCTTCCTTGGCATAATGTTAGATCAGCATCTCTCTTGGGAGCATCATATTGATTTCTTATGCCAAAAACTTAGCAAATCAATTTATGCAATGTGGACAATCACAATTTCTTAAATATGAGCAAATGAGTATAATCTACAATGCTTTAGTGTATCCATACCTCACATAGATTAGATTAGATTAGATTTACTTTCATTCCAATTGATCCGTAGTGAGGAGGTCCTCCAGGATGTGGAACATGTCAGAAAAACAACAATACATGACAAATATTTAAACTAAAACAAATAAGCTAATGTACCATTCCACAGGTCCCAAGTGGAATGATCGTCATTTTTTAATGAACACTAAGAGTCATTTTACAAATACTATTGCACTGAATTTAAAATAAAAAAGTTTTATATTTATTTATAAGGTAAGAAACATGTAATACAACTACTGTAATACTTATTTACAATGAACACATTACTGCACTGAAATGGTGCAGAAGTTAGATTATACTTACACACACACACACACACACACACACACAAATTTTCAGTGAACACATTACTGCACTGAAATTGTGCAGAAGTTATGTTGTACTTATATACAAATCAGTTGGTTTTCCTCAGAAATTCATCAATGGAGTAGAAGGAGTTGGCCACCAATAAATCCTTTAGGCTTCTCTTAAACTGAATTTCATTGGTTGTTAAGCTTTTTATGGCTGCTGGCAAGTTATTGAAAATGTGTGTTCCTGAATAATGCACACCTTTTTGTACAAGACTAAGTGACTTTAAATCCTTGTGAAGATTATTCTTATTTCTAGTATTGATTCCATGAATTGAGCTGTTGGTTTGAAAAAGTGATATATTTTTAATGACAAATTTCATTAAGGAATAAATATATTGGGAAGCTGTAGTTAGTATCCCTAGTTCCCTAAACAGGCTTCTGCAGGATGTTCTTGAGTTCACACCACATATAATTCTTACTGCACGTTTTTGTGCCCGGAAAACTTTAGCTTGGCTTGATGAATTACCCCAGAAAATAATCCCATATGACATTATGGAATGAAAGTAAGCATAGTATGCCAGCTTTTTCATTTTTATATCCCCTATGTCTGACAAAATTCGCATTGCAAACAGAGATTTGTTAAGACGCTTCAGCAGTTCTGTGGTGTGCTCCTCCCAGTTGAATTTATTATCAAGCTGTAATCCCAAGAATTTAACACCGTCCACTTCTTCTATCTTCTTGTCATCATATGTTAGACATATACTCTTGGGACACCCCTTACAAGTTCTGAACTGCATGTAGTGTGTTTTTTTCAAAGTTTAGTGACAAAGAATTGGCTAGGAACCAGTGATTAATGTCTACAAATATTTTATTGGCTGATCTTTCTAAGACTACACTTGATTTGCTATTTATTGCAATGTTTGTATCATCAGCAAACAAAACAAACTTGGCATCTGGTAATGTTACTGATGAAAGGTCATTGATATACACAAGAAAAAGTAAGGGCCCCAAAATGGAACCTTGTGGGACCCCACATGTAATTAGTTCCCAGTTGGATGATGCCTGATAGCTTGATACATGTCTCTTTCCTAATAACACCCTTTGTTTCCTGCCAGAGATATAAGATTTGAACCATTTTGCAGCATTTCCTGTTACACTATAATATTCTAGTTTACTTAAAAGGATATTGTGATTTACACAGTCAAATGCCTTTGACAGATCACAAAATATACCAGTTGCCTGCAATTTTTTGTCTAATGAATTAAGTACATTTTCACTGTAAGTGTAGATAGCCTTCTCAATATCAGAACCTTTTAGAAATCCAAACTGTGACTTTGACAGTATGTTATTTGAGATAAGATGGTTATAAAGACGACTGTACATTACTTTTTCGAAAATTTTTGAGAATGCTGGCAACAGTCAAATTGGACGGAAATTTGATGCTATTTCTTTATCTCCCTTCTTAAACAGTGGCTTAACTTCAGCATATTTCAGCCATTCGGGAAATATTCCACTGATAAACGACTGGTTACACAGATAGCTTAATATGTTACTTAAAGTATGGAGATGTGCTGCTGCCAGGCACGTAAATAGGGTATTCATCCTTCAAAAAAAGGCAGTTAGGATCGTGTGTAAGCTTAGATATAATGAGTCTTGTAAAGCAATTTTTAAAATTAAGAAACTACTAACACTCCCATCACTATATATTTATAAAACTGTTCAGCTGATGCTAAAATACAAGCAGTACAATCATCTAAATGGAGAAGTGCACATGTACAATACTAGGAAGGACGATAATTGTCACCTGGAAAGAAATAATACAAAAAGTGCAGACAAGAACCCCTATTAGATGGGGATCAAATTTTATAACAAACTTCCAAAAAAATTAAATAGCTTAAGTGGAAGCTGCCTTGAAATTGCCTTGAAGGAGTTCCTCAGCAATAAGTGTTTTTATGGTAGAAGAATACTTTCATTTGTATAAATAGTATTTACATGTACAAAAAAATAGCAACATAACTTTTTATCTGTTAGACCTATTGTATATAATTGTTTCCCACAATGTTATAAGGGCAAATGATCAATATGTAAACTATCCAAGACAAATCCTTGTATTTATCCATGGAGAATAGATAAATAAATAAATAAATTTCAATAGATGAAAGTTCTTTCCATGTCATATTAGGTGGATTTCCAAATTTTTCCTTCACAAATTTTCCAGAAACAGTTGCATAATAAGAACTGAAGATGTTTGCAACTGCCCTAGGGTCAGTGACAGTCTTGCCATTGTGCGATATCACAATATTTTTGTGAGCTGTCTTCTTCCCCGTAAGATCCTGCAGAGCCTTCCACATGGACTTAGGTTTATTGGACGACTTCATAATATATTTGTCATTTTCCTTAATTTTTGCCTCTTTTATGACATGTTTAACAACTAGCTTGTATTTTTTGAAATAACTAAGAAATTCTGGACTGCTGTCAGTTTTTGACTGCAGAAAAAGTTCCCACTTCCTTTTACGAGATACTCTAATGCCTGTTGTAATCCAGTTTTTGAATCTATCTGTGCTTCTGGAAATCACTTTCTTTCATGTAAAAGCTATGTCAAAGTTATACTTGAAAATGTTCAAAAAATTTTCCATCTTTTCGTTGGTAACAGAGGTATCATATACTTTTCTCCAAGATTGTTCGCTGATTAGATACTGGAAGTATTCAATATTTTTCTGACTATAAATCCTTTTATGGATAATATTCTGTACACTGGACAAAATGTGATTTACAGGTATGTTTAGTAATCACGGAAGGTGGTCACTATAGCCGGTATCAAAGTTTTCTGATGTACACTTGTCCATGTTCATACATACCTGATCAAGGAAAGTGACACTAGTTTTTGTTATATGTGTTGGAGAGCTAACAGTCAGACAAATATCGTAGGTTTTTATAATATTTAAGAACTTTTCCCAGTGAAGGCTATGGCTCAGAAAGTCTGCATAGTACCACTGTTTTCCCAGTTATCTTGAGTTTGCCTAAAGCAAGGTCCAGTTTTTTGTATTTAAAAAAAAAAAGTGTTGCTAACAGGAGATATATAGACACATAAAATTATAGTTTTTTCAGACATTAACTCAACAGCTGAGATTTAAAAGTCTCTTTCACACCATAGTTTGCAAACAGAGACTGTACTCTTATAATCTACATTATGTTTTACATATACACAAGTTCCCCCACGTTTTGATTCCATTCTATAAAAGCAGTTTGCAAAGTTAAAATGCAGAACTTTTTAGGATTGAAAATACTCATGTTGTAACCAGTGCTCACAAAACATGAAACTGAAACATCTTTCCATTCACTATTAAGGAGTATATTTATTTCATCCACTTTGTTTGTTAATGACTGCACATTCTGGTGCACAATCTTCAGTGTGTATTTGCAATTTCATTCTGCTTCACATTTTTTGTGATACAGTCTACTTCCCTAAAAAAAGTCTTTTTATAAGCCATTGCATCTTTATGACCCATTCGTCCAAGGTACTTTGGACTGCTTCTATACTATGCCTGTTGTAACTCAAATTTGCTAAATGACCGGTTTCTTCAACCAAAAATTGTTTTCCACTGTGATTTAAATGAAGGCCATAGCTGGTATGCATGGATCTGTGTAACGTGCTTACATTTATTAAGTTCACATAGAGAAATTTTTTGCATGCTTCATCTATCTCTTTATTTACTCTTCCTATTAATTTATTTACACATGACCAAGGAGGTAGGTCACATCTGTGTGGTTGATTTACAACAGTGACATTTGTGTTGCCTAATTTGGATAGCACACTTTCAAGAACAGTGATGAGTTCACTACCTTTATCTCTAGCAATATCATTTGCACCTGCACAAATTATGACACAGTCTTTTGATTCAAGGCTTTCACACAATTTCAGCACTGTTTTTGTCACTTCTGCAATGCCTGCTCCTGGTTTGACAAAGGCATGGACACTTGCATTAGTATTTGTATGTGCCACCTTTTCCGCTATCTAATGTCTATGATTATCGGCAAAAATTAAGACTTCTCATTCTTTCCTGCACACTTGAGGCCAGTCAACTGATTCTTTAATCACATTACTTTGTTTATGATGTGAAATGTGCAAAAAATTTACAGAAAACTGTTGTTGTTGTTTGTAATTATTATCTGGACTCATATTTCTGAGTGACATTGTTTGCAGAATCACGTTTGTCATTATAGCTATATAATGTGAATGTAAAATGACTTATTCTCCGTCATTATGATTTATTGTGCAAATAATCCATGGAACTTGAAACTAACATGTGAGTCTGCAGTATGCTTAGATTCAACTAGGTTGCTGAAATGAAGTTGCTAAGCAACTGAGGAGCAATAATTCATAAGCTAATGAGGAGACAATGATTCAGCAATTCTTCTGCATCCTGTCTTCATCTAACACAGAATTATTGTCTGCAAGCAGAACTGATAGGTAACTGATATTTAATGTTAAATCATTCCTATAAAACAGAAATGGAATGGACTTAGTATGGAGTCATGTAGGCCAGACACCTTGACATATTTTTTTCCAGAAAGAATAATAATTTACCCAATTTAAGGTAATGATAACTCTTTTTAATGTAGAAGTAATTTCCTGAAGTAGTAGATCACCACTAGTCATGTTTGTTTTTAGTATAATATACAGAAGTAGCCTTCAATGGCATTTCACATCACTGGAGGCTCTCCTTTAAGGTGGGATTAAGGAGCATGACATGTGAACGAATGAACAAATTTCAATAGAATTCTCCTCAAAGAATTTAAAATGCCAGATTCCTAAAATTCAGAAAATCTTTTAAGACCACTCCAAACAAAGATGTGCCACAGCATTGCAAATAGGCCTTAAAAGAAGAATGTGTCAACTGCTGACTTAGAATCCGAGGTCAATGATATCCTTAAAGAAGTTCTGGGTTGGTTTAGTATTAACTCCCTTTCAATAAACCTGAAAAAACCCAATTTTATCCAGTTCCAGACAACCCACAAAAACCCAAAAGAAATAGTTATCACACAGAATGATCAGATGATAAAGCAAGTGTACTTATCAAAATTCCTAGGCGTATACGTGGACAGTAAGCTGAACTGGGAACATCACGTTCTACAAACACTAAAATGGCTGACGTCGGCAACATTTGCTTTACGAATTTTGTCACGCTTCAATGACATTACCATCTCAAAGTCAGCTTACTTTGGTTATTTTCATTCAGTCATGTGTTATGGCATCATCTTCTGCCGCAAAGAAAATCCTCACAGCACAAAAAAGAGCAATAAGAATCATTTGTGGTGTACCCCCACGAACCTCATGTCGAAATCTTTTTAAACGACTTGAAATACTGACAGCAACATCTCAGTACATATATTCACTGATGTGCTTCATAATAAATAACCCCACTCTGTATGAAACGAATTGCCTACATCATGAACATAACACCAGAAGAAAAGAGGATTTCCACTGTGAGTTAAAGAACTTGACACTTATTCAGAAAGGGGTAAAGTACGCTGGAACGAAAATTTTCAATTCCCTACCCAACAGCATCAAAAGTATAAGGAGTAGTACATCAGTATTTAAACGTAGCTTGAAAAATTATTTACTTGAGACCTCACTTTATTCACTAGAGGAATTCTTTCAGAGAAATAAGTAAAACCCAGATTGGAAAGATGTTTTCAAATTTTTTGACACTGTTTACTGTTAAACTAATGTAATAATGCCCTAATGTAAAAATTCCTGTTTTTCTCATTTCCATTTTTGGGTCACTTTTAAACCCAAAGTGGGAAGTTTTGATTACTGTTCAAGGTTAAAATAGATGCAATAATGCCCTAAATATGAAACTGCTATCTTCACATCTATGTTGACTAGTTTTTAAGCTAATAAGTATGACTTTTGTGCACTGTTATTAATACTATAACAATGTCTTTATTCTATGTATTTTATTATGTACACTGACATGTTCCACATCTGAGTGACTTGCTCACATGTACAGATCTATGGAACAAGTATATAAATAAATAAATAAATAACAGGTGTGTAATAGAAGATGAGACCAATGTGTGCAAAACTGCAGTGATATTGTAGCAATTACAGAAAACTTGAAAGACTCTCAAGGACTTTCAGGACATTATGTGTACATAACACATTGCAAGTACTATGAGCTATTACACACCAAAGTTCCTGTTACCTTTTTATTATTGGTCATTATGAAGTGCCTCGATTCTATTTGTAAAATTCTGTAAAAGGAACCAAAATATTACATTCAAAGCTATCATAAGGAATACATTTTATTAACTATTTACTTACTCAATTCTGCCTTTGCTGAAAAATGGTTGCTGTAGTATTCCTGCGGGAAAAACTAGAAGAAAAAAATTGAAATCTCACATCAATTATTTGCTGTAAATAGTGCAGCTGCAACACAAAAATTTTACAAAAACACTATTTACTTTAGAGTTTCTAATAAAGCTATTTTATTGGATATATAATAATTTATCTATCCAATTAAATAATTTTTTCAATAATTGATTGTTTTTTTGTTATAATAAAGCTATTTGATATTCAAATGTCACTTCATTGGAATGCATAGAACAAAATTTACATTCATAAATACAAAAAGCATGTGGCTCACAGAGTAAGTGTTACATTTGAAACTGCTATTATCAAAAGAGATTTTACAATTACTTACTGATAGAATTTGTTTGTGGGTTGTAATAAGCATTTACAACATCAGGGCTTGTGTGCCACCTGTTACACAAAAATATGACATTTATCAGAAAAGTTTTAGTTTCATGATAATAGACATGATATCCAGGTAATATCTTCATGCATGTAAATCCAACAAATTAATATGTGGTTTAAGTTTACATACTCTGTCCGATCTGTTGGTTTCCTCAATTTTGACATAATACGCCGCACCATGATGGTCTTACACCTAACAACATTCAGAAGGTGGTGTGGCCCAATTTCTACCTGAAACCAAACACCTCATCCATTTAAATACACCTGTATTACTTGATTTTAATATTTAGAGTTCATACAAAAGAACAGAAATGTACATTTAGCTGTAAAATGCCTTAAACATAAAAATTCACTTTCAGGTATAAAATTAGAATGATCCTTGTTTGAATCCCGTTCCACCTTCCTCTTAAACTTGACTTTAGTTTAATTTTGTTGATGGGTAGCTCCAAACTTTATAAGTTAACTCAGCCCCACTCTCACCAGTGTGCAGAAGACATATAACTTCATCAATAACAAAAATGACCATTATGGTAAAATAAATGAACATGTCTTGATGATCTAGAAACATCATCAAATCTTGCATGGGTGAAGAAAAACAAGAAATTGTGATTTTGTCAAGGCAGAAACTTTCAAAATATCATATACCCTGCGACAACCTATTTAGAAAACTGCAAAAATGGTGTGTCCTGGCAGAACTATGAATATTCTTCAGCTACATGTGAACTACACTCCAAAGGGATTGCACACAGAAAATTACACAAATAAGAGCTCACATGAAGGTGTAAAGCAGTAATAGAATGGAAGAAATCTGAATGTACCCTCTACCAACACTTCACAGTGATCTGTAAAATATTGATATAAATATAAAATGTCAGGAAAAAGTGAGATCTTCAACATTCCATTGTAAGTCGTCTCCATAAATGGTACAAAATAATTTTTGAAAACTCACTAACTGTGGAAGTAAAATCTTACATTATACTGACATCACTGATAATAATTAATTGAGTGTAGATGCAGAAACAAATAGGCTCCAAGATGCATAAAAAATTATTTAAAATAAAGCAAACACGTTGTTATGCCAAAATGAAACTGACAAGAGAACATATTTTGAGGATCCAAAAAAACTGCATAAGAACAACCATTAATTAGTGCCTAATATGCATGTTTTCAGGTATATCTAAAAATGATCTCATATTCTGGAAAAACTCTCCAATGGCTTAAAGGATTTTCAGTTATCAAAAGAGAACACTGTGAAACAACTTAATAAGTCATTATTAAAATAATAAAAATATAAACAAAAAAGTCATTATTAAAATAATAAAAATATAAACAAAAGCCAGGTCTAACTTTTTTGCAAACAGTAACCTAAGTCAAATATCTAATGTTACGGGGCACATTGTAGAGCATTTGAACAAACAAGCAAAATGACATAAATCCAAGAGTGACCTGCAATGCAGCTCATGTCCTGTATCACACAATATATGTGTAACTAATATCAACTTTTTTGCTAACAGTAACCTAAGTCAAATATCTAATGTTACGTGGCACATTGTAGTGCATGTGAACAAACAAACAAAATAACATAAATCCAACAGTGATCAGCAATACAGCTCATATCCTATATCACACAATGTATGTATAACTAATATCAAGTATTCTATGCTGATATGACAGGCAACAAATTGTCAGTAAGCATGAATTGACATGAGCTGAGAGATTATTTTAGTGTTGTCTTCAGTCCAAAGACTCGTTTGCTACAGCTCTCCATGCTTGTATCATCATAAGCAAGCCTCTTCATCTTCGCATAGCTACAGCAACCTACATCCATTTGAATCTACTTACTGGAGTCAAGATTTGACCTCCCTCTACAATTCTTATCTCCCAAATGCTTCCTCTCATTACCAAACTGGCAATCCCTTGATGTCTCTGAATGTATCATATCAGTCTATCTCTTCTTCTAGTCAAGCTGTGCCATAAATTTCCTATTCATCACCTCCTCATTAGTTTTCAATCTGTCCATCTAATTTTCAGTATTCTGCTGTGGCACCACAGTTCAGAAACCTCAACCCTCTTCTTGTGTGAACTGCTTAACATCCACATTTCACTGCCATGCAACGCTACACTCCATACAAATACCGTCAGAAAAGATTTCTTAACACTTAAGTCTCTATTTGATGTTAACAAATCTATCTTCTTCAGAATGATTTTCTTGCTATTGTCAGTCTACATTTTACATTCTCTCTACTTCAGCCACTGTCAATTATTTTGCTGCCCAAGTAGCAAAGCACAAAAACTATTATTAGTCTAGAAGTCTTGTGCATCCTGTCACAACAAGCCACTAATTCCCTATAAATCTAACTTCAGTCTATTGACCTTTGATTTTAAATTCTCTAATCAACCTCTCCAACTGAGGAATCTAACATTACAAGCTCTGACCCATAAAATGCTAGTTCTGTTTCTCCTGATGACAACATCCTCCTGGCTAGTCTTCACTTGACGATTCAAACTGGGGACTATTTTACCTCCAGAATATTTTACCCAATAGGATTCCTTCATCATTAGGCCACACATAACAGATACCCCTAACAAGGTGGTTGTACTCACAGTATGGCTATCTGTACCATACAGGTGTGCAACCCACTCCACCTCAGTGAGGTCCATGGTTCTAATAATATTCAATATTTTGTCATAGCAAACATGTTGCAATTCATCTGTCATGGCCTTAATGTTTATGCAACCAACTGTGTGGCTAGGACTCCAAAAGCAGTGCCTCAAATGTTTGCAGGACAGAAAGTTTTCTACAACATGAGCATAGTTAACACTACCCATCTCCCATAAAATTATACAGTTGCTATTAGTTCCTGACCTGGTCCTTTCTTCCTAAATTCACATTCCAACTCTTTAACATTTGTATTAGGTTTTCTTTTTTATACACATCATTTTCTGTTGTTGTCATTGTATATTTTTTGTTCAAACAGTGGAAAATCCAGGATGGAATGTAATAACATTATGAAAAGAAAAGTTGCTACCCCCCCATATATAAACCAGTACCATCCAGGACTGGAGCAACTGAATTACATTCTCGCCAGGGTTTTGATTACCTCTTGTCGTGCCCTGAAATGAGAAATGCCTTGCCCACTATCCTTCCCACCCCTCCCAAAGTGGTATTCTGTTGGCCACCAAACCTACACAATATATCTCATGGCTCATAGACCTAGACCCAAGACCTGTCCCTTATATCATCCCACCACCGCCTACTCCAGTCCAGTCAAACATCACCTATTCCATCAAAGGCAGGGCTACTTGTGAAACCAATCATGTGATACACAAGCTCAGCGCAACCACTTTGCTGTATTCTAAGTGGACATGACAACCAACAGACTGTCTGTCTGCACGAATGGCCACCAACAAACTGTGGTCAAGAAACAAGTGGACCACCCTGTTGCTGAGCACACTGGCACATGGCAAACTGCTGCAAATGGTGAAGTACGCTATATTATTAATGACTGAAGTGACTGTTATGGCCGGCCGGAGTGGCCGAGCGGTTCTAGGCGCTACAGTCTGGAACCGCGCGACCGCTACAGTCGCAGGTTCGAATCCTGCCTCAAGCATGGATGTGTGTGATGTCCTTCGGTTAGTTAGGTTTAAGTAGTTCTAACTTCTCGGGAACTCATGACCTCAGAAGTTAAGTCCCATAGTGCTCAGAGCCATTTGAACCATTTTGTCAGTTATGTGTATCTGTTGAGCTTATTAAACTTATGGAAAAACACTACAGATTTTGCACCAACTCAGTACTTTTAGTCTATGTTTATCTTATCTCTAGCTCGTTGACCTTATTCTATCTCTCAGGCTTTCACATCTCAGCTGTTCCTGGTATTTTTTCTTAATATCTCTTTCACATTGTCCTGTTATTTACTCACCTAGACTTGGGTTAATTCCTCAATTTCCAAGTGAGGTAGCACAATGATAACACATGGACTAGCACTCAGGTGGTCTAGGATTCAAACCTTCATCCAGCCATCCACATTTAGATTTTATGTGATTTCCTTAAATCACTTAAGGCAAATGCTGAGATGGTTCATTTTAAATGGAGAAGAGCAACTTCCTTTACCACATTTCTACATATCGGAGCTAGTGCTCCGCCTCTGATGATATTGTCATTGAAAGGACATTTAACAGAAATTTATTTATTTATTTATTTTTGCCTTGAGGATCAAAACCTAGCATTTTTGTCATTTTTCATCAGTTTGTCTCACTTCCGTTACATGGTAAGTAGAAGTATGGCTGTTTTTACTTGAGTATGGTCTCATTGTAACAACCATTCTGTTCACAATAATATCAGAAGGATAGGTTGCTATTCAGCATGTAGAGTTGGTGTTGAGTTACAGACACAATGAAAAAGAATGCAAGATATATTCAGCTATAAGACAAAGTCCTTCATCAGACACATAAAAAACACAAATATTCACACGAGCACAACTCATGGTCACTGTTATCTCTGGGCACTAAGGCTTGACTGTATGTGTTTTTTCTATGTCTGATGAAGGACTTAGTCTGATAGCTGAATATATCTGATACTCTTTTTCATTGTGCCTTTCTGTGGCTTAAGACCTCCTTTGTGTGGTAATTAGCGATCTATCCTTTCCATAGTGTTGTTATAACCATCCTAGATTTTACAGTGTTTCATTCTGTTTACAATTATTCCACACTGTGTGTTACTGACAAGGAACATCTTAGTAACAACTGGAACAAGGCTGACAAATTTGCACATTTAAAAAACTAAGATCAAATTCTACAGTTTAAAATGGTTTCTTGTTCTTCAGTCTCTGTTCATATAGAACTCTGAGTGACTTTCCCTCAGATTCTTCATCTGTACATATTTTTTACCTACCTCATCCTCCTGAGAAAATATCTTCAGAATCCCAAAAATTACAGATGTTAGCAATATTTTTTTCCTTTGGGTACCTCACAGCCTTGCTCCATTTGTTTCCCTTTTTAGCAAACAGTAATTAAGACTTAATCTTATTTTAAATTTCTTTCATAGTAACATTTACAATAAATATTAAAAGCAAATTTAACTTCACAAAAAAATTACTAAACAGAGTGATCTTTTCAATAGGTGCTTTATATTTTATTATTGGATTTATTTTCTGTTTTGAAGTTTAAAGGAATTTTAGTAATATCATTTAATTTTGTAAATTCAAATGCTTGTCACTAAATATTCTTACTAACTTCTGTGTAGAAATGTTCCAGTGCTGTCTTGTTTGAAAACCAGTCCGGGTAACCAATAAGCTCTGTCATGGCATCTGCTTTCTCACTTGCTACCTTCCGAGTCTGTTTATCCATCCAGTCTACTTCACGCACTTGCAGCTTAAATGCCTCACGAATATTTGTAACCATCTCCAAAGCCTGGTTGTGCAAAAATTACAGTTATTTTTCCTTACAAAACCAGTAATTTGCAATTCAGTAAAGGTGCCTCCTTCTGAGGCAGCCTCTCAATCAGAGTAAAATTAAAAATGTATCATGAATAATAACACAAATCCAAAATCAATTTTTTGCAATTCAGTGAAGGTGTTTCAACTTAATATAATACCCAATATGTGCTTTGAGTGACACTCCTACTTCTCATACAGTGACATTTAATTACATCAAATGCAATTTTTATCTGAGAGTATTAGTTTTGTGGAAAATACTTATTGGATTTTCATAAGAGGTTCTTACAAATGTTTAGAAATTTACAAAGATACCTTTAGTGACAAGATATAGTCTACAGGAATAGCTGTCATGTCATGTATCAACTGCACAATCAGATAAGAAGCTGGCACTGAATATTGGTGTGTGTGGGGGGGGGGGGGGGGGGGGATGTGGATGTGGGGGCAGTTATTTGTGTTGAAAGTTATGCAGTTGCTAGTTTTGAATCATTTATTTTGCAGTACAGAAGACATGTCAAGAATTGCAATGAGCCATTACCTATAAGAGCAACAAAGAACTTTGACATTATTTTATATACATTACTGTTATACTCACTATAGTTTTCACATGTTCAACCTGCAAAAATCTCATCCATGAATTCTTCAATAAAATAATAGCTCTTTTTCACTAGAAAGATAAAGAGCAATCTTTTCATTAAACCGAGTTCAATGTTGAATATTTTTCTGTCATTTAGTTTATTGCAGATTTATATCTCATGAATGCTGATATTTGGCCACAGAGTTTCAAATAGCATTGAGTCATGTAACATCAAAAGCTACTGTCAACTGAAATAAAGCTATTTCTAATATACTCCTCATACAATATAATATTACACCAATTAAATAAGTGATTGTAGATGATTTGGTGCTCATGTTTTAAATTTTATGTAATACTTTTTAATGTGCAATCATGATAAGAAAACCCAGTTTTAGTACATGTATATGTTTTGGGTTAATAACAGCAAACTTTTTACGGAGCAACACAAGCAACTTAATTGGACACCA
Source organism: Schistocerca serialis cubense (assembly GCF_023864345.2). Taxonomy (NCBI): domain Eukaryota; kingdom Metazoa; phylum Arthropoda; class Insecta; order Orthoptera; family Acrididae; genus Schistocerca; species Schistocerca serialis. Next base: position 111,755,296 of record NC_064641.1, on the reverse strand, counting down.
TATGCATTGCTGTAGGCTTTTAAAACCCGGAGAATACTCAGAAAGGAAAAGTGTATGAATCATAGTTCTTCAGCTACACCACACCAGGTCACTGTTGCTAGTCAGAGAGTTTCCTCTCTATGGCAGCTACCATTATTGGCAGAGTCCCCACAGAGCCACTGCCCCCTCTCACAACCTCATGCCACCCCCCCCCCCCCCCCCCTCCCACTGGGCCTGCGGAGCATTAGAGGAAGAGATAGCCAGGGAGTGGCGCTGTTGTAATCCTCTTCAGTCCTGTGTGCGTGACCACCTGCGCCATTGCAGGGTGCAGTTGGGACATTTCTTGTTGAACATGGGTGAAGGGTATGATGATGTCCATCCCACTCAGCACAATTTAGATGGTATATGTTGAGATGAGGTGGAGGTCGGCCATAATGAGAGTGACTGACAGTGACTGTTGACATTATGGGGCTAGAGTGTGTGCGCAGCGAACCAATGGGATAGGTAGCACCGGGATCTGCAGGATTGGTTGCAGGTCGTCATGATCTCCTGCAGACCGTGATGGATGGAAATCCATCAGGCGAGAGCAGTTATGTGACTGCAGCTGTGTCCACATTGTTGAGAATTTTGTAACTATGGGAGAAATCTCAAGTGATAAATCCGTTTTCACATTTACATTCCTCATGCCACCCCTCAACTGCGAGGAAATCATTGGCTAGTGTGATGTGAATGTTGTCCAGCAGAAAGTTCTGCACATCTACCTGGAACACAAAGGTGTTGTCAGTGTTCGAGGTGGGTGATGTGTTGTAGGGCTGAGAAAGGACTGGAGGAACCATGTCAATTGGAGCATTCTGTACATAATCGGTAAGGGTGACTTCTTGTAAGATCCAAACTAGTTTTTAGTGGTTGACTACCATAGTGGTAGCCTTACCATGAAGCAATACCGTATGTTGAAAGTGTCAGTGCCTCATCTGATGACTCTACGAGGGCCAGTGTAAGGTAACTGCAGAGCAAAGCAGATGGTGTCATCCTGGAGCATGACATAGTTGCAGTCTGCTAGTTCCTTATGGATGAATATTTTCGGAGAAATGTGCATCTTTGGAAGTGGTGTCCTGATTCATAGGTTGTGTTGCTTGACTCATGTGACAAGAGTGGGGGGTCTGAGGTCTCTGTTGGTGGTACTTAGAGCAAAAAGTCTACAGGCAGAGTGAGCAACTTACTGTACAGGACTTCTGTAAGGGAGGCACAGAGATCATCTTCATGAGTGATGCATACATCTAATAGCACCCAAGATAATTCTTCCATTGTGTGACCACCTTGACTCATAAGGGCAGCTTTAAGTGTCAATTGCCATCATGCTTTGTGGATGGTAGGTCATTGTGCAGTTACCTCATACACTTCAGAGGTTCCATAGTTTGTTAAATAGGACTGATTCAAACTGTCAAACTTGATCAGTGGTTATAGAGATCAGGAGCCAAAACATGATATCCATGTGTCGACAGATTTTCATGTTTTTGTTTCTGTAGTAATGTCTTGAGCAGAATGACTTCCACCTGGTTGGTCATGTGGTCAATGACAGTGAGCATATGTAACAACAGCCTTTGGACTTAGGAAGGTGCCCTATCAGGTCGAAATGAACATGTTGAAACTGACCTTTTGGAATCTCAAAACGACTGAGTGGTGGCTGTGTGTGACGATCCACTTCTCTGCACTGGTAAGCCATGCACATAAATGTTCATACTCAGCAATCCTTGTTGACATTAGGCCATACACATTAGTCTGTGATGTGTCCTGTTGACAGGTGTATGCTGGGGTGTGACAGATAGTGGATTGGTCAAATATGATCTTTCTCACTGATGTGGGCACAAGAGGTCAAATTTGACTTAGTAAAACATCACACCACACAATACTTGCTTGGTGGACCCAGGAATGGGACAATGTTCTGCATGTAAATTGGTTTTAGAATTGTGAAGGAGGCCCTAATTCGTCAGTCTTGCAACTGTGCCTCTACTAATTTGTTGTAGTCAACATGTTTGATGATGGCATTTATTCTTGACAGATGGTCTGTGATGACATTGTTTGCTCCGTGGAGCTGTCTGTGATCAGTAGTGAATTGTGATATATAGTCTATATGATGTAACTGTTGAGGGTTGCATATCAAATCAGCGAAAGATCGGTAGTCTGTGTAAATGATGAATAGTGTGCCCTCCATGTCAGTTTTAAACTATCTGACTGCCTCATATGCTGCCAATAATTCACAATCACAGGCAGACCACTTGACTGAAACAAAGTGGCATTATGATGTCTGTCTTTTCAATTTCCTCCTCATTCATAAATATCTGCAGGTATGCCTTTTTGCAATTTTAAGATGCTGGGAACTGAGGCACCTGCGAGGCAGTGGGTGAAGCCTTGAATGTTTGGGATTAGATAGCTAACAATGATTGTGTTGGCATTCAAGGGCCCTATAGTCTCCACATAGCCTAACCCTAACTGTACCTTATTTCTTGGACACTTATTTGATACAGCAAGATCTGCAGATGGTAATAGAGGAGTCATTCACTGTCCAGAAATGGATGGCAGGTATGACGCTCTTCACTGGAAAAAGTTTAAGGTGTGAGGTACTCATATCCAAATCCACGTCAATGAGAAAATATTATCTTTGTATGTGGTCAAAGGTGTTTAAGACATTTCATCCATATGTAGCAAGGTGAGGTGATCCAATGTGCCTACTGCGGATCACACTTTGCTTTTGAGTGACCACACAGCACCCAGCAGTTGAGCACTGTATCACCAAACTGCATGTGGGATCAGCTGAGCCAACCTCATGCAGGAATGTCAATGTGTGGAGCGTGGTTGCTGGTCATGTGAACATTTGTTGTTGTCAGCTGAAAGCCCCTGTCCACTGTGTCAGAGTAGCCTAGGTGGCTGGTGCAGCGTACCCGAGTCAAAGCCAGATATGTTCTGTGGTGTTTATACATTGTTGGTGCTGCAAATCAGTAAAAACCTGGGCTACCAATATTAATTTGCTTTCCAGTAATAAGCACAGGGGATGTTGGTGTATAGGGAGGTGGCATCTACAGTGACAGGTAATGGTATGGGGATGGGGAAGGGTTAATGAAGGAAGTGGTTTGTATCTTAAATATTAGAGACTAGGCAGTTGGCTGCAGGTGTTGTTCGACAAGAGTGGAGATTCTTTCCCTGGGAGTAAAGTAACCAACTAAAATGGGGCATCCAGGATTGTAGGGTTTTGGGAAGCATTTATAAGATGGGTGTGCAAGAAGTCAGTGGGGTGAGGAAGGAGATGGGTTGGGGAGACAGCTTCCTAGATGGGCTTAAGGATTTCAGTGGGAATTGAAGGTTACTTTGGACTTCTGGGATGAGAGCACTGTGACACATCTTGTAAGTGGAGGAGACAAACAGTTGGCAGATGCTTTCTGTCAGGTTGTCACTGCAATTTATCATGTCAGTGATGAAGCCTTTGTCTGCAGGGAAGGTCAGTCTTTAGGCTGTAGATGGCTGCCCTTTCTTCTGTTGAGTGGTTAGTGTTATTGGGAAGGAACCTAGGGAAGTTTAGTGACTGAAAGCATGAGCACTAAGAACAAAATTGATAAGGCAGGGCAGAACAGCATATCAGCTTTAATATTGCTTTCTGTGTTGTAAAGGGTTTGTATAAAAATTATCAGGAAAAGTCTCAGAATAATAGACTTATTCAAGATATTCCTACTATGCTTCAAAGTATAGCCCTTGAGCATTGACACACTTCTTTCAGCAACTTTTCCATGACTCAAGGCTCCCTGGTAGGCAGATTCTGGAGGGTCCTTAGAGGTATGTGTGCAAGCTTCTTTGATGACACATTTGGCATTCTTTGAGAAAGGATTTCACTTTTGGGATTAGGAAGTAGTCTGCTGGTGCCAAGTCTGGCCTGTAAAGGGTTGGGGAATTGTCATGTTGCCGTTGTTTATCGTCAAGTAGTCGGTGATCTTGGAGCAGGTTGGGTGCATTGTCATGATGCAGTTTCCAGTTTCTGACAATAGTTGGACTGATGGTTGGCTGGTACGAACTTTAATCTTAATCACCAAAACTGACTGAGTCATTTGTTTCTCAGGTTGGAGTAAGCCAGCACGATGATTCCTAGTAAAAAGTGTTACAGTGATGCATACTACCTCAAGGTTGATGGTTGATTTGAGAAGTTTCTCAGAAGGAATACCAGAGAACAGTTTAAGGGCAGGAAAAATTGAAGGACATTGAAATTAAAGAACAGAAAGAAAGGTGAGGGGAAGGAGAGAGGTAGGAGAGAGATAGAAAGGAAAGCTTTAATTTATTAGACTGCTTGCTTTTCATTTTCTTGTACTCTTCTAGTGCATCTCTGCTTCTCACTTTGTCCCTTCAGTGATCTCTGAAATGAATCTGGCTCGGTGCTTACTGACTTACTGTCTTTGACCTCCTACTGATTATGAACCCTTCACCTCCACTCCTCCCTCTTCCTTCTTGAAACTGGTGTACTCCTCTTAGATGGGGATCTGAGTGACCCATGAACACCACCCACTTTCTAGCATGCCCACTCTCCCTCTTTACACTCTCTGAGGAGGAATCTATCATTCCAATAGCTACAAGTTCTGTATTCATTTTAATGTAATACTTGAAGTCCTGATTGAAATACAGATAACTGTAAGAGTAAATTTAAACACACCACACGCACGTGCACGCCTGGCTACATTTTTTGCAGATGACTAAACTGTGCCAGTACTGCAGCATGACTGTGTGTTGAGGGCAAGCTGGGATATTTTTACCTCCCCTCTTGTTTTTCCATCTGCCTCCTTAAATTCATTTGTTCAGTTTTAACTAATTACCATTAACATATATGATGTAGTGCTTCAAGAATTTCCGCATAAATTCTAGATCAACTTGGCCTTCCTCCATCTTGAGCTCATGATATTTTAAATAGAAGTGTGAGAGAGATGAATCCGATCTGCTGCGCATTGCATGTTTGTGTGTGCAGGTCTAAAAACAGTCACGAGCAAAATGTGGATGTGGCGGCCGAACGGTGGCCGACAAATACCTGCTGTACAATCCATAGAGTTTCAGTGTAGAGAAAAGCCTGTGTTATTCTTTACGGGTTTAGTGACTGTAGTGACTGTTAAGGACAAATGAAGAAATGAGATCAGACTTTTAAGTAATTCATGAGTTGGATTTGCTAGAAGCAAGATGTGTTCGTAAATTATGTGGTTGTTAAACCAACGCTATTGTAAATGTATTTAATGAAGTCTAATGCGAGACGAATTGGTTGACTTGCAAACTTTCGAATATTTATGTGAGAAATGGTGAATTTGTGCTTTGTGGAAGTTGAAATATACCAAGACTAAATTAAAAGTATTCTGTGAGTATCCACTTATTTCATGAGTAGAGAGAGAGAGAGAGAGAGAGAGAGAGGGGGGGGGGGAAGGGGGGGGGGTGAGAGAGAGAGAGAGAGAGAGAGAGAGACTGATAAATTCCATTAACCGGCAGGATTCTTCAGAGAAGAAGTTTTTGGAGATTGACATAGCCGACAATCCAGAGATCGGCAGTGCTTCCCAAATAAGTCAGCTGAGGTGAGAGAGGTGTGAATTTTGCAATCCAACTTCACATCAATTCTTGTCATCTAAAGCGTTAGAGTGAGTGTAATCTGCATTTTCATGAAAGAGATCAGTTGGTCCTCAGTTTTAAAGAATATAGCACAAGATCTAATTTTGTGCTTAGTTTTATGTATGTAATTGATTTCCTAATTTATTTTGACTATTCGTAGTTATTACTTTCATTATACGGTGAAATCAGTGATCGTTTTGTAACTTAAATTCTATTGTTGATGTATAAACAAATGTAAATTCTATACTAATTATAAACATTTGGAGGAACAACTAATAATATTTTTAAAGGCTCTATTTAGCTCTATTCGAAAACATGTTAGCAAAGCCAGCCCTTAATTAATTCCCAAGTACTTTTCTGTTTTGTCAGAAGTATTTTTGCATACTTATATTCATTAATTTCATGATTTAAACAAATAATTCAGCCCAAACCTTGTAGTAGATGAAACTGTTAAATGGAATGAATTTTTTGATGTGTTCAGTTAATTTAATGAGTGAAGTTTCAATTGTAATTTCAATGAATTAAATTTCAAACAATGTGTAGTTTCGGTACCTATTATTGTGAGGCTGTCTAAGGGACAAATTTTTGGTCCATGGCCGAGTTTCAGATGAGGAACCTGTATTGGTTAGATCAACTACAACGCAACCGTAAAATAAGTGTAACTCAATTAGGCCATGTGTTAAACAATGACATTTTCTGTTCCATATGTACTTTATTATTCTACAAGATCTGTGAACCATGTGATTAAGCTTTTGCTGCTCGTAGATGATCAACAGTCAACTACTGAAGCAGTACGTGTATGTTCGCCTGAAACCTATTAATGAGACTTATCAAAAGTTAAACAATAGAGCACTGGCTACATATAACTGTGTAATATTGGGGGGTTGTGAACAGTGAAAGTAAAAAACTGTTATACGCAAATACGCATCTGTCGGCCACATCATTTAAAGAAGTCAGTGTTGTACTTCCACACCCCACTTTTCAGCCAGTGTAGCAATGCAGTACATTGGCACCGAGGACAAGAAACAAAGAAATAAAGTAGGCGAACCATCACATGTGGTGCCCCTGCTGAGGAATATTGTATGTAGCCACAATAAAATAGGACTCGTGAACTTTGAACAGTGAACTCAACAGCAGTTTACAGTGCAGTGGTGTAACAACCAATCAGCCCATGGGTTTCATGGCCATAGTATAACAGCAACCAATCATCGAGTGGGTTCTATGAAAGCAGACACTGAGTACAGGAGCAGCCAATCAGCACACAGGTGGACACAGCTGACCAGAGATAAACAAGATGCCTCGCCGAGAGAATTACAAGTTGCCGCAGCTGTACAGATCGAGATGACACCTACAGAGCAGCAGAAGAAGAGTGAATGAGAATAAGGTAATTTCATAGCAAAAGTTGTTTTATGTGATACATAATGAGTGACCTTAACGAACAAGATAGTGTGACTGAGAACAAAGCTGTGGAGGTTATGTTGTTAAATGAATAGAAAGACTTAAGTGGGACTGATTCTGCAGACAATAGTGATTATAAATCAAACATGAATGTAATTTGGGATGATAGGGATGAAACTCCTATTTTAGATGGAATGATAAAAGTGTCATATACATTGTATGGTGATGTGGGCGAAATGGACGAAAACAGTACTGAATTGGATGAAATATTTAAGGTTAAGAGGGAGGAACCTAGTAGCAAAAGTCAGCAAGGGTAAAAGTTTATGGCAGACGAAAATTTGGAAGTGATGTTAAGGTAAATTGTGAGTAGTTTGTGTTGTTTGAGTAATATGAGTACGAAAGAAGACATTAGTAGGCTGGAAAAAGTATGAAAAAGGACATTAGTAGGTTGGGAAATAGTATAAAGAAAGTAGTACATAACACTGATGAGAAATTAGCAGTGATAAGTAGTAAATGAGTAGAAAAGAGAGAGAAACTTTGTGATGACTATAGTAGGAGGGTGGAGGCTTCCGAGAAATTTTGTGCTAAAAGTAGAGTTAAACTTGAGAAACAAATTGATCAGATTAAAAATGATTTTGAAATGAAGGTAGAGGAAAAACTGGTAACAGTAAATGAAAATGTAGATTCAAAATTGACTGAAATGGAGAAAAACATGGAAGGGGTACAAAATCTAAAGCATAGAGAAAGTGACAGTGAGTCTGATTCTGACAGTAGTTGTAACAATGAAAGCAATGACAAATCCAGTAGTGATAATGATGGCAAAGTGGTAAGAAAAAAGGAAGTGTGGCACCCTGTAATAACAAAAAGCGTACAAGTATACATGTTAAGTATTTACTGGAAAGTGTTAGTGATTTGAGCATCATTTCACAGGCATCTTTTGAATCTATTAAGAACACAGAGGATACAGTGATAATGCATGTTTCTGGAATAAAAATTCTTGGTGCTACTGGTAAGCTATCAAAGAGGATGAAACAAGAGGTACTATTAACTGTGGAATTGGCAGGACAGCTGTTGGATTGCAGTTTGTTGGTGATTCAAAATCTCAGCATCGGTGTAACATTTAAGACTAATTTCTTGTGCAAATAGCAAGCAGGGAGTTCAACCATCTGTGTTGGATTCATTACGTGATGATAATGCTTACCCCAGATGTATGTCTCATTTTTTGTGTTTCCTGAGGCAGTCAAACTCTTCCTCTATCCTATCTGTAGTTTATAAGTGAATCAGAAACATTCTTTCTTTGACTGTCATGTGATTTGGTGCAGCAGCATACTTTAGTACAGAAATATTATACGAAAGGTTTCTCTAGTATTATTTGTGTGTGTATATAAAGATTATGTTGTGTTAGTTATAATTAATGGAGTCATAAGAGGAGGAAGAAAGTAAATTGGTACCACAATCAAAGAAGTCCTCTCAAACAAAGAGGTAAGGTAAACAGAAAATGGAAGGTATCAGCATATGTGAAGGAGAAGGTGCAGATTATCAAAAAACCATAATTAACATCTGAAGTAATCAGCTCACGTGTGAAGTTAGTATAATTTGGTGCAGCAACAGAGGAAATATGCAGTAAAAACCATCTTGAATACTAAGGTATTAATATTAACTGTGGTATAATAGAAGTTTTTGTGTTCAGTGCAATCAGTATATGGAGATAACTATCTATCTGTGCCCTGGTACAGCCTTTTCTAGCAGTAAGGAATTCCAACTTAAAACATAGTTGCTTGGAGTAATGTGTGTGGAAACAGTAAGCTATATTTGTATGTATATCAATCTTCGGACCAGAATCTCAAGCAATTTGATGGAGTATAGTGAAGTAATAGTTTTTCTAAGTGATAATTTTTGCCTGATCGGTAATGAGAGTTAAGTTCGCCTTAGCATAAGGATCTGTTACTGTGGAGTATTTCTCAGTAGAGTCAATTTTGCATTGGATAAGCAGAGCAGGAGTTCATTTATTAGATATGAAGCAATAATGAAATAATAACATAATGAATAATGTTAGGGTCTTAATGGTTAGGAAGCCTGTCTCTGCAGTAGGGATATTTTTTGAGAATGCACTCCACTGGTTAACAAGGTAAGAAATGTAAGTAAAATAATGGAGCTGACAGACATGATTAATGCAAAAGATAACTGTGTACAAACAAATGTTATGTGACTATACTGAGGACATAAATTTTGAACTAGGCAACCATGGGTACTGTGGACATTGTGAAATTCATGACACTGCAGCAGGGAACCAGAGCTTAATAGAAAGAGCAATATTTTAGTGAGGTACCAGTAATATAACTCTGCATCATTGGATCTATACAGTATCTGAAAACTTCTGTTTGTGTTCTGAGGAATTACGAGCTTAAAGTGGAAATACTGGAACGAAGAACAATAAGTTTGCTGATTAACTGATAACTGTGGCACTGTGAATATTCTGACAGGTCAACTACTGGGTAATCTTTTGTGGTTTTGTGAGGGTTTAATTTTCTTTTTGAATGAAAGTAGTGCAGAGAGTTGAGTAGAGAAGTGGGGCAATGATTTGGTATAACGTCCATCCCCTTAATTTTGATTTAAATAGTAATTAAGTTATGTGGTGGTGACTTTTTTTTTTTTTTTTAAATAACATAATGATTAGTAAATCTATGCTACTGCACATCTTGAGTTTTGCTATTTTTAAAATGGAAGACAGACCCAAATCTTTCAAGTTTAAGCAGTTTCAGACAGTTATGACTTAGAGTAATGTTTTGTAGTGTAATGTGTACTTGATTTTAATTTTTTATAGTCACCACTTTTCATACTACAGTTAATTTTAATACTAATTATTGTAATGTTAGAACTTTGTAGTACATAATATTGTTTTTTGGTGAGAAACATTTTTTTCTTAGACTTAGTTAGATGTAAAAGCGAGTGTACTTAAGCACAGTATTTTGTCTCATAGGAGAACCACCTCCAAGGGAACTGATAGCAATGCATATCCTTACTAACTGCCACTTGGACTGTTGAAGGTGTGGACAACTTGGTGAGAAAATGTGTAAAAGCTCATTAAAAGTGCAAAAATTCTTCTGAAAAATACTAAACATTGAGCAAGTGAAATTTTCTGTCTATTGTAACCCATGAGGATTTATTATTTGAAGTACGACAGGGCTTGTATCAAATGATATGTACCTTTAAATGTAATCTTTGCCAAAAAAAAAAAAAGGACATCACTTATGTTGAAGATACCGAATTTTTTGCTAAAAGTATAACTCGTAGATATTTTGTGCAATTCTGCAATACAGTGTATGTAAATATGTTGTATGGGGATTTCGTATGACCAGTTCATATAAGTATAAATTTGAAAAAAAAAACAACATATGTACTGTAGTTTTGATAAGATTTCTTATGTACTATTTTTTGTGTGTAGATTTTAAACCAATTTCTGGTGTTACTTGTGGTCATTGAACTGCCCAGTTAGCTATTTGCAATATCTATCTGGTCAGTCCAATGAAGGGGTGATGTGACGAAGCAAGTTGGGATACTCTTATTTCCCCTATTGTTTTGCCATCTTAAAATTCATTTTTTCATGTCTGACTAATTACCATTAACATACGTGAGTATAATCTGCATTTTCAAAAAAGAGAGGGTTGGCCTGCAGTTTTAAAGAATATATCACAAGATATATGAACCATGGACCTTGCCGTTGGTGGGGAGGCTTGCGTGCCTCAACGACACAGATAGCCGTACCGTAGGTGCAACCACAACAGAGAGGTATCTGTTGAGAGGCCATACAAACATGTGGTTCCTGAAGAGAGGCAGCAGCTTTTTCAGTAGTTGCAGGGGCAGCAGTCTGGATGATTGACTGATCTGGCCCTGTAACGTTAACCAAAACGGCCTTGCTGTTGTGGTACTGCGAACGGCTGAAAGCAAGGGGAAACTACAGCCATAATTTTTCCCGAGGGCATGCAGCTTTACTGTATGATTAAATGATGATGGTGTCCTCTTGGGTAAAATATTCCGGAGGTAAAATAGTCCCCCATTTGGATCCCCGAGCGGGGACTACTCAGGAGGATGTCGTTATCAGGAGAAAGAAAACTGGCGTTCTACGGATCGGAGCGTGGAATGTCAGATCCCTTAATCAGGCATGTAGGTTGGAAAATTTAAAAAGGGAAATGGATAGGTTAAAGTTAGATATAGTGGGAATTAGTGAAGTTTGGTGGCAGGAGGAACAATACTCTTGGTCATGTGAATACAGGGTTATAAATATAACATCAATTAGGGGTAATGCAGGAGTAGGTTTAATACTGATTAAAAAAATAGGAGTGCGGGTAAGCTACTGCAAAGAGCATAGTGAATGCATTATTGTGGCCAGGATAGACACGAAGCCCACGCCTACTACAGTAGTACAAGTTTATATGTCGACTAGCTCTGCAGATGATGAAGAAATTGATGAAATGTATGATGAGATAAAAGAAATTATTCAGGTAGTGAAGGGAGACGAAAATTTAATAGTCATGGGTGACTGGAATTCGACAGTAGGAAAAGGAAGAGAAGGAAACGCAGTAGGTGAATATGGATTGGGGGAAAGAAATGAAAGAAGAAGCCGCCCGGTAGAGTTTTGCACAGAGCATAACTTAATCATAGCTAACACTTGGTTCAAGAATCATGAAAGAAGGTTGTATACATGGAAGAACCCTGGAGATACTAGAAGGTTTCAGAGAGATTATACAATGGTAAGACAGAGATTTAGGAACCAGGTTTTAAATTGTAAGACATTTCCAGGGGCAGATGTGGACTCTGACCACAATCTGTTGGTTATGAACTGTAGATAAAAACTGAAGAAACTGCAAAAAGGTGGGAATTTAAGGAGATGGGACCTGGATAAACTGAAAAAACCAGAGGCTGTACAGAGTTTCAGGGAGAGCATAATGGAAGAATTGACATCAATGGGGGAAAGAAATACAGTAGAAGAAGAATGGGTAGCTTTGAGGAATGAAATAGTGAAGGCAGCAGAGGATCAAGTAGGTAAAAAGACAAGGGCTAGTAGAAATCCTTGGGTAACCGAAGAGGTACTGAATTTAATTGATGAAAGGAGAAAATACAAAAATGCAGTAAGTGAAGCAGGCAAAAAGGAATACAAACGTCTCAAAAATGAGATCGACAGGAAGTGCAATATGGCTAAGCAGGGATGGCTAGAGGAAAAATGTAAGGATGTAGAGGCTTGTCCCACTAGGGGTAAGATAGATACTGCCTACAGGAAAATTAAAGAGACCTTTGGAGAGAAGAGAACCACTTGTATGAATATCAAGAGCTCAGATGGAAACCCAGTTCTAAGCAAAGAAGGGAAGGCAGAAAGGTGGAAGGAGTGTATAGAGGGTTTATACAAGGGCGATGTACTTGAGGACAATATTATGGAAATGGAAGAGGATGTAGATGAAGATCAAATGGGAGATACGATACTGCGTGAAGAGTTTGATAGAGCACTGAAAGACCTGAGTCGAAACAAGGCCCCGGGAGTAGACAACATTCCATTAGAACTACTGATGGCCTTGGGAGAGCCAGTCCTGACAAAACTCTACCATCTGGTGAGCAAGATGTATGAAACAGGTGAAATTCCTTCAGACTTCAAGAAGAATATAATAATTCCAATCCCAAAGAAAGCGAATTCTTTACAGACGAATGGAAAAACTGGTAGAAGCCGACCTCGGGGAAGATCAGTTTGGATTCCATAGAAATGTTGGAACGTGAGGCAATACTGACTCTATGACTTATCTTAGAAGAAAGATTAAGGAAAGGCAAACCTATGTTTCTAGCATTTGTAGACTTAGAGAAAGCTTTTGACAATGTTGACTGGAATACTCTCTTTCAAATTCTGAAGGTGGCAGGGGTAACATACAGGGAGCATAAGGCTATTTACAATTTGTACAGGAAGCAGATGGCAGTTATAAGAGTCGAGGGGTATGAAAGGGAATCAGTTGTTGGGAAGGGAGTCAGACAGGGTTGTAGCCTCTCCCCAATGCTATTAAATCTGTATATTGAGCAAGCAGTGAAGGAAACGAAAGAAAAGTTCGGAGTAGGTATTAAAATCAATGGAGAAGAAATAAAAACTTTGAGGTTCGCCGATGACATTGTAATTCTGTCAGAGACAGCAAAAGACTTGGAAGAGCAGTTGAACGGAATGGACAGTGCCTTGAAAGGAGGGTATAAGATGAACGTCAACAAAGGCAAAACGAGGATAATGGAATGTAGTGGAATTAAGTCGGGTGATGCTGAGGGAATTAGATTAGGAAATGAGACACTTAAAGTAGTAAAGGAGGTTTCTATTTGGGGAGAAAATAACTGATGGTGGTCAAAGTAGAGAGGATATAAAATGTAGACTGACAATGGCTAGGAAAGCGTTTCTGAAGAAGAGAAATTTGTTAACATCGAGTATTGATGTTAATGAGGAGGTATTGAATAGGATTGGGGAGAAGAGGAGTTTGTAGCACAACTTGACTAGAAGAAGGGATCGGTTGGTAGGACATGTTCTGAAGCATCAAGGGGTCAACAATTTAGTACTGGAGGGCAGCGTGGAGGGTAAAATTCGTAGAGGGAGACCAAGAGATGAATACACTAAGCAGATTCAGAAAGATGTAGGCTGCAGTAGGTACTGGGAGATGAAGAAGCTTGCACAGGATAGAGCAGCATGGAGAGCTGCATCAATCCAGTCTCAGGATTGAAGATCACAACAACAACAACATCACAAGATCTAATTTTGTGCTTAGTTTTATGTATGTAACTGATTTCCTAATTTATTTTGACTATTCCTAATTAAAACTTTCATTATACAGTGAAATCAGTGATCGTTTGTTGATGTATAAACAAATATAAATTCAGTACTAATTATAAACATCTGAAGGAACAAATAATATTATTCTTAAAGAATCTATTTAGCTCTGTTTGATAACATGTTAGCAAAGCCAGCCCTTAATTAATTCCCAAGTACTTTTCAGTTTTGTCAAAAGTATTTTTTGCATACTTACATTTGTTAATTTCATGATTTAAACAAATAATAATTCAGTCTAAACCTTGTAGTATAAGAAACTGTTAAAAGGAATGAATTTTTCGATGTATTCAGTTAGTTTAATGAGTTAAGTTTTAATTGTAACTTCTGTAACTTTAACTTTGAACAGTGTGTAGTTTCGGTACCTATTATTGTGAGGACATGTAAAGGACACAAGACAATCAATCCACAGCTGGTTAGAACAACAACAATGCTTCAACTCAACTGTGAAATAATTGTTACACAAAACAATGACAGTGTCTGCTCCATATGTACCTTTCTATTCTTCAAGAACTGTGAACTTTGTGGTTAGGTTTTTACTGCTCATAGGTATTCAATAGTAAACTATTGTAGCAATATGTGGAAGTTTGCCTGCAAACTATTAATGAGGCTTATCAAAAGTTAAACAACAGTGCACTGGCAATCTAACTGTGTATTATTGGGGGGTTGTAGACAGTGAAATTTACGTACTGTGAAACGCAATGGTGCACCTGTTGGCTACATAATTTACAGTAGTCAGTGTTGAAATTACAAACCCAATTTTTCAGCTAGTGTAGCAACACAGTACATCAACACCGCAGACAATCAGTGAAGAAATAAAGAAGGCAAACCATCACGATTGGGGTGAAGGATTGTGTTAATTGAAGTGGATGAAGGGAGAAAGGAGGTGGGAGGGTGACTGAAGATTTGGGGGGGGGGGGGGGGGGGAGGAGGGTAGAATAGAATGGTTTCTGATGGCTGGAAAGGAGGGGCAGTGAGGCAACATAACAGGAATGTGACATCAGTGACACCAGAGAAGAAAGAAGGGGCTAGGACAATTGCAGGATCAAGAGATGTGTCATAAGGACAAGTCTCATCCAAGTAATTCAAAGAAGCTGGTAATGGGGAAAATGGAGGGGGGCTGCTGGTAAGGCCCAGTTGTGAAGTAGGCACCACTGAAGTCAGATATCTTGTGCTCTGCAGCATTTTCTTCCAGTGAATAGTCTGCTTTTCTCCATGGCACAGCACAGTCTGGCAGCAGGCATTCATTTAGTTGGGCAGTAAAAGTCTGTGCAAATGTTACAGCAGAACCAGATATTATACAACTGCTTTCAGAGGTGGCCCTTCCTCATATAGTGCACAGTGTACCCTGTGACAGGACGGGAACAGGATGTCGTGGGCAGGTGGATTGGCCAGGTCCTGTCCTGTGTCTTTCAGTGGGACATGGCAAGGGGTGGCATAAGGATATTTTGTAGATTTGGTAGGTAGAAACATCACTTTGGAAGATATGGGAAGCATTAGGAACACACTCTCACACCATTCCTCCACATTCGATTAGATTCGTTTTTCGTTCCATAGATCTGTGCTGAGGAGATCCTCGTGGATGTGGAACACGTCAATCTGTTTAGCTCCTTGTGTAGCAGACACAACCCTCCATGCTTGTGCTGGGGTGAGCTCACCAGTGCCACATTCCCATCCTGTCCCCTGGCTGACTCATATTCAGGCTCAGTATCGAGGCAATGTGTGTGTGTGTGTGTGTGTGTGTGTGTGTGTGTGTGTGTGTGTGTGCGCGCGCGCGCGCGCGCACGCATGTTGTCCAAAATCTCAGCAATGTTTTCAGTCTTGTTTATGTGTCTGTTGACTGCTCAGTGCCCCAACTACATACTGAATGTTTACCTTCATTCCTATTATTTTTATTCCATTTGAATTTTTTTTATCAGCCAATACTCTGAATTGTCTTTAAGAAGGTGACTTTTCTGTGACATTGTGATTACAGCTATCTTACAAAGTACAGAAGACATATAAACTAAATTTTAAAAAATAATCACCAAACAAACATGTAATGAGCAAACATTTTACTAGGAAGAAGATTAAAATCACATACTTACACTTTTCTTTGCTTCATCGTCAAAAAATTGTTTTACATATTCATACCCAACAGCGAAATTCAGTGAGCTGCTAGTTGTAAATACGCAGTCACGCCACCTGCAAAGTTATATATATTGTTATAATGTAACAAGTAACTAAAGAAAAAAGGCGATATAGATATGGTATTGCAATCATCAATTACATAGATTTTTATAGGGCAATTTTGTAAGGAGACGGAGGATAGCAAAGACTAATAGTTGGCTAAGTTTCTGAATACAGTCCCAAGACACACTTAGTATGTTTTATTCACTGGATTCACTCTTTAAATGAGCAAGAGCATCATCAGAATATACACTGTAAAAGATACAAATTGAGAGAATACAGAGAATTTGCATTGACATTATGTATAGTGTATTCTATTTCCACTGTGGTGACTGACATTTGAAGTTGGCTTAAAGCAGTAAAGATTTAATTGTCTGTACTATAGTACTTAAACTTATGCTTAAAGTACAGTAGTAAATGATGACATTGACAGTGCCAAAGATTAAACTGACTGTACAACAGTACTTATAATGTCCATGGTATAGTAAAGCTACTGCTGAATTAAAGAAGTTTTTAAGACGCTTGACTCATGTAAATGTCCTGTTAATGATTATTCCATACCGATATGACCTACCACCATGGTCCTGTGTAAACAAAGAGATAAGTGCTGCAAACGTGTTACTCTCGAAAATATGCACACAATATGAAAACATAGAAGCCATTGATCTGAGTAGTATAGGACACAGATTCCACACTAGACATGGACTACACTTAAATTGGCTAGGGAAGCAGCTTGTTGTGGAAAAAATAAACATATGTTTTGTCAAGAAATTGGAGATAAAACATACAGCATCAAAGAAAACTGATAAATCATCACATCTTCTCTGTTCGCCAAAACAGCAATCATCTCCCAGTTATACAGAAGTGGTGCACAGCACATTGAAAGAAAAGAAGCAGACACCATCAATACAGAAGAAGACTCTAGGCTCCCAGACAGATGATTTTCAATGGACACATCCTTACCAAGCAAGAATGAGGTCAGTGATATAATAAAAATGCCCTTATGAGTCTCAAATGTTAATCTAAATCCCAGTACTAGTAATCAAATAAATTACAGCAACAAACATCTTCCTGTTTGCCATCAAAATAACAAACAAAGTTTTAGATATAGATATCTTGCTAAATACAGAACAGAACTTAACATTATTAATGTTCTGTGCATTACAGAACACTGGCTAAATAATGATCAAATTGACTTTTGTTCTATACCAGGATACACACTAGCCACTTATTTCTGTAGAAACAGCTATAAAAATGAAGGTACCACAATTTTCATCAAGTATGGGCTAAAATATGAATCAGCCAATAAGTTTCAAAATCTCAGTGCAGTAAGAGACTTTCAGCTGGCACTCTTTGAAGTCAGAGAGGCAAATACAGTTGCAGCATGTATTTATTGCTCCCCAGATGGAAATTTTGACTCATTTCTAAATAAGCTTGAATATGTACTAAACAAAAAATCAATAATGCTTTGTGGGGTATTGAACACTGATTTTCTTGGAACCAGCAAAAGAAAAAACTCATGCTCAACCTCACAGATAATTTCAACTTAAATCAGACTATAACAATCCCAACAAGAATCACAAAAACTACTTCTACTGCTTTGGATAAGATGTTTGTGAATATAAATTGTACTGCAAAATGTATAAATACAAGCCTTAATGATCACGAAGCTCAAGTTGTCACCATTCAAAGTCACTTACTGCCCAGCCAGAACTATAAAATAACTAGAACAGCAAGACAGTTTAATACACACAATATGGAAACATTAAACTCCTTGTTATCAGGAGAAAGGTGGGAAGAAGTTTTGCAAATAGATGACACCAGCAAAAAGTTTGAGAAATTCTCTAGCATCTTCATTGATTACATTGAAATTGCATTCCCCTCAACACACAAGAAATAAGAGACACAACTAAAAAAGCAAAGCTATGGATAACAATAGGATCAAAATATCAAATGCGAGGAAAAGAGAATTACTCAAATATAGGAAAAACAATAGCTTGCCCCTCTTGTAAACAGTTACATACAGGAATACATTCAAATCTACAGATGAGTGATATGACAGGCAAAAAAATGGCCAGGTCTAAGTTCATAACAGACTCAGCAAATAAAAGCAAAGCAGCATGTTGTTGTGGTCTTCAGTCCTGAGACTGGTTTGATGCAGCTCTCCATGCTACTCCATCCTGTGCAAGCTTCTTCATCTCCCAGTACCTACTGCAACCTATATCCTTCTGAATCTGCTTAGTGTATTGATCTCTTGGTCTCCCTCTACGATTTTTACCCTCCACGCTGCCCTCCAATGCTAAATTTGTGATCCCTTGATGCCTCAAAACATGTCCTACCAACCGATCCCTTCTTCTAGTCAAGTTGTGCCACAAACTTCTCTTCTCCCCAATCCTATTCAATACCTCCTCATTAGTTACGTGATCTACCCACCTTATCTTCAGCATTCTTCTGTAGCACCACATTTCGAATGCTTCTATTCTCTTCTTGTCCAAACTGGTTATCGTCCATGTTTCACTTCCATACATGGCTACACTCCATACAAATACTTTCAGAAACGACTTCCTGACACTTAAATCTATACTCGATGTTAACAAATTTCTCTTCTTCAGAAAGACTTCCTTGCCATTGCCAGTCTACATTTTATATCCTCTCTACTTCGACCATCATCAGTTATTTTACTCCCTAAATAGCAAAACTCCTTTACTACTTTAAGTGTCTCATTTCCTAATCTAATCCCCTCAGCATCACCCAATTTAATTTGACTACATTCCATTATCCTCATTTTGCTTTTGTTGATGTTCATCTTATATCCTCCTTTCAAGACACTGTCCATTCCGTTCAACTGCTCTTCCAAGTCCTTTGCTGTCTCTGACAGAATTACAATGTCATCGGCGAACCTCAAACTTTTTACTTCTTCTCCATGAATTTTAATACCTACTCCGAATTTTTCTTTTGTTTCCTTTACTGCTTGCTCAATATACAGATTGAGTAACATCGGGGAGAGGCTACAACCCTGTCTCACTCCTTCCCAACCACTGCTTCCCTTTCATGCCCCTCGACTCTTATAACTGCCATCTGGTTTCTGTACAAATTGTAAATAGCCTTTCGCTCCCTGTATTTTACCCCTGCCACCTTCAGAATTTGAAAGAGAGTATCCCAGTTAACGTTGTCAAAAGCTTTCTCTAAGTCTACAAATGCTAGAAACGTAGGTTTGCCTTTTCTTAATCTTTCTTCTAAGATAAGTCGTAAGGTTAGTATTGCCTCACGTGTTCCAACATTTCTACGGAATCCAAACTGATCTTCCCCGAGGTCCGCTTCTACCAGTTTTTCCATTCGTCTGTAAAGAATTCGCGTTAGTATTTTGCAGCTGTGACTTATTAAACTGATAGTTCGGTAATTTTCACATCTGTCAACACCTACTTTCTTTGGGATTGGAATTATTATATTCTTCTTGAAGTCTGTGGGTATTTCGCCTGTCTCATACATCTTGCTCGCCAGATGGTAGAGTTTTGTCAGGACTGGCTCTCCCAAGGCCATCAGTAGTTCTAATGGAATGTTGTCTACTCCCGGGGCCTTGTTTCGACTCAGGTCTTTCAGTGCTCTGTCAAAATCTTCACGTAGTATCCTATCTCCCATTTCATGTTCATCTACATCCTCTTCCATTTCCATAATATTGTCCTCAAGTACATCGCCCTTGTATAAACCCTCTATACACTCCTTCCACCTTTCTGCCTTCCCTTCTTTGCTTAGAACTGGGTTTCCATCTGAGCTCTTGATATTCATACAAGTGGTTCTCTTCTCTCCAAAGGTCTCTTTAATTTTCCTGTAGGCAGTATCTATCTTACCCCTAGTGGGACAAGCCTCTACATCCTTACATTTTTCCTCTAGCCATCCCTGCTTAGCCATTTTGCACTTCCTGTCGATCTCATTTTTGAGACGTTTGTATTCCTTTTTGCCTGCTTCATTTACTGCATTTTTATATTTTCTCCTTTCATCAATTAAATTCAATATTTCTTCTGTTACCCAAGGATTTCTACACTCCTGGAAATTGAAATAAGAACACCGTGAATTCATTGTCCCAGGAAGGGGAAACTTTATTGACACATTCCTGGGGTCAGATACATCACATGATCACACTGACAGAACCACAGGCACATAGACACAGGCAACAGAGCATGCACAATGTCGGCACTAGTACAGTGTATATCCACCTTTCGCAGCAATGCAGGCTGCTATTCTCCCATGGAGACGATCGTAGAGATGCTGGATGTAGTCCTGTGGAACGGCTTGCCATGCCATTTCCACCTGGCGCCTCAGTTGGACCAGCGTTCGTGCTGGACGTGCAGACCGCGTGAGACGACGCTTCATCCAGTCCCAAACGTGCTCAATGGGGGACAGATCCGGAGATCTTGCTGGCCAGGGTAGTTGACTTACACCTTCTAGAGCACGTTGGGTGGCATGGGATACATGCGGACGTGCATTGTCCTGTTGGAACAGCAAGTACCCTTGCCGGTCTAGGAATGGTAGAACGATGGGTTCGATGACGGTTTGGATGTACCGTGCACTATTCAGTGTCCCCTCGACAATCACCAGTGGTGTACGGCCAGTGTAGGAGATCGCTCCCCACACCATGATGCCGGGTGTTGGCCCTGTGTGCCTCGGTCGTATGCAGTCCTGATTGTGGCGCTCACCTGCACGGTGCCAAACACGCATACGACCATCATTGGCACCAAGGCAGAAGCGACTCTCATCGCTGAAGACGACACGTCTCCATTCGTCCCTCCATTCACGCCTGTCGCGACACCACTGGAGGCGGGCTGCACGATGTTGGGGCGTGAGCGGAAGACGGCCTAACGGTGTGCGGGACCGTAGCCCAGCTTCATGGAGACGGTTGCGAATGGTCCTCGCCGATACCCCAGGAGCAACAGTGTCCCTAATTTGCTGGGAAGTGGCGGTGCGGTCCCCTACGGCACTGCGTAGGATCCTACGGTCTTGGCGTGCATCCGTGCGTCGCTGCGGTCCGGTCCCAGGTCGACGGGCACGTGCACCTTCCGCCGACCACTGGCGACAACATCGATGTACTGTGGAGACCTCACGCCCCACGTGTTGAGCAATTCGGCGGTACGTCCACCCGGCCTCCCGCATGCCCACTATACGCCCTCACTCAAAGTCCGTCAACTGCACATACGGTTCACGTCCACGCTGTCGCGGCATGCTACCAGTGTTAAAGACTGTGATGGAGCTCCGTATGCCACGGCAAACTGGCTGACACTGACGGCGGCGGTGCACAAATGCTGCGCAGCTAGCGCCATTCGACGGCCAACACCGCGGTTCCTGGTGTGTCCGCTGTGCCGTGCGTGTGATCATTGCTTGTACAGCCCTCTCGCAGTGTCCGGAGCAAGTATGGTGGGTCTGACACACCGGTGTCAATGTGTTCTTTTTTCCATTTCCAGGAGTGTATTAGCCCTCGTCTTTTTACCTACTTGATCCTCTGCTGCCTCACTACTTCATCCCTCAGAGCTACCCATTCTTCTTCTACTGTATTTCTTTCCCCCATTCCTGTCAATTGTTCCCTTATGCTCTCCCTGAAACTCTGTACAACCTCTGGTTCTTTCAGTTTATCCAGGTCCCATCTCCTTAAATTCCCCGCCTTTTTGCAGTTTCTTCAGTTTCAATCTGCAGTTCATAACCAATAGATTGTGGTCAGAATCCACATCTGCCCCAGGAAATGTCTTACAATTTAAAACCTGGTTCCTAAATCTCTGTCTTACCATTATGTAATCTATCTGATACCTTTTAGTATCTCCAGGATTCTTCAGCATGGAAAGCCATAAAGAAGGAAGCAAATAAAGTGTCCCATAAACTGGAAAATATCACTCTTAACCACGATTTCAGCGACAAAACAGATATTAGAAAGAAACAAAAAAAACGAAGTGCAATCATGTTCCTCTTCAATGTACACTGATGGAACAACCCCAGATGAAACCATCGTTGCTGCATCAGCTCATAGGAAAATGTCATCAGGGCTTAATAGTATTCCTGATTACATCATAAAGCAATGCATTAAACCATTTCACTTCCTCTGGCAGATATAGTAAATTCATCTTTTCTGACAGGCACATTTCCATACAGTTTAAAAATTGCTAAAGTGGTCCCTATCCATAAGGAGGAGAGAAAACAAATATAGAAAGCTATAGACCAGCTTTAGTAAAATAGTAGAAAAAGTAAAGTATAATAGGTTAATGGAATTCTACGAGAAAAACAAAATTCTCACTGATTCTCAGCATGCATGCGGTAAAAATAAATAAACAACCAGTGCAGTCTATGATTTTATAGAAAATGCCCTGCAAGCAATTGACAAAAAACAAAGAGCCACTGGTATTTTTTAGACTTAAGTAAAGCCTTTGACATACTGTACCGCAACATACTGTCGGAGAAGTTCCAAGTGTATGGCATTAGAGGCACTGCACTAAAATGGTTCACTTTGTACTTGACAAACAGGAAACAAATAAAACAAGAACTAAAGGAAAACACCAGGACCTGGTTCTCAGATGCAGAAGTTCTAAATAAAGGAGTCCCTCAGGGATCCATTCTTGGGCCAATCCCCTTTCTCCTGTATGTAAATGATCTACACCTGAACATTGAGTCACAAAGAAAGGCTTATTTTGCAGATGACACAAGCATCCTAATTACAGGAAATACCCCACGTCAGCTACAGGCAGCTGTTACTAAGACTACAGAACAGATAAATAGATTGTTTTTGGGGAATAAACTTATGATAAACACAAAAAAAATCAAAATTTCTGTTTAACACTAGAAGGACCGAGGGGCCATATTGGCCCCTTTTCGATCTTTTCACTTGTTTTCTGAGCAAATCGTAAGTTCGGCTGACTTGATATTTTGTGTCTTCTAATCAGTCATATGAAATATTAACCACCGCATTTTGGAGTGTCCTATTTTTATCAGGTTGTGAAATATGAAGCTTACCACCGAGAAGGACAGCGGGGCCAATTTGGCCCCTCCAACATTTCTCTGTATTTAGAGGCTACTTCTTTGCAATACTGCATATGAAATCACATCAACTGTTGTACCTTTGTTGTTCAAATATGAGACAGCAATGTCATTCAATCCAGCACTGATTGTTGGTTAGTTGACGCAAGGATTTCAGTTATTGTCTGTTGTGACAGTATCTGAGAGTCGTCCCTGCAGTTATGAGCTACAAATACAAGAAGTGGCTAACAGACGCTGCAATACTAGCAGAACGGAGCAAAAAAGATGGAAGTTCTCCGACAGCGATCAGGACAATGAAGAAAGTGTAGTAGTTCCAGTGTGTGCAGATGAAGAATGTGATTCGTGCAACGAATGTGATGATGTAAACACAGCCCAGGACAGTTTTCCGCTAAATTTAGGGGAAAATGAAGCTTCTACATCCAGCATGCCTTCTGATGTTCCAAATTGTAGCTCTATAAGATCAACAACGCAGACATCATTTGCTTCCGCCGGAAGTCAGTCAAAAACAGATACTGGGCAACCTACTGAAGAAAAAGAAATAGCAAAAGAGGGGACTTTGTGGAAAATTGTACTAGTGGGTTCTAATGCAGGTCAGTAATATTTCTGCACTTTGTGTAGAGTTTTAGTTTGTAAAATTACAAGAACAGATATACTCATATAATATCAGTACATTACACATTGTAAAAATACTGTTCATTTTTCATGTGTTTTCAGATGGTCTACAAAGTCATAACATTTTGCAGGAGAGCTCAGGACCAACATCATGTGCTAAAAGGAAAATTCAAAGTGGGAAACTTCTTAGTGCTTCGCGGTTAATTTTCAGATCTTGCATGATGCCCCACATCAAGCACTGTACTGAAGCTGAGGCTCGTCGTCGAACACAAGGCGATTCCTGGACAATAGACACTGAAGAACTGGATGCTTTTGTCGCCATAATGCATGCAAGAGGAGTGTATGGGACAAAGAATTTTCCTCTCAAAAGCCCATGCTCAATAGTATGGGGTCCTCCATTTTTCAGACAAACTATGGTATGAAACAGAGTTATCGAAATAATGAAATATATGAGGTTTGACTCCAAGTCCACTAGATCTGAACGCCTCAAGGCTGACAAATTTGCTCTTGTCTCAGATACTTGGAATGCTTTCATAGAAAACAGTGTGTCATGCTATAAAGCAGAACCTTATCTTACAGTTGATGAACAACTTTTGTCGTCTAAAACAAGATGCCCATTCACACAATATATTGCAAGCAAGTCAGATAAACTTGGCATAAAATTCTGGTTACTTGTAGGTGTTTCTAGTAAATACATACTGAATGGATTCCCATACACTGGTGCTGATCCCCTTCAACCAACTGACCAAGGTGTAGGTGAAAATGTTCTTAGGCTTACGGGACCATACTTAGGCAAAAGTTTGAATGTCACTACTGACAGTTACTTTACTTTGCTAAGCCTTGCAAACCATCTTAGGGCATCCACAACTTTAGTAGGTACTTTGAACCGTAATCGAAGGGAAGTGCCTTCTGCTGCAAAGACCAGAAAACAACCACTCCACTCGACTATTGTGTTTAAAAATGATGATGGAACAACACTAACAGTTTATCAAGGGAAAACAAATAAGATTGTTTTGTCACTGAGTTCACTTCACTCTCATGTATCCCTGTCCAATAGTCAGAAGAAGACTCCTGAAACAGTGCAGTTCTACAATGAAACAAAATTTGGGGTCGACGTTGTCAATCAAATGACGAGGATGTACTCCACAAAAGTCGGTACGAGATGTTGGCCAGTGCATGTATTTTACAACATTCTTGATTTGGCTGCCATAAATTTCTGGGTGTTGTGACTGGTACGCGACTTAGCAGGCGGAAGTATATTTTTGATTTGTGTGAACAGCTTCGAGTGCAGTGTATATCATCAAGAAATAAAGAGCCAGACCAGAATCATGAAGACACTAAAGGCGGACCACAGAGGGCAACTAAGAGACAGAAGTGTAAAATTCGTACCTCATGTAAAGGAAACCATACTGCTACTCTCTGTTCAGGTTATGAGAAAGCAGTATGTGGCAAATGTGAGAAGAGAAGACGAATGTGGTGCGACAAGTGCAGCAGTAAACATCAGTGAACTACGGAGGTGTGTGTGTGTGTGTGTGTGTGTGTGTGTGTGTGTGTGTGTGTGTAAGATGTATTTGTTTTGTTAATAAAAATCAACAAAAGTTATATATGTGTGTTACATTTCATTACCTGTCACAATCTGATCAAATAAACAAAAATAAACATGGGGCCAATTTGGTCCTGTCGGTCATTGTAGGTAGTAGCCTGCTTGTGGTCCTCCTAATGTTAAAAGGTGACGCATGCTGTATCAGTGTGACAATAAACTCCAACAAAATTTCATCTTCTCCAGAAACAAAGTTTTTAGGCCTATGGCTTCAAAATAACTTCAAATGGCACACACATAAAAAAATTAATGGAACACAAAATAAAATATGTTACAGTCTGCATTTCCTCTCTGTCAAAGCAAATTATAGCACTGTCCGAACTGCCTACTTTGCCCAATTCCACAGCATCCTACTGTACGGAATTATATTCTGGGGTAATACACCACCTAGTTCAGTCATCTTCTTAACTCAAAAAAGAACCGTTAAGAGCAATGCAACATGCTCGACAAACAGATCCTTGCAAGCCCCTCTTTCAAAAGTAATCAATTCTTCCTCTTCTCTGTATGTATATACTAGAAATCTGTAAATGTATTAGAAAGAATTTCAAAGGTGTAAATGAAAATTTTAGTATCCATGAACATGATACAAGACAAAAGGAAAAGTTTCATGTCCAGTCAATAAGCACATCAGCCTAAAACCTCCACAGTAAGCCGCACTATACAAATTTACAAAAGTCTTCTGCATAAAGTGAAAGACATATCATCATTCTTTCTCTTTTGTAAAACCCTAAGGGCATTCTTATTGGATCATTGCTTCTGTTCAGTAGCAAAATTTCTAGATCACTTAAGATACAAAATACTTGAAACAAGACAGTGCAGCTACTGCAAGAACCTTTGCGGATAAAGCTAAAATTCATTATTTTAATTACTGTGGTCTTGTGTGTGTGTGTGTGTGTGTGTGTGTGTGTGTGTGTTTTCTGTATCCCACAACCCCACAATCTGGAAAGATTTGTAGGATGAATCAATAAATCAATATCTGTACATATCGGCTTATCATTCAAAATACATTATAAAAAGTACATATTTAAAAAGGCTTTGGAAATATATGAAATATATAAAAACTACCATTTTTAAAAATATGTCTCTTAAAATAATGTGGCAGGTATTATATTTTGATGAAATGCTGTAGATAAGCAACCAAAATAAAACACCTGCCATATTATCATAACATAAATATTTTGAAAATGGTAATTTTGAGTGGATATTTGTAAACATACTTTTTATAAGTATGTATTTTTATAATGTATTTTGAAAGATATTGTAATTTTTACAGGTGTATTTTGAGAGATAAGCAGATATTTACAGATATGAGATGTCTATACACACACCCATAAAGGAGATGATTAAAATGTAAATTTTGTTTCCTGTAATAGTAAATTATCTTTGGATACTCTGTACCACGAATGTCACAATTAGGCTACTGTTGTTCAGTCAATTTAATCTTTTGTGCTGTCAATGTCATCATTTCCTACTGTACTTTAAAAGTAAGTTTAGGTACTATAGCACAGCCAGTTTAATCTTTACTGCTGTCATCCAACATTAAATGCAATCTTTAGTGCTGTCGGCCAACTTTAAACATAAATCTCTATACTTAAAATAGAATGTGTAAATTTTGTAACATTGATGTAAGTTCTCTGTATTCTCTCAATTTGTGTGTTTTACTATATATACTCTGATGATGCTCTTGTTCATTTGAAGAGTGAAACTTGTAAACAAAAAATATTAAGTGCGACTTGTGGCAGCTTTGTAAACTTAGTTTTAACAGTTGCTTCCCCTGCTGGCAATATCTGCTCTTGCTAATGGATAGGCAATTGGAGCAGAAATTAAATTATTGAAGGGTAAGAATTCATATGGTTATTATCAAATATTAAGGAGGATACTGAAAATTCATGCACAGTACATTATTCGTGTATTTACTGTGATTTAAAAAATTTTCCCAGCAAACTGAGTACTCAAAGAAGTTCTGGGTTTGCAGACACTTGCCATTTACTCCACACCATGGTATTTCAACTGAGCTATCTCATACAGACAAAGACTTCTTCATCAACTTTTTTGAAAAGAACTTTGAGGGGGGAGTCCTGGGATCAGTGGCTCTTAAATCAACTGTATTTTGGAGGAATGTGGATGCTACTTCTCATGGAGAAGATAAATTAAAGGAGTTTTTACATCACTTCAGCTCTGTTCATAAGAACATCCAAATTACTACAGAAACAGAGAAAGATGGTTGTCTGTCTGTCCTGGAACTTTTAGTTGGATGGAAGAATGATAGCTTTTTAGGGCATTCAATTTATCATAAACCCACTCATACCAGTTTGTATTTACAATCTTTGAGTTGTCATCGTCTGTCACAAATTATCAGTGTGCTGAAAACACTTTCGCACCAAGCTTACAGTTCACCTAAAGAGATACACTATCAGTTCCAGCTAAAACTCAGGGAGTGAATAAAGAGGAGAGCACACCAGCAAAATCTATAGCTTTTCTTCCTGTTGTTGGCAATATTATGTTCAAGATAGCTAGAATCATTCAGAAATTTCAGGTATCCCACCTTCCATCAAAGGTGGCAGACCTTCTGAGGTTAATGAAGAATGATTTGTCATTGTGGAAGACTGGAATTTACAAAATACCTTGCCAGTGTGAAATTGTGTACATAGGATGGAGCACATGCACTGTTGCACTGAACATCAACACTGCACTCATCTTTTTCAGCCAACAATATTTGCTTTTGCTGAACACTGTATGCCCAGAACATTCAGTGAAGGTAATTTTGGACACATATATATCGTTTCAGGACTCCATTATTAAAGAACCCTCGTAAATGGGCATGGTGGAGAATCTGGTGAATTTGATAGCAGTTACCAGCTGAATAATGCATGGAACCCCATCATTTCCACTATTTGCTCCAGATGAACGACAGATTACACTGATGGCCACAGAAAGCAGCAACCCTGAGGACAGCCAAGTTCCACAGTTTCACCACTGATGGCACTGTCCACTGGGTAGTGCAGTCAGTCAGTCACGACAGTCTTTTAACTCATGGGTGGAATACACACAGTGCACTAGTCAATTGCAGGATAAGGGAAGTGTTTTTCAGTCTTCAGTGGCTTACCTGAAGATGACTGGGTGGTGCCCAGTCAAAATATTATAGAGTGTAGTGAATGATGACCAGCTGCAAGCTCAAAACTACAGACCTTCAGTCTTCAGTGGCTTACCTGAAGATGACTGGGTGGTGCCCAGTCAAAATATTATAGAGTGTAGTGAATGATGACCAGCTGCAAGCTCAAAACTCAGACCTCATCCTGAGGTCTGAGTGACTGGCTTTCCTTTTTAACCTTTCCTGTCACAACCCCCTCTCCTCACCAAGGAAGGAACTACTAGCTCCAAAAGTTAGTATAATGCCATTGCTTTTATATGTGTCTATCAGAAATGCTAAACATTTTGCCTCTTGAAGGTAAATGCTGGCCACCTATCCTGTCTCATAATTTATTAGTGTTCTCAGTCAAATTTTCCTTTTATATAAGATACTATCAGCCTCGATTGTGCAACCCAGGCTGATAGTTTCTTATATTTTAGATTATCATGATTGCTGAATGGGCTGCAATGTTGAAAGTACCAAAATTTTCCTTTGATATAATTTTCTACATCACTTGCTGATAAGTAAATGCTTCCTTGTCACAAATACCACTATTTCCCCATCATGTGGACAAACCTGAATGAACTGAGATGAAAGGGAAACTTTTCATAACTGATGTTGTCCTTCCTTTTGCTTTTACTTAAATAGCACACGTTTTCTCAGATGAATAACTAAGGTTGCACCCACATGTGGATAAGTTAACTAAAGAACTCAGTTCTTTTCCCATATTGCTTGAAAATATCTCTCACTGTGTTGCCCAATGGATGAGATTGCAAAAGCTTCTTCAGTGATATTGGGATTCTTACACTTATGTGCCAATACATGTAATCCATAATGATATTTAGGGTGGTTAATGATAAGACTGAATTTATAATCAACTGTGAAATTCACAACAATTATATTAGAAGTAAAAATAATTCCCATGTAGACATGCCTAACCTTCAGAATGAAGTTTTGTATTCAAATGCAAGACATCAGGTGGGAAATTTTAAATCCCCAAATAATTGAAAAAAAAGTAATAGGTTATCTAATTAGTGACTCCTTCTATAATTTATCGTAATATGTGGATTCTGTAATGTAAATTCTGCTTGACTTTAATTTTCACATTATACCTACATTAATAATACCAATTATGTAGACAGCTGTTTAAAGTTACATACACACTAAGAACAACAATACACTTAGCTTGAAATAGCAGATAAAAACAGAAGGTGTGTGTAAAATCCTGGGAGACCAGTGGAGATTTTACCCTCTTCCTTCCACTTGTTGGAGGAAGGCGAAGGCATCTCTGCTAGGACCTTGCCTAGAATGGTGATGCAAGAGTCCTGTGTCTGGTCCCCTATGCTCATTTCCCTGACTATGTGACTACTTTGACTTTGACCTTTACTCCTGTTGTTACACATTCTTCTACGATAGGAAACTTTAAGATGTCATTAATTTCTGTGATGAATAAAGAGCTGGAAACATTAAGAACTATAAACCAGTGAAAGAATCATGATTTTGTGCCTCACAGTATCAAGATTCCACAGTGAAGCTGCTCACACTTATACCCATCATCAAAATCAGTCCTCTCTCTCGAAGCCAAGTTTTAGTTCAAAACCATCAACAGAGTACTTATGAACTTACTTATTTGCAGCTCATTATTTATCCACACCTCATGATAGTAAATAGTTCCTTTTTCTAGGAAATTCTACAAGAAAATAAAGGTCGAATATTTACAAGTCTAATGTCACTTAATCTGAGAGGTGTTTATATTATACCGCCAGAATAAAAATCCTGACACTGAAATTAACTTTAATATTATGAAGTAAAACAAAAACTAGCTTTTACCTTGGCTGATCTTCTTTTGTTCCACTGAGAACTTTTTCAAACAGAAAAGCAAGCTCACGCATTTTCTGTGTTGTGTCCCTGCTGACTGTCTTCACCAGTCGCCAGTTCAGGTAATTAGCTACAAAAGAATGAATGGATGTTATGTAGCTATGTTACCTATTGTAAATGACAGGCTATCACATAGTGACATGTTAATCTTACTGCTCAGTTATGACAAAGTGACATACCCTGACATACAATAAACAGATGACAGGTGTTTGCTTTTCAACAGTGAAAGTTATTATTGGTGACTAGTTTCGAATGCAATGTTTATTCTCAAACTATAATCCGAGTCTTCTTCATATGAATAAGCCTAGAGTTATTAATAGACCAGAAAAGACTGTTGTCAGATTGCTAAGTGCAAACCAGCACGTAAGCTAAATATATGAGTTGTATAAATATTAAGTGTTTTATTAAATTACATATAACTATTCACATGATTAAATCTCAGGTAATGGTTTAAAACGAACATTTCACTCAAAAGTATTCATCAATAAATTTGAGTGTGAGCACAACTACAACAGAAAATAAAAACAGTTAAATCAAAACAACTGACTGATTCTTCCAACAACACCACGCTAGAATTTTCTAAGTAACCAGTTTTCTTATGATCAACTACTGTTTGCTGATAAAAGCCCGTATGCTAGAAAATGTATCAAACGTAAACAGTGTGTTGTAAATGTACAATTCCTGTGAATAAAATATAAGTCATGTCAAAAATAGGCAAATACAACTAAAGAATTAAATTTTTTTACATAATCAAATAATAGAATAAATAATATCTGGAATGTGAAATATCAGCTTACTTGAAAAAAACATACAAAAATACAACTGCTCGTCATATACAGGAGGGTCCCACAGCACACAAAGATGACAGTGGCCATGTGTGTGTGTGTGTGTGTGTGTGTGTGTGTGTGTGTGTGTGTGTGTGTAGTTCATGTTGTTATTAATATGGTAAATGTATGCTCAAAAATATATTTGGGACAAACTACAAGGAAAGAATTAGGATTAAGCATACACAATTTGGTATCCTGTAATCCTACCAGTGAAATATAAATTCTGAGCAAAAATTCGAAAGAAAACCTGAAGAAGTAGAGCTGATGTTTCTGCAATATGTGCTAGATGTATATTTAAAAGACAGAACTCAAAGTGTCAACACATGGAAATCACTTGGATTTACAAACAGTCTATCAGAAAATGTGAAAGATTGTCAACAAAAATAAATGGCCTCTAATGAGAACTCCATCAGGGATTCCATCATTGAAAGCTTTCTGATACTCACCAACAGGATGACAAGATTGGAAGCGACACACAACATGGAGGAGCAATGTGTAGAAATATGAAACAGAATACAAGGGCTATCCACAAAGTACATTACGTTTTGGAATTAAAAATAAATAAAGTATTGGAAATTTTTTTTATTATATACAGATGAAAGCCACACTTAAATACTACTTTTCTACATAGTTGCCATTTAAATTAAGGCACTTATCGTAGCGATGGACGAGCTTGGAAATTCCTTCGTCGTAAAATTCGGCCGCCTGCGCCTTCAACCACGTGGTTACCTCTTCTTGAAGCTGTGCGTCATCATCAAAACGCTGCATATCCAACCACTTCTTCATTGCTGGGAATAAGTGGAATTCGCTCGGTGCCAGGTCGGGACTGTACCGCGGATGAGGAAACAACTCCCACTTAAAAGATTCGAGAACTTCGCAAGTGGCATTTGCCGTGTGGGCCCGGGCGTTGTCGTGAATCAGCAAGATCTTTGAGCCCAACTTTCCCCTGCGCTTGTTTTGTATTGCTCTTCTGAGGTTGTGCAGAGTTTGGCAATACCTTTGAGAGTTTATTGTAGTGCCTCTTTCCAGGAAATCCACAAAAATTGTATTTCTATTGGGTTACTGATTAACCATGTGGTTGAAGGCGCAGGCGGCCGAATTTTACGACGAAGGAATTTCCAAGCTCGTCCATCGCTACGATAAGTGCCTTAATTTAAATGGCAACTATGTAGAAAGGTAGTATTTAAGTGTGGCTTTCATCTGTATACAATTAAAAAAAATTTCCAATACTTTATTTATTTTTAATTCCAAAACGTAATGTACTTCGTGGATAGCCCTCGTATTTGTCAGTGAATGACATAAAATCATTAAAAGAGTCTGTAAGCTGCACTAGATATTTACTTGATCTTGACCATGCATGTGCCAAGGTGAGCTCACTGGAACCACGTTCCTATCCAGTTCCCCTTTCTTCAGTTGTCCATGCCTGCATTCCCCCCTCACCCCACCCCCCACCCCTTCCCTAACTCCTTTCTCCTCTCCCCCACACTACCTGATACAACAGCTATTTCTGAAGGAAGATACTGTTCAAAACTCAGCAACATTTTCAATCCTGATTTACAAGCTTTTAAGTTTGCAGCTGACATATCTCTTTACACAACATTTCAAAAAGTTCCTTCATTGTCCTCATCAGGTGCTGAGCTAAGATTTTGTAGCTCACTGTTTAGACTACAGCCAAACAGTGAATGGTACACACTGCACATTACCCTTGTGATTGTTTCCCAGTACTGGTAACTAACAGAATAGTCTATGGAAATTCAAAACCAATGGAAAGCATATGCAAATAAGTGAAAACTTATAAGTAACAAGAATTCTATCAGACAACACCTTTTACTAAAAATGTCTTAATAGATACTCATCTATGACCGGAGAGAGATTACTGAGATGCTTTATGACACTATTTAAGCAAATTGAATACCAGATCCCACTCTTAACATCAACCAATGCCTCTGTTCATATTGATAAAACTATTCACCCCATTAATTTTTATTTCCATCTCTATTACACTGTCTCAAAAATTTGTTGCCTCTGC
This sequence comes from Schistocerca serialis cubense, assembly GCF_023864345.2. Lineage (NCBI taxonomy): Eukaryota > Metazoa > Arthropoda > Insecta > Orthoptera > Acrididae > Schistocerca > Schistocerca serialis. The sequence continues at coordinate 111,722,197 of NC_064641.1, read as the reverse complement.
TACAATGCTGGTATCTTCATATTTCACCCCTGTTCACAGATGCAGTGTTTGACAGTGTTTAGTTAACTGCTTGAGTGGGTGTAAAACTTGAGTTTTTCACATCTTTGTTCAACAGTTACACAATAGCAACAAAATCTGCACTAAATAGCTGACAATGACAATTCAGGAATCGCTTGAAATATTGTGTAAATATACAATGACAACTTGGTACAAACCCAAAAATGTGTATAAACCAGCTGTTTCACCAAAATAGCCTAAAGTATCATTTATAATCTTGTTTATGCATCTTTCAGCTGTTCAGTGCCTCAACTAAGAGGTGAGTGGTTATCTTTAAATACTCCTTCCATTATTTGTATTACACACAGAAATTGCTAATATCATATTAACACCATTAAAAAGTGTGGCCTCCCTTGTGATATGAGAAATTTTATGGAAACACCCTTCACAACTGTTCTCTCTCTTTTATCAAGTAGATGTAAAAGCAGTGATCCTGAGTTAAGACAGAGACTCAGCTTTGAATGAAAAGTTATCTAAGACGTTTCATGAATATTTTCCCATTTAGTTGGTAAAAGTTAATGAGATTAATATTATGGGATATGCTGGAAACAAGTGATGCCGGGAAAGTCATAATAAATAGAAATTTTGACTGATTAGTAGTAGTAATAATAATACTACTAATAATAATAATATATCTCTTACAGTTAATACACAGTAAAGGGGCAGTCAAATGAAAACTGAACACCTGTCACAATGGAATGGACTGGTTCCATTAAAAAATAATCACCACACACATTAAGACACTTATCCCTTTGGGAAATGAGATGATAATTCCTGTTTCTTAGAATAGAGTTGGTCCCTTATGGATCCACAACTGCACCCACCTCCTCATGTGACTGAAACAGACATCCATGCTTGTGTTTCTTCAAGTCAGCGAAGATGTGCAAATCACATGGTGAAAGATCTCAGCTGTATGGAGGATGTTGCAGTGTTCCTCAACCAAATTGCTGAAGTATAGCTTCATCCAAATGGCAGCATACAGGTGGGCATTATCATGGAGCAGGATGATTCCATGTGTCAGCATTCCTGGGAGTTTTGAATTCATGGCATGTCATAACACACAGTTAAAATGACAGGTGTCCCCATTGTTGTTACATTTCAATACTGTTACCACTGAAGAAAGATATGCATGGATGTCAGTTCCAGTCAGACGAGGTGATGCAACAGTGGGAGTGGTTGTGAATCCATCAGCAGCTAACTGCATTCTACGAAACAGAAATTGATCATCTCATCTCACATTGGGATAAATGTTTCAATGTGTGTTGAATAGAACCATTCCATGGTTCCATTGTGATAGGTATTCAATTTTCATTTGACTGCCACTCATAGATCATGAGTGTTATGACAACATTTACTCACCAATCACCCTTACAGGTGTGTTATCAAGAAGTTCGACTAGCTTAAATAAATAGTCCATCTCCTTAACCACAACTGTCTCATCATAACCTATCTTCACATCAATGTCATCAAATAAATCTTCCATGAGCTGCAACCACTGGATCTGGAACCATGAGGAATCTTGACTAAAAGCATGAACCAAATTTGAAATCCTTTCCAATACACAGTGACAATTAACTTTTATATTTACAGTTTACAAGAAATACAGACATTTTCACATAAATTGGATCCCATCCATTCAAAATATGGAAGTTAAGAGATGAATGTGTACATTATGCCTTGTCAACTGTATGTTGAAATTCAAACAACAAGAGCAGGAGTGAAAGAATAAATATAAGGAAAACACACATTAAATCTCAAGAAGAGTTCAAACAGAAAAAAAGAAAGTAATACTGTGCATTTATTCTGGAATAGAACAGGACACTCCAAACTGTGACTTGTGAACAATACTCAAAAACAACCAAACAAAGGTTTTGTAAGCTGCTTGCTTTAAGGATGAATTACATTCTCTTAGGAGTCTTCCAATGAATCTCAGCCTGGCATCTGTCTACCCTAGAGCTAGCTTTACACAGCTGTTCCACTGTAGGTTGCCCTGGACACATACTCTGAGACAGTTAATGGTTGTGACTGTTTCCAGTGCGCCACTACAAATTGTATAATCAAATAATAATGGAGTGTTCATACATATTGTAAACCGCAACAGCCTTATAACACTCCTTCAGGTATACGTAAAGCTACTTTCACATCTGACAGTTTTTTCCTATTAACAATGGCCCATTCTCAAGTGTTCTCAGCATAGTTCGTTATTGATGCACCTATCAGCGTACAGCTAAGTAGTCAATTCCATTTTGCCACACAATATTTTGAAGACCAACCCACCAGTCTTCTTTAGGTGCTGTGGGCAGTGTTACTACGCATATTCACTTCCTACACTCCAGACAGACTATAAACTGTTGTTGGTGCTGCATGCTGTTTATAGCTGGGTTTGACTCCTAGCACGCACCACATCCTTTGAACTTGATTTATTTCTCACAGTCCTCACTGTTACCCATTGAAACACAAATTCTCTTGGTGTTTTTCTGCTCCAATAGCTGAGATGGGCAGATGAGAACTTAATAAATTGAGTGCCATATCCCAAGCCTTCCCTAACTTGAAACTCCTGTTCTGGTTTAGTACAATGGTGAATACAATATAAACTGGAATTATTGTTTTACATGCCTGTTTGTAAATGGAGAGCAGCACAATCCAAGCTAATTGTTGCTTTTTTTCCAGTGATTGTTCTCCATAGGTAGAGTGATGCAGTACCATTTTTTTTAGTCAGAATCACAATGTCAGAGCAAGAGATACCGCTATCTGTTGTAGAACACATTATAATGGAATCTCCCACAACAGAGAGTGTGAAATCATCTGAAATTTTGAAAATACTTGCGGCACATTTCAGGGACTACATCCTAAAAATCACTCAAACAGTTTTTATGAGGACAGGAAACAGTTGAGAAATCTCACTGTTGTCACCCGAGGGCCAGCATGACTGAGGAAAATATTCGCTTCTTAGTCAGCTTATTGAAGGTGACTGCCAAATCACAATTGATGAAATTGTTACTAAGGTTGGCAGAAGCTATGGTACTCTTCATGTGATCTTTATTTAAAACCTTGGATTTCGGAAAGCATCTGCAAGTGGGTGCCTTGTCTTCTCACTACAGAGCAGAAATTTCATTGTCTTATGGAGTGCAAATCGCTACTTACACACAACCAAACTGAAGCAGAACAGTTCTTGCCCTGGATTATTACCTGCGATGAAACATAGGCCTGAACTTTAAAAAAAAAAAAAAAAAAAAAAAAAAAAAAAAAAAAAAAAAAAACGAGAATTATAACATCCTTTCTACAGTCCAGACTTATAGATGAAGATGGTGCTCCCGAACAGTTCTTGTGCACAGCCATGTTCATTATATGAAAATGATATCAAGAAACTGCCTGTCTGCTTAGAAAAAATAAGTTTTCTATTCAGGAGACTGAATAGAAAAAATAAGTTTGTGTGGATGAATTTTTCCGAAGGTTAAATTAAAAAATAAAATAAAATAAGATAAAAATGAATCTGGTTTATATTTCATTCACCCTCATAGGTTTCTTAAATTTTTATTTCAATCAACTCCTTAGTTATACTGTGATAGAAACTTGACATGTGCGCCATGGTACTGGTCTCACTGTACTTCATTTCATTAATATACTTGAGGCTGTGGTCAGCGGCAACTAATTAACATGGTTGTTTTAGTCCAGTGTGTTCCTGAAGTTCCTTTTGCCCTCCATGACTGTTATAATAATGTGTCCCACAGGACATTCCTGTCACTTGAAATACAGTATACACCTGGATTTCAGAGGTCTAGATTATCTTTAATATTACAAACAAGACTTTTTATCTTTGATGGAGTCCAGACAGTGAGTACACATACTAACACTGCCAGCAGCACTTGAAGAAGATAATTGGGTCAGTTGTCAAAATACCGTGCATAAAATGGAATCATCAACTCATCTTTATATCTGAAAGTACATCATTAGTGTTGAATCATATCTGATATTAAGTCCTGAATCCTGTAGCAATGTTAGCACAATAGACTGTAAGCTCATATTTAGTTCAACTGACAACATTGCACAACTATCTTGTAGGATTCTCAGGTGTCCATCTGTGTCTCATCCTAATTACTCTGTGGTATTTCAGCAATGTCTAATTGCAGTCTTCAGAAATCCCTAATGTCAGTCACCAGGGATCACATGAAGATGGCAACGAGTCTGTTTGACAAAATATCATGGAGTAATTACAATGTGACCCAAACAGAGATCCAAGAATTCTACATGTTAGAAACATGCCGGAAAAAAATAAGACCATGTAATTACACAACTGTACTGAATGCCTCCTGGGATTCAAGGAACATGACATAAGTTGGCCTCTGCTATCTTATGTTTTCTGGATCTCAAGGTCAGACAGAGGGAACTGAGTTTCACAAGTTCATTGTTTGCAGAATCAATGTTGATTTCTACAGAGGTTTTTTGTCTCCAAAATGATCGTAATACATTATCGTGTTACATACGTCTAAGCAGTTTGTCATAATTGATATGGCCTGTAGCTTTTTCCAATTCTTTGTAATGTTTTGCTGCCCCAGAAAGCTATGATAAACTGCCAGTAGAAAGGATGCAATTTATTTTGGACAATCTGTTTGCATTATATGTCAGTGATCTAGTGGATGGCATCAAAAGCTCAATGAGGTTGTTTACAGATGATGCTTTTGCGTATGTCAAGCTGCAATGCCAGAATATTGTAGCAAAATGCAGGCATATCTCTTGATGCAAAATGCAGCAATATCTGTAGAGCATCAGCAGCCATATCAGTACAGGAAGTAGACCCCCTATGTACATAAGTACTGCAGATGCGAGACTGAAATTTATTGGAAGACTGCTTAGGAAATGTAACTCATCCTTCAAAGAAGTTGCTAAAAAACACAGATTTGACTGATTCTTGAGTACTGATCCTCATTTAGTGAACATGGGAGTGTTACAGAGATGCTCATAAAATACCAGGCACTAGTATAGAGAGTCTGCCTCACAGAGAAGATTACTATTAAAATTCTGAGGTCATATAGTCCAAGAAGAGACAGGAAACATGATACTTCCTCCCACATCAATTTCATGAAATGACCACTTCAAGAAAATCAGAGGAATTAGAATTCATATAGAGGCTTACCAATAGTTCTTCTAGCCAGGAATGGAACTGGAAAGCAAAGACATGATAAGGATACCAGAAGAATCCTCCACCATACACTGTAAGGTGGCTTACAAAGTACAGATGCAGATTTTGATGTATCGAAAAGTGCAGGTATTCCATTAAGTCTAGGTCTCTCTCTTCTGTTGACCAATTGTCTTTAATTTGCTATTCTACAACTGCTTATCTCAATAGCTGTTGTTTTTAGCATTTTTATGATGACCAAAACTTCTCAGTGAAACAATTTTTAAAGACAGCCTTCTCTGTGTCATCCTATATTTTTATCCTAAAAAGATTATTGAGTGACTAAATAAGCAACCTGGAGTAGTCTGTGCACGTTATATGAGACTAAAACCTATTAGGATGTTTTGTTACATCAGTAGCTAGAATTTTACATTTGAATTTATTGTGCACGTGTCATACTATTTCCTTTAAGCTCACTGTGGCTTCATTTAAATCTGTGACGTTGGTCTTAAAGTAAGTTTATTCCGTTAACTTCAGATCATCGGTAACCACAGCAGCTGTTGATACACTTCCCTGCCTCATTCATTCTAACAATGTGAATGGCTGTGTTGTAAACCTGCCAGTGAACATACCCATCATAGAAGAATCTGTGAAACCAGTACAAGGGTGATCTGCCACGCCACTGATCATTCAAAGAACAAACTTTCTGGCCCAAACTGCTGGAGTTGGCAATTATGTGTGAGTGAGGCATTCTTGCTTTTGTGAATAAATGGTGTGTGTTTCTCTTTTTCTGATGAAGGCTTTGGCCAAAAGTTTCATGTAAGTGTCTTTTTAACTGTGCCTGTTTGCAACTTTATGTGTCATCTTTATTGTAACTAGCCATCTATCTTTTCCTTCATTGTTAAACTTTCTCCAGATATGTGTAAAGAATGAACTTTCATCGGCAAATATCTTTAATGATAACAGTCAGCATTTCTTTGCTAAACATGTCCTGGAACCTAAAGCAGTGTTTCTGCCCTTCCATCTTGCAGTCTACCTACTCTTAACTTCACTGATTTCTTCTCCTTTTGCTCTTCTTAGGTATCTTTCATTTCTTTCTACTGTTCCCCATTTTCTGCTTGCATGCTGGAGCTTCTCTCTGCATTTAACAAGCATTTCCTGCCCCTCCCCCTTTTATAAATACACTGCTATTATTATTCAAGATTTATATGTATTCAATCCATTTCCTCTATATTTTCTCTGTCCTTTCCTGTGTCTGCTTTATTTACCTTTTGTTTCCATCTGCCCTCTGAGGTATATTTCAATTTTTACTTTTCAGCTTTGATGTATTAGTTGCCTGCATTTCACTGTTAGTCCCTTCCAATTTGACGTTCAGCATCTTAAAAAACATACTTTTATGTCTAACTCCTCTTTAAAAATGTATGTTGCTCTTAACCTTACCACCAAAGTTAAGTGTTGTCAGATTTGGCTAGCCCTTGGATGGGTTACTGTTCTGATCTCCTGAGCACTGTTGGCAAGCGGGTAGCAGCTCTGGTCATGAAAACTGAAAATGGCTGGGAGGGCGGTACGCTGACCACACACCCCTTCAAATCTGCATCCAGTGACCCCTATTGGCTTAGGATGACACAGCAGTCAGTTGGTATTGTTGGGCTGTTTGAGGCATTTTATGGATAGTCTTGATCTTACATTTAGAGCCATGTTTCTCACCCTCCTGTACCTGATGCTATTCTCTTTAATCTGACCTGTTGCTGTTTGCTCATTTCTCTTGGTGAAGAAACTACCACAGAGCTGGAAGAGTTAGAAATCCAATGTTTAGTTTTCGTCTGCAAGTCTACTCCATTAGTTCCAAATTTTGAAGTTGACAGGTAACTGGCCAAATTTTGTGACACAGGTTCCTTTATCTGGCTACATCTGTGATAAGCCTACAACTCAGCTTTTTGTGACATTATGCAAAGTTGATCAGAAAATAGTATCTTTTCTGCAAAACTCACAGCAGAACACTATGATAAATTTGAGAGTTATAATAGCGCACATTCTGTTGGAACAGGACCCACAACATGAACTTTGTCTTTTGTGAGCATTGCTCTTACTGACTGAAGTACCCAAGTATGACTTCTTTCTGGCAATCCAAACTTCTCAGAAGTTCTCCTGCTTACCTCACTGGATCAGAGAGACAATGGTGTTTCTACAGTCATTAAATACATGACTATTTTGCAATTAGTTTCCTAGTTTCCACACCCTCTACGGGACTCCTGAAGGTCAAAACCATTTTTTCCCGACTGTTTAATTTACTGGAACAAGTTGAACTTTTACTTCAATGTTTATTGTGGGTTATCAGCCAGTTTCAGTCCGCAGCCATTTTCAGATGTAGACGTAGATTGGTAGCACAACATTGATGTACATCTGCATTTGAAAATGGCTGCAGATCAAAACTGACCAGTTGTACACAGTAAATGTTCAAGTAAAGGTTAGCTTGGTACAATAAATTGTATGGTTTATGGTGAGATAATGGTTTTTACCTTCAGAAATATGTTTTTTCAATTCTTTTCTGTGCTAATGTGATGTTTGGTTAACTGAAACAAGAAATAAATGTGAATTTGACTGCATCCATTTGTTTGATCGAATAGGTTATATTTTCCATATTTTCCTAGGTAAAGAAAAAAGTGAAAAAAATACCAACCCGTGAATGAGTATTTATTGCTTCACTGTTGTCAGTCCATTTTTGTAACTCCCTTAGCGTCATTGCATTATACATCCTATAGGCATTACGGCGCATTTCATTAGGTGACATCAACTAGAAAGAAAAAAATAAAGTTTATCTTACCAAATACAATGAAAAAATTTGCCAAATGCATGGGACATTCCATTTCAGAAATCACTGGGTGACAGGTAATGCCTAAAATTTGGTATAGTTGGTACACTCTTGACATTGTGGATCTCGGAATTTTGAAATCCCCAATGATTTCTGAAATGGAATGTCCCATGCATCTAGCTCCAACTACCCTTTTTGCATTCGAAGTCTATTACTTCTTGTTGTGTGGCCATAATCATGTTGGAAACCATTTCACGTGAATCATCTGAGTACAAATGACAGCTCCACCAATGCACTGCCCTGTTATATCTTGTGTGCATTACAGTACCGCCAACAACAATGTCAGAAAAGATAGATTACTACTTACTACAAAGATGACACATTAAGTTACAGATAGGCACATTTAAAAGACACTTACACATAAGCTTTCAGCCACAGGGTTCATCAGGAAGAGAAAGAGAAACACACACCATTCATTCACATAATCAAGCACACCTTAGGCACACATGACCAGCAGACCATTTGTATTTGCTTGTGTGAATGAATGGTGTGTGTGTCTCTTTCTTTTTCTGATGAAGGCTGTGGCCAAAACTTACGTGTAAGTGTCTTTTATTTCTGCCTACCTGCAAATTAACATCTTAATGGTAAGTAGTGATCTATCTTTTTCTACATTTTTGGTATTCCAAGCTGGAGTTTCCATTGTTTGATACTACTGCCATCTATATATGTGCATATCAGTATCCCCTGACTTTTATCATATCAATGTATCAGTCAAACCAAGGACAAATTTTACATATGGGGAAGTATTTATCGAACAAAGACAACACCTACTGAAGGAAACACAATAGACCCATACCATTCAAAACTCCCCTTATCCACAGTTACTTTAAATTAAGCAGATATGGTCAAGGAGGACGATTAATCCCCAGTATTCCACACATGGTAGGGATGCCCTCTAACTGGTGACACCCCTTTCCAAGACTCAGAAGGAAAAATATGCCAAAAAGTGCCTTAAAATGGGCCGAGTGGTTGTGTGAGCAGGGTATAAGGGAGAGAAAAGTCTTGAAGTAATCAGTCTACAGCAGGCTGTACAGACCCTGCCCTGCCATTGATCTGCTAGCAGCTCAATGCTCAACATTTGTTCTTGTAATTTCCCCTTCCCCATCACGCATTCGCTACCAGAAAGGAGAGGGTAGGTCCTTGTAAAACTTAGTTCTTTTGAACCATGCCAGTCCAGGTGGCATTGGAAACAGGGGAATCCCAATTAGGAATAATAATTTGTTCATGGTACATTAATTGACCTTCCTCCACAACAATGCAGTTGCATTTGCAAGAGCTGCATGTTGACCTACAGGGAATGACATTGTTGAGTCACAGTGTTTTGTGTATTTTGCAGTAAATACTCCGCATTAGAGAGCTTTGCCAGCCTACTCATTAGTGCACTGAACTTTTTATGATGAAAGTAAACAACAATTTTACATATTTATGTGTACCTGTAACCAATTACTGCACAGTCATTGGTCAGTAATAATATAAGACAAGTTTATACAGTAATATTTTTTTGCATAGTAACATTTTTGTTTTTCTCATCAGTGATGATACTGCAAAGATTCAGGGATGATATTGCAAAGATTCAATGTCCCCACTTGGGGAAGGTCTGAAATTAAACCTAGAATGGGCAAAACAGCACCAAGGAGGACGCGTAAATTACATGACAAGAAATTGCAGTTTCAGGGTAGCTGGACCATAAACTACTTCTGTTTTTCCCTTCTTCATTGGTTGAATAATATCGTTCATCTTATTTGCAAAAGTGTTGTAGCTGTGCTAAAGGAATACAGCTTAAGGAGAGATTGCAGAAGTGTACATACTGCATTTTCTGAATTTCTGGAAGAACTACAAAAAATTTGTTTGGAGAATTGGGGAATCTAATTGTACCACATAAGTATATTTATTAATCCATTATTGACATGAATAAAAAACATTAGGAATTTATGAATGCATGATTTTGCAGCAATATATTTTGTAAAAAAATTCTCTCAGGCATCCAGCTGTGTCAAGTGGTTTAAAATCCAAGAGCTTTCTCTGGTTACTCTTCAGCCATTGTCAGGTGGTGACTATCGTGTTGTTGCTGTGACACAACCACCTGTGATGTCACTGACACCCAGTAACACCATGCAAGGGAATATTTTGGTCACACAACCATTGTGGCCACTTCAACTTTCCCATGCCCAGGTCCCAAGCTGTGCTTAACAGCAGACCACTGTTTTTACTGAGAGTACTTTCAGAAATTTTTGATCTCTGTCACCTCTTTTATGATAAAATCCCAGAAACCACATTTCTTTTTAATAGTAGATGTTTCATTAATGCAATTCAGTGCCAGTTTTCAAAACATGATGTGCTACTGCTGATTTCTCAGGATAAAGTTGGTGGGAACAAATCACATGTTCTATATGGCAGTGTTCAATAGTGCACACAGTCTGTCCAACATAAAGTTGTCTGCACCCACATGGTATTCTGTATATTCCTGGCTTTTTCATGATCATGGAACAAGAGATAGACGTACCTTACATGTACCAATAAAAATTAAACAAAACATGAAAAATATTTTCTACCTTGGAATTAAACTGTGTAATTAACTGCCAAAGCAAATGATAGACATAAGTAAAACTGACATGTTAAAAATGGCAGTTAAAGTATGCATCTTAAATAACATATATCATACAGTCAAGGATTACTTACATGTTACAAAGCAGAGGTTGGTAAAAAAATATTAGGGTTTGTAAAAATTAATAAATAAAACATTTGTCTCATTTCACAGTATACTTTCAGTGAATAATGCATGTTACTAGAAAATTGTAGGCAAGAAATCTGTGATTGAAATTGCCAAGTTCCTTTTATATTCGTGAAATTCAATATCTCCTTCAGCGATGGTTTACAATTTCTGTATTTATACAATGTCCGTATTTCCTTCCTTATCAAGGAATACTGATTCAGGATTTCAGACCAATAAATGAGAACACACAAAGAATAGAACGAAGAGACATGGATATAATCAAGGTCCTGATGCCAACTAAGGCTATGTATACTTGCTGTGCTGGTTAAGTGTTCAAGGAGACCAAACAATGAAGGTCATCAGTCTCCTATTGACCCCCCAGGACTGAAGCAGTGTACCCAATCTGTCTGCACATAGAGTAAATTCTGTGTGCAAGTGTGAGAAACTGTTCTAAATTTTTGTGTAGCACATATCTGAGGCAGAACATGTGAACCAGTTCAGTATTCACCAAGTGGGATGTGGGAAATTGGCTAGAAACTGCATCCAGGTTGGCCAGCACACTGACCCCTCATCATTAATCCACAAAACAGATTTGATTCAGGACCAGCATATCTCCTCATACTAGAAGCGGTTGCATTAACACACACAGGTACCTGGATGGGTCATACGTATATGTAATTACTCTGATAAGATGTAACTAAGTAGTCTAACAATATTGTGAAATCATTCTGGAATTAAGTAGATCTGTAAGTAATTGTAAATCAGTATTTTGCAAACTTTTATTTATTTTTATTTTTATTTTAACCTAACATGTCTAATACATTTGTAAAATGATCTACAGATGAATAAACAAATAAATAACTGACTGACTGCACAAACTTTCCAAGTTTTTCATATACATGGGGCCAGGTAAATGAATGCACAGCCAACTTAACAATAAACAAAACTATGTTTTGTGAGAGGTGTGTCCAATCCATTGCCGAAACAGGTCATCTGTAGATGCAGCAAATGAGTCTCCCACTGGAATATCATCTGCCTGGTCAGATTATTCATAAAGAACTGGAAGAGCAGTTCTGTAGAGGTTTTGAAGGGGAAATGTGTAAATAGATTCACAGAAGGCTGACCTTGAGATCACATTCACCAAGATGGAGTCATTTAATCTGATTGACAAAAGCACCTGTACTTTTTATGCTATAGGGAAGTTCTGGTAAAATGTAAATGTTTTTAGATTAAAGAGACCATTGACCAAAAAGCAGAAGCAAGATCGTCAAGAGGCACACACAAAAAGGAAAAAAACTTGCTAGCTTTTGGAGTAATCCTTTTGTTGAGCTGAGCTAGAGTAAAAACACACACACACACACACACACACACACACACACACACACACACACACACACGTATACACATGTCTATGCCCTACATGATCCCTGCTTTTTTATGTACTGGGCCAATATTTTGATGGTGTATAACTCAGGAATGCAATGGCATTCACAATGGCCTGTCCCCTTCTGGTACTTTTGGGCAGCCCATAAAGTGTAGGTTGTCAGGGCATCGTAAGTAGTAAATGCTTGTAATACCTTCTTCCAGTGACCCTTTCATCTCCTTCATTACTTTCACAAGCTGCGACAATTGAAGATGGCGACTCTTGAAGATGGGAATTTTTGTTAGGTTTGCTCCTCAAAAGAAATATATCCTCTTGCATTGTAGTCAGTGCATTCCAACTGACAGCTCTTTTGTCTTTGTTAGATTGTAGAACCAGGCTGAGAGAATGACTGTTGATCACAAAGTTTGCTTAAAATTCAGAATGTCTCTCAATTATTTTCATCTGCAGTCTGAGGAACTGAGTGCATCAAGTGAAAACTGTCTCCGACACCAAGCATTTGTCACAAGAACTGAGCCAACAACCAAAAATCTTCCAGAAAAAGGACTACAGCCACCACTAGATTTCACAAGTCTTTCAGAGGGGGCACGTGTGAAATGGTAGCACAGTAGTGTCACAATAAAACCACTATTCACTTGACAGTCAGTACCTCTTGACAAAGGCATTGCCAAGAAAATCATGGAAATTTAACCACTGCATATCAAGGATGTTTAATTGCGTCATTGACATGGTCAAGTTATACGAATGTAACTGAATATCAACATCAGAAACCAATGTGATAAAAATGCAACATATTTCCAATAATTGGCAGTGATATAATGGACTACCATGTACAGAAACCTAATTCAATGTGAAATTATTTCTTGGTAAACAAATACTAACTTACGCGTGCTAGTTGAATCTCAAACTCAACAACATTGTATGAATCAACACTGATACTTGAGCGAAAAATTGAAGCATTATTGTATGTGGCCAACTCTATTGCAGAAGCCATAATCCAGCGGCGATAAGCTTCGAGTTGCTGCCCGTACATATCTGGGGCTATTAACATTGAACGGTGCATTCCAAGAGATGGCTGATCTATCTGAAACACACAGTATCAACATAAAATATGAATCTCTTTTATTAATTTTATCTGAAGAGAAAACAAAATTTTTAAAAGACCAAATCAACATTCAATCAATAACAATGTAAAAGTATATATATTACTGTGATGTATCTGTTTGAGTAGATTATCACCAGTCACACTTTGTTGTTAGGGTAATATGCAGAAGTTCCCTGGAGTGGAATTGAATTCATGAATTGAAATCATGTATACTTCACAACTCCTCCTGTACAGGATAAAACACACACACACACACACACACACACACACACACACACACACACACACACACACACACACACACATTATATATAGTGTCTCACCTAACTCTGCCACCTCAAATATCTCTGGAACAACAATAGATATTAAAAAATGGTTTTCACCAGCATGAACATATGGCAGGGGCTTAGGAATCCAAATACTATGCGAAATTTTAAAACATAAACAAATACTATTTTCAGCACAAACTTCTGTATTTTTAAATGGACACCCCCTATAATTTTGTATGCAATCAATAGCATGAAAAAATCACAAAAATAATGGTGTTGTTTGCATCACAATACGTCAGTTGCATCTCAAGAAATTGTGAAGTGAAGCTTATGCTTGAAATAAATGAAGCGCACAGCTAGCACATGTCCTGAGACTCAAGTGTGCACTTCATGCTGCCAGTAATCGTGATGTGATAGATGTACTACATCAGTGGAGTGTTAATGTATGGTGTGGTACTGTATGACAACACATCACTGGCCAATATTTCATTGATGGTACTCCTAAAGAGGGATAGTTTTAGCCACTTCTTGAGCTGTACCTTACTTGAACCGGTCCACCTCTTATGATGTGTCAAATAATGCGGTATCAGAATGATGGGTGTCCTGCGCATAATGTTTATTGTTGCGAAATGAAAACTAGAGGTACAATTAGTGGTAATGTACTTGGTTTCACATTTTTAAGCCTCATAAGTTCTGAAATATGTGGCTTGTAAAGAATAGCAACGGCGTCAGTTTCTGAAGTAATGCATCGTGTGTAGTACTGTGCTCAGAGTAGGGGTTGCCTGCACTGGCGCCTGTATCCTGCAGTAAACATACCAATATCACCATGGCATTCTCTGCCTTCAGTGTACAAGTGTCTTCTAATCTGGTCTGCTGAACTGCTCTCATATTGTAATGTAATTCACATACATTGCCACATTAAAACCTGTTTTCTTGTGGCTTGTTAAATTTGCCGTCATCTATTCAATATGCCGGCCTTAAGTAATGAAGAAAAGCTAGATATTATTTTAATTTATGGTGAGTATCACAGGAATTGAACCACAGCTGTGACATTTTATGCTGAACTCTACCCAGATCAGCAGTGTCTGTCACGTCGAACCATTGGCAACATCTGCAAGACACTCACGGAAACAGGAAGCTGGGCTCCCACAAAACATCGACATACAATGCCAGCAACTGGCAATGGAAATGAAATTGCTGTTCTGGCTGCTGTAGTGCACAATCCGCAGGTGAGTGTGCGAGAAATTGCACAAGGTGTAGGAATAAGCCACAGTAGTGTGTGCAGAATCTTGCATCAGCATTGGTTTCATCTGTTCCATATCTCACTGCACCAAGAACTGTATGGGAATGACTTTGAATCCTGCATTGCTTTCTGTCATTTTACACTTCAGCAGTTGCAATGTAATCCAGTATTCCTAAGCAATACATTGTTTATGGACAAGGCTTCATTTACAAACCATGGTAATGTGTGGAAAATGCACTACTGGTCTGTGCAAAATCCCCAAGTAGGTGGATGGGGTGGGGAGCCACTGAGAGATGGCCAGCACGGTCCCCCGATTTGACGCCATTAGACTTCTTTCTCTGGGGTGCAGTGAGATACAGAGTGTATCAAGAACCACCAACGACAGTAGAGGATATGCAACATCGTATTACTGCAGCGTGTGCGGCAATATCTGTAGAAACTCTACAATCTGTGCAACACTCTCTAGTTACCCATCTGCAAACATGTATTGACGCAAACGGAGGGCAATTTGAACATATGTTGACATGACACAGTTTCATTGGTCAAGATGTGGGTGTATTTTTAATGCTGGATGTAATGCACAACAATACAGTTTCTGTGGGTGACAGGGGACTAGTAAATGTGTTTAGCAAAGTGAATTCAAGTGCATTATCTGTAGTTGTAGCTCTAGTTGTCATTTCGCTAGAATAAACATACATTTGCAATTTGAAAAATGTAACTTTGCATTGGACATGTTACTTGTTTATTTTTGTGGATTGTGCATACCTTCCCATTGTGTGAGCCCCTGACACAGGCAGTGTGAGGTGCACGCTCGAGTCACAGGACGTGCGCTAGCTCTGCACTTCATTTATTTCAAGTGTCAACTTTGCTTCCCAATTTCTCGAGATGTAACTGACAAATTGCGATGCAACCAATGCCATTATTTTTGTGATTTTTCACGCTATTGATTGCATACAAAATAATAGGGGTGTCATTTTAAAAATACACAAGTTTGTGTTGAAAATAGTATTTGTTTATGTTTTAAAACTTCACATAGTATTTGGTTTCCTAAGCCCCTGCCGTACATTCATGTTGGTGAAAACTGTTTTTGAATATCTATTGTTGTTCCAGAGATATTTGTAGCGGCAGAGTTAGGTGATCTATTTTTCATACCCCTAAGTGATAAGAGTGGTCCACCCCAAAAAAATTTTTCTTATTTTTTGGACAGAACTTTTTATTTTTATTTTTTTATGATGTGGCATTACAAAATACATGCAACCCTTAATTTTCATCCTTCTACCACCAGCTCCTATTTTTTAATAGCAATTTTAATAATTTAATAATTTTCAATTATCACTTGATCAGTTATCCCCGCCAGGTGTCTACCGGTGATAGTCTTTCACTATTCGATAGATAGGTAACTGAATAAAGCATACCAAAAGCAACGACTCGAATATCCCTCCTTGAATCAACGTAACTAGACCCAGAAGTTTAACTAGGTAGCACGCGTCATTCGCCAAACCGACATTTAGGCCTAGTGCACACAAATCAATTTTTATCTTAAGGAAATATATTGTATAAGCAAATTCTTTTAGTGGAACAAAGAAGTTCCCATGCTCTCCTTTGTTCCTCTTAAAGAATTTAATCGTACAATATTTTTACATACGATAAAAATCAATGTTTGTGCACTTGGCCTTATTCATTCATAATGCTGGCGAACATGTTTCGACACGAAATTGCCGCTATGTTTGTATGCTCATGGACGAGCCATGTATCGGCTGCGATTGTTAAATCCGTGCGATCTACCGTAGAAACGCTAGAACTAATAGTGGCCAATACTGCCAGACTTCCCCCTCAGCCTTTTGTCACTCTCTACACAGTTTTCGGCCATTATATATATATGTGTGTGTGTGTGTGTGTGTGTGTGTGTGTGTGTGTGTGTGTCAAACAGCACACATGGAAAAAAAAAACTCGTCACAAAAACTGACAACGGCAGGGAGAGTGGTGTGTCAACTACGTGGCCCTCCATATCCGCATCCGGTGATACCTAAAGACTGAGGATGATATGGTAGCTGATTGGTACCATTGGGCCTTGAAGGCCTGTTCAGACAATGTTTGTTTGTGTTTGGATTATGATGATCATATCTCCCTATGTAAACTGGTATTAACAAAATATGTTCACACACTGAGGAGAAAGTTGGTAATTGAAATTTCATGAGGAAGTCCTGCCACAGTGAAAAATGCCTTTATCTTTGGTGTTACAAATATGAAAGCAATCCCAGAGGTACAAAGCACCTATTGAAACTAAATCTAACTAAAGCAGAGAGCTCATACAATACTAGGTACTGAAAGCTGGATAAAACCTGAAATTGACAACAATGAGATTTTTAGGATAAATCTAAGTGCATATCGAAAGGATAGGCAATTGAAAAGTGAAGGGGGTATATTGGACACAGCAGATAAATAACTCAAATCCATTGAGATGGAAACTAAAGCTGCTTCCAAGATGGTTTGGGCAAGACTCAGTATCAAAATTGAGCATGAATGAGTAACTGGACCTTTGTGTCGACCATCAGACTCATTCCTAGATGTAACTGAAAACTGTATGGAAAACCTCATTATGTTAGAACAATTTTCACCAATCATGCTGTCATTGAAGGAGACTTTAACTATCAATCATTTGGGAAAATTACAGTTTTGTAAGTGGTCGGTGTGAAAAGAGATTCTGTCAAGTATTACTTTTGATGAAAATATATTAGACCTAATGGTAACAGATAGATCTGACCTCTTAGAGGATGTCCATGTTGAAACTGGTATTAGTGGTCATGAGACAGTTGTAGCAACAATGATTACAATGGTGACTAAAATAAGTAGTAAGATTTACATGTTTAGTAAGCCAGATAAAGAGACAGTGTTGTAATATCTCAAAGAGGAACTAAAAACATTTACATCTGGGCGGAACATGCAGGACAACTGTGGTTTAAACTTAAAAGAATAGCTGACCATGCACTGGATTGATACGTACCTAGTAGAATAGTACACGATGAAAGGCATCTTCCATGGTATGAAGTCACTGTAAAGAAAATTCTAAAGAAAATAGAATCATAGATAGAGAGATGTGAATGAAACATTTGGCTGTCAAGAGGGCAATGCATAAAGCATTCGATGACTACCTTAGCAAAATCTTATTGAAAGATATCGCCCAAAACCCTAAAGACTGGTCACACGTAAAAGCTGCCAATGCCATCAAAGTTTGTGGCAGGTGCACCTGAATGATACAGGAACTAAAATTGAGGGTAGCAAAACAAAAGCAGAAATGATGAATTCCATTTTCAAATGTTTCTTTCCTAAGAAAGATACAGAAGTACTACCTCAGTTTACTTGTCACACCATTGCAAAGATGAGTGATGTAGATATTATGTAGATATTATTAGTGTCAGAAACATTGAGAAGCAGCTAAAATTTCTGAAACTGAACAAGTCTCCAAGGTCTGCTGGCGTGTCTGTCAGCTGAGTTGTATCTCATTTTAATCACAGTGTACCACAGATCCTTTGAACAAAGAACTGTGCCTAATAATTGGAAGAAAGCAAATATCACACACATATACAGGAAAGGTAGTAGAAGTGATCTCACTGACATCCATCTTTTGTAGAATGCTAGTACATATTCTGAGCTCAAACATAATGAGGTATTGCAAATGAGATGACCTTCTCCATACATACTGTGGATTCCAAAAACATCAATGATGCAAAGCCCAACTTTCATGTTTCTCACTTGACACTGTGAAAGCTATGGATGAAGGCAATCAGGTGAGTGCAGTATTTCTTGACTTCCATAAAACATACACAGAAACATAAACATACACAGAAACTTGCATGTTTCTCGCTTGACACTGTGAAAGCTATGGATGATGACAATCAGGCGCGTGCAGCATTTCTTGACTTCTATAAACCATTTGACTCAGTGCCACACTAACAATTATTAACAAAAGAATGACTGTATGGAAAGATTTCTTGGTAGGGAGGATGCTGCATGTTATCCTGGATGGAGGGTCAACAAAAATTGAAGTATTTCAGGTGTGCCCAAGGGAAGTGTGTTGCGTTGGGACATACTGTTGCTGAGCCAGTCACCTGGTCACTGCAGCCCCTGGTATGTATACTCATGGCCATCATGTCATCGTACTCCTGGCATCATCCACTTAAGCCAGCCACACTTGGTCAAACACATTGTGTGCTTACTTACATTGGTGGACTGCAGTGACAACCCGGCAATCTGTGTACATAACAGCATGTAACTCTGTGTACATTCCCAACTCCACTGGGCTCCATGAGAGGCATTAGCATCACCTGCCAGCAGAATGCGCGTTCATAACTGTGGTGCCGTGAGCATGACACAATGATGTGCCCACATGTTATGTGACATCTCAAAGAAATCCTACCACCATATTATTAAGATCCTGTGTGACTACCAGACAACAGTGTTAGCTCACACTCCAGGCTCAATGTCAGCTGTGCCCAGCAGTCCATCTACTGGTATCATTCACCTCCAGCAGTTCCCGTGCGGCCCAGGACTCCAACTGGACATCAACCCAATGCGGCTTAGGACTCCAACTCTATTCTAACATAGACACCATACAGGCATTTCCTAGGCTGAATAACCTGGCCAAGCCTGTCGGCCTCACATACCAGCCAGCCTGAACCTGACCAAGCTGGACACCAACCCTGACACCACCACTGTTTAGGACATTGACTCGACACTGACCATGTGACCAAGGACTCGTAGCTGGATACCAGTGGAGAGAATCTATCATCCTACCTGAAGTGGATATTATTTTCTGTTTCATGTCAGAACTGCGAACCATTCATTTATGTGTTTCTTAATAAATGTGTTTCTTTCATTGTACCCTTGGAGCCAGCATTATTATAAGGACAAAGGACATAAAATGACCCTTTTTCATGTTCTCCATTCATTACCTAGCTGACAGTATTAACAGAACCTCAGATCTGTCACAGGTGATGGAGATACCTATGATGAATTACTGTCTGAAAAAATCTGCACAAATATTCAGTCAGATCTGGATAAGTTTTCAAAGGGTTTCAAACAGTGGCAGCTTGCTTTGAACATACAAAAATATAAAATTATTCATGACATAAAAAGAAAAATGTAGCATACTATGACTACAGTATCAATGATTCAGTATTAGAATCAATCAACTCTTACAAATAACTGGGTGTAACAATTTGTGGGGATGTGAAATTGAATGAGCACATAGGCTCAGCTGTAGGAATGACAGAAGATAGACTTTGATTCATTGGCACGATACTGGGAAAATGCAGTCAGTTTACAAAGGAGACTGCTTGGAAGTGACTTGCATGTACTATCTTAGAAAACTGCTCAACTGCATGAGACCCATACCAAATATGTAATACTAACAGGCAACATTTAAACAAATACAAAGAAGAGTGGCACAGATGGTCACAGGTTTGACTGATTCACAGGAGAGTGTCAGAGAAATGTTGAAAAACCTGAACTGCCACATTCAGGAAGGCAGATGCAAATAATCCCACAAAAGCCTGCTTACTAAATTTCAAGAACCAGTATCAGGTGAAAGATCTAGAGATACTGGAGTATTTATCACACCCATAGTGACTTTGAAGACAAAACTAGTATAATTATAGCACCCAAAGAGGCATTTCAGTAGTCATTCTTTCCATTCTTCTTATGCAGTTGTAACAGGAAGAAATAGTGACATCTGGTTCCATGCTAACAAGGGAACCTCCCCATCGCACCCCCTTCACATTTAGGTACAAGTTGGCACAGTGGATAGGCCTTGAAAAACTGAACACAGATCAATCGAGAAAACAGGAAGAAGTTGTGTGGAACTATGAAAAAAATAAGCAAAATATACAAACTGAGTAGTCCATGTGCAAGATAGGCAACATCAAGGATAATGTCAGTTCAGGAACGCCGTGATCCCGTGGTTAGTGTGAGAAGCTGTGGAACGAGAGGTCCTTGGTTCAAGTCTTCTATCGAGTGAAAAGTTTAATTTTTTATATAATCAACTTCGCTCTCCAAAATTCCAGGACATGTTCAGATTTGCTTGGACATATGCAGGATTTGACAGTCTACACACGGAAAAATTTGAAAACCTTAAAAACATATGTTTTGACAGAGTACAGGGAAAACTGTGCGACTGTGAAACTGTTGCATTCATTTGTTGCAGTTTATGTGACAAACTCTTATGTTTTCATCACTTTTTTGGGAGTGATTGTCACATCCACAAGAAAACCTAAATAGGGCAAGGTAGAAGAATCTTTTTACCTATTCGCCAAGTGTGTAAGTTAGGTGGGTCGACAACATATTCCTGTCATGTGACGTACATGCCGTCACCAGTGTCGTGTAGAATATATCAGACGTGTTTTCCTGTGGAGGAATCTGTTGACCTATGACCTTGCGATCAAATATTTTCGGTTCCCACTGGAGAGGCACGTCCTTTCGTCTACTAATCGCACGGCTTTGCGGTGAGGTCGCAAAAACAGACACTAAACTTATTACAGTGAACAGAGACGTCAATGAACGAACGGACAGATCATAACTTTCTGAAAATAAACTTTTCACTCGAAGGAAGACTTGAACCAAGGTCCTCTTGTTCCGCAGCTGCTCACGCTAACCACGGGACCACAGTGCCCAGAAGCTCACAGCTTCCTTTATGTTGTCTATCTTGCAGATGGACTACTCAGTTTGTATATTTTGCTTATTTTTTCATAGTTTCACACAATTTCTTCCTGTTTTCTCGATTGCTCTGTGTTCAGTTTTTCAAGGCCTATCCACTGTGCCAACTTATAACTAAATATGAGGGGTGTGCGATGGGGAGGTTCCCTTGCAAGTACCCTTTGTCATGCATTTCACAGTGCTTTGCAGAGCATGTATGTAGACATAAATGTAACTTCTGTAATATGTCATTTTAGCATAAAAATTAGCAGAGATGCTGGCTACTATCTGATCCTGAAATTTCAGTTAGTTGGTAGAAGTTTTCAGCCAATTAGAGTGAATAAAGTAGAAGTATCTCTTGAGCCTGTTGTGCTTCAAGAGATGAACACAGCTGAGCTGGGGTGTATTATAATCAAGAGTAAGTGAAATTTATTTCTGCTAAAGTCAATATTTATTTACTCTAGCTGTTGGTACAGCTGAAAGGAAATTGTTTAGCTAATTTTAAGAAGTCTATTTGAGGTTAATCAGATCTATGATTGAAAATGTGTAAGGGACTAAGGTATTGCTCCAGGACTGATAAATAGAAAAGGTGAGAGGAACTTCATTTATCTGCTGCCAAATCTCTGAAGCAGTACTTGTGATACAACAACAACAATTACAACTACTACTAGTAGTAGCAGTAGTAGTTTATGTTGTTAATAGTCCAAAGACTGACTTGTATGAATTTGCGCAAGGTTTTTTTTTTTTAATATCTTTGCTACTACTGGAACTCACATCCATTCAAACTTGCTCAATGTATTCTAGTGTTGATCTCCATCCCTCACACCTCCCTCCATTACCAAAATATTTATTTCTTGATCCTTCAGAATACATCTTGTCAATGGAACCCTCCATTTAACGAAGTTGTTCTGTAAAGCTCTTTATCAGCCAAGTTTCACTATTTGAGGCTACACTCCAAACAAAAGATGTTTTTAGTATCACCACCGGTGAACATTGAGATGGATGGAGCCAAGCTGGTGTTGATATCACAGCTGAATAGAACAGAATGCTGCCACAGAGGGTACACATGAAATGTGGCATGGGCAGAGCCACTGACTCACCTGTCTACCTGTCAGTAGTGGTAGGCCTGGCCTGGGAGTTCTTATGTTGATTTCAACTACCTCAGACCTGGCTTTCACCTCACACTTTGCTTTGTTTCAGCATGGTAGTGTCAGTCACTGGAACTGGTCATATTTCTGTTTGTCTCCATGCTCATCTCTACATGGAGTTCAGACTCTCTGCTCCCCCACAGATTGATTTGCACATTGAGGTTCATCTCCTCATCCAGGGTTCAGTTCCTGGGCTCTGTCATCAAGACATTGTTGGCTCATATAGTTACATTTGTGCTGACAGTGACAGTTCATAGCGTTATCACACACTATGCAGATATAAAAAATTTCCAGCACATAAATTTGTATCAGAGATTAATATTTTTTTCTGAATGAAAAAACATACGACAGTGGTGCCATACCCTTATGCTAGACTTGTTACCTGTAGGTCTGATCAGTACATGAGTATTACAGAGATGCTTCGTGAACTCAAATGGGAGTCCTTCAAGTGAAGATGAGATTCTTTTCATGAAACACTGCGGAGAAAGTTTAGAGAACAGGCATTTGAAGCTGACTGCTGAACTGCCACCAACTTACATTTAGAACAAGGACCATGAAGACAAGATATGAAAACCAGGGCTTGCACAGAGTTGTACAGGCAGTTGTTTTTTCTCTTGCTCTTTATGGAAGTGGAACATGAAAGCAATTGATTAGTAGCAGTACAAGGTACCCTCCACCATGCACTATATGGTGGCTTGCAGAGTTTGTGTGTATGTAGAGTAAGATATTCTGAAATGTTGCAAAATTTGTTATTTTACAACCTGGTTTTCATTTGTCATATCATTATCAGGTACAAAAATAAATATGCGTGACTGTGAAATTTTTGCAGTATCAAAGATTTTTATATAGTGCAATTGCAGAGAATCTCAGTTGGTTACCAACGAGAACATTTGCTAAGATTTTATTTAGAGCTAAAATGAGATGAATTTTTTCAATAAAGAAGACAGTGTGAAAATTATTAGGTTACATATAATACGCAAGACATTAAATAGTGACCCACATGAAAAATTACAATTTTTTGGAGAGGAAAAGTAAGTTGAACAATATGTAATAAAATTTGGTGACATGTTCCAAGGGGGTGACTGAAGAAGATAACCTTGCCATTAAAATGTCCATTATTGCAAACAGGTACAATATAAAAAGTGAGACTAAAGATGTAAATGAAACAACTGTAATTATACAAAATAAAATTTTAACGGGGCAAGTGAAACTACAGGAACTGAAATGAAGGAAAAAAATGGGGCATTTGAGAAAGAGGGGTAATTTACAAACTGATCTGGATGGGCTGATACCAGTATCTGCAGTCAGAAGTGCCAAGAAAGGGAACTGTGTCTGATCATCCAGTAGTAGCCTTAAGGAAGTGGACACATGTACATGAATTTCCATTATTTCATGGAAGTACATCTTTCTTCCCTTGCGTGCCTTATGTAAGACTTCATCTTGTAACTTGTAATTGTAACTTTCTTTACGCATGTGGTCTCCAAAAGCAGTCTCATTTTCTAAGTCTCCAACTTCCATGGCATCCCTTCAAGTGGGTGGATATTACCCTGCCAGACTGACCTACATAGAATTTGGCATATTTACAACTGATCTAATATATTTCCATCATGAATTGGGTTCTGAACTATCTATTCTAGATAGTTTTTGGAGAATGCATTTAGTAACATTTCACAGTATGTCTTGTCATGCCCATCATAAATAAAACTATAATTATCCCAGTTTATTATTGGATGATTAAAGTCTCCTGCAATGATTACAGTGTGATTAGGGAACTTACATACATGTGAACTGAGGTTTTCTATAAAGTTTTCAGTTACGTCGAGAGGAAAACCTGGTGGTTGACAGAAGGGGCCTATTCTAATTTTTTGCCCACACTTGATTCTGAGTCTTGCCCAAACATTTTCACATGCAGCTTCAATTTCTAAATTGGTGGATTTGAGTTTCTTGTCTATTGTGAGAAATACACCACCTTCTTTTCTCACTTCCCTATTCTTTTGGTATACATTTAAATTTTCTCCAAAGGTCTCACTACTGTCAACTTTAGGTTTTAACCAGCTTTCTGTGCCCAATGTTATGTGAGCTTCAGTGCGTTTTAGCAGTGCTTCAAAAACTGGCACTTTGTTCCCAGTGCTTTGGCAGTTAACCACTAGGATTTTGATATTTTCATCTGCCGGAGACATTTTTTGGGTCTTACACTGATGCTTCTGGGTTCCTCATGGCTGTCATCATCTGGATTGGAGGGAGAGTCATCTAATCTAAAACAACTCTTGTGTACACTTCACACACAGTCAACTACTTGGGTTGGTGCACACCTGACCTATTTAGGGTGACCCTACAACTCTCAACCCAATGGCACAAGTGTAGGAAGTCATAGCCTAGCTTGTTACAGAACTCTCAGAGTCTCTGGTTCAAGCCTTCCCCTTGACTCAGAACAAGGGGCCCATGATCTGTTGTAAAGACAATGCTGCAGACTGTGAACTTTAGTGAAACTCTGTGAGCAATGCTGTAATTCTCAACCCCCTCTGACAGTCACTGGAATGATCCAAGTATGACCTTGAAGCCCAGATCACAGGCATCATTTGTTCCAATATGTGCTGCAATCTGTAGTTCATTGCACCCTGTTCCCTCAATGTCTGCTAGCATAGCCTCTTCAACATGCGGTATGGGTTCTCCAGGCCAACACACTGAGTGAACCTGGTGTTTCTTCCCATTCCTTATTGCCATTTCCCTAATGGGTACCATTATTCACCGAATGTTTGAACTACAAATAATTAATAGACCCCCTACCCTTTTGTGTTTTCCTCCTCCTGATGTGGGAAAAACGACATTTCCCTAGAACAGGTGAAGTCAGTCCCACTGTCTCATTTCAGTTTCAGTGAAAGGCAGCACCAAGAACTTGTTTGTTAAAGGGATCAGTAGCAGTCCTCCGTGGTCTGTGTCTACCTTGTACAGGATGCCTACATGCACCATTGCCACACCAGTCACAGTCAAGTGGATGGGTGATGATGTGGCTTGAATTTCTTACAGAGGAGACAGTATCCACAGAAAACAATAGTACTTCAGGTATTTGTGGTACCTCTGGTACACAACTCTTGACAGCCCTCCCAAAACACCCATTCACAGCAGGTTCCAATTTCTTGACATTAGTCATGGTTATTTCCATGTGCTTCTAAGTACAACAACTCACCCTCTCCCCAAGAGTAGTAAACACAATGGGGCTGCATTATGCTTGGTTCAATATTTAACAGAACTGTAAACAACTTACACCTGGAGCAGTATTTTACAGAATAGCATATAAATCACATTATGCTAAATTTGCTCATTCCCTTTTAATTTGTGAGTTTGATATGCATCAAATATTACAAGTAGTCTTTTGACATTTAAGTAATTTATAACAATAAACAAGGTATCTGTTGCAGCAACAGAAAACTGTGTACAAGTTTTACTTCTTCTCTGAAGTGTTTTCCAGGTTTTTCACATTGACAGTAGCATTATCCTAGGACAACTGTGGGCAATATACACTCCTGTTAAAAGAAACAACTAACGTAACACAATACGTTACTTATTCACAATAACTATACATCACAAACACCGATTTATTATGAAACAGGTTATACAAAACACTCATAAATTGCAAAAATCTTTGCAACTGTCCAAAATTTCTCAAAATATACCTTTTCCAGACAAAAATATAATGAAATTTGGGAACTGTCAGTTGTGGAATTCAACCTTTTATATTCTGCAAAGAATAGCTGATGTCAAAAATTTCATGATGTCACTTATAATTTTCAGTTATCCAGATATTCCAAATTTTATTGCAGATGAGTCTGTAAGTATAACACAAGCCAATGAAGAGTTGAAAGTTTTCAAAGACTGTACTGAGGAAGTGAGAGTGAAAGGGTGGTCACTGCATCAAAAGTTATACTTCTCAGTTAGTCATTGAAAATGTGGTATTACAGATTTGTCAATAACACTGAATTTACGGTGATGTGCAGCAGAGGGATGAGAAATTAACTAAAGAACTAAGAACAGTCTGAGGAAGATTCAATTTTTGGAGAAGTGACATTATTGTCTCCCTGTATCAAATTATTTCTGATAAAAATTCTGGTGAGAAAGGAGAATTAAACCTGGTCAGGCATTGTGAAAAATATGTGATGAATGCATCCACTGCTATTTCAAAAATACCAGTTCCAGTCACTGAAGCTACTTCTGGTCTCTGGGTTGAATTTAATAAGATGTTTCCCAGGCTGCAGAGTAATCCACACCTAAGAGCAGCTGCAGTAGTGGCAGTGGATAAATATTTGTGAGAATCCCTGCTACAGAGGCAAGGCAACCCACTTTCGTGGTGGTCTGAATGGCTGTCAGTATACCACTCACTGTCTGAACTTGCAAAAATGTGATATATATTGTTGCAACCTCCACATCATGTGAAAGAGTATTCTCAAAAGCAAGACACCTTACAACACACAGAAGAAATTATCTGACAGAAATGGGAGGAACAAATCATATTTTTAAGTTGAAGTGTCTAAGCATTCACTTCAGAAGTGATTCCAAGTCTGCTTATTTTTATTCATGTAAGTATCTGATTCTCGGAGTGTTTGTTTATATCTTTAATGGTATAAGACCACAGCTGATGGATAGGATGCTGATTGTGAAGAGAAGGGGGGGGGGGCTGGGGGAGGGGGGGGGGGGGGATGAGTGATGCAACGCTGATATAGAGGGAGAGGGAAAGAGTGCAAGTGAGTGAATCAAAGCCAAGTCTAGTAGTTGTGGATGTCTTGAAGTGTTGGAACTGCGAAATGTTTGAAATACCAGTTCATTGAAATTGAG
The DNA here is from genome assembly GCF_023864345.2 of Schistocerca serialis cubense. NCBI lineage: Eukaryota > Metazoa > Arthropoda > Insecta > Orthoptera > Acrididae > Schistocerca > Schistocerca serialis. The sequence goes on along the minus strand of NC_064641.1, from coordinate 111,694,773 downwards.
TGGTAAGTTCACATTCCATGGGAGTGAAACATAAATTTTGAATGACTCATTCATGAGCACCCATTGCTAGCCTTATGGAGGTTGCCAAAATCACCTGTGAATGAATTCTTTCAGGGTAAGGATAGGTCATGTATGAGATGCCCCCAGGCCACAAGTGTGAGAAATTTTTATTATTTGAATTTTCCAATGGTCTGCTGCTACTGGACCTACCTTCTCTCATTCACCTGGCAATTCTCAATATGTAATCCCTATGTGCAATTTAACTGATAGGATTTCTTTTTTTGAACATGAATACCATACATTAATTACAAGCTCAGACCACTTTCCAGTCTTGACTACACCTGCAAATGGGCGTACACTTTGTATCTGATGATGGCATAATATACAAGACCCAGTTCATTATATAATAAATTTTGTAGAATATAACACCAGTGTTGTGCGTTTATCATTTGTAATGTATAAAATATTCTACCAAGAACCAAAGGAACAGACGATTAATAGAATGTTTTTCTCTTATTAGTGTGCTTCCAGATCCTGAAACCAAGTTGTTGATTCCATTTAATGCACAATATGTTGACAACTGACCAAGTCCTCTCCTTCATATGATGTGATTTTTGTTGTATTACATATTTGTGGCCTGGTTTCCAACCATGGTATTAACTGTTTATAGCCTTGATCAACTCCTGGTGCCCCCTCTGCCATTTGATGCTCATTCGTTTTCCCATACTTTCATGGACATGCATCAAAATGCACTCTCTCTCAGTGTTTTCCAGTTCTAGTGGACGATATGGCTTCCAAGGTTTCATAAACTGAATGCTGGACACAAATCCTCATTGAAGTTGAAAGCTCCATCCTGGTTTCTTAGGTTTTCTGATATTTTTATTTCTATAGACTCCATAACTATACAGCTCAAATAACTTGTCATTTGCTCTAAAATAACAGTCTCACTGGATTCAGTTTCATAATTATACTTAAGGTAGTGCTGGGTAACAGCTAATTTGTCTGGTTGTCTTAAACATCAAGCCACTGATGTTTCTTGGAGTTCTCCTTGACTGAATAGTCTGTCCCACATAAGACGTGCTGCATTTGCTTGGCATGCACTACACACATCCCTTTCAAGGACCAAGATTGTCTTTAACATAACAAAGAAGGCTATTTATCTTTGCTGACAGCAGCAAAATACAATGGATGTCATATTTCCTTAGGAGTCTATTAAATTTCCCAGAGATTTGGCCAGAATAAGGAAGATAAGCAATTCTTGGCATCACTTTCCCTGTCTCAGGCTCAAACTCTTTCTCAAGCATAGTTGATTTTGAGTGCAACACCACCTCAGTTTGGTGACCTGAGTACCCATTCCTTCAGAACACTGTTCATAGCTGTTGTAATTCTTCAACAAGGCTCATATTGCCTGACAGCATTCAAGCTCTATGGACCACAATGTTTAATCTGGAATAAGTTTTTGATGGATTTTGATAGCTTCAGGCATGAAGGTAAAGGTCAGTGTGCATGGGTTTTCTATGTACCCTGTGACCAGCAGGTCCCTGTAGTCTTCTTTTAACTAACATGTCAAGGAAAGATAACTGGCCTTCTTTTTCAGTTTCCATCAGGAATTTTATATTATGATGGATAGAGTTTAAATGTTCCCGCATTTCTTCAAATTTTTATGTTCCATCTGGCCACACCACAAGTGTGTTCTACACATATCAACAGAAACACATTATTTGAAGTGGCAAATTATAGTGCTTTCACTTCAAATTGTTCTATATATAGGCTTGCCATGGCAGTTGATACCAGACTATCCATTGACCATTGGTTTATTTGCAATGTTTTACAATAAATACAAGGACATGAGAATGTGACTAAAGAACTGAGTAAACAAACATTGAACATTTCTGAGATCAACTCTAAGGATTTTCTGATACAACTTTTTTTATGTCCAGAAACAGTCGGCTGTTATGATCTTAAAATGAGAGTTTCTGACATATGAACAGGTTACTTTGCAAGAAAGATAACCCTGTTCTGGAATTTTTGCACATTCAGAATTCTCAGCTAAATGCATCACACACAGTTATTGATGTGACTTATGTCAGTATTGTTTAGCAAACTTTCAAACACTTGTTGAGTCATTTTTTTGTATTTTTTAAATACTGTGAAAATTCCATGATATACATGCATCACATCACTTTCGTTGTATTAAAGAAAATATGAAGCTCAAAGATTTTATGTCTGTATAACACTTTACTGATGCAAATGCTGAAATAATTTTATGTAATTACTAACTTCTAAAGAAACAGTCACCTCAAGAAAGTTTAAGACTTACAGTTATGACACTCCGGCTAGAATTTTTACGATCCAAGTAAACATAGACCAGGATGAGAGGGGAAACAGCAAGCTTCTTTGTCAAAAATGCCACCGCTTTCTGCCAGTCAAATGTGAGTTCATCCCAGTCATCATGTGCCATGGGCCACCCTCCAAGTTCCTCCAACATCTTGCTTAGCAGTTCGAGGCCATCAGCTTCCACAGTGTCTGTGAAATATCTTCAGTTCATAATTTAAAAAATCGATTAACAGTAATATTAAATAGCACTTTTTAACATATAAGGCTAAAAACGCACCAAATAGCAGAGAAAGGAAGGACAGACAAATTCAGGGTGTGTGAGGAGGGGGCGCATTGAGCAGGGGGCTGCACGAGCTATGGTATGTATGTATGTCTACGTATACTCTACAGCTCAAACCAGGATTCACCCAAAAGGGTGGCAAAGATTTCAGTGATATGAAATAAGGGAAAGACGACCACTCATCTAGATAGGATCGATGTACGGTGCGCAGAAATTCATAATAGAAAACAGTTGACACTAGCTTTCTAGCTTGTGCTCTTTTTCAGATAAGAGTACACACAATCACACACATGACCACACAGACACCCAAACACATGCGCTCATGTGGCAGCAGGCATATATGTTTGTATGTGTGAATGTGTGTACTCTAACTAGAAAAAGAACGAGACCTCAAAAGCTAGTGTTAACTGTTTTCTATTACATGTTTGTGTGTGTGCCATGCACAAATCCTTCATAGGTAACTGGTTGCCTTTCTCTTATTTTATATATTTTTCCATCCATGAATTTCCATTATAGTTTTCAATCATGCTTTTGACAACTCAACACATATACATCTACATGCATACTCCGCAAACCACTGTATGAAGCATGGCGAAGGGTGTCTTGTACCACTTTTTCCTGACCCATTCACAAATAGATAGAGCAAGGGAAAAATGACTGACTGTGTGTCTCTGCACGTGCCCTAATTTCTCTTAGCTTGTCTCCATGATTCCCCCCCCCCCCCCAACCAGGTCAAGATCCCAAACACCTGAGCAGTACTGAAGAATGTGTCACATTAGTGTCCTATATGCAATCTCCTTTATAAGTGAGCCATGTTGTTGTTGTTGTGGTCTTCAGTCCTGAGACTGGTTTGATGCAGCTCTCCATGCTACTCAATCCTGTGCAAGCTGTTTCATCTCCCAGTACCTACTGCAACCTACATCCTTCTGAATCTGCTTAGTGTATTCATCTCTTGGTCTCCCTCTACGATTTTTACCCTCCACGCTGCCCTCCAATACAAAAATTGGTGATCCCTTGATGCCTCAGAACATGTCTTACCACCCGATCCCTTCTTCTGGTCAAGTTGTGCCACAAACTTCTCTTCTCCCCAATCCTATTCAATACTTCCTCATTAGTTATGTGATCTACCCATCTAATCTTCAGCATTCTTCTGTAGCACCACATTTCGAAAGCTTCTATTCTCTTCTTGTCCAAACTATTTATCGTCCATGTTTCACTTCCATACATGGCTACACTCCGTACAAATATTTTCAGAAATGACTTCCTGACACTTAAATCTATACTCGATGATAACAAATTTCTCTTCTTCAGAAACGTTTTCCTTGCCATTGCCAGTCTACATTTTATATCCTCTCTACTTCGACCATCATCAGTTATTTTGCTCCCCAAATAGCAAAACTCCTTTACTACTTTAAGTGTCTCATTTCCTAATCTAATTCCCTCAGCATCACCCGACTTAATTCGACTAAATTCCATTATCCTTGTTTTGCCTTTGTTGATGTTCATCTTATATCCTCCTTTCAAGACACTGTCCATTCCATTCAACTGCTCTTCCAAGTCCTTTGCTGTCTCTGACAGAATTACAATGTCATCGGCGAACCTCAAAGTTTTTATTTCTTCTCCATGAATTTTAATACCTACTCCGAATTTTTCTTTTGTTTCCTTTACTGCTTGCTCAATATACAGATTGAACAACATTGGGGAGAGGCTACAACCCTGTCTTACTCCCTTCCCAACCACTGCTTCCCTTTCATGTCCCTCGACTCTTATAACTGTCATCTGGTTTCTGTACAAATTGTAAATAGCCTTTCGCTCCCTGTATTTTACCCCTGCCACCTTTAGAATTTGAAAGAGAGTATTCCAGTCAACATTGTCAAAAGCTTTCTCTAAGTCTACAAATGCTAGAAACGTAGGTTTGCCTTTCCTTAATCTTTCTTCTAAGATAAGTCGCAAGGTCAGTATTGCCTCACGTGTTCCAGTGTTTCTACGGAATCCAAACTGATCTTCCCCGAGGTTGGCTTCTACTAGTTTTTCCATTCGTTTGTAAGGAATTCATGTTAGTATTTTGCAGCTGTGACTTATTAAACTGATTGTTCGGTAATTTTCACATCTGTCAACACCTGCTTTCTTTGGGATTGGAATTATTATATTCTTCTTGAAGTCTGAGGGTATTTCACCTGTTTCATACATCTTGCTCACCAGATGGTAGAGTTTTGTCAGGACTGGCTCTCCCAAGGCCGTCAGTAGTCCCAATGGAATGTTGTCTACTCCGGGGGCCTTGTTTCGACTCAGGTCTTTCAGTGCTCTGTCAAACTCTTCACGCAGTATCATATCTCCCATTTCATCTTCATCTACATCCTCTTCCATTTCCATAATATTGTCCTCAAGTACGTCGCCCTTGTATAGACCCTCTATATACTCCTTCCACCTTTCTGCTTTCCCTTCTTTGCTTAGAACTGGGTTTCCATCTGAGCTCTTGATATTCATACAAGTCGTTCTCTTCTCTCCAAAGGTCTCTTTAATTTTCCTGTAGGCAGTATCTATCTTACCCCTAGTGAGAAAGGCCTCTACATTCTTACATTTTTCCTCTAGCCATCCCTGCTTAGCCATTTTGCACTTCCTGTCGATCTCATTTTTGAGACGTTTGTATTCCGTTTTGCCTGCTTCATTTACTGCATTTTTATATTTTCTCCTTTCATCAATTAAATTCAATATTTCTTCTGTTACCCAAGGATTTCTACTAGCCCTCATCTTTTTACCTACTTGATCCTCTGCTGCCTTTGCTACTTCATCCCTCAAAGCCACCCATTCTTCTTCTACTGTATTTCTTTCCCCCATTCCTGTCAATTGTTCCCTTATACTCTCCCTGAAACTCTGTACAACCTCTGGTTCTTTCAGTTTATCCAGGTCCCACCTCCTTAAATTCCCACCTTTTTGCAGTTTCTTCAGTTTTAATCCACAGGTCATAACCAATAGATTGTGGTCAGAGTCCACATCTGCCCCTGGAAATGTCTTACAATTTAAAACCTGGTTCCTAAATCTCTGTCTTACCATTATATAATCTATCTGATACCTTTTAGTATCTCCAGGGTTCTTCCATGTATACAACCTTCATTCATGATTCTTAAACCAAGTGTTAGCTATGATTATGTTGTGCTCTGTGCAAAATTCTACAAGGCGGCTTCCTCTTTCATTTCTTAGTCCCAATCCATATTCACCTACTATGTTTCCTTCTCTCCCTTTTCCTACACTCGAATTCCAGTCACCCATGACTATTAAATTTTCGTCTCCCTTCACAATCTGAATAATTTCTTTTATTTCATCATACATTTCTTCAATTTCTTCGTCATCTGCAGAGCTAGTTGGCATATAAACTTGTACTACTGTAGTAGGTGTGGGCTTCGTATCTATCTTGGCCACAATAATGCGTTCACTATGCTGTTTGTAGCAGCTTACCCGCATTCCTATTTTCCTATTCATTGTTAAACCTACTCCCGCATTACCCCTATTTGATTTTGTGTTTATAACCCCGTAGTCACCTGACCAGAAGTCTTGTTCCTCCTGCCACCGAACTTCACTAATTCCCACTATATCTAACTTCAACCTATCCATTTCCCTTTTTAAATTTTCTAACCTATCTGCCTGATTAAGGGATCTGACATTCCACGCTCCGATCCGTAGAACGCCAGTTTTCTTTCTCCTGATAACGACATCCTCTTGAGTAGTCCCCGCCCGGAGATCCGAATGGGGGACTATTTTACCTCCGGAATATTTTACCCAAGAGGACGCCATCATCATTTAATCATACAGTAAAGCTGCATGCCCTCGGGAAAAATTACGGCTGTAGTTTCCCCTTGCTTTCAGCCGTTCGCAGTACCAACACAGCAAGGCCGTTTTGGTTATTGTTACAAGGCCAGATCAGTCAATCATCCAGACTGTTGCCCTTGCAACTACTGAAAAGGCTGCTGCCCCTCTTCAGGAACCACACGTTTGTCTGGCCTCTCAACAGATACCCCTCCATTGTGGTTGCACCTACGGTACGGCTATCTGTATCGCTGAGGCACGCAAGCCTCCCCACCAACGGCAAGGTCCATGGTTCATGGGGGGAAGTGAGCCATAATTCCCAGTAAACTGAAGTCAATGATTCACCTTCCCTGCTGCTGTCCTTACATGATGTGACTGTGACAAGCAGCACACCACTACAATATTTTAACTAAAGTTCAGTTATTGAGACATAAGTGTTGTGATCAAGACTGAACTTTAGTTAAAATATAATACTCTATTGATCACTCTTTCCAAAAATGTTTACCAAAATTGTACACCACTACTATATTTGAATGCCACAGGATTGTAGTTCCCAGTTATCTGCATTAACTTACATTGTTCTATATTTAGAGAAAACCTCTACTATTTGGTGAGTTGTTATCGTAACTCCTTAAATTATTTACATTTCACTAGAACTTTCATCATATTTATAACTTCACATTTTGTATCAATAGAAAAATTCAAACTGTAAAATTATAAGAAGACAGAATGGCTGGTGAATGCTTACCTTCAGGAGGAAAAATTTCAAGTACTTGCCCACAGAACTGCTTAAAAAAAAAACCTAAGTCATACATTCTTTTCTTCAGGTGTGAATGAACGATGTGTCAGAACAGAGGGGAAAGTCACTCAGATTCCAGGTTGAGGAGACTCATCTGATGTGAAGATGAGGGGAGACATTGTGCTTGTCCCAGCCAAGAGATGTTAGAAACACAGAGAGCAAAGTAAAGTGAATTAATGAGAAGTTGGATGATTAGTACACTCAAGAGCCAGGAGAAAGAGAGAGGTAACAAGTAATAGAGGAATAATTGAGCACAATAATAAAGAAATAGTTAGAAAATGTGTGTGTGTGAGGGGGGGACTGTTTGTTGCAGAGGTTAGGTCTAAGAGTGTGTAGGGATGCAATGATATGCTGAAGAGCAGTAGGGAAACTATTATTGGTTGGGAGGATCCAAATGGCTCATATAGTGTAGCAGGCACTGAGGTCCATTGAGTCATGCTGCAGGGCTTGTTCAGCAACTGGGTTTTGGGTGCCACAAGGCAGACTGTTCTTCTGTGTCCATTTATGCACTCAGCCACTTTAGTGGTGCTCATTCCTGTATAAAATTCCATGTAATGAACAGGTTATATGGTAAACAAAATGTCTTACTCTGTTTTTAGGATCTTCCAGTGGTGGTGCTAGAGTATGCCTAAATGGTAATAAGTGCTGCATGGGGCAGGTTTTATGATGAGAGCAGTTGTATGCGTAAAGACCTTGGGGAGTGGGGATAATGCTATTGGAAGATCACTTCCTCAATACATGTATTAGACAGCCATTCTGCTGCCTCGTATTTCTACAGTTTACTTCAAGTATTTCTATATACTCATCATAGAAATTACATAGAGGTACCCTATATATTAAACATAAGAATATTACCCAAATCCATGCAAGATTTATAAAACTTCTTGGCAGAATTCACTGGAGGTGGATCATTTTGGTCCTCAGGAGATTCTAAAATTCCTATTAAAAAAAGGCAGGAAGATAGTACACTGATTAACATAATTATCAGAAACAGGACACAAAAATATGAATCAGATCATCAAACATATTCAAGTTGTTTGTTTTTTTGCTTTTTCTTTTTCTTCGTGTCAGCAAATGAGTTTTTGTACCATACCTTTGAGTTGTAGATCCAACTTCTCTGTCACTACATCAAACTGATTCATGTGGGACTCAGTTGGAGGTACAGGATGCTTTTTGACCCAGCCACCACAAGCAAATTCGTAGAAATCTTCACAAGGATTGACATTAATATCAATTGTATCCAATAACACAGATGCTGTAAGTAAAACAAAGTCATTTTAACTAAACACTATGCCAATATGATATAGAGGTCAATGTGGTGGATCATGCATATACGTGAAGGAGGGAATTATGTATAAAATTAGAAATGACGTTATGGCATTAAGTGAGGATAAACACATAGAAATATCAGCTTTAGAGATAAAAAATCTAGATGTAATCCAAAGACTAACTGTACTATGTATTTATCGTGCTCCCAGTGGTGACATGGACACATTCACTACAAAGTTAACCCGAGCATTAGATATGGTTTCCAAACGCAAAATCATCATTTGTGGAGATCTGAAAATTAACACGATGAACCCAGATATGTTGTGCAATAGTTTTCTGAACATTATGTACACCTATGGTATATCACCATTAATTAACACTGCCACTAGGATAACCAGACATTCAGCATTACGTACTGACCATATGCTAACGGACATAGAGAAAGATAGGTGTGACATTGTCATAGATGACCTTGGCATCTCAGACCATTCCAGTCAGTTATTAAAATTAGGCATAGAATTAGATAATAACACTAAAATACACAACTACAGTAGGGTTTTCTCTAAGTCAGCAAGAGCTCTAGTTGCCTCAATAATTAACAGTGAAACATGGGAGGAAGTGTACAGAGAAACTACTATAAATGGGAAGTTTTCAAAGTTTATGTCAATATTTAAATTCAGATTTGAAGTAGTGTGTTCTAAAAATCACTAAATCATGCAACAATAACAGCTGGGCAACCAATGGGATAAGGAAATCCTCTGAAACCCTCAAGCACCTTAGCTCAATAAAAAAAAAATACTGGAATGATTCAGTATTTCATAACTATTATTACACATACAGAAAGACCTATAGAAAAGTGATGTTAGTGACTAAAAGGTACCAAAATGACAAATTTATAAAAAAAGCTAATATTAACATCAAAGCAGCATGGAAAATCACCAAACAAGAAACTAATAGGAAAAAAATTAAAGCCAATAAACATTCAATTTCAACACAATGATACCAAAATAAATGACCCCAAAAAATTAGCAAACTTTGCCAGTCAGTATTTCAGCAACATAGCAACCAAACTACAACAGAAGTTCAGCAAAACAAAGCATTTACAAACGCTGAACAAAATACCACACACACAATGATGCAACGACCAACCACATCAGAAGTAGTACACAATGTTGTGAGTAACTTAAAATGTAAAAATTAAGCATGTGTCGATGAAGTACCTGTGTGCTTACTGAAGGACTCCATAGACAACATCAAAGACCCTTTAGTGCACATAATCAATGAATCCTTCTCCACAGGCTGCTTCCCAGACATACTGAAGCATGCAAAAATCCTACCTTTATGTACGAAAGGTGGCCCGGAAATCATAGAAAATTACAGATGAATCTCATTACTGTCATCCTTTTCATAAGTCATATAGACCATAACAAAAAACAGGCTCGTGGGGTACTTAACAAAGTTCAATCTTCTGAGTAAAGAGCAACTTGGTTTCCAGGCTGGCAAAAGCATAAATTCAGCGGAAGCTCATTTCTCAAATGTTATCCTCAAAGCACTAGACAAAGGAGACGGCATAACAGTGATCTTCCTTGATTTGACCAAAGCATTTCACACTGTAGACCACACAATTTTGTTAAACAAACTAAATGCACTAACAGGGGTTTCACTCATACCTGCAAAACAGGGTCCAACAGGCGGAGATCACTCAAACTAACTCCAATCATACCTTTTCATATATTTCAAACCCAGAATACATCAATATAGGAGTCCCCCAAGGAAGTGTGCTGGGCCCAATCCTCTTTTTAATATACATCAACAATTTTGCATAAAGAGTCAAACATGGCGAATCAGTACTGTTTGCAGATGACTGTAACTTCTTAATCAAAGCTGATTCACCAAGTGTACTCAATGGAAAAGCTGAAGAAACACTTGAGCATGTATGCCAGTGGATAGAGGCTAATAAATTAACCCTAAATGTAAAAAAATCACCAGTATTAATTTCCACTTAAACAGAAAACCAAACAGTACCAAGCTAAAATTTACTGATGAGCACATAGAATGTAACCATCAACAAAATTTTTAGGAATGCATGTTGACTCTCAACTAAATTGGACCAAGCACACTGCAGTACTTGGAAAGCAAATAGCTTCAGCATGCTATGCACTTAGGATAATAAATTCAGCGTACAGTAGCTCATGTACTAGAACTGCATATTTTGCGGATGTCCACTCTATAATCAGTTATGGCATATCCTTCTGGGGATCAACAGAGCACAACAGACAAACAAATTGCAAAAAAGCACCGTATGAATCATAAAGAAAAGTAGCAATAGATCCCACTGCACGGAGTTATTCAAATCTTCGGGTATATTGACAGTTCTGTGTGAATATATTTTGCAGACAGTAACATATATAAAAAAACACATTGACCAGTTCCCAATAAACAGTTCCATACATGCACATGAAACCAGACACAGACAACACTTACACCTCTATAGGAAAAACAAATCAAAAACTCAAAATAGCACGTTATATAATGGAATTAAATTCTACAACAATCTTCCACAAGGGATCAAAGACATAAGCAAAATAGATAACTTCAGGAAATCACTAAAGAAATATCTCTTGTAAAAGTGTTTTCATACTGTCAAGGATTACTTACAATGATGTAAATATATAGTTATACGCAAAAATTATCAACTGTGTTATTAAGTGGTTTAACAATGTATCTTTATGTTAGAAAAAATATATCTAAAAAGAGGGAAAAAAGGACGGGTATACACTCGCGCACATATTTAAATATGTCTGCTTGTGTCTGTATATGTGTGGATGGATATGTGTGTGTGTGTGTGCGCGAGTGTATACCCGTCCTTTTTTCCCCCTAAGGTAAGTCTTTCCGCTCCCGGGATTGGAATGACTCCTTACCCTCTCCCTTAAAACCCACATCCTTTCGTCTTTCCCTCTCCTTCCCTCTTTCCTGATGAGGCAACAGTTTGTTGTGAAAGCTTGAATTTTGTGTGTATGTTTGTGTTCGTTTGTGTGTCTGTCGACCTGCCAGCACTTTCATTTGGTAAGTCACATCATCTTTGTTTTTAGATATATTTTTCCTACGTGGAATGTTTCCCTCTATTATAACCATATCTTTATGTTAGAATATTCATAAATTCCAATTGTGATAATTATAAATTTGTGTACCTACTGTATACACTTATGTTGACAACATCCATACAATCCTGATTGTCTACAGATGGATAAATAAATAAATAAAAACATGTGCAGCTGTAGCCTGTACATTTTTTCTGTTTAAAACAAAAAATAAAGAGAAGGATAGTTGTATATCTATTGCACTATTTCCCTTGATCTGCATAAAGATATGTGATTGCAGATTTTAATGCTGGTTTGCCTCAAAATAGTTAACACTAATTCAAATAAATTATGTGTATGTTGGAGAGGTTGATACGTGTCAGCAATAATTACCTGCTTGTTTACATTCTTCTGTTAAACACACCTTATTTCCTTTTGTCAGTCCATTTAGTTCTGTTGCTGACACTAAAAAATAAAGTATTTTGTAATATTAGGTGTTGTAAAATTTTGCATGTTTGATGTATAAAGCACACTTAACTCATTTTTAATTAAAACAACATGTAATTACCTTTTGGATGTAACAAAAAGTACTGCAGATCAGCAGAGATAGTGAGTGATGGCGAGGTTATACACGTAATGAATACCGTTATTTGCAGGATATTTTTCTTACTGGAATAAAATTTAAAAATCAGTAGTTGAAGTCACTCATTTTTAAACACTTTGTTTCACTTAAGTATGCACTACACAAACAAAGACCACTCACAGTGATGTACACATTTAGCCCCATAAGGCACAATGTCACACTGGTACATTTCTAACACAATGACATACTGAATAGCATCTTGTATTTACTATTTTGTTATCAGAATGTTTATTTAAAGGATCAAAGAACTTCTATTATTATATTCACTCAAAGATGATTTATTATGGTAAGAACTATTTGTCTTTGATTTATTGATGCAACCAGTGGTCACATGTGTTCACAGATATCTACAAATTAATGTATGTATCATATATTCGCTGGAAAAACAAAAGTAGTAGTAATAATAATAATAATAACAATAATAATAATAATAATTTTGCTAATACAACTTCGTATGAAAAAGTTAACACTAGGAGAAAATCCAGTGTTACTGTTTTATGTGCATTTTACGACAATATGTATTACATACCCACAGATTCCAGTTATTCAGGTTTTTTAAACTTTTCTTGCTCTTCAAAAATTAACTGTGGAACTTAAAAATTATATTTAATATTCCGTACTATTACAAAAACTGTGATACTATAAATAATATGCTTAAATTAAGAAACAGAATCCATATTTGTGAATTAAATTAATTGATTAGGAGTGACAGTTACACTCTAAAGTCAGACTGATAATATGCCATACTCTAGATAGCACTTTATTTGCTAGAGAAAAAATCAAATCACCGAGAAGAATATAGTTTTTTTGGTTGACACATATTCAACCATTTTGGAAAAAAAGTGTACCAGACTCCATCAGAATAGAATGTTTTGACAAATAAAATGCAGAGTTTAGACTATTATTGTTCCAAAGTAATTAGTTTGGTACAGAACTGATATTCACAACAAAAAATAAAAACAAGGAAAGTTTTTTCTTTTCTCTCCTCACCTCAAACTACTGAAGAAAATCTACCTACCATACTCACATCTGCCCTTCATTGTGCAGTTTCTTATGCACACAATTACAGTGATATTAGTTCGGCTGCTCAATATGTAAGCATGGGACTAGAAATGTGAATATTTTGATTTTAACCCATAGGTCATTTTCGGATTTTTTTCTGGAAATTAAATTGATTTTCAACATTGAAATATCGGAGAAAGGCCAAATTTTATCATAGTTCAGAAAAAATGTTAAACTACTGGTGTCCCCATTTCTCAATGGTTAATCAGTATGAAAGGTTAAAGGGAGCAAGTCCAGAAAAACACAATATTGTTCAACTTAATATTTGGGAACATGGAAGTAATAGTTGACTGTTCCTTCTCAATGACACAGACTATACCAAAGGATGAGCTTTCCAGCATATGTGGTATTTTCTTACATCAAATGTCATAGAAAAAAATTATAATAATTGCAAAAAATATATATTTACATCAAATGATAAAGAGGGGTGTTAAATTATTTTCATAGTTACTAATATAAGAATATAAAAATAAATGACTGCATATTTACAGTCATAATCCTATACTGAATTTGTGGCTGAGCTAGCCCCTCGTCTAACTATAATCTACCATACAATGGAAAATCCAGGATGGAATGTAACAATATTATGAAAAGGAAAGTTATAATGTATCATAGATCCACTGAACAAAAAACTGTGCCCAGTTCTTGGAAAAAAGCACAGGTCACACCTATCTACAATAAGGGTAGTAGAAGCGATCCACAAAACTACCATCCAATATCTGCAACAGTAATTTGTTGTAGGATCTTAGAACATATTCCTAGCTCAGACATAATGAGGTATCTTGAACTGAATGACCTCCTCAATGCCAGCCATAGAGTAGTTTTCTCACATGACATACTGAAAGCTTTGGATCAAGGCAATCAGGTAGAAGCAGTATTTTTTGATTCCAAAAAACCATTTGACTCAGTACCACCTCTATATTTATTGTCAAAACTTCAATCAAATTGGGTATCATGTGAAATTTGTGACTGTATTGAAGAATTTTTGGCAGGGAGGATGCAGCAAGTTATCTTGGATGGAGAGTCATCGTCAGACGTAGATGTAACTTTGGGTGTACCCAGGGAAGCGTGCCATTCATATTGTATATTAATGCCTTTGCAGACAATATTAACAGTAACATCAGCCTTTTTTTAGATGATGCAGTTATCTATAATGAATTACTATGTGAAAAATGCTGCATAAATATTCAGCCAGATCTTGATAAGATTTCAAAGTGGTGCAAAGGTTGGCAAAGTTCTTTAAATGTTTTGAAATGTAAAATTGTCCACTTCACAAAATGAAAAAACATAGTATCCTATGATTATTATATCAGTGAGTCACTTTTGGAATTGGTCAACTCGTACAGATACCTAGCTGTAACACTCTGTAGGGATATGAAATGGAATGATCACACACGTTCTGTTGTGGGTAAAGCAGGTGGTAGATTTCGCTTTATTGGTAGAATACTGGGGAAGTGCAATCAATCTAAAAAGGAGATTGCTTACAAATCACTCATGCAACCCATCCTAGAATACTGCTCAAGTGTATGGAGCCCACAGCAAATAGGACTAACAGGGGATATTGAACATACGCAGAGAAGGGCAGCGTGAATAGTCACAAATTTGTTTAAGCTGTGGGATAGAGTCACAGAGATAATGAAGTAACTGAAATGAAAGATTCTTGAAGATAGTCTTAAATATTCTGAGAAAGTCTGTTAAAAAGTTTTAAGAACCGGCTTTCAATGGTGGCTCTAGGAATATACTACAATTGCTTGTGTACCACTCACATAAGGATCATGAGAATAAGATTAAAATAATTACTGTATGCACAGAGGTATTCAAACAATCATCCTTACGCTCTCCATGCGTGAGTGGAACAGGAAGAAACCCTAATAACAGGTACAATGGGACATACCCTCGGCCATGCACCTCATGGTAGTTTGCAGAGTATGGATGTACATCTAGATGTCTGGAGTTTTTAGAGTGATTACAACAAAGTAAGTGGACATATTCCTCACCGTGTGACTGAGTGGAGTGACACCATGGTCAGCACACTGGATTCGTATTGGGGAGGGTGACAGTTCAAATCTGCATCAGGCCATGCAGATTTAGGTTTCCTGTGATTTCCCTAAATTGCAACAGGCAAATACCAGGATGGTTCCTGTGACAGGGCATAGGTGATTTCCTTCCCCATCACTGTCAAAGTCTGATCTTGTGCTCCATCTCTATTGATCTCATTCTCGATAGGGCATTATACCCCAATTTTCATTCCTTTTTTTCTTACTGCGTAAAGAAAAATTCAATGCAGTAAGGCATCCCTTGTAAACTTGGAGCTGAAAAGTATTGTGGAATAAAACACACTTATGAGTTGAGGTATGGATGGAAAGATAGTGATGAAAAACAATTGATGTTAGGAGCAAACAGTCAGTTTCCAGGGTCATGGCTGGTGATAGTCCTGGTGACATCCAAGTCCACATTTTGTTAAACAGATTAAAATAGATTTCTGCAAAACCTTCTAAAGGGAATTAAATATACAACAAATTATTTTCCCTGTTCTTTATGTTGTGAGAAATCATTCCTCTTCCCATAACCTCAAATATACACATGCATACATAAACAGGCATTTATGAAGCAAAATATCATGAATAAGAAAATGGCACAGAGTTGTCATCAGTTGACACAGTTAATTAGTTGTTTAGAATCAAGTTGTGTGTTAAATTAATGTAATAGTTAATTATCATGTGAAATATTTTACTTCATAATTTCAGTATGAAAAGCATACATTTCTATCTACAATATAAAGAAGGCAGTGAGTGGCAGATAGGCACACTGAAAAATAGCTGCTGGAGCAATTGAATCACATTCTCTACCAGGGTATCAGCTACCTCTTGCCATGCCCTGAAAGGAGAAATATCCTCCCCACACTTTCCACGGTTGTATTCCACCTTCTGCCCAACCTGTGAAATATCCTTGTCCACTCCTATTCCATACCTGTTCCCAATCCCTTGCCCTGTGACCCATATCCCTGAAATGACCTAGATGTGAGACTTATCCCATACATCCTCCTGCTATCACCTAATTGAGTCCTGTTGCAGTTATCTCCTACCCCATCAAAGGCAGGGCTGCCTGTGAAAGCAGCAATGTGATCTACAAATTTAATTGCAGCCACTGTACTACATTCTAGATGGGTGTGACCACTAACAAACTGTCTGGCCACATGAATGGCCACCTCTAAATTATGCCCAAGAGACAGCTGGACCACCCAGTTACTGAGTTCAGCATGCTGTACTTGACTTCAACAAGCCTATGTCATCTGGATTCTCCCCACCAATACTATTTTTTCTGAATTGCACAGTGGGAACTCTCCCTGCCACATATCCTTCATTCTTGTAACCCTCTGGTCTCAATCTTCACTAGTCCCTGTTCTCCCTCTGCCTATTGCAATCCCTGCTCAGTAATGCAATAAGATGTATCCAGTTGTAATTACTTCATCCTGCATGATTTAATCCACTGAGCAACAGCATTTCAGTGTCAGAATAACTAATAAAATGGAAACAAACAAAAAAATCACTGTACGCGAAATAGCTGATAAAATTTTAAAACTGACAGTATAGAGCACAACTTTGAGATCATCACTACTAGGAATTTACTATAGTAGATTGTTGGAGGAGCAGAAGATTAGTGTTTAATGCCCCATCAAGAATGAGGTCATTAGAGATGGAGCACAAGCTTGGATTAAAGATGGATAGAGCAGGAAAGCAGCCATGCTCTTTCAAAGGAACCATCCTGACATTTGCCTTAAGTGATTTAGGGAAATCATGTAAACCTAAATCAGAATGGCCGGACACAAGTTTGAGTCGTCATCCTCCTGACTGCGAATCCAGTGTGCTAACCATTGCGCCATCCCACTCAGTTAGTAGATTAGCAATCAATGCATTGTTTATACTTACTTACATATAAGCCATTCCCCCAGCCAATGCAATCTTCTCCAACAATGGAAGATAATAATTATGGAGAAATTTATGAAAAACTGGCAAGACTAAAAATATCTAAATCTGAGATGTATTCATGTACATTATACTGGGTGGAGAACATTCGAGTTTGTCTGTTTAGGCATTCATGTAACGTAGGCTGACTGGATGAGAAGAATGTACAATCATACCTTCCACATTATTGAATAAATTAACAGTTAAAGTCCAAAGCTGTAATGCCCAGGCTATTGTATCTTGCTGTCGAGGTAAGTTTAAAAACAGATACTGATTGCACTTTCACGATTTAATATCTCTTTTCCATCATTAGCATGTGGTGCTGTGACATTAGTAAAAGATAGCAGAGCTGCACCAGATTTTTGTAACAAAGTTCTCATCATTATTTATGGATAAATCTGATCAGAAGGAAATGTTAAACCATCCAGAATTAAATAATGCATTCTGTCTCTCAAGAAATATTCAATCCAGTGACAAACATATCAACAACAATAATCAATTTTTGAAAATATGTAATTGGATAGATAAAAAAACCGGTCATCAAGCAGTGGCAAGAGAAAATAATAATAATAATAATAATAATAATAATATAAAGTTACTGAAATCTGCAAGCCTTAGGAGCCAGGAGCTCTTTCTTCTGGCAGAAGGTTTGAAGCAGAAAGAAGGGGGTGACGAAAAAGGACTAGTGAGGTGTAGGAAATGAAGAGAGTTTGGAGAAGTTGCCCAGAACCCCAGGCCAGGGGAAACATACCGGATGGGATGAGAAGCATACCATCTGGGGTGTCTCCTCTGACCAGGGCTTGTGGGAAACTTTTTCGGACTCTCCCAGTTTCCTAAATGTCACCAGTTAACCTCCTTCACCCCTCTTCCTTGCCATTCAACCCTTTTGCCAGAAGAAGAAGCCACTGGCTCTGAAAGCTTGAGGATTTCAGTACCTTTCTATGTGTGTTCTCCTGCCACCACTAGATGAGTAATTTTTTTTAATCTATCCCAGGTTTGATTTTCTAAATGAAAATAAGGTCCTCAGTAAATATCAGTGTAATGTCAAATCAAAAGTTTTAAGGAAGTCTAGAAATACTAACTCCAAATGGTTATCTGTATCCACGGGTCTTTAGATATCATGTTTAAAGAGTGTAATATTGGCTTCACCTGATATGCAAAATGTTTTCAGAATCCATTCTGTTTTCTGCTAAGATGCAGAGAGGTCATTTGATTCAACCACAATTTGCGTGTTTGATATGTAACAAAAATGTAAATTTCTGGGTGTAAAAATACATAAAATGAGGGAAAGACAATGACATACCTATAGAGAACTGGTGTGTGCACACAGAAACACATAATGGAAAACAGTAAACACTAGCTTTCAGGCTCTTGCTCTTTTTCTAGTAAGAGTACACACTTTCAAACGCTCATAGTTGGTCTCGTAGCTATCACGAGTGTGTGCATTTGGATGTCTGTGTAGCTGCATATGTGATTGTGTCCACTCTTACTAGAAATAGAGCAAGAGCTTGAAAGCAAGTGTTCACTCAGGGTTGCCACAAGTTTCCCCAAGTGAAATCCCCTGATATTTTCCCAATTTCCAGATACACTTTAGCATTTTCCCTGTCAAATTTTGAGATTGATTGATTAATTGAGAGGCTTTATGGGGCCAAATGGTGAGACCGTAAGTCTCGCAATTCCAGAGTTACTCACAGAAGAAATAGGGTCAGCTAAAAGTGGATGGATCCAGTCAGGGGAGTCAAACTATAAAACAAGGAAGTTAAAACACACATAGTAAAAGGCATAAAAGGTTAGGCCAAATCTAAAAACGGGAAAAAAGAGTGATCTTTCCACAGGGGAGCGGTCACGGGGCCCCAGACAGAGAAAATGTGAAGAGAGGCCCCAACCACAACCACCCTGCCTCTGCTCCAGGAGTAATGCAAAATCTTATATACGGATATAACCACTTTCACAGAGGAAACTGAGGACCAGTTCAACCATCCATGAACTGTCTGCTAATATTAAAATTAAGGAAGACTACATTTAGCACGAAGGGAACATTCTACCATTATGTGGGATATTGTCAGTCTGGCTCCACAACCGTACTGTGGCGGTGGTTCATTACACAGGACACAATTGGTGAGCCTGGTATGACCAATGCATAGACGGCATAAAACAATGGACTCCTTCCAAGAGGAGCGGAAGGAAGAGCACCAAAATGCAACAGTGGACTCCTTCCAAGAGGAGTGGAAGGAAGAACACCAAAGTGCAGCAGTCTCCTTGATTGTGTGGAGTTTATTACTGAGAGCAACAGCGCACCAGATGTCATATTTGTAGGAGGGGGGGATATCTGTTTCTGTGAGATGACTGTTAATGGAACTCGTGTGAATGGCACCACCAATAGCCAGACGCACCCCACAATGGTGAGGAGGATCAAGTATTTTCAGACTGGAAGGAGCCACTGAGCCATAAACTTGACTTCCATAATCTAGTCTGGACAAGACCATAGCACTGTACAGACGGAGACGAGTAGCAGGGTCTGCACCCCAAGATGTGTGGGCCAGAAGACAGAGAGCATTAAGCTTCTGCTTGCATGTAGTCTTCAGGTGGTGAATACGGGGCCACATCAGCCTTTCATAGGAAAAAAAGAGCCAAGAAATGGGGCTGTGCTGTAACATCTAGGAGCTGGTCGCCTAAACCAAGTTTTGGATCAGGGTGTAGTGTGAATTGATGACAAAAATGCATAACCCACTTTTGCAGGGAGAAAACTGGAAGCCATGGAAGATAGCCCACTCAGAGGTCTGTCGGATGGCACCTTGAGCCGGCACTCAGCAGACGCTACCGAGTGGGAGCTTCACCAGATGCAAAAATTGTCGACATCAACACCGGGGTAACTGAGGTTACAAGCCCATTGATCACTATGAGGAAGAACATGACACTTAATAGAGAACCCTGTGAGATAGAATTCTCCTGAATCTGAAGGGTGCCGAGTGAAGTGCCAACTGAAATCCGGAAAAGCTGGTGGGATAAAAAATTGTGAATAAAACTTGGAAGGGGGCCGCGAAAGCCTCAGTCATGGAGGGTAACTAAATGCGATGGCACCAAGCCATGTCGTATGCCTTATGTAGGTCAAAGAAGACCGTGACAAGGCATCAACAGTTAGTAATAGTCAGTCAGATTGCAGATTCAAATCTGAGTAAATGGTCAGTTGGAGATCATCCTTCCCGGAAGTCACACTGCTACAGGGACAAAAGTCCCTGAGATTCTAGTGCCCAACATAATCGGAAGCTAATCATCATCTCAAGCAGTTTACAAAGTACATTCATGATGCTAATTGGGCAGTAGGTGTCAATAGACATTGGGTTCCTCCCAGGCTTAAGGATGGGGGTAACTATACTGTCTCACCACTGTGAGGGGAAGGCATCTGCGAGCCAAATGTGGTTGAAGACCCCAAGTAGATATTGCCTCTGTGTAATGTCCAAGTGTTGGATGATCTGGTTGTGAATGGAATCTGGGCCTGGGGCTGTCTCATGTGAAGAGATAAGAGCCTCCAAGAATTCCCATTCAGTGAACGGATCACTATAGGGTTCAGCTTAGTGAGGAAGGGAACAGAAAAAGGCCTGTTCAACTTCACGTTTCTGCCAGAGAAAGGTGGCAGGATAGGAAGAGAATACCAATGCTGTTACGGAGTGTTTCACGAGGTGCTCTGCAAGGATCAATGGATCAGTAGACAGAACACCTTGGAAAATAAGTTCCTGAACAGTTGACTGTCACTGGTGGCCCAGAAGGCTACAGAGCTTGGACCAAACCTGCGATGAAGAGCCATACATTCCCAGGGAGGAAAAATACCGCTCCCAGCATTTCTTTTTACTCTGCTTAATAAGGTAACAAGCCTTAGCATGGAGAGACTTAAAAGCAAGGAGGTAGGTCTGTGAAGGATGTTGATTAAATCGTTGCAGTGTCCACTGGCGGTACTGTATAGTGACTGCTATGTCCTTGGTCCACCATGGTACTGGTTGACGATGAGAGGGATCTGTGGATAACGGGACAGCAGTGCCAGCAGCACGAAGAATAGTGGTAGAAATACCCTGTATGATCGCATCAATGCAGTTCGAGAGAGAAGTGTCAAAGTGCAAGGCAGACATGTATTAAGACCAATTGGCCGTGCTGAATGCCCAACATGAGGGCCTGTCTGCCTGGCAGAGGCAGGGGAATGACAGAATCACCGGAAAGTGGTCACTGTCACAAAGATCATCACGGAATGACCAATGTAGAAGAGCCATGAGAGCAGCGGAAGAGGTTGTGAGTTCGAGAGCAGCAAAGATTCCATGAGTGGCACTGAAGTGCATAGGAGAACTGTCACTGAGGAGACACAAATCAAAGTCTATAGTAAGCTGGTCAAGTAGAAGGCCCTACCCAGCAAAGTGGCACTCCCCCCACAGGGATAGTGCATATTGAAGTCCCCAAGGAGGAGACATGGGAGCAGGAGTTGCTGTATTAAGGTAGACAGTTCAATATAAGGAAGCAGCCTACCTAGAGGGAGGTAGCCTATTAAATGGTGATAGTCACAGTCATCTGCACTCTAACTGCTATCAATTCCTCATCTTTCTTAATGACTCAACTTCACCAAACTTGTCCTCAGTATGTTCCACAAAGAAAAGTCTTCCTGTCAGTTCTGGCACAGATTAGGAACCGTGGAAAGGGTCTCGCACCAAGCCGGCACATCTGGCTCTCCTCCAAGGGTGTATCCAAAGAGGGTAAGGCTAGAAAGGCAGAAACAGCAACTGAGACAGAACTACATTAAGGAAGAGCTTCAGTAGAGCGGCCAGAGAGTTTTACGTGTTCCATGTGCCAAATGTCTGGCCTGGAACCACCCACTCCAAACAGAGGCTCGCCTTGCGGGCAGGACAGTCGTTGGTGGGAGTTCCAATGCCCCGGAAAGATGGACAACCACTCCGAGCCTTGCACAAGTCATTCACAGCACAGGTACCAGCAGTGTGATTCCTGAGGTATCGGGTCTCAGCCAGCTGGGTACATAACAGCCCCATCACACGGACTGGCTTCCGAGCTGGTGACCTAGCAAGGAGGTGACGAGGCTTTGGCATGGAGAGACGGAAAGAGGGAAAAGGGGGAGGAAGAGGAGGAGAAGGGGGAGAGGAATTGACACAAAAGATGCTAGGGAGGAAGTTCTTCCTCACCTGGCTCACACCACAGATTTCAAATTTAGTGATGGAGGTCAAAAGCCTGTGGGGACCAAAAAGGAAAGGCCAAAAAGGAGGAGGAAAAGCAACCAACCAAAACTGCAAGATGAAGCAAAGTCATGAGGATACCCAGGCCGACAAAAAGGAGGAGGAAAAGGAAGGAGGACAGGGAAAGAGAAGGAAGGGGAGGGGAAAGCAGCCCAGAGGGCTGCAATAGCCCCCCATGTGCGCCACACTCGTACCCACCAAAGAGCTGTTGGCCCCCTGGGAAACAAATTTCGAGATCTCGAGGGTAAGTAAATACATATGTTGACAAAAAAAATGCAAGGTCTTCTGTATTTCTAAACATGTGAGCAAAATTCTTAAGTAATAACATCAACATCTTTTGCAATGAGCTGTTTTAGGTGGAGAAAGCAAGTCAAATGTTATACATGTTTCATTAAGATCACAGATGTTATTTTATTTCAATAAAATGAACCACATTTGGTGACAAAAATAAGTATTTCATTGGAATCGCAAGACAGATTTAAAATATCTTCACTGATTTCAGAAATATTGTCAGAAAAAAAAAACAGGCCTCTTGAAAGAAGTGGATAAGGCAGGGAAGACTTGGGTAAACCAACACTATAGGTGACTGCCAATAAAATGTTGGTTCTACTATGTTTGATATTGTCGGTTATTGCCCACTGTGTTATGTCTATTATATTACAGGTATTGTGTGGTTTTTCTTTCACAAAATATGTGAGTATATAGTGTACAAACTGTCAGTGACTACCACTATTTTCTTCCTCCTAGCAACCATACTTTCCAATATATAAACTACTTTCAAACTGCCAAAATGTACTAGAATAAATAAATTGTCTATAACATGCCGCACTGAACAATGTTCTTGCGGTGAGACAGTTGCAATTCCTGAAATCCATTGCCCGCGGCCTCTGACCTGCCGAGAAGCATAGCAGCCCTGAGTCCATGGATAAACCATGAAAATCTGCCACATTACACAACACAGAAACAGACCTGGCCTGCTGACAGATCAGTGAGACTAGATCTGATGAGCAGGGCCTGCACATTAGTGGGAAATGATGGGCTTCAGATTGGCAGGCCTGATCTGTTAGAGATACCCACAGAAAGGGCCTGTGGTTTTGGCTCTTCATGGAAGTCCACTGGTGTCGCCAGCTATTTACATGTCACGGACACAATGTTGATGAAACGAGACTGCAGTGATCAATCCATGCAACAGATAACTTGCCGTGAAGACTCTGAAAATCAAAACTAATGAGGATAGGTACCAACTCACTATACAGATGATCACTGAGCTTCAGACAGACACGTAGAAAAGGCAATCACACTCTCACTACTAAGTTTTTTGCCATAGCCTTTGTCAGAACATGAGAGCACACACACATTCACACAATCATTCAGACACAACACATGCACACATGACCACTGCCTCTGGCCACTGCATGAACAGTCTCTGAGAATCAGATCCAAATAAACCTTTCCTCAAGCCACCCTGTCTCTTGTCGGCAGCTGCTAGGCTAGCGGCAAGAAGTGGTGGCAGCACTGACTGAAAGCTGAGGGGAGTGGCAGAAAGGGAAGAAGCAAAAAGAATGAGGGAGTAGGGAAGTGGTTCACCTACTCAGCTGCACCCAGCCAGCGATGATGCATGACATCTAAGAAAACAAACCATTTCATCTACTGAAACAAAAACTAGATTTTTGCAGTGGTTTCCCCCCCCCCCCCCCCCCCTTAAATCTCCCTGACGTGTTTGAAATTCCGTGATTTCCCCAATTGCCAGAACTTGTGGCAACCCTGTAAGTGTTTCTGTGCACCACGCACCAGTCCTCTATAGGTTGTGTGTATAAATTACTATTAACTGTTAATAACTGAATTTCTTTTAAATAAATGAGACTTCGGTGTTTGGCCATTTTTTATTTATTTAAACATATTAACAGTTTGGGCTGACTTGATAGGACTATCCCTGACCTATCTTTGTAAATGTTCAATGAATCAAGGCGAAATTGGTGACCTAATTTGGTAATATGAAGTAATAACACTCACCAGAAGAAGTAGAAATTAGCAAGGATCTTCTATATCAGAGTGAAATCTACAAGATAATAATGACGCATTTTTCCAAACAGAAATTAACTGCCTGTCAGTTAGTTTGTGGAAAGGATTCACTACAGTGGAAACCACATATCACCTCATAATGGAAATAATGGCAAGAACAAGTATTATGTTGTTATTTTAAGCTGTAGCCCAAAGCTTTTGATTGCAAAGAGTATAAAATTAAACTGGGGAAACCACAATCTTACTGTATCAATAGCTCCATATTGCACAGATAAAGACTTACCTTCTTAACAGAAGCAGCCACAATGATAAACATTATCATGCGAGTAAAACCAAACACAGATTGGAATAACACAATATATGGAGTCCAAAAAGATTTATTTGAATCCTTTAAAGAACTATTCTACAAAATTGATAATGTTTGCAGGTGACACAAGTATATTAATCAAGTCTCTAAAGTCTGATACAATACGCTATGCCTATAGAACTTAAGCTGAAGAAACTGTAGTATTTATCCAGAGCGTTTTGAAAAGGTATTAAAGTTCACAGAGAAGAAATAAAAGTTTAAGGTTTGCCAATAACATTATAATTCTGTCAAGAGACAACAAAGAATTTAGAAGATTTGTTAAATGCAGTGGGCAGTGTCACGGAAACAGTTCATAAAACGAACATCAACAAATGTAAAACAGGGGCAATCGAGTGAAGCTGAGTTTAATCAGGAGATGCTGTGGAAATTATATTGTGAAACAAGACATTAAATGCGGCAGATGATTTGGGCAGCAAAATAATGTATGGTGGCTGAGGTAGAGAGGATATAAAATGCAGACTGCCAACAGCAACGGAAGTGTTTCTGAAAAAGAGAAATTTACTAAAATTGAATATAAATTTAAGTCTTTTTTAAAGTATTTGTCTGGAGTGTAGACTTGTACAGCAGTGAAATTTGGATGATATACTAAAAAAAGACTAAACTCCACCCGAACAGGTCATGAAGACCCCAGCGGTACCAACCGGCTGCCACGTCAACCTCAGCCCACAGGCGTCACCGGATGCAGATATGAATGGGGCGTGTGGTCAGCACACCATTCTCCCAGCTGTATGTCAGTTTGCGAGACCAGAGCTGCTACTTTTCAATCAAGTAGCTCCTTAGTTTGCCTCACAAGGGCTGAGTGCACCCCACTTGCCAACAGTGTTCGGCAGGCCAGATGGTCACCCATCCAAGTGCTAGCCCAGTCCGACAATGCTTAACTTTGGTGATTGATGGGAACTGGTATTACCAGTGTGGCAAAGTCATTGGATTGGATGATATACAGAGCAGACAAAAAGGGAATACAAGCTTTTGAAATGTGATATACAGAAGAATCCTAAATATGTGAATAGAAATATCAACTATATAGGAAAAGATAAAACTGCTACTTACTGTAAAGAAAACACGTTAAGTTGCAAACAAGCATAATTAAAAGACACTTGTACAAGCTTTTGCCCACAGCCTTCATCAGCAAAAGAGAAACACACACTATTCATATACACAAGCAAAAACATCTCACAAGCACAACCGGTAGCTCAGGTCAGAATGGCTAAGTAGCTATTTATGTTTTCCTGCATTATTGATATTCCTCCCTGGAGTTTCTATTATGTGGATAGATCTGGTATCTTATTTATTTATTAAGTTCTACTTCATTCTCTCGGATCTCATACTTCCTTCTTCACCTATTGTATGTTTGTTGATTCTCATTTGTAGTGTGGTTTGTTTGTCTGTGAGTTCCCTGATTCTGTCAGTTTTGTTTCTTAGGTCTTCCAACGTAATCTGTAGCTCATCCATATCTTCCTTGATTTCTGCAACCCACTTAATGTTGCACTTACTATTCCACAAATTTTCTATTATTCTCCTGCTGATCTTAATCTCTGGTGTTCTGATTAGATGTCCGAAAAATGAAATGCATTTCTTCCTGATTGTACCGGTTCTATTTCCCCGTAGACTTTTTCATTTGTAGCTACTGTCCAGTTTTCATCTTTCTGGTACAATTTGTTGATGCACGTTCTGATGATTCTTCTGTCTATTTTGAGTAATTTGTCTATTTGTGCAGTGTTAGTTGTTTTGAAGATGGCTTCACTTGCGTATGTTATTTCTGGTTGAGTGGCTGTATCGTAGTGTTTTAATTTTGTTGCTATTGGCAGGTTCTTTTTGTTGTAGTTGTTCTTGGTGATATATTGTGCTCTAGTCAATTTGTTTATTCTGTTATGCCAGGTTGGCTTTTCATTGAGGTTATATGGTAAGATTTCTCCCAGATACACTACTGGCCATTAAAATTGCTACACCAAGAAGAAATGCAGATGATAAACGGGTATTCATTGGACAAATA